>NW_027223753.1:196484669-197835026 GCF_028538775.1 Myotis yumanensis | reverse complement strand
TAACTAGCCACCAAGAAATCTAAGCATGAACCAGAAGACGGGAAGGGTTTAAGGATGGGAGCAAGGTGGTAGCATCAGTGGCTTGTAGAAACTGGTAGGTTGAAGAATTGTTGGGCTTTATTAGAAGAAGAGAGACAGGCAGTGGTGATGAGAGTCCTGTTTGACATCGGGATTACAGGTGACAGTCTCCTCCACTGAATTATTGACATGTTCTTTTCCCTTTTCCTTATAGTGAAGAAAGTTACAACGTCAATGATTATTCCTTAAGAGATCAGCTATTGGTGGAATCTTGTGACAATGAAGAGCTTACTTCGTCGCCAGGGAAGAACAGTTCCACAATGCTTTATTCAAGACAGAACTCTGCCAGTCACCTTTTCACTCTGACCGTCCTTAGTAACCATGCGAATGAGAAAGTGGAAATGCTGCTAGGGGCTGAGACACAGTGAGTAGGGGTGGGGAGAGGGTTTCAGAACAGCTGGTATCAGTCTTCCCTGACTCATGGCCCTGGGACTTCCTGAAAATAGGGAGGGGACTTTAGTGGGTGTGATGATTGCTGGGCTGTGCAGGGGACCAGCAGGAGGCACCTTTCCAAAGCTGAGGAAGGCGATTCTTCAGCTCGAAGACAGTGCAAGACCTCCTTTGGGCGCCCCTCTCCTAAGGAGAGAGTGTAATATGTCTGAGCTTTGGATTTTGTAAGACTTGAAGTAGCCCTTACCGGTTTGGCTCAGTGGATAGAGTGTCAGCCTGCGGACTGAAAGGTCCCAGGTTCGATTCCGGTCAAGGGCATGTACCTTGGTTGTGGGCACATCCCCAGTAGGGGGTGTGCAGGAGGCAGCTGATCGATGTTTCTCTCTCATCGATGTTTCTAACTATCCCTCTCCCTTCCTCCCTGTAAAAAATTAATAAAAATAGATTAAAAAGAAAAAGACTGAAGGATAAAAAACGTCTTACACACTTTGGAGGTTAGTGCATGTCCAGATGTTCTGGAGCATTCTCAGAAACTGGAGACTTCCTTTCATCACTTGCAGTTAGTAATGGCGAAAGTGTGTTGGTTTTGCTTTGTGTTTCCCTTTTCTCTGTGTTTATAAGGAGTGTTTGTTTTTTATCCAGGCCTTGCCAACATAGCAGAGCTCTTCCCAGCTGTCTCCTTTGTAATGTGTGTCATCTCCACCACTGTTTCTGAGATTCCTGGAGGAGAGTAGGAAGTAAACCGACGTGCGCAGTTCTTTTTGCACCGAGGCCAGATCCTTTCCTGGGACATTCCGTAGCGTTATTCACCCCACCTGCCTTTTGATTGTACCCCGGGCTGAATGGATATTCCTTTCCTCAGTCAGAAATATTCTCAGAAGATCTGGTTATGTCACCAGTAAACTCATGCGTCTGACTCATATTTGTAGTTCTTTAATTAAAAGAAAAGAACATTCCAGAAAGGGCATGGGGCAGACGTCTCCTTGGGTACAAAGGGAGTGACTCCTTCACTCTCCCCCACCAGCAACTCAATTACAGTTCAAAAGTAAATAACTAGACAAAGACTTTTAAGCACACGGATGTGGTGTTGAAGGAAAATATATTACAGCCATATGCACTTTCCTTTAAAAACAGAAGGCTGTTTAAAAGTCTAGCAAATTGACCCTGGTGGCTCTGTTCATTGAAGCATCGTCTGTTTACCAAAAGGTTGAGGGGTTCGATTCCAGGTCAGGGCACATACCTAGGTTGCAGGTTCAATCCCTGGTAACCAATCGATGTTTCTCTCTCACATCTATGTTTCTCCTTTTCTCCCTTCCTCTCTCTCTAAAATCAATAAACATAACCTTGAGTGAGGAATTTTTTTAAAAATCTGGTAAATTGGTATATGCCATAATTGGAAATGAGCAGGTCATCTCTGGGTTACTTGGTTTAGAGCAATCAAAGTTTGGGTCTATATATCATGTTTTCTTTGCTTCTAAGATTTGCAAAATGTATAGGAGTGTATACATTTTTCATGTCTTGCCTCTTTTGTACATGGTTAATATAGTTCATTAGCAATCCAGTTGAGAAAAGAAGGTTTTCACCACCGCACTGGCCTTGAGTAATTGTAGAACCCAGGCAAGTCACATGTATCCTTTGGCTACTAATTCTTCAATTTTGAAGAAGAATAGGGTTCATCCCTAAATATTTACCTTCTTTGAAAAGCTGTTCTTAGCAGAGGCCACCTGGGGGAATATGAAATGTAGG
Organism: Myotis yumanensis; assembly: GCF_028538775.1. NCBI lineage: Eukaryota > Metazoa > Chordata > Mammalia > Chiroptera > Vespertilionidae > Myotis > Myotis yumanensis. Next base: position 197,832,812 of record NW_027223753.1, on the reverse strand, counting down.
AGGGGTGCAGCTGTTTGGCACAAAGACAGTTCAACAAGCATGACAGTGACATTGAGGAAGAACAGGTCGATAGCTCTGATTACATGAAGAATGCAGAAAAGCTCACTGAAGGAAATGGGGCACACCCTTGGTGAGCATCTGGGCTGTGCCAGGCACTGAGCCATCTCTAGAACAGGAAGAAAGGGCCCATAGCTGTTTCCAGAGAAAGGGAGAACCTCAGAGCTGAAGGGGCATCTAAGTCAGGTGACAGTGCCGATTCCCCAGGATCAATATTATGTCTGTTCTGGCCAACTGAAGAATACTACCCTCTTGGAATCTCAAAAGTATCTTGTTTAGACAATAAAATATGTGATGACCCTAATTACAAGTCCGTAGTCCAACTCCCCTTTCCCCCTAGAAGTAAAACAAGACTCACAGAGGTGAAGTGATTTGCCTGCAGGAAGTGAGTTATTGCCAAAGCTGGGACTAGACCCTGACTTTCCTCAATGCAGAATTATTCCTAGTAGCAGAGTTTTTCCTTTAGTTTTTTTACTGAGAAGCTGCCGGCCATACAGACAGTCCTACCCCATCCTTGCTGCTCAGGTTGGCCTTGTTCTGGATCTAGAAGGGATACTAGGAAGCCAGTTGCTATAAAATGTGGGAAACTATTAAAATGTGGATTTTTTCCCCAAGTCCATAAGCTGTAAAAAGGAAAAAGTTTGTGGAAACTTAGATGATAAATTTTTAAAATATTATATGCTTTGAAATATTTTAAAACAAAATGCTGAATATATGTATCTGAAAAATTATTTTCTGCATAAAACTACTTTTTTTTTGTTTTGTTCCTTTGCCCGGGTTTTTCCCTCTTCCTGGAATGCCCTCTTCAGATCTCCTTGAATTACCAAGTGCATCTCCTCTCAGGGCTCATGCCAAGTCTTCCCTCTACGACAGTGGTCGGCAAACTGTGGCTTGCGAGCCACATGCGGCTCTTTGGCCCCTTGAGTGTGGCTCTTCCACAAAATACCACGTGTGGGCGCACACGTACAGTGCGATTGAAACTTCATGGCCCATGCGCAGAAGTCGGTGTTTTGTGGAAGAGCCACACTCAAGGGGCCAAAGAGCTGCATGTCGCTCGTGAGCCGCAGTTTGCTGACGACTGCTCTATGAAGACACCTGTCAGGGCTGCTCATGGTGATGTTGTCCCCCAAAATTCTGGCTGCTTGCTGTCTGTACCACTCTTGACAATTCATTTTTCTCCTTAGCTTTTTTTAAAAATATATTTTTATAGATTTCAGAGAGACGGGGACAAGGAGAGTAAGATAGAAACATCAGTGATGAAAGGGAATCATTGATCGGCTGCCTCCTACTGGGGATGGAGCCCGCAACTCCGGGCATGTGCCCTGACTGGGAACCTAATCATGACCTCTTGGTTCATAGGTTGACACTCAGCCACTGAGCCACAGTGACTGGGCTCCTTTGTTTTCTGTCTGGCCTATATTCTACCCCTAAATCTCTCTTTACTTACAGCTGAACTTCTTGAGAGCATAGTCTTCATTTCCCCGTTAATTCAGCACTTTTATTGGGCATCTACATCCTTTCAAGAGCTACTCTAAGTCCAGGGATGTAGCCGTGAACAGTAGAGACCAGACCCCTGCCCTTTGGGCTTCTGTTCATGTGAGCAGCTTACCTCTGCGTTCTTCCTGCCCTCAAGGAGGGTGACTGGATGGCAGTGAACTTTGGCCAGTCAGCTTGGGCAAATGGCCTATGATGAGCTGGGGCAGTGGCAAAGTATTTCTTCTTGATCCAGTTAAAAGTCAATGTAAATGCAGTGAGGACCGCAAAGCCAGGCGCTGGAATTTGGAGTGAATGTTGAGTGCTGGGTCATGTACTCAAAGTTAGATGGCGGAGGAAGACTTTTCTGAGGTGACATTGGAACTGAGAGCCCTAAGTGACAAGAAGTTACCCATAGGAAAATGCAGAGCCAGAATGTTGTAGACAAAGGAAACGGCGAGTGCAGAACTCCTAAGGAAATGAGTTTGATGTTGTCAAACTTGGCTTGAACATAGTGAATGTAGGTAGATAAGAATAAACCAGGGAGCGGGTGGGTGGCTAAGAGGCCAGCGGAGGCCAGAGCATTTCGGAGCAGAGCTATTCCAGGGCCTTCTGTGGGCTTTAATCTCCAAACATTACCAACCTGGCATGAGGGTAGGGGTTTAAAATGTATAATATTTTGACATTTCTGCAGCATCAAAGCATGTAATTATTTTAACATAATTTTTATTGGATTTCTGAAAACACTTGGTTCACAATGGATTGGGTGGTGAGGATCATTTCTTTACCACGGATATTTTGAGGAGCACTAATCTGGAGCCTCATAAACCATGGTTGGGGGATCCCTGGAAGACTGGAGGGGAGGTAGAAATTCCCATGGGGAGAGCAACTCGGGCCATGTTGGAGGGGTCAAGGGGCTTCGGCGTGGTGCCCTGGGCCATGGTGTATGAAGGGAGAAGGAAATATTACATTTAGGAGGCAGAGACAACAGGACTGACTCATGATGAGTTGGGTGGCACTGCGTGAAAGAGAGGGGTCAATGATGCTTTGGATTTTTGGTACTTCATATGGAGTTACCCCTTAACCATCTTCTATATGGCTTCCTCTGCCTCCCTGCTGAGGCTGTCCCATCCAAAATTAGCCATGGCTTCCTAGTTACCACACCCAGTCAGTCTTCTTCTTTCTTTACCTCAAGGCCATTTAATGTTGACCATCAGACTGAGGCTAACTCCTTTTGGAGATGCTTTCTTAAAGAATCTCTTAGTTTTATGTCCACGTTTAACCATCCCTCTTCGCTTTCCCTTCAGAAATGCAGCCTGTCTGAAGCCAGGCATCACCCCTGCCCACTGCTTTCCCCAGTTACTCAGTCTGGAGACTTGGTGTCATTTCTGATGCCCCCAGTCTGCACAGATCCATCACCGGCCAGACCTTCATGTACTAGAGTCTACTGCAGCCTTCTGCGTGTTTCCACTCCACTCCCTCCTCCTAGGACACCCCCTACGCCACTTATCTTTTGAACCACCTAACTATCTTCTCTCTAATCAATTCTGCATGGCGTTACGACTAAATTCCACACTCAGCTCTGGTTTTGTCCTTGTCTCACTTTGTACCTAGCAAGCTCCCAATAGATGTTTTTGGAATTGACCCACAATGAATATAATTAGCTTTTCTTTATCCAAAGGAAGGCAGCGTAGTAGCCACATGGAGGGAAATACTGCCTCTCTCCCAGTCTCTGTTCAGGGTTCTCTTTTTGGTGCTGGAGCAAATTTTCTCTAAATTCCATGTGTTTTACAACGTTTGCTCATTAAGGAGTTGATTAAATTTTTTTTTTTTTTTTTAGAATGTACATCTAGGCCATGAGTACTGCTATATCTGTTTGTCTGTTAAAGATCTTAAGTCATTGTCTGGTTAATGAGACAGGAGTCTGTGAAAATTACAAAAGCTCACCCTTTATGAAAGGACAAAGGAAGCATGTTTGACTACTGTCCTCTCTTTTCCCTCTGGGCCTCTCAAGAGGAATGTGGGAGCCGAAGAGCCCCCTTTGTCTGCCTTCATTCGAACGAAGCCCAGACAGCTGCTGCTGGCACAGACCAGGGGCCGTGGCAAGTGGCTTCTGGGATCCTTTGTCCCCAGTGGAATTTGGATGGCATCTGGGTCTAGTGTACATCGTGATGGGATGCCAGGAGATACTCGGCGGTGGGCACAAACTTTCTCCACCCATTATTTTTAGCGATAAGATGTAATCACCTTACACGGTAATAAAAGATCCTTCTCAACATTTCTCTCTCGCAAGAACTGGGAGCCTAATGGATGGGGTTGGTCCTGTCAGCTGTGCAGACAGCCAAGTCCTTGGCCTGCCGACAAAGGCGCATGGATTGCCCGGGAGTCTTTTGTGCTCTTCCTGCTTATGTTAATGGTTTAATTAACAACAGAAAGTAAAATGGTATGGGATAAAATTGTAAATAGTATGTTTGACAGACTCTTACACACCCTTTAGGGAAAATCTACAATATAGAGATGACAATGGACATGGAAAAGAATATATTTTATTATAGGTCGGAGTATTTTCTTCGTGTTGAATCTTGAATCCGTGTCCAATAATGATCTTTTACTTGTACATTGTCCGTCAAAATTCATTATCGTTTGTGATCCTCATTACTGACCCCAGCGAAGGAGAAGGGCAGGTGATAGTACGGATCTTTCATTATCCAGGAAACAATTGACCCACTGCAGGTGAACTCCTGGATGCTGGAATAGACTAGGTCTCATGAGCTATTAGATATGACAAGAAATAATTACACTCTAGTGCATGTCACAGAGCCTAAATTCTAGCACTCTTAGTGGGCTCGGGGAATGATTTTGCTCCGGCTCTCGTCCAGCTTCATTGGCTTTGTCAAACAGCATCATGACATCATTTTTCTTCTTACCCTGTTAGTTTTCTTTCATGGAACACTTTATTGAGCTCAGCTAGTTGAATTGAGTGTCAGAGTGAACAGAAACAGCATCTCCACTGTCTTACTCGTTATGCAAGCTTGGAAGACTTTTAACCAAAGGCTGTGGGTATATACGAATTTCAAAAGGCACCACAGGTAAATGTCTAGGCTGTGAGAAGGAACCCCAAAGGTATCCGGTCAAATGCCATTCCAAGAAGGATAAAAGGAAGGTGAGGCGGCAGCTGGGGTCTCAGCCTCTATGGAAAGGTCAGCAGGACCAGGTCGGGGGTCAGGTCCTTGGTGGGCATTCCATTCCGTTCAGCCTCATCCTCAGCCTTGCCTCTTCGTTTCAAAGCTGACTCTGCACTTTCTCAGTCTTTTCTAGCCGATGCCTGGAATTCAAGGAAAGTCCAGCTTTGCACACAGTATCTTCGAACTGTATGCAACTAAGTTTTAATCGACTGTGTTTTTAATGAATGATATGCGAGCAAACTCCTGCGCAGGGAACAGTACTTGCATCATTCATGCCTTGCACTGAGAATGTGGGGGTTTTGAAAGGATGGCATGGGCAGATGTTTGTGTTAAAGGTGTCTCTTCTCAACTCGATCCTCTCCCTCTCCCTGGTCCATGTGTGCTGTGCAAAGCGCTCTGCCCAGGCCCATGGCTCTGCGTTGGGTTTGTTTTCTGCTCCGTCTGCTCCACGCTGAGGCCTGTGAAGAGCAGGAGAGCCATTTACTCGCTTGGCGGCCTCAGCCTAGCCCAGACCCTGGCACAGGCCGGCGCTCAGTGAACGTGGAAGAAAGGAGTGGTCGGAGAGCCTCAGAGGTTGATGTGTCCAGGTCCCCAGGAGGGCAGCCCTGTTTATTCTCTCACTTTGTTTGGGCCAAGGGAAAAGTCTAGGAACTAGGTGTGTGTGGGGGCGGGGGGGCCCTGTGGCTTCATGTTGACTGGTTCATATTGTCCCCCGAGAAAAGAGCTGTCTGGAGTGAGCCCCGGACTTGATATCTGCATTTCATAATGGGTATGTCTGGGCCTGGTTTGTCTTGTTCTTAGACTCCCGTCTTTTATGGAGCGCCTCCTCCCTGTGTGAGAGGAGCTGTGCTCTCTGCTAGCTGACCGAGGAGATGGGAGGGGGAGGGGGGTCCTTGGCAGGGCTCCTGGAGGCCCTGGGGGAAGTCGTGGGGTTCTGACAGCATCTACTCCATTGAAGCCTTTTCAAGAAGGGGCCCCTTTCAGCCAGGGCAACAAGGAGTGTCTTGTTCTGTCCTCCGGAGTCCCTGCAAGGGCCGCCGTGTTTGAGCGGTGCATTAGCATCCAGGCAGCATGCCACAGGAGGGAAGGGTTTCATCTGGGCCTCTGGGAACTGGCCGCAGGGGGAGGCCCGGCTGAAAGCAGCCGCTCGCTGCCAGGGCAGTGCCGTGCCAGGGAAACCTTACGTGGAGGATGCAGCCAGCAGCAAGGGCCGTGGCGCGGGCCGCGGCGAGCCACAGAGGAGCCTGGCTTGCGGATGTGGCACGGAGAGAACGCAGATGGGTCATTTTAGGTTTCTCTTGGGAGCAGCCCTTCCACCCGTAAGATGCTTTGTTTTCAGTTTCCTTTGTACTTTGCAAATTCCAGTTGAGCCCGAGGGTAAAAAAAAAAAACCAACAAAAAAAGATGGTACCCCACAAAGAGATGATATCACAGATCGAAGTGTTTGCTTGGGGTTATTTTAAAGGAAATGATGCTTTCGTGTTCCTGATAAAACCATCCTGAAGCCCTTTGAATGTTTTTAAAAGCCAGACAGCATGGTGAGGTGCTGTTTAAATTGTGTATATTACTCCTGACACTCCAGCCCCACAGAGCCCAGTCTCCTCCTCCTCTAAAGGAGTCTGTCTTTCGCACACTGCTGTGTCCACGCTTCCCGCCTTCTCTCATTACCCGTGAGCACCCACGAGGGAACCCCAGCTCGTGGACCCCAGAACACCTGGCTTTACCTTCTGACTGCACTGCTTGGATTGGTTTTTTTTTGTGTGTGTGTGTGTGTGTGGTGTGGTTTTGTTTTTAAATATATTTTTATTGATTTCAGATAAGAAGGGAGAGGGAGATAGAAGCATCAATAATGAGAGAAACTCATTGATCGGCTGCCTCCTGCACGCCCCCCCACTGGGGTTCGAGCCCGCAACCCGGGCATGTGCCCAGACCAGGAATTGAACCGTGACCTCCTGGTTCATAAGTCGACGCTCAACCACTGAGCCATGCTGGCCTGACCATTTGGCTGTTTTACTGTGAGCAGGCACTTCACACTCCAAACTTCGGCTTTGTCCTCTGGGAACATGGAAATAATCATGCCAGTGTTTTCTTCCAAGATTTTTGATAAGACTAGATTAGATGGTACTTGCAAAATGCAAAACATCCTGTACCTGTCATGTAAGTAAACCTGTTTAGAACAAGGCCCAGTTCCTACCCTCCTGGAGTGTATGGCTTGATGAGAGAAATAGGCGAGTCGGTAAATGTTGGGGGATCGGTATGGGATGAGTGATCCATGATTTCATAGGTCAGCAGGTGTTTGCCGAGTCCCTGCCGTGTGCCAGGCAGTGAGCCGTATAGATACGGTGCCTGCTTTCATGAGGCTTACAGTGGACCAGGAGTGCAGAGGGGAGTGTGGGAACAGGACCACCAGACTGGGAAGGGGACGAAGTATGGGTGCACGCATCAGAGGAAGCTGCCTGGGAGAGGTGAGGCTTGTGTTTTCAGTGTGGAGTGGGTGTGTGGAACAAAAGAAGTCAGACACAAAAGTGGACACAACATGGGATTCCATTTTCTTACGGAACGGGATAGGCAACACTAGTCTATGTTGGTGGAAGCCAGAACCGGGGTTACATTTCCAGGAGGTCATTGCTTGGAAAGGGATAAAAGGGAACCTCTTGGCACATGTCTCCGGACCTGGTGGCCTGTGTACGTGGGTAAACCTAAGGAAACTCACAGAGCTACTTACACGTAGAATCAGTGCAGGGTTTTATTTTACATACGTTCTTCAATCTAAAATTTTTAAGTAGTGATTATGAGGGCGTCTAGCTCAGTAACACAGCAGGAAGGTTGTATTTGAGAATGAACAGAGCCAGTAGGAAAGTGTGGAACAGCATGACGTGTTCTAGCACTGGACAACGGCTGCTCTGGATGGAGGGTGGATACACATGGGGATGAAGAGGGGGTGGCAGAGCCCGGCCGGTGTGGCTCAGTGGTTGAGCATTGACCTATGAACCAGGAGGTCATGGTTCGATTCCCGGTTAGGGCACATGGCCGGGTTGCGGGCTCCATCCCCAGTAGTGGGCGTGCAGGAGACAGCCGATCAGTGATTCTCATCATTGATGTTTCTATCTTTCTCTCCCTCTCCCTTGCTCTCTGAAATCAATAAAAATATATTTTTAAAAAAGATGGGGTGTTAGTGAAAAAGAAGCATCTTTTAGGTGCAAGCTATTATGGGAGGAAAAAATTGTTTTTCAAGTACTGGACATGAAGAAGGGAGGAAGGTAGAGTGGCCCTAGTAGAAATTGACCTTGGTTGGAATCTCGGATGTTAGAACTTAGTATTCTCATCTTTCTCACCGGCTTTTGGGAGGACTATATGATATAATGGATGGATGTCAAGTGCTGTGTCTGCCACGTCGTATGGACTTAATGCTTCTTAAGAGATTTCAAAGTGTGTATGGGTGTGTGGCTCATTTCATTGCAATCCCGATATTTGGCTTTTCCAGGCTATAACCTGTATTATGGAGTAGTGCTTGCTTATATGAAACTTTTGATCCTTTGATTAAATAATTATTTTGTTACATGTAAATATAGCTTAATGTTGAAGAAAAAGTCTTGGTTGTTTTTTGCCTTGAATTATTTTTGGCTGTACTCATTAAGCCGTATTAATAAGCATTTGAGCACAGTCTAAAAAAGGTCAAAAATTTCTATTTCAATAGAGCTCATATTTGGCAATATTAGTTGAAAGGGGAACAAAGCAGCTTTAAATATATCACGTTTCTCATCTTTTCTTTTCCGAAATGGTTTGAGTATGGGGGGAAAAAGAGGGGAGGGCGTGGAGGGAGACTGCCTTAGTGGGATGTTTTTTCTTTTTTAAGGAAATTTACTTTTTTGAAATGTTTAACTTCAGATTATGCGTTACTGAACATGTTTCTGTGATTGCAATATGTAAGTGTAGTCAGCTCTTTATTAAAGGTTAAACTGTCAAGTGAGAAGTTCCACTTCACCAATAGCTAGCCAAGTTCATTCAGAATAGTTTAAGTGTCCCAGATGACCCCTTACCTTTGTTGTGAAGGTCAGCCCCAGGCCTCTCTAGGTCATCTGTCTCCCGTTTGGGAAGTGGCTTTGCATTCTAGGACATGCTTCGTTCTCTGTAAACACCTTGCATCTCTCACTGGGCTCTGACCTGTGTGTTTAGGAGTGAGCGAGCCCGCTGGATAACCGCCCTGGGACACAGCAGCGGGAAGCAGCCTCCTGACCGAACCTGTAAGTAACTCCTGGGCTGTCTGCTCTGAAAGGCTGACCGTGGAGGGGCTCTGCCCCCTGCTGGACGCTGGGGTATTAACGCTCCCCCCAGGTTTCTTTCCTTCCTGCCACCTGTCCTACATCAGAACTAGGTGATCCTTGCTTTGGAATTCCAGGGCTCTGAGTTCAAATCCAAGGTGCAGTTGTTCTTTGTTGTATAAAGAACAACTTTTTTTAAAAGAACAAATTTGTTGTACAATGTGGTACATTGTAGCATATCCACCCTAAGCCAGTTTGACCTTCTGTAGTCGGGGGCATCATGATATATACACTGAGTGGCCAGATTATTATGACCACCCCATCAGTACTTCATTGACACTTCCAAAAATACTGAATATTGAAAACTTCCTAAGCAAATACTCTCAAGGTTTTATTATTATTATTATTATTATTTGCATAACTAATTAACTTCATTGTACTGATGGGGTGGTCATAATAATCTGGCCGGTCATAATAATCTGGCCACTCAGTGTACAGTACTGGGTTATTGGGAAGATGGAGTTAAATAATATCCATTGAAAGCCCTGCTTAGACTTGTGAAAGTAAAGCCCTTACATTTCTAGCTGTGGTTCAGGGTCATTGGCTGCATGTTTAAGCCATACTGTCTAAATCTAAGCTGAAATGTATTTTTAACCGTAAAGAAAATGGCTTTACCATTCCTTTTGACCTTTTTTTTTTTTTAATTGAAGTGATAATAGTTACAAAATGTATTTCATTCTTCTAGAGAACTAGGAACTAATGCGGTCCGGGGTGCTGTATTAGCGCCTTCACGCTGATGTTATGCTTCTCTGGATGGTTCCAGCTGGAAGGTCAAACCCAGAGAATAAAGGGCAACAAAGCTGTTTGTCCTGGAACACTCAGAAGTCATAGCTTTAAGCATAGAGCCAAAGCTAAAGTGATGGATTGGAATAAAAGTTCATAGAATCAAGTTCTGTATTAAAAAAACAAATTAAGTAAGAAGTCTTGCCCGTCAGTACCAAGTCACTGAAGTTAATGGCTTTATTACGATTTAGCATAATGGAGAAACTCAAAAAGTTTTCTAACTTTTGGTTGGAGATCTTTTTATTTCTAACCCTCTTTGGCAGCTTCCATGTGCTGCTACTGATGGGAAAGCACCTTGGATGAGAGCCTGGAGGCCTGGATGTGTTGTGGATTTCATCATCAGCTGCATGTCCTTGGCACGTTACCTAACCTGTCTTGTCTCAGTTTCCCCAGTGCATATGGCTGTGTTCTGCTCTGTTATGTGACGTGACTAATGGCTCCTTATCAAGGCTGTTCTTGAGGGGATTCCTACATCATAAAAGGCCTCTCTCGACTCTGAGCTTCTGAGGTTATAAAGCTCTTAGCCCAGTATTTTCTGCTTCTTCATAGAAGCCTAAGTTGTTTCTATCAACGCCGGCCCCGAGTTGCACAGAGAGACTGAGAACACCATTGATTTGTACCTGTTCTGTTTTTCCTCTGCTGCTGGAAGCTCAGTGTGTTCCCTTTCCTCCCTAGCACTGACCCAGGTAGAGATCATTAGATCGTTTACCGCCAAGCAGCCAGACGAACTCTCCCTGCAGGTGGCCGACGTGGTCCTCATTTATCAACGTGTCAGCGACGGTGAGTGCACGTGTTCTCACGGGCGGGCCAGCGTTCAGGGTGTGAGGAACCAAGGAGGCTGCTTTGTGTTATTCATGTGCACGTTCCACATCCCTTCGGTTTTTCTCATGTGCACCAGCCTCTCCTCTTTCTACACTGTATGGCTCTTACGTGTTTTTGAAAAGGGATGCAGTCACGTGGTTTGTTACTCGAAAGGTACTATGAAAAGTTTCCTTTCCTTCCCAGTGACCTAGTTCTCATCTCCGGACAATCATTTTTTCCTGCTGCCCCTACCCAAAGCGCCCTCCTCCCCAGCTCAGCCCAAACTCACAGACTGTCTCAGCTGCTCACTTCAGAGCCTCTGATCATGTCACTCATTCTCCCTTGAAGCCATCCCCTCTGTTCCACCTCTCTCTGCACTTCCCATCATCTGGGGTACCCAACATCCCTCCTTGTTGGAGCCGAGCACAGTGAAAATGCATCCAGACACGCGTTGCTTCATGAGGACTCTGTTCTTCTCTGCAGGCTGGTATGAAGGGGAGAGGCTGCGAGATGGAGAAAGGGGCTGGTTTCCGATGGAGTGTGCCAAGGAGATAACATGTCAAGCCACAATCGATAAGAATGTGGAGAGAATGGGACGTTTGCTAGGACTGGAGACCAACGTGTAGCCTCTCTGGTGGCCTTTTGCGACTGCAAGATTTGCACTGCATCGTGGTGGGTGGGATGGTCCTGGGCTGGTGTTCTTCTGAGTTTTCACACAGCCGATTTGATTAAAAGGAGGAAAACATTTGCCTTTAAGCTTGCCAGGTGGTTTTGCTCTCTCAGGAGAATGGCTAGTTCGCAAAGCTGGGTGTGCGCACAACGATCCTGTTGCAAAACCTCTAGGTAAACAGAGTAGCTGAGCAGGCAGTCCACATGCGGGATGCAGGGGCCTGGGCTCCTCCCAGTTGCACTGCGTCTGGCAATAAAACATGTACATACGATGCTGTATCCTGATTCTCTAGCCTCACTTCACCAAGAATGGGCTCTCGCTGTGTAAGCATCTCCTTTATGTGGTTTTCCCAGCATTAGCAGGAGTCTCTATCTTGAAGGAATGCTCAGTTTTGTATATACTTTCCCTGCTCTGACATTTTAGGTCTGATTAGAATGCTGTGTGGATTTTGAAAGAAACTGACAGAGTTCTGAAGGTGAGCAAAGTTTTTTTAAACCTCTTCCCTGGAAAGGGAAATTGACACTTGAATTGTTGCCACCTCTCTCCTGGTTAGCAGGGAAGTAAGGAGGCCTTACTTATTTTTTTAAAAATATATCCATCGTACCCAATATTGGCCTAAGACAAGTATAGCCCAATAACACTACGCTACTTTAACAGCATAAAATTTAGATGGTTCGCATATGTGACAAAAGCTTAAATATAGGACAGTAATCCCAGCTGAGCTGATACATGGACATGAGGCTGCTTTGCCTTCAGTAATGCAAGGTTTCTGACTGTTTCTCCTCCCACTCATTTCCAATAGGAAATGGGCTGACACACTTGAACACTACCAAGGAAGATCAGATTTGGCCTTAAAAGGGACTGAGAAACCAGCATGGTACTGAACTGAAACGTAACAGTTTGCCTTTCATGGGAGAACCCATTTTCTCTGCACGAAGGCCTCCCTGGCTGGGTTTGGAGCCTCTCTTTACTGCAGATGTCTGCAGAACTTTACTTCTTCCACTCGTGCAAGGAGAGAGAAGAGTCATTTTAAAAGTGTGTTTCAGACACAGGGCGTGAGGTTTGGAAGATTGAGAGGGGAGAGCCGATCTTTACCATCAGCTATGTTCGCTCTCTGCTCCATTCTCTTCCACCAACGGGTAAAACCTGGCAAGGGATGCATTGTTCAAGGCCTCAGATCTCTGTGTGACATCCCCAGCTGCTGTCTGCCAACCAGTTACCCAAATTGCAGTAAAGTTGAAAATAGTGCAGGAGGTAAGTATACTTGGCTCACATGCCCTGAGTCCTGCCACCTCAGCAGTGAGCCAGGGAGGAGCGCCCTGGGCCTTCTGCCCTGATGGCTCCCCTTTCCCTGTGCATACATTTCTGGGAATAAAACACATGCCAGGCCCAGAGTTCCTTGAGGTCAGGAAGTCACAGCAGGCGGCCACAGCAAGAGATGTTGGGGACTGATAAAAAAGAAATCTGTCTCCTTCCTCGTTAATGTCAGAGACTTTTTGGAGGAGAGGGGAACAAGTTGTAATCTAATCTAACCTGATGTTTTCATGTAGGAAGGAAGGTCAATTTGTTGCTTGCACAGGGATCAATTTTGTGTTATTTTTGCTAATACCCAGACGCTAAAAAGCAACTAAACGAGTCCTGTGAATTAATTTATAAGTAGAGATGTCAAACAGTTTTGGAAATATGTGCATCTTATAAATCAAAGCCTTATTTAGCAAGCAGGTTAATACTGTTAGGTATAGTGTTTTATAGGAGGTATTTAACACATTCACAACATGTGTCGTTTTTATGTGGCACAGTGCTGTTTGCCAACCTAGTTCAGGTTCTAGAATAGCTTCTCTGAATTGCACAATTTCATTCAGCGACCTGTGGAGAACAAACATACTCATTTTTGTCCCAATGAATTGAGACTGCTTGTACACTTTTGAAGAAACATGTGAATTTATAAAGATTTTGTATATACGTGTTCATTTGTCCTGATGTGATTTAATTTACTGTAGATATATTCATTTAAGTAAATGGTTTGCTGAATTCTTGGCCAAATCTGAGTTCTACAAAAAAGATATCGGCAGCTGACATCAAAGGGAACAGATGTGTCCTTGGTTTCGTGTTGGCATCAGCTGCCCCAGAAGGCTGGAGCATTTTTAAGAGCTGGGCCATACTGCTTCTTCTCATGGTTTCCACAAAACTGCATGACTGACTAGCTTCTATTAAGTAGTTCACAGTCCCCTAACCGCTATTGACCCCTGGAGTATATCTTATTCATTTTGGCCACCTAGTATCTAAACCTTTGTGCTTGTGAAATTTCACTACCTTGTGAATCTTGGTAGAAGGCAAAGAATGAGTTATTCTATAGCAGTGGTTCTCAGCCTTCTGGCCCTTTAAATACAGTTCCTCATTTTGTGACCCAACCATAAAATTATATTCGTTGCTACTTCATAACTGTAATGTTGCTACTGTTATGAATCGTAATTAAATATCTGATATGCAGGATGGTCTTAGGCGACCCCTGTGAAAGGGTCATTTGACCGCCTGGGGGTTGCGACCCACAGGTTGAGAACCGCTGTTCTATAGTTAGTTGTTTTATTTTTTTGCTGTGTGACAGATTTCTATAAGACAACACTCATTTTTTATCTCACAGTTTTTAAAAATGTTTTTAATTTTTAGAGAGAGAGGAAGGGAGAGAGAAACATTGATGAGAGAGAAACATCTATTGACTGCCTTGTACATGCCCTGTACTGGGGATCTAGCCTGCAACCCAGGCATGTGCCCAGACTGGGAATTGAACCGGCAGCCCCTCAGTGCATGGGACGATGCTTAACCGAGCCACACCGGCCAGGGCCATCGCATAGTTCTGTAGTCAGAAGTCAAGAATGGCCTGGTGGGGTTCTCTGCTTGGAGCATCGCAGACTGAAGTCAGAGTGTTGGCTGGCTGATTTCTCAACTGGAAGGAGCTAAGGTGTCTTCTTTCAAGCTCATACCTGTCATTCACACCTTCACTTCCTTGTAACAGCCGCCTGAGACCCCTGTTTCCGTGCTGGCTGCCAGTGCAGGGTGAGGGAGAGAATGCTCACAGCTTCCCCTGGCTGTTCATATTCCTTGCCAGGTGGCTTCTTCCATCCTTAAGGCAGCAGTGGCATGTTGAATCCTCACACTTGGGATCCCTCTGACTCCATACACAATATGCTACCAGCAGGGGAAAAAATTCTGCTTTTAAAGAACTGTAATTCTATTAGACCCACAGGACGATCTCCCTTACGTCTAACTCAAAAGTAACTAGTTTGGCATCTTAATTAAACCTGCAAAAGTCCTTTGCCATTCAGTGCAACGTAATCAGACACAACACCAAGGAAGCAGAGATCAGGAGTCATCTTAGATTTCTGTCTCCAACACCCGTTATAAATCCTTAAAATGCTTAGTTTCCCAGTATTCCGTGTAGCTAAAATAAAGCCATGTGCTAGGATACACCAATCAAAGGAACCTTTGTTAGATTTCCACACAAGCTAGGGAAGGAAAAGAGAGAGGAGTACCATCTCTGGGGCTGCCTCCCCATCTGCTCCATCCTCCATTCCAAATTACTGCTCTGTTCGCTGGACTTTGGAAAGCAACAGAAAGGTGGAGTTACTTGGTGGACTTGGCAGTGCTAAACGACGCTGGCCATAGTGCCTGCCATAATCTCCCATGTTGTAGATTGGGTCTTCAAAGGGCTTACTCCGGAGTGAGAATATGAATCTTGAGGACCTGCAGCCTCCCTCTTTGGGCTTCTAGAATACAGTGGGGCCTTGACTTACGAGTTTAATTCGTTCTGAGACCGAGCTCGTTAAGGAGCTCGTTAACTCAAATTACTCTATCAACTCAATGCAAAAAATTGGAGGAGAGACAGCTGGTATCTCAAAAAACTCGTTAGTCGGGACACTCCTAAGTCAAAGCCCCACTGTACTAAGATCCTGACAGAAGGAAACAAAACCTACTCTAGAGGAAGCTAGCATCATCTTATTTCTCAAGTATTTCCAAAAACAAATTTGCAAATGAAAGGTTCAGAAAAAGTAAATCTGAGACCCAGCATCGTGATACAGAAAAAACTGACACTCATCGGGATTCTAGATACTCAAATCATTGGAGACAATAAAATAATTGTAATAGCTATGCTCATGGAGATAAAGCCAAACTTTAAAATGCAATACAGACCTAACAACTTCAAGAAGAGATCAACCGAAGGACTTGTATGCATGCATATAAGCATAATCAATGGACACGACACTGGGGGGGGGGGTAGGGGAGGCCGGGGGAAGGTCAAAGGGGGGGGGGGGAGGAGACATGTAATACTCTTTGTAATACTTTAAGCAATAAAGCAAAATTAAAAAAAGAAAAAGTGACAAAGGAAAAACAGCTAGAAATTGTGGAACTGGGTTTTTACATAGGATTAGATTGTTAAAAGAGATTGGTGAACTGGAAGAGAGGCTAAGGAACCTACATGGAAGCATGGAGAGAAGAGACATGTGGGATGCAAGGATATATAATTGGACTCCAGAGGAGAGGGGAGAGGGCACTTAGCAAGGACTGCACCTTTATGACCCTGTTTTGACCACCCATATGGTGTAAACTGTCCCCAGAAAGAGGAAGTGGCCCTGGGTGAGAGGACTCCCTACAATTCCTGCAGAGGGTGAAGGCTGTCATCTTGATAGCACTTCCAGCAGCTAAAGGAATAAATCCATCTGGGCAGAACACCACAAAATCCACTGCATATAGCTATGTCAATACTAGATCAAATCATCTTTAAGATAAAAGGTATTTCTAGGGATAGTGAGTCTACATAATGATGAAAGTTCCATTTAACTGGAAGGAGATAACAATTCTAAATATATATTATCCCAATCACATGATGTCAATATATATAAAGCAAGAATTGGCAGAAATAGAAGAAATCTAAAATCATAGCATGAGACTTTAACATACCTTTCTCACTTGACAGGAAGAAAAAGATGTAACAGTGCAGAAGTAGATAAAAATCAAGTAGATATGAATGACTATAAAATAATAGGCATAATAGGACTCTGCAGCAATTTCAGCATATACATTTTTTTTTCGGGCACACAGAATAGTTACATTTCCTGAGTGGTAAAACAAGTTTTACCAAATTTTAAAACTCAATTGAAGGATTGAAGTTAGGACAGAGTGAATCCTCTGATAACATAATTAGGTTAGACATCAATAACAAAAGTAAAATTAAGAAATATTCATTTATTTGGAATAAGTGAAAAACAATAAAACTCTTAGAAGAAAATATAGGGGGAAATTGAGGTGATCTTGGGTTTGGAGATGACTTTTTAAATACCACACTAAAAGCATGATCAATGAAAGAAAAACTTGGTTAAGTTGAACTTTATTAAAAGACAAGAAAAAGACAATCCAGAGTATGAGGGAAACTAGCAAAACATCTGATAAAGGATCGGCATGTAAAACATATCAAGAACTCTTAAAACTCAACAATTAGAAAACAACCCATTTTAAAAATGGGCAAAGATCTGGAAAGCTCCCACAGATATATCTATGGCAAATAAGCAGCTGAAAAGATGCTTAAGATCATACATTAAGAAGATGCATATTGAAAATGAGATTATCATGATGCACCGATTAGAATGGCTAAAATTCATAACCTTGACAATATCAAATACTGCTGAGAAGGTGAAACAACAGGAACTCGCATTCACTGCTGGTGGGAGTGCAAAGGCCACTGGAACAAGTCTGGCAGTTTCTTACGGAACTAAACCATATGCAGCAATCACAATCCTTGGTATCTACTCAAGTTTAAAACTATGTCCACACAAAAATCTGCACACAAATGCTTATAGCAGTTTCATCCATAATGACCAAAGCTTGGATATTTAAACCACTTGACAATTTAACAACTTAAATAAAAATGGGCCAACTCATTGAAAACCACAAACTGCCAAAAGTCTAGTCCTGTAACTAAATACATTGAATTCTTAAAAATTAATAAATTGAACTCTTAATTTTAAAACTTTTGAAAAAGAAATATCCAGGTGTACATGGTTTCACTGAAGTCTTCCAAACATTTAAATAATTATCACCAATTCAATACAATCTCTTCCAGAAACTATGAACTGGTATCCCTCATGAACAGAGCAGCAAAAATCTTAAAATATTACACATTGCAACCCAAGTGGGGTTTATTCTAGGAATGTAGGACTGGTTCAATATTTGAAAATCAATCAATGCAATCCACCAAGGAGAAAAACCAAAGCAAAACCATGGCTATATCAGTTTATGTAAAAATATTTGGAAAAAGTTGAAATAGTTGGGAAAACTCTCAAACTAGACCTAAAAATCATCTTCGATATTTTGCTGACCAGTTGTAGAAAAAAACATGGTTTTATATGCCATTTCTTGCTTTTTCATTATGAATGTATATTTATCAAGTTAGGAGGGTAGAACATATTTCACCCAAGACTTGTGGTGTTGGCATTCATTTCTATTCTTATTCCAGAACCTACAAAAATGTTTCTTTGCCTTCAAATCAGGTTTCCAGTAACAATGAAAAAGAACGAGTAATTTAACAAGAGAAATAGCTGTTAAAAGAGAATGGGGTGGCCCTAGCTGGTTTGGCTCAAGGGATAGAGCATTAGCCTGCCGACTGAAGGGTCCCAGGTTCGATTCTGGTCAGGGGCACATGCCGGGGTTGTGGACTCAATCTCCAGAAGGGGGTGTGCGGGAGGCAGCCAGTCAATAATTTTGGCTTGTCATTGATGTTTCCATTGCTCCCTCTCCCTTCCTCTCTCTGAAATCAATAAAAATATATTTTAAGAAAGAGAATGGGGTGAATGGAAGCATTAAAATACCTAAAAGGCCTAGAAAAAGAGAAATCACCAAGGAATCACTATTTCATCAAATGAAAGCTTTGCTAACATGAAGTTTTATTCCCCAAATTGCCTTGATTGTGTGAAGGTAACATCATATATTCTGCAAGGACTCAGAAATATCATTGTCTTCTGGGAAAAAAAAAATTACTTGAACATTCACAGTGGGCCATAAGACAGAAATCAAAATTAGGAACTAGGAAAAAGGTAATTACAATTTAAAACAGCTCCCCTAGCTCACTCAGCAGGACTGATGGGACTCTGCAAAGTTCCACCTCAGCCATCTTCCTTAGCTCCCAGGTTTTCTTTACCCACATCAAGAAATGCTTTGTCTAAGGCCCTATTCTTTACCTCCCAGTTGCTATGCAACCACTTGACATCCGTTACCTGACACTCATGCTATTCTCTTCTGGCACCTAACACTGGCTGACCTCTTTGCATCATACCAACCAAACGAAGAGTGGCACATTTTGCCATTTTCAGTGTCAATGAATTTTAATAATCTTCTGCATCTCTCAAATTCATCAACAATCCTCCTCCCTAGTCAGACATATCCCTAAAGCCCCAATTACTTAGCATGAGGGGAAAATCAAAACACAAAGGAAGACAGCAAATAAGCACGTGAAATATGCTCATCACTGACCATTATAAGAAATACAAAATAAACCACAATGAGCTATGGTTCCACATCCACTAAATGCTAAGATAACCAAAGCAACAACAAATTGCAACTAAAAATACCAGTACCTGGCAAGGATTTGAGACACTGGGACCACCACACGTTGCTGGTGGGTGTGTAAAATGGTACACCCACTTTGGAAATCGGTTTGCAGTTTCCTTTAAACACACCATATGACACAGTAATCTTAATCAGGCATTTACTGAAGAAAAATAAAAACATACCCACACACAGACTTGCATACACATATTCATAGCAGCTTTATTTATAACAGAAAAAAACAAAAAACACAAAGGTCCATCAACAAGTGAGTTTATAAACAAACTGGTATAATCATACAATGCAAACTATTAAACAATAAAAAATAAGCTAACTACTGATACATGCAACATAAATATCTCTAAACCATTGTTTAGGGAAAGAAGCCAGACACAAAAGACTATATATAATTCCATTTATTTGAAATTCTAGAAAAGGTAAAACATTAGTGACCAAAGCAGACCAATGGTTGCCTATGGAAAGTGGGGGTCAGGAGATTGATAAAGGAGAATAAGGGAAATATTTTAAAAAAAAATCCTCACCCAAGGATATGTTTTTTTAAATTGATCTTGGATAGAGAGAGGAAGGAAGAGAGAAACATCGATGTAAGAGAGAAACATCAATCTGCTGTCTCCTGCATGCACCCTTACCAGGAATGGAACCTGCCATCTTCGGTGTATGGGATGATGCTACCAGCTGAGCCACCCAGACAGGGCAACAAAGGAAATTTTTAGGTGATGGGAATGTTTTATATCAAGCTTCTGGTGGTAGCAAATACATGACTTCATATATTTGACAAAATCCACAGATTTATACACTTAAATTGGCTAATTTTATTATATATAAAATGATACCTTAAAGCTTAAAAAAGATGTAAATATATCAAAATGGGTAAAATCCTTGTTAAATTTCTAAAGTCTACAATGATATATATTGCTTTAAAATCAGAATAAAAATGCCGTTTAAAAACAATTATAAAATGATTCTACTACATAATCACAATTACTTAAAAATAAATATACACAAACCAGAGCTAAAAAGTGGAAGGAAAATTGCCATTTACTTTGGGTGAGAGGGCATTAAATTCCTTCTAAAGGCATTTGTAAATTAGGGTGGACTTTGTTCTAAAAATGCAGTTGAAATTATTAGTAATTATCTGTATAAATCAGCAATTATCAATCAATATGCAGCAAGAATTTTAAAAGCATGCATTACCTGATGATTTAGTTAGGGGCACTGACTTCTTTTCCCTTAAGACTGTCAAAATGACAACAGCCAACACAATAGCTGTCTGGTGTGAATAAATCAAAATCATGCCCTTTTTTTGTCGGATCGGCAAAAAAAATATACTTTCTGGTGTGCCACATAATTTTAATAGTTTATGTGTGCCATGAGATGGTTGAAAACCGCTGGTATCTAGAGCTTTTGTCCTAGTTAATGAATTAGGAAGGTGTCACATGGACCCAACTTTTAAAAGACATTTTTAATGACTATTTGGTGATTGGCTTACACTTTGATTTTTTGTAAGTTTCTGTTTCAGGGTTATTTGTTCAAGAGTTATCCTCAGTATCACTTAGAACAGTGAGGCAAATACATTTTCGTCTTAATTTAATGTCTTATTCTTTAAAACTACCAAGTAAATAGTTCCCAGACCTGGAATACATTTTCAATTCATTAACACCCTATTTTGTAAACAAAAGAAAGAGAGCAAAAATAGCACCTCAATTAAAATTTCCATCCTGACCAGCTGTAGAGAAGACATAAATTGGGGGTGGTAACTGCTTAATTTCTTCGAGTAGCTCATCTATTAAAACAATTCTTCAGGAACATTTTTTTCAATTTATATGGAGACCAAATATTGGTTCGCAAACATGGAAACCAACTAACTAGTAATCTTGTTTTACAGATTTAAAAAAATGCTTTCTGTCAAGACCATTGTGGCCAACTGTGTATAGTAAGAGCAAGAAGTCATTCTTTAGAACAGAACCTAATGGTCAACTTGAGTTTAGGGGCAAAACTAAGGTGCTACAATATTGTGACATGACTCAATATAAGAACAGTGAGAGACAGGTCACTTTTGGGAGACTAGGCAAGAGAATGGACTTAGGACACACAGGACATTCCAAACCTTGGAAGGCAATGGTAGGTGGATACCCATTCCCAGAAATGGGGCAGTACCTGAACCAATGCTGTTAACAGATCATCATGGCATTATCAGGAAATCCCAGGCGTGATACTCTTCCTTTGTGTTCTTTGTATTTACTGGAAGGCACAGTAAGATCTGTGGCTTTTAGAGGTTCTTGATGTTTCTTCTGCAGTATGTCCAGTACCACCACTTACATACCTTTTATCAGACATATGGGTCAAACTATTAGATCACAAAATAAATGGTAAAAACAACCCTCAGCTAATGCTTGGTGATGAATAGTTTGTGTTTCAGTGACAGATTTTTTGCATCTGTGAGTAGGGAAGGCTGTTTGGATAATTCAGCGGCTCCCTAGCGTTATCAGGGACTGATGATTTTCACTCCTGTCCCAGGGAGCCAACCTTGTGACCATAAAATGACTGTCGCCGTTCTCATCCAGACAAGGAGGAGAGCAGAACTTCCTGCGCCAAGTCTGTTAGTGGGGGAAATCTTTCTCCCACGCCCCTGGCAGATCTGTTTTCACTGGCCAGGGCAGGTTCACGTAGTCATGCCTTATCAGTTACTTAAAAGGGGAATAAGACCATGAAGGGGTCCAACATCCTCGGGCACAAGGCTGCACAGAGGGGGAATGCTTGAACAAGCAAGTAAGAGGGAGGGACAGGATGGCTGTTGGATAATAACAGTATTTCTCACAACTGGACAGGGCTATAAACACACAGTACATGGCACACTAATGTCCACTGGCTGAGAGGGTAAACTAGCACTCAGAGTATGAAAAAAAGTATAATATAATGGACTATGATAAAAATATATTTCAGGGACAAATAATACCTAAGATTTAGTGAGCATACTCTACAGGCCAGACACCAGTCTATGTACTTTATGTGCATTAACATATTCAAACCTCACACCGCTACCTGTATTTTACAGACAGGAAACAGAAGCGAAGTGACAGAGCTGAAATTTTAACTTAGGAGTTAGACTCCAGACCCATGCTCTCAATTGCTACCTTATGCTGCACAAGGTGATGTAAAAGAGGAATGAATATATTCTAAAACCATTTTTAAAAAATCAAATAAACCAAGGGAGAGGTGGAGAGGTAGAAACCAAGCCAAAAGGGTAGCAGAGATTTACACATTGTACATTTTATTAAATACTGGGTTTTATTAGAACAAATGAACTTCTGATAGAAGTTTCATTTAAAAACTGTGGCTGTGTTCAAATTCCTACTTGACACTGCCTTTTGGGTAAGCATTCTATTTTTACCAGTTCTATACTCAGCCATTATGGGCAGAAAAATTATTTTTTTCATAACAGAACGAAGGACTTTCTCAAGTGGTACAACACTATTTATAAGAGGAATAATCCCAAAGTGTATGACCACACAGAGTATATGATCAGAGAACACATTGTTTTTATGGTATATTTATAATAGCTACAGACAACATTGCGAACTCATGCACAGTAAGTCTTTACTATCTACTGAAGGTTCTACCTGACACATGAAAATTATCCATGTCCCAGGGTTTGGCATTTAGCCAAACATTAAACTATGATGGAAGATGGCTATCAAATTGGCTTTTCCGACCACACAGAAAAGGTGTCAGCTGCAACCTCCATCCTGGAGTCGTGGCGGCAAGTTCCTGGGAATTGCTTTTTCCTGTGTTTTGATCAAGTCTGTAATGGCTGAGAGCACTGCACAGTCTCTGGATTTAGTGTCCTTCCAATCGACAGGATGGGGGCTTTCGATCTTCTCTTGCAGAAGGGTATCTAGTTCCTTTCTTAATTCCTAAGGTTGGAAAAATTACACAAGTTCAACAAAGGCAGATGTACAATAAAACAATGTAATAAATAAAAGTGACTAGCTGAGACAGGAACTTCAGAAGCTGTTATACAAAAGACTGAAATAATTTAGTAAGCAACTGAAGTTCAGTAAAATTTGAAAATTTAAGCTTCCATCTCACTTAGACATTTACAATGGTTGGTCAGTAACTACCTCAAAAAACAATGAATCAATTTCTCAACACTATTTGTCTTGCTGAAATATATCAAGAAATGTTCACAAAACATATAACACCCTGAACAAAACCACAAGACAACATTTTAACTGGCAAGTATATTCAAAGACAATCACATAAAGCCAGTCACCTTAACCAAATGGGCAATTCTTGCTGGAGACTGAAAGACAATCCATTCATCTACAGCAATAGTTTCCTGATCATTATCTTTCTGGATGGAAATATCACCTCCAAAGAACAGGAGACAGTATGGGGAAACTTCTGTGCAGTCATACAAGTATATCTATAAGGAAATTAAAGCAAATTAGAACATTAAAGAGTCTGAATTACTGCCACAGTAATCCAATTATTATCAGTATCAATTTGCTATTGTATTGATCCTTTTAAAATAGGTATTATCCTATTCGTGTAATTAGAGAGACTAGTTATGAAGAATAATTTTAAACAAGTCATTCTTAACTCAGAAAACATAGTTTTATATTTTTATTTCAATTCAAAGAATATCATTATTCTTAAAATATTTTCTGAGGGACAAAACCAAAACACTAAGACAGCTGAAAGTATTTTTATAACTTTATAAACAGAATCCCACTTAACATTCTGACAAGTACTTACCCTATATAATAAAAGGGTAATATGCAAATTGACCCTAACAGCAGAACGACTGGGAATGACTGGTCACTATGACACACACTGACCACCAGGGGGCAGACGCTCAATGCAGGAGCTGCTCCGTGGTGGTCAGTGCGCTCCCACAGGGGGAGCTCTGCTCAGCCACAAGCCAGGCTGATGGCTGCCAGCACAGTGGTGATGGCGGGAGCCTCTCCCGCCTCCTCAGCAGCGCTAAGGATGTCCGACTGCAGCTTAGGCCTGCTCCCCGCTGGCAAGTGGACATCCCCCGAGGGCTCCCGGACTGTCAGAAGGATGTCTGACTGCCAGCTTAGGCCTGATCCCCCGGGAAGCAGGCCTAAGCCAGCAGATGGACATCCCCTGAGGGGTCCCAGACTGCGAGAGGGCACAGGCTGGGCTGAGGCGGCCCCCACCCTGCCCCCCCAAGTGCACAAATTTCTAGTAAGGTATACTGATATGCCAACAAAATTCTTTGTACAATGTAAACTCCTCTATACCAAGAAATACCAGCATTTCCAAAAATTAAAATACAAAAATGGATCATGACATATGTTCACATTAAAAGTATAGTTTATTTGCTTAAGAAAGTTATAATTCATGTCTTAAAAAAATTTTTAAAGAACAAATTTTGTTTATACTTATGAAAATCATACAATGACAAGAAAACAACAACACTGACATTAAGATCCATGATTATTTTTATTTACTTACACTACTGGTTCTCATCTTCAGGTGATAGATAAGCCAATTGTAATGAAACTCTGTTTGCTCCACATTAACGGATTTAGGATGAATAGAAACTAGTCCATCAGTTTTTGTGTAAACTTTCACCCTTTAAGAAAGTTAAAATGGAGTTTGTTAAAAAAAAATCCTAGAGATTCCAAACCAATTCCAGAATCTAAAAAAGCGCCACAGGTAAGTTCAATTTATTTTTGCGATGTAAGTTTACAAATTTATATTCGAGGAAATATATTTTTTAATAAAACATGGAAAAATATCAGCTAAATGTGAAAACTCTATAAATCACACATCAAATCCTCTTCAAGGTATAATTACTCAACACATTAAAAAGGTGTCAAAATATTCCTTAATTATGTTTCTACTATTCCACTGAAGAACAAAGAATGAAATAAACAGCTGAAATACTTCAAAGCGATTCACACAAGGGAATGGTCTATACATAATACTGTCAATTTTGATACTAAAGCCTTTAATCTACAGAATAACTTTGTGAAATGATAATTTAAAAATTTCACAGGTTATACACCCAGGTGAATATAAAATAAAAAATTAAGAATGGTTAAAAGGAGTTTTAGCTACAACTGTCTTTTAAAAACCTATTCTAAACTCCCATTTTCAAAACAGGAATACTTGGAATAAATGTACTCTGACACAACTCTAGTTCACTCTCTTCATTCCTAGGGGTCTTTTCTTTGATAGTCATAAAAATTTTACCTCAATTTGTGTGAGTTTTTAATTAATATTATTCATCAAGGAGCTGTTTGATGACTTATTTATAAATAGTCAACGGTAATTACCTATATTAGATGTGTACAACTCAGTGGTTAGACAATCATATACTTTATATAGTGTTTCCAGTAACCACCTGGCACCATACATTTATCACATTATTGACTATATTTCCTATGCTTTCCTTTACATCCCTGTGGCTGGTCTATAGCTAACGAATTTGTACTTCTTAATCTCTTCACCTCTTTCTCTCAGTCCCCCTAAATTCCTTTCCTCTGACATCCACCAGTCCAGTCTGCTCTATGTCTATGGGTCTATTTCAATTGTGTTTGCTCATTTATTTTGTTCTTTACATTTCACATATAAGTGAAATGAGTATCTTTTCTGTGTTTCTAGGAATTCATATACTTCTGTCAAAACCATGGTGATGAGGCATCATTCAGAATAGATTCAGAAATTATTTTCCTCACTGCACAGTCCATTTAACCAGTGCCATCCTGAAACCCTACATTGCTGCAGCAGCAGAGTCTGGCACTTTTTCCATATGGGACCAGAGAGAAAATATTTCAGTTCAGGCTTTGTGGGCCCTATGATCTTGGCCACAACTACTCAGCTCTGCTAGTGTAGCAGCAGAGCAGACACGGACAACAGGTAAACAACCCGGTGTGGCTGTTTTCCAATAAAAATGTACACAAACAAGCTTTTGGCCAGTGGGCCAAAAATTGCTGACTCCTGGTCTAGATCAAAACGAAGTACCAGTCCAAAGAGACCTACCCCTCCCCCAATAGCACCTTCCCAGGATGGCAGAGGGATATATAAAATGTTTGTACTTAAAATAATCTGTTAAACTACCTTTTAAGAAAAATTTGACAAAGTACTAATGTCAAAAAGTCCTTGGATCACTTAAAATGTGAATAATCCAGCCACGATTAAAATTCATATTATGCATAATCTTATACCTGAGAATAGGGTTTCTGAGAATCAGCATTTTTGACATACTGAGTTCTTTGCAGTGGAGGGCTGTCCTCACAGAGCACCCTGGCCTCTATCTATTAGCTGCCAATAGTATCACAGCAGTTGTAACCATCACAAATGTCTCCAGACACTCTCAAATGACCCAAGAGGCAAAAATCAAACTCAGTTGAGAACCAACAACCTAGAACATAGACTATGCTTTATTTTTAAGGTCTATATTTTTTATGTTTATAATCATAGAGTTACACAGCTTTTTCATTTAACATGTTAAGGGCCAAGCCTGTTTTGTCTTCCTTTCCGTTTAGCCCTCGATATCCGATTTCACCGATATGCTGGCAGCACCAGTGACTGACATGGCACTTAACGTGTTAATATCAGTTCCGATATTCTATATGTTACAATGTCTATTTTACATGCCCACCTATCAGAAAAGTTATATAATATGGTATCATAAAATCACTAGAGGCCCGGGGCACGAGATTCATGCACTCGGTGCGGGGGGGGAGGGGGGGGGGGTGTTTGAGGGGGAGGTCCCTCTCGCAGTCAGTGAGCCCGGCTTTTGGCCGAGGGAGCCCACTGACCACCAGGGGCAGCTCCTGAGTTGAGCATCTGCCCCCTGGTGGTCAGTGCATGTCATAGTTACCAGTCATTCTGCTGTTTGGTCAATTTGCATATTAGCCTTTTATTATATAGGATAACTTTCTCATTTGTTACTAGACTTCTATGTTGTTTAAAATATAGCTTTAAAAAGAATCTGCAATTACTTCCTTAGGACATATGCCTCAAATTAAAATATTCACTTATGAATTCACTGCGCCAGGGTGTATTTTAATGACTGTTGATATATAATTCTAATTTAGAGCACCCTTAAAAAAAAAAAAGGGGTGGCAATTCACATACCACTAGCCATTTGACTTTCAGTCTCTCTTTTTCCTCACTAGCTCATTTCTTAGGCAAAAATATGCCAAGTTCTCTCATTCTGTCCAACTACAACTGAGGCTAATTCTACTTGTACATGTCTTATATAATAAAAGTGTAATATGCAAATCGACCAAACAGCCGAACAGCGGGATGACCATCCGGGACCATGCTGTGACACCCACTGGCACCAGGCCAGCCACGGTGGGAGCGATACGATTGGTCAGGGGCCTGGCCATTGTCCCATGACCACCCCGCAAAGGGAGGCCCAGGTTACTGGCTGGTGGGGTGATCAATTGGGGAGCTCCACAATCGCCCCAAAGAAGGAGGCCCAGGCCACCAGCCAGCGGGCTGCGGTGGGTGGGTGAAGCCTCCCTCTGTGAGGGAAGCCCTGGTCCCAGTGGCCAGAGGGAAGTCTGGGTCCTGGGTGCCAAAGGGAAGTGATGCTGACAGCCAGGGGAAGGAAGGCCTACCCTTGCACAAATTTCGTGCAAAGTCATACTTTATTTTTCACAATAGTAAAATCATGATTTTATTCAAAGAGACAAATTACAAAATTATGTTTTAAAAGACAGGCAAAACATCCTGAAGCAAATCTATTCTAAGCAATGCCCACCTGGTACTGTGTTTTTTTTTTTCACATTTAAAAGTTTTGCATTTAAAGTTTAAGATAGCTTAGAGAACTTTGATATAATATGGCTACAAGTAACCCACTCATATCATGTCACTGAGCTTCTGGGATGATTTTAATACCTGGCTTACTTTTCTTGTATTTACACTGCTATTATATTCACTAACATTCTTTGTAAATCATGAATAGGTGATTGAGAGCTCACACCAGGGATGTGCTATGAGGGAAAGTTTGCCTTCTCTTAAATCAGGGGTGGGGAACATTTTTACTGCCAAAGGTCATTTGGATATTGACATCATTCACGGGCCACACACAATTATCAACTTAAAAATTAGCCTGCTATATTTGGTCAGACATTTAATTAACTCACTCCTAATGCCTTTGCTGGGCCAGACCAAATGATTTCTCAGGCCTTAAATGGCCTGAGGGCTGGACATTCCCCACCCCTGTCCTAAATAATCAAAAGTAAAAAGAACAAGAATCTGGCCCAAATATGACTAAGAGCAAATGTATAATGAGCCCTGTTGTATTACAGAATTTCAAAGTTTAAGAACAGAATTATAAGTAATTCATAATCTTCAATGCTTACATTTTTCTTTTTTTACCCAAATTTAATCGGATTTTAGCAACTTTGGGATAGAGGCCAGCACAGATGACCGCTTTAATTATCTTCTCATTATCTATTAGGGGTGGGAAGGTAGAGAAAAAAGTGTAAAATACTGATACAATGGACAATAGCAGCAAGTTATTTACACTGTTTTCTGCTTTACCTGAATTTATATTGGATTTTGGATCTTTAGGACTTCTACTGCTTACAAATCCAGCTCCAAGAAGATGCTCAGCAAACTGCCCTTTCATGTTATGCAGCATCTAGAGAACAAGTAAACAGAACTAGAAAACCTTTCTCAGACTAACAGGGGGTTATAAAACATAAATAAATTTAGCTATAAGCTTGTCCTGCTCTATAAAATACTGCAAAATGTAGTGTTTTAGAGCAGGAATTGGTAAACTACATTATATAAACCTGTTTTTTGTCAATAGAACACACCCATTCATCTACATATTATCAATGGTTGCTCTGCACTATAATGGCAGAGGTATGTGGTTGCAAGGGAGACCATATGGCTTGTAAGCCTACAATAGTTATAATCTGATCTTTTACAGAAAAGATTTGCCTATTGTAGGATATAAATACTGATATTTAAGGATTACTCCATTTTGCAAAAAGACTAATATATTCTTCAAAATTGTTCACCCCATATTTTGAAAGAAATACAGAAAAGCATATTCCCAACATCCATCCATATTTCTACTATTGAGAATTAACTACTGTTGCTTATTGGCACAAAAACTTAAGGTCTTTTTAAGAAAAATCATTATTTGGGTAAAAATGATGCATTGCTCATTATAAAACATTCAAGTAATATTGAAAAGTAGAAATAAAGAAAATTCCCTAAACTTAATACTGTCAGAAAGATCATTCATTAAGAAATAATATTGCAGGACATTATGTATACACTGACAGAAGAATTAGACAAAAAAAACTATCCTAACAATGGGATAACAGTATAGAAGCTGTTTTATGAAAGTATTAAAATTAATTCTAGCTCAATTTTTTAAAAGTTAAATAGAAATGAAACTGGACTAGATGAATTTTACAATTTCATAATCATGAGATATTTAATAAGGTATCCTTGCAAACTTAAAGAAAGAAACTATAAAACATAAACTTGGTCATATTTAAGTGTATCTTCCTTTTATGAACTGTGTGACTTTAGTTTTCCAACTGAAATTCTCTTATAACTGACTCTCTGGGTTACCTCTTGAGTTTTATTACCATTATTTTTTATTGTTCTGGACAATGATCTTTACATTCTTATTTTGAACTAGTATATTTACATAATTTCAGTGTACATCACCAGCTGATTTAGTGTGCATTCTTCATTACTGAATTCTTTTTGATTCATCCCTCAAAAGGCAGCATTTCATTTTCAATGAATTTTTCAAGGACAGCTCAAGTTCATGGGTGCAGTACTTCAAGTGCTTTCTTGAATGTCTATCTTTGTCTTCAGATTTTAATATCTTGACTGAATACAATATTCTCAAATAACACTTGGGTTTAGCCAACTTTCCATACTTGTGGTTCATTTTTTTTTTTTTTCAGGAAAATGTTCTTACACATTTCTCAAATACATACTTCATCACACTTGAATTGTCTATGTACAGACATCTATTATTTTCAGGATGGATTAGTCCTGTCTTCCTGTCTGTAAGTTTTTACTTATTAGTTTAATGTTTTCCTTTTGCAGCTGCATTTACAAAGTGTGATGATCTCAAGCCTTTCTTCTATGGCAATACTTTGCTTTAAAGGGATGTATATTTTGTTTATTGTAATTCTTTTGGCCTTTAATTTTTCTTCTTAGCCCAGCAGTCTTTTCATTCTATGGTTTCCTTTCTTATTGTTTTATTGAATTCACATTCTTAACCCTTTTCGGTCCAACGTCCAGGCTGACTCGACAGACCAGGCGCTAGGAGCAGGTCCAACGTGGAGCTGAGGTCGACACCGCAAACCGCTGTGATTATATGCACTGTCAGTGTAAGGTGCTGGGTTGCATGTGGGGAAATGTTTCAAAAGATACCACACTATGAAATGTTTTAAAGAATAAACTCTTTGATTGAACATACTTAATAATATAACCAGTGAATTTTTTGGTTTAAACTTTAAAATAAGAACATGAAAAAGTTCAACATTCAATCCTGTCAATTAATTTGGACCAGACTGTTTGAATTCCAAAAATAAAATTGGACCACAAAGGGTATTAAACTGCCCCATATTAGGAAACAGTTTTAAGTAAGGCTATAGCCATGATCCTTCTTTTTATTTTGTTGCTGCCTTGGCAGTTTTGATTAAATATGCTAGATTCCTGATTCTTTTACCCACTTATAGAATTGTTAAATGTCCAGTCCAGGGTTCATGCCACACAGCTGAAGTGTATACGTGATGGGGAAAGGTGAGGACATTCCTATTCTTACTGTTTTGAGATCACTTCTCCCTTACAGAGCATCTGCCCTATGTACTGTTAACTTTCTTCTGTTTCACAAATGCCTACTGCCCAGTGTTTTCTCACTACAGTAAATCAGTTCAAGATAAAGATACCTACCTAAAAGTTAAAGATACCCTGTTTGATATTAAAAATAGGTTTTAGGAGTATTAGTGAAAATTTTCAGGTGGAACCATCAAAATGTCAAGTAGAGGGTGGGTACTGTGTTTTCTTGCTATACTTTAGATTCTCGTAGCTTTCCTTAGCCATCAGTTGTTTATTGTATTATACATCTTTTATTATTTTGTTGCATTTGCTTTAATAAAGATTTTTATAATGAATCAATTTCATAAGACAAATTCACACAATTAACCTTTTGCTACCAATCTAACTGTACAAAATGCATTCATATATTCCCTCTCTAATATAAGTGAGAATCACTTCAAAACATTCACCATTACCTGCAGTGTGTTTGAAGACAGAAAATATTCCCAGCAATAATCTTTTTCATATCTGAAACCACGTCGTCTAGCTTCTTCCCAGCCCTATGATGCAAAGAAATAAAGAAAACTATATCATTCCCCAAAGCAAAGATTGCCTACTTGTCTGTCTTTATTTGGGTAAGAATCTTCTATTGATGTTCTCTCTGTAAAAAGGTCAAAGAATTTTGAAATTTATAAACTAAAGAAAAACAAACCCCCCCCATGATCCTAATTGTTAAGAGATAACTGCCACTGAATTTCCAGACCTTTCTACAAATAAGTTATCTAGTAATACATTGTGCATTTTATATAAACTGGCATCATACTGCACATAATGAAGTTAACAAAATGAGCACTGTTCAACAAACTTCAATGCTATCAAATATTTTTCAACTTCACAAACATAAAATTATTTTTTAGCTAGAGGAGGAAAGATGGGGGAAAAGGGAAGTAATACTGAATGAGCTCAAAGGTGGAAAAAAAAAAATCCCATGCTATGCAGTACAAAACTGACTCAAGAAGTTGCTGTCTCTATATACCATATAACATTTAAATTTTTGAAAAGATGGGTGTTAAATGTTTATCTTCAGCTAAGCCTGGCATTTGGAAACAGAAAATGTCTATATTCTGAATAATGTACATGATTAAGATATTCTATCAAAATGTTAAATTGGAACATAGGTTTAAGTTATTAATGATCAGAGAGAGACTTGTCATAAATGTCAATAAGATAGATACAAGTGAATATCAAATAAAATTTTAAAATAAATTATTCACTTGTTCAATTGTGATCAAAACAGGAACATACACTGAAAAATGAGGTTAAATTTTTTTTCAAATGTTCACCTAATTTTAAACATTCTCACTTAGCAATTTATTCCTAATACCTATGATAATATAGGTTTTAAAAAGTTAAATATTATCAGCTTTTCTCTTGAATAAACTGTCACAAGTTATTTTTCTTACCTCAAATGCATTCACAACCGTCAGGTGGTCACTTTTAGAACCCTTTGCCAATTCCTTTCTTCTTGCATCTGCGACCTTTTCTTTCCCCTTAAAAAATACAGAGGAAGGCAATTTAAATGGCTCTGACAGTATATAATAGGGCACAGTAATAAAAAGCGAGTGAAAAATTGTACCTAAGCAACAACTATTACGTTTGCATAAAAATGCCGAGCCTTTCCGTTGTATCTTTCTTACCAATGGAATGACAAAGGGATCCTTGAAGCTGAGACTAGCAGCAATGGTGAGGACTGGGTCTAAGCAACAGAACAGAGCTCCGAAAAGAATCATTTTTCCAATGTGTGGCTCAACTGGTAATCGTGCTAAGTGGACTCCAAGAGGTGTCAATTCTTCTTGTTTATCCAAAGCATTCTGTAAGGCAAGGGTTTATGTTTAAAACAGACATTCTAAAGCATCACATTCAAACCTGATTTTAGTTTGCTTAGAAAAAAAGAGGCCACTCTTACATGGGAATGCTGTAATTCACAGTCAAGTTTTTTAAAAACCTGGGCTCCAGACCCCACTGATGACAAGAATTTGCTGGCCTTTTCAAGATTTTGTTGTCTGCAAATGATTACATCAAGATCGGCTCTTAAATTCAGTTGGGAGAGGGGATGTCACCCTGCTCAGGCTTTAAATGTTGCTGTCCTTTGGTCGTCTACCTCTACCCTAACTAATAAGATGATTCTAAGCACCACCTAGCTCTCCAGCTGTATTCTATTAGATAAAAGCTTGAAGGGGAGAGGGGTCACTAGTAAAACCGTACTACTTCCTAAAATGCTAGTAACCTCACTAAATCTAACCTACTTTCCAACAAAGACGGTTAGATAATATACAATGCTTGTTCATTTAAACAACTTATTACTCACATTAAAAGCTATTGCAATGTTCTAATATGGGCTAAAGTCTCAAAACATTCTGCACGGATGGCTCAAATAAAACTGAAGTATGTAAAATATACTTGGGCATCCTCTAACTCAGCACCAATCAAAAGAACTTGTAGCGATAACAGAAATGTTCTATTACTGTGCATTGAATACATGAGGCTCCTCAAGTGGCTACTGTAATGGACAGCACGGCTCTAACTTCGTTCTCTCCATTCTGGGCACTAAGTCACAGTCCCTTTCTCATCGCTGTAGGCACTACCTCACAGCTAGTTCTGTGCTTCTCAACATGATCTTGCACAGATGGCTACCAAGTAAGCAGTCACTTGACTAAGATACTGAAACTTAGTTTCTCAAAATACTGACTTCATTAGAAAAAAATTTTTAAGGGGAAAAAATGGTAAGAATAAAATGAGAGGTAGGGAAACATGCTATTTTGGAGAAAACTCACTTGTTAGCATTTCTTCAAAAATACAAGAGTTGCCTTAATAAAACGTCCATACTGTCAATAAGTTACTTAGATTTGACAAAAACTCTAAAAACACTACAGTAATCAGAAAAAGTAGAATAAAACAACCAAATTCATTTCAAGAAAACAAAGACTAAGAATTCAAAGATTTCAAAACTGTATGGAATTTTAAATCAAGCCTACAATGAAAAAAATTGTGTGGAAAGGACCCAGTATTAGAAGACATTATAAAGGTATCATTTTTTTAACTTTCCAACTCATATTTCATACACTCAGGTGAATAGTCAACTAGTGTATAAAACTGGCACTGCACATTCACCAGTCTGCTCTGCAGTAATGAGAGTAAATATATAATTAGCTGGCTGACATGCTCTTAACATTCTACATCTAAGTAACAAAAAGAAAAATCAGGTTTACCAGTTCCATCAGGTGTTTTATGGAGAGTGACACTGCTTCATTTGATGGTGGGTCCATTAACCTACTCAGAAAATGAGCAATTCCACCTAGCCTTAAGATCTAGGGGAAGACAAATATAATTAAACATATATCATATATTGCCATAACAGTTTAGTCCTGCCTGTGTCACTCATTCAAGAAGAGTAGCAAACCTAAACATTATTTTCAAGTTAGTGTTTTTACTAGAGTAAGTTAAAATTACATTTGTGATTCCAGAAAAACATGCTTAAAGGCTAACATGCTACTTTCTATCATCCACCAACTCTTATTAATGAGAAAAGTTGGTTAAAATCTCAACTAACAAGTTGATTACCAATTAGCAAGTTGATTACCTTATTTTCAAAATAAGGATAACTTTATGAAAATATGTAAAATACTGGAAAAAAGGGTAAGTAGTTTATAAAGAGGAATAAAAATCTTAAGATGGAGTAACAGTAGCTAATATTTACTGAACACTTAACTATGTGCCATTAAGAGTTATGTGAATTTAAGTTATTTGTCCAATGTAACAAAACTGGCTTGTCAGAGGGGTGGTGAGATTCAAACACAGGTTCTTTGGCTCCAGAGCAGTAAATGAAGAAAAACTTTTAAATAAGCATTTGAAGGAAGTTTATAAGCATAGTTTACTAACACACACAGGAAACAAACGCGTGATAAAAATTAGAACCCCACCCCCATTTAGCTTTTGAACCACCCACCTAATTTACCTTTATTTGTAAACAAAGTTCTTCCAAAGGAGTTCTCAAGATTTCTGGCAGTTGATAGTCATCTAGAAGGCTTGCTCTAAGACTATTATACAGATGATAGCAATGACCAGGCTGAACTCTTAAAAAAAAAAGGTGGGAGGGGAAAGCAGGGAAGAAGCATTTATCAGTGACATTTTAGAACTCCAGAGAAAAGAATAGGCAGAAAACGTAGCCAATTATCTATTTCTTACAAGCCACACCATAACTAATTATTATTTCACTTTTACTTATCATATATTAGTGTCCCAGTACACGGATTCGTGCACATTGAAAGGAAATTAATTAGAATATTTTAATATCACTATTTGTCCTTTCTCTATAATAGAAGCATCAACCAAATTCACAATTGACAATGACATATCGAAACACACGCGTGCGATTGGCGCCAGTGAGAGCTTTATATGTATCGTGCATGCGTGAGTCAACTTAGCCTTTTATATAGAGATAAACTTGCTTAATTAGACCTGCTTTCTGATTTAGCTAAACTTTTTCCAGCCTAGTGAGGTACCCCAACTTCTCTTTCAGTTAACTGTCAGCAACACAGCAGTAAATATCAACAAAAGCAGATTATTATTGTAGATCACTCAGGGAGAACAAAGGGTAAAATATTTAACTGTAGCAGTGTTTGACCGTATTCTGCACAGTGAGAAAACCTGAAGTCGTTTTCAAGTTCAGCATTTTTTACTTCTTTTCCGTTGGATCAAGTTTCCAAACTTTCTGAATCTCTGTTGTCTTGCTAATATAAAAAAAAAAAAAAAAGGATTCTACTGAGTCTCCTATCTACCTACTCCAGGAATTCTGTGAGGATCAAATGAGATGAGGCATGGGAAAATGCTCCACAAACATTTGGTTGAACTGTAAATTGTTTGCACCTGACTATAAAGCAAGTCAGGTTCCTAGGCTGAAGAAACTCCAAGGAGGCTAGTCCCTAGGGCAGGGGTCCTCAAACTTTTTAAACAGGGGGCCAGTTCACTATCCCTCAGACCGTTGGAGGGCCGGACTATAGTTTAAAAAAAAACTATGAACAAATTCCTATGCACACTGCACGTATCTTATTTTGAAGTAAAAAAAAAAAATGGGAATACAACATTTGTATTTGCATGTGGCCCTCGGGCCATAGTTTGAGGACCCCTGCCCTAGGGAGAGGAAGCCGGGAGTTGCTACATGACATCATTACCCAGTGCCCACAGTGACCGTTTCCAGGCTGGGCTGTGGGTCACATTTTGTGTCAGCAGCGTTGCCTGCGATTTGGTGGGCTGTCGCTCCGGGGTGGTGGCGGGGCCTGTGTCCCACTTGGGGGAAGCGGAGTGTTGGTTTGTCGGTGCCAGATCCATGGTGCCCTTTATTTTTAAATGGCCAGCGTACATCAAGGCAGCTCCTGCGTTAAGCGTCTGCCCCCTGATGGTCAGTGTGCGTCATGGCTACTGGTCAAAGGGAAGAACACTTAGCCACACACACACACACACACACACACACACACACACACTCTAGTGGCCCGGTGCACGAAATTCATGCACATTAAAAGGGAATTAGAGGAAATATTTTAATATTGCTATTTGCCCTTTCTCTATAATAGAAGTGTCAGAGATGAAAGAAAATTAGTAAAATGTATATGAAAATCTTCCTCCTGTCAGAGTCTGGGGCGAGTCAGGTCCCCCGGCCCGGAACTGGGGTGGGGGATGGGGGCGCACGGCCTCAGGTCCCCCAGCCCCGGCGCGAGGGTGTGATGACCATTTGCATATTAGCTCTTTATTATATAGGAGAGATATAGATTCCTTCTCCCAATGTGTTTTCAATAGCCTTAAATCCAATATCCCTATGTCCTAGATCTAAGAAATAAAAGACTCTCTTCTCCCACCAATAATTTGGTTCCCTATTTCTATCTTACAGAATCCACGCTGCTATGCTCAATAACAGCAGTCTATTTAGATTAATCTCTATATGCCTTGTTGAACATTTTATGTAACATATCCTGACATTATATTAACTTGTCTATATTGTTTAAAATGCTTTTAGGTATGTGCTAATTAGTTGAGCTCTCAAAAGAATGTTGGAAACTTCATTTTTTTAAATCTAGTGACATGAATGATATTATTCACTGGACAATATTAGGGACAGATAATGAAGAGGTGAGAATATTCATTTCATGTGTTTTCAAACAAAACAAATTTTCTATCAACTCTTGCTGCTATTGGAGAAGGTGGTCCTTTCCCTATAGTAATAAAAATAAATTCTAAAAATTGTAGCTATTTCTATCACAAGTTTACAAAAACTTCATCTATTATATAACACCAGAGGCCTGGTGCATGAAATTTGTGCACGGGTAGGGTCCCTAGGCCTGGCCAGTGATCAGGGCCAATCTGTGGGGCAACCAGTGGGGCGACTGGGGGGGCCTCCCCGCTGGCACCCACCTTGGCTGACCTGGGGCCTGTGGGCTGGGGGCAGCTCCTGCGTTGAGCGTCTGCACCCTGGTGGTCAGTGCGCGTCATAGCGATCGGTCGTTCCGCTGTTTGGTTGATTTGCATATTAGGCTTTTATTATATAGGATGTGCTCAAAAACTAAGGGTGCTTCTACCTAGGACCACATAATATATTTTGCTCTGACCTTTAAATTAATTATCAAGCTAATCAGGTTTTGCTAAAGGAATTTACATCTATGGAGCCTACAAGGGACTATTTTCCATTTCAATTAAAACATTGTAGCCCTAGCCGGTTTGGCTCAGTGGATAGAGCGTCGACCTGCGGACTAAAGGGTCCCAGATTCGATTCCGGTCAAGGGCACATGCCCTGGTTTCGGGCTCGATCCCCAGTGGGGACCATGCAGGAGGCAGCTGATCAATGATTCTCTCTCATTATTGATGTTTCTATCTCTCTCTTCCTCTTCCTTCCTTCCTGAAGTTACTAAAAAATATAAAAACGAAAAAAACAACAACAAAAAACCACACTGTAATTCCACAGTTAATCTACACTAGGAGAGTGGGGATGAAGAGTTAGATAAAAATGTAACATACTTCATTTATTTTATATCCTGGTTCAAACCTAAGGCCTAGTGTACGTGATATTCTTAAAAGTGTGACAAAGCCCATTCCCTACAATGAATACTTTTTTAAATCAGCACCCAGTGGTGATAGGTCTGCATGGAAAAACCCCAGTCTTGCTGGGTCCCCAATCAAGTTATCCTCTAATAAGTGATTAGAAGGGTACATTACTTACACTAAACCATGACTTTGCATAATCTAATAAACTACCTGGAAATCAAGTTTTACTGGGACAATCTGCAAGCATGTCAGAGCTTTATAGATATATTACAAACTTAAAAAAATGGTCTGTAATGTTTTCTTTCAACTTTAATTTCCTTACTTAAGCCAATACCTGAACACTAAAGGTAATCTTCTCTACAACTCAATAGGATTTTACACTCACATGAATAAAAGTGTAAAAAGGCTGTGGAAAAATGCATGAAAATCAAGAGTAAGTACAATTATTTGTATGAATGGCAAATCGTTCTCCTATCATTAAGACATACTTTTACATACTATTTATGTCAATGGGAGAAAGGTCCTTTCCTTGTGTGTTCGTTGGTAACTAACGGTGCAGAACCTGTACAGCTGTACAGTGCAGGAACCAGGAGGCCAGACTGAGGGACCAGACTGCCTGGATTCAAGTCCTGCCTCTGCCACCTTACAAAGTCGTGTGACTTTAAACAGATTCTTTAACTTCTTTGTACCTTAATTTCCTTACCCTTGAAATAGAGATAATAACCTACCTCATGGCACTGTGCTGAGAATTAAGTTAACATAGTAAGTGATTAGGACATGACCTGACATTCAAATAGTATTAGTAGTTACCATTAGTAATATACACTTTTAAAAAGAAATAAAATTATAGGTAATATAACTAATAAGAATAAACAACATTAATTTAATTAACTGTACTGAGAATAAGAGGTAGAAAAATCATAAGAATTCCAAAGAAATTATAATTAAAATTTTTCCATTTGAAAAAGGTGCTAGTGTTTTACAAAACATGAAAAGTAACTCTCCTAATGAATATTTTTAAGTGTTAGCCACATATTTGCTACATACCATTTTTGTTTATTTTTAAAGGCTTCAGACAAAGTCCCATCTTACCTTCCAGCTCGACCTTTCCTTTGCTTGGCATTAGCTTTACTAACCCACTCAGCAGACATAGTACTGATGTTGTTCTGTGTGTCAAAGTGTGTTTCCTTTATTTTTCCTCCATCTATCACATAAACTACATCATCTATGGTAATGCTGTTAGGAAAATAGATATATAAAATATTAATACATAAAAAGCACATTAATCTATGTCAGGTCTACAGACAGAGATTTTAGAACATTTCTAATGGATCACATTAATTGTAGCAGTTCAGGATTTTCACCACTCTTCCCACATTTACCAACGTTATGGGATCAAGCACCTCATTGTATGCATCCTCAGCACCTGCAGTGGCAGCGTTCTGCCAATTCTGCAGATCCCATGCTAGATTCTTACTTGCCCACAGACAAACTTCATAGCTTGCCTGATGACTTTAGTTCCTAGCTTTTGTGACCCTCACCCCTTCCCAATGCCATGGTTTAATATCAGCTTTCACAGAACAACTTTAGTGCTGTACCGGTATATTAGTACCCTGAAGACAATACATTTTAAAGGTTATATATAACTGCCAAATTACCAAACTATTCCATCCCCAATCAACAAAAGGCAAATAAAAAAACACTGACATGAGCTCCCATGGTTTTTAGAAAGGCTTTGAGAAAAAAACCTAAAAAAAAACCACACACCCATACAACACTTAAAAGGTCGTTTCTGAAGAAGGCTAAAAAATTAGTATAGGTTAAAACAAACAAACAAACACTAAACAAACCTATGCCACTACCATGATTAAAACACTTATTTTTAAGATTACAAATATTTTGTAGAGAAAAAAGATTAAGGTATGTTAATAATTTATGGGGCTTAAAACTAATATAATCACAAGCAGTTGATATTTAAAACAGTATTTACCTAGTCTCTGCAATGTTGGTAGCAATTACTATTTTCCGAACACCAGGAGGGGTTCTTTTAAACACCTGTAAGAAAAATTACATCAAAACCCCAAAAGTACACAAATTTCTGATACTTCACTCTTGCAATTAGAGAAATTACTTCAGATACTATTCATTTTTAGCACTGTTTATCTGTTGACATATGTATGAATCTGATATTTATAGTTGTATTTATAAGATATACATCATTTTTAATACCATAAAACTCCCTTTAGGTATACCAAATTAAAACCTCCCACAGATGTCAGAACCTTATCACAAACAAGATTTTAAAAGAAATACAATAATTTACATAATGTTTTTTTAAACAAAAACTGGTTAAACATTGTATTGTGTAGTCAAGCTTTTAAGGGAGAGAGAAAAATTTAGTTTAAGGATAAGAAGTATGAATTACCCAAAAATATATGGGTAATGACAATAACCAAGCAGATGCCCAACTCATCAGAATAAATATTAGCTGGTGTACCTTCTTAAACTAGCTTTTGAGATTAGACTGGATTAAAACAAAGATCCTCTTCAAATGCTGAATCCTACCAACAATGCAACATCCACAAAGCTACCAAGTTGATGAAAAGACATGCAGCCAAGTCCCACTTGGCTATAAAGCAACAAAATGCACAAACTTATCCCTACATGTATAAAAGTAGTAATAGAGAAAATGCTGTTTCCAAGTCTATCACATATTCTCTAGCAAAGGAATAAAAAATTGACTGTTAGGGTGTCAGAGATGCAAGTGCCTCCACATTGAAAACTCTGCTAAGCCTTTGGAATCAAGAGTTCTCTCTCTTTCCTCTTCTTCTCTTTATCTAGCAGCACTCTGTAACTAATTCAGCTGGCTAAGCCTTATTCAGGACTGGTACCAGCAGAAAGGGTATTAAAATAATCTTAGTTTAAAAAAAAAGTTGTTGCCCTAACCGGTTTGGCTCAGTGGATAGAGCGTCGGCCTGCGGACTGAAGGGTCCCAGGTTCGATTCCAGTCAAGGGCATGTACCTTGGTTGCGAGCACATCCTCAGTGGGGGATGTGCAGGAGGCAGCTGATTGATGTTTCTAACTCTCTATAACTCTCCCTCCCTCTCTGTAAAAAATCAATAAAACACATAAAAAAAAATATATGTATATAAATTATAGTTATAAAAAAAAAATAAGAAAAAAAAATTAAAAAACAAGTCTTTATATTTTCTTAGAGAGTGAGGAAAAACTAGAAGGGATCCACCAGGGCCTGCAAACACTGCAATCCAGAAAATTATCTTGCCTTTGAGAATGCAGAGTTCATTCTAATCAGAGTAATCTCTGAATCTGACTAAGTCAAAATATTCAAAACCATAATAATAAAAACCAAAATAATACATTATTGACAAAACAGGAAATCTCACACCTACAAATATATATATACTAATGCTGTTAAATCAAGATTTCAAATATAAAGATATTTAATTTCTGGGTTGATTTATATTTATGGGAACTCACATACCTTTTTCCTTTTATTCATAAAAGCCAAACAAGTTATTGGTGAAACCAATCTTTAAATTTTTCCCTAATGTTGGTTGACACAACTAATTTGATTTGTGGATTACCCTCTCTAATTCATGTTTTTGTAAAATTATCTCCTGAAGACTCATTTGCAAAGGTTCCCAAAGAAGTATTTTTATATGGATTACTATTTGAAAATGTCTTAAAAATAAAATATAAAACAAAACGCACAATAAGCAGTCCCTTTAAGATTGCCTCAGTTTGAAAGATAGTCAATAAATTTAACATACCTGTGTCTGGTTAACTGTAGGCATCAGTGAATGTAAAGGTATAATAAGAAACCTGTCTGAAAATTAAAAAGAAAATTAATTTTTCTTTTTAGAAAATTAAATTTTAAGATAGTTGCAGAAAAGCTCCATCAGACATATATAGAACATAATTTTAAGAAATTACATTCATACTTTTTTAAGTTGCAAAATGAAATAGCTCAAGCTCATTCATGATTATTAGCTAACAGAAAGTTTGTTGCAGTATAGTGAGGGGAAGGAGGGTGACTGTTAAGGAAACAAAGGCAAATTTCACATTTAGCTGTGGTTACAAAAAAATGCAAACTGACTTAAATCTCTAACAACAGTACCCAAATGAATCAAGATAGCTATATTTCTACCAGAAAAGAACTGGTGTTATTTGAAAGAAAGACTGTCCGTGATCCTTCTGAACTTAAAAAAATAAAATGCAGTCAAGCAAATGGTTTGCTAAAAAAATGCTCTAAAATTACTTTGGTGACACGAAATAAAGTTCATTAATTCAATCAAAATTCAAACCAAAAATACTTAACTCAAATTGAATTAAGCCTTCAAACTTAACTTCCTGTTTTTAGAAAAATCAGGTCAAAAAGAATCAAATGAAACGATAACATGAAGATTCAGACAAATCAGAGTTGATCTAGTCTTTTCCGTAAGTCATCAACATGAAAGAAGTAAGGAAAGAATGAGTGTGATGTTCTAGAACTAGAGTCAAAGATTTATCTGGTTTGACTTTTTCTATTATTTGAACAAGCTAACCTTGAAAGACAGTACAGGGGCAAAATAGGAAAACCTG
Source organism: Myotis yumanensis (assembly GCF_028538775.1). Taxonomy (NCBI): domain Eukaryota; kingdom Metazoa; phylum Chordata; class Mammalia; order Chiroptera; family Vespertilionidae; genus Myotis; species Myotis yumanensis. The sequence goes on along the minus strand of NW_027223753.1, from coordinate 197,790,416 downwards.
ATTATAGACTGGTTTATTAAATGATGTTAATGATTAGGTATGATAGTGGCATTGAGGTTATTATAAGGAATTGTCTTTATTTTTGAGAGATGCATGCTTATATATTTAGAGATAACATGATAGCTACAATTTACTTTAAAAAGGGAAAAAATTAGACCATGAAAATAATTGTTGCATTGAAGTCATTTGTATATGGTATTCATTATATGATTTTCCTAATTTTCTATAAGTTTAAAATGTTTCATTACAAAGTAAAAAAAAAAAGGGCAGTCAGGGATGATGAGAGTAATAACAATTTTGCTGAAGACAATATAATTGGGATAAAAATAATTTATATAGCTGATATCACACACCAAAGTAGTCAACAGAAACAAAATTTCTTATGACAAGAATGATAATGTTGATAAGCATTTGATAAATTGAATTTCAAGATTTACTTTTCAGTCAGTATGGAGTACGACCAATTTCTCCCTTTTTTACAATGACTAGTAGTATATAACTGATTATTAAGGCTAAATTTTAAAAATATGATTTGAGAAAAAAATACTTGTTAAACTTTAAAAAACTTCCTTTCAAAGAAATTGAGCTGTTGGTGAAAGTTTAAATTAATACCTCCATTCTTGAGAATAATTAAGTTAAATTAGAAAATTAATGAAGTCAATTATAGTAATCTAGCATATCCCACCCTTTCCCCATTCCCACAGAAATAATATTACATTTGGGCATATATCTTCCCTGCATTCTTATGATGGGGAAAAAAAGAGGCCAAAGTTGGAAAACTCAATCCCCCCAAAAATTCCCATTGTTTTTTAAAAAATTCAGCGTAGAGTTTAATCATGCCTAGTCTTCTATATGGAAATGTTACCACTTACAAGAAAAAGAAAAAGTGGCATTTCATCATAGAGAAGTCATGGTAATCAGATAAAAATATTTTTCTAACTTGAGAAGAGGAAATAATTTTAATTATAAAGAATACTTTGAGGGCACTACTACAATAGAATTTAACAAAGAATAAAAAATACACCTTTTTCTAGTCTAGCCAATACAATTAGAGCAAATATTTTTTAGTTTTATAAAATAAAAATGTGTCAAAATTACTTCAAGAGAGTAAAGTTAGAAGTTATATTCACAATTATACATTAAATAGAATTTGCTTTGTATTTTACTGATTTGAAGTTAAAAATGACACCTGAAGATGCTGTAACTGAATTTTATAGGAGAAAAATGTCCCCCTGCATTTCTCTAAGACAAAAGAGGTGCTATCTCTTAAAATAATACTGTTAAAGAATCAAATCATCTCAGAAAGTTTTAAAACTTCAGGATCCTTTCTTAGATTTGGGGTGAGGAGGCGGCCAGGTATCTGAAGTTTAAATAAGTGCCATGCTGACTGTTGTATAGTCAGAGATGAGAATCAGTGGACTAAGGGATTACATACTCACAGGCCAACATTTTCTCTTTAAGGGCTCAATTTATTAGGCAAATTTAGGAGGAGAGGGGAAATGTTCTCACTATAATAACACATAAAGAACTTCACTAAAATACCCACCATCTTCACCTAGAATTTCAGAAAAAAACAACCAAACAAACGTAAAATAATCCAACTTTTGAAAAAAACTAATCTGGGCTAAGACCACCAAGTTCTTACAATGACATGGCCTTAGAAGCAATACTTCCTCAAATGAAAGATAAGAACCAGGCTACATATGATTCAAGTACCACTCTTGGAATTGCAATAAAATATATTTCAGTAATACCTGATTTAAACATCACTTGTGACATCAAGAGATCATGTAAAGTGCTGATATTGTCCCAGCCTGGTAGAAAGACCAATATTGCACCATCCTGTATGGAAGGCAAATAATCATTACAAATGATCACATAACAAAATACATAAAAAAATCTGTGCACTTTAGCCTTCATTAAAATTATACTGCCTAAGGAAAATTTTGGTTACTGATTATAAATAATGAATACAAGCTCACTTTTTAAAAATAGAATTTGTAAACCAGATTTTTCATTTGTTTAGTCTTTTCTTCAAATAGGTCAAATATCTAAATCATTTGGCATTTTGAGATTCTCATTCCTGGTGTCAAAAGCAATTTCTTCTGTAAGTTATTTTTATTTATTTATTTTAAAATATATTTTATTGATTTCAGAGAGGGAGAGGGAAAGAGAGATAGAAACATCAATGAAAGAAAATCATTGATCAGCTGCCTCCTGCATGCCCCCTACTGAGGATCCAGTCCACAACCCGGGCATGTGCCTTGACAGGGATCGAACCCAGAATCATACCCAGGACCCTTCAGTCCACAGGCTGACGCTCTATCCACTGAGCCAAACAGGCACTAGGGCATCTAGAAGATATTTTTAAAAAGCATTTACAAGGCCCTGGCCAGCTAGCCCAGTTGGTTGGAGAGTTGTCCTAATGCACCAATGTTGCAGGTTTAATACCTGCTCAGGGCACATACAAGAGTCAACCAATGAATGCATAAATAGGTAGAATAACAAATCAATGTTACTCTCTCTCAAATCAATTTCTTTAAAAAAGCATTTAATTTTTTTTTTATGGCCTTGATCTAAAAATAAAGTCACTTGAGGAAAACAAAACTAACCTCTTCTTCCAAAACAATGTAGCGAATAAGGGCAGCAATCAAATTCAGATCAACTTTATCATCATCCATCATTTCTATAACATCTACAGTACTTGCAGAATACCTATCAAAGTTAAATAAAATATCATGAAATAATTGATAGTTTCCTGAGGTTTAAATTTCTATAAAACCTAAAAATTAACTCAACCTTCAAATGAGGGAATGATAGGAGAGAGTTAGTGGGGAAATAACAGTGTTTACAACATAGTTTTCAGCTGGAAAATGAGATAATAATCTTCTTAAATACGTACAAATTCAAGAAGATAATTCCTGCTTTTTGTTTTAGTCAATTCAGTCACTATGCTCTGACTTCCAAATAGAACAAACTTACCTTTTCCGCAGTTCCCTTACATAATCCGGCCAGCGTTCTTTATAGGTTGCTTCTTTTTCTTCTTTCTCTTGTCTATTTACATGCCCTTGCATGAAACCCCTCTTAAACTGGGATCTGTGTTCTTTTTGTTCTGGAACATATCTAAAATGAAAACATTCTTAAGTAGCTTCACTTTTTAAAAACTCTCTGGTTGTAGCTAATATTCAGCTCATATTTAGGATTTTAAAAAAGATTTTTAAGTAATTTCACTATAATTTCTAATGAACACTAGTTAAATATCCATTTATTTGCAAGTATTCATTAACATAAAATCTGACATTTTGGATGAAAATCATTCTTCTTTATAAAGTATATACAACTCTAGATCATTTTAAGCAATCAAACTTAGAGTAACTTTCACCTTCAATTTTAAGTTTGCTCTAAAAAAAAGTTAACATTAAGTCCAAAATAATTGTTAATGTTGCCTAGTAGAAGACTCATATTTTACATATAGGTTTTCAAACCTGAGTACATATAAGAATCCCTTAGACAGTTTGTAAACTGTAAATTCTGAAATACTATACCTTGCGATTTGGATTAAAGTCTGGTTGGTTGGGGTCAGCTAACCCAGGAATTTTAATTAGTGCCCCAGGAGATTCAGATAGTGTATCTATAAATGTACAGACACATGCATGAGAACTATTTATTCTGCTTAGGCTCACAGATATAGCTAATGGCAGGGCCAAATCAGCATTCAAATCTCATCTGTCCAGCATTATGCTCTGACTCCACTATACTGCAGTGACTGCTATAAGCAGGGCACATTTGCCCTAGAATCCCAACTATTTACTGTAAGTGGGTTCTGAGAGCATGAAGGTGGAAAAAGACAAAGAAAAATGAACTAAACTTTTAACCCCAAATCCCCTCAGAGTTTGCCTAGGGAACAGCTTTCAGATAGAATGGGAGGTTTGGAGCATTGGTTTTGTGAGTCAGACAGATTATGGAAATGATGTCCTTGCTCTGACATTGACTAGCTGTGTGATTTTAAATAAGGTTTAACTTTCAGGTCTCTAGTTTCCTTATTTTAAGAGATTAATACTTTGATAACAGTATTGGCATAAGAATAAGAGCAAAAAAGTGAAAGTAAAGCACAGTGCCTGACACATAGCAGACACCCCAAAAGTGTTAATCCCCTTCCCTATGCAGTACCTGTGACCCAGGATCCCCCTAAGTCTTCCATACATATAGAGGCACCAACTTGAAGTAGGGCAACCTGAGACAGAGATTAGTCCTAGTCAGCAGGATGGACCCACGGTTGGTTCCCTTCCCAGCAATTCCAACAACAGAGGCAACCTTCAACCCCCACCCCAAGGCCCAATCACAACCCTCCATCTCACATCACCTTACTTTCTTCCCTCCTACTTCCCTGTAGTGCAGCTCTTCTACAAATAGATACTATCCTTTTGCTTCGAGAGACCCTTTAACTACAGTTCCTTGTATATAACCTGCCTTCTAGACAGCTTAAGAAAGCAATCCATCCTTATGTAATTTTAGATTACTGATCCCGGAAACTTTGTTTTCATCATTATTGTCAGTGCTGACTTTTATTCTCTTAGAAAACAATTGATAAATGTGCTGTGGTAGGACGCAGAACACATAGTGGAAAGTGGAATTGAGGAAGGGCATAAAAATTTATGGACATGATAAAACCAGAGCATGGGAGACCTATATAACTATCTCTCACTTTTAATATGTTCTACCCTGATATACACACTTCCCTCTTTCTTACTCTGAATTTCACTGCTTTTCTGACTTACCTAGCCTATCTCTGCTATATATAATCTCATTTCCGACACACTCTACTTTTTCACAAAAGGTCAATCACACCTCATATTAACAGTGTACATGTCTCCCTGCCTCGATATAAGCTGTGAGGTTTCTACCAAATCTTGCCTTGTTTTATTCTCAGAACCCTAAGGCACAGTGCAAGGTATAAAGTTTAAAAAAATATCTGTTAAATTCTGCCGACTTTTCTCCATATAAAATATTTCTTCTCACTTTCCCACTATTCATTTTCCCATTTAACAAGTAAGCTGTGGAATCTTGAAAAATCTCATCACAAGTGTTTCTACATCTGTTGCTGTACTTATTCAGATGTTTACTAGAGGTCAGGCACTGTGCTATGCACTAGTTACAGAGATAAAGAGGACAAAATCCTTGACCTTGAACCTTCTGAAATCTATTGAAAAGGCAAATATAAAGAGGCGCTTTACATGGTGATAATGTAAGTGTTTTAAGGGACATGATAAAAGTGCTACAGGAGCCTGGATGAGAAAACATCTCATTCTGTGAGAGGACCAGAGATGGTTTAATGGGCAATGAAGCTGGAATTTATTTTTATATAATCAATAGTTTATAGGAGAAAGAATGGAGAAGGTGGCAAATCAAGTCGAAGAGGAGGAAATAACATGTAACAAAGCACAAGTCATGAATGAAAGGCCAATGGCTGGCATGGTAGAGAATGGCAGCAATTGTGAGAGTGAAGATCATGGTGCCAAAAGAGGAACTATTATGTTAGCACAGAAGAGATAATATGGATCTTAAGTAGAAGAAACAAAAATGAGAAGACAATGTATGATCAAGGCATTGTGCTAGGGGGTGGGTAAGGGGAGGAATACAGGATAACTTAAGAGTAGTCTGGTTACTAAACAAGTAAAGCAGTTAACTTATTCTAGTTACATAACTCCTTGATAAATATTAGCATTTTTGATTTGTAGCTTAGACAACTGGGTGGATGATAACATCAATAACCATGATAAGGCATAATTGTTTTGGTGAAAGCATGGTGGGAATGGAATGTAAGATGATTTTGGTTTAAAAAATGTGAGGTTCAAGGTGTCTGTGGTACTGGAATGCTGCGGAGCAGAGTTAGATAACAAGTTTAGAGTTCAGGAAGAGCTTCAGCTTTGAAGCTCTACTTCAGAAAGCTGTGAAAATACAGAAGCATGGTCATGCAAATAGGACTGCACCCAGGAACCACAACAGACTGAGAAAAGGCTAATGGAGAACCGGAGGGGAAAATCATACTTAAAGGGTAGGGAATGGAAGCCCGTGAAGAATGAGAAAACCAGGTAGGAGAACCAGAAGTGAGGTCCAAGCTCCCAAAGTTCGCTGCCCAGGGATCTCTGAAAAACACTGATGCCTAGCTGCCAGCTCAAACTGTGTAACGTGATTAAGGAATGGCGTGTGATCACAGCATCTGGATTTCAAAAGGCTGAGGGTGACTTTAATGTGCAACCAAGTGTGGGAATCCCTGATTTAAGGACTCATTAACAATGTTTTAGGAGGAAGAGGTTAAGAGTGAATTTCTGAATTAAAGTTTAATAGAAAAGGTAACATGTTAGCATTTTTAAATCTCTTATTTCTTAATATTTACTTACCTTATTTTTTCAATTATATCTTCCAAAAGATACTCCACAACTGGAAAAGTGAAACCAGGTATGTGTATCATTGGACAGTTACCTATTATGGTAAAAAAAACAAACATAAGTCTATACTCAATAAAATAAAAATAAACACCATAAAAAGGACGATGAATCTATTACTTTTTATAACTTCAGAAAATGGTCCTGAGCTTTTACAGCTCTATCCTATTTTCTATGTCTAGTTCAATAAAAGGCAGCAGCCTAGCCTTCACTCAACACCACTTTACTACTACTAAACTGTGCATATACCTCACAGTTCTACAAAGTAATGCAGAATATCAAAGGACAAAGTATTTTAAATTGCACTTAAAATCCATTATGAGAAGTCTATTTCCTCTTCATCATTAGCTAGACTATTGCATTAGAAACCGTTTTATTTAAATCTATATATGAAGCAGTCCTCCGTGGCACCCAGAATTAAGAAAAAAGTAGTTAAAACAAAACCTAATCAAATATTAAACAGTTACTATTTTAGAATTATTAGTTTTTAAAAAAATATTCTTAAAACTGTTTTCTAAATGTTATTCATATTTTGTACCAAAGAAAACAGTACACACTGTAAGCAATGGTCAACAATGCAGTAGAGGTCAAAGTAACAGGTGGTATCACAGCTCTGCCTCTGATTTTCATAAATTTGAGTAAGTTACTCAATGTTAGTTCTGGATACCGCATTAAAAAAAAAAAGACATAATACACTCAACCGATCTCACAGGCTTTGAGAGTCAACTAGGCTGAATACAAGAACATGTATTAAATATAGCTCTATTGCATTTAACTCCCTACTTTTTCCTCTCCTTCCCCAATTAAAAGTAGGAGAGACAGGGGAATAATTTTAAAAATATATTTTGCGGCTAGTCAAACTGAATTTCAAATCCTCTCAACCCTCTGTTAATTAGGCAACCTTGGATAAGCTATTTAACTGTGCTGAGGCTTTCTCATCTTTAAAAATAAAAATAACAGCACCTACCTCACAACATATTATGAGAATTAATAAAGACAAAGTGCCATACATACTACGTTGCACAGTGACTAGTAATCACTAGTATTATTGTCATTAGCAAATTGCCACCCTAGCCTGTGAATAGTACATAAAAGCCACAAAAGAATCATAAAATGTTAATAAAATTATTCAGATTTGTGGTTTGACTTTATTGATGCCACCTTAATTATCTGGTAGTTATCCAGAGTAATAATCATAAATTTTACTCACCAAAATATTCTGAGAATTTCTCAGCATTCAATGTTGCACTCATCAATATTACTTTCAGGTCAGGTCGATAATTGAGAAGGTCTTTAATTACAGTCATTAAAACATCTGACTGCAGGTTTCTCTCATGGATTTCATCAAGCACAATATGACTAACACTGGACAAATGCCTGAAGCAGAAGTATGGTGAAGTATGTAACTCAGTATAACAATTAGTAACATCCTATTTAATAATTACATCTTTTATAGGACTTAATTAAATGTCCTGAATTGAAATATACTCACGGGTCTGACTGAAGCCACTGAAGGATGATTCCTGTTGTACAGTATAAGATAGAACCCTGTTTCCTTGGCAACCGGCTGTGAATAAAAGACACAAGTAAACAATTCTTGGTTTTCTTTACTAGTACATTACTAAGTACCACAAACATCTAAAAGAAAATCTTTAATTTTAAAAAGGTTTATAGTTTTAATGAAAATCTTCAACTTAATTTTGTAGTTATAGGAATGCCTACCAGGTAATGAGAAATACTACATCCACATTCATTATACATTGTTTTTGTTGTCATGATACAATGTTAATAATTTATTTTTTAAAGGCATAAACAACCACTGACATTCAGAAAATGACTCATTACTTTGGACCTAAACTTCTGTTCAATGATTGGAAAGTCAGTTGATTAAAAAAGATAAATGGAATCTTGATCTCCAGGAAAAAAACTAAAAAAATACAATGAAGTGGGATAAGGGGTTAAAGATACCAAAATCAATAAGGTAGGTCACGGGCTGGGTGTGGTACCAAAATATAGGACACTAACTCCTTTCAGGGGAAGCGATGATCTACTAATGTATGTCCAGAAAATGTTATTTTTCAAATCATTCCATAATATAGAAGACATTAAAATGGTAATCCAAATATCAAATTGGGTTACAAAAATGACTGAGGGTTGCAAACCTCCTATGCTTGTTACTTTAAATGTTAATTCTAGTAGTTATAATTGGCATACAAATGGAGAAAAATCTTTTCTTTTTTAATCTCTAGCTTCAAATTTTAACTAAAATATACCTGTAAACAAGTGAACATTCTTTACCTCTGGAGACGAATTTGGTATCCAGTACTATTACCATTGCCACAAGTTTCTGCCCTTTCTGCAGCCACTCTCTCTGCAACCTTTAGTTAAAATAAAATACAGTTACAAAGAAAAGAGATTTTCCTTTAGTACAAATATCCTAACCATCCATGAAAATCTGAGATGGTTATATTTACTCGCCTCTTATATTTACTTTTCATTTTCTCTTAAGCTCTCCAAGGCCAAATGCTCTTTCTTCACTATTTTCAAAGTGTCTTTCTACAGCCACCCTCTCATTATTTCTTCCCTTTCTTTTTGTCTTTTCTAAAAGAGTAGGAAATCCTGTTCTGAACTTATATTAACACTAGAGGTCTGGTGCATGAAATTGGTGCACGGGCAGGGTCCCTAGACCTGGCCGGCAATCACAGCCTATCTGTGGGATGACTGGTGGGGCAATTGGGGGCCCCCACTGACACCCACCTTGGCTGGCCTGGTGCCGCTCGCTGGCTGGCCCCAACCCCCATCGCTGCCACAGCCGATGGTTGCAAACAGCAGGGCAATCAGGGGGCCTCCTGCTGGCACCTGCATTGCCTGGCCTGGGGCCTGAGAGCTGGGAGCAGCTCCTGCATTGAGCGTCTGCTCCCTGGTGCTCAGTGAGCGTCACAGCAACCGGTCATTCCATCATTCGGTTGATTTGCATATTAGGCTTTTATTATATATGATGTATTTACCCTCAAATTCCATGCAAGTTTTATATTTGGTTGTTTCTTTTGGTTTTAGACTGGTGGTTCTTTCTTTTTTTTAAGAAGTGTGTTTATAATTTTTTAAAATGTTTTTATTGATTTCAGAGAGGGAGGGATAGATAGAAACATCAATGATGAGAGAGAATCATGGATCAGCTGCCTCCTGCACACCCCCAACCTGGGATCGAGCCCAAAACCCAGGCATGTGCCCTGATTGGAAATCGAACTATAACCTCTTGGTTCATGGGTCAATGCCCAACCACTGATGCACACTGGCCAGGCAAGATTGATGTTTCTTAATTCCTAGTTCTTCATTGTGTTTTAAAACTTATGGTGCCAAAGGTAAGCTCTGGATAGATGAAATGCTATTATAATCATACTGATTTATGTAACTAAAAGTAAACAGTTATCTTGTAACAGAACAGTGATTACTGAGGTTAGAAACAGAAAATGACATGATTACTTTTAAAGAAATACTTCAGAAGTAAAACTTCCAATCAGTGTATCTGGTACACACCATTATTTCACTTTTCACTACTTATACTATCCATTCAAAAACAACAGATTTGGGGGGAAAAAAGAAAAAGGAAAAAAAAAGCTATTATCAAGACTACCGTAAAGGAAAAAGGAAAGTGAAGTGAGAGATAACTTACAGAAATGGCACTAATTCTTCTTGGCTGGGTACAAACTATCCTGCATGCAGATCCTTTTCCTCTTTCGATGTAATTATCCAAAATGAACTGAGTAACTTGAGTGGTTTTTCCACAACCAGTTTCACCACTTATTACCGTCACCTGATGATTATCGATCATATTTACCAATTCCTATTTCAAAAAGAAAAATAAGTGAAGGACATCACATGTTAAGTCTGAAAAGACAGTTATCGAAGTTCTATCAAACTGAAGGTAACTGCTTCTAACAAACACTAATGCCTTTTAAATTTTATGTGAAATGCTGACAGTTTGGATTTTTGGATATACCAGTTTTCAAGAGCTAAGAAGCACTAAATTATTAAAAGAACTCAGCCAAGACACTGTTAAAGAAAAACACACTGGTAAGAACAAAAGAGTCAACAGCTCATAAGTTCCATGCATAAGGATTACTTAAAAAGAATGTGATCATATGGGGCTATTGAGTACAAGGCAAATATCCCCTGATACCTAAACAACTACTGAAGACATTAAAAATTTATATCTTAATTCATAAATATGGCTTTGTCTGTAGGACAAATTTTGTATACTGTTTTAAAGAATAATGTAATTTAAAATTATTTCCTTTCAAATAATTAAAATCAAGAAAAAAATTTAAATACCTAAGTTTACAAAATAACTTTTTGTGAAAATTCTTGTTTTTAAACTCTAAAAATTTCAATTATGGGCATAAATATAAGCAAACTTTAGAAAAAATTGTTTCATGACCATATTTTCGTTTTCAACAATTCAAAAGAATAAAATGAGTTTCTAAGAACATCCTTCAGAGAAAGGTTGATAAATTTGTATTTCTTCTTAACATAGCACTTTGTAAAAAAAAACCTGTATTCAAGTATTTTACAAATCAAACAGTGCATAATCATTTTACCTTTTGCATTCCAAATGAAGGCAGCTTTTCCCTGAAATGCTGAAATAAAAAAAACACAAGTTATAAATTTTCACCAAAAACTGGAATGAATTTATAATCCTGGTAATCAGAATATATTGATAAATATGCTAGAATACAAGTATTTTATTACCTCACAGCTTACATGAAGTATCAAGACTTAAAAAATAATTTTTAAAAAAAAGAACTAATAACTCAGCAATCACTTTGGTTTGTGAAACATAGAAAAATAGAATTCTATTACATCCAATAGAATGGAGATACTTTCTTAGAGTAAGTGACAGTAAAATTAAATCTGATCTATCATCTAATAGCATTCTTACTATCCCTAAGTTACATTTACAATTTTTTCTCTTCGTTTTATATATTCATCTTAGATTTTATTTCTATATCACATTCTTTTCCCACTCATTGATCGACACCATTTACTAATGCATTAGGCACTAGAACATATTCAAAGTATTCTGGGTACTTGCCTTTGAGTATAAAAGAAAGCTTAAAACAGTATCTGCAGTAAGAAAATCTGGTACTGTCATTTAAGAACTGTGATCTTAAGTCAAACTTGGAGGCCCAAAGGTTTTAACTGAGGGCTACCACAGATCTGAATGAAGAGGCTTTATATAAAAAATTAGTAGCAGTTTCTGACACATATTAGCTACTCAACAAGTTTTTTGGGAATTACAATTAGAAATACTAAAGACAGCATGACTAATTCTTTCCTGTAACTTTTACATGGTAATTTCTAGTTTTGAAAACTTTATGGAACCCCATACCCACACTACATAAAAATGACATACACTAAGAAAGCAGCACTATGGTTGACACTGAACTAGATGTATTATCCTATACCCGTGGTCGGCAAACCGTGGCTCGCGAGCCACATGCGGCTCTTTGGCCCCTTGAGTGTGGCTCTTCCACAAAATACCATGTGTGGGCGCGCACAAACAGTGCGATTGAAACTTCATGGCCCATGCGCAGAAGTCGCTTTTTGTGGAAGAGCCGGTATTTTGTGGAAGAGCCACACTCGAGGGGCCGAAGAGCCGCATGTGGCTCGCGAGCCACGGTTTGCCGAGCCACAGTTTGCCGACCACTGTCCTATACTATAATAAAAGCATGATATGCAAATCTACTGAACGGTGGAATGACCAGTCACTATGACACGCACTGACCACCAGAAGGCAGACACTCAACACAGGAGCTGCCCCTTTGTGGTCAGTGTGTTCCCACAAGAGAAGCACTGCTCAGCCAGAAGCCAGGCTCACAGCTGGCGAGTGCAGCGGTGGTGGCAGGAGTCTCTCCTGCCTCCGCTGCAGGTGAGCAGTAAGGAGCAAGGGGTCCTGGACTGTAAGAGCCCCGGACAGCAAGAGGGATGTCTGAGTGCTGGCTTAGGCCCCATCCCCTCAGGGTGACTTAAATGAATTCTAGTGCTTTGAGATAACAAGTCACAGGGCCTAAACTGGCAGTCAGACATCCCCCGAGGGGTCCCTGACTGAGAGAGTGAGCAGGCTGGCCTGAGGGACCCCTCCCCACTGTCGTGCATGAATCTCATGCACCGGGCCTCAAATATAACATAAAAAAAATCTTCAGGGGTATAAAAAAATAAACCAGTTTTAACAAACCCTCTTTATTGAAGAGGGGGAAAAAATGCAAAATTAGAACTATCCTAGGTAATCTAGTATATTACTGCCATGCCTTTTAATTTCTTGAAACATCATCCTTACTAATTTTTTGCTCATTTGAATTGTCAAGATGGAGACTATGTCAAAGTCCCTAATACTAGTTTATTCTATATAATAGAGCTAATATGCTAATCAGACTAAATAGAACGACCATCCGGACATCCTTCCAGATGACCATCTGGACGACCTTCTGGATGATGCCTGGGCTGCAAGGGCTGACCAAGGCTTTGAGGGGCTGCCAGGGATGGCCAAGGCTGCGAGGGCCGGCTGAGGCAGCCGGGACTGCGGGAGCCAAGCCCCTTGCATGAATTTCGCACATCGGGCCTCTAGTTGAGATATCATTTGGCACATAACATTGTCAGTTTCAGGTGTACAACATAATCATTCACTATCCGTATATACTGTGTAATGATCACCACAATAAGTCTAGTTAATATCCATCACTACACAGTTTTAATTTTTTTTCTCATGATGAGAACTTTAAGATCTATTCTCCTAGCAACTTTCAAGTATACAATATAGTGCTATTATTAACCATGCTCTATATGCCATCCTTGTCATGGTCAGGTAATTCATACTAGTGCCATAAAAATGAGTCAACATGGTGACTTAAATGAATTCTAGTGGCTTTGAGATAACAAGTCACAGTACTTTTCTTAGTAATTTATTTTATTATAATTTTAAAATTATTTAAAAACCATTTCTTAATGATTTAAAAAAATAGTATCCTATGTAGTTAAATGCAACCATCTTAACATGTAAGTATATACAAGTTATCCCATTAAACTAACATCAACCATATTTGCTTTCTATATATGTAAATGCTGATGGAGAATTACAACCAAATATTCTTTCCCATTCCTTATCTAAGGACAGGGAATATCTTATCAGTCTTTGGAAAATATAGCACAACGAAAGACATCTAGTAAGTAAAAAATTAATGTTTATTAAATAAATCATAAAGTAAGAGAAAATATGGCCAGCGTGACTCAGTTGGTTGAGTGTTGTTCCAAGCACCAAGAGGTCACCAGTTCGATTCCCGATCAGGGCACATACCTGGGTTGCCGGCTTGATCCCCAGTAGGGGGTGTGCAAGAGACAGCCGACTGACAGTTCTCTCTTACCAATATTTCTCTTTCCCTCTCCCTTCCCCTCTCTCTAAAATAAATAAAAACCTATTATAAAAAATAAAAGAAACTCTGCTCTCAACTACATTCTGAATTAATCTTGAAATCCTCTTTGTCCTTATATTTTCACTCAACAGGCATAAATAAGCTACACAATTTGGCCTCTGGACAACCTTAGCGCATCTGTTCAAATCAAGATATCTACTCTTAATCAGCAACAGTCAATGCATCCTTTCTTTCCCACAGAAGATGTGATATTCTGCCTTTCTCTATCTCTAGAATATCCACAAATCACACAATTTTATCATTTAACTAGAGGCCCGGTGCATGAGCGTCTGGCATGAAAGGGCAAGTCCCAGCTGACCTCTGGTCCTGGGAAGCACCTGAGCCCCAAGGAGCGCCCCTCCGCCTGAGTCATCGGGCACCCCGGCAAGCTCCCTCAGTGCCTGAGAACCGGGTGGCTGCCCAGCTCCCTGCCGCTGCCGCCACTGGTCACCATCTGTGGGGTGATCAATGGGGTGATCGCGCCCCGCTTGCACCTGCCTTGGCCTGGCACCGCAAGCTCACCTGCTCCACCATTCTGTCGCGGTCCCACTCTGATTGGGGCCCACCGGGGCTGGCAGTGCCTCTGCCAACGCCCGCCATGATCAGCACACTCATAGTGAGCAGTCGAACTCCCGGTTGAGGGGACAATTTGCATATTAGGCTTTTATTATATAGGAGGAGGAGGAAGGATAGGAAGGGACCTTAAAATATCTTGCCTAGCACAAAAATATTGGGAGGTGGTGGGAATTCAGGACAATTTCAGTTCCTATCACAATCCTGTCTTTAAAATGTTTAATATCATATAACTTTTGAGGGGGTTTAATGTGGTCATCTGTAAAAGGCAAGCTCTGGACTAAATGGTAGAGAAGAAACTTTATACTTCTAACCACTGTGTCATAAAAGACATTTCCCTAAACTGGCCTAGTAAAGTTAAACTTCTTTTGTCATTTGCATTACCATTTTCAAATATTTTTTCTCCTCACCATATAAGCTGCTGTAAATGAGCTAGGCTATTGTAATTATGTGTAATTCCATTCCTGTTGCTTTTCTCTACAATATGAGGGGGAAAAATTCTCAGAGGAAGGCCTGTTGAGGAATCTCACTAATCTATACCATGCAACTACCTCTAAATATAATATTACTGCCCTAGCTAGTTTGGCTCAGTGGATGGAGCATTGGCCTGTGGACTGAAGGGTCCTGGGTTCGATTCCGGTCAAGAGCACATGCCCGGGTTGCGGGTTCCATCCCCAGTAGGGGGCATGCAGGAGGTAGCCGATCAATGATTCTCTCTCATCACTGATATTTCTCTCACTCCCTTTCCCTTCCTCTCTGAAATCAATAAAAATATATTAAAAAATATATATATATATACGCATATATGTATATGTATATATATACATGACATATATATACATATATGTATATGTATATATATACATGAGAAGTAAAAGTTTTTCCCACGGCTTGCTTCCCATTACCTGCATTTCAATATACCGAAGGTCAGTTTTTTTCTTTTGTAAATCTTCCAATAACTGTTGGTCTAAGTTTACATCTGGTTCATTTTCTTGCAAGAGATATTCAGAATCTCGGTCAATATATTTGTCCCTGATTCTGAATGTCTTCTTTTCTTGATTCATCAATTTTTTCTCCTGGTCCTCCAATTTCTTCTCTGAGTTTGGTTTGTTGTCGGCAGGAGGTTCAGAACCATACCTATTTGGACAAAATAAAAAAATGACTAAAGGGTTAAATAACTACTCAAGCCTGGAAAGAAAACAATATGCTGTTTAATTATTTCAAAATCACCAAAAATCAAAAGCTTTTATTCTTTTCTCTGAGTAGAGCAATTATGAACAAACTTAGATTCTTAAAATTTTTCCTCCCTACAACTAGATAATGCCAGATAAGGTATTCCTTGTGGTAATAATAAAAAAATCGACATAAGTCATTCCTCCATTGCAATGGCTTAGTGAGCCTTGTTGTTTTTACAATTTTATTTCTTCCTGCCACCTTTTCTGAGCTATAAATGGGATGCTGTATTACAGTCCCAGAAAATTTTTCACTAATCTCCTCTCTAAATGATAGTTTCTGTGGTTTTCTTAAAACAGCATCACTTTTTGCAGATCCCCCCCCACAGGAAAATTTTGGAAATACAAAAATGATGGGAACATTAAGTAACAACTTGATAAATCTCATATGAACATAGACTATTCCTACCACTTAGCTTTCCTGTAGAATACGCTATTTTTATTTATTTAATCTTTCATAAAATCTCCATCTACTTAAGAAAAATGACTTTGAGACTAAATTTCACTTATTAGAGAGTCTAAAGATGGAATTTCTATTATCATTTTTTCCCTAGCCAATGCTATGAAAGAAGTGTCACTCTCTGCCCATTTTTTAAAAGAACACTTTTTGTTTTACCCATGATCTTCAGGAGCAAACCAGGATATCTGTGCTTCTGAATCTTTGTCACTCTTAGCTTGGACAGAATGTAGTAGCTGCACAATTTGTTCTTCTCGATGTTCATCCATATGCACTACGGCTCTCTATTTTGTGCAAAGAAAAAGCATCCTCATCAACATGAGAAAGCATATATAAAATTATTTGATACAAAAATACAGGCAAATATATGTTCAACAAACACATGTAAGAGAAAGTTAATGTTACCAGTACCACACTTGTCTTCTTACCCAAATCCAATTCCTAGACCTAATATGTTAACATTTTTGTATCTATCCTTCAAGATCCCTATTATATATGTACAAAATTAGCTCTAGTGTAACTGGGTAAAAATGCATATTTATGTTCCTTCCTAAAACTTGGGTTCCCTTACCTTCTACCCTCACATATTATGATTTTGTTCCCTACCTTAAATTTTCAGATACCCATAATTGAAGTTAATGAAACCCAATACTTTGTTTAAAAACAAACACTAAGTTAAAAATTGGAAATACTAGTTTGGTTGCAATGAGAATTTTAAGAGCATTTTAAAGTTCTTACATAAAAAGAGGAATAAATTGGGCTCAGAGAAAATATATAAAACGATCAGTGCTCATGAGATGATGATCCAATATGGCAAATGATGCACTTTCCTCATAGAATGAGAATTATTAAAACACACACACACGCACGCACGCACACACGCACACCACACACAGCAGAGGCCTGGCTGATGTGGCTCAATTGGTTGAGTATTTTCCCATGCACCAAGAGGATCCATTCCAGGTCAGGGCACATGCTGGGTTCAGGCTTGATCCCCAGTAGGGGCAGCTGATTGATGTTTTTTTCTCTCTCTCTCCCTTCCTCTCTCTCTAAAAATCAGTAAAAAACGTATTAAAAAAAAACCACAGTAGAGAAAACATTACACTATTTTATTGGGAGAGAATACATGGAAGATATTACTCTGTACAAAGTTAGAAAAAGAACTTTTAAAAACTGTTCTTTTATAACTGCAAATTATAATTAGTTGAATTAAAAGTAAACCCAGTAGTTAAAAGAGTGGGTAGATTTTTGTCTTCGAGTGTGCACACAGTAAAGATGGCCAAGGTATTAAATGAAAAAAAGCCAGTTGTAGAAAATGTGCAATAGGATCTTGTTTTGGTTACTATTAATTTTTTAAACAAGTTATTCACTTTATAGTCTACACTTTTTGCAGTATTTTTTCCAGATATATTTCTGGCACATGGTAGATGTTTCAGAGAAGTCTGTCCAAAGAATGGATAAATGGTTGAATCCTTTAAAATGAGAATATGTAACATTTGGATTAAAACCATTTTTCTCTTTAAGAAAATAAACATGTACACAAAAAGAATACAATGAGATATTTGGGGAATTCCAGAAGATCTGACTAATAACTTATTAAAGGGTTAATAAAAGCATAATTATGCTCAGACAATTAAACATTTTAATACTGCAAAACCCTGGCTAACAGAAAAGCCTTAGAGAATTACGAGCTGCAGCAAAACCTAATTATTGACAAACACTAAACCCCCAAAGTTTGTCTGTTTTTCTTAACTGTGCAGCATAAATCTTTTTATAATGGTTTATATAATGGACTAATGTATCTTTTCTTCTATAGGGTATGTCCACTAAAACTGGTTTCTCCTGGATTCTGCCCTATGCACCTTTATCTTTGCTGATTTTAATCTGTAATAATTTGCTGTAAAAACAAAAGTAAAACTCACTGTGAGCTCGCCAGCTTTTCAGAGTTTTGTGATTCCTACTAGTGAATCATGGTACCTGAGTGTGGTCTTGGCCACCCCCAACACACAGATTCATTATTAGAATATTTCCCCCTATGGTTTAAATTTTGAAATGTCTTTGACATATATTAACATTTATTGCTCCATGAACTACATTAGATGGTTACTGATTACTATGTCTTTTCTTGACAGAAATTTAAGAATCTACAGCAATACTTTAATTAAAGACTCCACTAGGAAGGAAGCCCCAAGACATAGTCTTCTCAAATAAAGCTTTCTTAATTTTTATACCCTTCCCAACTACATCAAGGGCTCAAAGCCATTGTTTCTTTCATTCATTTTCAAAATGGCAAAGAGATTATGTAATGTCTACCAGAAGAACGATTTCTTCCCAACTGAAACTCATTCACAGTAAAGCATTTCTTAAACCAACTAGAACTTTACATTTTGAAGCTTTTACCTCTAATAGAACAAAGGTTCACCTCCTCACCTTGTTACATGAGTTTAAGATAGTCACAAAGAGGCGAGATGATTGCAAAATGAAATAACCCCTGAAAACATAATTGATACTTTTTAGTAAGAACACAATTTACCTTTTTAAAAACTATGTTTTCATTAACTTTTAGAAAGAGGAAGGAAGAGAAAGAGAGAACCATGGACTGGCTGCCTCCTACCAGAGATAGAGTCCGCAACCCAGGCATGTGCCCTGTCCAGGAATTTAACCAACAACCTTTTGGTGCATGGTATGAAGCTCAACCAACTAAACCACACTGGCCGGGGAAAAATTTACATATTTTATAAATTAATTTTAATGAGGTTCTCCGCCCAATGAGGGCCCAGAGGTTACAAGCAGTTGAGAATTGGTTTGTAAGCTGCGTCCTTCCTAACCTTCCAGTCCCATCACTCTTCACTTTATCTCACCCCTGTCTGGAAACTCTCACACACATTTTGTTTATGACTATTTGATTTGATTTTTTAAACATTACCCCTCTCCGTCCCCAGACATCTTCAAATAGTTATCTTTCTCCTGGCAAAAGAGACCCTCAATAGTGTCCAGCAAAGTGGCTATGTCTACTTCACCAGCTTCTAATTATCTGCAACTATTTCAAACTTTCTCCTTTCTGTGACACACCAATACCACCTTCCTGTTCACCCTCATAATTTCACACACAGTATTCACAAAGAAAACAAAAAGTCCTCAATTGCTTGCAATCAAACCTAAACCCAACACTACCAGAACCCATCATTTATTCTTTTCCTTCCTGTTAAAATGGAAGAGTCCATTTTCCTGCTTAAAGTTAATTTCTCCACCTAAACCCTGCAGCTCAATTCCGTTCACCTCAGGGCTATCTCCTATTTTTGAGGTTTATCTTCCTTTCCTAAATCTCTCACCCTCTAGTAGTCATTAGGCTATTGATCAATATTCTGGTTTGCTAGTTTCTAGATATATGATAGGATTGCATTTTCCCAGCCCTGAGTTAAGCACGGCCATGATTTACTGGCCAGAGAAATGTGAATGGGAGTCTCCAAGAATCAGGGGTGATTTACTGTGCTCCCTCCTGGCTGTCAGCAAAACCAGCTAAATGGGTGGAGGCGGAAGGAGCCTCATTCTCATAATGAAAACTCTCAACCGTACTCCCATGGTCAAGTAATATGAGTAGAAAAACAAACCTCTGCTGTTATGAGCCGCTGATCTGGGGGCGGTTTACTGCTACGACATGATTTGGCCCACTCTGATATACGTTCCCTCTCCACTGACCCCCATCACAGCATCAGTACCTGAACAATGTCAAATCTCTTCACTTTTAAAACAAAAACAATCGCCGAGGAGGCCAGGAACAGAGAATAAAATAGGGGCTTGACCTATGGTAATTGTTGTGATTTGACTTGGGACATATTAAGAAGGCAGAACAGACAGATTTGCTGAAATGAAAGAGAAAAGTCACAGATCAGCCCCATTTTGGCCATGGCAGGTGAATAAGTGGTAGTGACATTTACAAAAATAGGAAGGTTTGGGGAGGGGTTGGAAATCAAGAGTTCCCCTGATAACGGTCCACAGCACAACTGGTTTCAGGTGGAAGTAGTGATGAACAATTATTCCTGATTTCACTTTTCATCCGTTTCGGTCTTATTCCCCCAACTAGACCCTAAGTTACTTGGATATCTTATTTCTTCAGGTCCCCATAGCAACATGCATAACACCTTGCGTGAAAACAGGGGTAAACAGAACTTGGCAACGAGTCTTTAGGAAGTTACTGCGGGTTTGTGGCCGTTTTAATACTAAAAATGAAAGCTGGACTATTCTGCCGAACGACGACACGCCAAATCGTACCTGGCAGCTTTTGCTCCCCGCAAACCTGTACCTAATGCAGAATGGTCGCTAATTCAGAGCGCATCGGGCAAAAATCTTAAATAGAAGCGACCATAATTCTCCTAAGGGAAAGGGTGGAAATCTTAGTAAAAGTGACCATAATTATTCTAAGGGAAAGGGCGGCCACAGACACTATGACAGTGACATCCCAAGGCAGCCCGTCTCGGCTGGAGCCTGGAATGAACATTGGCTTTGTCCCCCGTGCTCCGGCCGAGCACACACGCAGCCCACAACCATCTCAGCTGCTTCAGGTCAGAGGCGCTTGGCTAACGTTAAGCCACAGGGTATCCTCCAGAGGAAGCTCTAGCCTAGCTCCTTTGCACTTCATATTCTCTCCACAGAGCACTGACACCGGTTAAGGAACCAAGTTAAGAAACAAAGAAAGTTAGGGGCGGCGGGAGAGAACAGTACCGCTATCCGGCCTCACGCCCTGCCTGGCCCCGCCGCGTCTCCGATTACCTCCTGCCTCTCGGCTTCCTTGTTCTTCTGCCCCTGCTTCTTCGCGTACCACAAGCCGATATCGCGGCCTTTCAGGTGCCCGGGATGTCGGCCTCGGCCTCCGCGACCACCCCCGCCGCCGCCTCCGGAGCTTCGACTCCCCCCATGGCCCCCTCCGTGGCTTCCTCCGTAGCCCCCGCCGGAGCCGCGGGGTCCACCGTCGCGGCCTCCACCGTCGCGGCCCCAGCTCTGATGGTAGTCATAGCTCATGGTCCCGGCGGACTACAACGCGTGAGAACCTGCAACCGATAGAAATGGCGACCGGGACCGGAAGCGAATGCACGTCCACTTCCGCTTTGCTTCCGGCGCCCGGCGCGAGA
Organism: Myotis yumanensis; assembly: GCF_028538775.1. Classification (NCBI taxonomy): domain Eukaryota; kingdom Metazoa; phylum Chordata; class Mammalia; order Chiroptera; family Vespertilionidae; genus Myotis; species Myotis yumanensis. The sequence continues at coordinate 197,769,113 of NW_027223753.1, read as the reverse complement.
AGGCGGGCCCTTTAGCGTCACAAGCAGCCATTTCCGGCGACGTCACCGGCAAGCGGGAGGTTGGCTCAAGTGAAGTCCTATGTGATGTTCCCTCCGTTGGTCGTTTACCTGTGAGTCCCTGGAGGGAGAGCAAGCAAAAGGCTACAAGGTTTTTTGCCCCCTACGTCCAACAAGTGAGGAAATGGGTTTTGCTTCCATGTTCTTCATGGTAAAATCTGGAGTTTGCGTCCAATTGGGCCCTGGATAGTGAATATGGATTGACACTAAAAGGACCAGTGGGACGATGCATTCTCTCCTAAAAGTCCCTAAAGCAGCGGTTCTCAATCTGTGGGTCGTGACCCCTTTGGCAGTCAAATGACCCTTTCAAAGGGGTCGCCTAAGACCATTGGAAAACACATATATAATTACATATTGTTTTTGTGATTAATCTCTATGCTTTAATTATGTTCAATTTGTAATAATGAAAATACATCCTGCATAACAGATATTTACATTATGATTCATAACAGTAGCAAAATTATGAATCAGTTATGAAGTAGCAACGAAAATAATTTTATGGTTGGGGGTCACCACGACATGAGGAACTGTATTAAAGGGTCACGGCGTTAGGAAGGTTGAGAACCACTGCCCTAAAGAAATGAAATGAGTTCACCTTTTTCTAGTGCAGTGGTTCTCAACCTTGGCTGCACATTAGAATCACCTGGGAATCTTTTTAAAATCCTGATTTCTGGGCCTCATCCTCCAGAAATTCTGTTTGTTATGGGGTGGGCCACAACATTAGTAACAAAGACACAGAATTTCCGGAGGATGAGGCCCAGGAATCAGGATTTTAAAAAGATTCCCAGGTGATTCTAATGTGCAGCCAAGGTTGAGAACCACTGTTCTAGTGCTACGTCTTGGAAACTGCCTGGCACCTGTTTCAAATATTTAATTACGTATAAAAACGTCCCTGCCTTTCTAAAAGGATTATCACTACTACCTTTATCCAACAGCATGAGATGAGCATGTTCAGTACAGAGCAGTTAGGCAATTAAACATCATTTGAAGTTTCATAAGTTCATATGAAGTTCTTTGTTGTTGATTGACCAGGCCACTAAGTGTCTAGCTATTCTTGAATAATCAACGAACTGAGACACACAGGCGTGGATGCTCACAAAGAGTTAATCGGTTTATTTGCACATTTTACTGATTTAAAGGCACTGAGGATACTCACTGAATAAGGGAAGTAGGGCATCAGCTTTCGTTTTGTGCCATCTTGAGAAAGTAAAGGCTAAAGAAATTAGTGTGCAGTGAATTAAGAAAGAAAATGCTATATGCTGGGAAGGGTTGCAGAATACTGCCTCTGTGGCATAAAACATATTTTAAGAAGATAGATTTGATTTCCTGAAATTGCTTATCTGCCTAAAAGCAGAGCCTCCCCCAAAGAACTCAATTTTCATAAATCCCTTCCCGGTGGGGAGGAACCAGGGAAGACTAACTCCTACCACTGGAGGCTATAAAGTCAGCAACACACCTAAACAGACATTCTCAAAAAACTATCATATCTTCCATCTTCTCTCATAATGCCCATTTCTCTTTCCTAAAAGTCCTGTGCTTTCCCATAAGAACCTTTTCTTCCTCTTCTTCCTCTGTTAAAATGCCATTAAGCCCCAAGTTCTAATTCCTTTCTTGAGTCATATTTTTCTTTGAATTCATTTAGGTGTGACTAAATCTTGTCTGTCCTCTTGCTTATTTGTCTGTTGTCGGTTTAATTTGCAGGCCCCAAGAACTAAACCTATGAGGATAGAAGAAAAGTTTTTCTTCCCCAACAGCCATTAAATGTTATAGAAAAAAAGAATTTAATTTAGGAAGTGGGTAAGTCCTTTCTAAAGAATGAGAGGTTAAGTAGTGAATTGCTAGATAAGTAGACTTTTACCAGACTAATGATGAGGGGAGAGATTATTATAGGTGGAGGGAACAATATGTGTGAAGAGAGATGGTAAAGCATTTGGGAGTGAGAAAACTCTACACTGAAACTTAAACACTGATGGAGAAGGTCAAAAATCTTATGTGGCATATAAAATCATGGAGGACCTTATATACCACATGAATAGCAAGAGTTCACTTTGAGTAGGGGAGTGATTACTTTGGCTCCTTTGAGTAGAAAGGAATGGAGGAGACAGGAGTGGATGAAGAAAGACTAGTTAGCAGGCTGTGATATAGAGAGGCAAGAAGGGATGACAGAGAAAGATAGGATGTGGTAAGGATTGGAATTAAGAGATAATGGGAGATAATATTGTTAAGATTTGATAATTTATTGAATTTGGAAAAAAAGGGTCAGGTGACTTTTGAGTTTAAGATTTGAAAGTCTATCAAATGAGGCAGTACTATATCCTGAAATGAGAAACAGAATTTTTTTTTTGGTTGGGGAAAGGGTTGAGTTAATGTGTTTAAATAATGTATGTAGAATTTGAGGAGCCTATGAAACATACAAATTGAGATGTCTAGAAAGCAGTTGGTTATGTGAGTTTAAAGTGCAGAGAAAACAGACTAATATTACACATATGGGAGTTTTGGGCAAATATTAAGACCATAGGAATTAATAGTTTCAATTAAAGTACCCATTGGGCATGCCTGATATGACAATATGTGAATTATTCAATACATAAGATTAGCTAGGCATCTTGGAGATGGTAGGGAGAAAGAGTGTGGACTTTGAGGTGAGAGAGTGTTATGGACTGAATGTGTTCCCTCAAAACTCATATGTTGAAGCCCTAACCCCAGTATGACTATTTGGAGATGTGGCCTCTAAGGAAGTAATTAAGTTATATCATAAAGGTGGGACCCCCCCCCCACAATCAGATAGGATTAGTGTCCTTTTAAGAAAAGACAACAGACAGCTTGCTCACTCTTTCCTCGAAAGGTCATGTGAGGGCAGAGGCTGTCTCCCAATCAGGAAGAGAGCTTTCACCGGGAATCAACCTGCTGACATCTTGATCTTAGACTTCCCAGCCTCCAGAACTGTGAGAAATAATTTTCTGTTGTTTATGTCACTGAGGCTTAAACCTGCGGTACTTTTTATGGCAGTCTGAGCAGAATAATACAGAGTGTAGGAAAAAACTAGCATTTATTGGTTGCTTAGCATTTGCTAGGGAGTTGGCTAGGCGGTGCACATTGATCATCAGCAGAAAAATGACCCCCAAAGATGGTCAATCATAATTTCTGGAATCTGCAAATTTAAAGTTGCTAATCAGCCAGGCCGGCATGGCTCAGTGGTTGAGTGTGGACCTATGAACGAGGAGGTCATGGTTTGATTCCCCATCAGGGCACATGGCCTGGTTGTGGGCTGGATCCCCAGGTGTGGGGCGTGCAGGAGACAGCCAATCAATGATTCTCTCTCATCATTGATGTTTCTACCTCTCTCTCTCCTTCTCCCTTCCTCTCTGAAATCAATACAAATATATTTTTAAAAAACAAATAAAATTGCTAATCAGCTGACCTTAAAATGGGGATATTATCCTGGATTATCTGGATGAGCTCAGTAGTTACGAATCCTTCAAAGTGGAAGAGGGAGGCAAAAGAGAAGTTCATAGTGATGTGATATGAGGATTCAGCCAAGTGTTGGTGGCTTTGACGATGGAGGGAGGGGACTATGAGCCAAGGAATGCAGATAGCTTGTAGAACAAAAAAATGAAAAAAATGAAGGGATCTCCCTTAGGGCCTCCAGAAGGAATACCCTGACAACGCCAGTGAGGACCCTTGTCAAAATTTCTATGCTACGTGATGGCAAACAAGTAAGTTGTGTTAGTTTAGATTATGAGTTTGTGGTAATTTACTATAGCAGCAATAGAAAAGTAATGACAGTTCATATTTCACACAATCCTCATGAAAACCCCAGAGAGAAGTTGTGCTAATTCTTTTTGCTGATGAATTGTATTATTTATCTTCACCTCATGTTTGTTGATTAGCAAATTACTAATTTTTCCTGATGTCTTCAGCATGTAGTACAGTATTCATTGAAGTTGTTGCTTTAGGCAGACACTTAACACAAATGTTGTAGTAAAAATCTGCACAAAAGGGTGATTTTCGAGAAAGATATTGGTCAGAAGAAAAGTGTCTTTTGTTCCTTGGTTGTTGTTTTTCCTGCCTTGGTTGGAACCACAGGAATTCTTAGGTTAACTAATGTCAGAAAACAAATGGTGTGATTGGTTCATTATAATTTTCATGGCTACTCTTACTGGTGCTTTGCCATTTGTGTGCTCTGGGCAGGTTAAATGTTGTCTCTCTCAAATGTCCTGTCCATTGATTTGTTTTCAAACCCACAGTGCTTGATATTAACTTCCACAGGCATCCACCTCCTAGTCCAGTCACCTCTAATATGCAGCAAGGTTGAGCCACATCAAAGCACACCACTGTGAGAAACTATTACAGTTTTCCCAACCTCCGGGAATCTCCTATTCTTCATCTTCTTTACCCCAACCCTGCGAAACAACTCTTGTGTCCTTTGTCATGGGTCTAATATTCCTGAAGGCCTGGGCAGGGATTTTTTTAGTGTTCCCTTGGAAAATGTAACTCTTAATTGATTCTTACTTCCTCTTGAGGTGGGAAGACAAGGGGATATGCTGATATAAGTAATCTTAGACCTCTATAGAATATAAAGATGTGGCTGTGTGAGGATGGGAAAGGGGAGAAAATGTTTGTTTCTCCCTTATATCAGGAAGGATATGGAAGAACTTATTATATAACTCAATAGAGTGTCTTTTCATTTAACATTTTTTAACTCAAATTGGAAAAGTTTGGTTATACTGAAAATGAATTTGTAGAGAATGACTCTTCTTGACTATAAGTTATAGTAAAATCACAAATTTATTGAAAATACAACAGAGATGGTCAAAGAAAATGTGGGGTGGGGGATTCTCTTAATTTCCTTCTTGCTAGACAAGAAGGAAATAGAGGGAACATCATAAAATTACCAACTCTTTTTTTTTTGTTTTGTTTTAAGTAATTATGAAGTTGCTCTCTCTCTTAGGCCTTTTTTACTCCTTCTTTCCTCTCTGCAGTGGGATGATAGTTTGGGGCCTGAATCATTTGCAAACATCTTCATGCAAACATCTCGTGGTTGATGCTGGTTTGGAGCTGGACACTAGGCTGCTTATGGGCTGGAATTCCTACATGTAGCCTCTCATCTTGGTTTCTATGTGTGGCACAGTTTCATCCTCCTCCCAGAATAGCAGCTGGGTTCCAAGAGTAAGTGTCACAAAGCAGACTGACATATTGATTAACTGGCCTCAGAAGTCATGTCCGCTATACTATATTATTTGCATCAGTTATAGATGTACACCCACGTAAAAGGGCAGTGAGGCTTCACCATGCTATGGGAGGAGAACCAAGGTCACACTATGAGAAAAGCATGTGGGATGGGAGATATTGTGCCCATCTTTGGAAGATACAATCTGCTATACATCCTCATTCAGGCCTTCTGCAAACGCATGTTACACCACCATTATGAGAATTTTATAGACTTCTCGTGTTGCATCACAAGCACTCCTACTGTTGTCCATGTTATAACCAGGAGTAGGAAAAGGAATGATAAGTAGCATTTAATGAGTGCTTATTTTATGTCAGGTAAATAGGCAGGTACTATTTTTTTCTCTCTCTTTTACTGTAGTTAGGCCAAGAAACTCAAGGAACAGAAAGACTAAAAACAATGAGACAATTCCAAGGAAAGAATACCACTATTACTGATACAGTTCATAAGAAATAATGCAGTCTTATGAAAGTTAATAAAAATTAGGTATCTACACATTACTTATGCCTCCTTGATTTATAAAGCTTCTATTTTCAATAATCAAAACCTCAATTTACCTATTTATCGAAAATATTTTTAAAACTAGAGGCCTGATGCACAAAATTCATGCAAGAGTAGGTCTTCCTTCCCCCAGCTGCTGGCACCAGCTTTCCTCTGGCACCCAGGACCTGGGTTTCTCTTGCAGCCCCAGCTTTGTCTGGAAGGTCATCTGAAAGGACGTCTGGTCTAATTAGCATAGTATGCTTTTATTATTATAGAAACTAAATGGATATATTTTTAATCCTACCCCCATAAGCCAAGTTCCCCAATAGACATTACACAATTATAACTCCAGGGAGGTGACAGAGTGAAGTTTGCCTTAAGAAAGGTGATATGAAGAAATGGAAATCTCTGTCACATAGCAAGTCGAAGAACAAGAAGACCTTATTATTGTAGGATAATGTGGAGGACATATGGGGGAGAAAGAAGGGAAGATGTGTTTGTATTATGAATTCCTTTTCCCATTTCAGCTTGCCACATTTCCTGCTTAGAGCTTTGCAATCAGACCATATTTTTAATGTATTTATATGTGTGTATGTATATATATATACATAATCATATAATATAATATATAATCATAATCATATAATCTCTGGTTATAGATTTCAGTATGTCCAAGCTAAAGAGAAAAATTACTCACTGAAACCTTGTATTCCCCTGTAATTCTAGATTTTACTTTTTTATTATCTCAAATTGATCTGTCCTCCTGTATGTCTGTTCCTACTACCAGCTTCTCTTGCCTTACTTACCTTTGGGGAGGCTTTTTCCTGGTCTTAATACTAAAATTTGTGAGCATTGAGGTCTCTTGATTCAAGAATATGAAGTCTTTGCTAGGCCCAAATCCATTAAGGATATCCTTCTTGAATGAAGAAAAGAATCATGTAATCACAGTAGGTTTTTGTTTAGCCTTCATTTAGTATCTTAGTATGGCTAAAAGGTTTTAGAGATCATCTAATCTTTCTGGGCTCACTTCACCCCTAATCTTTCTAACATATACTCTAGAATAAACTGAGTTCTGGAGAGTTTAAGTGTGGTCAAACAGTGGTAAAGTCAGAATCAGAGATTGAAATTAATCCTTCTGATACCTAACCCCGTGTTCTTTCCACTGTACAAGCAAGATAGTTATACACATTGAGGCCGGGAATGCTATCCATGACTCCATGTGGAGAGGACAACAGAAGCTTCACATTTAGACTTTTTCTAGAATTCTGCTGTGTGTGCTTCTTCTCTTGATTAATTTTAATCTGTATTCTTGCCATGCAGTACTCCATAACTGTGAGTGTACAGTTTTCAGTGAGTTCTGTGAGTCCTTCTGGTGAAGTATTGAGACTGATAGTGGTTTGCGGAACATTCTGAACTCACAATTGGTGTCAGAAGTGAGTAAAGTTCTGTGTGGACTATGTTGTCTAAATTTGCAGTTGGCTTAAACACACAGTATACTTATATTTGGATTGTTTTTGTTCACAGTTATACTCCTAATTATCTAGAACAAAATCTAGCATGTAATAGGCATTCATTCAATATTACAATTAATAAATGATTGGAAGACGCTGACTAGTATGAGAAATTAAGAGACTGCTTATGAAATGCAATACTACAGAACCATGTTGAGAAAAGCTTCCAAATAATGCAAACCGGGTCTCTTTTTTATTATATTGTGAGTAATACCGTGATGTTTGCTGTCTTCAAAATGGTTACCTCTGTCAGTCACAACTCTTGGAAGTCTTTTGGATTATTTATTATGTGTTTATATTATTACTAGGGAGTTTTAGAGATTAAGTCTTTTCAGTTTATATGAGTTACCACCAGATGGTGATATTTTTATTAGGTAAGTAGCTTTTGTCTGTAGATATATAATTTATAGAAAAAAGAGACAACTTATATGAAATGTAATATTTATTACTAAGAAGAACAATAGAATAATGCAAGGGTAAGATATTTAAATATAGCATAAAATATCTATAAAGGTGATATAGCATTTCTTATTAAATCAGGAACACATTTTTATAGTCACAATGACCTTAAAGTGTAAGTGGATTTTACACTGATGTAGCTGAACCTTCTCCTCTCTGATTAAGGCTGGGAGGAGGAATCACTCAAGCTTAGGCACAGCCCCTATAGAGGGTTTTTGTAGATTCAACCACTGTTGGGTTGGAGTTTGATGTGTTATAGGTTACTAATGTGATACTGATTAGCCTTCCAAGCTGTGGCTTTGGGCTAAATTATCCTGGTATAGTGTCAATACAGCAGAGCATTTAAGTGTATCCATGGTGTGGTTAATTCAACAACCAAGTTGTTTTTGTTTTTCAGTTGCCACAGCATAGGCCCAATTACAGCGGGGGTGGGGGGTGGGGGCTGGGAGGTGGGGGGTGGGGAGGATGGGAACACTGAAGGGAAAAAAGGTATTACTATTTTCCAATTAAATTCTCGTGCTCTTTAAATATTGGTTTTCATTAATCTTGAAATATGTACCTAACAATCATTTAATAAAATATATTGAATTGTTTCTTTGCTTGAGATACCCATATCTTTGAGAAAGAAAGTAAAAAGCACCTAAAGTTGGAATATTATTTGAACTAAAATTTTCTGTGCTTTAAAAATGGCTAAGAAAGTTTGTCAAATCTGCAGCTTTAGAAACAGACACTTTTGTTTTGGACTTAGAGGATTTTTCTCTACTTTACCCAGAAATTTTGTTAGTCTAATTGGGTGTACCTCACAGAAATTAATTTGGCAGTTTTTCCTCAATTTCCATTCAATTAAAGTGAACAGTTCTAGAAATGATGAAGTTTATATTTACAACCTTTCCTAATAATGTTTCAGTTAAAGACTATTTGTAGTTCCACTTGTAACACATAAAGTATTTGTTTTAAGGGCAGTCTTGACATACTGAAAAGATGAAAAGAAAACACTGTTATATTAAAGAGAGAAAGAAAATTTAAAAATTCAGTAAACAATTTGTATTTTTATAGAAATGAAGGAAACAACTATTTACGGACTAGGGACATGCATGGTTTGAAGTTGGAAGTTAATTTGCAATTTTATACAAGAATATATTTTCTAGACATCAGTGCAAAGTTAAAGCTGTAACTATAATAAGCTTGCTTTGCTAATCACATTTCGGCAAGCCTCTTCCAACACAACTCAAGAGTTTTGCTACATTTCTTTCATTCCCCAAATGTCTTTTTCCCCCTTGCAGTTTAAAGCCCAACATTATGTGTAGAAACATGCATGGGAACAGTATACTCATTAAGCTTATATAATTTTTTGTTTACTCTGATGTTGACAAACATTGGCAAAACATTAATAAACTAGGCCAAGATTTGATTTAGAAAAGATTTTTAGAAATTGGATAAGAAACAAATCTTTTAATTAGCACAGTGTGTGATCATTAAAGTGACACATCAAAAGCACTTAAATGTTTGCACTATTTCCAGCTGTTTGCAGTACAAATAAGTAACTAGTATATCTGTAAAGCTTATGTAAACCAACAAATGAAAAAGGAAATCAAAGAGCCTTAGAACAAAGGTGTTAGTTTAGCGGGGTGAAGTTGAGGCACCATTCTTGCCTGTACTAGACCAAGTGGTCACTAGCTACCCTTGCTTTCTTCCTCTCTTTTCCTGTAAGCTTGATTTAGCAACTGGATTTCCTCTTGGTAGCCGTCCCTCTCTTGATGCTGCCTTTTACTGTTCTGCCTGTGTGCTTCAACGGTATCTGGGATGGAGATGTTGATATTACCATCAGGATTACTTGTGGGTAAAAAGAGAGAATACGAGGCTGTTTCTCCTAAGTCACATGAAACAAATCTGTTTTCTTTCCGTGAATAGCGTAGGGATGGAGATCTGACCTGTGTGGAGGACTGGCTGATGTTGCTAATGATCGACACAGTGTCCAAGGCCTCTTCATTATCACAGATTTCAAGAACCTCCAAATGTATTTTTACACTGGTGTCCGCAAATGTGGATGGAGAATCTTCTGAGTTTGGTTCATGGCCAACACTTTTGGATCGATAGACTTCTATTTTCTTAGAGGCTGGGGTTATTTTCTGTCCTTCTGTGCTTACCTCATAGGTAGAAAGAGATAGTGTTTTCCCTGTAGGGGCCTGGAGAGACACCATCCCCTGGAATGCACACAAGGGAATGGCAAGGCCACCACCGGAACGCTGGGGACAAAAACAAAATAGTGATTATTGCAAACTAGTTTCTGAGATTAGGCCATTTAGAAAGTCGTTTTATTCATCAAAATGGTAATTTTTTGCTAATAGAGATCTATTTCCCTAGAAGCCTTTTACAGATAATGGCTTTAAATTCTTCCATCATGCAGTTTGTTCTAGGTCAAATACAACATCTAAATGAGGGCAGTCAGGAACCTTTCTTTGAGGATATGGGAGATATTTCTATTGCCGAAAACAAAATTTGTGTATTGATGGGCAGCAGTAGATGTTTTCAAGAGAAGAATATGAGCATAAAATTAAATGCAATTTATAATCTAGAATTGCTTTTATGTTTTTGCTGCATAGTCAGTAACATTGAGAAGTTTGCATAGATTGAAAGCACCCCAGTCCCCCTTAGAATGCCAGAGAGAACTATGATTCAGGTTAGGTACAAAAAATATTTCAATGGTTAGGTTTGCGCACACAAAAGAGGAACCAAGTTTCACCGAAACTGTGCTACAGTATGCTTATTTTTCCACAGAGAAATCACAGTCGTTTAAGTAAACCCAGTGATCAGGAACTCCCCCAATATCTCTGCAAAAACTTGCCTAAAAATTTAAACCTTTTTATATTTAAAAATTTGTGTATTAAACTTTTTTAAAAATTGTACTCACCATTGAGAAATATTTAAGAAATGAAGAAAATACCAAATTTTATGATAGTCTGTACTTTATGTTGTTGATTCATACCTTTATTCTTTTAATGGGCTCCTTTTTTGATTACATGTTACTCTCAGAAGAAGATATGCCAAACTTCTAGAGCAGAGGTTCTCAAACCTAGGTCTCTAGATCAAGCATCATCAGTATCACCTTGTAACTTGTAAGAAATGTGATTTTTGAGCTCCATTCCACAACTACTTAATTAGGAACTCTGAGGGTGGAGCTCAGCAATCTATATTTTATTTAATTAATTAATTGATTTTTTTGTTAATCCTCACCTGAGAATATTTTTTCCATTGAATTTTAGAGAGAGTGGAAGGGAAGAAGGGAGAGAGAGAGAAAAACAAACAAACATTGATCAATCTGTACTTTAAATAAGCCTTCCAGGTGATTCTGTTGCATGCTGAGGCTTGGGATCCATTACTGTAACTAAAGAAATGACATAGCCCTTCATTCATTCAAAAAGAAGGGGCTATGGGATGGTTAACCTATACTTTTATACATGTGTCACCTGTAAAGCCTGGAGAAACTAACTGAGGAGTGTTAAGAGTGTTGGCTGAAGAGTGTTTTTCCAGTAGGGGAATTAGCATGAAGGCTCATGGTGTTTTGCCAATTTAGGATGATCAGTCTCCCCAGTGTGTCTGTGACTGTCCCAGTTTTAGCACTGAAATTCCAGTATCCCAGGAAATCTCTCTATCCCAAAGAAACCAGAATGGTTGGTCACCCTGTTAGCCATGGGCATTTTGTATATGGACCTAAGAGTGGCTAGAGAAAGTCCAGGACCAGGGTCCTGCTATTGGTGAATAGTTTGGATTCTCATCTACTTGGAGAATTTTTACAGGAGGATGCCTCATGCCATCATGCCTCACTCCTTGAATTTAGGGACCATGAAAAGTACAGTCTAGGACATGTGAGACATGTCACTAGGCTTTCCGTTATTCCCTATGGAGAAATCTTGAGCTCTGTTTATCTATCAGGAAACCTGGGAACCTAACTCGAGGGCCTTGTCCTTTCATAAACTTTGAAATCTTACACTGTAAAGATCAGTTTACCCTTCTGCTGAGGCAAAGAACTTCACCGACTTCACATGTGTGATGGTGACTGAAGCAGGAGAGACAGAGGGACAATTCTTAGGTTCATTGCAGTACCAGAGAATTGTTTGAGTGGCAACAACTTTTGGCAAAGGAGAAGTGACTTTTATTTATTTACTTTATACATTCATTCATGAAACATTTGCTGAGTACCTATTATGTGCACTATCCTGAATTTAAATTGGTTGTACAGATATACTATAAACTATACATATAATACATATCCTATATAATAAAAGCCTAATATGCAAATTGTCCCCTTGACTGGGAGTTCAGCCAGGGGGCAGGGATGGCTGCAGTGTTGGCAGGTGGCCGGGGAGAGCCCCCCCCCCCCTCGCTGGCAGGCGACAGCCGCTAGGGACCCTACCCATGCAGGAATTTCATGCACTGGGCCTCTATATAAAGATTTACTATACTTGATTCAAAGACTTCACAGGTAATTGGGTGAGATAGACGTGAAGAAACAAAATAAAACTTTAAGTTCTATTAGAGATAGGAACCAAGTTTTGTGGGTTTAAGTAAGACATGACAGCATCTGCTGGAAGATTTCATATAGGGTGGTATTTGAAATGGATATTAAAAATCAAGAAAAGATTTAGGCCCTGTCTGGGTAGCTCAGTTTCTTAAAGCGCTGTCCTAAAATTCCAAGGTTGTGGGTTGGATTCCCGGTCAGGGCACATACAAGAAGCAACTAATGAATGTTTATAAATAAGTGGAACAATAAATTGATATTTCTCTCTCACTCTCCCTTTCCTCTTTCTCTCTAAAATCAATCAATACATAAACATTAAAAAAGAAAAAAAGATGCCCTGGCTGGTTTTCTCAGTGGTTAGAGCGTCGGTCTGCAGACTGAAGAGTCCCAGGTTCGATTCCAGTCAAGGGCATGTGCCTTGGTTGCGGGCACATCCCCGGTGGGGGTTGTGCAGGAGGCAGCTGATCGATGTTTCTCTCTCATCGCTGTTTCTGGCTCTCTATCTCTTTCCCTTCCTCTCTGTAAAAAATCAATAAAATATATTTTTTTAAAAAGAAAACAAAAAAAAAGATTTATAGTTTTAAATTTACAGTTTTAAAAGCCATTCTTTCTGAGTAATAAGTCATAAGTTAAAGGGCCAACTTAAAGGTTTTCCATCCTGAGAAAACCTTTGTCATCAAAGTCAGAAATTTCTGTTTTTTTAAAAAATCAAAATTGACAGACATTTATATAATCAGAAAATCTGACTGTCATTTAATAATGTGAATTATAAATACCCCGCACAGCCTTCTTTATTCTGAAAGCTAGTTAACCTGAAAGCTGAACTTCCTTACATTACAATTTATTGGAAGAAGATGAAAAAAACGCTACATCAGAACTTAAAAAATTGTTTATAAGTTTTCTCGTTGATATAGAATGTTGCATAAACAGAGTCCTATGGATTATTATATTTTAAAAAAGAAAAATGTGCCCAGCCATTGTGGCTCAGTGGTTGAGTGTTGACCTCCCAGGAGGTCAGGGTTTGATTCCCAGTTAGGGCACATGTTCAGGTTGCAGGTTCCATCCCCACTAAGGGGCCTGCAGGAGGTAGCCAATCAATGATTTTCTGTCATCATTGATGTTTTTCTCTCTCCCTTTCCTTTCCTCTCTGAAGTCAATAAAAATATATTTAAAAAGAAAAAAGAAAAATGTGATGAGAAAACTGAGTTACCAGTGCCCAGCAGTATTGGCACATCTATTTTAAAAGCACATTTGTTAGAGCATCAATAGCATAACATGTCTTTATACCATATACCAACTTGAATCACTGATGAGCAGTTAATATAAAAGCAAATGTGATAAATAATTTTTGTGTGTGTCTGGTTTTATACATCCACATAATGCACATTTTAGTAACTCTCCCTTGCTAAACCTTATCTTTCAATGAACAAACAAGCTTTACTGAGTTATCAAATGACAGCTCATTAAAATTGGTATTTGAGAGTTGCATAGTGCCAGCGTTTTGCTAAGTATGAAGTCTCATTATTCTGAAATAGCACACTAAGTCTTTTGTTATCAAAATTATTTTGTGACTTCTTTTTTTTTCATGCATGTTTATAATAGCTGAATATATGTGCTGACACATGTGTATATATCTGTACATGTAACACACTAGTAACATGAATATGAAATATACATATATTTTTCTGCAAATACTGAAACATTCTGATTTAAAATGATGGTCTCCATTTGAGAGTCATAAAAGTAAAAACACAGAGACAGATTATATAGAAACAGTTCTGAGCATATATCTTTATACTATTAATCCAAAACTGGCAAGTTAGTTTTAGCAAAATAGTACATTCACTTAAGGCTAATTCAGTAGTTTTAATTTTATTGATTATGAAAGTATTTAATGTTTAAGTTGTTTTGGTTTTAGATTTATGTAAGAAGTACTAGCGTAAGGTTTATGCCAAATTTTGTTTGTATGTCTTTAATCAAAATCAAAAATTTGATTCAACAAGTTCATAAAAAATATTTTCTTTAAAAGAGACTATTATTTAAGTTAGAGAAACATTGCGTTAGTGGAGGGAAAATAGGAGCCTGGACTAAGGGAGTAGTAATAGGGATAGAGATTCAGGGAAGGACCTGATAGAATTTGAGTAAAATCAGCAGAATTTTCCACCTCTTTTAGGATATGGAGGGAGGGCTAAAATGGAGAGAAATCAGAAGCTGTGAGAACAGACATTCAATTACTATTAAGTGCTAGCACTGGGCTAGCTGGTAGGCCTGTAGCAAGAATGAAGAGGCTTTCAGGTCTTAAGAGCCCATAGAATACAGAAATAACGAAGCTCGCAAACAATTACATTTTCCTGTGATGATTCATGCTACAGTAGATCCAAGCTGAAAAATTGTGAGAATGTGGAATAATAGCACTTAACTGAGGTGGAGGGAGGGAAAAGGAGGTCTAAGAATCCTTCCCAGAGCAGAGCTCAATTTTTATAGATGAGTAAAAATACCATTTTAAGTTATAAATGTAAATAGTAAAATAATATTAATAGTATGATCCAGTTTTCTTGTAGAAAAACACCTACCAGAAATGAATCCAGTAAATTATATGTTTACAAGCATAAAAAAAATAGATACACAGGCATACACATACACATATTGTAGGCATAGGAAAAGGTTTGAAAAAACTTTTTTCTGGAAGTACATGGGGAAGGATTTCAACATTTATATTTTACTAGAGGCCTGGTGCACGAAATTTGTGCATAGGAGATGGCGGTCCCTCAGCCCAGCCTGCATCCTCTTTCAATCCGGGACCCCTCAGGGGATGTCCGACTGCCAGTTTAGGCCTGATCCCTGCAGTCAGACATCCAGCAGTCGGACATCCCTCTCGCAATCCTGGACCGCTTGCCCCTAACTGCTCGCCTGCCTGCCTGCTCAGTGTGCATGATAGCGACTGGTTCGTTCCGGTCATTCCACCGTAATGGTCGCTTTGGCATATGTATATATATATATATATATATATATATATATATATATATTTCTAAATAATATGCTGCTGCTGATGACTTTGCTCATGGAAATTGATTAGGTAATAGAGGGGGCAGAGAATATGAAATATTACTAGAGATCATCAAGATACAGGGGTAGAGTAATGAGTGTGGGTTGCCTCTGATGGTAGTCAACCTCAGAGTTCAGTTTGGTAGTCAGTTTGGAGTTTGTGTTGCTTTGGGGATTTGTGCTGTGTTTGGGGTTTGTTTTGCATTTGGGGTTTGTGAACCAACATTCTGTATTTGGGTTTGCACTATTTTTAGGTTAGGAGAAAGGAGACAAACCAGATGGAGAAAAATAATTATCAGAAAGGAAAAACATCCTCCAGCCCTAGCCAGGCAAAAATTTATAGCACTTTCACAGTGGCCAGGGTCTGTATTAGATTCTCCGCACTTATTTTATTGAAAAAGTATTATAAACATTTGAGTCTAACAAGCTGTCAATGTTAACATTAAGTTAAAATAAACAGAGAATTCCACTTCAAAAAAAAAATAATTATAGTACTTGAGTCACAAGCTGCAATGTATCCTATAGGTTTGCAAACCATTGGTAAAGTTCAAGAACAATTTCAAAAAAAGACCAAAAGTAAAAAGCAATAAAACCTGATGAGAAAATTAACATTATTTGTAAGAAGGAGATAATATAAAAAACTGTTAATATTGGTTTAGTTTATTTTTATCTTTGTATTGAGTTGAACAGTGTCCCCTCCAAAGTTCATCTCCACCTACAGCCTGTGAATATGACCTCATTTGGAAATAAGGTCTTTGCAGATATCATCAAATTAAGATAAAGTCATACTGGATTAGGGTGAACCCTAATTTTAGTGACTCCTTTTCTTTTAAGGAAAGAGAAAATTGGACATAGACTGACACCGGGAAGATGGACATGGAAAGGAGACAGCAGTTGGAGTTACGCTGTCATAAACCAAGAAGAAAGGATCCTATGTTAGAGCCTCAGAGGAGTAAGGCCCTGCCTACACCTTGATTTTAGACTTCTGACCTCCAGAAATGTGAGTCAATAGATTTCTGATTTTTTAAGCTATCTAAGTTTGTGGTGATTTGTTATGGTTGCCCTAGGAAACTAATGTAATGTTTCATGCAAAATATTACTAAAACACATATGTGAATAGACATTTTACAGAGTTTGATAACTGCCCATTTTCTTCTGGAGATTAGAATTGTGGCATTTCTGTTAAATCCACATAGACTGAAATCTCCTTAAAGGAAGATTCCTTGTTGCTCTTTATTTTCTCTGCTATCTATCACAGTGGCTGGCATGTGGCAACCCCTTAAAAATATGTGTTAGCCTGGCCGGTGTGGCTCAATGGTTGAATGTCAACCCATGCACCAAGAATGACCAGTTCCACTCCTGGTCAGGGCACATGCCTTGGTTGCAGGCTCGAGTTCCAGTAGGGGGCATGCAGGAGGCAGCCATTTATATTGATGTTTCTCTCTCATCGATGTTTCTATCTCTGTCCCTCTCCCTTCCATTCTCTCTCCAAAAAAGGCAATAAAAACATAATTTAAAAATATGTATTTAGTTAGGTGAATAAATGTGTGCATGACAATGAATCTGAAACAATGACTTTGTAGGCTTTTTAGATCGCATATTTTAACTTCCTAAAGCATAAAAATAAGATAATCTTTTAAAAATGTTGCTGCTTAAAATTCATTTTTTATATTTTAACAGTGCTATGCATTAAATGATAATAGTTACAAGTACATCAGAAAAACATATAAAAACCTATTTTTTAATAAAAATAAAATAGAATATTAGGGGACTGAATTGTGTGCAAAAGTTTAGTGCATGATAAAAAATGACAGCTTCAGAGAACATAAAACTTCTCATTTAGTACTCTCTGCTTTCTTTCCACTTGAAAGTCAATGAATTAGCATAAACTGTTGGGAATAATGACAATCCATTATTGTTGTATTCCTGAGTGTAGGTGGCTGGAAGCTTTTTTGTTTGAAAATGAAAAGCAGTCTCTAAATCTCAGAAATGCTTCAGGAGGAGAAAGCAAGCCATGTAAACACATTAGCACAATCTGCTCTGATAATTGATTCAGACTGACTGGCCTTGGGTATATTGAATCTTTTTTCTTCTTCACATTAAGCCTCCAGGTGAATTCAGAGTGAAATTACAATATAAAAGAGTTGCTCCAAAATTTTCTCCTAACATAATGAAGTATGCTGTTGATTATCTAAATCATTCAAGAAAAACATATTGGGATAGCACATAGGATCCTAGCAATCAGCAGAGATCATGCAGTTTTAGTTTCTCATTTGATGTTGGGAGAACTGACAGCCCTGGATGGGAAACTGCTTGCCCAGGGTCACATCTATATATATAAAAGACTAAGTGACTGTTACGACCGAACAACCGGAATGACCGGTCAACGAGTTGCTATGACATGCACTGACCACCAGGGGGCAGACACTCAATGTAGGAGCTTCCCCCTGGTGGTCAGTGCTCTCCCACAGAGGGAGCATCGCTCAGCCAGAAGCCGGGCTCATGGCTGGCGAGCACAGCTGCAGTGGCAGGAGCCTCTCCCGACTGAGTGGTGGTAGAAGGTGCAGCGGGCCAGGATGAAAGCAAGCGGCGCCCAGCCCTGGCTCGGGCTCCTCCCTGGCCACCTGCTGCTTGGCACACTGCTACATCCCTTGGGGGATGTTTGAAGGCCAGTTTAGGCCTGATCCCTGCAGGCCAGGGTTGCTGCAAGAGAGCGCAGGCCAGGCTGAGAGCCCTCCCTCCCCTGTGCATGAATTTGTGTACCGGGCCTGTAGTAGGTAATAATATCAGGACTGGTACCAGGTCCCAGGTTTCTCTTTCCACTGCATCATGCTGTCACTTTATAAGAAATCTGCCTTAGCCCTAACTGGTTTTGCTCAGTGGATAGAGTGTCAGCCTATGGACTCAAGGGTCCCAGGTTCGATTCCAGCCAAGGGCATGTACCTTGATTGTGGGCACATACCCAGTAGGGAGTGTGCAGGAGGCAGCTGATCGATGTTTCTCTCTCATCGATGTTTCTAACTCTCTATCCCTCTCCCTTCCTTTCTGTAAAAAAATAAATAAAATATATTTAATAAAAAAAGAAAAAGAGCCGAGACCGGTTTGGCTCAGTGGATAGAGCGTCGGCTTGCGGACTGAAAGGTCCCAGGTTCGATTCCAGTCAAGGGCATGTACCTGGATTGCGGGCACATCCCCAGTAGGGGGTGTGCAGGAGGCAGCTGATCGATGTTTCTCTCTCATCGATGTTTCTAGCTCTCTATCTCTCTCCCTTCCTCTCTGTGAAAAATCAATAAAATCTACACTAATAAAAGAGAAACATGGTAATTGGCGTACGACCGCTACCCTTCCCATTGGCTAATCAGCGTATCCTTATGCAAATTAACTGTCAGCCAAGATGGCGGCCGGCAGTCATGCACTGAAGCGAACAGGGAGGCTTGCTTCCTCCAGGAACTGCAGACTCCAACGTTCCCAGCCTCACTTGCCGGCCTCTCAACTGCAACTCTAAGCAACTATTACTATGTTGCAAATAAGAAGCTAAACAAAACCGGCTTTCAGTCAGCCCCGGACCGCAACATTGTATCCATGTTTTCAGCAGCGAGGCCTCAGAGCTAAAGCTGGCCCAGAATAAAAAAAAGAAAAAGAAAACAAGGAGCGGTTGGAAGCTTTTAGTCAACTGCCAGCAGGAAAACAGCCCTCAGCCCCTCAGCCAGCCTGGCCGGGCACCCCAGTGGGGACCCCCACCCTGATCCAGGACACCCTTCAGGGCAAACCAGCCGGCCCCTACCCGTGCACCAGGCCTCTATTCTATATAGTAAAAGGGTAATATGCCTCCTGGCACCGGGATCAGCGGAGCAGCGAGGCTCCCGGCACTGGGATCAGCGGAGCAGCAAGGCTCCCGGCACTGGGATCAGCGGAGCAGCGAGGCTCCCGGCACCGGGATCAGCGTGACAGGGGGCAGCGCCCAAACCTCCTGATCAGCCCTGCTCTGTGCCTGATAGCGGGGGAGCTCCCCAATCCCCCGATTGCCCTGCGGCTCTGTGTGTGACAGGGTGCAGCGCACCAACCCCCTGATCGGCCCTGCTCTGTGTGTGACAGGGTAGAACCATAACCTCTCCATTGGCCCTGCCCTGAGTGTGACAGTGGTGGCGCCCCAACCCCCTGATCGGCCCTGTTCTGTGGGTAATAGAGGGTGGCGCCCCAATCCCCCTCCACAGGCCTTGCTCTGTGTGTGACAGGGTAGAGCCATAACCTCCCCATTGGCCCTGCCCTGAGTGTGACAGGGTGCAGCGCCCCAACCCCTTGATCCGCCCTGCTCTGTGTGTGACAGGGGGCGGTGTCCCAGCTCCCCTATCGGCCCTACTCTGTGAGTGACAGCGGGGAGCTCCTCAACCCCCTGATTGGCCCTGCTCTGTGCGTGACAGGGGGTGGCGCCGCAACCTCCCCATCGACCCTGCCTTGAGTGTAACAGGGGGCAGTGCCCCAACCCCCCAATCAGTCTACCCTGAGCGTGACTGAGGGTGGCATTGCAACCTCCCGATCCGCCCTGCTCTGTGCATGACGGGGCGGCGCCCCAACTCCCCAATCGGCCCTGCTCTGAGCCTGACCAGGGGCTGCACCTAGGGATTGGGCCTGCCCTCTGCCACCTGGGAGCAGGCCTAAGCCAGCAGGTCATTATCTCCCAAGGGGTCCCATTTTTGTGCACCGGGCCTCTAGTATATATATAAAAAAAAAAGAAAAAAAAAAAAGAAAAGAAAAAGAAATCTGCCTTAGCCAAGAGTGGATCATGGGTTTTCTGCCCTGGAAACTAGAATTCTGTTATTAACTCATGAGCAATTCAAGAGACTGACAATTTTAATATAAATTAAGATCATACAGATTGTCTCTAGATGATTTGGGTAACTTAGGCATGTAAAAGTACAGTACTTTGAGTAATAAGTCATGTTGACCATCTAAGGTGGTTTGGGAGATAAGAGACAGGAATACTTAAAAAATAGCAGGGAGAGCAAGAACTTTGTGAAAAAAACAATTCACTAGATTTTTAATAATTTACTTTTGGAATTTTATTTTCATATATTCAACTCCCAAATATTCCTGTGTCATACTGTCACCTTCATTTAAACGTTTAGTAAACCTATGTTTGCCCCACCCTGTTCATTTTCTTATATACTTTTCACATCAACCACATAAAATAAAAACACTCCTCATCCCAATATTGTAGATGACATAATTGAGTCATGGGGAGATAACTCAAGTTAGTAAATGTCATAGTCAAATCCAAATCAAGGATAATCTGCTCTTAGCTGTTCTGCTCTTACTTCAAGTCATAGTGTTGGCAGATAAAATATGAATAACACCTCACTCTCCTAATCTACCTAGAACCTGCAAAGTCCTATGGGAACAAGAGAGTGAAGTACTGCTATAGAGTCACATACACCTACTTGCCTTTGAGCTCAGTTGAGCCCCTATCCCTGTAATCCTTACCTCTCCAAGCTTCAGTTATGTCACTTGCAAAATAGGAAGAATAAATGAGCTCATGCATGTTAAATGATTAGTTGAGTGCTTCACACAAAGTGCTCCATAAGTATTGGGAGGTGAGAGAGGAATCCATGACATTTTTGAGATTTTTAGTGCTAGTGTCTACTACCGGTAGTTGATATAAGGAGCTTAGGAGGATGTAGGTAATGTAATGTTACTTTTAAAATGTTCACGTACTATTCAGGCAGCATATTCCTCTGCCCTATTTTATTCTAATTGTCTAAATATACAAAATAAAAGCCAATGATTACTGGAATGGATTAAAACATGACCTGACTATACAATGTCTACACAGAACTCACTTCAAAGGTAATGATATAGGCAGGCTGAAAGTAAAAAGATGGAAAAAGACATAGCATGCAAGCATCAATCAAATAAAGCAAAAATGGCTATATTAACATCAGATAAAATAGACTACAGAGCAAAGAACATTACTAGAGACAGGAAGGATTATTATATAATGATAAAACGATCTATCTACCAAGAAGATAGTAATTCTGTGTATATGTCAAACAACAGAGCGGCAAAACATGTAAAACAGACTGCAGAAGAGAAATAAGAAGTGGTCAAATTCACAGTTATAGCTGTAGGCTTCATCACCTTTCTCAGTATAGATGCAGACATCCTTAACAAATATTTGCAAATGGAATTCAGCAGTCAATAATAGGAATTATACTCTATGACTAAGTTGGGTTTATTCCAGAACTACAAGGCTAGTTTCCATATTCAGAAGTAAGTTGATGTGATCCACCATATTAATAGGCTGAAGAAGAAAAATCACATGATTATATGAATTGATGCAGAAGAACTATTTGACAAAATTCAACATCCATTTATTATGAAAGTACACTAGGAATAGATAGTAAGTACCTCATCTTGATAAAGAGCATCTATAAGGATGCTACCACTAACATTATCCTTAATGGTGAAACACTCCTTTCACTTAAGATCAAGAGCAAGGCAAGGATGTCAGTTCTTACCACTCCGATTCAGCATAGTGCTGGAAGTTCTAGACAGTGAAATAAGTCAAGAAAAGGAAATTAAAGGAACACATATCAGAAAGGAAGAACTAAAACTGTTAATAATACTTACAGATGACATGATTGTTCATAGTAGAAAATCCCAAGGAGTTTACACAAACTCCTAAAACTAATAAATGAGCAAGTCAAAGTTGTCTATAAGTTAAACTTCCAGAGTCATTTGTATTTCTATATAGCAGTTAACATATGATCATCACAATTGAAAATACCATACCATTTATAATCACTTAAAAAGTGAAATACTTAGGTATCAGTCTAACAAACCTGTATAGTACTTATATGCTGGGTACAACATCATTTATGAAAGAAATGAAAGATCTGAATAAATGGAGAAACATCATGTACATGGACTGGAAGACCTGACATAGTAAAGATGTCAGTCCTCCCCAAATTGATATATGAGTTTAATGTAATTCCTATTAAAATCCCATCAAAAATTTTTTTGCAGATATACACATGATTCTAAAATGATTATTCCAAAATTTCTATTCAAGAATAATTAGTTCCCCCCAAATGGATATAGTGGGAGTAATAAGTCTACCTAACTTCAATTTAGCTACAATAATCAAGACTGTGTTATTGGTGGAGGGGATAGATCATAGATCAATGGAATAGAAAAGAGAACCCAAGAGTAGTAGACCCACACATATATGCCCAACTGCTTTTTAACAAAGGTGCAAAAACAATTCAATAGAGAAAAGGTAGCCTTTTAAACAAATGGTGCTGGAGCAATTGGATATCCATAAACAAAAAAATTAACCTAGAACTAAGTTTCATACTTTATTCAAAAATTTACTCAAAATGGATCATAGACTTAAATGTAAAAATATAAAACTTTTATTAAAAACGTAGGATAAAATCTTTGAGATCAAGGGCTTGGCAAAGAGCATGATCCATAAGAAGAAAATGTATAAATTAGACTTCCTCAAAATTAAAAACTTTTGTTCTGTGCAAATGCAGATTCTCACTCAGTAGGTCTGTGGTAGTCTTGAGACTCTGCACTTACTAAAAGCTTTCAAATGATGCTGAGGCTCCTGGACCACACTTTGAGTAGCAAAGCACATATAATCTGTAAGGCTCTTTATAATACAAATATTACATTATTTTGTGGGTGAATGGATTTTATTTTATAGTATTAGCAATGCAGAGAAGTAGAGAAAAGAATTCAAGTTCAGTTGAAGGAATAATAGAAGTTCCCCAAAGCCAATTTTATAGCTAAATAGAATTGAAAACAAAGTCTTATCTTTTCAAATCCCTGTAATATATTCTGATGCTTTATTCAGATGACATCTATTGCAAATGATGAACCATTCTGATAAATAATCTGATAAAAATAAGTTTCAGCATGAATTTTTATTCTACATAACCTCCTAAAATGAATATAGCACTGCATTTAAATTATTTTTTATTTATGGAAAATCATATTCTCATATTTTCAGTTCATACTTTTTAAAATTTTATCTGAGCCCATGAGCACAACCATCAAGGCTATAAGAAATCCGGTGGGAATTTTGAATTTAAGTGTGTTGTTGTTCTTGAGAATATTGGATAAGTTTTTCCATTCTCTGGTGTAATAGATGCTAAATCTGTTATCTCTAATAATGACATTTCAACTCAGATATGATATATATATATATATATATCATATATATATATACACAAATATATATATACAAATTTATTTTCATGTGTTGCTAATTATTTTTCTAATGAAATAGAGAATAAATTGTACCTTGAAAGGAAGCATGCATTGATTTTATTTAGAAAAGAAATATGATTTTTATAGAAATAAATGAATCCTAAGAAATGAAAGTTTTCATCATATGATTTCACTTACATGTGGAATCTAAAGAACAAAATGAACAAAACAGAAACAGACTCATAGAGAACAGACTGACAGTTGTCAGAGGGAAGTAGGCTGGGGGGTTGAGAAAGAAAGGTGAAGGGATTAAGCAGTACAAATTAGTAGTTACAGAATAGTCACAAAGATGTAGATTACAGCCCTAACCGCTTTGGCTCACTGGATAGAGCATCAGCCTGCGGACTGAAGGGTCCCGGGTTCGATTCCGGTCAAGGGCATGTACCTTGGTTGTGGGCACATCCCCAGTGGGGAGTGTGCAGGAGGCAGCTGAATCGATGTTTCTCTCTCATCGATGTTTCTAACTCTCTATCCCTCTCCCTTCCTCTCTGTAAAAATCAATAATAATAATAATAAAAGATGTAGATTACAGCATACAAAATACTAGTATAGTCAAGAGTTTCGTGATAACTCTGTATGGGGCCAGGTGGGTACTTGAAGCATCAGGGGGACCTCTCTGTAAAGTAAATGATTATCTAACCACTTTGCAGTATATATGAAACTAATACAGAATAATGCTGAATGAAAACAAAGTGAAATAGTTTTTTATCTTAATAATAGATAGTCATTCAATTGGGTATTGTATCAGTTCAGAATATACTACTGAAAATGGTTGTATGAAAAAATGTTCTCATACTTCATTGACCAGAATTAGATCAGGAATGAAGACATATTTTAATTTGTAACACAGTTTCAAAAAATAAATACAATGTTTTTGGTAATATTGCTCTTACCCTAGAAAAGATGTTAAATTCATGTTGATGTTATTTGTAAAAGTATAGAAAACAAAAATGTTTTTATCAGACAGCATGATATAGTAAAAAGATCAAACCAAAAAAAAATTTATGCAGACAGATAGTTGATTAAGAATATCCTGGGACAGGGGATGGTGATAGATTAAGAGTAGGTGGGCACATTGGAATCTAATTGGTGTAAGAAAAAGATTTTAAAATGGATTTATGGTGAAGATTACACAACTTGGTAAATTATTGACTTGTACATTTGAAATGGCAGCATTATATAATATGTAAAATATTCCTCAATAAAGTTATTTTTAAAGAGCATTTCAGTGACATTCAGAAATACAGAACATGCTCTGACACTAAATAAATAGGTCTATAGTGAGTACATTAAGGATAACTTCCATGTGACTATAATTGTAAGAATTTTAATCTGTTTTGAAAAAAGAATCATTCAACACTATGCAGCCTATATGGATATTAAAAATTATATAAATTAATGGGGTTTTCTTCTAATTTTTTTCAAAATTACCTTTTTTGCAAATTAGTGGAAAAATTCTCCAGCTTTCTTTTATATATTTTATCTAGAAAATTATTTAAAAGTCTAGTGTTTTATACCTTTAAAAAAGACAATACATGCCATTGGACACTGGTGGTTTTTAGGCAGTATAGCTAAGCTGGGAATTCCATTCTTCAGAATCCCCTTCCTTGTATGCTTTCAGGTTAGACTTGATCAAGACAGGGACTTGCTCAATATTTGGAAGGTGGAAACAGCAGTGGCCATAACCATCTAAAGCTCTTTTCACAGAAGAGGTACCTGGCAAGTACCAGCTTGTCATCTACCTCTCCAGCTCCTTCCTCATCTAGTGTTTCTTCCTGACTACTGGGATTGTTGACCGGCAATGGCCTTGATCTACATCCAGATACTTGGTGTGGAGCCACAGAGGTTGTAGTTTATTCAGAGGCAACAGTTTTTCATAGACATCTACACAAATTCCCCCTTCATATTCTTACTTTGGTGGCTGGACATAGTTGGCTTTCTCAAGTTGACTGATTAGTAACTTCATCTCTGACCCTCCAACTTCTTAACCAGACCTTCACTTCCCCACAATTCTGAATGAGTCTCTTATCCCATAACAGTCATAGTGTTTCTGTTCCTCCGACTAAATACAAAATGCTACAAAATGAAAGAAAACCCCAAACTTAATAGTAAAAAAAAAAAGAAAAAAAGAAAAAGCAGTGATTTTTAATTAATTAAAAAAACCAATGCACTTATGGGTGAAGGTGGTTGAATATAGTTCAGCCACAGAATCTCATTTAATAATAAAATGAAAAAAAAAGAGAGCAGCCATGGATTCAAGCAGCCACCAAATAAAGAGAGCACTCAGCCTCATGCATAAGCTTCTAAAAGTAGTGGCTACAAAAAGAAACAAAAGATTCACCCACTTCCATAAGTAGTTGTACAGAAAGAAGGGTGATATTCTTAAAAATATCCAAGAATTCTGGCGTATAGACTCCATTTTGGCAAGAGGGTATTTGGAGCGTTTGGTTTTTAAAATATACAGGTAGTCAAAACTATTTTCATAATGCTAAAGCTAAATTATTTGCCATTTTCAATATGTTGACATGTTCACTGATGGTGCAGAAACAATGACAAATAAAACTGCTGGTACTTCAACATGAATCAAGGTGGTTGCGCCAAATTCTACTAATAGGCATTGTATGTTTCATTACTACACATACGTGTATGCGCGCGCACACACACACACACACACACACACACACAATCCAGTTTCACTTGAGGACGTCCTTGATGAGGTGATTGTTATTATTACCCCCATCTTATAGGTGAGATAACTGAAATACAGAGATCTTAAGTACCTTTTCAAGGTAAAACAGATAACAAGTGATAGACAAGAGATTCTAATCTGGGCAAGTATGGCTCCTGAAAAAAAAAATTATACAATCTAATCCATTCATTCACTGTATTTTTATTGAGTACCTAATATGAGCCAGACACTATTCCAGGGACTGGGATTACAAAATAGTTTTCCTTCCTTTCTTTCTTCCTTTCGTCTTTCCTTCCATCCATCTATCCATCTTTCTCTCTGTATATGTGCACAGAGAGCTATGTTTCTTTCTAGGTAGTATAATTTTAGGTTATTGTTTGATTTTAAAATAGTGAGCATATGTTATTTTTATAAGAACAATGAAGTCATTGTTAAGACAAAACCTAACACAACTGATTTTGCTTTTGAAGAAAACAGCAAGTAAAATTTCAAATCTTAAACTCAAAGGAGTATGAAAAGACTGCTTTGTTCTTTTGTCTCACTTAAATTTTCTTTCTTCTCATGACTTACAAAGCAATAGAACATGAATTGTGGAAATTGTTTTCTAAGGCTGATTTAGAAGGCAAGGTCTCCAAAATCTTCCCATCCCACACAGCAAACACTATAGTAGTTCTTTTAAAAATATTATTACAAAGGTTCTTTAGAAAAAATTAAATAAAAATCATAGTGATATTATTGGATCTCAAAAAAAAGAGAATGCTAATGATGCAGTTATACATAAAGCATGAGCCATACGCACACTCTGGGAAATTAACCACTTGCTTTCAGTGGAAATGGGTTCTTGAAAGTAAAAAGGGTATACTTGACTAGTCTTTTTATTCCTATGGAAAGAATAATCCTATATACTAAAAGGGTAATATGCAAATCAACTGAACGGCGGAACAACCGGTTGCTATGATGTGCACTGACCACACGGGGCGTGCCGCTCAGCCACAAGACAGTTTTTCCAGTTTATAAAATCCTTTCTTGTCATATGTGTTTGTATTTGCCAGAATTGATCATCAGATAGATTTTTTTGTTGTTATTCAAGGAAATATGGTCACTGTATATTTTAGGAATACACATAATGAGAACAAGAGAGTTCATCCTGCCTTCCACCTTCTTGTGTACAAGGGCTAAAGAGAATGTACATGGCTTGGTTCCAGGATTCTGTATTCTTTTCTGCTTTTCTCTGCACTCTTTGTTTTACACATCTACACCTTAACTCTTCTGCACCAGAATGGTGTGTGGGATTTCAGAAAACAATAATGATCCATGGAGAGAAGTAGATGTCTAGTCGTTGCTTCATTCTTAGTGCTTAAGACAGTGTTTGGCATGTAGTAGTCCCTTAATAAATATTTATCAAATGAATGAATGAAAAGGAAATGGAAGAAGCAATTTTAATCTTTATATCTAATAGAAGAATGGGGTGGGGGGGAAGCTGCTATAGAAAAAAAAAAACACAACTCCTAAAGAAAATAACTTTTGGAGTGATTAGAGTTGTTTGGTCAGTTTTTAAAAGTCTGAGCTCTTTAAGAGCTTGTCCACATAGCTAAAGAGACTCACACAAGTCTTAACATTCCCCAAGAGTCCCAAATAGTTAGTGATTGGGGTAAAGGCTCTAGTTCCCCATAACACCCAGGAATGAAGCGGTGTTCCAGACTTACTTATACCAGGCTTGGTCAAAATGCACAAAAGTGAATATCATATTTTTTATAACAAAGGAGAGGAATACTGACGTGCCAAATTTATTTGGATTAGTGTGTATGACCCAGGGGGCATTTTTTAAAAATGTATTTTTTATTTATTTCAGAGAGGAAGGGAGAGGGAGAGAGAGATAGAAACATCAGTGATGAGAGAGAATCATTATCGGGCTGCCTCCTGCATGCCCCCTACTGGGGATCGAGTCTACAACCAGGGCATGTTCCCTTGACCGCAATCGACCCCCTGACCCTTCAGTCCACAGGCTGGTGCTCTATCCACTGAGCCAAACCAGCTAGGGCCAGGGAGCAAGTTTTAATAGAAGAAACAATTCATGGCAAATCTTAGGAAGCAATGAAAGATTGAAAAGCAGTCAACTGCTGGCTTATCTCTTACTTTTGTGGTACCATCATTGGAAGTGCATCTTCAGTTCTCAGAGAAACTCGTGGAATGGGCTGAGCAAACTTACTGGCATTTCCAACAAACCACCCAACCTTCCTAACAAAATACTATTGCAGAGGCACTTAATAGGCTTGTTCTCTCCAGGTAGCCTTCCAAGTCTTACATAATGTGGTACAGTTTGGGCAAAGAGAAATATTTAGAACTAGCTATTTAGCAGCTTTGGACAGAGGTCTGTTTCTGGAGATTCTAATATCCTGTGCTCCTTAGGAAATATTAAATTTCAATTCAAATGTTCACCCAAGGGTCACTTTTTATTATAGCTTGCTTCCTTTCCTTTGAGTAAACTATCTGTTAATACACAATTTTATTTTTGTTACATAGGAAACATTACCTTAAAAATTAATAAATGATTTAAAAACATTTTGTCCTCAATAGTTGCATGCCAAAATATTACATTGTGTAAATATTGTATTTTTTCAAATGACTTCCATCATTTTAAAAGTGTTTTTCCTCTCTATTGAACTCTATTCAGTACCATCAACAATGCTCACCATAGGGCTCTGTGTAGGTATTAAATCTATATAAATTTCTGTCCAAAATACCTTTAGGCTATTTTGTTATCTTGAAACTAGGACATTATTTTTACCAGAGGACTATATGTGGCAGAATGTTAATGTTTAACATGCTGAATGGATCCTAATACTGAGAATTATCATGAACCATATTATATTTTCTCATAAATCATAAAGTTCATTCCTTTTTATTGCCAAATAGAATCCCATAGTATGGGTATACCACAGCTTTTATTTATTCTCTACTTGATGGACATTTGTACTGTTTACAGTTTTGGGCTATTATGAATAGTGCTTCAGGAATATATGTTTTTATTTCTCTTGGGTATTATCCTAGGAGCAGAATTGCTGGGTTGTATCTATTTATGTAAAAGCCCAGCAACCGGAACAACCAGAACAACCGGTGGCTGTGACACACACTGTGGCAGCTAACCAGCCTGATCTGGGCCCCAATCGCCCCCACTTCCCTGCCCCTGAGCTCCACCCTCCCACCCCCCGCCAGCCCAGCCCAACCCCACCCGTGCACAAATTTGTGCACTGGGCCTCTAGTGAGTTTATATTTAACATTTTTGGAAACTACCAAACTTTTTTCCAAGATGGGCATACAATTTCACATTCTACCAGTATTGTTCCAATTTCTTTTTATCCTCGCTAACACTTATTACTGTCTGTCCTGTTGATTGCAGCCATTTTAGTGGGTGTGTAGTGGTATGTCATTGTGGTTTTAATTTGCATTTTTTCTAATGATGTTGAGGATTTTTTTATATTTTTAAATTGAGTGCCAACAAAATAAGTGTGTGTGTTTTTTCTGTTTGAATTGCTGTATTTTAAAGTTAATTCTGTTCTGTTGGTCTCCAAGTTTTTCTATAACCAATAATTATTCTTAAATGTTCCCTATCATATCAGAAATGTCTAACTGCTATAAGATATTTAATACAAAGTTATTACATTTGGTGAGAGTGGGGGAGGAACTGCAAGTTAAAACAGATTTTGCAATGTATAGTGTGGAACGAATTAACAACTTATTAAGATCTAATTGGAGAAATAAAGGCAAGGATTTGAAGTCCATTTATACAAGATCAGGGAAGTCAAATGTTATTAAGTTACAACATTCAAAATTAAATTTGGTGATATGCACTATTTTTCTTAAAAGATGTGATTAAATTCTATCACAAATTTATTAGGGATATGCATTTTTCTTCACAAGGGAGTAAGGGGAAATATCCTCAATCTAAATCAGCGGTTCTCAACCTTTGGGTTGTGACCCCTTTGGCGATCGAATGACCCTTTCACAGGGGTCACCTAAGACCATCCTGTATATCAGACATTTACATTATGATTCATAACAGTAGCAACATTACAGTTATGAAGTAGCAACGAAAATAATTTTGTGGTTGGGTCACAACATGAGGAACTGTATTTAAAGGGCCAGAAGGTTGAGAACCACTGATCTAAATGAATCAAAATGATACCAAAATTGCCTATTTTGCTGCCCTACTTCTTGTATCATTCTCCAAACAGTAAGAAATCTTCCAACAAGGTTATTCTGCTAAAAACCAGAAAATTTATTTTTCACAATAGGGAGTTAATATACTAGTATGTCTCTGTTGGTTTTCAAGTTTCTTTATAAGTCTGGCATTATTATTATAGAGTAGGAAATTTTGTAAAACTTAGTATTTGAAAGAAAAAGAGGACAGGCCTTTGGGTCTGCTGTATTTTGAGATTTATCAGTGAGGCCGAACAAGAGGGAGTGGGGAAGAGGAGTTGAATCTCAGCACTATGTGTCTCCATTTGGGTAAGACGAGATAGTTAGCATAGCATTTCTGTCACATAGCTAAGACCCAGCTACATCAGGAAGTGGCGTTCTCCAGTCAACACCAGGGACCAGATGTAGCAGAGCTCAGTCAGGGGTGGGTGGTATAGGAAACACACAGAAATTCTGAAAGGCTGACCATTGGTTTAGGACAGTGATGGTGAACCTATGACACGCGTGTCAGAGGTGACACACGAACTCATTTTTTTGGTTGATTTTTCTGTGTTAAATGGCATTTAAATATATAAAGTAAATATCAAAAATAAAAGTCTTTGTTTTACTATGGTTGCAAATATCAAAAAAATTCTATATGTGACACGGCACCAGAGTTAAGGTTTTTCAAAATGCTGACACACCTAGCTCAAAAGGTTCGCCATCACTGGTATAGATCAGTCCATGGAAGCACAGACACAGCACCCATCTGGCTCTAGATCCCTTCACCAAAAGTCATTTTGCAGAAAGCCAATTTATTAAAAGATCAATTTTTCACGAGACCATTTGATCAAATTTACTATTTATAAAAACCTCATGTAAAAGAAATAGTCCTTTTGAATATATTCAATTAATACATTTTTCTCTAGCTGTATTTTAAATAATGTTCAATTTAGTAAATGCTGAGGGTCATAAGGTTCATCAGTTCAATGATGGATTCATAAAAAGAGTATTCAAATTTAATATATTCAAGAAGAATATATTCCTGATGATATCCAAGTAAAACTTGAATATTCTTGAACATATCCTCTATAAGGATATATCCAAATTTATTTAATATATTTAAAAAGAATGTTTCTTAAAACAAATTGTTGTTATATTGATGCAGTTATTAAACTGAATGAATTAATCATTCAGAAATTGCTCCTTCAGGAAATTGATTGTTTTTGAATTGCTCTTTCTTCTACATGGACTCTGTAATTGGGTGGTAGGGTTAGGGCTGACAAAGAGTAGAAAATGCAGTTTAGATCATAGTGAGGGCAACCCAGGCCACAGTGCCTGTGCCTGGTATCTGGTGCCAGTTTTCAGGAAAGGGGCTGCTATAATAAGCCTGAATGAATGGAGACACTGGGCCTGAGGCTACTTATTTATAGCCTACTGAAGCCAAATTGCTCTGAAAATAAATAGTGAGGCTGGATCTGCAGAAGCTGAAATGAGTTGACTCAGCTGTGGGAGAACTGGGGAACGTGTAAGCTCTGGAAATAAGCACGGGGTTGGAACAGGCCACATTTAAACCCTCTCAGACCACATACTATCATCTCTGCTTCCTTTAAGTCATGGGTAGTCCCAAGACAGGAGACCATTCAAGTAGGGTTTGGCTGAGGCTGTGAGTACCTACTTCTCTCCTTGAAAGGAAGTGCCATTTTCAATTATTTTGTTTCCGTCTCTGGTAGTGAATAAGGTTCTGGGCACACTGAAAGGTTACACATGCTTGTTGACTAGATATAGTTATATGATGACTCTGGAAAACTTTTGTCAAGTCACTTATGGCCTTTCTCATGACAAAGTTCCAGTTTATACTCAGTATGGCAAATTCCCCAGTAATCAGAGTCGTATATTCATTCCATAGGCATATGCTTGAGAAACAGAGGTGCTACAGTCATACCTTGACCATTGAGGAGGAAAGAAAGTAAACACATAATAAGAAATACCAACTGACGCAATTATATAGTTTAGGCCACGGATGCCTAAAAGTTGGGTTTACATAACTGGAGTAGAGAAAACCCTAATGCTTTGGAGAGAGAAGCTTTTTAAAGTCAGATTTTGGGACACTGCTATGTGTGGAGGAATTATAGACCACAGTATCTTAAGGCTGGAAAAGACCTGAAGGTTATTTAGTCCCAAACTTTGTTTTTCTTAAATGTCTCATTTTTCAGATGAGAAAACAAAGGCAAAAACCTGATTAGTGTCACATAGTTGGTTCCAGAGCCATAAGCTAGAGTCCAAATTCTTCCCAGCCACAAGAAAATTATCCAAGGTTCTGGGGCTTATATGCCTTTATGTATAATTACACCTCTGTGTCAGGGTAGAGCTAACTTACCTAGATGGTTGGGATTCCATTACCAGGATGACTACTCTTTTTAGCTACCTAATAACGATAGAATAGTTATTAGTACTTCTAGGCAGAAAAGGGGGGTACATGGGTCATTGCTGACTCTTCTTCACCTTCTTTCCTACCAACCTCTCTTATGGACTCCCCCGCAATGGACATGTAAATAAACAACAACCTCAAATGCATATTATTTGCTTTGTAAGTATGGTTGTGTGCATGCCTGTGCTTTGAAAAATACTATTTCTTAAGAGGATATAAGTGTGTTTCTTAAAGGATACACGTGTATAGTGCATATCTGAGCTGATGGGTTGTATATGGGCAAGTCTGTGTCAGGGGACTTGGTGTTTAGATGTTGTTAGGTAGAGAAGTTAATGGCTGGAAAGAAACTTGGAGTATGCTTGCTATAGGAAAAGGAAAGGATGATGACTTTGCAGGTTATTCCAATCTCTGGGGACTCTTTGGAGATGGAAAATCCAGAGTAGGCATTTCTGTGTTTTGTTCTAGTGTTGAGTACTAGGAAGCTTACAACTCAGAAGAGGAACTCTTACCATAAGCATGATACCCTTGGGTGCTAACTCATAAAATTTCAATAAGTCAACCATTTGTCCTCTTTCTGTGACTGCCTAGTCCTCTAATAGCTGCTGGGGGGGGGGGGGCGGGGAAGTGAGTAGGGAGAGAAGAAAGGTAAAAGAGAACCTGGAGTCTGACACTGGGTAGAATCTTGACCAGACTGCTCACCAGCTGGGTGATTTTAGGGGAGCTCCTTTTTGTTTCTTTACTTACCATGAAGTCTTCACATGGACTATACCCTTAGGAACTGTTTGAGGGACAATCATAAATATAAAGCTCTCCAATGCAGTAACTTTCACAAATTTCTATAACTTCCTGACTTTTTGGTACAGATAAGGGGAATGACTAATGGCTTATAACAAATATTAGTTGGATGAATAAATGTATATTTAATGAATAATATTTGAAAGATGTTTCATATTTCTAGTTTATTTCACCTCAATACCCTGTGAGATGAGCATTTTTATTCCCTTCCAGTTGAGGAACTTGAAGGTCAAAAAAAGGATGAATTATAGTTGTAGATCAGTAGAAAATTCAAGAGACCAACAATTACAACTTATACAACTGTGAAGAGGTAGACATCATTTCTGAAGACCCAAGAATACATGTCTGCCTTTGTCCTGACAAGTTCCCACCAAAAAGATTCAGGCCTGATCTCAAGGAAACACTCAATGGAGGAAGGAGTGTGGTGCTGTCTCAGGATGGGACTCCTGATCATAGGAACAGACATTTTAAAAGATATCAGGAATCCACAGTTGAGCTGTTTTCATCTCCCTGACTGCACAGGGAGGCCCTTTGAGGTGTAAACCAGTTCCCTAAGGCAACATTTGTCAGGCCCTTAGGAGAGACCACCTGTCACTCTTTAATTCCACCTAGGGCTTGCCTTAAAGAAACTGTACTTTCTATTGGACAAGAAATCCCTGTGAAAGATATTGCCGAAAACAACACAGGATCAGGTACAAAAAAGAAACAATTTAATCCTCATGGAGCTGACACTAAGATTTGGTTGTCTAAAAGTATTAATTTATAATTGTTCTTGCAGGGGAATTTATAATTAAATAAAATTAGGAATGTCTGAAGAGGAGAGTCAGTGTTTTAAAAATATTATAATAATGTATATATTTCCCTTGTGTTCATCTGGGATTAATTAACTTTTCTCTTTTGGAAAAAAGGTTGAAGTATATTTTTGTTTTCTTTTTCCCTTTGAAAGAAATATCCAAGAGAATTTCAGGATTATGTGCACTGCATGTTAAATTTTACTTGGGGTGATAAGCACACAATACAATATACAGATGATGTATTGTAGAACCGTATACCTGAAACCTACATAATTTTATTAACCAATGTCACCCCAATAAATTCAGTTAAAAATGTTAATGTGTAACTGAATATATATAAACAATACCTATAACTGCAATTTTTGAACAGAAATTTTATACCAAAATGAAATGAGGAAAGTTCCTGGCCTCTTTATGCCTCTGGGTGTTGGACTGTGCTCTCTTCCTCCCGCCCTTTCTGCAGGGTGAACTATTATTCCTTTTAAGGCTCACAGTGAAAGCTGTGATGATTTCAGTTCTCACTCCGGCAGAATCAGCTGTGCCTGTAGCACTTTTGCACAAACCGTAGTAATCAATTATCTTGAGATACTGTCATTGTCTCTGCCCTCTCACTCTTCCTGATCTTTGAGTTTCTGGAGGCAAGGGCTATCTTTTTGCCTTTGAATATTAATACCTAAACCCTCAGTGAATGTTTGAGTGAATAATAGAGGCCCAACCAGAAGTACCCTCACATTCCCCCCATACTGCCTGAGGTCGAGATGCAGTGACCTAACAAACTCAAACCTGACTGGACCCAAGCACAGGTCAGATCTCATGAGTCCTTCAGTTTCTGTAGAGTAGGAATCAGTGAGCCTAAATTATTTTTCCAGTTCAATCATCTACTATCTCTGGATGTTTCATTTCATTTCAGAAAGCTGTACCTTCTTCTCCATTGTGGGAATGGTGGAGTACAAATGAGCTCCCATCTGAAGAACCAGGGTTTCTTAGGAGAGAGTACATTATCATCATCACACCAGGCAAGCCTCGGCACTCTCCAAAGTGCTGAAAAATCTATCCTGAGAAGAAAGAAACAGCCTGGAAATATGTGCTGTTCTCTATTATTAAACAGAACACATCCTGCGAACCCCTATGCTTTCACTAGAAAAATGAAGTGAAGGACAAGACAGTGAGAAAAATAAGCCTGAGCATGGTTTGTGTGGAGGACCACTGGTTTTTGTAACTTGCCTTAAGGCACAGAAGTATTTAAAGCAGTGGTTCTCAACCTTCCGGCCCTTTAAATACAGTTCCTCATGTTGTGACCCAACCATAAAATTATTTTCGTTGCTACTTTATAACTGTAATGTTGCTACTGTTATGAATCATAATGTAAATATCTGATATGCAGGATGGTCTTAGGCGACCGCTGTGAAAGGGTTGTTCGACCCCCAAAGGGTTTGCGACCCACAGGTTGAGAACCGCTGAATAGTGATTTTTTTGTGTGTGTGCCTACTTTGATTTGGATGGAGGAAAGCATACTGATGTGTGAACCATTTGGAAACATAGCCCTTATTCCCTCCCCAGCAAGGTCTGTGGAGCTGGCCGGCAGATCATAACCTATTACTTACCATTCCCCGACTCTCTTCTATCTGACTCTATTGCCAACAACTTGACTTCAGTCCATCCGTGTGGCTTGGAGGTTGACTACACTAGCACAGAACTGTGTCGTTTTATGGCCCAGATGGGGGAAGAACAGAATCCTTACTGATGAATTGACTGCTATTAGGAAAACCAGGATCACTGTTAAGCTAAACACTTCACAAATGTAAACACATAAAGTAGAGAAATCACTTTGTTCAGATGAGGGCACTCCCTGGTGAGTGGAAGTGGGAGTTAATGCAGGAGAGGAGGAAGAACAAATGGATTTCATCCGAGTTCCAAGAAGATATAACCACTTGCAGGAAAATCTGATAGTGGTTGATGCCCAGATGATTTATTCGTTTATCACTATGAAATATTAAGTTCACATCAGGCACCACACAAGACTGGGAAATATAAAGATTAAAAAAGATTCAATCATAATCTAGTGGAGATAGCAGACACATAATTACAAAAACATACAACTGAAAACAGGGTAGAAAGAGAGATGCATTTTAAAAGGTATAAAGGAAAAAATAATCACTTATGCTGGGGATAGAGTGCATCCAAACTTACCCAAATCACCTGGGAAATGGGTTCAAATCATCTTTGGAAATGACCTTGCTTATCCCCCTAATGAGAGATGAGCAAGAGAGACACTAGGCCTGCTGGGATCATTATACTTGTATGTATATCAATAATGTTCTTTCATCTGGTGACTTGTGCTACAGTGGGATGCTTAAAAATGTTTCTGTCTATAATTAAGTTAACTTTACTATTCTTCTTTGCTTCAAAGTCTTTCTAAATCTAAAACTTACTGTAACTCCTTTTGGGCAGTACCCATATAAATTAAACATTGTATAGTTTGATAGGGTATCATATTCAGATGTTTAAAAATCAAAATTATATCTGGAGGTAATTATATCCACCCACCTGGGGCATAGAGGGAGATAAGTAAAAAAAAAATGAGAATGATCTATCAGTTCCTTCTTACTTTAAAGAATATAGCTTTTAAAAAGATTACTAAACATTGAACTAAAAGATATGATCTTGAGTTTAAAGCTTATAATACTAGACATGAAACTTAGACATCTGAATTCTTCCCACTGTTCTGTATTGTACATCCATTGGGAAAGGGGGGAGGGAGGGAGAATGAAAAGCCAATGTTCATGAATTAGAGATTGCATTGAAATAGAAGCAGATACAATCCCTATTATTTTGAAAAACTTAAGAGTCTGATAGGAAGACCAAATGCCTAAACCAATTCTGGGGTAAGATGCCTGGTAAAGGACAGACTCATAAATGAGAAAAGAGAAAAAATCTGATTCTAAAAGTGGTGGAGGCAGAAACGCTCATGCCAACAGAAGCTGGCAGGAAAGAAGAGACTAAGGCTCTTGTGTTCAGACACTAAGGGTTATTGCGTGTGTTTTATGCTAAGTCCTCTTACAGAATAAATGGAGTATGTCAGTGATGAGCTGGAGCTGGCTCGTACTGACTGGTAAAACTTTTATCAATCTTGAGAGCCAGTTGTTAAAAATTAAATTATATAA
This sequence comes from Myotis yumanensis, assembly GCF_028538775.1. Lineage (NCBI taxonomy): Eukaryota > Metazoa > Chordata > Mammalia > Chiroptera > Vespertilionidae > Myotis > Myotis yumanensis. The sequence continues at coordinate 197,731,483 of NW_027223753.1, read as the reverse complement.
AATAGTAAATTAAATTACATTAAATACAAAGATAGTGAATACTAAGAACTCACCACTTCCTATTTAATTACATGTTGTTATTATGTATACTCTTGAGTTATTTACATCTATTGCATGTATACGTTGGAAATACTACATACTGTGCTATTCCATGTCGCTTCCTAACTCTGCATTCAGTGATGTTACTTTGGCAGCTTGAAGTCAGCCATGGTGGGAGTGTTTATACCATGGAAGTCAGCAAATGCTATATATTAGTACTTGATTCTTTTCTTTTATTAATTGCCTAGACTTAAGGAAATATGGATAATTAATAATACATATAAGAATTAGGAGGGTATCTCTATAGAAGAGCACAGAAAATGGAAAACTATTATCCAATCCAATGAAAGATTCACTTATATCATTGACAAACAGAAGACAGCATATGTCTTTGTTGTTTCACTTTCATCTTACTCATTAATGTATGAAAATATTAACCAGTATTCATATTGGAACTATATCTATTTGCCAGTTGCAACTGTAGTTTGGCTAAGGTTTTAAGATTTTGGTAAAAATCAACGAAAGCTTTCTGTGAGAATCAAGTGGCTATATGGAATTTACAATAAAAAGTAATGTCTGTTTTAATACTATTTTTAAATTGTGTGCTACATATCCTTTATATCAATCAGTAACATTTATTTTATGCTTATATAAAAATCGTAGGTATATATTTATACCACTGGAATATTGATTTCATTTCATTTTACTTATTTCTTAAAGCAAATGAAATCATCTTCTATGACTGTCTAGAGAGAAGATAAGATTAAGCAATAAATGTGAAAGTTCTTTATACGTGGTTAAGTGCTATACAAATAACAACTGTGATAATGATTAAAATACCGCTTTTCCTTCTGATAAAAACGTTTTCAAACTTTAAATGGAAAGAATCTTTATTCTTTGAAATAAAGACTCACTGGAGAAGAAAGTTTATGAGGCTAGTAGAGTTGTATCCATTTCATCAATCTCTGGTATTTTTCTTGCTAATTTTTATGATCTTTTATTCTAAACTAAAAAATAGACCATTTAGTATGGTTATTTCTATTTGTATCTGAATTGAAACCATTATTGTCTCCCAATATACACAGTTGAAAACAGGAAGCTTTGAGTGTAATCTAAAAAAGAAAAGAAAGACAACATTGATATATCATGGGGAAATGAAGTAAGCAGACTATAATTACTAAAATTGAAATTTGGCTTAAATGGAAAGTTCAAAAGCCCAACTATTTCTGTGTATGCTCATGGATCTTAAATAATTAAAAGTGGCCATTACTCATCTCATTAATGTAGGAACTGACTCAGAGGAAGCAATACCATTTGTTCAGTGATGCTCACAGTTATTACCGCTTGATTGAGTTGGCAGGCAGAAGAATGGGTTGTCATCCCTGCTTAGTTTTCACTGTTTGTTCAGATTAACTCTATGATGACAGAATGTTCTGTTAACTGCTCTGTCTACCACTAGCACCAAGCAGAGTGCCTGGCATCTATACATTCAAAGAATAGCTGCTGAATGAATGAATGAATGAATGAATGACAGTCTTAAATGTAGTATGTCATACAGTATACACTGAAATAAGTATTTGATATGCATTATTTTATCTAATCTTCACTATATCACTTTTGTTATTTTGCTATATTTTCAATGAGGATACAAGGGCACAAAAAAGTGAAGGCAAGACTGAACTCCAGCCTGCCTGTTTCCGAGAGGAGAGGCTGGTTCTTCAGGGGGGTGAAATACAAAACACAAGGTTATTTTCTAAAATTCTTAAAAGATTTTTCCCTTGTATTTTTATAACTGCTTAAAATGGTGACCTATCATAAATTGGTGATTTGTTAGTAAGTAGTATTAATTCACTGTTGTTGTTTTTTCAAAACTGTTCTGGTTTTGCAAATGGTGCCAGTGAACTGAATTTAGACTGCTAAATCATGGCTTAATATATAGGAAAGATGGCTCTGGGATAGAGATATAGTCATGAAGGCAGAATCTGTGTTTGCCTAGAGGCAAGATAGTATTTTCCAGTGACCCTGCTTGGAGGTATATTTAACTCTAAGGTAGATAGTTTACCTTATTTTTGCCTTGCTTTGTTAACACTTTCATCTCATAGAGAGTACAGGAGGCAATAGGGAACAATTTATTATAATCTAACTAGAGGCCCAGTGCACAGATTTATGCACCGGTGGGGTCCATCGGCCTGTGGGGGTCAAGCCCGACAAACTACCAGTTTCAGCCCAACATCCCCTGAGGGGTCCCAGATTGTGAGAGGGCGCAGGCCAGGCCAAGGGACCCCACCGGTGCACGGGGCCTCTAGTATGCATATAAGACCTTTGGTTAATCTCTTCCCGCCCTTCTCCTTACCCCTTCCCTCTGAGATTCATCAGTTTGTTCCATGTTTCCATGCCTGCGCATTGAGCGTTTACCCCTTGGTGGTCAGTGCACATCATAGCTACTGGTTGAACAGTCGTTCGGTCACTTAGGCTTTTATATATATAGATTCTAACCAATATGGGAAAATAATTGGCAAAATAGGAAGAGTTGGACGCATAAGGAGACAGATAACTATTCCTAGAATCTATGCTGTCTGGAAGGGAAAGCTTGGACAGAGTAAACTGTATACCTTTAAATTTTCAGAAGGCAAATTTGAAAAAAAAATAACCCAGATATGAATGTCAAAACTATAATTCTGGCCCTAGCTGGTTTGGCTTAGTGGATAGAGCATCAGCCTGCAGACTGAAGGGTCCCTGGTTTGATTCCAGTCAAGGGCACATGCCTGGGTTGCAGGCTCGATCCCTAGTAGGGGGCATGCAAGAGGCAGCCAATCAATGATTCTTTCTCATCATTGATGTTTCTATCTCTCTCTCCCTCTCCCTTCCTCTGAAATCAGTAAAAAACAAACTGTAATTCTGGCTATATAACTGTAAGTGATGAAGTTACAGAAGAAAAAAGTATATTCTATACTTCAGTATAGGTTAGGTCTGTCTTAAAAGGGACCTGTAGAACAAATGACTCATTGCCAAAGATAGAATGATTGGCATTTTGAAGGCTAAATTAAGAAAATGATCTGTGGCTTATAAAAATAGTAAGGGCATCAAAGAGGGCCTTTGGAAACATGTTCAGATCAGAATATCAAAGAAAAGGATAGGCCCACTGATTGCAGTGAACACCATTAAGTCAAGAGATGATGCAGAAAAGCAGATATCCTCAGTTCTGATTTCCTACTTGTGCTTTGTAAAGGAATTTTAGAATATAGAAAGACCTCCTGTAACTCAACACCAAACAAATAATCCAGTTAAAAATGGGCAGAGACACTTCTCCCAAGAAGACATACAAATGGCCAACATATATATGAAAAATTGTTCAACTTTATTAGCTATTAGGGACATGTAAATAGAAAATACAATGAGATCCCACCTCACACCTATTAGAATGGTGTTATTATCAACAAGATAAATAATAAAAGTGTTGGAGAAGTTGTGGAGAAAAAAGCACTCTCATTCACTGCTGGTGGGAAAGTAAACTATGGAAAACAGTATGATGATTCCTCAAAAAACGAAGAATGGGGTTACCATTTGACCCAGCAACCCTTCTTCTGGATATCTACATGAAAATTTTGAAAACATTTATTCACAAACATATATATACCCCTATGTTCATTGCAGTATTATTCACGGTGACCAAGTTTTAAAAACAACTGAAATATCCTTCAATAGATGATTAGATAAAGAAGATGTGGTACAAATATACAATGGAATATTACTCAGCAATAAGAAAAGATGAAATACTGCCAATTTGTCACAACATAGGTGGATCTTGAGAATATCATGCTAAGTGAAAGAAGCCAGATAGAAAAAGTTAAGAACCATATGATTTCACTCATATGTGGGATATAAAACAAAAGGCAACAAGTGAACAAACAAGAAAAGCAAACAAACAAAAACTCATAGACACAGACAGTAGTATGGTGGTTACCAGACAGAAGGGTGGTGGTGGAAAGTATTAAAGGGCAAAGGGGGTCAAATATATGGTGATGGGAGAAGATTTGACTCTGGATGGTGGTCACACAATACAATATACAGATAATGTATCATAAAATTGTATACTTGAAATATATAATCTTATTAACCAATGTAATTCCCATAAATTTAATAAAAAAATAAAACATTTGTGAGGACAAAGGAAGTACAACTTAAAACAAGAAACAATAGGAGAGAACCTTGCTACTGCAAAAGAGTTCAAGATTTCTCTTTCAAAAGAGTTGCACTCAAAAGTTACTAGGAAAAGTTGCTGTATACACACTGTTGATGACCTTTAAGCTAATGGGAAATTGAACACTGAATATGTGCAAATGTTACTCATTTTTCAAATGAGAAGAAGAAAAATCAATACACTAGACAAGTGATATTTACATCTATTCCTGGAAAGTTTCTAAGATCTGATGAAAATTTGAGAGCCAAGAAAAGAAGTTATAAGATGATGACACAGTTTAAGTTTACTCAGACCATGTCTAATTAGACCAATTCCTTTCTTCCTCATGGCTGCTGGACTTATCAATCTATATCCTCTGTGATATAAAAGTACATTCTCTATATTCTGTCTGCCCTTTTCTCACTGATGTGCAGCTCTCAGTGAAAGTACACCTTTTTTATTTATTTTTTGTTGTTGTTAATCCTCACAAGAGGATATTTTTCCATTGACTTTTAGAGAGAGTGGAAGGGAAGGGGAGAGACAGAGAGAGAGAAACATCGATGTGAGAGAGACACATCCATTGGTTGCTTCCCGCATTCACCCCAACCAGAGTGGGGGATCAAGCCTGCAACCGAGGTATGTGCCCTTGACTGGAATCGAACCCAAGACCCTTCAGTCTTCAAGTTGATGTTCTATCCACTGAGCCAAACTGGCTAGGGTGAAAGTACACCTTTTAGGAGGTATCCTTGAAAGTCTAATTCCTACACTTGACTGTGAAGGCAGGGAGCATATATCTTTATATCCATATTGTTTCTATGAATAGTATTTATGGACTAAAGTCACTAAACTAATTAACAGCAGATAAAAGAAATGCATTAGAAAATTTTGTTTTAGTATTTCATTAAAGCATGTCATAATATCCTAATGACATCCATATGAACAAGAGGGAGGAACATATATTGATTGCAAGGGCAACTAAAGAGATTAATAACTCTTAGAACCAAAATATTAAAGTGTTTTTAAGTAAACCAAAATGAACAAGGGGAATTGTTTCTAGTAGTATGCAGCAGGCCTGTCTTTGGCCCTGTCTTGCTACACATTTTTAACCAACAGTTAGATAAAAATACGGAGGGTGACTTATTGAACCATGGGTGATACAAATTTGGAACGACAGTATACAAGTTAGGTCTTAGAAAGAATCAGCATCCAAAACCATTTTCAGTAGCATTAGAACAAGCTGTTGAAAGTAATAGAAGAGTGGACTAAATGGAACAAGAGAAACTGAACAGAGATATAATTGAGTCCAAAGAATAGACTACAAATGTACCAAATGGCTAAGCAGCAGCATGAACAAAGGCCTTAACGGTGATAGTGGATGTTAAACACTATCACCAGCAGTGCGATATGGCTGCTGAGTAAGTGAATGTGATCTTAAGATGCATTAAGAGAAGTATGGTTCATAGAGTGAAGGAGGAAAGACAAGTTTTGTGCATGGTATTCTATTATAAAAATAGTAGAGGCTCAGTGCACAAAATTCATGCATGGGGGCGGGGGGGGTCCCTCAACCCAGCATGTGCCCTTTCGCAGTTCAGGAGCCGTCAGATGGACATCCTTAGCGCTGCAACGGAGGCGGGAGAGGCTCCTGCCACTGTTGATGCACTTGCCAGTCGTGAGCCCGGCTTCTGGCTGAGCGGCGCTCCCCCTGTGGGAGCCCAGTGACCACCAGGGGCAGCTCCTACATTGAGCGTCTGCCCCCTGGTAGTCAGTGCGCATCACAGCGACCGGTCGTTCTGCCATTTGGTTGATTTGCATATTAGCCTTTTATTATATAGGATTTAACAATTTATCCATTCTAATAATGGACTTTTATTTATCCTTAAATGTTGGGGCTATTACAAATAGAGCTTCCAGAAACATAAACATGTTATAGGGTAGCACTGTCCATTAGAACTGCAATGCTGGAAATGCTTTCTATTTGTGCTGTCCAACACAGTAGCCACTGGCCACATTTGGATATTGAGCATTATGTTGTGAGTCATGCAATTACAGAACTGAATTTTAATTTTAAAAAATCTTAAATTAATTTAAAATTAAAGAGCTATGTGTGAATAGTGGTTACTGTATTGGATAATGCAGTTCTAAGGTATATACCCGAGAATGGAATTTCTGGGACATTAACCATGTATTTATATAACTTTTATAGCTATTGCAAAACTGTTTTCCAAAGTGTTTTTAAGAATTTACTCAACCAGTAGTTTGTGAATTTCTATTGTTCCGCATTTTCATCAATTCTTGGCATTGTCAGACTGTTTAGTTTTGGCTATTCTTTGGGTACACAGTGGTCTCATATTGCTATTTTAATTGAGATTTCCAGATGGCTAATGATGTGGTGTTTCTTTCTGTTTGTTTACAGATATTTATATTTCCTTTTATGTGAAATACTAGTTTAAATCTTTTGCTTATATACTGTCAGGTATCTGTCATTTTCTTATTGATCTATTGGTGTTCTTTATAAATTAAATATTCTAAATAGAAGTCCTTTGTTGGTTATATATTTTGCAAGTATCCACACACAAAGATTTAAAAATATTGATACCCCAATCTTATTCCAGACCAATTAAATCAGAATTTCTGTGGGTGGGGTGGGGGCATATTTAAAGGTTCCCTGGGTGATATTAATTGTCCTATGTGAGGTGAATAGAATAGAAATTAGTGTAAGTAATGATTTTCTAGCCATTAACTATCCTTTGAAGCAGTTATGGTAATGGATATGTGTACTATCTCTGGAATCAGATTGCCTGAGTTTGCTCCCAGGCTCTGTTCATGATAGACTTTAGGCTTAACTTTTCTGTGTTCCAGTATTTTTTCATTTGTAAAACTGGGTAATAATATCTGTCAGATAGTCCTTGTGAATACTAAATGAGCAATTATATGTAAAGTGCTTAGACCTATATATGACACATAGCAGATGCTCAGTAAGTGTCTGTGTTATTTGGTGATAATAGAACTCTGTACTATTTTTAAAACTGTTTTGTAAATCTAAAATAAGTTCACAATAAAGTTTTAAAAATGTAGTGAGTTTTGCCCTACCCAATTTTTCTCAGCATTGGCCTATGGACTGAAGGATCCCTGGTCCAATTTTGGTCAAGGGCAAATGCCCTGGTTGTGGGCTCGATCCCCAGTGGGGGGCGTGCAGTAGGCAGCCAATTAATGATTCTCATCATTGATGTTTCAATCTCTCTCTCCCTTCCTCTCTAAAATCAATGTGTGTGTGTGTGTGTGTGTGTGTGTGTGTGTGTGTGTATAAAGTATGAAGTGAGCCTGCTTTTAAAAAATAAATTGAGTTTCCAGGCACTTGAGGACACATAAGGAATAATCTAGCCACTCAATAAGAGGTTGTAGAAAAGATTCAAGCCCGATGGGGTGGTTCCAATACATAGCCTTTAAGGTTTTTTTAAACCATGAGTTTTTTGTTTGTTTTTAACAGAATTCTTAGTTTAAAAGGTGAATTATAGGATTCCACACAAACTTTGATCTAAGGCTAATCCCCTTGGATTTATAGAAAGTGAACAATAAGATAGCTCAGTTTTACTTCATTTGAGCAAAGATGCATACTGTGAGGATCACAAAATGTGTTATGAAATATTTGAATTAGTTTATTCATTTCCCTTCATTTTAAATACTTGTGAACAAATTTACACTCATAGATGTTTTCAGCCATACTCAAAATAGTTGTTCTAAACTATACCATATATTAGAACCCGGGGCTTGAACAATTTAAATCAGGTGAAAATTATACTCTGAAGTGGAGAAAAACATTTCAAACAAAACATGCAATATGATCCATTTTTGTCAAAATTATAAGAAAGAGCTTAGAATTTTATTAGATAAAATGTAAACAGTGGTAAGCTCTGGATGGTTGCAAGTGGGTGTTTTTCTTTGCTTATCAGCAATTTCTAAATTTTCTATAATAATTATATTACTGTATAATCATAAAACAATCAAGGTTATAAATGATTATTTTTAAAAGCAGTGTAACAAATTTTCAGATATCTGAACAGTGGAGTAATGAATGAAATACTCCAGACAAATGAACATAACCAGATATAAAACATCTGTACTCCTGACAGTCATTTGTGTTAGGATGACTGCCTTGAAGCTACAGATCTGATAGGTGAATTTTTCTCCAATCTTCACTTCAATTAAAAATGTTGAAAGTTATTCAGCAAATAAGTGAAGCATTTGCAATTGTTAAGCTAACAATGTCAGAGAAAACACTTAACATCTCAATGCCCAATTTAATTTTTTAATAGTTTCTTTTTTAAAATGTAAAGAGAATATACACTTTTTTGGGGGGGGGGAGGGAGTAAAGAGATTATGTATTGGGGTATTTTTCTAGTCTTATTTCACTTTATGCGGCATAGATTAGAGGGTAAACTTAGCCCTGCTCTTTATTTTTATTTTTTAAAATATATTTTATTGATTTTTTACAAAGAGGAAAGGAGAGTGATAGAGAATTAGAAACACCGATGATAGAGAAACATCGATCAGCTGTCTCCTGCACACCCCCTACTGGGGATGTGCCCGCAACGAAGGTACATGCCCTTGGACTGGAATTGAACCTGGGACCCTTCGTCCGCAGGCCAATGCTCTATCCAATGAGCCAAACCAGTTAGGGCTAGCCCTGCTCTTTAAATTAATATCCATTTCCTAGTGATTAGACGCTAACACAGTACTTTTCAAATTTTAATGTGCATCCGAACCAACCCAGGGATTCTGATTCTGTAGGTCTGGTATGGGACTGTGATATAGTACCAGAGTCACCTGTGGGTTTGTTAGAAATGCAGAATCTTGGACCCTACCTTAAATCTACTCAATTACAATCTACATTTGAACATCCCCATTTGACTTACTTGCATATTGATCTTAAGAACCTAATATAGTCTTATTCTACTTTCAGTTTCTACAGTTTTCTATGAAAATTACTTAAATAAATAATCCTATATAATAAAAGCCTAATATGCAAATCGACGGAATGGCAAAGTGACCAGTGGAACAACTGGTCTCTATGACATGCACTGACCACCAGGGGGCAGACGCTCAATGCAGGAGCTTCCCCCAGCCAGCAGGCCCCAGGCCAGCCAAAGGCAGGTGCCAATGGGGGGCCTCTGATCGCCCCACTGGTCGCCGTGCAGAGGGAGGCAACTGGTGGCGGTGGCAGGAGGTGGGGCCCTGATAGCCCCACCAGTCGCCCCACAGATTAGCCCTGATTGTTGGCCTGGCCTGGGGACCCTACATGTGCATGAATGTTATGCACCTGGCCTCTAGTAATATTATAAAGATGATAGAAATCAATATTAGCAAATAATACAACTTGTAAAACTATTCTTAGATAAAGTATTTTTCTTAACATAAAATTTCTTTGATTCTTAGGTGACTTTAAAGTTACTGCTTGTTGGTTTATTCTACCTAATGCCAAGTGGTTTGTGTAGCTAATCAAATGCAAGCACTTCCCCTGCTTATACTCATTTGAGAAGGTTTGCTTCAGAACTGTTTTTCTATATTCTACTGACATAGTGGAGAGCCTTTCACCTTAAGTGCTATAATGATAGAATTATCAGTGCGATTAAGTGGCATAGTTACCTCATATCTTTGTTTCTAATTTATAATAAATAAATGAGTTTCTAGAGCTTTAAGACAACATGTTAAAAGAAAAGAAAATGAAATCCATGGGAAATTTGTTGAACTTCGTATTAAAAGAGAAAATTATAGTGATCACCCACAAGCCTCTAAATTATTTTATAAATCCAATTTTCTTTATTCATAGATGACAAGTCTTTGGGGTTCTGGAAAATCATTATTTCATTTGAGGCACATTCATACCACATTAAAACTATAACAGAAGAACTCTGACATTTCTGACTATTTTTCTGACTATAATGAAAATTAATCGTGAACTGCTTAGGATTCTACACTATAGGGTTCCAAAAGGAAGTGATTATGTGGCTAAGCTTAACAATGAATTTCAGTCTTACACACACTTTAAAGAGCAGGGCTAGCCCTACTCTGATAAAGTTTATTGGATTACATTTAAAATTAACCCTGCTAATGCCATTCTAATACTATCTTCTTTACACCTTAACCTTGATCTGACACTCACTCCCATGAGGATTTCCAACAAAATGTACTGAGAATTTGTTTACTAACACAAACTCTAATAAAATAACCAATGTGTATTGTAAAGGAAGGCTTACTAAATGTATTTTAAATCAAACCTGATTTTTTTAAAGCCTGAGAACAAAGAACTCACACTATTTTATGTCAGTACCATTAGAGAGGAGTTGATAAATTGACCCTACATAATTGAAAGCACAACAATAGAAAAATAAAAAGAGATAGTATTTTCATAGAGTTGCTGCAGTGTCTGCTACAGTTTATTTTTTTAAATAGATTTTTATTTGATTTCAGAGAGGAATGGAGAAGGAGAGAGAGATAGAAACATCAGTGATGAGAGAAAATCACTGATAGGCTACCTCCTGCACGCCCCCAACTGGGAATTGAGCTCACAACCCAGGCATATGCCCTGACCAGGAATCGAACCAGGGACCTCCCGGTTCATAGCTTGACACTCAACCACTGAACCATGCAGGCAGGGCCCCTCTGCTACAGTTTAATATATCACTATAAGATACATAAGTTAACATAGCTTTCAGAGCAAAGAAGGTCTTGGAAGAAAAGGATGAAATGAAAGTGCTTTCCAAGTCACCATCTATTCCCAGGAAATATTTGCTGCTGAAGAATAGAGTAAGACTTTACACCTGGCTTTTGTCATAGAAAAAGTTCTCATAAGCTTTTCAATCCTAAATATATTTTATAATGTTAACCTTAAATTCCATAATCAATTTTGCAAAGGTAAAGTCATATCAATAACATTAGCCTGTGGCCTAAGGATTCCTTACTATTGTTTTAAAAATTTATGATAGTATTTCAATTAATTTCAATTAGTCTCTGAAAATGTAAATTTTACCTTTCCTAAATATCCTATTATCTATTTTACCACTAGTAATTTTTTTACAGCCATGATTTTAGATCATTTCCTTAATTACTTGCTCTTCACAAATGTTAAAATATTAATATTTAGTAAGCAAATTTTTATAGTTCAAAGATATCTGGATTGATCAAAGTTTTGTGCTTTCCATACAATTTTATTTTTTGATTTACAAGAGGTTTGTGGTAAGTTGTGTTTCTTCATTCTCTTAAGACTATATACATTGATATGTAAAGTGTCTAATCCTTTCATATTTATAAGTGTAGTTATTTGATTATAATCTCTGACCTGCAACCAAGACTTTTAAATGTTATGTTTTAGATGATAATAGCCAATGTTGTAAGAAAATACATAAGAAAATAGAGTTGAGTGGAAGAAATTATGTTGAGTGGAAGAAAAGGAAGTCCCAGAAGACTAGGTACAGTATGATACCATCTTTAGAAAGCTCAAAATAAGCAAAACTAAACAATATATTGGGCTAGAATTATGTTCATTTATTATGTTCATTTATGCTAAGACAATAAAACAAAAAAAATGATGAGGAAGATTCAAGATAGCTGTAATGCTTAAGGGGTGTGCATGAGGATGGGATGGGGCAGTGGCACATAGGTAGTTGCAAGTTATTGGGATGCGCGTGCACGCGCGCGCACACACACACACACACACACACACACCAGGAGGTTTAGATTATTCAGGAGCAAATTGATGCTGAAATAATAGGAATTCAGGGTACCATATTATTCTAAAAATACTGAGCATTGTGTCCTGTCAATAATACACTTTTCACTGTATTTCTTAACTTATGGAAAATATTTGGTGAGATATCAAATCACTAAACTATGAATAATTATCCTATCTAATAATAGACAAACATGGTAATTGACCATACCTTCGCTACACCTCCCATGGGCTAATCAGCACGGTATGCAAATTAACCACCAACAAAGATGGCGGCTAATTTGCATACTGCAGGAGGGGCCGGCAGCGCGCGACGCTGCCCGTGGGACCCAGGCCCCGGATCCCTGACCTGGCAAGGTGGGGCCGGTAGCGCCCGACGCTGCCCGGGGGATCCAGGCCTTGGATCCATGACCTGGCGAGGGAGCAAAGCGGGGGAGAAGGGAGAGAGCCCAGATGGCAGAGAAGGGAGGGAGCCGAGGGCTAAGCGGTGAAGGGAGGAAGTGAGGCAGCGGAGAAGGGAGTGAAGCCCGCCTTGGTGGGCTTCACTCCCTTCTCTGCTTTGCTGCAGTCTCAGGAAGCCCTATTCTTGCAGGAATCTTCCTGCAACAGGCCTCTAGTTTTTAATAATATAGTTTCTTTTATTAACCAATTTTTCAATGTGATGTCAGAGTAAGATTAGTAGTTTTAATTAATCAATAAGGATAAAAGAAACATAAAAAGAGAAAAGAAATCTCAGATTATTCTGCTCATATTCACAGTTGCTGTTATATGGTCCAATAATGAAGGCATTATTTCTAGCAGATATTTGTAGAGCTATGCTTTTGATTCCAGTGACTGGGAGCAATTGGGCTTCGATTTCTATCAAATCATGTAGGAAAATACTTCTCTTCCTCGTAAGTAGTGTGGAAAGCAATAATAAATTTAATTACTAGATATGAGACTTTGGAGGAAAGAATAATCTCATATTAATATAACATTACAAATTTCAGTAAAATAAGAAGTTTCTCTCATTATTCTAGGCAGGTTGGAATCTAGGAGAGAAGGGGATGAAATTAATGTACAAATTCTTTCACTTTTATAAAACACTAGAGGTCCGATGCACGAAATTTGTGCAAGAGTAGGCCTTCCTTCCCCCGGCTGCCAGCACCAGCTTCCCTCTGGCACCCAGGACCTGGTCTTCCCTCACAGTCCCAGCTTTGTCTGGAGGGCATCTGGAAGGATGTCTGATCTAATTAGCATATTACGCTTTTATTATTATACTAGTGGCCCAGTGCACGAAATTCGTGTATGGGGGGTGTTTGTCCCTCAGCCCGGCCTGCACCCTCTCCAATCAAGGACCCCTCAGGGGATGTCCAACTGCCGGTTTAGGCCCGACATCCCTCTTGCAATCTGGGACCGCTGGCTCCTAACCGCTCACCTGCCTGCCTTCCTGATTGCACCTAACCACTCTGCCTGCTGGCCTGGTCGCCCCCAACTGCCACCCATGCTGGCCTGATCGCCCCCAACTGCCCCCCACACCAGCCTGCTTGCCTCTAACTTCCCCCCCATCGGCCTGATTGCCTCCAACTGCCCCCCACTACAAGCCTGCTCACCCCCAACTGCCCCCCCCCCCCCTGCCAGCCTGCTTGCCTCCAACTGCCCTCCCCTCCTGGCCTGATTGCCCCTAACCACCTCTGCCTCGGCCCGCCACCATGGCTTTGTCTGGAAGGATGTCCAGAAGGTCTCCTGGAAGGTCTCCCAGTCTAATTAGCATATTACTCTTTTATTAGTATAGATAGAGGCCTGGTGCATGAAATTCGTGCATGGGGGGATGTCCCTCAGCCTAGCCTGCACCCTCTTCAATCTGGGACCCTTAGGGGGATGTCCGACTGCTGGTTTAGGCTAACTGCCTATGCCTGCTGGCCTGATCACCCCTACCTTCCCCCCCTGCCAGCCTGATCACCCCTAACCACCTCTGCCTCAGCCCCCGGCCTAAGCCACAGTCTGGCCTCTCTCTGCAGGAGGTGACCTGGCGGATCAGGGGAAGGCGCCGCCCCTATTACCCCACTGTTGCTGCCACTGCCGGCCTGAGCCTGGGCCCTTCATAGCCACACCTTGGCCCTTCGAAGCCGCCCACAGCTGCCTGAGCCTTGGCCCTCGCAGCCGCTGTGGCTTTGTCTAGAGGGACGTCCAGAAGGTTGTCTGGAAGACATCCGCCCTAATTAGCATGTTACCCTTTTATTAGTATAGATATTATAAAACCTTTCTTTCATCCTTAAAGGGATAGACATTCAGCAGGGCTTGCAAAGACTCACTTGTGTGTATTCTGGAATAGTTCTTTATTTCATTGCTAAGGAGAACTAGAGGGACTAGTTCTAGCAAGATTAAGATGTAACCTGTCTAGAATAGTTGCAGCAGGACTATCCTTCTCACCACTAGTTGTATAAATATTTGCCTTTATATTTAAAACAGGAAATTTCTCTTGGTGTCAAATACTTTTTGGGTGAAGGAATAATAAAACCTACAAGTTAACTAATTTGAAACAAGTTCTGAGGGTCTAGTCTGAATTTAAGTAGCTTGCTTGCCCTACAATTCTCAAATAATCTATTTAACTCTTTTAATCCCCAATTTTATATATATATTTGGTGAAAATGTAAGGTCCTTTCAAAGATACCTTGAAATAAAGTTTAGTATTATGGAAATTAATTGAGGCAAGTGTAATTAGACTTGGACTTGATTGAATGGAATACACAACTGAGAATTTTTTTATGCCTGTCATATTTGTTCTCACTTTAACTTCACAGAAAGAATAATTTTTACTGTACCTGACGAGGAGTTCTTTCTGATTTACTCCTACACCATTCCCAGTCTGAAAGGTCTGGTTTCTGACTCTCCTCATGAGAAAGCCTTCTTTCTGGCCCTTCCAAAAAGGTGGTTTCTTCATAGTGAATATCACCTGTTTTTTCAAAGAGCAGTGGGTCAACGCCCTTTTCATTGTGGGAATCCTGTTTAGCCTCTGTAATATCAGTATTTGTATACTTGTTAATGCCTTTAAGTGTGGAGCTGTCCAGGGAGGGTGTAGTGCTGATTTCCACTTTTATGGCACTGAAGATATTAGGAGTGTCTCTCTGAGAATCTTTTGGAGTTTTGCATTCATAGTTCATGAGATTGTGATAGGATATAGAATTTCCATCATTACCATAGTAGTCTTCATGTGCTATTTTATAAATTCCATAACTTTGTTCAAATGATAGATTGAATTCAAAGCAGTTTCTCTTGGCTAAGTAAAAACAAAAACAAAATTCCATGGTTAGGAAAGTAGATATAAACAACAGTTGAATATACATAGTAAATAAAATTAGGAAAGTGCATTCAACCTCATTACTATGAATTTAAAAACTATCTTCATTTACTTCTTGTCAATTATGCAAAGCAATTATGCCTCACAAATTCAAGTCATTTTTTCACTCCGTGCCTAATGTTTCTCTCTTGCACAATGAGAGGCTTGAAATACATCCAATTCCAAGAACCCAGTAGTCTTTAAATCAGTTTTATGTATCAAAAATTTAACTATTAATTAGAAAACTCTCATAATGTCTCAGATGTGCTGTCTTTAAGTTAGGGACAGTGCATTAATTATGAAATGTAACCAATAAAAACACTTCTTGTTAGTGACTGTCCTTAACATTAAGGTAAATACTGACTGAGTTAACTAATATATGTAATAGGTTATAACAATATAAAAGGTTATAACAATATAATATTAGTCAATATTAATATTGACTAATAACTTCCAAGTAACTTAGTCTATTAGAATATAGTCAGGATCTTTTGAAGTCTATACTACACTTAAGAAAAGGAGATATAATGTATCTATTCTGAAAAGCAAAACTCTGAAAAGCATGATTAACTCTAGTCTTTTGTTTTAATCATAACTTGCTAATTACAATGTACACATATGTAATTATATCAATTTATAAAAATAATTCTTCAGAGAAATATGTCACCAGATACTTTGATTTTGTCCACAATTAAAGCTTAAAATCTGATTGTGATATAAAATATTTTAACTACTTAATTTAAAAAGAACACATATCATGCAAACAAAATGAGTCTGAAAGCCATATCCAATGCAAATGTCTACCACCTGAGACTGTTAAAACCTTTTTTTTTTTTTTAACATTTTTGTTTTGAGACATAATACAGGTGACTGCTGGAGAGAATTGTTATTTCTGTAGAGTATTTTTATTCCTGACGTTCATCATCAGGTTGCAAGTCTCAGTTTCCATTCAGTGAAGCTGAGATGTGGAATTATATTTCCATCTGCATAATGAACCTGTGGTAAGTATGAGTTAGGGAAAAAATCCTTTCTTGTTTCTGGAGTTCACTGATAAAGATTTAAAGGGGGGATCCTAGTTTGTTGAGGAGAAAAAGCTTAAATGTGAAATCGGAGTCACACTCCCAAGAATGAAGGTACTGTCATTGATCAAGCCCCTGCATACTTGAGGACAGGCCATCTTTGGGGTTTTCTGTAGTGTCGTCCTAGCAAAAGGAAAATTTATGCGGAATCCTCAGACAGTGAAAATATATCATTTTTATTCAAAGAATGCCCCTTGGATCATAAGAAATGAATAGAGTCATTTGAACTATAAGTATTTTAAACTAATATTTCTCACATTTTATTTTAGAATCCATGCCTCTTTCTGTATGCCTACATATTTCAGGGCCTTCCCTGAATTTTAAAATAAATACAAACAAGAGCAAGATACAGAAAACTATTATTTTGATCTTGAAAGGCATGGTTTTTATTTCAAACATGAAATTTTAATGTTATTGTTGATTCTGCTAGTTTGCCCTACGCTCTTCTATCTCGGCTGTATCAGATAGAATACTCCCTAGACCATTTGCAGTGATGTCTGTTGCACTGCTTTACTTTTCAGCTCTGATACAGGTGCTCTTTACTTCTTAAAAGGACTGTCCTGAACCACTTAACTAAGACTTTTCATTTTCACTGGCACTAGACTCTTTTCACAACTTTAAATACTACAAGAAGCTGGTTCATTAATTTAGTGGCAAGAGGTTAACATTTGATAGACTGTTAGAATTTATCGACTTGTTAATGTTTTTTATATGCTTTGTCCTTTTTTAAAAAAAAACTCAGGTATTTGGTGGGGATTTTGTTTTGTGTTTTTCTAAAAGCAGAGGCATACACTTAAATTTTGTTTTGGAACTGTTTTAAGGCATTTATTCTTACTCTAAAAACTCTCCTAAACCCTGGAAGAATACAAGCAGCAAATAATGAAAATGCTCTTCTGTACTGTTCCATTAAATAATAATGGGCGATAATATAATAAATCTTTAACTCTTTAGAGAGTTCATCTCTTTTCAGGTGCAGGCTTCTTAATGTAGACTTGGGAGATGAATTTATTTCCTACTCTGGGCTAAGAGCTATGGTGGACCTGATGCCCAAGAGCCCTCGTTGAATTTACCTGAAATTATTATTCAATGTATAAGCACTTCACAGCGTTGTTTTAAACCCACTCACTTAAAACTTCCTTCCAGCACTGTGCCAAGAATTGTTTCACATTATAATTTCTTTCCTCTATTTTCCATTTACATTTGTCCTTGGACTCTTTGCCCCCTACTTGGGTGGGCAACTTTCTCAATAGACCACTTTTCTGTATTTGACTGTATGCTATTGCTCCCAACCGCCGCACTGAGGAGGACTTACTTTTTCCCCCATCAGATGCCACTGCATATGTATCCTGCTTGCAGTTGATGATGCAGCCACAGGGCAGGTGGGTCCAGCGTTTGGACAAGACAAACACGGGGGTTACAGTGGTGGCCAGCAGGGTTAGTAGGAAGCTGAGTAACTCGAAGGGAAGGCTCTGAAAGCCCATGTGCTGGACCACCATGTGGATCTGCAAAGGAGAGAGCTTCAGACATATCCCAGCATCACACTTTCACTTCCCCAGACCTTTCCCCCAAGCATGCTGTCCCAGACTCCTTTTCCTGACCCCTTCCCTGCCAGAGAGAGTTCTGCCTCTGGGCTGGCACCCCTAGTGGTGGTCTCCTGGGATCTCAGATGCTCCAGACAGAACAGGACTTTGGGGGTTTACACTCCTGAGTGTCTGATCTTGCCTGCCGCCAGCTCAAGTCTCCACCAAGGAAGCACAGTACACAATGGGGAACTGGGGGTGCTACTGGGAAAACAGGCAAGTGTCTGTGAAACCTGAACCTGGTCCTCCAGATGGCCCTTTGTTACTTCCCTGGAATGTCACCTCTGTGCAGGCCAGCTGTCATAGCAGGGTGCTGCCCTGGTACTTCTCAACTGGGATCCCTCTGAAGGCTTGAACAAAAGCCTGTTTAGTCCCTTCTCTTCTCTCTCTACTTCTGCTTGAGCCTCTCCTGCTGGGATGGGCGTTTCCTGCTAACCAGGCTGGAATGGAGTGGAGAGAATGGAATAACAACAGAAGATGGGGGAGAAACAACAACACATCTCTTTTTTATAACTGCCTCCTTTTCTGAATACTCCCAGGGATTGCTATGAGAGAAGTGAACACCCTTGGCCACGACAGATCTTGGAAAACTCAGTATCCAATGCCCCAAAGCTCTCCTCGCCCCCCTCCCCAATTTTAATGTTGAAAGAAGCATTTGGTATCAAGGCTTCTCTGCGGATCAGCGCTGCCCTTCAACTGCCTTCCTACAAGCGCATCTCTAAAACCGCGAGAGGTACATTTGGAAGCGGACTCTCGGTGATTCCCCAAACCGGGGGCGCACGGTCCCAACACGCACTCACGCTGTCTGGCACACACACCCGCGCGCTGCGAGCAACTGCACTTTTACCATCATGGGAAGCCAAAGGATGACTTTGGTCAGCGCCAGGATCAAAGAGAAGCGCTTCTGCGCTGTGCTCACGCTGAAGCTCCTGGTGCCATAGAGAGTCCCCGGGTCCTCACGCCTGCAGGCTCCAGCCCCAGCGGCGGCGCTGCGCCCTGGCCCGCGCTCCTGCTCCACCCTCCCGGGCGGCCCAGGCCCCAACACAGCGTCTGAGTTCGGGGAGCATCCCGCAAAGCGACGCAGGGCAGGGCCCAGAGCATCCTCTGGGCACAGGGAAAGCACTCTCTCCCCAGTTGGAGGGGTCCCGGGGGTGGACGTTCCGCGGGAAATCTCCTGGTAGTGAGCATGGAGTCTCAGCGGCTCCTCTGAGCACAGCAGCTGGTGAATGAGCGGGACCGAGAGGCCGGCGAGCAGTCCGAAGGCTGAAGTGTACACCGCGAAGAGCAGCAGCACGTAGGAGCTGGAGCAGTCCGCCAGGCAGCCCCAGGGCGTGCGCACGAAGGCGCCCCAGCCGCACAGTGGGAGCGCGGAGAGCAGCAGGCTGGCTGCCCACACGGTCAGGGCCACGCCGAGCACCTGGCTGGATCTTCTGGAGGCTGCCTGGCTCCCTACAGTCCTGTGCATCGTGTAAAAGTTGTATGAGACTAGGAGAGTCGCCTTCAAGTTGCTCGAGAGGCCCTGGCACAAATAGAGTAAGGCAGAGGTGGTGCACAGAGACTGGAAATAGTCAAAGACCTCGTTTGGCCACTGCAAAAACATGAAGATGGTCACCGACAGGACGCTCAGGAGATCATCCCCACACCAGGACGCCACGAGCATGGACACAACAGTTCTGTTCTGCGTTTTCAGCAGGGAAACTAGTGAATAGATGCTGCCTGCCAGGGCTGCGAGAGTCAGGAAGCACGTCAGGCAAAAAAGGTAGACGTTCAGAGTTCCTGGTGGATTTAAAAGATCTGTCGAATTATGATTCTCTTTCCATAGACTAGAGTCATTTGTTAAGTTATTGAGAAATACAGACATTGTCCTCAGTCAATATTTAATTTCCCTTTCCATGAGCCTGTACATATTCTCAAAATAAAGCTGAGCTGTTAGTTGCAAATCAGATCTCATTTTCTCCTACCAAGTTTCCCTCTACATGTTCCCCTGTCAGTCGAGCAGAGAATGGTCAGGCATTTCTCCTTTAGATTTGACTCAACCCATATTAAAAATTGGATTCCATTGAAAGCATCAATGATAAACTTTTCAACATTCCCATTAAAAACAAACCCAACCAAAACCTCCTCCCTAAAACCATCAAGTTTCAGGCATAAAGGCAAAAGCTCCTCAGGCAGATTGGAAAAAAAAATGCTGTCTGGGTCCTTCTTATGGAGCAAAGCAGTTTGTAGCTGGAGAAAATCAAACTCTTTTCACTTTTTAAGAGCAGTGAAATGATGCATTTGTTTCCAGAGCTGGATTCAAAGGCAGAGAGAGTATCAGGTAGGTTTCAGCTTTGCCGATTCAGGGAGAGAGGCAGAGAGAGAGAGAGACAGAAAGTGGGAGAGAAAGAGAGAGAGGATGAGAGAGACACAGAGCACAGCTCCCCTTCTGAACCGCTGTGTTCTTCAATCAGCCAGTGATCCTCGGAGCTGCAGGAAGGAGGGAGGAGCCAGCTCCAAGCAGGAGAGAAGCAGGAACAAAAGGGAGGGGAGTTCAGTGTATGAGCCAAATGATATCCATCTTCTCAGCTTGCCTCATCTGAAACAAGAAGCAGTGTCCTTGCTAAGCCTTCCCCTTTGGTTTTAACATATAAAACTAGCCCGAATACTTGCTCAGGTTTGATGTGAATGACAAATACCATTTTTGAGAAGTCCAAACTACACCATGAAGGGGCTACTTTTATTCTTATCTAGACCTCTCTGATTCATAATCTGTTGGAGGAAGAATATTATCAATGCCATGTTTAAAAGAATAGGAGGTACCAGCTTTGTTTTTTTTGTTTTTTAATACAGGGTGGGGCAAAAGTAGGTTACACTTGTGAGTAGGAAAAACAGTTTATTTTTGTATTATTATTTATTAGTTATTATATTATTTTCCATACAACTATAAACCTACTTTTGCCTCACCCTGTATATGTTGTACTTAATAATAAATAATAAAAATGTCATTACAGTCCTCATTATACTAAACAAGATTTTGCAGAATCTTTGATAGAGCCATACTAGCTTTAGGAATATAACTATTTTCTGACCATTTTATCAAGTTAAGCGAGCCACCATTTGAATAAATAATATTTCTTGTTGTTAAAGTCAGATTACATTATATAGGGCCAGACTGCAGGGGTCCTCAAACTACAGCCCACGGGCCACATGCAAATACAAATATTGTATTTGTTCCCGTTTTGTTTTTTTACTTCAAAATAAGATATGTGCAGTGTGCATAGGAATTTGTTCATAGTTTGTTTGTTTTTTAAACTATAGTCCAGCCTTCCAACGGTCTGAGGGACAGTGAACTGGCCCCCTGTTTAAAAAGTTTGAGGACCCCTGGGCCAGAGTGTTGCCAGGACTGTTGCATAGAATCATTGCATCTCTGAACTGATTTAAACAGTGGTCAGTTTTACAAGAGGAGATGTTTAGCAAAGAAGTAACTGACAGCAGTAGTTCTGATCTGCCGTTTCCCAGGATGCTTTGGGGTGGCTACCCTACAGTATTCCTTCTCAGCTCACCCTCAGGACCAGAGGGGTCTGAATGGAAGTGGGGTAAGGGAAAGGAGAAAGTTGATATGATTACGATCTAAATTAATGGAAGTGCTAATAGAGCTCTGAACACGCCGTTCATTTTAGAGATAATTGAAGCTACATTTTGAACCTGAATCTGTTCAAGTGGGAAGTGATTGTATTAGGCATTGCCAGCCATACGTTTCAATAAATACAGTAGGCGCTTTGCTATTCTTGACATGGTGTTTGAGTTCCCCTTTGCTCTGTAAATGGAACACAATCATTGTGACAGTTAGCACAACACTCTAGCTCTCCCTACTGTTAACATAGACCTTACAGTGTGTTGCGAGTAAAGATCTGGGGTAAACTCATCTTAAAATAATGTTGCTTCAGAAAGCACAAAATGATAAACAGAACTTATTTTTTTACTATGTTCAGTGTTCTGTGGCATGCTATCCTCTCTCTTCTCAGATCTTATTTTTTCCTGCCATATGCAAAAATATTATTATTTAATATGGTATTTAACTCTGGATTTTCATTTGAGTTGGACAATCAGTATCACACTGTTAAAAATGAATAGGCCTTAATAATAGTTGTTGCAATACCATTTGATGTCTAGGGACATTCCCTCTATCATTACCATCATATCTGGGTTTTCTATTAAATATAAATTTGCAAGAGAGACATCTTACCAGAATGTCACCCTGGTCTCTAGGCTATAACAAAAGAAGCCAGAGTGTTAGCACACATCCAAAAGTTGGTGGAATTATAGCCATTGGGGGAGCTAGGAGAAATATCTGGAAGGCAGCTATGCTCACCACTATACCACCAACGCCGCACTAGGAGAAATATCTGAATTTTACTCCAGACTTTGCAGTTGTTGGCTGTGTAACCTTGGACAAAAGTTTTTATACTTTCTCTGAGTGTTTGCTTTCACATCTGTAAAATAAGAGGGCTTGAATGGATTATTTTTAGGCCCTTTCAAGTTCTAAAGGGACAATAAAATATTTATTTATTTATTTATTTTTATTTTTTTTTTGTTTATTATTATTATTATTATTTTTTTTTTTTTTTATTTTCCTCTTAAAGTATTACAAAGGGTATTACATAAGTATCCTTTTTCCCCCCCCCGCCCTTGACAAACCACTCCCCTCCCTTACCCCCCAGTGTCTTATGTCCATTAGTTATGCTTATATGCATGCATACAAGTCCTTCGGTTGATCTCTTACTCCCCTCCCTCCTGCCCCCCAACTCTCTCTGGCCTTCCCACTGCAGTTTGACAATCAGTTTGAGGCAGCTCTGCCTCTGTATCTATTATTGTTCAAAAGTTTGTAATGGTCTTTATTATCCATGAATGAGTGAGATCATGTGGTATTTTTCCTTCATTGACTGGCTTGTTTCACTTAGCATAATGCTCTCCAGTTCCATCCATGATGTTGCAAATGGTAGGAGTTCCTTCTTTTTAACAGCAGCATAGTATTCCATCGTGTAGATGTACCACAGTTTTCTAATCCATTCATCTACTGATGGGCACTTAGGCTGTTTCCAGATCTTAGCTATGGTGAATTGTGCTGCTATGAACATCTGGGTGCATATATCCTTTCTGATAGGTGTTTCTGGTTTCTTGGGATATATTCCTAGTAGTGGGATCACAGGGTCAAATGGGAGTTCCATTTCCAATTTTTTGAGGAACCTCCATACTGCCTTCCATAGTGGCTGCACCAGTCTGCATTCCCACCAGCAGTGCACAAGTGTTCCTTTTTCTCCACATCCTCTCCAGCACTTGTCGTTTGTTGATTTGTTGATGATGGCCATTCTGACAGGTGTGAGATGGTACCTCATTGTTGTTTTGATTTGCATCTCTCGGATGATTAGTGACTTTGAGCATGTTTTCATATGTCTCTTGGCTTTCTGAATGTCCTCTTTTGGAAGGTGTCTATTTAGATCCTTTGCCCATTTTTTGATTGGATTGTTTATCTTCTTTTTGTTAAGTTGTATGAGTTCCCTATAAATTTTGGAGATTAAGCCCTTATCCGATATGACGTTGGCAAATATGTTTTCCCACGAGGTGGGTTTTCTTGTTGTTTTGTTGATGGTTTCTTTTGCTGTGCAGAAGCTTTTTATTTTGATGTAGTCCCATTTGTTCAGTTTCTCTTTAGTTTCAACTGCCCTAGGAGCTGTATCAGTGAAGAAATTGTTTTGGCATATGTCTGAGATTTTGTTGCCTTTGTATTCTTCTAGAATTTTTATGGTTTCCTGTCGTACATTTAAGTCCTTTATCCATTTTGAGTTTATTCTTGTGTATGGTGTAAGTTGGTGGTCTAGTTTCATTTTCTTGCATATGTCTGTCCAATTTTCCCAACACCATTTATTGAAGAGACTATCTTGGCTCCATTGTATGTTCATGCCTCCTTTGTCAAAAATTAATTGAGCATATTGGTTCGGGCTAATTTCTGGACTCTCTATTCTATTCCACTGATCTATATGTCTGTTCTTGTGCCAGTACCAGGCAGTTTTGAGAACAGTGGCTTTGTAATACAGCTTGATATCTGGCATTGAGATCCCACCTACTTTGTTCTTTCTCAGGATCGTTGCAGCTATTCGGGGTCTTTTTTTATTCCAGATGAATTTTTGGAGAGTTCGTTCTAGATCTTTGAAGAAGGCCATTGGTATTTTAATGGGAAGTGCGTTGAATGTATAGATTGCTTTGGGTAGTATGGACATTTTAATGATGTTGATTCTACCAATCCAAGAACATGGTATGTTCTTCCATCTGTTTATGTCTTCCTCTATCTCTTTTTTCAACGTCCTGTAGTTTTCTGAGTAGAGGTCTTTAACCTCTTTAGTTAAGTTTATTCCTAGGTATCTTAATTTTTTTGGTGCGATGGTAAATGGGATTGTTTTTCTGATCTCCCTTTCTGAAAGTTCACTGTTGGTGTATAGAAATGCCTCAGATTTCTTGGGGTTAATTTTGTATCCTGCTACATTGCCAAATTCATGTATTAAGTCTAGTAGCTTTTTGATGGAGTCTCTAGGGTTTTGTATGTATAATATCATGTCATCTGCAAATAAGGACAGTTTTACTTCCTCTTTTCCAATTTGGATGCCTTTTATTCCTTCTTCTTGCCTAATTGCAATGGCTAATACTTCCAGTACTATGTTGAACAGGAGTGGTGAGAGTGGGCATCCCTGTCTTGTTCCTGTTCTTAGGGGAAATGGTGTTAGTTTTTGTCCATTGAGTATGATGTTGGCAGTGGGCCTGTCATATATGGCTTTTATTATGTTGAGGTATGATCCTTCTATTCCCACCTTTCTGAGAGTTTTTATCAAAAATGGGTGTTGGATTTTGTCGAATGCTTTTTCTGCATCAATTGATATGACCATGTGGTTTTTTTCTTTCAATTTGTTTATGTGATGTATCACATTTATTGATTTACGGATGTTGTACCATCCTTGCATCTCTGGGATGAATCCTACTTGGTCATGGTGTATGATCCTTCTGATGTACTGCTGGATCCGATTTGCTAAGATTTTGTTGAGGATTTTGGCATCTATGTTCATGAGGGATATTGGCCTGTAATTCTCTTTCATTGTGATGTCTTTACCTGGTTTTGGTATTAGGGTGATGCTGGCTTCATAGAATGAGCTTGGAAGCGTTCCTTCCTCTTGAATTTTTTGTAGTAGTCTGAGGAGGGTAGGTTTTAGTTCTTCCTTGAATGTTTGGTAGAACTCCCCTGTGAAGCCGTCTGGCCCTGGGCTTTTGTTTGCTGGAAGCTTTCTGATGACTGCTTCAATTTCTTCCATAGTTATTGGCCTATTGAGGTTTTTAGATTCTTCCTGATTGAGTTTTGGAATGTTGTATTTTTCTAGGAATTTGTCCATTTCCTCCAGGTTGTCCAGTTTGTTGGAGTAGAGTTGCTCGTAGTATTGTTTAACAATCATTTGTATTTCTGTGGGGTCTGTTGTTATTTCGCCTCTATCATTTCTGATTTGGTTTATTTGGGACCTCTCTCTTTGCTTCTTGGTGAGCCTGGCTAGGGGTTTGTCAATCTTGTTTATCCTTTCAAAGAACCAGCTCTTGGTTTCATTGATTTTCTGTATTGTTTTTTTGGTCTCTATTTCATTGATTTCTGCTCTAATCTTTATTATCTCCTTCCTTCTGCTCACTCTGGGGTTTTCTTGTTGCTCTCTTTCTAATTCTTTGAGTTGTAGAGTTAGATGATTGACTACCATTTTTTCTTGTTTTTTGAGATAGGCCTGTAGAGCTATAAACTTCCCTCTCAGGACTGCTTTCATTGTGTCCCAGAGGTTTTGGATTGTTGTGTTTTCATTGTCATTAGTGTCCAGGATGTTTTTAATTTCTTCTTTGATGTCATCGGTAACCCAATCAATATTTAATAACATGCTATTCAGCTTCCAAGTGTTTGAGTATTTTGGGTTGTTTTTATTGTAGTTTATTTCTAACATTATGTCATCGTGGTCTGTGAAGAAGCTTTTTATGATTTCAATCTTCTTGAATTTGTGGAGACTTTGCTTGTGACCCAATATGTGGTCTATTTTTGAATATGTCCCATGAGCACCTGAGAGGAATGTATATTCCGCAGCTGTGGGGTGAAGTGTTCTGAAGATGTCAATTAAGTCCATCTGATCTAGTGAGTCATTTAGGATTGCTGTTTCTTTGCTGAGTTTTTGTCTAGCGGATTTATCCAGTGATGTCAGTGGTGTATTAAAGTCCCCTACTATGATTGTATTGTTGTCGATCTCTCCCCTGATATCTTCCAGAAGTTTTCTTATGTATGTGGGTGCTCCTGCAATGGGTGCATATATGTTTACCAGGGTTATATCTTCTTGTTGTATTGATCCCTTTAGTATTATGAAGTGGCCTTCCTTATCTCTGGTTATGGCCTTCACTTTGAGATGTACTTTGTCAGATATAAGTATTGCTACCCCAGCTTTCTTTTCCTTTCCATTTGCGTGAAAGATATTTTTCCATCCCTTCACTTTCAGTCTGTGTGAGTCCCTTCTAATGAGGTGGGTCTCTTGTAGACAGCAGATGTATGGGTCATGTTTTATCCATTCAGCCACTCGATGTCTTTTGGTTGGAGCATTTAGTCCATTTACATTTAAAGTTATTATTGAAAGGTATTTGTTTGTAGCCATTTCTTTTTGTGTGTGTGTGTGTGGCTGTTTTCTTTCTGAGCTTGATATTTCTTCTTTTTACACCAGTCCCTTTAGCATTTCTTGCATGGCTGGCTTGGTGGTGATAAACTCCCTTAGCCCTTTTTTGTCTGTGAAGCTTCTTATTTCCCCTTCAATTTTGAATGATAGCCTTGCTGGATAGAGTATTCTTGGATTCAGTCCTTTGCTTTGCATCACTTTGTAGATTTCCGTCCATTCTTTTCTGGCCTGATGTGTTTCTGTTGAGAAATCATTTGATAATCTAATGGGAGATCCCTTGTATGTTACTTTCCGTCTCTCTCTTGCAGCCTGTAAGATTCTCTCTTTATCCTGAACATTTGCCATGGTAATTATGATGTGTCTTGGTGTGGGTCTTTTCGGGTTCACCTTGTTTGGGACTCTCTGGGCTTGTGTGACTTTTTTCTTCCCCACCTCAGGGAAGTTTTCTGATATTATTTCTTCGAATAGGTTTTCTAATCCATGTTCATCTTTCTGTTGTTCTGGCACCCCTATTATTCGTATGTTGTTTCGTTTCATGTTGTCCCAAAGCTCCCTTAGGCTCTCCTCCTGTCTTTTAATTTTTTTCTCCATTTGCCGTACAGTTTGAGTGTGTTTTGCTTCCTTGTCTTCTAATTCACTAATTCGGTCCTCCGCTTCTCCCAGTCTACTGTTGATACTTTCAATGGAGTTTTTTATTGAAGCTATGTCACTCTTCATTTCTTCTTGGGACTTACTTAAGTTGTTGATTTTTTCATCTGTTTCTTCTAGCTTCTTGCATAAGTAGTTGAGTTTTTCATCTGTTTCTTCTTGCTTCTTGAACATGTGGTGCATGTACTCTAGGAACCTTATTCTGAATTCTTTTTCCGTCATGTTGCATATCTCTGTCTCACTTAGCTGCTTTTCTGGCGAGTCCTCCTTTTCTTTCCTTTGGGGGTTTCTTTGCCTACCCATGTTTGATCTCGCTGACATATGTAGATGTTGAGGTGTTCAGTGGCTGCTCCCTGGGTGGCAGGGGCTCCTTGGGTTGTGGTTGCTGCTCAGACGTTTGCGGTAGCAGCTGCTTTCCAGTTGGCAGCAGCTCCTCTGGTGGGTGTTGTTCACAGCTGTGTTGGCTCTTCTGGCTGGTGGGGGGAGGCTTCACGTACAGTTGCTGTTCCACAGACAGAGGGTGTGGTGATCAGGAGGCTGTGGTGATCAGGAGGCTGTGGTGATCAGGGGGCTGCTGTTGCTTGGATCTGCTGCGTTGATTTAAAGGCACAAAATACAACAGAGCAAGGCACAACGTACCAGGCACTGAACACAAGTATATTCACAATATTAATAACTCCAAATAAAGGTGACCACCCGAATTAAGAGAATTAGGGGATAAGGGAGAAAGAAGAGAAGAAGATAAAAGAGAGAACAGAAAAGAAAAATAAGAAAAAAACAAACAAAAAAGGAGTGCAAAAATAGAATTGGGAAAAAAGAGGGGGGAAAAAAGAGAGCGAAAAAAGAGAATGAAGTAGAAGTGGGGAAGAGACTCCCCGTATGAGGAGCAAACTCCAATAGAACTGCCACTAATCTCAACAAATTCCAGCAACAGATCCCTGGAGATGAATGCAAACTACAAACCACCAATAATATCCAGAGGGGTAAGGGAAAACAGAAGCACAAAAATAGCTGGGGTGGGGTGGGGGAGGGAAGGGAAAAACCAGCAGAAAAAAAAAAGAAAAAGAAAAAGAAAAAGAAAAACAACCTCACAACCAGTCCTAAAAAAGAAGAAAAAACACAAAACAAAACAAACAAACAAATTAAAAAAAAAAAAAAAAAAAAAAAAAAAAAAAGCCCAATATATTCAACAATCAAGAAAACAATAGAAAGATAAGAGAGAAAAAAAAAATGGTTGGAAAGTGAAGAAGGATAAAGAATAGGTGTATAAGGATTTAGAGCAGTAGATTGGAAATAGGATATATAAGTAGGGTGGAATTAGACAGGGGGTAAAAAGAGGGAATTGGGAAAGTCTGGAGCAGGAATAGGGTAAGAGAAACAGGACACCAAAAGGGGAAAAGTAAGGAAGAGGGTTTTAGCAAAGAGGTGGAATTGAGATAGGGAAAATTAATGCTAAAGGAACGATGAAAATAGAATGGAGAACACTAATCCCAAAAGAAAATAAAGAGAAAATAAAATGGCACTTTAAAAAATGGTAAAATGGTAGGAGTAATAATACTGGTTAAAAATAAAAATGTGGTAATTGAAAGGGTAAAATCAGGTGATGGAAAAAGAAGAAAAAGAGAAAAAAAAAATTGGTTTCTTAGTAAAAAGGTGAAAAAATTAAAAAGAAAAAGAAAAAGAAAAAATTTGCAGTAGTGATGGTCTTTCGGTTCTTCTACTCTTCAGCCTGGTTCGCCTTGGTCCTGCCAGGTATTTAGGAGAGTGTTGCCTGCATTACACTGTTCCTCCGTGTTGTAAATCACAGTCCTGATTTTAAAGCAGGCCGTATTTGTGATCCAGTCTGCCTTAATTTGTATTCCCCTAAGAGTCAGTTTGTGGCTCAACCTCTGGGTGGCAGTGTTTTTGGGTTGGCCTCTGAGGCTATACAGCTTCTCTATCCTTTTTTAATCCTTACCCTGCTCTGTGTTGTTGGTGGGACTGAAAATCCCTCTATAGGCCAGACCCTGGTAACTCCCAGGGACTAATCAGCTTGTTTTAGTCCTTTATCTCATACAGGGTGGAATCTGGGTGTGGCTGTGCTCCTTGCCTGGGGGGCTGGGGGAAGGAATTCCATCCTCTGGAGGAATGGCTGCCCCAGTCCTGGGCCCAGGGGGGTCTCAGCACTCAATTCGCTGCCACCTCCTCCGGCTCCCCCTCTTTCCTCAGCCTCTCCCCAGATTCCCCTCGTCTGCACCTTCACCCTCTCTTCAGCACAGGTGAGTGTCTGTATCCGAACTGTCCTATGAGCAGGGTTCAGTGAAAACAAAGAAACAGACAAACGCCGGCCGGCCGCGGAAACGCTCCTCTTACCGGTCTGGGAAACGCTCCTCTTACCAGCACTGCATGGTCTGGGAAACGCTCCTCTCTTATGGGCACTGCACGGTCTGATCAGTTCCTCAGGATGCCCCCTTTAGTCTCAGTTCTCCGCAATCACAAAATCCAAATCTCAAATCTCCTGGCGCCAGCAAACCCGCGGAACTCCTTACCCTGGTCAGGGTCTGTGTCTGTCCCAAGAGACGCGGCTGTCTGCCATGCGGTCTCCCTCCGACCCTCTGGGCTCAGGTCTGGCAAACTTTCCTGCCCAGATCCCTGGTTTTTAACCTTTCCAGGGGAGGTCTGCCCTTCCAGGCTGCAAGCCGTCTCACCAGCTGAGTAAATTTGCCAATTCGGGGTGGGTGTTATTAGTTTCAGCTGCTTACTCCGTTTGCTCCGGGACAAGACCTGGGACGCGTCTGCCTATATCGCCGCCATCTTGCTTCACAATAAAATATTTAAACAGTTTGGGTTAACTTCATCTTAATTTTCTTTTCTGCCTGTTTCACAATAATCAATATTGTCACCCAGCTGATATTGCTATTGCTCAGTGGTTGAGTGTTGACCTATGAACCAGGAGGTCACAGTTTGATTCCAGGTCAGAGCATATGTCAGGGCATATGCCCCGGTTGGGTTATGGCCTTGTTCCCAAGTCGGGGTGTGTGCAGGAGACAGCCGATCAATGATTCTCTCTCATCATTGATGTTTCTTTCTCTCTCTCCTTCTTCCTTCCTCTCTGAAATCAATAAAAATATTTTTTTTTTTTAAAATCAATATTGTCATCAAATAAAAGATAAAAGCTTGTAAGAGATGATGCTTGGATTCTCCATGCTTTCTCTTTCCCTATATGGCATAAAGGCCCTTATCAATATGAAGATGGCATAAGATTCAAGCAGCCTGAAATGTTGGGCCAACTGAAGGATCAGGGTTGCCCTGGAGGTCTGTGGGAACTTATAGTAGCTTTGTATGGGTGAGAAGTAAAAGTTGTTGTGTAAATGGCTTGAGTTTGAGGTTCAATTGTTACTGGGTGCTAATCTAGCTCATCCTACTATAGTTAGGTATACTGTTGCCCCCACACAGGTCAAAAGTGGTAGAGCCAGATTTAAAAATCATAGTCTGGTTCTGCATTCTTAATCGCAACAGACCCAGACTTTCCAATCACCCCTCTTGGCACCTCATGCTTGGGAACATTTCCAGTGGATGTTAATAATGATAAAGTTTTGTTTTTGCTTTCCTTTGTCAAAAAGCATGTTTGGAAAATCTTCATTTTTCAAAATTTTAACTTATAAATAACTGTCGACCAAGCTTTATGTATATGTATGTATGTGTGTGTGTGTGTGTGTGTGTGTGTGTGTATACATGTTTCTTGAAAACTGTAAGCTCTTCCACTTAACCATAATCTCATTTTCTTTACAATATCCTCATGAGCTAATAATAAATTAACCATTCTAAATGCCTTACACATAACTTTTAGAAAACTAGGAAGAAAGATGTCTAAGAAGCCCCTTGTGCCTTAAAATTTTTTCCTTTCTTGTGAGACTCATTCCTCTGTCTCACTTTCAATAAAGTTATATCTATTTAAATAGAAATTATGATTATGCTAGAACAGCTTAGGTGAAGACTTGTTTATTGTTGTTCTACTGCTGCCTTGATTATTTTAAAAAATGTTTTTAATGATTTTTAGAGAGAGAGGAAGGGAGATAAAAACATCAATGAGAGAAACATCGATAGGCTGCCTCCTGTATGCCCCCTACTGGGGATCAAGCCTGAAACCAGGCATGTGCCCTGACCCAGAATCAAACCAGCGACCTCTTGGTGCATGGGTAAATGCTCAAACAACTGAGCCACAAAGGCCAGGCTGTTTTGATTATTTTAAAACACATACCAAATATAGCATTACAGGCTATAAAACAACCCACAGAGAATTACATGGCAATAATTTCATTAGGCTTTTAGTTTATGAACTCCTTGATGCAATTATAACTTTGCAAAGCACTGCAGGCTATTCATTTCTCTAAAAGTCTACATTATATCTGAAAATCCTCAGAACGGGAAATGGCATAAAAAAAGTCTAGTTGAATATGGCAAAATAGCATCTGTAGTAAACACAGGACCAATGGAAACATTTAGTCTTATTTCATGAAAATAAAAAGGTATCATAGATAAATTAATCATGAAGATGATAATATTTCTCTTTCTAGAAATATAGTGTTATGTAGCCAAAACATTGTAGAGGACTGGCCCAGTTTAAGACTTTTTGCTAACTTAATAATCAGAGCTGAAATGAAAGATCTCCTAAATTATCCAATACAGATATACAGATACATTTACTACATAGAAGTAAAATCTAGATTTTATAATCATGTATAATAAATGTATAAGTTTATAATATATATGATTGTACATATCTAATACCTATATTATATAAAATGCATGCATACTCTGCTTTAGCTGATGGTTTTCAAAAAGAGTGACTATCAATTTGGCATCATAGGAGAACCAATTGCTGTGATTTATTTTCTCCTTTTTCAATGTCTCATGAGAAACCTACAGTATTTAATACTGTCTGATTACTATGCATATAATTGTGTCCTGTGAATAAGGACACAATTTAATTTGGCTCCAAGTCAAAGAGACTAACTTCATGAATCTAATTTTGAAATCTGCTATATACATTGTTAATCCAAAGCTCTCTCAAATGGAAAATTTTATGGTTTTTTTAAACCTTTTCCCTGGATAAGACAAAAATTTGGAGGTATTTACGTATGTATGTACATCTATATATACCTATGTATGTTCATATGTTAATGCAGAACAGCTATAGAGAGAAATAAGGCTTGTTATTAATGGTCACTGTGCAATATATTTTACTCATCTGGTAGTTACGTAAGGTTCATCTAGCCATTAATAAAGATAATATCTGGAGGAGAATTTTTATAGAGCTGTGTGAAGCTGTTGAATAGATTAAGAATGACTGAACCTATCCTACAGCATAAAAATAGCAACAATATGTAGCCATTTTAAATATGATTATATGCTATGAACTTGCATTCATTCATTCAACATCCATTCGAGTGTCTCAAGGTCAGACAATGTGCATTAGTGGTAAAGAACATTATAGTTTCTGTCCTTGTGAAACTATGGTCCAGTCATTTTTCATACTATCTTCTTCCTGAAATTCCTCTCTGAAAAAAACCTTTCATCCTAAGGGATTCAATACAATAAATATTTAATGCTTAGGATGAAAATATCTTGATGCACAACAAATTGACCAAGCCTTAAATTAGTAATGAGATAATGCAAGGGGACCCCTATACCTTATTTTCACGGGGTCCATTTGAGCTACATGATTTCAAAGAAATTATTTCAATATCTCTGTTATCTCAAGGGTAGAATAATATCTTTTTTTAAAAAAAAAAATCCAAAATGTCTTTGATGGTTTCCCACTCATCTTGATTTGAAGTGCTTTTAGTGCTGCTTCCTTCTGAAGGAGCATCCTTCTGTAAGCTTTGTTTTTCCTCCTGTTGGCTGACAGAGAACAGGGGAGCAACAACACACAAAACTGCTGTTTGTGCAATTGGCTAAACGTGGTGGTGATTTCATAGCATCCTGGGTATTTTACATCCATGAAGTAGGAATTGGGGCTCTGCACCAGGTGCTTCTTCTTGTGCTTCCTCTTCTCTTCTGGAGAGGGATGGAGAAGATCCTTAGCGAGAAGCATATTGTCGTGGGGAGGTTGTCACTGCTGGAAAGGCTAGAATAATGTCTTGAGCCAAGCATTATCACTGCAAGTGATATACAAAGGAATTCTGACCTTAATTTTTAATTTTTTTTTCACTAGGAA
This sequence comes from Myotis yumanensis, assembly GCF_028538775.1. Classification (NCBI taxonomy): domain Eukaryota; kingdom Metazoa; phylum Chordata; class Mammalia; order Chiroptera; family Vespertilionidae; genus Myotis; species Myotis yumanensis. The sequence continues at coordinate 197,698,002 of NW_027223753.1, read as the reverse complement.
GCTGAGGGGGTGAAAACTTTTCAGTAACTATAAGACTAATTCTTCGTTCTGGCCTGGCCTTGATTTCTTTTCATTTGGCATGTCCCATGTCATGCTGATACTTGATTATAATGTGTCTTCCCCCTCACTCCTGTCCCATGTCAGTGTGTACTGGGGTATTGCTTCCTTTTAAGTAAAGCCTTTCTTAGTATTTTCAGTAATTTCTGTCTCCACATCTATAAATGGTTAATGTTCGCTTTATGTACCCAAGCTTTATTAACCATATTCTCTAAGATGGTTGCTCTTTCCAGTCCTTTGCCAAATGAATGCCACTCATTGCCCTGGGAGTGGCATCTCTTTCTGTGCCCAGTGATATGGCTTTGCTTTCTAATCTGAGCACTCTGTCCTGTAGGAGCATCATCATCTTGCCTTGAGGTGATATCTGGGGCATGGTAATGGGTAATATGTTTTATCTCATGTCTTTTGGCAGGAGGAGTAATTTCCTTATTAAGGTTTCAGTTTACTTAACTAAATAAAAACAGTGACTTTGAAAGATTTCTTGATTTATTTTAGGAGTTGTCAAACTGTGGTCTCTTTTTTGTAAATAAAGTTTTATTGGAACATAGTCATAACCATTTGTTTAAGTCTTTTCACGGTTGCTTTCAAGCTACAACAAGGGAGTTGAACACTGAGTAGTTGTGAGGGAGACTGTGAGACCTACAAAGCCAAAAATATTTATTATCTGTCTTTTTTCAAAAAATTGTTGATCCTTGATATAACTAAAATAGCATTTCAATTCAAATCTCCAGTTGGTAGAATGTTTGAGTCATTTGTGAGATTTAGACATATCTACATTTTATGTAATAATATTATATAGTATATATTATATTATACTAGAGGCCTGGTGCACAAAAATTTGTGCGTTTGGGAGGGGTGTCCCTCAGCCCAGCCTGTGCCCTCTCGCAGACTGGGACCCCTCGGGAGATGTCCACCTGCTGGCTTAGGCCCGCTCCCTGGGGGACCGGGCCTAAGATAGCAGTCAGATATCCCTCTAGCAGCCCGGGAGCCCTCAGGGGATGTCCACTTGCCAGCAGGGAGCAGGCTTAAGCTGCAGTCAAATATCCTTAGTGCTGTTGAGGAGGTGGGAGAGGCTCCCGCCACCACTGCTGTGCTGGCAGCCATTAGCCTGGCTTGTGGCTGAGCAGAGCTCTCCCTGTGGGAGCACACTGACCACCGGGGGGCAGCTCCTGCATGAAGTGTCTGCCCCCTGGTGGTCAGTGTGTGTCATAGTGACCAGTCATTCCCAGTCCTTCTGCTGTTAGGGTCAATTTGCATATTACCCTTGTATTATATAGGATAGAGGTGGGGGCCAGCTGGTTTGCCCTGAAGGGTGTTCCGGATCGGGGTGGGGGTCCCGCTGGGGTGCCTGGCCAGCTTGGGTGAGGGGCTGAGGGCCGTTTTCAGGCTGGCCAAGCCCCCCAGCGGGGATCCTCACCCCATGGGGGTGTGGCCAGCCTGGGTGAGGGGCTGAGGGTGGTTTTCAGGCTGGCTACACCCCCTTCAGGGTGGGGGTCTCTATGGGGGTGCCTGGCCAGCCTGGGTGAGGAGCTAAGGGTTGTTTTCAGGCTGTCCACAGCCCCTTCAGGGTAGGGGGGTCCCGGGGTTTGCCTGGCCAGCCTGGGTGAGGGGCTGATGGCCGTTTTCAGGCTGGCCACGCCCCCCAGCAACCCAAGCTCCCAGCCTGTCCTTTTTTTCTTCTTTTTTTTCAGCAGGTATCTGGGATTTATTTATCTTCTCTAATTGAAACTTTATATCCTTGAGTGGAGCTGAGGACCAGCCAGGGCAGGTGGGAAGCTTGGCTTCCTCCATCGCCGGGGGCAACCCAAGCCTCCTGCTCACTCCAGCTTCGTGGCCACCACCATCTTTGTGATGGAGTGATGGTTAATTTGCATATTGCTCTTTTATTAGAGGGGAAATATGTTATAATTAATAATATCAATAACAAAAATGCTAAAAATGGTTAACATTTATTTAGTTCTTATAATGCCCTGGACATTTTTCTAAGTTATTTACATGTACTAACTAATTTAATCCCACAATCCTATGATTAGGGTATTAGTTTTTACCCCATTTTTCAGATGAAGGAACTGGGACATGGAAAGTAAATTACCCACCTAAAGTTACACTGCTGGTAGTGGGTTATCCAGAGACAGAACCCTGGATTATTGAAGCATGATTGTATGTACTTTATTTTTCTGCTCTGTTCTCTAGATTTCTTGACATAGCAAACATCCTGTGTGACAATAAATCAGAGGGATTGCTGAGGAAGAGAACTTCCTGAGGCAATACAAATTTCTGAGGCCCTAACTCTAATAGAATAATAGAATGATGTAGATGGCCACCTGTTTTTTCTTTTCATTTAGTATTATTGAGCTCCAAGGATTTTAAAGAAATTATCTCAGTAGCTCTTACTTCCCTAAGGGAAGTGAAATTGTATCCAAAATCTAACAGCTGAGAAGTTAGTGCATGCAGACGGAATCGATTGTTCAAGATGATACTGTAATTCAGTGACTGAGATGGCAATTAAATCAACTTCTTCCTTTTCCTCATTTATTGTCTGCTCACAAGGGCAGTTGTCTCTGGGCTTTGTATAGAGAACTACCCCAGGGTTTTTAGGTGTATTTAAAATAAAAAGGTTATTTATAGACTTTTAAAATCTTGAATAAAAGAGAGATACAGTAAGGGATTAGAAATAATAGTCCTGTAAAGGTGAAAAGTGATATTGATTCTCTGGTCACTGTGGTAGAGAAAACGAAATCTGACGACATGAATATGATTTCTAGCTCTCACTGGACTTGCTATGAATCCTTCAACAAGACATTTAATTGTGTATGGCACAGTATTTCTATCTTTATAGACAGGATAATAATACCTATCTTGAAGAACTTTAAAAGCTCAGATGAAAAGCATGTTAAGAGCTTAGAATAATTAATGATGAGTTTATGGTGTACATAAGTCCATAACTGGCAATTTTTTTCAAAGGGAAATACTACACCATCACCAGTTCTGGGTTCGCTGATAGATGACAGTAAAGAGGAAGCTGTTGTGGTGAGGCATTTATCTCCTCCTTTCCTTCCATGTCCAGTGCATATCAGAACCCCAAAAGTCACTGTATATAGTATGCCATTTCCCAGTTAATGCTCAAATTAATAAAAAGTATAATGAAAAGAGGGGACAGAAGGGAGTGGGGAGAGAGAGATAGTAGACCTGAGGTAACTGGGCTGATATATTCTGTTATTGGTGGTGGTAGGCATTGGGGTTAGAGGGTATATGCCCAGCCTAGAAAGGTGAGGGGTAAGAGACAAATTGATAGATACAGATTCCATATTTTAAAATTGATTTGTCCCAGAGAGAATTTGACATAAAAGCCATTAAGTCAGACTCATAAATGGGTTAAATATAATGGTAAAGGAATGGAAAACAAACAAAACTACAAATGAAAACTGTGCTCTCACTGTGCAGAAGTAATGACTAATCACAGTTTCATATGTATACGCAAATAGAATCTATTTACATATGTAATATACTTATATCTTATTTTTTATGGATCAACTCATCTTGGAGATCATATCAGCACTTCATTCCTATTATATAGCTGTTGTATATTTGACTGTATGGATAAATGATAATTTAATTAGTTCCTTATTGAAGAGCATGTAAAATTTTCACCCTATAGTTTTTTTCTAAAAAAGAATGTGAGTGAACATCCTTATACATATATCAAGGTATCTTTTTGTAAGATAAATTCTCAACATTAGAATTGTTGGGCCAATCTTGCTTTTAGAGTTTGACAAATCTGACTATGTAGTTACCAAAAAGTTGTTCTAGTAACGGTAACATAAACCTAAATATATTATATATTTACTAGAGGCCCAGTGCATGAAATTCGTGCATGGGTGGGATCCCTCGACCTGGCCAGCAATCGGGGCCTATTGGAGCTGTCTTGCCCAGTCCTGATCAGGGCCAGGCTGGCTGGGGCCTGCCAGCTACTGGCTGCTGGCTGCCGGCCAGGGCCTGCTGGACAGGGCCTGCCGGGTCAGGGGAGGGACCGGGGGAGGTTGGCTGTGGGAGTGCACTGACCACCAGGGGTCGCTCCTGCATTGAGTGTCTGCCCTTTGGTGGTCAGTGCGCGCTATAGTGACTGGTCAACCAGTTGTTCCGGTCATTTGGTCACTTAGGCTTTTATATATATAGATAAGTGCCTGTTGTATATGAAGGAAATAAGAACTTTAAAAGTGGATATGTGACACTATTTATTATAGTATTAGCTGTGTGGGTGGTGAGTTGGAGGTAATCTGGATGGTCATAACTGGAAGAGGGGATACATAAAGTGTGGTGGATATACACATATAGCAATGAAAAGTACAGGTCAGTTTTACACAGAGCAATATGGATGGATCTTAGAAACGTTGGTGCTTAAAAAAACCCCACAAGTAACTGAAGGGAGATGTATGATACAATACTATATACATGTGTTAGAAATAAATTGATGCAACAAATAAATGCAACATCGACTCACATTTTGTAAAGACATATACTACAAACAAGAAGTATAAACATTAAACCAAATAGATTGTATCCCTAAGGGATAAGGGAAAGTGGAATGAATTATAGGAATAAAAGGAAAAAGAAGTGAAATTGCCTATTTTATCTGGATTTTATTTATTTATTTATTTATTTTTATTTATTTATTTTAAATATATTTTATTGATTTTTTACAGAGAGGAAGGGAGAGAGATAAAGAGTTAGAAATATCGATGAGAGAGAAACATCGATCAGCTGCCTCCTGCACATCTCCCACTGGGGATGTGCCCGCAACCCAGGCACATGCCCCTGACCGGAATCGAACCCGGGACCTTTCAGTCCGCAGGCCGATGCTCTACCCACTGAGCCAAACCAGTTTCGGCTGGATTTTAAAACATATTTGCATAGAGCTGAGCAAATCATTCTCTAATAATTCATACAATTTTCCCATATTTTGACTATTTCTCTCCTAGGTTTCATTTTGAATATTTGTGTTATAGCAATTTTTTTTCTTGATTAGATGGGAGTGGGTATCTATTTTATTGGAAACACTAGCTTTTGGATTTATTTATCAATGCACTGCTTTTCTTCTTTTTAACCCATTAAATTAAATCAATTTGTTTTCTTTTTTAACTTCTTGGGTTGCATTATTAATTATTTATTTTGGCTCTTGTTTAGTAATATGAATGCTTGAGGATATATATATATATATATATACATATATATATATAAGTATTATATGTAACATAGTTATTATTATTTTTTAAAATCTATACTCTGTTTTAGCTAAAACCTATAGGTTCTGATGTGAGTGGGAACAGAAATGTTAGTCTGTATGTGGTGGAACCAGCTGGTATTTTCCAAAGTGGTTCAAATTAACAGCCCCAAACCAGAAGTGGTCAGGAGTGCTTCACCAACAAGCGCCAATAAAGAAAATTATAGATTGACTGTAGCTTAAATCCTTGTTGTCTGTTTGTGATTAATTGTTCTTAAGTATCCATTTACTAACCTGGAGGCATTTACAGGCTTAGATACTGGTTTGCTTTTGTAGGCCAGCTCCTTCTAATAGCCTCCTTGTTTAATTAATTTAACAACAGAGATATGAGTTTGCTCTTGTCATTCTACTGTCTTCAGTACAAAACTCACTGTATTAGCTTCATTAAATATGGAGTCTTGTTCCCTTTTTTTTTCTTTTTTTGGAGGAGGGTGGTTTTTCATTCTGTTTTGTAGAGGAGAATTGAGTAGAAATATCTTTTCACCACTATGTTGTTTTTTTACCACTGCTTTTGGTTGGAAATCCCCCTAGTAAATATTTTAAAATACAATCTGAAGATAATAATGATAATGAAGCCTAAGTTAAATATTTGGAGCTCAAGAATTTATTTGCCTAAAGTTAAAGCAAAGAGCCTATATTATGTTCATATTCTATAGTAAAAATTCTTTGAAATGCTTTACAGGACTCCTCCAGTTTTCTCTTTATACTAGAATTGTATTATCTTGAATATTCTTAGATTCTTGAAATCTTCTTAGAGGATTATTAGAATGAAGCCTGAAATATTTTTTATAGAATTTGATTGTATTAGGACTTAGCCTATTAAAAAACAAGCATTTGTATTTTATAGCTATACATATACATAAAAGCCTAATAGGCAAAGTGTCCCCTCAGGAGTTTGACCGACCAGGAGTTCGATCACTTGCTATGACATGTGCTGATCACCAGGGAATGGCGCAGAACAAAGGAAGGCCCCGTGTAGCAGCTGGCAGCTGCTAGGGACCCTTCCCATGTATGATTTTTGTGCAGTGGGCCTCTAGCATATTTATAATATAATACTAATACCAATATAGTCAGGTTTTCTTAAATAAATCCAATGAATAGTATCAATTTTTAATGAACTAATTAATATTAAGCATAAACATAGATTTGAATATTGGTAATGGATAAACAGTTCTATATATCAGCAGTTGCCAACCTTTCGGACCTCACGGACCACCGGTTGGTGACCGCTACTATATATAATGATTGTAAAAGAGCAAAGGAAAACCTGTGTGATAATTTTCTCAGAACCACCTGGTAGGAAACTTCAGATTGTATTGAGTCATCTGTAGAGTAGACACTCAATAAATATTTGTTTTATTGAGTTGAAGTGAGCTCTCTTTGTAAACAAACAAAAATGGTGAAAAGATGAAGATAGCATCATGGCATCCTGTCATATTAGGTCAGATTCTCAACTTCTATGAAAAGAATTTGAGTGTCCTGAGCATGGTTTGAAGTTGAGGCTGAGAGAGGTCTTTAAAACATTCTAAACAAGGGGGATTTTAAAGAAACTAGATATGGGAAGTTTGAGAAAAAACGTTTTTAGGGTTTTGATTATAAAAGTAATAATAGCTTATGTTTATTGAATGGATATTATGTGCTAGACTAGAGTCTCTTCAAAGTGCTTTCCTTAGCATTTATGGAGTTTTCATGTGGAAGTGGGATTAGATTTATTCTTTGCTTCTCCATATGGAGAAATATGTCTAAGCAGTGGAGATCAGAAAAATTTAAAGTGAATATATGAATTTTAAAAAAGAATCTACCAGAACTCTTTGAAATTTAACTGAAGATCTCCTGAAGTAGTAAGATTCCCTATCATGGAAAGTGTTCAAAGAGCACCTGGGTTCCCACTGGCCTGGGACAATTCAGAGATAATTCATAATTTCAACTGAAGATCAAACTGAGTGACATAGAAAGCTTCTTCCAGTTCTGAATATCTGTAATGCTAAAATACATTTCTTGCATCTCATTAAAGAAAGTAATGCATCTTTAGAAATAAAAACATAGGCTTTTGATATCGAGATGTTGAAGTTATCAGTAGATTTAAACTTACTCAACAAGATTTTGGAACACATGTTAAAGTAATAAAATTGCAAGCTAGTTAGAATTTGATTAATAAAAGCAGCAAAACACACTTGTCTCTCTTAAACATATCTTCAGAAGAGAATTTTACTCTACTATTTAAATAGCGCATAACAAACATAAAACTCCCATCATTTTACTGAAAAAGACAACAAGCACATTATGAGACTATAAAGTGGGTTTTTTTATAGTTCCACTTTCCCACAATTAGGTACATGCAATATATAAACCTTTTAGCTCTTTAAGTTATCTCTCTCCTCTTTACCTTACTCTGTTTTTTCTGTCTCTGTCTTTTCGTTTCCTTTTGCTTCTAATGTAGTTTGTCCAAAAACAAAATTTCTTTTTGGAAACTTGTGGAAACATGAGTGACATAGAGGCAAAATATAACTATAACTCCTTCTTTTCTCAAAGGGTTACAGAAGTGGTCTATTTTATTACACTCCAGCGTCATTAAATAATGATACATCTTAGCATTTTTTTCTACGTAGCTCTTAGTTTTTTTTATTTGTGAAGTGATTCACAATAGACTAAGTAATTTCACCTACATTGTGATCTTATTATATACTATCTTACTATAGTATAGTTGATTTAACCAATAGTTAGCAGTGTTCCCTATCATTTGCCATTTGCCAATGACAATAGATAGTTCACATTTGCAATAGCTACATTTTAAAATTTTCAGTATATACAATATAATAATTTTCTATGGCATGAAATTTCTCCAAAAATTATTTTTTCTGGTCAGAAACTATTTCATTTTTGGAAAGTTTATGAGCCTCTCTATTTTAATCACCATCACGAGCATTTGACTCTCTTGAAAAGTCAAAGAACATTTTCATGATTACAAGTAGATAACAAAACTCTTGTATAGTTTGAGATGCTGTGTGTTCAGCTGGATTTACTCACTGGCTAAATGTCTTACTCCTACATAAAAGGCTTGTCATGTACAAATTGGGAAAAACTATTGATAAATTAGTATATGGCATGAACCTTCTGGATTGCTTAGAAATACTCGACATGATTAATGTTGTGTTGGAAATGACAAGTCCCAGCTCTATGTCAAAGAAAAACTGACTTTCTGTTGCTGGGAATTTTAGGTTTGGAGTGTTTATTTGAAGTTGATGTTGACAGAACCATGTTATTTTATGCGGCTTTAGAGATATTGATAATATGGAAACTATTCCTTGTGGAATTAGCAGAATAAATAACTCATTTTGGTCTTAACTCTGTGGTCCTGAGCCTATGCCTTTTATGGCCCCAACAGTAGCTGGGCTGTGAGCAATTTTTAAAGGAGACACTGGAGGTTTGCCTGTGCTTTGGAGATATGGCTTGAGTGCTTTAGAATCTAGTGAAGTGCTTCTCTGAAGCTTTTAAGAGTCCTGGTATAGTGATCTTTTCTGCCAACTGAGATTGTATTTAAGAATAATCAGAGATAGCATATTGAGGACATAGAAGGTTTTGTAGTAAAAATGTCAAATAACATGTCTTTCTGCAAAGAGTTAGATTGATTGCCTAGATGCACTGAGCCTTTATGAACCAAGTAAATAGATAAATCATTTCCCATCACTTAAACCTGAGTTTTACACCAACGCCTAGATATGCATGTGCAATTTGCATGTAAGCATAAAAGTCATAGAATTGTAACTCACTCTTCTTTTCTACCCACTTCAGAGTTAGTGTGTGTGTGTGTGTGTGTGTTTTAAGTCTAGAGAGTAACCCAAATGATGGATTAGGCTTTTAAGTTTTACTTATTGTCCAAGAACTAAATATGTATTATAATATTTTCAAGCTAGTTTTTATAAAGACTCTAGAGACTTAGAATTTTCATACCTCATTTTCTCCACTTGCGTGCAAATGAGGAATCCAGAGTTGTGATGGGTGACTCAGTTAAAAATAAATTTAGTCTGGTGTAATGCTCATCAACAGAAGTTTGCTGCCACCAATCTAATATCAACTAGAATCCCAAATCTGGGATTCAGAAAGAGGAGAAACTTTATTCAAGAGAACAGTTTGTAAACTGGGGAAACAGCCTCCTCTGGAAACCAAAAGTATGTTCCTCAAAGACAAAGGGGAGGCTGCTTTTGTAACAAAAGTTCCCAACCTGGTTCTTAATTGCTCCACTTTCATGCAAATGAGGAATCCAAATTTGCACAACATGATTGGTTCATATAGCATCATATTATCTTTGAGCATTCTGATTGGTCATAATGGAGCTGCTCTGATTGGTCAGCAAATGAGAATATAGCTGCATAGTTCAGAGTGGTCTGAGCAGGTCTTGGTCCATTGGTTGAAAGATGATACCAGGAACTTCTTTATAAGAGTTGACAGCTGGAGCACAGTAAAAGAGGCTGAAGGTTCATCTGCAGCTTTTTCCTGAAATGCAGCATGTGTGAGGGTCCTCTGCAATGGCTGCTAGATTCTAGTAATGCATTTGTTTTCAGTTAACCATGAGGAGTCCTTCTTGGCAGATACATTCCTTCTTGAGGTCCACTGTAATTATTCTAGACTTAGGTGTCAGTTCATATCATCCTATCCTATATAATCTACACTAATAAAAGAGAAACATGGTAATTAGCGTATGACCGCTACCCTTCCCATTGGCTAATCAGCATATCCTTATGCAAATGAACTGTCAGCCAAGATGGCGGCCAGCAGCCAGGCAGCTGGAAGCGAACATGAGGCTTGCTTGCTTCAGTGACTGCAGACTCCAACGTTCTCCGCCTGACTTGCAGGCCTCTGAGCTGCAACTCTAAGAAACTATGTACTATGTTGCAAATAAGAAGCTAAACAAAACCCCAGAAACCAGATTTCAGCAGGCCCGGGATCTCAGAGCTGGAGTTATACATTGTTTCAATTATAGAACCGAAACAAACCAGATGCCTGTTTTCAGCAGCAGAAGCCTCAGAGCTAGAGCCAGAGCTAAAGCTGGCCCAGAATAAAAAAGAAAAAAAGGAGCGGTTGGGAGCTTCAGTCAACTGCCAAACTGAAAGCAGCCCTCAGCCCCTCACCCAGACTGGCCAGGCACCCCAGTGGGGACCCCCACCCTGAAGGGTGTGTGACCAGCTGCAAACAGCCATCATCACCTCACCCAGGCATGCCAGGCACCCCAGTGGGGACCCCCACCCTGATCCAGGACACCCTTCAGGGCAAACCAGCCGGCCCCCAGGCCTCTATCCTATATAGTAAAAGGGTAATATGCCTCCCAGCACTGGAATCAGCGGAGCCGAGAGGCCTCCTGGCACCGTATCAGCGTGACAGGGGGCAGCGCCCAAACCCCCTGATCGCCCTGTGGCTCTGTGTGTGACAGGGTGCAGTGCCCCAACCTCCCCACCCCCCACAGGCCCTGCTCTGTGATGGGGTAGAGCCATAACCTCCCCATTGGCCCTGGCCTGAGTGTGAGAGTGGCGGCACCCCAACCCCCTGATCAGCCCTGCTCTGTGGGTGATAGAGGGTGGTGCCCCAACCTCCCGCCCCCTACACCGGCCCTGCTCTGTGTGTGATGGGGTAGAGCCATAACCTCCCCATTGGCTCTGCCCTGAGTGTGACAGTGGCGGCGCCCCAACCCCCAAATCAGCCCTGATCTGTGGGTGATAGAGGGCGGTGCCCCAACACCCTGATCCGCCCTGCTGTGTGTATGACAGGCGGCGGTGCCCTAACTCCCCTATCGGCCCTACTCTGTGAGTGACAGAGGGGAGCTCCCCAACCCCCTGATTGGCCCTGCTCTGTGCATGACAGGGTACGGAGCCCCAACCCCACTGATGGGCCCTGCTCTGTGCCTGACAGGGGGCAGCGCCCCAACCCCCTGATGGGCCCTGCTCTGTGTGTGACAGGGGGTGGTGCCACAACCTCCCTATCCACCCTGCCTTGAATGTAACAGGGGGCGGTGCCCCACCCCCCAATCGGCCGTACCCTGAGCGTGACTAGGGGTGGCATCGCAACCTCCCAATCCGCTCTGCTCTGTGCATGACAGGGGGCGGCGCTCCAACTCCCAAATCAGCCCTGCTCTGAGCCCTACCAGGGGCTGCACCTAGGGATTGGGCCTGCCCTCTGCCACCCAGGAGCAGGCCTAAGCCAGCAGGTCGTTATCTCCCAAGGGGTCCCAGACTGCGAGAGGGCACAGGCCAGGCTGAGGCACCCCCCTCTTCCCCCCGAGTGCACAGATATTTGTGCACCAGGCCTCTAGTCCTATATAATAAAGAGCTAATATGCAAATGGTCATCATGCCCTCACGCCATCATGCTGTAATGGCTCAGACACTCAACACTGCGGAGAGAGGAATGGGGATGAGACAGGCACAACTGAGCTCACAAGAGAGGAATGGGGACCAGCCAGGCTGTGGCCCAGGAGAGGGACAAGCCGCCCGCCTCATGGTCCTGGGTGCCAGTGGCTGTGCCTGTGCCTGCGGCCCAGGAGAGGGACAAGCTACCTGCCCCATGGCCCCCTGTGGCTGCAGCCGGCCCAGGCGAAGCTGGCCCGAGTCCTGGGTGCCTGCGGCCTGCCAGAGGAAGGGAAGTCCGGGTCCTGGGTATGGAGCGAAGCAGAGGCAGTTAGGGGCAATCAGGCCAGCATGGGAACAGTTAGGGGCAAGAGGCAGACAGGCAGAGGAGGTTAGGGGCAATGAGGCAGACAGAGGTGGTTAGGGGCAAGCAGGCAGGTGAGTGGTTAGGAGCCAGTGGTCCCGGATTGTGAGAGGCAGTTGGACATCCCCCAAGGGGTCCTGGATTGGAGAGGGTGCAGGCTGGTCTAAGGGACTCCCCTGCCCATGCATGAATTTTATGCACTGGGCCTCTAGTTATAAATAAAAGTCTAAAACACAATGAATTTTAAGAGTAGATCGTATTATTGCACACATAGGATCCCTGTAATAGTTCCATGAATTAAAAAGAACCTATTTTATTTTTTCTGGGAAGAGCTTTAATTCTCAATATGCTGTTTAAAAGAACTACAGAGCTTCAAAGGACCTTTCAGATCATTAGTCAGTGCCATATTTTGGACAGGTGGAAACTGATGCTTAGAGAGAGTAGGTACTCACCTAAGTTTGGAAGCCAGCTAATGGCAGAGCTGGCCCTGATTCCAAGTCTATCAAGCCTCATACTGGTAAAGTCTGTCTTCTTTCCTCTCCCATTTATTACTAAATATGAAATTCATCAGTGCTCTCTTGTCGATTAACACTCCCTCCACGTTCTGCGTGGAGTAGGGTTTGGTATCTGAAAGTGGAGCTGCACAGCAAATGAGAGAAAAAGACACGAGATAATTTTGCAATATTGGGGGACCAGGCGGACAAGTCCCGAAGGACTTCCTCTCTGTGCTTAGGTCTCACCAAGCTTTTATTGATCTGGGATGCACTCATAGCATAGCCCTTAGGCAGGTGACCCCATTAACAGGCAGACTAGCCCATCAGCAAGGATTTACATAATAATAAATGGGAATTAAGGGAACTAAGGTGGGGATGCTTCAGCTATTATTACCTAAATTAACTGGGTGGTTCCTAGATTAACTGGGTGGTGCAGTTCTGACCTTTGCTAGGACTTCAAAGGTTACTAGCTTTTGGGGGTCTCTGTTTAAACTCAGCTAGTGAAGACAATGAATGGACTCTGGCACTCTCTCTCTTCCTTTAGTCCAGGTTCTTAATGTGTGGTTAAGCACACAGTCTATCTGGGTTCAAATCCTAACCTCACCTCTTGCTAGCTCTGTGGAACTAGGCAATTTATTTAATTTCTCTGTGCCTCAGTTTCCTCATCATAAAGGAAGAATAACAATAGAACCTACCTCTTAGAGTTGACTAAGGACTGATTAATGAATAATTGTAAAATTCTTGTAACAGTGCCTGGCACATGATAAGTGTCATGTGTGTGTTTGTTTAAAAAAAAAAAAAAAGCAAGAAAAATTAGTGTGGAATATTTGTTGTGAACCAAGAGGCCATTCAAGGCCTTATTGGTATGAGGGAGGTAATTTGCATCAGGTGAGCCTCACTTGTGCCTTAGGAGACACACGCGACACTGTAACTCCTTTAAGAAGACTGCCAAATGCTTGACTATGTGCCATGGCATATTCATTTTTATATCCCCACTTCCAAGCACAATGTCTTGCCCATGGTAATTGCACAATAAATATGTGTTGAATAAATGAACTAATGATGGGTTATTTATTCAACCATTCATTGATTATTCTATATAGAAAATGAGATCTCATATGACATTTTCCAAGAGGAAATAAGTAGTTTGGGGATGGTGATTTGAACCAAAGTATCTCTAGATGGAGGCAGAAGATATGCATGGCTACACATCTTACCTGATTCAGATCTAACTGGAAAATCAGGTGAGTCTGGGCCTGCAGAAGGATCTATCAGAGATGCTAGGAAGGGCAGAGGTAGGGAAATGAAGTTGGGACTGACACTCGTAGTGGAGGAAAAAAAATAGACTTAAAGCCCCAGAAAGTCATTTCTGAAACAGTTTCCATTAGCCTAGCAGAAGAATAGGAAAATTTCATAATCTCAAAAATGCTTCCAGCCCTAACCAGTTTGGCTCAGTGGATAGAGCATAGGCCTGCAGACTGAAAGGTCCCAGGTTCGATTCCGGTCAAGGGCATGTACCTTGGTTTCGGGCATATCCCCAGTAGGGGGTGTGCAGGAGGCAGCTGATCGATATTTCTCTCTCATCGATGTTTCTAACTCTCTATTCCTCTCCATTCCTCTCTGTAAAAAATCAATAAAATATATTTTTTAAAAAATGCTTCCAAAGAAATTAAAGCATATACCAGTAGAGTTTCTGGAGATTACTTTACAAAAAGATACAATGAATGAAAAAGGTGTTATGAGAACGTTTGAAGAATTGATGCCCTTGTAATGTGCCCATATTTTGATACTTATGTTAATTTTGTATGTTTGCTTAAAACAAACTACAGAAAAGCTAGTCAAATAAATGTCTGGTGTGCTTATTTTGAAATTCAACAGGATACAGTTAGCCTGGGTAAATGGCATCAGATTTTCTCTTAAACCTTCCTCCTTTCCTTGGTATCAGTAATATCCATTGAGCATCTCAACCAAGGCCAGCAATCTACCACAATTGGACTACCACAATGAATTAGCTGGGCACACAATAGAGTGTACAGATATCCTCCTATCTAATAATAGAAAAAGATGGTAATTGACTATACCTTCACTACGTCTCCCATTGGCTAATCAGCGAGATATGCAAATTAACCACCAACAAAAATGGTGGTTAATTTGCATACATAGGCGAGAAGTGGCGGAGCAAAGACTGAAGGCAGCTCCGGCTGGAGCAGCGAAGGCTTGAAGGCGGCTCCGGCTGAAGCGAAGGCCTGGGTCCCGGGTGCCAGAGGATAACTGGTGCTGGCAGCCAGGGGAAGGGAAGGCCTATTGCATAAATCTTTTCGTGCAACAGGCCTCTAGTCTTATTATAAAGATACTAGAGGCCCAATGTACGAAATTCGTGCAAGAGTAGGCCTTCCTTCCCCCAGCTGCCAGCACTGGCTTCCCTTTGGCACCAGGGATCCAGGCTTCCCTCACAGCCCTGGCTTCATCCAGAAGGTTGTATGGAAGGATGTCCAGAGGGATGTATCGTCTAATTAGCATATTATGCTTTTATTATTATAGATACACCTGAAAC
This sequence comes from Myotis yumanensis, assembly GCF_028538775.1. Taxonomy (NCBI): domain Eukaryota; kingdom Metazoa; phylum Chordata; class Mammalia; order Chiroptera; family Vespertilionidae; genus Myotis; species Myotis yumanensis. Next base: position 197,682,915 of record NW_027223753.1, on the reverse strand, counting down.
TTATATAACATTAACCAATGTCACCCCAATAAACTTAATAAAATTATGAAAAATTTAAATAAGAATTTGTTTTAAAAAATAATGATGTCTGGGTCATAGTCTGGTCCAACTAAACCAGAATGTTCTTATTCTAAGCTTCCCAGGCAATTCTAATGTGCCGCTATGCTTGGTAACCAATAGCTTCAAGTGCTTTTCAAACTTTGTCATGCATCAGGGTGACCTGGAGGGCTTATTAAACATGAATTGTTGACTCCTATATTCAGAGTTTCTGATTCAAAAGATCTGGAGTGAGGCCATAGAATTACTATATTTCTAAAAATTCTCAGGACATGCTGATGCTTTTGTTCCAGGTACCCTGCTGAAAGAACCCTGGCTTAACCTCTTTCCTTACACCATTCCCTTCTTTCTGATCACTCACAGAGTCTCCTGAATCTTACCTTCTGAATATCTTCACATCCAACTTTCCTCTCCATTCACTTGTCTCTGCACTAATTCTCTCTTCTTGAAATATGTTTCTTTCTGTGTTCTTGCTTCCAGTCTCACCTACTCCAATCCATTTCCAAAGCTTCCAGAGTAATCTTTCAAAAAATGTGTATATTAACACCATGATTACAAGTTTGAATTATTAATTTGAAGTGTGAAAACTAATGACTCTCTTAATAGTCAACTGTATTTCTACAATTTATTCTATATTCTACCAACTTTCATGATTATTTCTTGACCCCCAAGAAAATCTTAGTACCACTTTTCCATTTGTACAGCATTGAGTGGCATTCACTATATTTTACAGTGAACATTTAGACAGAGGTCTTTCATTCTTCATCATGCACTATAGGAGGGGGGTGTCATTGTATCTTATTCATCATTGTATACCAAGGATTTAGAACAGCACTTGGAGAAAGAAAAGGTCTAATCAATTATCTGCTGATTTAGTGGGTTGCATTTGTTAGCTAATTTACTCTCAGTTCCTCTGGCACCTTTTGAACAATTTTTAGTGAGGCTTTGAGTAAATAGAAATTTATACTTCAGCATTACTGATGTAATTATCACTGTGTCGATGTTTTCTGATACAAACTGCCTTCTGAAATAAATTGAGACCTTTTGAAATCTTAACCATTAAAAAATTTCAACATTTTTTTCCAGAGGAGAATATTGTAAGTCATTATATAAACATAATTTGAATTATTTAGGTTTTGATTTTCTTCATTGTAGAGATGCTTTTTAATATCCATAGCAGAGTAAATTGTGATCTTTTAATAATGGATGTGTTTTTGAAATTAGACATACCATTCAAAAAATTATCCTGTAACACTAATGGCAAAATAATATTCAGTTTATATACATTGTGAGAAATTGACACATTCTCAAATTGACATTGGAAGGAAAATGATGTATTTTTTTGAGAACTCAAAATTCTAAATAAATTGTTGTTGAGAGCTGACTAAAATTAATCACTATTACACATACTCTAAATCTTTGCATACAAATTTACTTTGGATTTAGGATATAACTTAAATTTATAAAGGCCAATGTTACCTTTATATAAACATGATATAAACTAGGCTTAAAACAGAAGTTACCTGTTTCTCTATATGATGGATATTTGTGGGTTTTCCTTTGGGGAGGGGGAGGGGGGATAGCTCCTCTACTGTGTGCAGCAATGACGCTTCTGACATAATCTCAATTTGCCATGTTTCCAGGAAGATTCCACTTTGTCTTTTCAGCAGTAACCATCTTGAATGCTACACTGGTCAAATTCCTATATAATAAAAGGCTAATATGCAAATTGTCCCCTCGACTGGGAGTTCAACCAGGAGTTCAACGAGGAGTTTGACCAGGGGTGGAGCCAGCCGGCCAACTGCCCAAGGCCCCTCCCCCTGGCCGGCTGGCCCAATTGCCCCAATCAGGATGGGCTGGATGGACCCCATCTGTGCATGAATTCATGCACTGGGCCTCTAGTTTAAAAATAGGAACCACTATTTATTAGACAACTTTGATTTGCAAGACAATTGCCAAGCACTCTGTGTGTTATTTGTAACCTCATATCAAACTGTTAAGAGAAAGGCCATAGCAGCATTCTTTTCTAAAAATGACTTTTAGTATTTTTAGAATCGTGATTCTAACCATAAAACTTCACCCAAAAGAATGTCATCAAGGTCAAGAATTCACAAATCATGCAACTGTTCATTCAACACTTCAAATTCTAAAGATAAATACAGCAACGACATCATGAAATGATTATTCACTGCTCAGTCACTTTTAGATGCCTTACTCACTTACTGTATTTAATTTTCACAATGGCCTAGAAGGTAGTACGTACTTTCCTATTATGCAGATAAGAATAAAGTCTCAGTGAGGTTAATTAGTACATGCTGTATCACTCAGCTAGTTAGTGGTGGAGTAGAAATGGAAAATCATATTTGCTTGAGTACAAGATTCCTGGTCTTTTCATTAACACTACACTATCTTGAAATTGCCTTAAGAGGGTAAAAATATACTTTTTTTCCCCATGCATTAATCCTATCTCCTATTTCTTTTTACATTACATTGCATTAAAATAAAATCTAATATCTGATATTTAGGTCACTATTTGTTGGATACTAGTTTAACATGACTAACCTTCAAATAATTTCTTTTATATTTTCCATAATGTGTATGTTGTTAGCAGTCAAAGAAAACATTGATTTTAATATTGTCTGCATTTTGCTTGAAGCATTGTTAACTAAAGTAATACATTCACATTTGTCCCATGAGTGTTCAGACAACAATGAATAACCTATCAAATATAATGTAGCAAGCTATAAAATAGGCATAATTATGTTGAGTGAGTTATGGTGTTTAAAATCACGATCTGGCATAATGTCAAATATTAAAGGGGAATGAAACCACATATGCAATGCAAAATCATTTATCCTTTGTGAATCTGGTGAGGAAGCTGTAAGGTCTCTAAAATGCCTTTGGAGAAAAATATATATCTTTGATGCCCCATCAGTGAAAACACATTGTCACAGAAAGAGAAGTTATAATAAACTTAAAAATTTTAAAAAGTGGAAGTTTTCTGCTGTATATGCTAGGAATCTTGAATTTGACTCACCAGGAAAATATTGGTTGGGGATCACCACTTACTATCCTTAATTTGGATTATCAACACTTTTTTTTTTTCAAATGAAGAACAGTCTTTTATGTTTTAAAGCATTATTTAAAGTGGTTTTAATATATCTTTTAATTTTTTTATATTACAGTTTATATTTAATATTTTATATTAGTTTCAGGTGTACAGCATTGTGTTTAGACAATCATATACTTTACAAAGTGTTCCCCTGATATTCCGGTACCTACATGGCACCATACATAGCTATTATAATATTACTGACTGTACTTCCTATGCTGTACTTCACATTCCCTGACTATTTGTAACTACCAATTTGTACTTCTCAATCCCTTCACCTTTGTCACCAGTCCAGCTACCCTCCTACTCTGGCAACCATCAGACTGTACTCTGTTTCTATTTTATTTGTTCATTTATATTGTTCTTTAGATTCAACATATAAGTGAAATCATATGGTATTTGTCTTTCTCTGACTCACTTATTTTTCTTAGCATAATACCCTCTAGGTCCATTGATGCTGTTGCAATTGGTAATATTTTGTTTGTTTTTTAACCTCACTCGAGGATATATTTATTAGAGAGGGAGAAACATCAATTGGTTGCCTCCCATACACACCCTGAGTAGAGATCAAACCTGCAACCTAGGTATGTGCCCTGACTGGGAATCAAACTCACAACCTTTTGGTGTAGGGACAACATTCCAGTTAAGTAAGCCACCAGGCCAGGGCTATTCACACTCTCTTGCTTGCTTTCTCTGCTGACACAAGCTGCCATGCTGAGCTGCTCTGTGAAAAAAGGCCCTTGTGAGGAAGAACTAAGGGCAGCCTCCAGGCAGTAGCTAGCATTGAACTGAGGTCCTCAGCTCAACAATGACAGAAAAAGTGAATCTTGCTAACAACCACATGAATGAACTTGACAGCCAATGCCTCTCTAGTCATGCCTCGGCTGCAGCCCTGACCAACTCCTTGACTTCAGTGTTTGAAGAGACTCAGCTAGAGCACTTAGATAACTTCATCTGCATTCCTGACCCAGAAACTGTGAGGTGATAAGTGTGTGAGTTTTTTTTTTTTTAATTGATTTTAGAGAAAGAGAGAAGGGCCAGGGGGAGATGGGGGTGGAGAGATTGATTTGTTGTTCCACTTATTATGCATTCATTGGTTGATTCTTGTATGTGCCCTGACCAGGGCTCAAACCTGAAACCTTGGCGTATCAGGATGAAGCTCTAACCAACTGAGCTACCGGGCCAGGGCATGTTGTTTTAAGCTACTAAATTTTGGGCTAATTTATTACCTAACAATAGATAATAAGGTGGACTTATTGTTTCAACCAATTCACATGAATTGACTCATTAATTCTTATAATAACACTATGAGGTAGACACTATTTTTAACTCCATTTTGGATCTGGGCACAACTTAGCTGCTCCTCTGTTCTTATCTTGGATTCCAAGTCCTCTTCCAAGCTCTTAAAGTTGTTGCCAGAATTCAGTTCCCTGTGGTTATATGATAAAGTCCTCATATTCTTACTAGCTGTCATCCAGAAACCATTCTTACTAGCTGTCATCCAGAAACCATTCTTACTAGCTGTCATCCAGAAACCATTCTCAGCTGCTGGAGGCAGCCCATAGTTCCTTGCCACATGCCATTCACAGGCAGTTCACAATCAGGTATTTTCTTTCTTCCAGGCCATCAGGAGCATCTCTTCTGTCTTCTAGATCCCTCTTTTAAGATCTCATCAGATCAGAATGAATTATAATATAGACTTTCTTTTGATGAACTCCACTGACTAGGAACCTTAATTATATCTGCAAAAATATCTTTGTTATATAAAACTAGAGGCCCGGCGCACAAAAATTTGTGCATGGGGGGGGGGGGTCCCTCAGTCCGGCCAGTGCCATCTTGCAGTCTGGGACCCCTTGGGAGATAACAACCTTTTGGCTTAGGCCTGCTCCCAGGTGGCAGAGGGCAGGCCCAATCCCTAGATGCAGCCCCTGGTCAGGCTCAGAGCAGGGCTGATTGTGGAGTTGGGGTGCCGCCCCCTGTCATGCACAGAGCAGGGCGGATCGGGAGGTTGCGATGCCACCCTCAGTCATGCTCAGGGTAGGGCCGATTGGGGGGTTGGGGGGCCGCCCTCTGTCACACTCAAGGCAGGGTCGATGGGGAGGTTGTGGCGCCACTCCCTGTCACGCACAGAGCAGGGCCAATCAGGGGGTTGGGGCGCTGCCCCCTGTCACTCACAGAGCAGGGCCCATCAGGGGGGTTGGGGCTCCGTACCCTGTCACTCATAGAGCAAGGTCGATCAGGGGGTTGGGGAGCTCCCCCCTGTCACGCACAGAGCAGGGCTGATCAGGGGGTTGAGGAGCTCCCTCCTATCACTCACAGGGTAGGGCTGATAGGGGTGTTGGGGCACCACCCCCTGTCACACACAGAGCAGGGCGGATCAGGGGGTTGGGGCGCCAATGGGGAGGTTATGGCTCTACCCGGTCACACACAGAGCAAGGCCTGTGGGGGGGGGGGGGGGTTGGGGTGCCACACCCTGTCACACACAGAGCAGGGCCAATCAGGGGGTTGGGGCGCCGCACCCTGTCACACACAGAGCCGCAGGGCGATCAGGGGATTGGGGAGCTCCCCCCTATCAGGCACAGAGCAGGGCCGATCAGGTGGTTGGGGCGCCTTCCCCTGTCACAAACAGAGCAGGGCGGATAGGGAGGTTGTGGCCCCGCCCCTTGTCACACACAGAGCCACAGGGTGATCAGGGGTTTTTGGTGCTGCCCCCTGTCACGCTGATCCCAGTGCCGGGAGGCCTCGCGGCTCCATTGATCCCGGTGCTGGGAGGCATATTACCCTTTTCCTATATAGGATAAAGGCCTGTTGCACGGGTGGGGGCCGGCTGGTTTGCCCTGAAGGGTGTCCTGGATCAGGGTGGGAGTCCCCACTGGGGTGCCTGGCCAGTCTGGGTGAGGGGCTGAGGGCTGTTTTCAGGCTGGCGGGTGACTGAAGCTCCCAACCGCTCCTTTTTTTCTTTTTCTTTTTAATTCTGGGCTAGCTTTAGCTCTGAGGCTTGGCTGCAGCTCTGAGACCTCAGCTGCTGAAAGCAGGTATCTGGTTTGTTTGGGTTCTATAATCGAAACACTGTTTCAACTCAGCTCTGAGATCTCGGCTGGCTGAAAGCAGGTTTCTGGGGTTTTGTTTAGCTTCTATATTTGTAACAATGTTTCAAACTGCAAGCTCAGAGGCCGGTAGCGGCAGGCGGGGAACGTTGGAGTCCTCCGTCACTGGACCAAGCAAGCCTCATGTTCGCTTCAAGCTGCCTGGCTGCCGGCCGCCATCTTGGCTGGCAGTTAATTTGCATATCGCCCTGATTAGCCAATGGGAAGGGTAGCGGAGATACGGCTAATTACCATGTTTCTCTTTTATTAGATAGGATGCTATAATCATTGGAATGAAATTCTATCATATTCATAGGTTTCAACAAGGGATGGGCCTCTTGAGATAATTTTAGAATTCTACCCACCAAATATATTTGTTGTTCTAGTCTTTAAGGCTGTTTCTATATGTTTGTAGCAATGTAGTACATTTAAATATGTATCCTCCTTTCAACTCTATCATATCATAAGCATTTTCCATTATTTATAGGATTCACAGCCATAATTTTAATAGATTTATAATGTACTATATAAAATTAAGTTTGACAAATTTTCCTACACATTTTTGTGTCAAATCCTGGGAAAATTAAGATATTTAACTTTGAAGTGAGACAAGTTTCTTAATTACATAATGCCTGGCACATTGAAAGCATTTAAATATTATCAACATCATTATAATCATAATCACTTATTCTGACCTCATTTTCACTTCACTCCAGATTATTGTAATCTATTTGATCCAAAGGATTTTTGCTTGATATCAGTAAGAATTCAAAAATATTTGGAATATGAAGAATATTCAAATGGTAATTTGAGTTTTTTGTGACTTAGCTCTCTCATTTGTAAAATGGAGATAGCAATATGCACCACACAGCTTCTTGATAATGTGTTTAAGAGGACAAATAGTATAATTATTACATAATTGATACTCAATAATTTAACTTATTTACCTTTAAAGTTCATTAAAATATTCCAGGCACTTTGTAGATACTTATAGTCAAAATTCTTATTAAATGGTCCATATTTCTTTTACATTCAGAATTTATGGAATTAACAAAAGTTTGTAAAAGATAAAATATATAATTAAAGCAAGTTTGATTTTTAAAAAATTATATATATTTTTTATTTCAGAGAGGAAGGGAGAAGGAGAGAGAGATAGAAACATCAATGATGAGAGAGAATCATTGATTGGCTGCCTCCTGCATGCCCCATATTGGGATTCGAACCCACAACCCAGTCATGTGCCCTAACCGAGAATCAAACCATGACCTCCTGGTTCATAGGTTGATGGTTCAACCCTGAGTCTCGCCAGCCTGAGAAAGCAAGTTTGATTTTCAAGGAATAAAGCAGTGAGCTCTTTTTAAAAGTTTTCTTTATGCTCCAAACAAGATCTATCAATAAGAATCTACAGAATTTCATACGTCTCATGTTTCTTAAAGATAACTTAAATAAATAATAAACATACATATACTCTTTAAAAACAGCCACTGTCTTTAATGAGTAACACGTTTTACTTAACCATTTTCCCTATAGGTTTTCTGAAGCAAGCAAAACAAACAAACAAACAAACAAACAAAACAAAACGCTTGTTCTGTTAAAAAGAGCTTCTTTAATTTTCATTTAACATGTTAAAATTGATTAATTGCTATATTTTCAGCACATTCAACTTTATTTTTCGTTGTGATTTCACCATACTCTAGTCTGAAACATTCACATAAAAACTATGTGGACTAAAATGTTATGCAAACCATTGCATGTCAATTAAATTCAGTGTTATTGGAATCTGTTAGTTTTCTTTTTACAGGAAGATACCTAGAGGTAATTGATAGAAATTATCTTTGGAGAAACATTTAGGCTGATTTGCATTATAAAAACAAAACAAAACAACTTATAAGTTTTAGCATTAAGCTTAATTAAAGGTACTTTATTCCAGTCATAATACGGGAATGTTTCAAACAACCTTTTTGCACTGATGATGATGTTCTGGTACATTAGACAAATGATCACTTCAGAAGGCAGAGTTCCCTAGGGTAATGGGCACACCGCATGGTGTGCTAGTTAAAAGCAGAGTCAGATTGGCTCTGGCCCCTTTGGTACCTCAGCTTCCTCATCTATAAAATGGGGAATACATTATCTTGAAAGGGTTTTATGAGAAGAGTGAGATCATCTGTACAGCGTGCTAACGCCTAGTATATTGTGCTCAAAGTTAACTTTTATTCCATTACTGTAATTTATTGTACCATCTTATAGGCAGTTTCTGAAAAGCTAACCTGTTGCTTTTCTAATGCCTCCCTGATGAAATTTCTTTGAAGAAAACCTGATAATATTGAGACATTAAATTGAACTGTGGCTGCCAAGCCTCAATTCTGATGGGATTTCTGTATGTTTTAGTGCCAGTCCTCATTGTAAATGAGCATGAGGAAGGACTCAGTTGGCCAGGGAAGAGAATTTAAAGCTGTTTTCTTTTAAACAGTAATGAATCTAAATCTCTCTAAAACCATTTATGGAAAAAGTTTTTTAAAGTGTTATGATGTCCATTATATAGAGCAACTATGGGGTAAATAGGCTGACACTATCCTTTTTATCTTCTGCCCTATAAAACTAGAGATATAAACTGCTATTGTTCCAATATGCAGAGTGTTTGCAGCAGCTTCTCCTACAGGAAAGGCCTCTGGTGCCCCATAAACTCTTGTAGTTCCATCCATACCTTTGGGAATCAGTCCTGGGTCCGCCTTCCCTTAGCCATGTGCTCTCTCTGCTTTATGGTTCCAGTTTCTTCTCTAATTAGCTGTAATTCTGGTTGTGCCCTCAGATAGTCTCTCAGTTCTTACTTCTTGGTTCTATGTTATACTGCCCTTGGACCAGCATTGTTCTACTCCATTCCTTGTCCTAGCAACCAGAAACTTCGCTCTGGTAAGTTATTCCAGACCCATGCCTGTCTGGAGAGGAGTAAGCGCCCCAAATCTTGAGTATTCCAGTCTAGAGATTTTCTTGGAGAACTGGGAGCTCATGTTTATTTTTATGCAAATCACCCAAGATATAAAGAACGAGGCTAAAGGGTCAACTTAGACCCATCCCCACACACCGCACCCCATTCCATCCCCACCAAGGAGAAAATGAGATGACCCTGGGATGCTGGATACCTTTGATTGATGATAACAAGATTATAACAATTTCCATAAATGTCTCAAGTGAACCCAAACACACTTTTGGGCCTTGATTTGGGAACTGCGCAGGATATGGTGAAACAACGTTTTGATGGATATTTCTGGAGAGCAGACTTTGAAGAGTTGAGGAAATATCCAAGGTCGATGCCCTTGCTCTGAGTTGTTTTCTTCCCCCAAACGTTGTTTGTCCTGAGCCATGCAGTTTCTCTGACCCAGCCCTCTTGCATCCAAGAGTACTCATGTCACAGAGGTTCACTTTTTTAGAGAATTTCCCAGCCCAATGAAGCTGGCTTCTGTGGGAGAAGAAACTGTGCACCCTACAGTGATCCCAGTGTCACAGTTAACAACTCTGTAGCCCCGGTCTAAATTACTGACACCAATTACAAAACTGGCAGATTCTTTTGGAAATACACCTTTTCCTCCATGGAGTTCATTGTTAGGTTTTGTGGGAAATACAAAAAATTCATGGATATAGTTTTCATTCTTGAGTAGATTTTAACTTATGAAAGTCACAGAAACAAATGATAAAACACGTTTTTATGCTGTATGATATTAGAGAAGGAAGTGATCTTTACAGATTTGTGGCAAGTGGTTTCATGGGTGAGTTAGGTTCAAGCTAGGATTTGAACAAAGTTGGCCGTGTGCAGATATGGGAAATATTTGATGGGGAATGTTCAGAAAGATTCACATTGCAGCTGGAACAAAGCTGATTATTTTATTCTCAGGCTTAAAACCTTTCAGTGTTTTCCAGTTATGCTTCTCAAACTTGAATGTGAATATACAATGAAACTGTTAAATGATTCAGATTTAGTAGGCCGTAGTGGAGTCCGAGATTCTGTATGTATAACAAGTTTCCAGCAATTGCATCTAGACCTCAGATAAAACTTTGAGAGGCAAGGATCTATATGTGGGTGTAGGACAAACTACACCCCATGGACCAAATGCAGCCTATCACCTGTTATTAAATAAAGTTTTATTGAAACACAGGCACATCCATTTGTTGTCTATTGTTTATGACTACATTTTCACTATAATGACAATGATAAATAGTTGTGACAGAGACCATGTAGCCTCCAAAGTCTAAAACTTTTACTATCTTAATCTTAAAAGAAAACAGTTTTACCAATCCCTGGTCTATATTATAGGATAAAATCCAAATTCTTTAGGAAGGATAGGACCAGAAAAATTTGCCTTTAGCCTATTGTCCCACCTTATTGTTCTGCACTCTGCCCTCTTAGGATACATTACTGCCATGTGATCAACTTGCTGGTACCAAATCCTACAGAGTCTTTCTCATTTCTTTACATATGTCCTTTACCTGGAACAATGTTTCCAGTTATTCCCGCCTCACTCATTTTGGACACTTCTTCTGGAAAGCTTTCTCAAGGCTGAGCTAGATGTTCACCTGTGCATTGGACCTGGTACTCCCCTGTCAGAGTACTTATTTTGCATGAATCCTGCCTATCTATCTGTCTGCTTGACTAGAAGGTAGAAATTGGACTAAGTAGTGCATGATGTATCATAGATATTTAATAAGTATTTATTTAGTGAATTAATTGATATTTCTTGATCAAAATGGGTTTATTCAGGAACAACAAAGAATTATGATTCAGGACATGCAGTCTAATGCCGAACTATGCGTAAGTCCAGAGAATAAAGTAGAGAATGTTCTTTTATAGACAAAAGGGGAAGTTTCAGGGGCACTGTTGTAGATGAAGAGTCCATTGGAAACTGAGAGCTTGAAGTGTAGTGGCTTCTCATTGGCTGAACTGTAGCAGCCTTTCATTGGCTGAGTGGTTGAAGGGATAGAGGAAGGTCATCCTTCCTGCTGGAATAGCAGAGTCTAAAAACATCTTCCTGTTTAAGATGAAAAGTACATGTCTTCCTTTTTGGGGAGTTGATGATCAGTGGTAGCATATGAAAGCTCCTTTACAGGCCCTCCAAACTCCAATTTAAATAAGGTTTCTGCTTATTGGAATCTTTGTAGAATAAAGCAGTAATAAGAGTAGCACTTTCAGGGGTAGAGTAAGGAGAGAGGTGTAATGCAGGATTGATTTAGGAGAGTAGTGGGGAAAATGTTGGACAGAGCAGTATGCAGCCCAAAAATAATGACTTTAAAACCAGGGACAAAATCTTCCTTTTCTTACTATTCTGCGTTAGTAATTCTCCAAATGACTTCTGAGAAATTCTGGGACTATGAGATGCTCTTTAATAACAGGTATTTGTGGTCAAATAAGTTTCAGAAACTCTGAACAATATGCCCACCTTTTGCAGAGTACAGTTCACAGAATTTTACAGTAAAGAAGCAAACTTAACTTTGCTTCATCCAGGGTAATTCAATTTTTTTGACTGGAATAATTCCCTCCCTTGGAATAGCAAGTGAATTTTGAGGAGTTCATTCTCTGTGGAGTTCACTGTGGGATATGTTGGTTTGGCGACCCAGAATGTGAAAGTCCATAATTGAAGTGATGTTCTAGGAAGATCTTCCTGGCAGATGCAGCGTGGAAACTTTTGGGGAGGAGGGAATGGGGCACACAGACCTGCTCTGAAGTTTGGCATGGAGCGATGAAACCTTAGGTAAAAGTGGGGAGAGGAAGGAAGGGTGAATTCAAGCCAATGTAGAAGAAACTATCTTTGAACTACTAAAATACTAAAGGTCCTACTATAAACTCCCAACTAATTCTGCGTTTAGCACACCAAACAGGGCAGATCTACTTCTTCTTTACTACTTCCTGCAATGGAGAACTCTCTATTGCAAATTGCAACTGACTTAACATACTGGAGGAAGGCTTTCTTTGATAAAACTTTATTTTTCCTTGATTTCTTCATTAGCAGTAATTCTCAGGTTAAAGTAAGTTGATATGTGATACCCCAAAATCTGGAAATACCAAGAAGTAATATATGTATTATACTCTTTTAAATTAACAATTAGACTCATATCTTTACTTTCAGAAAGTATACTACCTAAAAATATATTGAGCATGTTATTTAAAAATTAAACTAACATCATTTACCAGTGTTTTTCCTGTGAAATTTCCTATAGTTGTTTTTAATGGCAAGCTTTGAATTAGGTTCCCGTGGATTTAAATACTTATCCTGAGTCTATTAGAATATACCTGGGTATTACTAAAAACCTAAAAGTGTTGTGTTTTCCAAACTGTGTTCCAGAGGGATCTCATGAAGTGTTATAACGTGTTTGGAAAGTGCTGCTTAAGCAGATTTCTTTGCTGCAGGAATTCTTTGAGCCTTTATATAATAACTAGAGGCCCTGTGCACGAAATTCGTGCACTGGGGGGGGGGTGTCCCTCAGCCCAGCCTGCACCCTCTCTAATCTGGGACCCCTGGGGGGATGTCCAACTGCCGGTGTGGGATTGGGCCTAAACCACCAGTCGGACATCCCTCTCATAATCCGGGACTGCTGGCTCCCAACCGCTCGCCTGCCTGCCTGATTGCCCCTAACTACTTCTACCTGCCAGCCTCATCACTCCATAACCACTGCCCTTGCCAGCCTGATCATCCCCTAGCCACTCCCCTGCCAGCCTGATCAATGCCTAATTGCTCCCCTGCTGGCCCGCTTACCCCCAACTGTCCTCCTCTCCTGGCCCAGTTGCCCTTAACTGCCCTCCCTCCCCTGCTGGCCTGGTCTCCCCCCAACTGCCCTCCCCTGCTGGCCTGATCGCCCACAAGTGCCCTCCCCTGCCAGCCATCTTGTGGCAGCCATCTTGTGCCCACATGGGGGCAGCCATCTTGTGCAAGGGCGCAATGGTCAATTTGCATATTACCTCTTTATTAGATAGGTTGTTCATTGTGATTCTGTAAGAAGGGGATTTATATGCAAGGTTTCTTAAGATTATTTGGCAGTGGAATTTTTTGGATATGAGATACCATTTACCTTATACTAGTATTTTGTGGGATACCATTTGAACAATGCTGTTCTTGTATATAAATATATTATAGAGTTGTTCTTAGGATAAAATAAAATCAGGCAAGCAAACTGCTTAGCTTCCCACCTGACACCTGGCACATTTCAACTGCTAGTAGATACTGTCTTTTATTATTATACTACTAGTGGCCTGGTGCATGAAATTCGTGCACATTAAAAGGGAATTAATTAGAGGAAATATTTTAATATTGCTATTTGACCTTTCTCTATAATAGAAGTGTCAGAGATGAAAGAAAATTAGTAAAATGTATATGAAAATCTCCCTCCTGTCAGAGTCGGGGGCATGCCACAGGACCCAGAGTCAAGTCCCCGCCCATCTGTGCGCACCTTGAAATCGTGTGAGACCCGGCCAGCCCCACCTCCATCAAGCCTTGCACGGTGGGGGGCTCAGCCTCAGGTCCCTCGGCTCAGACCCGGGCGGGGGGTGCAGCTTCAGGTCCCCCATCAAACCCCACTGGGCGGGGGGCGCAATCTCAGTTCCCCCAGCCCAGCACCAGTGCGGGGGGCGCGGCCTCAGGTCCCCTGGCCCCGCCTCATGTCCCCAGGCCCCGGCACTAGGGCGTGAGGGCACGAGGGCGTGGTGACCATTTGCATATTAGCTCTTTATTATATAGGATTACTATCACAACTTGTATTTCCTGTTTGATATTATCACCACCAATATTTACTATTATCCCTCTGTTTTCCTTCCTTTTGCAGTGACTTTCCAAAAGCCTAGACAATGCATACTGTATTATTCTGTACTAATATAGATCTCTGTGGCAAAGTCAGCATTAATGTTAAACGGGATAAAATTTTATCTTATAATTTCAAAATACTATGTTTCAGTTAATTTTAGAAGCCTTTCTCATTTAATTGTGGTGCGTAGCAGCTGAGCGTGTTATTGTAGTCCTCTGAGATTCATGGGGCAAAAAGGAGTTTCTCATTTCACGAAAGATGACAAGAATATTCCTTAAATTTGTTGCCTGAAATATCTTTGCAAATTGATCAAGAGAACTAAACATTTCCATAATAGCTAGAAAAAATGTTTTGTTCTTTGCATAGTCAATGTTTTCAGGAGGCTAGGAACAAAAGAATCTTCAGAAAAACACAGTTTTCCCTGTGATATAGGCCTCTACAAATTGAAGAAAATATAACATTGCATAAATCTTAATACAAATATTAATAATAGGATAATAGTTTGTATTTGTGTTTTTTTTACACTCTGAATGAATACAGTTTATTCCACATTAATGATTTCTCAATAAAATGAGATAAAAATATGTAACTATATTATATTTATCAGAAGTTAAAGTTGCTCATCTACTTTGGGCACAGAGCTTCCAAAACTGTTTTTACAATAGTTTTAAATCTCCAATAAAGAATAAAACATTATAAATAACACAGTAAAAGAAACATTTAAAAATGTAGTTAAAAATGATTAGTGTTATTTTGCTACCCAACTACATAAAGAGATTTTACTTTTAAATTTCACATTAACTGTTTAAAATTGAGGGGATACACCTTACTTGGAATATTTTTTAAACACATATATGTTAAATTTATTTAAACTATATATTACTGTATTCACCCTGTGGATGGACTCTAGTCATATAACATCACCTGTTCATTCTCACTTGACTCTTGACCTTTTCTTTTAATCTTTATTGTTGAAAGCATTACAGATGTCCCATTTTTTATATTTTTACTAGAGGCCCAGTGCATGACATTCGTGTGCTGGGTGGGGTGGGGGGGGGGGGGGGAGGGTCCCTCAGCCCAGCCTGTGCCCTCTCGCAATCTGGGACTCCTTTGGGTATGTCTGACTGCCGGCTTAGGGGGAGGCAACCCGTGGGCTGATCAGGGAACAGCACCAGCCAGCGAGTGGCCGACCTCGCCCCTGATCACTCCTCTGCCACAGCAGTCACCTCCGCCCCCCTGATTGCTGTCCCCTCCCTCTGCCCATTGCTACCCGCCTTGGTTGGCCTGGTGTGGCCCGCTCGCCAGCCCTGCCCCTGCCAACCGGTTGTTTCACTGTTTGGTCAATTTGCATATTAGGCTTTTATAATATAGGATTTTTCGAAACTATTTAGCTTTTAATCTTATTTGATGATCTTGCTCTGGTAACACTAGATTTGGAAATTGTACATATATTTATTCTGAAAATCAATGAATATAAGGAATACCTAAACTCAAAATGCAGGAGAAATTTTTATAGGTTACTCCTTTAAGTCTTATTAAATCCTTCAGCTTTCAATAAATTATATTAAGTTTCTATTACTGTTTGAATTAAAAGGGAAGCAAATCAAGACTCAGCATAAGAGAGTATCGTAATCCCTCAAAGCTAGATGACCAAAACTAAAACTCTTAAGTGAAAGATAAAGAGCAATTAAAACCTATTGTTAAAAAATACAGGTGACTTTTTTTTTAATCTTTTGAAAACAGCAGAAACCTAAATATAATGTTCTTCCTGTCCTCTATGTGACATTGGTGTCTCTCAACCAGAGAATATTCATTTTCTTTGGAATCACAGTAACAACAAAGTGGGTCAGGAAGGAATGCCTGCCAAGGCTCAACTACTAATCCTGTCTTTGGCAAGCTCTTAGACCTCTCTGAAATGTCGTTTCTCATGTGGAAAATAGGTCAAGTAATATCAAGTGTAAATTTTCTACAACATTATTGTGAGGATAAAAAAATTAATGTATGTGAAAAAGTAGTGACAGCCCTAAATCACATTATGAATGTTAAGAATTATTGTGGATCATAAACCCTCTGAATTCTTCTTGGCCCAGATCTTTGCAAGCCTGGCTTCTTCTCTTCCTTTAGATTTAACTTAAATGTCACCTTCTTAGAGAGGGCTTCCCTGAACAATTGGTCTAAAGTAGGAATCCACATCCTCTACCAGTCACTCCTTGGCCCTGCTTCTCTTTTCATACCACTATTACTATCTGAAATTAGCCTACTTGCTGTTTATGTGTTGTTTTCTGCCTTCCTAATCTGTAGTGCGAGCTCCACAGGGCAGGGACTGTTGTGCTGTGTTCGTTGCTGACCCCTAATGTCTCAGACAGTGTATAATAAAGGAATGTGCTATCAACAATCACTCCTGACTCTGGGTCCATCTGTTAAATGGATTTGGGTCTTAGTGCTGTGTCAAGCTGAACATTTTTATCGAACTTTCTATGTTCTTGGCAACAAAAGGCTTTAGAAAGTAACTCATTCATCCTTCCAACTCCATCATCAATTCTATCCTAAAGAGAATTGCATTCTCTGTGAAGTCATTTTCACCTCAGATAAAGTCACTTTACATAAAATGCTGAACAGAATTTGTTTTATCTCCAGAGAAGTAAATGAGAGATTCATGGTTTTATTCTTTGTTACAGTGGTTAAGACCATTGAAATCATTCTTTGGGTATTTTTCTCTCTAAGGCCAACCTGGAATTAGAATCATAAAGCAACTAGGTCAGTCTGGCATTCTCAAATAGCACAATTGTACTTAACCCATTAGTTAAAAAGACTAGGCAGTTTATTCCTATCAAATAAAGAATCCCAAAAGTATGTGTTTGGAGAAATAAAATATCCCTGTCTTACAAAACTAACGACTAATCCCCGAAGGCTTTACAATCAGTTGTAAAGTTTTAAACTGCCTAGCCTTCTGTTAGTTTCCCTGGCTCTATGCCTACTGCTCTTCCCATCTCTGCTTCAGCTCCAGCCATGCTGGCCTCCTTGCCATCCCTGTAATCCTCAGCAATCCCCCTTTCCTCACACATCCACAAGGCTCGCTCCCATGTAGCCTTCAAGTGATTACTCAAATGTGACCTTAGTGGAGAAGCCTTTCTGTCCACAAAGCCTGCTCCACATTTCCTATTACCTTCCCTGCTCCCATACTGTTTTTCCATAACATATCACTACCTGACATACTTCATATTTTATTTATTTATCTCTTTATTGCCTGTTTCCTCTTGCCATAATCTAAATTCTAGGAAGGTATGGGTTTTTGTATGTCCACTGCTATGTACTGCCTGGTACATGATAAGCAGTTAAATATTTATTGAGTTAATTAACATATGAAAAAGATATTAATATGCAAAAGAGCAGCCTAATTTGAATAATCAAAGTTCACACAATTCATTAAAACTGATTATATTCAGTTCTCCAACACTTGAAGATGAGTGTTAATTAAATTGCTGCAAGGAAAAGAAACTCCAGGGTAACTCCAGGAGATAGGCTTTAATTTAAAGGATTTAGGAAAAGTAAGGAAGGAAGGGCATAAGGAAGTAGGGAAATGGAATGTCCTTTTGGGATGTAGTTACTGATCTCTGCTCTGGTTCTTGAACTTTATGGTGCATCAGAATCATCTGGCATGAATCCACTCCATTTTTGGTTCAATAAGTCTGCATGGGGCCTAAGAAATTGCACCTCTAACCAGTTTCCAAGTGATTCTGATGCTGTTAGTGATTCTGATTCTGCACCTTGAGCTCACCGACCTGGTAGTATAAAAGCCACTATATTGACCTTATTGCTGTCTTGTACTAATGACTTGGTTTCTTCGACTTTGCTTCCACATTCCTGTTTCACTTATTCTAATACCAGTTCTTACTTTTACCTGAAGTTCTTGGCTTACTCATAGAATCTAGTGCCTCATGACTTCTGCCTTTTGGCTTTTTCTCTCCGTGACCCTCTGTCAACTTGAGTCTGTGTCTCTCATTCAAAGTCCCCAGGGACTTCAATGATTTGATTGGATATTCTAGTCACTCTCCTGTAGAGTCACCCTGTAGGGCACAGCTCTTCTAATAGACATCACACAGGCCCCTTTGGTCATGCAGAGATCCTGGAATAACCAAGTCACCTGGAATAAAGCAGAATCACCTATGCATAAGGCATTTCATCTATCTTTGTTCCAGAGTCTGTAAGGCCATAGGCACTTGAGGGTTTTGAGAAGAGTGCTCTGTACGTGATAGACAACTTGCATGGAGTACCTGCTTCAAGGGGATTAAAGATAGTGTGGAAGAGAATGCCTGTATTTTACTGCCAAGTAAGCCATAAATTAGCCTAGTAGTACTAGACGAATTTTTGTTTTTCTTTGAGCCTGTTTCCCTGGTGATAAAGTGAGGGAATTTGACAGGATGATGAGTTGTAAGTTATTTACCATATGCAGTGTGCTAGATTTCATTAATCTGTTAGTGTGCATACATAGTTGCATGACCGGGTCAGCCTTAATCTCCAAGTTTGTATGATTCAACATATTAAAATTGAACTTAATACTCTTTTTATTTGTGTGTTTTTCTAAGGAACCAACTTGCCCGAGTTTGAACGCTCATTCTGCATTTACTAACCATGTGACTTTGGGCAAATAACTTTATCTGAGCCCCAGTTTTCTCATCCATAAAATTTGGATTATAATAATTTCTATATAGTTTTTTTGGATTCAATGAGGTATTACATGTAACGTATTTATGACAGAGATGAAATTATTTAATATATATTAAAGTATTTAGCAAAGTATCTGGCACATGGAAAAGACTGTGCAAGTGCTCTAAAACTTATTTTTATATATTTTTATCTGTGCTACATTTTTCTGTTTTAATACATGTGACTATTCTGTGCATGGGCTATTTACTTAGAATTGTGCTTAGAATATAAAGTCCGAAACCCTATAATAAATAAAACGATGTAATGAGGAAATTTTGAAGTGTTTTGGAAATACCTATGTATATTCTTTTAAAATATATTTCTGGAAGCAAAGAGGCATGTGACATTCTGTAAACTATATAACTGTAAGAACATAAAATATACTGATCTTTGCCAAAGGTTGGAGAGAGGGAGGAGGACTGACCAAAATGGACAAAAGGGAACTATTCTCTGTCTTGTTCATGGTGGTAGTTACATGACTGAATGTGTTTGTCAAAACTCATAAATAAAAGAAGTAAAATTTATTGCTATGTTGTAGCTAAATAAACCTGAATTTCTTTTTTAAAATGCTTCTTGGCGTAATCTTTTTGATCTGGGAGATTTTGTAGGGTGTACAGTTGTGTGTAATTCTGATCTCACACATTGATTTCCTAAACTTACCTTCATTTATATTTTAAATACGTGAAATATAACATAAAATGCCAGGAAAAACACTGCCACTGTGTTTTTCCCTACTCATTTCTCCTGGGGTGCCTTAGGCTTTCCCTCATGGAGAAAATGGTAACTAGAGTTGCTTATTCGATACTAGAGGCCGGGTGCATGGATTTGTGCACTTTTGGGGTCCCTCGGCCTGGCCTGCGCAGATTGGGCTGAAACCGGCAGTCCAACATCCCCGGAGGGGTCCCAGATTGCGAGAGGGTGGTTCTCGGGTCACGCACCCCAGGATCGGGTTCCCTGCTCTCTGGTTCCAAGTGTGTCACCTGAGTACCACAGCTGCCAAGTCAGTGCAGCTTGGCAGCTCCTGCATTGAGTGTCAGCCGCCCCCGCCCCCCCCCCCCCCCCCCCGCCCCGTGATCAGTGTGTATCATAGCTACTGGATGGAGTGTCTGCCCCCTGGTGGTCATTGTGCGTCATAGCTACTGGCCAGTCAGCCAGTTGGCCTCAGCCAGTCGCTTAGGCTTTTGTATATATAGATTTGTTGATGCTATTTCGAGTGGCACTATTTTATAAAGGTTATTTTCTAAATTGTTGCTGGTATTATGAAAACGAAATAGGGTTTTATGACTATTTCATATTCATTAACATAGCTAAATTTAATATTGTGTAGATTATTTTAGCTATTTTTTAAAAATCATATTAAAGAAGCTCCTAGTATGCTAAGTATTCTTAAATTATTATAAATGTATGTCAAGTTTTCTGAAACATTTTCTGCATCTGCTGAGGACACATGATTTTTTCTTCTTCCTCATTTTCTTAATGTGATGAATTAGGCTAATTGATTTTTTAAAATAAAATGTTATTGATTTCAGAGAGGAAGGGAGAAGGAGAGATAAAAATATCCATAATGAGAGAGAATCATTGATCAGCTGCCTCCTGCACGCTCCACACTGGGGATCGAGCCCGCAAAAGGGCATATGTCCTTACCAAGAATTGAACCGTGATCTCCTGGCTTATAGGTCGATGCTCAACCACTGGCCAGGCCTAATTGATTTTTAAATGTTAAAACAATCTTGCTTTCCTGAATAAATTATTGATTTATTATATTTTATTCATTTTGTGTTTGTTGACTCTGACTAGCTAATACCTTGTTTAGAATTTTTGTGTTTATGTTCATGAGTATAGTTCAACTTAATTTTCTTTCCTTGTGGTTCCTTGTCATATTTTGATGTCAAGATTATGATAGATTCACAATACAAGTTGAATGAAGGTGTTCACTTCTCCTCTATTCTAACATGGTTTTGTTTTTTTTGTTTTTGTTTTTTTGTAAGATTGAGGATAACTCTCTTAAATGCTTAGAAAATTCACCAGAGAAGCCATCTTGGTCTGGAATTTTTAAGAGGTTTTAAATTATGGATTTATTTTCTTTAATGTCATAGGATTATTCATATTTTTATTTCTTCTTTGTTTATATTGGTAAATGTTCTTTATTATAATTTTGTTCATATTACTTACATTTCCAATAGTTTATCAGCATAAAATTTCTCATAACATGCTCAGACATATTTCAATGTCTGTAGAATCTATAGTGATGTTCCTTAGATTATTCAGTATACATTGTCTCTTGTTTTTCTTGATCACTCTTCCAAGAGTTTTACCAATTTATTAACCTTTTCAAAGAATCAATCTGTAGCTTTGTTGATTCATTCTAATGTGTATTTTTTTATTTCATTTATATTTGCTCTTATCCTTCTTACATTTTCTTTGACTTTATTTTGCTTTTCTTTTTCTTCTTGAGATGAATGCTCAGTTCATTCAGTTTCATCCCTTTTTTTCTAATGCATGCATTTAATTTTAAAGGCTATAAATTTTGATATTTAATTTTTTATAATTTTATTATAATTCAGATTAAAACTTTTTCTGATTTTTACTTCAATTCACTACTTGACACATGGGCTATTTTGTATTTCTAATTTCCAAATATAAAGATATTTTCTAGTTATCATTTTGTATTTGATTTCTAGTTTAACTCCACTGAGGTTGTTATTGGTGGAAGTGGGATTCTTGGGGATGCTGCTGGAATAAGAATTTTCAGAGGCCTCCACAGGAGGATGAGGTATTGTAGGAAGCGTTATTTCTGTGAGATTACATACTTGAGTTTTCAAGGTCCCATTTCCTTCATGTCCACCAAGAAAAAAGTCTCATATTGCTAAGATCAAAGCCAGAGTTTCCATTCCATGTCTGTACAGTCCAATACAGTCTCAGGCTAGCATAATTTGTGTTCCCTGATGCAGTCCATTGCATGTGGGGTCTACAGGGCCACATGGCTATGGAAGGAATATGGGCAGGAGCAAAGCCAAAGGAACCAGAGAGCCAAGAGTGCACCAAGAGCCAAGAGATACAAGAGCAAGCTCCTTTGTCTAGGGCAGCGGTTCACAGGGGTCGCCTAAGGCCATCGGAAAACACATATATAGTTACATATTGTTTTGTGATTAATCACTATGCTTTAATTATGTTCAATTTGTAACAATGAAAATACATCCTGCATATCAGATATTTACATTATGATTCATAACAGTAGCAAAATTACAGTTATGAAGTAGCAACGAAAATAATTTTATGGTTGGGGGTCACCACAACATGAGGAACTGTATTAAAGGGTGGCGGCATTAGGAAGGTTGAGAACCACTGGTCTAGGGGATTATGTTTTCCCACATTTTCATAGGCTTATATTGACCCTGCCCTCTCTGGCCAATGATCTCTGTTTCCAGGTTGATAGGCATCTTCCCTATGTCATACCAGCTTTACTGCACACGCATCTATCTCCCTTTTGTTGGACCCTTTCCTCCAGTGACCTGTGGGGAATGGACTGGTGGTTCACTGGGGAGTGTGAAATTGCAGCTTCCTGGTGAAGCTACCCAAATAACATGCCGATAATGTCTGGCCTCTCCTTTGCTCCTTTCCTATTATTAATAACTAGCTAATTACTTTCAGTGTCAAGGTCAGATTTTAATCCCTTGAAATTTGCTTTTGGCCCAGCATATGGTCAATATTTGGACAAGTAGAAGGGTTGGCTTTATCTGATCATTTAAATCTGGTATTCACCAACTTCCAAGAAGCCCATAGACAGAATTCAGAGTTTATGAATTTGAATGGGCGAAAAACTACATCTTTATTTTCACTGATCGCCAATTGAAATTGAATATTTCCTTCAATAATGAATGTAATTAACAAATCAGAATTGGATACCAATACAGATATTTTCAAATCACATAACACTGTTGGAAATAGCATAATATCATTTTCTTTCCTAACTACACTAAAATTGGGTAATTATTAGACTGCTTGTTTGATCATCTGTTATAATGCATTAATAAAGAAGCACACATATTACTATATCACAAGTTTTTAAACATTTTGATAGTAGAATTTTAATATAATTCATTTCCTTTGTATTCTAGGCATTTTATCTTATGCATTTAAGCACATTAGTCTAAAAACAGTTCATAGGCTTCACCAGAGTGCCAGTGGGCCTTAGGGAACATCAACAAAAAAAAGGTTAAGATACTATTGCAACAGGTAGGAAGAGTATACGGGTATAGGAACAGGGAGTTTAGCAGATTGGTGTAGGGAGTTGGAGAATTTTTTTGGCTATTGCTTTTAATTTTCTGAGTGATATAGATGTCGAGATCATTAAGACAGAGTGAGAAAGGAGGGAGGAGATAATGGAAATTTGAGTATAGAAAAAGGTGTGAATTAGTTTTTTCAGAGAAAAAGGAAGTTAATTTACTAGGAGAATGTAACTGGATTGCAGCACAGTGCTGAGTACCCACTGTAATTTTAAATCTAAAGGGAGACTACAATTGTGTGTTTTTCTCATGCTATATTCAGCTACACAAGGTGTAATGAGTTGAGTTAACCAGTTTGAATTTTTCAAAAGAGTAGGTGAAGGGAAAGAGGAGCAAGGTAATGAATAACCTATATAGAAGAGTGATACTAGAGATGGATTCTTAATACCCAGTTGGATAAAGAGGGAAGTGAGTCCAGCCGGTGTGCTCAGTGGTTGAGCACCAACCTATGAACCAGGAGGTCACGGTTTGATTCCTGGTCAGGGCACATGCCCAGGTTTTGGGCTTGAGCCTTAATGTGAGGTGTGAAGGAGGCAGTTAATCAACTATTCTTTTTCATGATTGATGTTTCTGTCTTTCTCTCTTCCTTCCTCTGTGAAATCAATAAAAAATTTTTTTTAAAAAAAAAGGGAAGTGAGAACATGAAGGCATTTTTGGTCAGTGGTAAGGTCAGTGAATAGGAGGTTTTCATGAGGTGAATGAATTTGTAGAGTTAGGGATACTGCAGTAAACAAACTAGAGATAGACCAGAGAGAGCAAATGAAAAAAAAAGTCTAAAAAAATAAACAGAAATGATAGTTTGAGGGAGTGAGAGGCAAGTGAATAATTTGAGGAGATTTATAAGCTTACAACTGTAAAATTTAGACAATGAAATTAGCCTTTTTTTCCCCTATAACTCTTTCCTAAACTTCCATGCCCCACACTCACACAGGCCCACCATCTCCTCTGCCTACGATACCTCTGGGAATCAGGGAAGTTGGCTTCCTCCTCAGCATTCTAGAGACTGGTGCTGTCATGGAGTAGCAATCATGCCAGTTAGTAAGACAGTGGCTGAGAATAACATATACTGTGTGTTTGCTCTGTGCTCTCCACTGTTAGGCCCTTTTTGTGTGCCTTTCACACAATCCTAGGAAATATCCTATATAACGAAGAGGTAATATAATAAAAAGATAATATGCAAATTAACCCTCACACCCTCACAATATGGCTGCCTATGACCAGCCAGCAGCGGGGTTAGTGAGAGATGATGAAATGACTGAACAGCAGGCTGCATGGGGCAACCAGGCCGGCTGCAGGGCTAGTGAGGGATGACCAAACGACTGAACAGCATGCTGCGTGGGGCAATAAGCCGGTGGGGTGGGCCGTGAGAGGTGACCAAGCCAGCAGCGGGGACAGTTGGGGGTGACCAGGCCAGCAGGGGGTGCAGTTGGGTGTGACCAGGCTGGCAGGGGGGCAGTTAGGGGCAGTGAGGGGTGACTAGGCTGGCAGGGGTTTAGTGAGGGACGACCAAATGACTGAACAACAGGTTGCATGGGGCAATCAGGCCAGCTGGGGGCCTGTGAGGGGTGACCAGGCCGGCAGGGGTAGCAGTTGGGGGTGACCAGGCCAGCAGGGGGGGGAAGTTGAGTGTGACCAAGCTGGCAAGGGAGGCAGTTAGGGGCAACCAGGCTGGCAGAGGGGAGCAGTTGGGGGCGACCAGGCCTGCTGGGGGGGGGGGGGGGGGGAGTAGTAAGGGGTGACCAAGCTGGCAGGAGAGGGCAGTTGGGAGCAATCTGGCCAGCAGGCAAGGGCAATTGGGGGCAACTTGGCTGGCAGTTAGGGGTGATCAGGCCGGCACACAGAGGCAGTAAGGGGTGATCAGGCCAGCACGCAGAGGCAGTAAGGGGTGATCAGGGCAGTTAGGGGCAACCAGGCAGGCAGGCAGGTGAGTGATTAGGAACCAGTGGTCCAGGATTGTGAGAGGGATGTCCTGGATTGAAGACGATGCAGGCTGGGCTGAGGGGACCCCCCCCCCCCAGGTGCACGAATTTCGTGCCCTGGGCCTCTAATAAATGAATAAACTGAGGCTTGAAGAAGGAAGTTAACAAGATTAATTAATGTAAATACAGGTAGCACCTAATGTAGCTGGAATTTTTTAAAAGGTCTGACAGCAAACCCCCCCTTTTTTTTTTCATCTTGTTACCTTAGCCAGTAGTCTTATTTTACCTCCATTTATAGGATATGTTTATACACAAGCCTAACTATGGTCATTGTTGATGGCTTACTGGAGTTTATTCATATTGTTAAATAACATGAAAACATAAATTTTATTAAACATACCATAGTTTATTAAATTAGCCAACACTTAATTTTTTCTTTATTTCCATCTTTCTTAAATGAGCAATCTCAGTTTTAAGCAAATTTAAGACTATCTAAATAAAATGTTCCCAAATCCTCCTGACTTAAGAATATTCAAAATTTATTTGTGTCTTCTTTTTTCTCTCTGTCATCATATTGCTTTCAGAATTATCATTTCTCTAAGTGTTACATAAAATTTCCTGGGGACAAAGGCTGGAGAAAGAAACTAATAACCCCATCATTATATCAAGAGTTTATTAAGGGAACTTACATATGAGGTATGTATTGCAAGAGTGGCAGCAAGATGACATGTATATTCTCCATGCCATGTGGCAGGAGTTGAAAGTGTGGAAGAAAATTGAACTATCTGTTTAATAATATGTATATCCAGCATATTGTAGAATAACTAGATTTTTACATTATAATTGGGTTAATTCTGTGTTGCCTAGATTTAACCCATATATTATGAAGACAAAGCAGTTTAATGAAAAACTTATATTCATCTGAACATATTCTTCATTCATCCATTCACCCACCCATTTATACATTTGTACTTACATTAATTTAGAAATGTTTACTGAATCAGTTCTAGGCATTGTGGATACAGTGCAAAACAGACTCAGTTTTGTCCTTCTAGTATATATTATACAATTCATCACAAAGACAATAAAGACCACCAGCATGGAAGGGGCTTCTGTGTAATACCAGGCAGCACTCAACTTGGAAATCATCTCTCACAGCCTACACTGATTCCTATGTATTGGAAGGATGTTGCACACGAAACAGTGCTGTCTCTAAAATTGCCCTTAGCCATGGGGTACTTAGAAATCAATAGGGGATTTTAAAAATAAAAAGTTATGGGGACCCACTCCTATATATTTTCACTCAGTGGTTCTAGGGTAAAGGTGCATTACCTTTCTGGCAACTTCTGAAGAACTGCCACTTGGTGACATGGATTGTCTATTAGAAGACATATTGGGGTAGGCAGTCCCATGCCAGGGTGCTGGGCTTGGTGAGCAGAGCATGGGATGGACTTTCTTTGCCTTCTTGGTCAGACACTTTGCAGGGCCCAAAACAGCAGTGCTGGGTCTGAGAAAGGCTCTCCCTTAGTCTAGTTATAAAAGAAGTATATCTGGGGTTTCAGTAGAGCTAAAATCAGAGTCAGTGTTTGAGTTTCCTTTCCATGTTGGAGCCTGGTCCAGTTGAGCATCAGGCTATTTTAGCTTGTGTTTCCAGCTGCAGTCCATTAGTCCATTGCATGTGGGATTCGCAGAGCCACATTGCTATGGAGAAAGCATGGACGAATGCAAGGAAGCCAAAAGCGAGGCAAGAGCACAAGAGTCCCAAGAGAGCGAACTTCTTTGTGCAGTGGTTCTCAACCTTCCGGCCCTTTAAATACAGTTCCTCATGGTGTGACCCAACCATAAAATTATTTTCGTTGCTACTTCATAACTGTAATGTTGCTACTGTTATGAATCGTAATGTAAATATCTGATATGCAGGATGGTCTTAGGCGACCCCTGTGAAAGGGTCGTTCAACTGCCAAAGGGGTCTCGACCCACAGGTTGAGAACCGCTGGTTTAGAGGCTTGTGTATTCCCAAATGTTCATGCACTTGCAGTGGCCACACCCATTCTGGCCAACCATCTCTGTCCCTACCATTGACAGGCAAGTACCTTTCCTATGTCATCCCATCATTACTGGGCATGCATCTATCTTCCCTTTGTCAGACCCCTTTAGGAGTGCAAAATTACAGCTTCTTGGTGAAGTGGCCCAAATCACCATCATTTAAAAACTTATTTATAGGGATATTATCCTGCTCCTTATTCTCTTTCTTAGTTTATAATAGCTTTGTATGGGATTTGATTCCAATACTTAATCTTGTGTTAATTCAGTTCTCCTGCAATTTTTGAAGGAGGTTTTGCTCAAAAGGCTTTTCTCCTTTCACAGTATTCTCTCCTCTTCTGTTTTAGTGTAGTGTTCCAAAAGATGGCAACTTACTTCCTGAGGTTTCCTGGCTCTCTTCCCCTTCCCCACTTTTATCTGGACCTTCTGTTTCCTTTGTCTCTGTTTCACACACCTTGCTTGATTTTGATTCTTCTCCCAGCAATTTCCCATCAATGTGGGCTCTCTCCTGACATAGAGCCTTGGCAAGCTGATTTCAAGAGTACAAAGGGTCACCCTAGCTGGTTTGGCTCAGTGGATAGAGCGTCGGCCTATGGCCTGGGGGGTCCCGGGTTCGATTATGGTCAAGGGCACATGCCCAGGTTGTAGGCTCGATCCCCAGTAGGGTGTATGCAGGAGGCAGCCGATCAGTGATTCTCATCATTGATATTTCTATCTCTCTCTGAAATATATATATATATATATATATATATATATATTTTTTTTTTTTTTTTTTTAAGAGTTCAAAGGTCTAGAGCAGTGATGGCGAACCTCTGACATGCGTGTCAGAGGTGACACACGAACTCATTTTTTTGGTTGATTTTTCTTTGTTAAATGGCATTTAAATATATAAAATAAATATAAAAAATGTAAGTCTTTGTTTTACTATGGTTGCAAATATCAAAAAATTTCTATACGTGACACGGCACCAGGGTTAAGTTAGGGTTTTTCAAAATGCTGACACGCCGAGCTCAAAAGGTTCGCCATCACTGGTCTAGAGACTAGTCACCTCAACTTTTTATCTCCCCTCAAGGACTCCTTTCATCCATCCAATATTGAACTTAGCCAAACCTCTCTTGATTTTAACTGCTCTTTCCAAATCAGCCTGCTGTGCTTTCCAGTGATTAGTTGTTGGCTGCTTTAGGGTTATTCTTAGATCCACCAGATATCCTGTTTCTTTTCTCTGTTTTCTCCATCAAATGCTAATACCATCCAGTGTTGTGGCTATAGATAGTCTTCACCTGCTTGCATTTTGAGGTCCATGAGGGTAGCTTGTCACTTAATGTCTATGGTATATTCCTTGTGGTTGTTCTGTTTATGTTGAGATTCAAGGCTTATTGCTCCCACCATCTTCCTAGAATCCTCTAACACTAAATTTTGATATAGATAATTTGTAGCAGGCACCAAATTTTAATAAATATGTATTAAATAAAATTAAAATTGAGAAGATTCCGTCTATCACTTATTAGTAGTAGTTTTTTTAAAATTTGGGAAAATTGGATTTCACTTGATTTATATCAGCAGAGAAGCTTTTGATATTGGATACTGGTCCCAGAAAACTTCTATGATGCTGAGACAGTAATGCAAGGAAAATAGCTGCAGAAAATAGAACAATACATTAAAACTGCCATGGAAAATAATCTACCTGTAGTCAGAAAATAGATATTATGATATTTTTGTCATGCAAATATCATAATGTGATGATTTAATTATTCCATAAGGACCTACTTCTGAATGTACATTCCTTTCAAAACATATATGTATTTCTAACTTAGCTATGGAATACTTTTAAGGGAAAGGTAGAAAAACTATTTCAAGGTTGTTCTTTTAAAAATAAGACCTCAGTAAAGATAGCAATCTGGGGGATTGAAATTGCTGTGCTGGGTGAGTGCGTTGAATAGCTTGGAAGGCAGCATCATATCTCTCAGGTCATCAGAACCTCACTTAGGAAATCACTGATAATACCACTAAAGCTATTATCCCTGTGGCTCATGAGAGTCAATGTAGCTTGCAGGGAAGGGAGGCAGAGTGCAAAAGGAAATGTTATTAGCAACATGAGATCTTGCTCCAGTCCTGGTGTCTCTGTTTATGCTCTGTGTAATCTGGGACAAGTCATTGAATTTCTTTAAGACAGCTGTTCTCAACCTGTGGGTCTCGACCCCTTTGGGGGTTGAATGACCCTTTCACAGGGGTTGCCTAAGACCATCGGAAAACACATATATAATTACATATTGTTTTTGTGATTAATCACTATGCTTTAATTATGTTCAATTTGTAACAATGAAAATACATCCTGCATATCAGATATTTACATTACTATTCATAACAGTAGCAAAAATTACAGTTATGAAGTAGCAACGAAAATAATTTTATGGTTGGGGGTCACCACAACATGAGGAACTGTATTAAAGGGTCGCAGCATTAGGAAGGTTGAGAACCACTGGTTTAAGCCATGAGTTCTTCACCTGTAAAAATATATAGTATTATGTGACTTGTGGCAAAGTAAAGGACATTGAGATAATTTAAAACACTTATAAGTGCTGTTATTTATTATGAAAACAGCAATTGCATTTTCAGGAGTGGCTTAGACACATAAAACCTGCATCTCTTCCTCAGTTCCCAGTCTTTAATAAGTGTCTGAGCATCTATCTATTTGCCCAAGACAGAAGTCCTATTTGTTCCTTGTCTTCCCTACAGACATCCCATCTAACCAATCACCAGGGTCTATAAAGTCTACTTATAAATATCTAGTAAATCCACCTATTTCTCACTTTACTTATCACTACTCCAGTTCAGGTTACCACTGTCTTTTGTCTGAATTCTAGCTAGAGCATCCTTATGGATTTCTCTGCCTATAAGCCTTACATTTTCTAAGAATAGTCTCCATGGTACAGCCAGAGCAATTGTTCAAAGGTGCACAACATTGTGATACTTTCTTCCTTACGCATCCTTAATAAATTACTGTTATGCTTAGACAAATTTCTAACTCTTTAACATGGCTTGTAAGGTCCTCACCTGCCCAGCCCCATTTGTTACCAGTCTCTAGTCCAGTGATGGCGAACCTTTTGAGCTCGGCGTGTCAGCATTTTGAAAAACCCTAACTTAACTCTGGTGCTGTGTCACATAAAGAATTTTTTTGATATTTGCAACCATAGTAAAACAAAGATTTATATTTTTGATATTTATTTTATATATTTAAATGCCATTTAACAAAGAAAAAATCAACCAAAAAAATGAGTTCGTGTGTCACCTCTGACACGCGTGTCATAGGTTCGCCATCACTGCGTCTAGTCCTTGCTCATTACTGTGAAACTCAATAAAATTAGCTTCAGCTACTCCAAAGTGCTATATTTTCCTTTCCCTCTGCAATAGTGCCCTTTCCTGAAATATATTTTTATCCCCTCTATGTCTCACAAGGTCCACTACTAGCCTTCCCTGAATCCCAAAGACTAAGATTGGTTGTCCCTCTTATGTGTTCACACAGACCCTAAGTTGTACTCATTTTGCATTATACTTGTTTGGTTAACTGCATTCCACATTTGAACTCAATCTCTGAGAGATCAAAGACTATGAAATTTTTACTTTTATATCCCTGGTGCCTCACAACATTTGTTGAATGAATGATTTACCATGTTACCATGTTTTCCCAGAAAACTCCGTTCTGTAGCCATAATTATGAGCTGCCATACTCCTTGTAGGCTTAGGGGACTAGTCTGAGTCAAACCACAAAAACTGCTCCAACATTGAAGGATAGGAAGAGTTACATTCTTTTCCACTCTTACGTACATGTTCAAAGTATGTTATGAAAATCTCTGAAAGATGTAATGATGATCTTCCCAATAATTGCTTTATTTCCTTTCTAGATATTAAGTAGAATCTGTATACATTAATATATGTGTCTCATAGCTCTCTGTGGTATTTGTTGTCTTTCTTTAAGAGGCATCACTGAAGCTCTTGAAAATACATAGCCATCCAAGAATCATTCTTACTAAACAACCATCAATCATCATTATATATGTCTAAGTGAAATAACAAAAGGAAATAAAATGTTTACAAACACAAAGCTAATGTGAGCCCTTGGTACTTCTAAGCTGAAAAAACTCCAGAAAGTAAAAAATAAAAATCAAGACACTAGGGAGAAAAAAAAATAATTGAAGTAACCAGTCATCCAATACCTCTGTGCTGGCTCTTTGCAAGGGAAAACTACTACTCACAGGGAATATTTTACTGACAATTCTCCTCCATTTTTCACTCCCCTAAATTCCCCTTTTCAGGAATATAGGAATATGCCTGATAAGAAGAAAGCCCACCTAATGTGCTCACTCTTATTTTGTGGCTCTTAAAACTGAAAGTGTATTTTCACCTGTTTCACTGCGGTAGTTCTTTCCACTATTGGGGCATCTGGGAACATAGGAAATAAAAAGAGCTTATCATCTTTTATATTTCCAAAGGGGGTTTTAAAACCCACTCTGAAAATTCATGGATCTTTTTAGTACTGCATATTTTGAAGAAACTTAGAATATCAACTCTCTAAGTATATGGATCCTCCAGTTTATCCTAACATTTCTGAGATTATAAGATGTGTTGTTTCAGTAGAGATATCATTAAATAAACATTAGGTTGACAACAGAATCAATAGCATTCTATTCAAGACAATAGCAATATATTGATGTTAGTGTTGTCAGAATGTCCCTGGGCTTTGGATGATTTTAAAAATTGAAAGTTAAGGAAAGGCCCAAGAGGTTCACAAATGAAAAGAAAAATTGACTTAATAGTTAGGAGTCTTGGATTTGCAGTCAAACTGCCACTAGCTATGACTCTTTCAAAACCTCATGAATATATAATTTCATTCCCCTTGTGACTAAAACATTATTCCATATAAAGAAGGAGGTCAAATGAAATAAAAGAAGGCAATGGACGTTGATAAGTTAAAAAAGTGCTTAATTGGTGCAGTTGACCTCTGCTAAAATATGGAGACTTAGATTCTTGTTGAGTTACATGATGATACTCTTGGTGTGATCCTAATTAACCTGACACGTTAAGGGCTTCTCTCTTGCTACTAGAGACCACTTTGCCATCACTATGTCACCTGATGTAGACTCAGAGTGTCCAGATAGTAATACTACCACTTCTTCCTCTGGTAGACTTTAGCAAATTACTAACTGGAGTCTTTTTTTTTCTTAGTGACTCTAGTCAGAGGGTTGTCAATTTTATTAATCTTTTCAAAGAACCAGCACTTTGTTGCATTAATTTTTTGTATAGTCTTTTTGATCCCCATTTCACTTAGCTCTGCTCTAATTTTTATTTCTTTTCTTCTGACTTTGGGCTGCTTAAGTTCTTCTTTTTTGACTTCTTTAAGATGTAATGTTAGGTTGTTTACTTAGGATTTTTCTTGTTTCTTGAGATAGGCCTGTAATGATATAAACTTTCCTCTTATTACTGTGTTCTCTATTAGAATGGCTATCATCAACAAGAACAAGTAATAACAAGTGCTGGAGAGATTTCGGAGAAAAAGAAACCTTCATTTACTGCTGGTGGCAATTACTGCTGATGGCAATGTAAACTGGTACAGCCACTATGGAAAACAGTATGGAGGATCCTCAAAATATTAAGAATAGAGTTACCATATGACCCAGCAACCCCTCTTCTGGGTATCTCCCCCCCCCCCCCCCCCCAAAATTGAAAACATTTATTTGCAAAAATATATGCGCCCTTATGTTCACTGCAACATTATTCATGGTGGCCAAGACATGGAAACAAGCAAAGTATGCTTCAGTAGAATTGGATAAAGAAATGGTACATACATAAAATGGAATACTACTCAGACATAAGAAAAGATGAAATACTGCCATTTGCAACAACATGGATGGATCTTGAGAATATCATGCTAAGTGAAATAAGTCAGAAAAAGTCAAGAACCATACAGTTTAACCCAGATGTCGGATATAAAACTGAAAGCAACAAATGAACAAACAAGAAAAACTCAGAGACACAGAACAGTGTTTACAAAAGGGAAGGGGATTGAAGGATAGTAAAGGTTAAAGGGGGTCAAATATATGGTGATGGAAGATTTGACTTTGGGTGGTGGGTTTACAATGCAATATACAGATGTATCATATAATTGTATACCTACATAATTAACCAATGTCACCCCAATCAATTTAATTAAAGTAAATAAAGTAAAAAACGTCAAAGGCTTTACAAAAATGAGTAAAGTAAAATCATATCCTTGGACATTCAAACAATATTTAACTACATTAAAAAATGCTGACTGGAGTTGGTGAAAACTCTTAGGCATATGTTTTACTCTGAGTCTGAATTTTCCTGTGACAATTAACTTCACTTGCCCCCATTTCCTTTCTCACTTCCCCCTCTCTCTTACCAGTGCCTCCTGCACCTCCCAAGTGAATGACTTTTGCATTTGATTTTTTGTCTCAAAGTTTTTCTAGGAGAACCCAAATTAAGAAAATAAAATTATACATTGTATATTGGTTATATTATTAGTGATGCTTCTGGAATCCCCTTCCTTTGCTTTGGTGGGAGGGTAGCGGTAAGGTGATGGGAATAAGACTCTTTTTAAAAGCCCTGAATTACTCAAAAGGGCATCTTTTTCCTCTTATTCCTCACCTTAAAATGTCGTGCTGAAGTTGTAATTCTGGTTGGTGTTATGGCAAGTCTTTGAACTGACACCTCTATGTAGTCCCTGCAGTGAGGCAGATAACAAAGCCTTTGGTGGTTCTCTGACCTTAGAATGTGAAACCCTTAGCTAGACAACTGAGCCTCCCAGTGAGCCTCCTGTAGGAGGTCCTTGGGTTAGGTCCTCTCCAGCTGCAAGTTGAGAGGTTCTCAGAGAAATTCACAGGGTGTAGGAAGAGCTTGTTGAGATAGGGGCAGTGATCTTGGGACAAGGGTGAGCAAGGACAACTGGGGAGGCAAGTGATGAGGCAGCATCTTCACTGAGTGTCCTGAGGGAGAGGTAGAACAGCTTCTGCCAGTTGGCAGAGGAGAATGACCTTCTAGCAAACCTGTGGGGGAGGAGATTATTGGAGCCTGAATTTTGAGTGGTAAGAACTGCACTGGCCAATGACAAGGCAGGGAAGTATTGAAGAGGAGTCTAGATAGACAAAACCAAACATTCAAAGGCATAGAGGCTTGAAATAGCTCATGTATTTATTCTGGGAAAAGTGTTTCCGCAATCCTTATGTAATGCCACTACTCTTATGACTTAATGCATTGTGTATTTTAATTTTAGTTAATGAATTGAAAATGGTTCTAGACGCCAATAGTGGCAGGAGTTATAACTACTTCTCATAATTTTGAGAAGTAAAATATTTTCCTCACTAAAAATTTTATTTAAAACTTTAAAATTGACTAAACTTAAAACTTGCCATTGGATGGCTCTTTAAGTCATAGCTTCTTGGCTGGCTTTTCTGATTTTAATAAAAATTGTGGTGATGTCAGTACTTGTCATCTTCATTATCACTCATCTCTTGTCTCTGTGGGCCATTCACATTCTGGATGTCAAAGCAGGCAACTGCCCAGCAGTGTTAGGATGGCTTTCATTCTGTTCCGATTGAGGAGGAATTGACATATTTGAAAAGCCTTCTTCAGCTTTCCTGCTAGCAACGATTACCATAAATTTCATAAATATTTTGATTTTGATCATATTCGAAGTACTGTTTAACAATAGGCTATCTTTTTAGTTATTTTTGCTTTTGTTTTCCAGGAAGACACCAAGAGTCACATTTCCCAGCCAGCTGGCATGCTGGGTGCTAGTTCTTAAGGACACGTTAGTAAATCTTCCAACTCTATGGAACCCTGTTCTTGAAATAAGTGTTCATCTGTTAAGCTGTCAAGAATCCAAAAGGAATTATCACCTCAAGGTTCAAAGTCCTTCTGTGAGAAACTTAGTGTCATCTTGCAGCCTGGCTTCCTAAATCAGGATTGTAATTTGATTTATAATTTATGTAGGTCCACCTCTCCTCTAAGTTGGAAATAAATTAAATATCCAACAGAAGAGAAATGATTAAATTATAATATCACTCAATTGTACCATGGAAATGATTGTTTCTAATAGAAAACTTACATTCCAATTATGGTTAAGTAAAATCTTTATTTAAAATTATGCAGCTGTTGATTAGTTAACAATCAATAGAAATATGCCTAAAACTTAAAAACAAAGAATATGCTTGATATTTAACATTAATAATCATCAAAGAGTTGAAAATAGCAGCTTAGCCCTGACCGGTTTGGCTCAGTGGATGGAGCGTCGGCCTGTGGACTGAAAGGTCCCAGGTTCGATTCCGACTAAGGGCATGTACCTTGGTTGCGGGCACATCCCCAGTGGGAGATATGCGGGAGGCAGCTGATCAATGTTTCTCTCTCATTGATGTTTCCAACTCTCTATCCTTCTCCCTTCCTCTCTGTGAAAAATCAATAAAATATATTAAAAAAAATAAAAGAAAATATCAGCTTATGTGGGGCATGAAATGAGTGAGAGAGAGAATTTCTTTTCCCACAAGCCTTGTAAAACTATTTGACACTAATTTATATAACTAGCTTAATTAATAAAAATAAAAAAGAGGACTATAAAATGATTTGGAAATACAAAAGAAAACATTTTTTAAAATTTCATTTGGTTTTTAATTAAAATTATATAAGAATTTACTCTATTCAATTTGAAGAGAACTGTTTGATAAGGGGAAACTGAATTCTTGTAAGTCTCTTTCCAAGATTAATATAAGAAAGTAAGAAAATGTATACCTTATTTATTTTACCATTTTGGTATAATTCTTAAGTTAATGCCATACTTAATGAGTTTTATATAGTGGTTTACACTATTGTTTCTGCAAGAGTAAATCTCTATACCTATACATCCTCTATGAATGGAATCTCTTTGATCCCTTTGGCCAGGGAGGACTTTCTAATCCCATCGGGTTTACAAAATCTTGGGAGAAGGTGGAAACAATTCTTAGGATTCACAGTATTTAAAGCCTAGAAGCAAAAACTAGGTCAGAACCATGAAATATTGCTGAGGATCTAGCTAGAAGAATGTGTCTGAAACGGACTCTCAGTGTACGACTTCCAAGGTGAATTATTAGCCAAAGTCAGAATTCAAGGAGGATCAGAAGCAGAGAGCTAGAGAATAAAAGAACCACCAAGAATACTGCCAATTATCCACCTACACATTTAGATGTTGTTCCTGCCATATTTTCTGGGTAGGCCTAATCTGTTTGAAAGGTTCTAGACAGAAGGGATTTGTTTTTCACCCAAATTCCGTCTTGGGGTTACTGCTAGAAAACTTGATGGCTTAAGTGCTTGCTGAGACAGGAAGTGAGTTTTGAGGAACTGCTGTCTAATATCATTCCCTGGGAACTATGCATGTCCTAGGGAAGTCCTTCCTCTTGCCAAGGGCTCTTGGTATTACCAAGTGCCTCTTCCATGTTCAAATCTGAGAATTTGAGAAAATTCTTTATTTTCAAATGTTGTATGCTGTGGAGTGGGACCAGATGGGCAATTGCCATGGAAGGAGCCAGGTGGAGTGGACAAGTCATCTCACCAGGCTGAGGTGATAGGTCTCCCATTTCTGGCATTCCTGGGCAATGCATACTTGTCATAAGGACAAGCAGGTATTATTTCCACTGGGATTTTCTGGCTGAAACTTGGCTCTGGCTGTGCTGGAGGTTCTCTTAACAGAGGGAAAAATTTCTTAATTCCATTACATACCTGTCAGATGTCCATGTTTTGGGGGAAAATGGCAAAGATGGAAATGACTGTGATAAAATATTTTTTATTATTGATTTCAGAGAGGAAGAGAGGGGGAGAGATAGAAATGTCAATGATTGTAGAGAATCATTGATTGGCTGCCTCCTGCACCCCACACTAGGTTTCGTGCCTACAACCCAGGCATGTACCCTGATCTGGAATCGAACTGTGACCTCCCAGTTTATAGGATGACACTTAACCAGTGAGCCACAGTGGCTGGGCATAAAATATATTTGATATAGGATTTACATCCCATAGAGTCTTGGGAGGTAGGTCAATTGCTTTGTTTTTAAAAACCATGACAGAGAAAGATGGCGGCGATATAGGCAGACGCGTCCCAGGTCTTGTCCCGGAGCAAACGGAGTAAGCAGCTGAAACTAATAACACCCACCCCGAATTGGCAAATTTACTCAGCTGACACAGACCCTGACCAGGGTAAGGAGTTCCGCGGGTTTGCTGGCGCCAGGAGATTTGAGATTTGGATTTTGTGATTGCGGAGAACTGAGACTAAAGGGGGCATCCTGAGGAACTGATCAGACCATGCAGTGTCCATAAGAGAGGAGCGTTTCCCAGACCATGCAG
Source organism: Myotis yumanensis (assembly GCF_028538775.1). Taxonomy (NCBI): domain Eukaryota; kingdom Metazoa; phylum Chordata; class Mammalia; order Chiroptera; family Vespertilionidae; genus Myotis; species Myotis yumanensis. The sequence goes on along the minus strand of NW_027223753.1, from coordinate 197,645,534 downwards.
TGCTGGTAAGAGGAGCGTTTCCCAGACCGGTAAGAGGAGCGTTTCCGCGGCCGGCCGGCGTTTGTCTGTTTCTTTGTTTTCACTGAACCCTGCTCATAGGACAGTTCGGATACAGACACTCACCTGTGCTGAAGAGAGGGTGAAGGTGCAGACGAGGGGAATCTGGGGAGAGGCTGAGGAAAGAGGGGGAGCCGGAGGAGGTGGCAGCGAATTGAGTGCTGAGACCCCCCTGGGCCCAGGACTGGGGCAGCCATTCCTCCAGAGGGTGGAATTCCTCCCTCCAGCCCCCCAGGCAAGGAGCACAGCCACACCCAGATTCCACCCTGTATGAGATAAAGGACTAAAACAAGCTGATTAGTCCCTGGGAGTTACCAGGGTCTGGCCTATAGAGGGATTTTCAGTCCCACCAACAACACAGAGCAGGGTAAGGATTAAAAAAGGATAGAGAAGCTGTATAGCCTCAGAGGCCAACCCAAAAACACTGCCACCCAGAGGTTGAGCCACAAACTGACTCTTAGGGGAATACAAATTAAGGCAGACTGGATCACAAATACGGCCTGCTTTAAAATCGGGACTGTGATTTGCAACACGGAGGAACAGTGTAATGCAGGCAGATTCAACACTCTCCTAAATACCTGGCAGGACTAAGGCGAACCAGGCTGAAGAGTGGAAGAGCCGAAGGACCATCACTACTGCAAATTTTTTCTTTTTCTTTTTCTTTTTAATTTTTTCACCTTTTTACTAAGAAACCAATTTTTTTTTCTCTTTTTCTTCTTTTTCCATCACCTGATTTTACCCTTTCAATTACCACATTTTTGTTTTTGACCAGTATTGTTGCTCCTACCATTTTGCCATTTTTTGAAGTGCCATTTTATTTTCTCTTTATTTTCTTTTGGGATTAGTGTTCTCCATTCTATTTTCATCGTTCCTTTAGCATTAATTTTCCCTATCTCAATTCCACCTCTTTGCTAAAACCCTCTTCCTTACTTTTCCCCTTTTGGTGTCCTGTTTCTCTTACCCTATTTAAGGGTAAGACTTTGGTCCAGACTTTCCCAATTCCCTCTTTTTACCCCCTGTCTAATTCCACCCTACTTATATATCCTACTTCCAATCTACTGCTCTAAATCCTTATACACCTATTCTTTATCCTTCTTCACTTTCCAACCATTTTTTTTCTCTCTTATCTTTCTATTGTTTTCTTGATTGTCGAATATATTGGTTTTTTTTTTTTTTTTTTTTTTTTTTTAATTTGTTTGTTTGTTTTGTTTTGTGTTTTTTCTTCTTTTTTAGGACTGGTTGTGAGGTTGTTTTTCTTTTTCTTTTTCTTTTTCTTTTTTTTTTCTGCTGGTTTTTCCCTTCCCTCCCCCACCCCACCCCAGTTATTTTTGTGCTTCTGTTTTCCCTTACCCCTCTGGATATTATTGGTGGTTTGTAGTTTGCATTCATCTCCAGGGATCTGTTGCTGGAATTTGTTGAGATTAGTGGCAGTTCTATTGGAGTTTGCTCCTCATACGGGGAGTCTCTTCCCCACTTCTACTTCATTCTCTTTTTTCGCTCTCTTTTTTTCCCCCCTCTTTTTTCGCAATTCTATTTTTGCACTCCTTTTTTCTTTGTTTTTTTCTTATTTTTCTTTTCTGTTCTCTCTTTTATCTTCTTCTCTTCTTTCTCCCTTATCCCCTAATTCTCTTAATTCGGGTGGTCACCTTTATTTGGAGTTATTAATATTGTGAATATACTTGTGTTCAGTGCCTGGTACGTTGTGCCTTGCTCTGTTGTATTTTGTGCCTTTAAATCAACGCAGCAGATCCAAGCAACAGCAGCCCCCTGATCACCGCAGCCTCCTGATCACCACAGCCTCCTGATCACCACACCCTCTGTCTGTGGAACAGCAACTGTACGTGAAGCCTCCCCCCACCAGCCAGAAGAGCCAACACAGCTGTGAACAACACCCACCAGAGGAGCTGCTGCCAACTGGAAAGCAGCTGCTACCGCAACCGTCTGAGCAGCAACCACAACCCAAGGAGCCCCTGCCACCCAGGGAGCAGCCACTGAACACCTCAACATCTACATATGTCAGCGAGATCAAACATGGGTAGGCAAAGAAACCCCCAAAGGAAAGAAAAGGAGGACTCGCCAGAAAAGCAGCTAAGTGAGACAGAGATATGCAACATGACGGAAAAAGAATTCAGAATAAGGTTCCTAGAGTACATGCACCACATGTTCAAGAAGCAAGAAGAAACAGATGAAAAACTCAATTACTTATGCAAGAAGCTAGAAGAAACAGATGAAAAAATCAACAACTTAAGTAAGTCCCAAGAAGAAATGAAGAGTGACATAGCTTCAATAAAAAACTCCATTGAAAGTATCAACAGTAGACTGGGAGAAGCAGAGGACCGAATTAGTGAATTAGAAGACAAGGAAGCAAAACACACTCAAACTGTACGGCAAATGGAGAAAAAAATTAAAAGACAGGAGGAGAGCCTAAGGGAGCTTTGGGACAACATGAAACGAAACAACATACGAATAATAGGGGTGCCAGAACAACAGAAAGATGAACATGGATTAGAAAACCTATTCGAAGAAATAATATCAGAAAACTTCCCTGAGGTGGGGAAGAAAAAAGTCACACAAGCCCAGAGAGTCCCAAACAAGGTGAACCCGAAAAGACCCACACCAAGACACATCATAATTACCATGGCAAATGTTCAGGATAAAGAGAGAATCTTACAGGCTGCAAGAGAGAGACGGAAAGTAACATACAAGGGATCTCCCATTAGATTATCAAATGATTTCTCAACAGAAACACATCAGGCCAGAAAAGAATGGACGGAAATCTACAAAGTGATGCAAAGCAAAGGACTGAATCCAAGAATACTCTATCCAGCAAGGCTATCATTCAAAATTGAAGGGGAAATAAGAAGCTTCACAGACAAAAAAGGGCTAAGGGAGTTTATCACCACCAAGCCAGCCATGCAAGAAATGCTAAAGGGACTGGTGTAAAAAGAAGAAATATCAAGCTCAGAAAGAAAACAGCCACACACACACACACAAAAAGAAATGGCTACAAACAAATACCTTTCAATAATAACTTTAAATGTAAATGGACTAAATGCTCCAACCAAAAGACATCGAGTGGCTGAATGGATAAAAAAACATGACCCATACATCTGCTGTCTACAAGAGACCCACCTCATTAGAAGGGACTCACACAGACTGAAAGTGAAGGGATGGAAAAATATCTTTCACGCAAATGGAAAGGAAAAGAAAGCTGGGGTAGCAATACTTATATCTGACAAAGTACATCTCAAAGTGAAGGCCATAACCAGAGATAAGGAAGGCCACTTCATAATACTAAAGGGATCAATACAACAAGAAGATATAACCCTGGTAAACATATATGCACCCAATGCAGGAGCACCCACATACATAAGAAAACTTCTGGAAGAAATCAGGGGAGAGATCGACAACAATACAATCATAGTAGGGGACTTTAATACACCACTGACATCACTGGATAAATCCGCTAGACAAAAACTCAGCAAAGAAACAGCAATCCTAAATGACTCACTAGATCAGATGGACTTAATTGACATCTTCAGAACACTTCACCCCACAGCTGCGGAATATACATTCCTCTCAGGTGCTCATGGGACATATTCAAAAATAGACCACATATTGGGTCACAAGCAAAGTCTCCACAAATTCAAGAAGATTGAAATCATAAAAAGCTTCTTCACAGACCACGATGGCATAATGTTAGAAATAAACTACAATAAAAACAACCCAAAATACTCAAACACTTGGAAGCTGAATAGCATGTTATTAAATATTGATTGGGTTACCGATGACATCAAAGAAGAAATTAAAAACATCCTGGACACTAATGACAATGAAAACACAACAATCCAAAACCTCTGGGACACAATGAAAGCAGTCCTGAGAGGGAAGTTTATAGCTCTACAGGCCTATCTCAAAAAACAAGAAAAAATGGTAGTCAATCATCTAACTCTACAACTCAAAGAATTAGAAAGAGAGCAACAAGAAAACCCCAGAGTGAGCAGAAGGAAGGAGATAATAAAGATTAGAGCAGAAATCAATGAAATAGAGACCAAAAAAACAATACAGAAAATCAATGAAACCAAGAGCTGGTTCTTTGAAAGGATAAACAAGATTGACAAACCCCTAGCCAGGCTCACCAAGAAGCAAAGAGAGAGGTCCCAAATAAACCAAATCAGAAATGATAGAGGCGAAATAACAACAGACCCCACAGAAATACAAATGATTGTTAAACAATACTACGAGCAACTCTACTCCAACAAACTGGACAACCTGGAGGAAATGGACAAATTCCTAGAAAAATACAACATTCCAAAACTCAATCAGGAAGAATCTAAAAACCTCAATAGGCCAATAACTATGGAAGAAATTGAAGCAGTCATCAGAAAGCTTCCAGCAAACAAAAGCCCAGGGCCAGACGGCTTCACAGGGGAGTTCTACCAAACATTCAAGGAAGAACTAAAACCTACCCTCCTCAGACTACTACAAAAAATTCAAGAGGAAGGAACGCTTCCAAGCTCATTCTATGAAGCCAGCATCACCCTAATACCAAAACCAGGTAAAGACATCACAATGAAAGAGAATTACAGGCCAATATCCCTCATGAACATAGATGCCAAAATCCTCAACAAAATCTTAGCAAATCGGATCCAGCAGTACATCAGAAGGATCATACACCATGACCAAGTAGGATTCATCCCAGAGATGCAAGGATGGTACAACATCCGTAAATCAATAAATGTGATACATCACATAAACAAATTGAAAGAAAAAAACCACATGGTCATATCAATTGATGCAGAAAAAGCATTCGACAAAATCCAACACCCATTTTTGATAAAAACTCTCAGAAAGGTGGGAATAGAAGGATCATACCTCAACATAATAAAAGCCATATATGACAGGCCCACAGCCAACATCATACTCAATGGACAAAAACTAACACCATTTCCCCTAAGAACAGGAACAAGACAGGGATGCCCACTCTCACCACTCCTGTTCAACATAGTACTGGAAGTATTAGCCATTGCAATTAGGCAAGAAGAAGGAATAAAAGGCATCCAAATTGGAAAAGAGGAAGTAAAACTGTCCTTATTTGCAGATGACATGATATTATACATACAAAACCCTAGAGACTCCATCAAAAAGCTACTAGACTTAATACATGAATTTGGCAATGTAGCAGGATACAAAATTAACCCCAAGAAATCTGAGGCATTTCTATACACCAACAGTGAACTTTCAGAAAGGGAGATCAGAAAAACAATCCCATTTACCATCGCACCAAAAAAATTAAGATACCTAGGAATAAACTTAACTAAAGAGGTTAAAGACCTCTACTCAGAAAACTACAGGACGTTGAAAAAAGAGATAGAGGAAGACATAAACAGATGGAAGAACATACCATGTTCTTGGATTGGTAGAATCAACATCATTAAAATGTCCATACTACCCAAAGCAATCTATACATTCAACGCACTTCCCATTAAAATACCAATGGCCTTCTTCAAAGATCTAGAACGAACTCTCCAAAAATTCATCTGGAATAAAAAAAGACCCCGAATAGCTGCAACGATCCTGAGAAAGAACAAAGTAGGTGGGATCTCAATGCCAGATATCAAGCTGTATTACAAAGCCACTGTTCTCAAAACTGCCTGGTACTGGCACAAGAACAGACATATAGATCAGTGGAATAGAATAGAGAGTCCAGAAATTAGCCCGAACCAATATGCTCAATTAATTTTTGACAAAGGAGGCATGAACATACAATGGAGCCAAGATAGTCTCTTCAATAAATGGTGTTGGGAAAATTGGACAGACATATGCAAGAAAATGAAACTAGACCACCAACTTACACCATACACAAGAATAAACTCAAAATGGATAAAGGACTTAAATGTACGACAGGAAACCATAAAAATTCTAGAAGAATACAAAGGCAACAAAATCTCAGACATATGCCAAAACAATTTCTTCACTGATACAGCTCCTAGGGCAGTTGAAACTAAAGAGAAACTGAACAAATGGGACTACATCAAAATAAAAAGCTTCTGCACAGCAAAAGAAACCATCAACAAAACAACAAGAAAACCCACCTCGTGGGAAAACATATTTGCCAACGTCATATCTGATAAGGGCTTAATCTCCAAAATTTATAGGGAACTCATACAACTTAACAAAAAGAAGATAAACAATCCAATCAAAAAATGGGCAAAGGATCTAAATAGACACCTTTCAAAAGAGGACATTCAGAAAGCCAAGAGACATATGAAAACATGCTCAAAGTCACTAATCATCCGAGAGATGCAAATCAAAACAACAATGAGGTACCATCTCACACCTGTCAGAATGGCCATCATCAACAAATCAACAAACGACAAGTGCTGGAGAGGATGTGGAGAAAAAGGAACACTTGTGCACTGCTGGTGGGAATGCAGACTGGTGCAGCCACTATGGAAGGCAGTATGGAGGTTCCTCAAAAAATTGGAAATGGAACTCCCATTTGACCCTGTGATCCCACTACTAGGAATATATCCCAAGAAACCAGAAACACCTATCAGAAAGGATATATGCACCCAGATGTTCATAGCAGCACAATTCACCATAGCTAAGATCTGGAAACAGCCTAAGTGCCCATCAGTAGATGAATGGATTAGAAAACTGTGGTACATCTACACGATGGAATACTATGCTGCTGTTAAAAAGAAGGAACTCCTACCATTTGCAACATCATGGATGGAACTGGAGAGCATTATGCTAAGTGAAACAAGCCAGTCAATGAAGGAAAAATACCACATGATCTCACTCATTCATGGATAATAAAGACCATTACAAACTTTTGAACAATAATAGATACAGAGGCAGAGCTGCCTCAAACTGATTGTCAAACTGCAGTGGGAAGGCCAGAGAGAGTTGGGGGGCAGGAGGGAGGGGAGTAAGAGATCAACCGAAGGACTTGTATGCATGCATATAAGCATAACTAATGGACATAAGACACTGGGGGGTAAGGGAGGGTAGTGGTTTGTCAAGGGCGGGGGGGGGGGGGGGGAAGGATACTTATGTAATACCCTTTGTAATACTTTAAGAGGAAAATAAAAAAAAATAAAAAAAAAAAGAAAAAAAAAAAAAGAAAAAAAAAAAAAAAAAAACAAACCATGACAGAGAAGAAATATTTGTTGTCTTGATGACATGTATCAGCTGGTAATCTATCGTTGAGTGGTAAGTAGTAGACTGCTGGTTGCAAAAGTGTAGGGCTTAAAATAGCACCCTATTAAATCAAGATGCAAAGTTAGGGCTAAAGGCTGGAAATTGGACAGTCATTGGACATAGATCTTAATAAAGGGGCAGTGACTGGTGTGAATGGGAGGGGGGCTTTGTAGTGTTTTGATGAGTTTAAATAGTTATTTAAAACTTTTAGGATTAACTGGGGAAATAACAGATAGATAGAACTGGTGACTGACATTGAAATTGGATGCCAAGAAAATTTATTAAATCTCCATCTATAAATACTATCCTATCTAATAATAGACAAAGATTGAAATTAACCATACCTCCGCTATGCTTCCCATTGGCTAATCGGTGAGATATGCAAATTAACCACCAACAAAGATGGCAGCCAGCAGCCACGCAGCTGAAGCGAGCAGGAGGCTTGCTTGCTCCAGTGATGGAGAAAGCCAAGCTTCCTCCCTTCGGCGGCTGGGCTCTGAGTTCCATTCTAAGCAACAAAGTTTCAATTACAGAAGGTAAATAAATCCCAGAATAAAAAAAAAAAGGAGAGGCTGGGAGCTTCAGTTGCCGGCGGGCTTGGCCAGCCTGAAAACCCTCAGCCCCTCATCCAGACTGGCCAGGCACCCCAGTGGGGACCCCCACCCTACAGGGGGTGCAGGCAGCCTGAAAACAGCCATCAGCCCTTCATCCAGACTGGCCAGGCACCCCAGTGGGGACCCCCACCCTGAAGGGTGTGTGACCAGCTGCAAACAGCCATCAGCCCCTCACCGAGGCTGGCCAGGTACCCAAGCGGGACCCCTACCCTGATCCGGGACACCCTTCAGGGCAAACCAGCCGGCCCCCACCCATGCACCAGGCCTCTATCCTATATAGTAAAAGGGTAATATGCAAACTGACCCTAACAGCAGAAAGACTGGGAATGACTGGTTACTATGACACACACTGACCACCAGGGGGCAGACGCTCAATGCAGGAGCTGCCCTCTGGTGGTCATTGAGCTCCTACATGGGGGAGCTCTGTTCAGCCACAAGCCAGGCTGATGGCTGCCAGTACAGCAGTGGTGGTGGGAGCCTCTCCTGCCTCCTCAGCAGCGCTAAGGATGTCTGACTACAGCTTAAGTCTGCTCCCCGCTGGCAAGTGGACATCCCCCGAGGGTTGCTGGGCTGCCAGAGGGATGTCTGATTGCCATCTTAGGCCCAATCCCCTGGGGAGCAGGCCTAAGCCAGCAGGTGGTCATCCTCTGAGGGGTCCTAGACTGCGAGAGGGCACAGGGCGGGCTGAGGGACCCCCTGAGTGCACAAATTTTTGTGCACCAGGCCTCTAGTATATTAATAATAATGAGAATTAGCAGTTATTGGTTCATTGCTATGTGCTAAGTACTGCGATAAATATTTTAGGTACATCATCTATCTACACTAATAAAAGAGAAACATGCAAATTGGTGTCACTCTGCTATGCCCACCAGCCAGTCAGAGTGACTATGCAAATTAACCCAACAAAGATGGCAGTTAATTTGAATATGCAGGCACAGAGTGAAGACTGAAGGCTCCGGCCAAAGTTAAGACTGAAGACTGAAGACTGAAGAGGCTTGGCTTCTCCACTGCAGCTGGACCAAAGGCCTCGGTCCTGGGTGCCAGAGGAAAACCAGTGCAGGCCGCCAGGGGAAGGAAGGCCTATTGCACGAATCTTTTCGTTCAACGGGACTCTGGGATATATATAAAAGCCTAAGTAACTGTCTGATTGTTCGACTGTCCAACCGGTAGTGATGACACTCATTGCCACCAGGGGGAAGACGCTCAATGCAGGAGTTGCCAAGCTGCAGTGACTTGGCAGCTGTGGTTCTCGGGTGATGAACCCAGAACCAGAGGAAGGAGCCCGATTCCAGGGTTTGTCACCTGAGAACCGCACTCTCCCAATCCAGGACTCCTCAGGAGATGTGGGAGAGCCGATTTCAGCCCAATCCCTGCAGACCAGGCTGGGGACCCCACCGTGTACAAATCCATGCACCAGGCCTCTAGTCTCATTATAAATAACTAGGTAGGTTATCAGTATTATACTACTTTTACAAATGAGCAAACTGAGCTACATACATTGTTATATGGTTATTCAGTAAATAGTAGAGTTGGACAAAGGACAAAGAGAAAATGGCATGCTGGAACCTATCCCACATGGACGGGGCTGGGGGAGTTTGAGTTCTGGCATTCCTGTTTTACACACTTAGGGAGAAGTAAATCAACACTCACTTCCTTTTCCATTTTCTATTGCACATTTTGTTCATATATGTTCCTATTTGCTTTTATGCCATTTCTCCTTGTAAAATATTAAACAGATGAATAATATTGTTTTATTTTTAAACAGCTCTTTTCTTCTTCCAGCTGTTTGTGTCAGTGCCAGCTCTCATTAATGAAGTGTGATGGACTAGTTAAAACGTAATGTCAGATGGTGAGTACTAGGGACTGTTCTTGTGAAATACTGGTATACAATGTCTGTACCGGTAGCAAGGACTGATAGTGCTCTTGGAGGAATCATGACCTCTGTAAACTGTGGGAATGATTAATGGTTACTTCATCATCTGTTTACATGGCAGAGTTTGCACTCTGTTATTTCTGGCTTTTTCAATATAGGCTATATTTTACCAGACCCTTTCATTTTTTAAAATTATACTGTTATGGTACTTCTATTTATTCTCTCACAAATACACATTACCTACTATATGCTAGGTGCTGTACTTGGTTCTAGGCATAAAGATAGAATAAGATGACATAATCCATATATTCATAATTTTATAAATATTTGTCTAATTATAGTGATGATAAACTGTCAAAGGGAAACAAAGGTATATGAGATATCAGGACACTAGTTCTCATGCAGGGATTAGGGAAGTGAGCACCATGTCATGTAGAATCCTATAGGCTTTCGGTAGATTTTGTTCTGAAAGCATGAAAAGTCACCAAGAAGAGAGACTGAAATGATAATGGTCTCCAACAAGAGATGACTAGAATAGTAAAATCATCAGATTTTAGGGTCTTATCTTAGTATCGTAGCATATAATATTATTTATACAATATAATATACGAACTATAAACCTACTTTTGCCCCATTCTGTGTGTGTGTGTGTGTGTGTGTGTGTGTTCATTTATCTATTGATAGACACCTAGTTGCTTCCATATCTTGTCTATTGCAAATACCGTAATGCTGCAGTGAACATAGGGGCACAGAGATTTTTTTGAATTAGTGATTTTGTTTTCTTTGGATACATACCTAGAAGTGTAATTGCTGGATTATATGGCAACTTTATGTTTAAGCTTTTGAGGAATCTCCATACTGTTTTCCATAGTGGCTGCACCAATTTACAAAAATCCCACTAACAGTGCATGAGGGATCCTTTTTGAGAGCAGGAAACTTGGATGGAAGGAACTAATTGTGATATTTTGATTGTAGAGTATTTATAAGAACCCTTTATAGATCATCCGGGCTGGGTATCCTGGCTGGAAATGTAGAATTGGGAACCATTTACAGGACTTCTCTGTATAGTTTGTGTACCTGGCTGAGTTCAAGGAAGGGGTGGATCTTTCAAATTTGCACAAAGGTGGCTTATATTCACAATTTTTACATTCATAGAGCTGTCTCCCCAGAAGGTCTGCCTTTTTTTGCATTCATTCACACAGGCTCTGTGAGCTATCAGCAGGCCTGATCCATAAAATTAATCTAAACTGGAAATTGGATGAACTCTTGAGAAATGAGTGTAAAGGAAAAGAACTAGGAAGTCAATATAAGTGAGTGAGAGGAATTAAGGAACAGGACAATATGATGGGGATATAATGTGAAAAGAGAGAAGAGATTAAAGCAAACACAGGATGAAACTACCAAGGAGGGAGGTTTTAGTGATATCCAATACAGAAAAAATGTTCAAGAGGAGTTAGGAATTGAAAACCATTATTGAGTGTGACTATGGGGATGTTAATTAGAGAATTTAGAAAAAGTTGAGAAGGGGATTAAGATATACTTTATTTATATTTTCACTCATTCATTCATTCATTCATCCATTCATTCATTGAAATTATTTACCCAAATCCTTTCTAGGTTCCAGACATATGCTGTTAGTGAGTTCCAGATGATGGGAGCCAGACGAAGCCTCTTTTATGAAGATTCATTCAAGAAAAGTGAATCTAGTTACCTTTAAAATAGGATTAAGAAAACCAGTGTATGAGGAGTGATTGAAATTTATAGGGATGTTTGGAAGAAAAGGAAAAGGTATATGAATAAAGACTTTAGAAATGTGAGAGAAGAAAAGAGAGTTACATTATTTGAAAAATGTTGAGGTGGAGATTATAGAAATTTTATGTCATAGGCACTAAATTTATCAATCAGTTTTTATTCTGCTCAAATACATTTTCTAGTCTAGCTTAAAATGCTTTTTTTAACCTCTAATATGAATTTGGGCATGATTAACTATTAGATTAATATTCTAGTTGAAGTTAAAATTTACTAGATTAAAGCTTGGTTGGTAGGCCTATGACAGAGAACATAGAAACTTCGACATTTAGTTAAATTCTTAGTGTTTTTATTTATAGTGCCATCTGCCACATTCTCTACTTTTGCATGAATGGAGAACCAATCAATAAATGAAGACATTACTGGGAAATAAAATCTGAAAAAGAAATTTTATGTGTAAGTAACCTGCACTATGGTTTATATTCTCAAAATTAAGGTTATGGGTTTGCTTTTTAATTTTCTTAAAATATTTTAATGCAATAAATCTGGGACAGTAGATATATTAGTGTTTCCATATATTAGCAACAAAAACATTTGGAAAATGAAGCTTAAAATCATATGCTTTATATTAGCATCAAAACATTATATACTTATGAATAAAGTTAACAAAAGTGTGCACAAGTTCTCACCACATCTTCGCCAGCACCTGTTGTCGTTTGTCTTCTTGATTCTAACAGATGTGAGGTGATAGTTCACTGTGGTTTTGATATGCATTTCTGATAACTCATTTCCTTTAAGCACTGAATAATATTACATGTCTTTAGCAAATATTTTCTCCCAGTCTGTTGCTTATCTTCTCATTCTCTTGACATTTTCTTTATTAGAGCAGGTTTTTTATTTTAATGAAGTCCAGCTTATTAGTTATTTCACAGATTGTGCCTTTGGTGTTATATCTTAAAAGTTTCACCACACCCAAGGTCAATTAGATTTTCTCCTATGTTATCTTGTAAGAGCTTTATAGTTTTGGGTTTTGCGTATAGATCTATGATCCATTTTGGAATAAATTTATTTTAAACAATTTATTTTTGAGAGTGGTATGAAGTCTATATCTTGATCTATATTTTTGTACACTGAGGTCCAGTTGTTTCAGCACCATGTGTTGAAAGACTTCCTTTAAGTAATTTTCCCAGCTTTTTTGAGATGTAGTTGACATATAACATTGGGAAAGTATAAGCTATAAAATGTGATAACTTGATATACATGTTGTAAAATGATCACCTCAGTAAGGTTAGTTCACACATTCATCACCTCACATAGTGTGCATGTGTGTTGGGGAGGAGGTTGTGGTGAGAACATTTAAGATCTACTCTCTTAGCAACTTTCAAGTACAGTTTTGTTAACTATTTTCATCATGCTTCACATTAGATCACTAAAACTTATTAGTCTGATAACTGGAAATCTGTACTTTGTGATCACTAGCTCTGTATTTCCCCACTCTTAGCCCCTGGCAACCATGAATCTACTCTCTGTTTTTATAAGTTTAATTTTTTTAGATTCCATATATAAATGGTATCATTCAATATTTATCTTTCTCTGTAAGACTTATTTCACTTAGCATAATGCCCTCAAGCTTCATCCATGTTGGCAGATTTTCTTCTTTTTTATGGCTAAATAATATTCTATTGCAAGTATTACCCATCATCCATTAATAGACACTAGGGTTTCTTCTACCTTTGAGCTATCTCTATAATAGAAGCCTAAGCGACCGTTACAGTGGAACGACCAGAATGACCAGTCACTATGATGTGCACTGACCACTAGGGGGCAGACGCTCAATGCAGGAGCTTCCCCCTGGTGGTCAGTGTGCTCCCACAGGGGAAGTGCTGCTCAACCAGAAGCCAAGCTCACGGCTGGCAAGTGAAGTGGCAGTGGTGGGAGCTTCTCCTACTTCCGTGGCAGCGCTAAGGAGCAGCGAGCCTAGCGGTAAAGAGCAGCAAGCAGGTGGGCGGTAAGGAGTGAGGGGTCCCAGACTGCGAGAGGGATTTCTGACTTCTGGCTTAGGCCCGCTCCCTGCGGGGAATGGCCTAAGCCAGCAGGTAGACATCCCCCGAGGGGTCCCGGACTGCGAGAGGGCACAGGCCGGGCTGAGGGACTCCCCACCCCCAGTGCACGAATTTTGTGCACTGGGCCTCTAGTTGTGAATAATGCTCCCATGAAAATGGTTGTACAAATATTTATGAGTCTCTATTTTCAATTTTTTTGGGGGGGGGGGGGTTTACATTCCTAGAAATAGAATTGCTGGATGACATGGTGATTCTATTTTTAAATTTTTGAAACTAAAATAGAACATTTCAACTCATCTCATTAACTTAGGGTTTATCTGGGTCAGTAAATGATCTCTAGTGCCTTTAGGAAAATATGAAAGTTTTGAAAAGCAACTATCTAATTGTGAAACTTACAGGTGCAAGGCACTTTTCTGCATACTGCCTTTTTTCTGGAAGACGTCATAATCAATTTCACACTCCAAAATTGCTTCTCTCAGAAGGACACTTTTCATTGAACCACAGTGTTAACTTATGAGGGTATAAGCACATGATTAGAATTGAAGTTTCCTTCTCATTTGTCAACAATACTTTGCCAACTTACACTTTAACTGCTAATTCTGGGACACTTAAACTCCGTCCATTTTCCTTCAGGCTCATCCTCACCCAAAACCATGAAATCGATGTTATTACACCTGCTAAGTAGTTGGCTCTGTCTCAAGTCAGCCATTTTATTCATGTGGATTTCAGTTTTGGATTATTATTCAGATTCATAAAACAGAATTATCTTATAAGTATAAAGTTTATTAATTTTAAGAAAGCACAGAGTATTAGGAGCACAGAATCATGCATAGAGCAGCATCATGGAAGCTGCAGACCTCTGGATGCAAATTCAGTGGCCCATGGGATGTGTTTTGGTTATGAGGGATGACAACTGGCATGCATTTGGGTTGTATCAACAGAGGACATTCTCAAGGCTTTGGATCTTTTCAGCTTGCATATTTTACCAGTTCACTGGTGCCTGAAGGAATATGAACTTAGTTCTCATTCATCAGTTTAGCTGTGGTCCATGATTTACCAGACTATATAATAAACAGTCCTGTCAATGAAGTTCAGTATGCTCAGGGACATTTATTTCCAAAGGATAAATTCCTGAAATTGATACTGAAAAAAGTTTGACTGATTTAACCTTCACAATGCCATCAGTTAGATACTGTTAGCAGCCTCTTTTATAAATGGGGAGATTGATGTTCAAGAAGGTAAATGATTCTACCACTCAATAAATATTTATTGAAATGAATTGCATAGATAATCTCCATAGAGTAAATATGGGGAAAATATAGCAAAACGTCTGATAGTGTTACATTAGGAAGTTTAAAGACATTTTTTATAAGATCTTTTCTCAAGTTAGATGAAGCTTACCCATTAAGATATATCAGAATTCTGAAATAATATAGATGTTCAACTATTGAACCCTATGCATGCAAGTTCTATTTCAGGCAGGGACCATATTGTATCCCTAACTACTAGCATGCATAATTGAGTGCATGCCCTCAATAAGTATAGGCTACCTTTTAATAGAAAAAAAGAATAAATTAGAAATTTTTTGCTATCCTTCTTCCTAAATGCATCAGGCTGTTGAGAAGTTGAGCAATATGAAAGAGATATAATGAAACAAAACATGTATGCACTAAGGAAATAAAACAGGTCTTATTTAAGATTAATTTTATATAAAATTTTCTCATTATACTTGAAAAGGACCTATCAAATTGGCTAATGTCTTATGAAACTTGTAAAGATTTTAGAGTCAAGGTTATGCTATACATTCCCTTTCTATAATTCTTTTCTTTGAATACTTGCAAAAATTGAATCTTAGTATAAATATCTGTTTTTATACCTGACCAGTTAACCACCTATGAATAGATTGCATTTAAAAAAATCAACATAATAAATTGCAATTTCTCTGCCTTTAATACTCTGTTAACTTAGAATATTTTCCTTAACCTCAAATTCATTCTTTTTAAATTGGCTTCTCCCTGGCACTCTCCCTCCCAGGAGCATGCCCTTGCCTCTCCCCCTCACTCTTCCCTCCACTCACCGCCCGCCCCCCCCCCCCCTTGCCCCTATTCATTACCTTTACCTTCCTCACTTCTAAGCTCTGAGTGCCCTTCCTTTGCCTCTATAACAACTTGTTTTCTAAGCCGATTTCTTCTACAAATTACTTCTTCTACCTGCGTGATTAAAAATAAGTAAATACATAAATAAAAACTGGCGTTTCCCTAACAGCTTTGGGAATGCCAAGCAGTGAACTTCAACTGAGTGTACTTCCTCGCATTTTAAAAATGGCAGACATGAATATTCTGTGCAATTGATTGTGGTCATCAAATTGAAGTTTTTGTTCTGTTTTTATTTATCTGTTTGTTTTTAATAGCCATTTTGGCAGTGGGGGGACCCACAAATCAGTGTTCAAAAGAAATAGTGGTCTGGGAGATTTTCCAGTGAATTTGCCAGTTGAGAAACTGCTTGTTATGTTACAGAAATATTGTTTGTACTCATTAAGAAAATCTTGAATTATATTCAAAATTATTTGAAACAAACCAGAGTAAAAGTCTAAATCCGATGCAAATAGGGAAGTTATTGCACTTTCTGTTCCAGCCAATGGCAATCTGCCTGTGTGTGCACAGCCAAAAATTAGATCCTGCTTTGCAATTTGCACATTGCAGGAAGATAACTTCCTGGTCAGTCTGAGAGAGAAGCAGCCTTGAGAATATCAAGAGCCTAATTCCAAACTCAACCATCCCTCTACCAATATTTCTCTCACCACATATCCTTCAGCAGACCTTTGTAAGTAAAACTGAGATTTGCCATGTGTTTGGTCACCCTATCCCTCTGGGGAACTGAGACATGTGTTCATGCAATCATATGCAGCATTCCCCATGCAAGGCTCTTGCATTAATTTAATAACAAAACAACACTCCGGTTAATTGCTTTCTATTGAGCTGGCCTTGAATTATACAGAGGCATATAAAAGGTTGCCTAGCAGATGTGGTTTCAACAGCCAGGGGAAAACCACTTTCTCAGAGAAACAGCACTACCATTACAAAGATGGAACTACCCGTTCTCTGATATTTGCAATGTTTGCAAAGTACATGTGGATACAGATTCAACAATTAGATAATTAGATATATCTGAGAGTAATAAATGCTGGTGGCAGGTATTAAATTGCTTTTGTTTTTTTTTTAATTTTTTTTATTGTCTAAAGTTTTACATATATCTTCCTTTTCCCCAATTGACCCACCTTTCCCCAGCTATTCCCACTCCGGAGAGTAGGTATGGGAAAGGAGACAGCACTGGGCACCTGGCAAGAAGGTGGGATCATATAGGCAGAACGGGGTGCAGAAAGGGCTTTTGGGAGATAATATACATGGAAAAGTATAACTAAGACCCATACAAAGTTTGTCACATTTCCAGAATTTTAAAACATGTTCACATTTTGTCATACGTGTTTCATAATTTTTTTAAAATGATGAAAATTGAAGGTGAAGTGCCTTCCTTTCCCTTTCCAGTGTGTATGCTTCTTCCTCTCTCTGGAGGCAGTTCTCATGATATTATATATTTATTCCATATTTTTATGCTTTCATTATATACATATGCATCTGAAACCAATGCATACTTTTTTATTGTTCTGTTTTTAATTTACATAACTGGCTTCATATACGATCTTTCTTTTCTGCAACCTGCTTTTTTTTTCCACTCATATTTTTGAGCTCTATCCATTTTAACTATTGAATATACTTATTTGTTTGAATGCATTTACCATCCCCCTCCCTTGGGACATTTAGACAATTTTCAAATCTTTGTTATTACAGGTACTGCTGGAATGAAATTCATGATCATGACTCCTGATGTTCTGTGGGAAAGCCCCTCTATGGAGGTGCTGGGTAATAGAGCATGCCCATTGGGCACTAGATACTGGGCTATTTGCTCTTCCTGGCAGTTGTAATTGTTTTCTGAGGGCTGTCAACTTAATACAAATATAATTTTTTTTCTAATTAATGCCTACAACTGTTTGAATCCCCTCATGGAATTCCTTTTCTAATAATACTAGTAAATGTTTTATGTTTTTTTCACCTTTCCAGTTTCTTCAGTGTGATAAGTTTATTCAAATTTTTTACTTCTTTTTAAGGTCAAATATAATAATTTTCTATTTTGTTAGGGAATCATCTTTTTCTAGAGATTTATAAACTTAAAGTTATAGTCACAAACAATATTTTCTGATAATTATTTTCACTTTCCTTTGTTAGTCGTGTCTCCATTTCCATGTCTAAACTTGTATGTGTTACCCTCATTTGTTTTTCTTGCTCAATTTAATCAATAACTTTTATATTTTTAAAGAATCAGGTTTGGTTTTATTTTTTTCCATTTAAACATTTTTTTTCTGATTCTCCTTGTTGATTTCATCTTTCTACTGTTTTTTAAATTAATTTATTTTTTTGATGGTGTACCTAGTTTCTTTTTATTTTTATTGATTTTAGAGAGGAAGGGAAAGGGAGAGAGAGAGAGAGAAACATCAGTGATGAGAGAGAATCATTGATCAGCTTCCTCCTGCACCCTCCTCACTGGGGATCGAGCCTGCAACTGGGGCATTTGTCCTTACCAGAAACCGAACCATGATCTGGTTCATAGGTTGATGCTCAACCACTGAGCCATGCCTACCAGGCTGATGGTGTACCTAGTTTCTTTAGTTTTCATTTAAAAGAATGTTTTGGTTGTGTCCCATTAGTTTTTATATATCTAGTAAATATTTATTGAGCACTTACTGTGTTCACTGATTTAGGAGCACGTAAGGACACAATTATTGCCACAAAGGTACTTACATTCTATAAAGTTTGCATATTACTTTATCTGCTGTCAAGTGCTTCCTTTTATTGCTTTCTCTATAGTTTGTTGCTTCACTTTTATATCTTCTTTTTTAAAAAAAAAAATAATAATTCTTTATTGTTGAAAGTATTACATATATTCCCTTTTTCCCCCTATTGACACCCCCTCCAGGCCTTCAGCACCCTATTGTCTGTGTCTATGGGTTATGCATATATGCATATAAGGTCTTTGGTTGATTACCTCCCGCCCACCCACCCTCCCCCACCTTCCCTCTGAGATTCTGCACTCTGTTCCATGCTTCCATGTCTCTGGATCCTCTCTGTTCATCAGTTTATTTTTTATATATATCTTCTTTGATACAGGGTTATGTAGGAAAATGTTTCCTAATACCTAAGTGCTTAAAGCTTTTTGTGTGTTTTTTTGTTTGTTTCTGATTTAATTGCATTTTATTCCAAGAACAAGATTTTTTCATAGCCAGACAAATTATCAATTTAGTAAATATAGATATACTCTTTATTTTTTGTTGACTAGATCTATCTTATTCTGAGAGAAACCTATTGTAGGCTTTTATTTTAATAGTGTACATATCTAATTCTAATTCTATTTGGAATGATTTTGCTTTATATAATTAGTTGCTTAATTATCTTATACATACTAATTTATGATTATTGTAGTTTATTCATAAATTGTACTTTCTATTCTGATATAACATCTATTTGTATTCAATTTATTGCTTTTAACTTTAATTTCACTCATTTGATATTCCATTCCCACTCTAGTTTGCCTTTGCCTGATATTTTTATTTTTTTGCCTAACTCTTTATTTTCAACCATTCTTTATTACTTTGTCATACATGTATTTTTTGAAGCAATGGATAGTCTTGTGTGTGTGTGTGTGTGTGTGTGTGTGTGTGTGTGTGTTTAAAAAAAACAGCACAGTTGGATTGTTACATTTTGGTTTGTCCACATTTAGTGTAAGGCTGATATGCTTGTTTTATTCCTTCTGTCTTTATGTTTGTAAGTTACTTTTTTTTGTTGAGTTCTTTTCTTTTTTCCTTTTTTTAGCGGGATTGATAAAGTTGCAATTTTTTCCATTGCCCCCTTGTCAATTTGGAACTTCTACTTTATTATCTCATTTTTTTTTACAGTGATTAATTTTTCTTTTCTTGTCATAGACACATAGCTAGCTCTCTATCATAAGAAATCAAGGCACAACCCTCCACCAAGTCATTCTGTCTCTGTAGTGTTTCACCAACCCAATAGGATGAGACCTTTTTAATACTTTTCTTCCCTGTTTTATTTTCACTTTTTCCCAGAAGAGACATTTGGAATATTTTTATTTCTTCTCTCTCCCAACTCTTTGCCTCTGGTTTTTAGGTATTGTTGAAATAATTAGTACTTTTATTTCAAAATACTTTATTTTGTGCTTGTATAAAATACCCCAGTCTTTCATTCTTCAGTAAGAGCAACAATGTGTATATGTGTAAGTATTTTAAAGTTCATTATTCAGTGTTTGTTTCTTTCTCATCATTTTCCCTTCTCTTGGAAGAATGTTCTATTGTGATTTATTTTGTATTTGGTTATAGAATTTTAGATTGCCATTTATTTTCTCTCATCACTTTGAAAATATTACTCCACTGACGTTTAGCCTCTCTATTCACAGTCAAATGATTGTTTCTTAGAACATGATTTTTATTCTTTACTAACTTTAAGAACTTTCTTTTTGGATTTGTTGTTTCATAGTATTCACTAGATATTTTTTCATGTTGATTTAATTTTATTTGGATCTCTGTGAGTTTTCAATATGAAGATAAGATGGCTTTCATCTATTCCAGAATTTTACTAAGCATATATGTGTTAGGCCTTTATTCCTCTTCTGTCTTTTAAAATCCTTCTTTTTTCTTTTATATCTCTCTTCTGCATTCTGTGATTTTTATCCTGTTTTATTTTCAATTTTACGGAAAATTTTAACTATGTTCAATTTTCATTTAATCTTTCCATTTAGTTTTCAATTTTAATGTCTATATTTTTTATTTCTAGCAGTCTTCTTGATTCATTTTTTATATGTTCATTCTTGTTTTATGAACTTTGTACTATTCTTACTGTTTTAGTTCCTTATTTTATTTATTCGATCACTGAAAGGATACCTATATGTTTTCAAGGTTGTATTTTTGTTTAATTTTTTACATAAAGTTCTTGGATGTTAACTCTACTATGTACTTTATTTGGACACTATCACTCATCATCAATTGATTTTGTGTTGTGTTTTTACTATTTTGTTGTGAGCTCATTTTTAGTGGACTTAATTTTTTTTTTCTGTGAGAATCCTTTTTAGCCTGGGTTGTAAGGATATATTTCATAATTGGCTGTAAATTATTTCTATTATGTATTCCAGGAAAAGAACTGCTCTGGGACAATTTTATGTTAATCTTTTGGCTTAATGTTCCTTGAACCATTAGGGTAATGAATACCTGTCTCCAAACCCATCCAAAATTCAAAAGGAGTTTGACTTTTAGGGGATACATTTTTTTCCCCTGCTGAGAGCTCCATCAGAGATAGATGAGTTTGGTTGTATTTCCTCTGCTATCGTGAATGGGTTTTTATATAGTCTAGTCTTTTACTGAGCAGCCAAGGCTTTACGGGGAGTTCTCGGTTTCAATTTCATGCTTTTCAAGAGTCATAGTTCTTGTTGCCTGATTCAGGTGGACGTTAAAACACAGTTGCTAGTGTATTGGACTGATTAAAAGAGCTGCAATATCAGCCATGTGTTTAGGTCTCTGCCTTTCAGTTCTGGTTTTATTTCTGTCATTGGTGGATTTTAATTTCTTACTTGTCAGGTGAAAAATGCATTAAACAATCTTTTAATGTCTTTCAAAGTTTATCCTTGATTCTGGATGTTTTTAGCAGGATAACTTTCCAGTTATCTCAGTTTGTCATCAGATTACAAATATCATTTTTATTTGTTGATTTAAGTGTTTTCACGTTAAGAAGTGAGTTTAGACTCTGCATTTTGATCCATAATATATTTGCATCTACTTTTAACCTCTTTGCTATTTCTTTTGGCTTCATGTGATTTTTCTTTGTTTTTCCTTTTCTCCTTTTCTGCCTTTTATTGGAGTGGCAATTTTTTTTTTCATACAATGTAAAAAATGTGCACTATTTTTATATCTCTAGTAACAGAAAAAAACATTTTAGCTACCCATGGAAAATTGTCCCTAAACCTTTATCTTGTTCTGTTATTATTATCTAAAATTGCAGCATAGTCTCCTTTTAAAGTTAAAACATTGTTATTTCTTTTTGCTTTTACAGTCAATATTTACTTACAGTGGTTTTATTCTTTCCCCAATAGTAGACTGTCCAGTTATGTACCAAATTTTTCACCAAAGGCAATGACAAAATGATGACCTCATTTATAGAATATCAGCGATCTACCAAGGGAATGGTGATTTAGGGGCCAAGATTTTGGAGAGAAAAAAAATATAGAGAGGTGAGCAATATTTTTGCTGATATAGCTTCTCAGGCAAAAGAAACAAAAGAAAATATAAATGGGACTACATCAAACTAAAAGGTTTTGCACAACAAAAGAAACCATCAATAATATTAAAAGAGCTCACGGAATGGGAAAACTTATATGCCAATACCTCTGATAAAGGGTTAATATCCAAAATTTATAAAGAACTTATAAAACTCAACACCAAAACAAACAAAAAAACAACAAATACACACCAAACAATCTAATTTAAAAAATGGGCAAAGGACAGATATAGATACTTCTCCAAAGAGGACATACAGATGGCCAACAGATATATGCAGAGATGCTCAAGTCACTTATCACAAAAAAATGCAAAATAAAACCACAATGAGATATCACCTCACACTGTCAGAATGGCTATCATAAATAAATTAACAAACAACTGTTTTTGAGGATGTGGAGAAAAATGAATACTCCTACACTGTTGGTGGGAATGCAGATTGGTGCAGCCACTGTGGAAAGCAGTACAGAGTTACCTCAAATAATTAAAAAAGATAGCTGTTCCCAAACTACTATGCTCAATTAATATTTGACAAAGGAGGCAAGAGCATACAATGGAGTCAAGACAGTTTCTACAATAAATGGTGTTGGGAAAATTGGACAGATACATGCAAAAAATGAAACTAAACCACCAACTTACACAATACACAAAAATAAATTCAAAGTAGATAAAGGACTTACTAGTAAACGTAAGACAGGAAACCATAAAAATCTTAGAGGAATCCACAGGTAGCAAAATCTCAGACATATGCTGAAGCAATATCTTCTCCGATACAGCTCCTAGGGCAATAGAAACTAAAGAGAAAATAAACAAATGGGACTACATCGAAATAAAAATCTGCTGCACAGCAAAAGAAACCATCAACAAAACAACAAGAAAGCCCACTGCATGGGAGAACATATTTGCCAATGTTATCTGCAATAAGGGTTTAATCTCCAACATTTACAGGGAACTCATACAACTTAACAAAAGGAAGATAAACAACCCAATCAAATAATGGGCAACAGACCTAAATAGATACTTTTTGAAAGAGGACATAAGGAAGGCCAAGAGACATATGAAAACATGCTCAAAGTCACTAATATTCCGAGAGATGCAAATCAAAATGACAATGAGGTACCATCTCACACCTGTCAGAATGGCTATCATCAACAAATCAACAAATGACAAGTGCTGGCGAGGATACAAAGAAAAAGGAATCCTAGTGCACTGCTGGTGGGAATGCAGACTTGTGCAGCCACTGTGGAGAACAGTATGGAGTTTCCTCAAAAAACTAAAAATGGAACTCCCATTTGACCCAGTGATCCCACTTCTAGGAATATATCCCAAGAAATCAGAAACACCAGTCAGAAAGAATATATGCACCCCTATGTTCATAGCAGCACAATTCACCATAGCTGAGATTTGGAAACAGCCTAAGTGCCCATCAGCAGATGAGTGGATTAAAAAACTGTGGTACATCTACACAATGGAATACTACGCTGCGGTAAAAAAAGAAGGAATTCTTTTATTTTTTATCCGCCCCGCCCCCCGCCCTTGACAATCCCCTGGCCTCCCATACCTCCCAGTGTCTTATGTCCATTAGTTATGCTTAGATGCATGCATACAAGTCCTTCGGTTGATTTCTTACCCCCCTCTCTTCTGCCCCCCAACCCTCCCTGGCCTTCCCGCTGCAGTTTGACAATCACTTTGAGGCAGCTCTGCTTCTGTATCTATTATTGTTCAAAAGTTTGTAATGGTCTTTATTATCCTGGAAGTAGTAGCCACTGCAATTAGACAAGAAGAAGAAATAAAAGGCATCCAAATTGGAAAAGAGGAAGTAAAACTGTCCTTATTTGCAGACGACATGATATTATACATACAAAACCCTAGAGACTCCATCAAAAAACTATTAGACTTAATAAAAGAATTCGGCAATGTAGCAGGATACAAAATTAACCCCAAGAAATCAGAGGCATTTCTACAGACCAATAGTGAACTTTCAGAAAGAGAGATTATAAAAACACTCCCATTTACCATCGCACCAAAAAAATTAAGATACCTAGGAATAAACTTAACTAAAGAGGTAAAAGACCTCTACTCAGAAAACTACAGGACGTTGAAAAAAGGGATAGAGGAAGACATAAGAGATGGAAGAACATACCATGTTCTTGTAGTAGAATCAACATCATTAAAATGTCCATACTACCCAAAGCAATCTATAAATTCAATGCACTTCCCATTAAAATACCAATGGCCTACTTCAAAGATCTAGAACAAACTCTCCAAAAATTCATCTGGAATAAAAAAAGACCCCAAATAGCTGCAGCGATCCTGAGAAAGAACCAGCTCTTGGTTTCATTGATTTTCTGTATTGTTTTTTTGGTCTCTATGTCATTTATTTCTGCTCTAATCTTTATTATCTCCTTCCTTCTGCTCACTCTGGGGTTTTCTTGTTGCTCTCTTTCTAATCAAAAGAAGGAATTCTTACCATTTGCAACAGCATGGATGGAACTGGAGAACATTATGCTAAGCAAAATAAGCCAGTCAGAGAAAGATAAATACCACATGATCTCACTCATTTGTGGAATATAATGAACAACATAAACTGATGAACAAAAACAGATCCAGAGACAGAGAAGCATCGATCAGATTGTCAAACCTCAGAGGGAATGTAGGGGAGGGTGGAGTTAGGGGGAGAGATCAACCAAAGGACTTGTATGCATGCCTATAAGCCTAACCAATGGACACAGACACCAGGGAGGGTGAGGGCATGAGTGGGGGAAGTGGGAGGGCAATGGAGGGATAAGGACACATATGTAATACCTTAATCAGTAAAGAAAAAAATAATTAAAAGTGGAACTGCCTTAGACCCAGCGATTCCATTTCTGGGAAGATATGCAAAGAAACTTGAAACACGAATTTGAAAGAATATACACACACCTATGTTCATCGCAGTGTGTTTCACAATAGCAAACGCTTGGAAGCAGCCCAAGTGCCCAGCAGTAAATGAGTGGGCAAAAAACTGTGGTACATTTACATAAAGGACTACTACTTAGCTGTAAAAAATAAGGAAATCTTATCATTTGTGATAGCAGGTATGGACCTGGAGAATATTATGCTAAGTGAAATAATCCAGTCAAAGAAAGACAAGTATCATATGATTTCACTCATGTGGGATCTAATAAACAAATTAACTGACAAGCAAAATAGAGACAGACTCATAGATAGAGAGCAGGCTGACAGCTGTTGGTGAGGGTGTGGTGTGGGGGTGGGATGAACGGATTGAGCAAAAAAGTTAAAAAAGGTAAAAAACCATGGATATGGACAACAGTGTGGTGATTGCTGGGTGGATGGGCTGTCATGGGAGGTGAGGCTATCCTATATAATAAAGAGGTAATATGCAAATTAACCCTCATTCCCTTACAAGATGGCTGCCTATGACTAGGCCGGCATGGGGGTTAGTGAGGGACGGCCAAACAACTGAACAGCAGGCTGCATGGGGCAACCAGGCCGGCGAGGGGTGGGCAGTTGGGGGCAACCAGACTAGCAGGGGGGGCAGTTGGGGACAACCAGGCTGGCGGGGGGGGGGGCAGTTGGGGATGACTAGGCCGGCAGTTGGGGCATTTAGGAGCAACCTGGCCAGCATGGAGGGGGCAGTTGGGGGCAACCTGGCTGGCAGCAGGGAGCAGTTAGGGGCAATCAGGCTGGCAAGCAGAGGCAGTGAGGGGCAATCAGGCAAGTGGGTGGCGGGGGGGCAGTTAGGTGCGACCAGGCAGGCAGGCAGGTGAGCGATTAGGAGCCAGCGGTCCAGGATTGTGAGAGGGATGTCCAGGGATCGGGCCTAAACCGGCAGTTGGACATCCCTCAAGGGGTCCCGGATTGGAGAGGATGCAGGCTGGGCTGAGGGGACACTCCCCCCCCCCCCCGCCTTGCATGAATTTCATGCACCAGGCCTCTAGTAGAGGGAATAAATGCTGATGGATGGCGACTTGACTTGGGATGGTGAACACATAAGACAGAGTGCAGATGATGTGTTATAGCATTGTGCACCTCAATCCTGTATACTTTTGTTAACCAGTATCACCCCCAATAAATTCAATAAAAAGGAAAAAAAGTTTTAAAATGAAACAAAAAAATAAATAGAAACATAAAGAAATGGCATATATCTGCATTAAAAAGAAAGGAAAGAAAATGTGTTTTATAATAGGCAGTACAAAGTTCCATATGTGCTCTCTGGACAAGCGCTATAGAAATTCCATGGAAGGGGCAGGTAGTGGTACTTTATCTTTAGAACTTGGGATAGTCTTCGTATTTCATGTTGATATGGCTAACTAATGCTTAATTTGTATTTGACACATCTGTTTGTGAAAACTATGTGCAAGGCATTGGAGAGTCAATGAAAAAGGCAACACTTTTTTCCTTGCCAGGAATTATGATTTTTAGGGGACTCTACTCAGGAAGGTATCCCTCTTGAGTTGATTTTTTTTAGGCTTTGTTATAGACTTAGTTCATGACCCACAGCAAACATATGGATATCATTGGTCATGTTTAAGAATGAAAGTTGTAATGAAGGAACAGAGCAAAACAAATAAAAAACAGCAACTAGTCATTGTATAATAACAACAAAAGAAGCAAAATAAAACCTTTGTTGTTTTAAGCAGACACTTCTACCAGTCTATTGAGAATAGTGTCCCTAATGGCCGATGCTTCCCAAGAAATCAGCAAATGCAAGATTTGATAGTGATTCTTCATTAAGATTTTGAAAGTTTCTATGAACATGATGATATTAAAACATAAATTTATCAGTGTTTGGCATGCTAGATAGAGAAATAGAATGCCCACTCATCCATTTCTAGAGCTGATCTTGTTGTTAGCTGATCTTGTTTATATGGGAAATGCAAAACAATACATTTTGACTTGAAAGTTTTAAATACTTTCAAAATGACAAAGAATGTAAAAAGAATACTGTTCAACTTGAAATTCTTCAGTGAATCCTTGATAAAGGGGCCATTGGAAACTTTAGATTCATAATATCTTAAGTATAATATTAATTATAATGTTGTCTTTCTCTTTCAACATAATGGATTTTATAAGTGTTCTTTATGTGCAAATCCAGAACACTAGAAAATTTTCAAAATTATGTCAATTCAAATCCTTATGTTTCTACAATTGTTTCATGGTTGCCATAGCTTTGGAAGAAGTATTAATGTATTCAGAATTTCTTTTCTCAGTGGTCTGTGGCTTTTCTAAGAAACCAGTCTTGCTACTATAAGGGAACCAGGAGCTCTCAGTGGTCACAGGAGCCTCATTACTCCTGCCAGAACACAGAACAAATGAGAGCCCTGCCTGAATTTATTTACAGAATCCTATCTGCAACAGATCAGCTATTGAATATTTATGCCCAGAAAGTGTGGGGAACTCAGAAAAGATTTCTCTGGTGCTTACTTTACAATTCATGTTTTCTCAAATTTGCTCAGTTTTAATTTCCAAAGTATAATGCACAGATATTTGTTTTAGGCAAGCTGCTCTGACTCCCCTCTTTCTTGGGCCTCACTGTATCATAATTCCTGCGCCACTTGGATGTATGTCCATCACCACCTCGTCAGAAAGCTCCTTCAGGCAAGCAGCCTTGTCACATTTATCTTTGTACCTTCACTGTCTGGTCAGTGCCTGCATCATAGTGAGGCAGAACATGCCAATGGAATAAATCAGCCATTTTCAACCTTTTTTTAATCTCATGGCACACACAGACTGAGTACTAAAATTCTGAGGCACACCAAAAAATATATTTTTTTGCTGACCTGATTAAAAAAAGAAACAGTATAATTTTGATTTATTCACACTGGACAGCTATTGTGTTGCCTATTGTCATTTTTTTTTAATTTGACAATCTCAGGGAAAAGAGGTCAGTGCCCCTAACTAAATAGTCAGGTATGTCATGTTTTAAGAATTCTTGCAGCCGAAACCGGTTTGGCTCAGTGGATAGAGCGTCGGCCTGCGGACTGAAAGGTCCCAGGTTCGATTCCGGTCAAGGGCATGTACCTGGGTTGCGGGCACATCCCCAGTGGGAGATGTTCAGCAGGCAGCTGATCGATGTTTCTCTTTCATCGATGTTTCTAACTCTCTATCTCTCTCCCTTCCTCTCTGTAAAAAATCAATAAAATATATTTAAAAAAAAAAAGAATTCTTGCAGCTCATAGGTTGAAAAATTGTTGAAACAAATCAATCCCAGGTTTAAATTCTGGAAGAACAGCAAACTGATGAAAATGGGAGTGAGTTAATCTTTTTGGAATCATATACTGTATCGACTTACTTACATGTACTAATTACTTGTCATCCATTTGCTACAACTATTTTCATTCCCTTTATAGATGAACATATTTGTCTTTGTTTGTTTGTTTTTACTAAAGTTCTAAAAAATGCAGGAGAATGAACAAAGGTCCCTGGGAGCTGCAAGCTTAATCTAAAGGGACAGTCATAATTATAATATCTTTATGTTCTGTATTTTTTAAATGTGAAATTTCCTGTCTATTATCCATGCTTATTTTATTACTAGAGGCCCAATGCACAAAATTCGTGCAAGTGGCTCGGCCCTCACAGCCCCGGCTTCATCCAGAAGGTCGTCCGGAAGGACGTCTGGTCTAATTAGCATATTGTACTTTTATTATTATAGATAAACATTATATATAAACATATCTCTGTATTTATTTGTCTCAAATGAAACTATAGAATAAAAATCATGCTTATAAGCATGATTTTTATTCTATAATTCTTTAATTTAGAATACCTAGGCATATTTATTATATGTGCTCTATAGGTTTTTGTAAACTCTGACTGATAAATATGGCACTAAGATGTATCTCTTCAGAATCAGCCATTTCCATCAACAAATGCCACTTTTCCACTGTGGCATTTGAATGTCTTGAATGCTTTCCCACATAACACATTTATAACCTTAGGCTTTTACAGAGATTGAATTTGTTCTGAAATATTATATTAAAATGACAATAGATAAATTTAGATTTTTTGATAGATCAGTCAGGATCAGAAATATTATCCTATTTGGGTCCACAGAAAATATTAAATATATAACACAACAGAGGGAAAAATGGAACTATTCTTTATTTTGCCATTTATTAAATTATTCCTTTGCTCTTTACTTTGTTAAAACTTATAAGGAGCTAATAACTTATTAGGAAAGATAGGCAAGAAGATGGTTTATCACAGTTAAGACAGAATGTCTGTGGTATAATCTTGGTGTGGGGATGCAGAGAGAGGTTAACATAGAAATAGAGAATGGGGAAGACTCTACGGAGGAAGGTGTATATACATGCAACTAATAGGAGTTGTTAGGATTTGAGGTTTGGGATAAGAAAATCATCACCAAGCCTGACTGGTGTTGCTCAGTGGTTGAGCATGGACCTATGAACGGAGGTCTCTGGTGTGATTCTTAGTCAGGCACATGGCTTTGTTGTGAGCTTGATCCCCAGTGGGGGGCATGCAAGAGGCAGCCAATTGATGATTCTCTCATCATTGATGTTTCTATCTCTCTCTCCCTCTCCCATCATCTCCGAAATCAATAAAAATATATTAGAAAAAAGAAAAGAAAATCACCATAAAGCCACCAGAGCAGGGCTACCAAATTGGCTATTGCAGCAAATAAAGGATATGAGATTAGAAAGAGTGTCTACCACATGTGGGTCCTAATGTTATGAAAAATGGAATATTGTGGAGCTTGAGCATCCTCAGTAGAAGCAGTCCAAGATTTAGCTGCATGAACCCTTTTAAAGCAGCAGCTTTATTATACCACTAGAGGCCCTGTGCACGAAATGCAAGCACTGGGGGTGGGGGGTCCCCTCAGCCGGGCCTGTGCCCTCTCACAGTCTGGGAGCCCTCAGGGGATGTCCAACTGCCGGCTTAGACCTGCTCCCATGGAAAGTGGGCCTTAAGCCGTCAGTCGGACATCCTTAGTGCTATTGTGGAGGCAGGAGAGACTCCTGCCACTGCCGCTGCAGTTGCCAGCTGTGAGCCCGGCTTCTGGCTGAGCGGTGCTCCCCCTGAGGGAGCGCACTGACCACCAGGGGGCAGCTCCTGCATTGAGCATCTGCCCCCTGGTGGTCAGTGCATGTCATAGCAACCAGTCATTTGCTATTTGTTCAATTTGCATATTAGCCTTTTATTATATAGGACTAGAGGCCCGATGCACAAAAATTTGTGCACTTGGGGGGGGGGTGGAGGGGTCCCTCAGCCCAGCCTGTGCCCTCTCACAGTCTGGGACCCCTTAGGGGATGACCACCTGCTGGCTTAGGCCCGCTCCCCGGGGGATTGGGCCTAAGATGGCAATCAGACATCCCTCTGGCAGCCCGGCAGCCCTCAGGGGATGTCCACTTGCCAGCGGGGAGCAGGCCTAAACTGCAGTCGGACATCCTTAGTGCTGCTGAGGAGGCAGGAGAGGCTCCCACCACCACCGCTGTACTGGCAGCCATCAGTCTGGCTATGGCTGAGCAGAGCTCCTCCCATGTGAGAGCACCCTGACCACCAGAGGGCAGCTCCTGCATTGAGCGTCTGCCCCCTGGTGGTCAGTGTGTGTCATAGTGACCAGTCCTTCCCAGTCGTTCTGCTGTTAGGGTCAGTTTGCATATTACCCTTTTACTATATAGGATAGAGGCCTGGTGCACGGGTGGGGGCCGGCTGGTTTGCCCTGAAGGGTGTCCCGGATCAGGGTGGGGATCCCGCTTGGGTGCCTGGCAAGCCTGGATGAGGGGCTGATGGCTGTTTGCAGCTGGTCACACCCTCTTCAGGGTGGGGGTCCCCACTGGGGTGCCTGGCCAGTCTGGGTGAGGGGCTGAGGGCCATTTTCAGGCTGGCGGGTGACTGAAGCTCCCAACCTCTCCTTTTTTTTTTTATTCTGCGATTTATTTACCTTCTATGGCTGTCACTGGAGCTGAGAGCCGGCTTTAGCTCTGAGGCTCAGCTCCAGCTCTGAGACCTTGGCTGCTGAAAGCAGGTATATGGGCTTTGTTTAGCTTCTATAATTGAAACACTGTTGCAACTCCAGCTCTGCGGCCCGGCTGGCTGAAAGCAGGTTTCTGGGGACTGTTTAGCTTCTATAATTGCAACATAGTTGCTTAGAGTGCAGCTCAGAGCTGGGCGGCCGCAGTCAGGGAACCTTGACTTTCTCCATCACTGGAGCAAGCAAGCCTCCTGTTCACTTCAGCTGCCTGGCTGCTGGCCGCCATCTTGGTTGGCAGTTAATTTGCATATCGCCCTGATTAGCCAATGGGAAGCGTGTCGGAGGTATGGTTAATTACCATGTTTGTCTATTATTAGATAGGATAACTCAAATATGTGTATTTAATCTTAAGAGGCCTTGACTGGAAGAAATCATTCTGATTTCTTCTAAGAGATAGTTACTGGCACAATTTGTAATGCCCTGTCAAGATTTTGAAATAAGTTAATAGCTTGTTATTATTCAGCAGACTTTGTTCCTTACTGATGTTGTAGCTGTGCCTGATCTTAATTAAATGGCCATCCATCTATTCCTCATGACATTCAGGGGCAAAATATAAGTAGATATTCTGTGTTGTTTAAGACAGAGCATTAGAGATACACTTTTGGTCCTCTCTAAGGGAAGGAGGGAGACTTACAACAAACTGGTGAAATAATAAAGAATGAATAAAATTATAGCATGTTTTGCAGAATTTTTAGAGGTTATAAAGACTTTTCACATAAGGATATAAATAAATGAGCAATGTTTTTATTTTCATTTGAGAAATAAACTGTGATAATTTCATAGCCATCCAGTTAGCAGGCAACAGAGGCTACATAGGAACAAGGTTTTGCTTCCTTGTTCCTTTTGTTGCTATTGTTTCTGCTAAGATGGCTGGCTGTCAATCATACATACTCTAGCCTAGGTTGATTTCAATGCCATTTCATGTCCTTGAGATTCTAAGAATCCTTGAGTCTGTGATAAAAGTTTCAATTCAGGCACAGAACTGTGAGTTGTACAGAAAGGGTTGTTGGTTTTGGAAAAAACCTTGTCTGCCGAAGCAGTAGAACTTGAACAGTAGAACTTTAAAGGAGGAAAATAAGTAGAACACAACTCAGGAATTTATTCCTTGGTAAATTGGTGTAGTAGTGCATTAAAGGCAATTCTCATTTTAAATCTCAGTTAATGAGTAAAATAGGGCCCAAGCCTCTTTTGGCAAGACATTAAATAATAGAATTTATTTTAATCTCTCAGCGATATCCCACTGTAACTCTTCCTCTTGATTCCGAACTTCTGGAATGATATTTTTTCTATTCTCATATATTTGTTCACAAACACATACATACTTTCATAATGCTGTGCAAAACTCATTCTATCTTTAGCTTACCATGATTCTTTTATTCAAATATAGAAAAGTGTTGTAACTATTGTACTATGAAGACTGAAAAGTTGTCTACTTCTATTAATTTTTCAGGGCTTGAATTTGTAGACTTCTCTAACTAGGGACTTCAAGGACAGCAACTCCAAGGACAGTTTCCAGCTGCTATTTGAATGAGTTTAACATTATTCTTTATTTAGTACATGACTAAAATGTACAGTCATAGCCAATAAACATTGTGGATCTCAAGGACTTCAGTCTTCACAGTTTACATGGTAACCATTTGAAGGAGAGGCTGTGGAAGATAAAACAGTATGTATATTGTTTTATTATATATATATATATATATATATATATATATATATATATATATATATATATATATATAAAATAAAAGCTTAAGCTACCCTTATGGCAGAATGACCAGAACGACCAGTCGCTATGATGCGCACTTACCACCAGGGGGCAGACGCTCAATTCAGGAGCTTCCCCCTGGTGGTCAGTGTGCCCCCACAGAGGGAGCGCCACTCAGCCAGAAGCTGGGCTCACAGCTGGTGAGTGTAGCGGCAGTGGCAGGAGCCTCTCCTGTCTCTGCAGCAGCACTAAGGAGCAGTGAGCCGAGTGGTAAGGAGCAGTGAGCAGGTGGGCAGTAAGGAGCACGGGGTCCTGGACTATGAGAGGGATGTCCGCCTGCTGGCTTAGGCCCGCGGGGAGCAGGCCAGGCTGAGGGACCCCCCACCCCGGTGCATGAAATTCGTGCAAGGGGCTCAGCCCTCACAGCTGCAGCAGCTGCCTTGGCCCTCAGCCCTCGCGGGCTTCATCTGGAAGGCCATCTGGACAGTCCTTCTGCTGTTCTGCCATCTGTTCTAATTAGCATATTATGCTTTTATTATATATATATATAATACATATATATATAATACATATATATATGTATTATAATTTAAACACTATAAATTGTAAACTTAATTTTTTTCATCTTAGTTTCTCATCCCTTTCTCTGTGTGCCTCTGAAACCCTTTCTAATTTACTGCTGTGCTATGGTCTGAATGTTTGTGTCCCCCAATTCATATATTGAAATCCTAACACTTGAAAGTGATAGTAGATGGGCCTTTGTAAGGTAAGTAGGTCATGAAGGGAGACTTCATAAATGGGATTAATACTCTTTTAAAAGAGATCCCACAGAACTCCCCAGTCCCGCCTACCAGCTGAGGTTACAGAAGAAGTAGGCAGCCTATAACCCTGAGAAAGGCCCTTACTCAACCATGCTGACACCCTGATCTTGAACTACCAGCTTTCAGACTGTGAGAAATAAATTTCTGTTGTTTATAAGCTACCCAGTCTGTGGAATCTATAATAATAAAAGCATAATATGCTAATTAGACCAGCTGTCCTTCCTTCTGGACAAAGCTACAGCAGGTGGGGATCGCAACAATGATGGACAGGGCCTGGGACCAAGGCCCTTGCACGAATTTTGTGCATCAGGCCCCTAGTTGTGTTATAACAGCCTGAAAGAACTAAATTGAAGCATTTATGAAAGTACTTTTTAGGAAAAATTAAATATACCCATATAGTCACCTATTTCTGGAGACCCAGAAGAAAAACTCTTATTGGTAAAACCAACTTATGTTTTTATTTTATTTCTAACTCTCTTTGGCAGTTCTTTCAACCCATGGCCAGAATGCTGGCAGCCTAATCACAACCAAAGAAAATTCTCAGGTCCCTCTTTTCTTTAGCTCCCACGTTGCTGCTGCTCTCCTGAATATCCCCAAAGGTGTAAGCAAAAGTTGGATAATGGGGCACCAGGCCTGAAAGCTTCTTCAGAAATTATGTGCTGGCAAATGCATCTGTCTAAATAACTATTTCTAAAGCACCGAATTCAATTCTGGGGCCTCCAAATGAAAATGCTCTCTTTCTGCTCCTGGCTGAGAATGTCTCTCATAAAAGCTCACTCCACAGGGATCATATTAAATGCCAGATAACAATGTCTAGATAGATGCCACACAGCACTATTTCCAATTCATTTATTCAAAGTTTCTTTTTAAACATGGGTTTCTTAGGTACAGAGACACAAAACTTTATAATTAGGCTTTATAATTAGGATAGTGCCTTTAAAGGTTTTACATGCCAGGATATGTTGTGTGTTTTTTCTGTGGGAAAAATTTTACTGTTATTCAACTGAATTCATTTTATGTTGAGGATGGAGAAGGGAATGACAGATTGTCTGGGAAAAGGGTATTAGATATGACTAGCAAAGTGGCATGTCTACTATAGAGGGGCTTTAGTATGTCTTAGGGTTTTTAGTCTAGATTTTTCCCCGCTAAAAGTCTGGATTAAACTTTATAGGTTAGCCCAAAAGACAAATAAAATGCAAAAGAGAACGTGGGGTCTCTCCTTTTCTGACAAAAATTAAATATTTATTTCATCCACAGCATCGTTTCCCACTGAAATAAGTGCTTTTCTCTACATTTCCTGAAGAAACTATCCAAAAGAGCTCATGTTTCCTTTTTATTAATTTACCAACTTCAGGAAAAATTTATTTCCTCAAACTCTTTTTGACTAAGATTAGTGGCTATAAAAGGAGAATTTAAATCAGTCAAGAAAACTTTCTTAGAAGTTGTCTTGATGTAAAACCTCCACATCAAGAATACCTGACATTATCTGTCTGCTACAGGGGGGCTGAGATATTGTCTTATCAACCTAGAGACTGAGGAAATGTTCTTTTTTAATGTGTTATCTGAATATAACACACTATAGCAGTGGTTCTCAACCTTCTGGCCCTTTAAATACAGTTCATTATGTTGTGACCCAACCATAAACTTATTTTCGTTGCTACTTCATAACTGTAATGTTGCTACTGTTATGAATCGTAATGTAAATATCTGATATGCAGGATGGTCTTAGGTGACCCCACAGGTTGAGAACCACTGCACTATAAAATTTCTAATATTTAAAATAAAGGGAATCCTGGAATCCCAGAACAAGATGAGTTAAATATGTTGGCGATTGTGTCAAAAGAGGATTGACTTGGAGAAGATTGAGACAGCTCACTCAGTGACACTTCGCACTTCTTGTTTTCTTCATACTTAATTACCTATTTCTTCTAATGCCCTTTGGTACTGCCTCTGCTCTGAATGATTTCTAACGACTAAAGGAAGCATAACTTAGACCTTTGTTTTCATCCTTTGCCTAGATAATAGTTTCTGGTTTGGTGCTTTAAATTCCTTAATTCATATCCTTATTTAAGATCTTTTCCCTGAGTACTTTAATGACTGACACCCTCACTTGGATGTCTTATAGTATCACAAGACAAAAGGCATATGAAATACCAGACTCTCAATTTTATTCTCTAAACCTGTACATCCTTAATTTTCTTATCTCAGTAAAATATACCACCATTGTTCAAGCCAGATTCCTAAGAGTCTTGATTTTTTCACTTTCCTTTCCCCATATATTGGTAAACCCTGTCAATTCCACCTCTAGTATAGTTTTTGAATTTAACTGCTTTTTCAGGTTCTATTTACCACCACACTAATCCAAACTGCCATACTTCTCTAGCTGGATGACTATATTATCTCCTGCTTCCACTCATTCCCTTAGACTCTATAACTGCCAGATTAGTCATTTAAAAATGTTCATAAGAGAGCAGCCTTTCCCTACTCATACCCCTAATAGTATAAGTTTCAAATTCCTTGCTCCATCCCAAAGACGCAATGATCTGGCTTTTTTCTATCATTTCAACCTCTTCTTTAAAATTGGGTTAGAAGAATAGATTCCGGAGATATACAGGACATTATAATCAATGTTTTGGTAGTGGTTGAACCATAAATGGAGATGGAATAGCCAAGGAAGAGATGGTAGAGTAAGAAGAAAAAAATGCTACGAAGGAAGCCTGGATAATGCTAATATTTAGGAGTTGGGTGAAGGAATATAAGTTTATAAACCAGGTTCCTAGAGAAATAGGAGGTATATTATAAGAAAGTGACTTCATAGGATTAAAAGCTGAGAACTGAAAATTCTCCATTGAATTGGATATATTGGAGGTCATGGCCAGCTTGATGAGAATAATTTTAGCTGAGTAGTGAGGGTTGGACACTAGATAGACTGGACTTTAGAGGTGATGTAGAAGAAACGCAGTGTTGAGGGTTCCATGGAGGCTGAAGATCATGAATTTGCAATGATGCTAAACTGCAGACTTAAAAGATTTTTTAAAAAAAGTAATCATTCTGCAAGGATAGGAATAGAGATATGTGACTGGCTGAATTAATTCATTGTAGGAGATTTTTTATATACTATAATCATCAAAAAATGACTTCAAGGAAGTTGGGGACATTAACATTTCAGATACTAAATAAAAGAAAACAGAAACTAATAACATTGGAATAAATGCCCCTCCCCTCCAGTTAGACTTGGATAGGATAAAATAACATTATGTTTGAGTGTCAGACCTTTGCTGTAGACTGGAAAGTTGTTCTTTAATTCTATATACATCCTTCAGTAAATACACAAATTCACAGAATGTAATAAGAATGTGCTCTTGGTATGTCAAGGACACCGATACAGTTGACAGCATAAAAGATCCACGTTGTGCTTGCTGAGTGATTACAGCATGTCCTTCTTCTTTACTCTTGTGTTTTATCCAGAGAAGCAGACCACTCAATGTGACTTGAAAGAACATAAATGTCAAGGCGAGCATGTCAAGTATCTGCGATGTGTATAGGAGGTGTCAGGTCACTATATAAATTATAATGCTCTGGGGCTTTTGTCAAAATGTAAGACTCTGAGATTGAGCAGCAAGCAAGCTTTTAACTCATTAGCATTTTATTGGGAAAAGAAGAACAAAACCTACACGAGACACAGCAATAGTCAAACTATGCATACAGATTGATGGCAATAGCTTACAGGAAGCTAGGCAAGCAGCCAGTAAGTAATTTAAGAATAGAGAGACATCTGAATAACTGAAGGTGGCTAGCAAGTGAATGCAGAAACGCCATTGCAGCAGTACCACTGGATCAGATAGGGAAGATCTCTCTGCTACATAAATTAGATGTGGCCAGACATGGACTTGAGATAAATATCTTCTTCATCTTTTTTTTTTTTTTTTAAATTAAATCTTTATTGTTCAGATTATTACATTTGTTCCTCTTTTTTCCCCCCATAACTCCCCTCCTTCCAGCTCCCACCCCACCCTCCACCCTCACTCCCCACCCACTGTGTTCATCCATAGGTGCATGATTTTTGTCCAGTCACTTCCCGCATCTCCCACACCCCTTTTTCCCCCAAGAATAGTCAGTCTATTCCCTTTATATGTCCCTGATTCTATTATAATCACCAGTTCATTCTGTACATCAGGTTATTTATTCACTTGATTCTTAGATTCATTTGTTGATAGATGCATATTTGTTGTTCACAATTTGTATCTTTACCTTTTTCTTCTTCTTCCTCTTCTTAAAGGATACCTTTCAGCATTTCATATAATACTGGTTTGGCGGTGATGAACTCCTTTAGCTTTTCCTTATCTGTGAAGCTCTTTATCTGACCTTCAATTCTGAATGATAGCTTTGCTGGATAAAGTAATCTTGGTTGTAGGTTCTTGGTATTCAGCACTTTGAATATTTCTTGCCATTCCCTTCTGGCCTGCAAAGTTTCTGTTGAGAAATCAGCTGACAGTCGTATGGGTATTCCCTTGTAGGTAATTGAGCCTCTTTCTCTTGCTGCTTTTAAGATTTTCTCTTTGTCTTTTGCTCTTGGCATTTTAATGATGATGTGTCTTGGTGTGGTCCTCTTTGGATTCCTTTTGTTTGGGGTTCTCTGTGCTTCTTGGACCTGTAAGTCCATTTCTTTCACCAGGTGGGGGAAGTTTTCTGCCATTATTTCTTGAAATAGGTTTTCAATATCTTGCTGTCTCTCATCATCTGGCACTCCAATGACTCTGATATTAGACCGCTTAAAGCTGTCCCAGAGGCTCCTTACACTATCTTCACACTTTCGGATTCTTTTTTCATTTTGCTTTTCCAATTGGGTGTTTTTTGTCGAATCTTTGGTTTGATTATTGTACTCCTCTGGTCTGCTATTGGGTATAATATTCTTTATTTCAGTCCGTGTATGCTTACTTTCTAATTTCTTTATCATAGCATCGAGGGTCTCATTAGTTTTCGTGAGGCTCTGCACAAATTTATGGCAAGCCCTCAAAATTGCGATTCTTAGCTCCATATCCTCCATTTCTGTCATGTTTTTTTGTCTCCGCATCTTTTATGCTTTCTTGGTGCACCCCCTTGTGGTCTCTGTGCGCAGTCTTGTTCTAGCCAAGCCTTAATTGTTGTAGTTAACACTAGAGGGATTTGACCCCCAGGCCGACTGGCTATAGGAATCAGCTGTGTGGAAAACGTCTGCCTTCTGGGGAGGTGCTAATCCAGCCTTTGCCTGAGGCACTCGGCAAATGGCTGTGCGCAGGTTTTGGGCGGGGCGGGATCAACAGGGCGGGCGGAGGGAGCAGTTATGGCCACGCTCAGTCCCGTTCCCAGAGGCTCTGCTTCTCAGAACCCCGGCAGCCGCTGCAAACCTCGGAGAGAAAGCTGCCCTCAGGTCCCAACTGATGCCGGATAATCCCGCTTCTCCCGTTTGAGTCTGGGTCCCTAGAGACTCGCCCGGATCTGGAGCCCAGAGTCTGAGACTCACTCCCGACAGAAAACGACAACCGCGCCCTCAGCCACCAGCCTGCTTTGCGCGCGCACCTCGGTACCTTTGTATTTTCCACACTGCGCCGCCTCTGAGCCTCGATTTGCTGTTCTCTTTCCTTCTAGTTGTAGAGTCTCTCTTCAGCCAGCCTTCCTGTGGTTCTGGGTGATGTCCGTTCAGTCTTTTAGTTGTATTTTTGAAATGGTTGTTTGCGGCAGCGGTCTCCGGTGTTTACCTACGCCGCCATCTTGGTCTCCCCTTCTTCATCTTTTTAATAATATTCTTTTTCAGGATGAATGAAAACCCTGATTGCTTCCTTTACCTCAGAATTCTGTCGTGGTGAGCTTTATTAGAGCTTGTTAAGCAATTCCAGGGCAAAGGAAAAAGGAAACATTTATTAATGGTGAAAAAAATTATATATATAATAAACCTAAGAAAAAACATACAGTAAATTAAGAGCCAAGTGAAAATTTACTATAAAACGTAGTATAACCATAATATGTGATATTCTCTTTTTGTTAATTGTAGAAATAATCTGATTCTTGTCATTCTGTTTTCTCAAAGTTCATTAATTATAAGAATTTATCTGTGCATCCCTGATGGTTAAAATTAGAGCAAACATAAGTTTCCCAAAACAGCAATAGTAGTTGTTATAGGTAAGTCTTGAGTGCTTCAAGAGATGAGAAATTTTATAGTACAGACTAAATTAGCAAAGAATTATATGACCATAGAAAATACATAAAAATGGAAACTAGAAACAAAAAGGAATGAAGCTGAGGCTGCTATAGTTATGTATAGGATATGCATTTGGCATATGCATAAGCAAGAGATGAAGAAAAAAGTAAAAGAGAATCTCTTAAGGAGCCTAAGTAGAAAACTTAAGAGTCAACATAGTAAAGCTCACATACCAATTCCAGTGCAAAGCACTACTCATACTTATACATGGTTTTGTATCTTTTTCCCAGCCAGCAGAAAAACTAGAAGAAGTAAATATGAAGCAAACATGTCTGTGGAAGAGGCCATGAATTTGAGTAGAAACACAGTGAGCAAGGCATGATTAGGTCTGGAGGTTAGGGTGGTGAGGAATAATTCACACAAATCTAGTCAATGAGAATGCTTGAGATTAAAAGAAGTTAAGCCCAATGTTACATGTATGAGTAGCAGATGTGGAATCTGAACAAAAATATTTTTTTATAAGACCTAGCTTTGAGCTCTGGCTTAGTCACTTACTGGCAGTGTGATTTTATGGGCAGTGAGAGATTTATGCATCCACATTTCCTAACCATAATAAGATTGTACTAATGTTGCATTTCATTGATTCCAAGCAGCACACTTATTTACATTTTAATACCTCTGATATAGAGATGTGTGTTCCAGGTGATGGCATCTTGCCATTGCAGCAAGCCAGGACGTTGTAACCACCTGTTTATGCACAAATTTAGTTCCTGCTATACAAACCATCTATGTTTTAGTCGCTAAATCATCTAAGGACCAGATACTGAAGAATGTGTCCTGGTTGTTGTCTGAAACCTTTTATTGGCATCTTGTAAGATCATTGAAAAAATTCTTTAGCCAATTTGCCTCACTTCTATTTTCCTTTTTAAGTATGCACAGGGGTGATATAAATGATTGAAATTTATGCCAAGCAACTATAAAGAAACCTTTTGAATAAATATTATAAGTGATAAACCAATGGTGGTTTAATTGGAAGCTTTTTATTTCATAGTGGTATATGAAACAGTATATTTAATGAAATATGGCATTTGAGAAATAATGATATATGCCATTGTATTCGTTTTAAGTGTACAATATAATGTTTTGATATAGGTAAGTATTGCAAATGATTACCACAATAAATTTAGTTAATATCCATAACCACACATAGTTATAATATTTTTGTGTGTGATGAGAACTTACAAGATCTGTTCGCTTAGCGATTTTCAAATACTATACAATACAGTATTGTTAACTATGTTTACCATGCTAACATTATATCCCCAGAAATTACTGTATTTGTCTTATAATTGAAAGTATGTACCTTTTGACCACTTTCACCTATTTCGCTCATCTCCTACCTCCCACTTCTGATTCCTCTGATAGCTTTAACTATTTGGGGTCTTTTATGGATCCATACAAATTTTAGAATTGTATCTTCTATATCTGTGCAAAATGCATGGGAATTTGATAGCGATTGCATTGAATCTGTAGTATATATCTTCTAATTTGGAAAAAATTTATCAACAAGCTCTTCATTTGTGATTTCTATTATTGTATGAACTCTTATTGTTTAGATTAAATGGGCAGATATTTTGATTACTATATGCATTATTAGATGGGCTTCTCTCTTGTAGCCTTTGCATTAGAATAATTCACACAGGTAGAGTAGGGGCCATGCTTTTACCTATTAAAAATTAAAGTGATAATGATTGAAAAATTATGGATGTGATCTATGTCTTCAGTGACTTGGGTATAAATGTTTATCAATGAGTAAGTAATGGGTAATTGTAGTAGGAATAGACTTTCCCACTCCATATTCCTACCAGGGTTGCAATTATGTATTGAATTGCACAATTTTTTTGTTTTTATTTTTTTACTTTTTCCCTCCACTTACGATATTGAAAGTAACATTTGAAGTCATTAGAATGAGTTAAATGAGAGGGCCATTGGATAAGAATTTGGATGCCTGCTGCCTGTCTTGGAAGAGGAAAATAGAAGACAGTTAACCATAATTGGCAATTCACTGGCTTAGGCAGTAGCTGTTTTGTAATAAGAAACTTTCCTGGGAAACAAATGAAAGCTTTCACATGTCTGTACAGATTTATAAAATGCGGATGGGATATGCTCATATTTCTATAAGAATGCTGTATAAAAGAGCAGGCAGTACTTAGTATTGTGTCACGAGGCTGTTTTTCATCACTTGAGTCAATAACTCTTTTACATTTCTTATAAAGCAAGGGAAAATATTTTCCTCTAAAAAACTGAATAGGCAGTTGGTTTGTTCACTATGCAGTTATATAAATGTCCATACCACACATTTTATATTTTAGTTGCCAAAATAAGTTGTTATTATGAATCCATTTAATTTGTTTTACAGGGAATAACATTGCACATTCTCTTAGTAATAGGTTCATAATAAGAATATATTGCTATTTTAAATATTTTCAAAACTATGAAAAATATGACATTCAGATAATCATTTTAATGTGTATTTCCTTTTCTTTACTGTTATTATAAACTATATTGTCTAATTGATATTTGTATATTTGAATTAAATAGTTAATTTTTATAATGGTTTGCTCTGCTTGTAAAGATAGCCATTTCACTCATTTATTTATCCATCCATTCATTTAATAATTACTTATTGAGTACTTACGTGCCTAGATCAGTGTTAGGTGCCATGGATGCAATGGATAGTTCCAATTAGAGAGAAATAGTAAGATTGTAGAATGCATTGGTAGTAGATGGAGTGGTTAAGATCGGAAACTGAAGAGTGGGGGAGGCA
Source organism: Myotis yumanensis (assembly GCF_028538775.1). Classification (NCBI taxonomy): domain Eukaryota; kingdom Metazoa; phylum Chordata; class Mammalia; order Chiroptera; family Vespertilionidae; genus Myotis; species Myotis yumanensis. Next base: position 197,603,051 of record NW_027223753.1, on the reverse strand, counting down.
GCTGGGAGGAGAACTTGACTTGACCCAAAGGGTGGAGAGCAGCCTTTCTTACTTACCCTTTCCCCTCCTGCCACCAAATAATTGCTCCTTCCAGAGTGGATGGAAACTGGCAGATCACACAAAGAAAGCCAGAACCCTGGTCCTCACCCAAATGAAGCTGTGGCTGGTCATAGGCCTTCAAAAAGGGGACACTAAGAGATGGAGAAGTGGGGACTGCCGGCCCCCCAGACCCTTCCTACCACTTAAGCACTAAGATGAGGCAGAGAACTGTCAGAACTGAAAGTTCCTGTTTGCTCACAACTCAGGTATGCATGCTGTGTGGCACCTGGACAGCAGAGCCCTGCCTGACCACCAGTCCTGTGCACCCGGACCTGTGGCCAGATTGAGGACTCTGGCTGCCTGAGGCGCGCCTTTTTGTGTAGGGTTTTCCTCCATTAGTAACTACAGCTGGCACAGACGTCCTCCACATTGTGCACGCTGGTTCCGCTTTTGTCTCCTCAAGTTGATACTTGGCGTTAGCATGAAGCTTGTGGATGTGGGAGGGTTTACAGAGAATTCTAACAAAAAAACATCCTATTACATTGTACTTGAGAGGTGAAAAAACTCCTGTTGTATTTTGATAATTATTTTTATTAAAATACACGTCCATGAGCAGTCAGGAAAAAAAATTAAAAATCTGGAACTGGAGCACTTAATAGGGGCCAGATTATGAAGGTGGCAATTAAGAGTTTATGCTTCATCTCAAGGGCAGTGGAGAAGTTTCAAAGGGCTTAATCAGGAGATTAACATGATTAATTAGTATTTTGGAAAGATCGCTTTTGGCTGCCATGCAGAGAAAGGATTAGAAGAAAGCAAAGTACAGCAACTAGTAATAAAACTGTTGTAATAATTTAAGACAAAATGATGGTGTCCACATTTGGTAGAGGCAGCTTATAAACATGTCTACTCAGAGAATATGTATAGGACCAGGTGTAAGGAGAATCTAACATTCTTAGGAAAATAACGTTTATGATTTGGGTAGAGGAGAGAGAACCCCCAACAAAGACTAGGAGTGGCCAGAAGATGGGATTACATCTTGGAGATGATTTTGGGGAAGCCCCAAACTAAATGTTATATTCCATTACTTATGTGCCTTGGGAGAAAAGTGTTTTAATGTTGTGTTAGGAGAAAATAAAGTAGTGGTTCCCTTTTCAAGGCAGAGGCATAGCATCCAATAAGTTATCACTATTATTTGGTCAATTGTCAATAAGTTTATAGTTCTTTGGGAAAGGGAATCGTAGCAAAACTCCTTGATGAAAGACTCTAAGAGGATAATCTGTCAGCATCATCATGCTATTTCAGGGATACAGTGATGATAAATGTGAATATGGGATAGTTCAAGACTTTAATTAATTACCACCTTACAATTATCTTCAGTCCTTTAATAACAACATTTAGATTTGGTTTTAACAATCTATCATAGTCCTTTCAAGTAGAGGGCTTCTAGCAGTTGTTTTCATTAGCTGCCAAATAAAGAGAAATACGGCCATGTGCTCTGTGCAAGTCAGTAAAACACTTCTGCTTTCCCAAATGTCACCGACCTTCAGGGAATAACAATAACACAATTAAAACATGACTACTTTTCATTCAAATCTATATTTCAAATGAAATTTAAATATCACATTTTTATTAGTAACATCTAATTGGTATGAATGTGACTTTTACAGTAAATATATAATGAAATTCTATAACAATCCTATGAAGTCGGTGTTTGCAGTGTCTCCAATTAACCAATAAGGGACCAGAGGCCCCCAGTGGTTCAGTTTAGACATCTACAAGTGGAAAATCTGATACTAACATGTAGGCCTGTATGTGTTCCGTCTCTGGTCATTTTTTAAGTTTTCCAGTTTATAAAAAAAATTTGTTTGCTTGTCTTTTGAGTCCAAATTTCTACAAAGAATGCTGATCTGTAACAGCTCCTCCTCCATTCCAGGGTTCCAATGTGCCTTCTCAGAATCCTAATGTCTCCACAAAGCTCATCTAAACTATGTGTCAGCCATGGGCTGCCTCCTATTTAGATGAATTGGGGCCCCAGTGCACAGGAAGATGGACAGAAGAATAAAACCTAATTAATGTGTCGACACATTTTAAAAAGCTGCTTATGTTATTGGATACAGTTCAATGTTATCTGTAAAATTTTTTGGAAAGTACATTTCTGCCATCACTTTCTTAACTTTTAATTTTGAAATAGTTTTAGACTTAAAGAAAAGTTGCAAAAACAGATTCTCTCACCCATGTTAACATCTCACATGACTAGAATACATTGATTAAAACCAGAAAGTAAACATTGCTGATTACTAGTAAGTAAACTACAGACTTTAATTTTGCATTCATTTTTCCCACCATTTCTTTTCTGTTTCATAATCCGGTCCTGGTCTCACATTGCATTTAGCTGTTGCTTCTTTCGGAGTGACAGTTCCTCAGTCTTTCTTGTCTTTCATCATCTTGACATTGAAGAATTTTATAGCATATCCCCCAATTTGGACTTGTGTAATGTTTTCTTATGATTAGATTTATGTAATATATTTCTGGCAAGACCACCACCAAAAATTATGTTGTGCTGTTCTCAGTGCATAATGTCACTGTCTTATTATTGGTGATGTTGGCTTTGATCACTTAGTTAAGGTAATACTTGCCAAGCTTCTCCACTGTGAAGTTGCTATTTTTCCCTTTATAATTAACACATATCTTGGAGGAGGGAAGACCTTGAAACTATATAAATATCCTGTTTCTCCTGAAACTTTTATTCACTAATTTTAGCACCCATTGGTAGATGTTGCTTGAAACAATTGCTACTGTGGTGTTGTCATGGTGATTTTGTATTTCCCCCATTCCTTATACATTTATTAATTAGAACTAGAAGCCTGGTGCATAAATTCCCTGGTGGGGTCCAGCCAGCCACCTGATCAGGGCCCCCAATTAGAGTGGGGGGCGGGGCTTTCTTGGGGGCGGGGCCGGCCGGGACGAGGGGCCATGGTCATTTAGGTCATTCCGCCATTCAGTCGCTGGGCTTTTATTATATAGGATTCTTCTGTTTGGAAGGGGTGGCCCTTTCTCACATTTATTGCTTATATTCATCAGTAGGACTCATGAATATTTATTTTATTCTATAAGTTATAGTCCCATATCATTGTTGTGTTTTTTTTTTATTGCTCGTATTATTTTAGCTTTGGTCATTGGGAGCTCCTTCAGGTTGGCTCCTGTGTTCTTTTGATTATGCAGTCATTCCCCTTTGAGCATATTTTTACTTCCTGGTATCCCAAGATGCTGCAGGGCTCATTTTTTTACTTCTCCTGACTAAGTCCTGGGATCAACCATTTTTCTAAGGAGCCCTGGTTCCTTTTATGGAGAGTGGTATGTAGAAAGCAAGACCTAGGTGACAGGTGCGTGTCATTGGTCCTAGGCCCTCTCAGTGGACAGAGCTCAGTGTAAATATATGTATACTAAACCATGCATGCACACATCTATATTTCTTCCTTTCTGTATTTATCTATTAAACATACAAACGAATGAACAAACCCAAGTTTATACTGATAACTACCTGGTGAACTGAGTTGATCATATAAACTGTTTTAATTGAAATCCTTGAAAAATGAAATATTTTTCCAGTTCCAAGTACATTAGGTTCTAAGTGAATAATTTGTTTTATGTTTCCAAATTTGCCAGAGATGAGTTGTACCACCTTGATCTCTCCTTTTCTGTCCCCTAACTTATAAAAGTGGAATAACAATGCCTACTGCATCTAGGTCACCAGATGGTTGCAGGGATTTGGTAAGTCTGGATTCTGTCTCTCCTCTGTAAGTGTTTCTCTTGTTTTCCTTCATAGCCCGTCTTCTTCCCTGCCTCCGGTCTTGTTCCTCTGAAAGCTCTCCATCCTTCTGTCAGAATGATCGATCAAAGATGAAAATTGGGTCCCATTTGTCACCCTGTTTAAACTTTCAATGGCTTTTTATCTGCTAAAGAATACAATCTAAGAACACTACCTGGCAAACAAGACACTGTATGGTTCAATTGTTTCCTGTCTATGAGTCATCTCATTTTTTACCCTCCTATTTAAAGATCTAATATTACAGGATTGCTTGAAATGATCTTCCCTAGGCAAAGGTATTTGCTTTCATGATACTATTTGGTCAGATTTGGATTGGGACACTTAACAGTTTCCTCTAACTAACTCTTCTAACTAACTCTAAATTTCAAAAATCAGTTTGGTGTCATATACCTATCTTCTTATGTGCTTGGTACCAGGTCAATTCCATCAGTACTTAATGAGCTTGATCAGTTGTCTTTCTGTTAACACTCCCTTATTACTTCTGATACATGATACCTGATACCACTTTAGTTTGCTTTCTGCCTCCATTAATTGTTCTTGATAAGGTACTAATTGCCAAATCATAGACACTTTTTAGTCCTTATCTAACTTAACATGTAAAGCGTATTGGAAGTTTGGTGTGTTTGCCAGGCTCAGGGTCATGTCATACTGGTGGCATGAGTGGAGGTGGTTTAGTTGGGAGAAGAACAGTGCTGAGAGACAAGGCTGGAGAGGGAAACCAGGGCCACCTCTCACATAAATCAGTAGGCCATGTTAAGGAGATCAAATTTATCCGGAATGCAACAGAGGCTATAAAAGGTTTAAATAATGAAGGTCATATTTTAGGGACATACACTGAGTGGCCAGATTATTATGACCATCCCATCAGTACAATGAAGTGAATTAGTTATGCAAACAATAATAATAATAAAACCTTGAGAGTATTTGCTTAGGAAGTTCTCAATATTCAGTATTTTTGCAAGTGTCAATGAAGTACTGATGGGGTGGTCTTAATAATCTGGCCAGTCATAATAATCTGGCCACTCGTGTAATTCTAAATGAATTTAGCAAAACTGGAGTGCATGTGAAAATGAAATAGAGCAATATTGGAAGGAAGGGAAATTAGGTTGTTAAATAATCTTAGAATAAGATTATGGTTTTTATGAAGTAAGATAGCAAAAGTACAAAGAAAAATGGAAATATTCAAAAGATACAGTAGATAGAAGAAACATGATAAAAAAATAATTTGTAATTTATTATTAAATGATAATGGAATTCCCTGAGATTGAGATGTAGGAGGACTGGCTTTGGGAGAAGATGGTGAGTTTATTTGGGAATGCTGAGTTTGAGACCCTTTGGGACATCTAAATGGAGCTGTGTCATTGGCTGCCTCATGTGTCCAAAGCCTAAAATACAGATGTGGGCAAGAGATGCAGGTTTTTGCCCAAACCCTGCGCACAGCCATTTGCCGATCGCCTCAGGCAAGGGCTGGACTAGCGCCTCCCCTGAGGACTGAAGTTTTCCCACAGCTGATTTCCACAGCCAGTCGGCCTGGTGGTCAAATCCCTCTAGTGTTAACTACAACAATTAAGGCTTGGCTAGAACAAGACTGCGCACAGAGACCACAAGGGGGTGCACCAAGAAAGCATAAAAGATGCGGAGACAAAAAAACATGACAGAAATGGAGGATATGGAGCTAAGAATCGCAATTTTGAGGGCTTGCCATAAATTTGTGCAGAGCCTCACGAAAACTAATGAGACCCTCGATGCTACGATAAAGAAATTAGAAAGTAAGCATACACGGACTGAAATAAAGAATATTATACCCAATAGCAGACCAGAGGAGCACAAGAATCCAACCAAAGATTCGACAAAAAACACCCAATTGGAAAAGCAAAATGAAAAAAGAATCCGAAAGTGTGAAGATAGTGTAAGGAGCCTCTGGGACAGCTTTAAGCGGTCTAATATCAGAGTCATTGGAGTGCCAGAAGATGAGAGACAGCAAGATATTGAAAACCTATTTCAAGAAATAATGGCAGAAAACTTCCCCCACCTGGAGAAAGAAATGGACTTACAGGTCCAAGAAGCGCAGAGAACCCCAAACAAAAGGAATCCAAAGAGGACCACACCAAGACACATCATCATTAAAATGCCAAGAGCAAAAGACAAAGAGAAAATCTTAAAAGCAGCAAGAGAAAGAGGCTCAATTACCTACAAGGGAATACCCATACGACTGTCAGCTGATTTCTCAACAGAAACTTTGCAGGCCAGAAGGGAATGGCAAGAAATATTCAAAGTGCTGAATACCAAGAACCTACAACCAAGATTACTTTATCCAGCAAAACTATCATTCAGAATTGAAGGTCAGATAAAGAGCTTCACAGATAAGGAAAAACTAAAGGAGTTCATCACCGCCAAACCAGTATTATATGAAATGCTGAAAGGTATCCTTTAAGAAGAGGAAGAAGAAGAAAAAGGTAAAGATACAAATTATGAACAACAAATATGCATCTATCAACAAATGAATCTAAGAATCAAGTGAATAAATAACCTGATGTACAGAATGAACTGGTGACTATAATGAATCAGGGACATAGAAAGGGAATGGACTGACTATTCTTGGGGGAAAAGGGGTGTGGGAGATGCGGGAAGTGACTGGACAAAAATCATGCACCTATGGATGAACACAGTGGGTGGGGAGTGAGGGTGGAGGGTGGGGTGGGAGCTGGAAGGAGGGGAGTTATGGGGGGAAAAAAGAGGAACAAATGTAATAATCTGAACAATAAAGATTTAAAAAAAAATAAAAAATAAAAAATAAAAAAAAATAAAAAGAAACAAACAAACAAACAAACAAACAAAAAAAAGAGATGCAGGTTTTGAAATTAATAGCATGTTGATAATAAATCCATAATTATAGGTAAGATATCCCAGAATGTTTGTGGAATGAGAAGGGATAGAACACTTTCCATGGCCTTCCTCTTTTTATCTTAGTGAATAGAACCACCCAACACTCACCCATTCACCAGCTGGAAATCTTGGAGTCACGCTCAACTACATCCTCTATATCACCTATCCCTCTCCTGCTTAAGTCCCTCTCCTGCTTAAGTCCTCCTATTCTGACTATCTCTGCCTTAGCTCAGGCTCTTACAATTTCTCTCATGGACTAATTAGTATTATTATTACTGGTCTTCAAGTTGTAAGCGTAACCTCTTCAAAACCATCCATTGTAAGCATTTTAAACCCCTAGAACCTACACATTATTCGTAAAAATATTTACTGAATTAGTGAGTGAATGGAGGTATTTTTGAAAAGTAAAAATTGCTAACAAAATAGGAACTATGTGTTTTAACTGGGGTTGAAACCTCAATTCTCTTTAGAAGCTGTTCTATAGCAATTTATAGATATTAATATTTGTTCCCTTTGTGTATAGAGTAATTTTGGAGAAACACATAATTATTATGTGGAGGTGTCATATGGAAGGTGATCTGGATAAGGGGAAAAGAAGAAAGAATAAAAGTCAGAGAAGACCTATCAGAGTAGTTGTGTACCTCACCCCAAAATTCTGACATGATCTTAGAGTTTCTAAGCCAAAGAGTTGAGATGACCAGCAGCCACATTGTGCTCTTTTTAGCTGGCAGACACAGCAAGATGGTGGGGAGCTTCAGGTATATACCACTTTGCCCCAAGCAGTGCCTGTGATGACACAAACAATAGTCTTTTAAAATATATTTTTATTGATTTCAGAGAGGAAGAGGAGGGAGAGAGAGATAGAAACATCAATGGTGAGAGAGAACCATTGATCAGCTGCCTCTTGCACACCCCACACTGGGAACTGAGCCCACAACCTGGGCATGTTCCCTGACTGGGAATCAAACTATGACCTCCTGGTCCATAGCTCAACATTCAACCACTGAGCCACGCGACCAGGCAACAATCGTCTTTTGATGAATGCTAATGGCTGAAAGTTTTAAGAGAATGGATTAAGTAATAAATGTAGACATTTGATATACTACACATTGTGGCTAAAGAAGGCCTTTTGAGAGTTTGTTGAAAGGCAGGACCAAGGTAAGGGCAAGCAAAACTGATTTTTATTTAAAAACAATTTTTTGTGTGAATAAAATTTCTTAACCAATTGAATAGGTTTTTGTTTAATTCTGCTATTTTAAATACTCCCTTTCTTTGTGTAAAGTGCCTGGAGACAGATTGTTTTTCATGCTGAGAGTTTTGTCTTTATACCGCTAGACAGAGAACACTCTAAAAAACAATAGAAGGCAAACATTTACTTCAGTTTCTAAATGGCAACTTTTCATATAAATATGGGGAGTTTTAGAGTGTTGAGACCAGTAAACCACCATAGAAATGTAGTGAATTTTGATTAAAGAAACATAATGATTCCCATAAAAGTCATGTTCATTCACTGATTAAAATATATTCATTGGGAAATAAATAGTGCACCAGACACTATTGGTGATGAAGGGATACAACATCGAACACAGCAAAGTCCCTGATCTCACTGAGCTTACATTCTAGAGAGGGAGCTTAACAATAAGGAAGTAAGTATATTATGATGTCAGGTAGTGAAGGGTGCCAGGATGGAAAATGAAGCTAGGTTCTGAAATAAAGAGTGAAAGGGGAATTTATTTTGGAATGGAGCATAATTTCCAATGGAACATCTAAGACTAAAAGTAAGACTAAAATACTAAAAGTATTTTATCTACATTTGGTTGGTGGCACTGTATATTGCAATCTGTGTGAAAGTGAGATACCTTACAATGTGCATCCCTTATTTTTCAGAGACATCATAGTTATACTTTTTGATCTTAACATACCATAAAAAGAGATAAATTCATTCTTTGTATTTTGGAACAGGCTTAAAAACCTCAAGACTACTGTTATCAATTACTCATGGAGTTATGTCATTTTTATTCCTCATTAGCCCTAGGATTAAAATGCTAAATGTGCCCTCAGGAGGCAGAAGGCCCGAGACAAGGACAGGTGCCCTCACCTTGACTACTTCAGGATTAGGGGAGGTGGAGTAAATGGTTCTAAATTCACTATGCATATTCAGCATGGCTACATTTTTGCGGCACTTTACATTTGTGATCATGTAATATCTATCCGGAGAAAGGCTTAGGACTCAGTAAAATCTATCCATTTCCCTTTAAAGGATAGAATTACAGTATATTCTTCCAGAGTCTAGAGTCACTGCTGTCCAATAGAAAGATATGTGAGCTTTATATGAAATTTTAAATTTTCTAGCAACCACATTAAAAATTTAAAAAACTGGTAAAATTAATTTTAGAACATATTTTATATCACCTAACATATCCAAAATACTATCATTTTAGTATGCTATCAATATAAAGTGACTGGGATGTTTTTATACGAAGTCTGAAACATAATGTGTATTTTACTAACAGCATATCTCAATTTGAATTAACCACATTTCAAGTGTTCAATGGCAACATGAGGCTCATAGTAACCCTATTGGACAGCATGTGGCTATGTTTTGAAGCAACCTTCATTTTATTTTATTCTGAACCTGTTTGGACCTATAGGTTTTTTTCCATTTTGTCATGCATATCTTTACAGCAGATATATTCTGATGGTGAAATACATGGAGATGTATACTACCTGTGTCATTTCCTCCTCACCCCTTCAGTTTTCTCTGACAGAAGCTTATCAGGCTTGTGCATAATGGAATAACAATAATATTGATCAAAGGAACATGCTTTGCATATCTAAGTAATGCAGGGATCTCAAATACATCAGATCCAAAATGGTAGTGGCACTCCAATTGTAAAAGTCGATCTGATTCAATTGTTGTGAAAGCAAGCAACATAAAGGATACTCACTAGCTTAAATTAGAAAGTGAGATGTTTTTTATTATTATACTATCTCATGGAACCAAAAATGATGGATAATGAAGAATCAGAAAGTGCATTACCCCACACCTCAATGGGAGTGCCCTTAGACCAGCAGTTCTCAACCTGTGGGTCGAGACCCCTTTGGGGGTCGAACAACCCTTTCACAGGGGTCGCCTAAGACCATCAGAAAACACATATATAATTACATATTGTTTTTGTGATTAATCACTATGCTTTAATTATGTTCAATTTGTAACAATGAAATTGGGGGTCACCACAACATGAGGAACTGTATTAAAGCGTCGTGGCATTAGGAAGGTTGAGAACCACTGCCTTAGACCCTCTCTGGACAATTGTCATTTAAAAAGACTCACTTCTAACATTATTCTGCTTCCAGGTTTCTTGCTTTATTCTAAATATCATTGAAACAAAGCAAGAGCATCTGATTGACTCACCCATGTCAGTTCTCCACTGCTGGACCATTCAGCTAAGATAAGGTATAGGGTGATGTAGTAAAGGCAGAGCTACTGGAAGTCTAGCCATATATACCAGGGACCATTCTCAGGAAAGGAAGAATCACTGTTGCTAATAATGTCCCTTCCTCCCCCCATCTCCCCAAAGAAACCAGCCATAGCAAATGCTAAATTAGAGATAGTGTTTCTGCTGCTAAATAGATGCTTTAAATTTTATGTACTGTGCCACTACCCTGTGCCTCTTCATCTGTATTTCCAACGGTGCTAAGACAATGGAATTTTTTAGATTGAAGCCTCTCAGCATTGATGTATTATACTTAGTTCCTCTGATGGTGTTGAGCTACTTACACTTCAGAATAATTCAAGTGGCAACTCCACTTAAAAGTAGATTCAAGAAGCCAAAGAACTGGTATAACTGTGAAGAATAAATAAAAATCTCAGGATATAACAAGTGAAAAATTCAAAAGACTATAGAAATAATACAGATTAAGAATAATTCTGAAAAAGAAACTCGAGATATATTGGAGTAAATTCTTACTTCCTTCTTTTTTTTTTTTTTTTTTTTTTTTTTTTTTTTTTAGACTAATTGCAATACTTTATTCAAACACCAACATTAACATTTACAGTGGAAGGCTAATGGGATTTCTGTACTTCATCAATGGAGAAATGGTAGAAAGGAGACTGGGAGTTCAGGGACAGTCCATTGACAGTATAGCTAGTGTTTTCCAAAGTATTTGATTACATCTCCAGTGAAGTTCTGATGACTATAATTGAAATATGAGGGCTCTATAAACAGTATATTCAGGGGATACATTGCTGCTTAAATATTATTTTCAGAAAAAAGTTGATTTTTTTTTTTAAAATTGTCAGTGGGATAGACAGAGTTCTGTTTAATGTTTTAAGTTTTGCTTCCTTTATCTGTTTATTTTATAATGATTTATTGACAACCCACCAAATGTGAGACTCTGCTAGTCTCCTGGGGGAATACATGAGGGGGACTGTTTGACATACAAAATCATAGCCCAAAAGCATTACTACTTTGGAAGCTAGAATTCTCTCACTTCTCTGGACTTTGAGTATAGTTGTGTGTGTGTGTGTGTGTGTGTGTGTGTGTGTGTGTGTGTATTTTCCCTATTTTCTCCAATGTATTCAAGCAAAGAGCATGGCTTACCTTCTCAATGATGATCTTATTAGGTTCCCTTTTCTCTTAAGACCCAAATGATGTACAAAATATTTTTTATTAGGATGCTAAATATTTATATTCCAGTAAATTACTCATAATTATATCAACTTAGAGTTTTGACAAATGTCACATTCCTAGTCCAAGCAACGTGAAGTAGTTGAAGAAATTTATAGTATTCATCCATTCTTTCTTCTATTACTTATACTGGAGCCAATGGAGTTTTATTTAATTTTGGATTTGAGCTAAGTATGCAATGCCCTGATATTTCAAATATGGTCTTAGTTCTGAGATCTTGAAAGAGAATACACTGTATAAATCAAAGCACTATTATTCTGAAATTGGTTCTTAAGGAACATTTGCATACTAAAAGTTATCAAGTAAATCTTTTTTTTTTTTTTTTTTTTTTTTTCATCAGTCCATACTGGTCCCCTTTATTTGTCCCAACCTCGCTGGAGTAGTCTCAACCTCACCAGGGCCGTCTGAGCCTCACCAGGGCCGTTTCAACCTCACCGGGGTCGTCCCTACCACACCAGGGCCGTTTCGACCTGACTGGGGTCGTCCCTACCTCACGGGGGCTGTTTCAACCTCACCGGGGTCGTCCCTACCACACCGGGGCCGTTTCGACCTGACTGGGGTCGTCCCTACCTCACGGGGGCTGTTTCAACCTCACCGGGGTCGTCCCTACCTCACGGGGGCCGTTTCAACCTGACTGGGGTTGTCCCTACCACACCGGGGCCGTTTCGACCTGACTGGGGTCGTCCCTACCTCACGGGGGCTGTTTCAACCTCACCGGGGTCGTCCCTACCACACCGGGGCCGTTTCGACCTGACTGGGGTCGTCCCTACCTCACGGGGGCTGTTTCAACCTCACCGGGGTCGTCCCTACCACACCGGGGCCGTTTCGACCTGACTGGGGTCGTCCCTACCTCACGGGGGCCGTTTCAACCTCACCGGGGTTGTCCCTACCACACCGGGGCCGTTTCGACCTGACTGGGGTCGTCCCTACCTCACGGGGGCTGTTTCAACCTCACCGGGGTCGTCCCTACCACACCGGGGCCGTTTCGACCTGACTGGGGTCGTCCCTACCTCACGGGGGCTGTTTCAACCTCACCGGGGTCGTCCCTACCACACCGGGGCCGTTTCGACCTGACTGGGGTCGTCCCTACCTCACGGGGGCCGTTTCAACCTGACCGGGGTTGTCCCTACCACACCGGGGCTGTTTCAACCTGACCGGGGTTGTCCTTACCACACCGGGGCCGTTTCAACCTGACCGGGGTTGTCCCTACCCCGCCGGGGCCGTTTCGACCTGACTGGGGTCGTCCCTACCTCACGGGGGCTGTTTCAACCTCACCGGGGTCGTCTCTACCTCACGGGGGCCGTTTCAACCTGACCGGGGTTGTCCCTACCACGCCGGGGCCGTTTCAACCTGACTGGGGTCGTCCCTACCTCACGGGGGCCGTTTCAACCTGACCGGGGTTGTCCCTACCACGCCGGGGCCGTTTCAACCTGACTGGGGTCGTCCCTACCTCACGGGGGCCGTTTCAACCTGACTGGGGTCGTCCCTACCTCACGGGGGCTGTTTCAACCTCACCGGGGTCGTCCCTACCACACCGGGGCCGTTTCGACCTGACTGGGGTCGTCCCTACCTCACGGGGGCCGTTTCAACCTGACCGGGGTTGTCCCTACCACACCGGGGCTGTTTCAACCTGACCGGGGTTGTCCTTACCACACCGGGGCCGTTTCAACCTGACCGGGGTTGTCCCTACCACGCCGGGGCCGTTTCGACCTGACTGGGGTCGTCCCTACCTCACGGGGGCTGTTTCAACCTCACCGGGGTCGTCTCTACCTCACGGGGGCCGTTTCAACCTGACCGGGGTTGTCCCTACCACGCCGGGGCCGTTTCAACCTGACTGGGGTCGTCCCTACCTCACGGGGGCCGTTTCAACCTGACCGGGGTTGTCCCTACCACGCCGGGGCCGTTTCAACCTGACTGGGGTCGTCCCTACCTCACGGGGGCCGTTTCAACCTCACCGGGGTTGTCCCTACCACACCGGGGCCGTTTCAACCTGACCAGGGTTGTCCCTACCACGCCGGGGCCGTTTCGACCTGACTGGGGTCGTCCCTACCTCACGGGGGCTGTTTCAAGCTCACCGGGGTCGTCCCTACCTCACGGGGGCCGTTTCAACCTGACTGGGGTTGTCCCTACCACGCCGGGGCCGTTTCGACCTGACTGGGGTCGTCCCTACCTCACGGGGGCTGTTTCAACCTCACCGGGGTCGTCCCTACCACACCGGGGCCGTTTCGACCTGACTGGGGTCGTCCCTACCTCACGGGGGCCGTTTCAACCTCACCGGGGTTGTCCCTACCACACCGGGGCTGTTTCGACCTGACTGGGGTCGTCCCTACCTCACGGGGGCTGTTTCAACCTCGCCGGGGTCGTCCCTACCACACCGGGGCCGTTTCGACCTGACCGGGGTCGTCCCTACCACACCGGGACCGTTTCAACCTCACTGGGGCCATCCCAGCCTTATTGGGGAAACAGGAAGTTTGGCCCTCTGTCCCCTGCCGGCGGCTCCCCACTAGACAAAATCTCCAGGCATTCCTGGTGGTTGCACATCCAGCGCTCCTGCCCTCCACCAAGTGCACAGACTGCCTGTCTGCTGTCCTGCAGCGCCCCACCAGAGACTGGGACCAATGGGCATGTTTGTGCGCTTGCTGGTACAGCAGTTCCACAGTGCCGGCCGAGTCAGGCCCAGCCCTGGCCGGCCCCGGACCCGACTCTGCCCCCCGATTGCGTCCCTCCCAGATGCAAGGAGCTGAAATCTGCAGCCTGCTGGGATGGGCTCTGTACTTGGTGCTTCAGCACATCCTACTCAGTCTCTATGCGCTTCTTTCTATGCGAGGAGTTGAAATCTGCAGTTTGTTGGGTTGGGCTCTGTACTTGGTGTCACATCCTACTCAGTCTCAATGTTCTTTCTCTCCTTCCAGTTGTAGAGCTTCCACTGGGCCAAGTTTCCCATGGTTCTGTATGATAGGTGTTTGTCTGATATTTGGTAGTTTCGATGTTGTTGTGCGAGGTAGCACGCACAGGTCTCTTCCTTATGCCGCCATCCTGGTTCTCCTGGGTCTGCTTCTTGAGTGTGTCTCTCATGGCTGCGAGCAGTTGAAGTCTGCAATTTGTTGGGATAGGCTGCAAAAGCGCAGGTGGGTCTTTTTGTGCACCTGGCACAGCTTGGATGGGGATGTAAATTGATTAAGGCTGAGACTCAGGGAGTCGCCATGGCGGAGCAAATAGCACTGGCTGAGTCTCCGCGGCCCCTTGACTCTCTGCCAGGGCTTTGTGTCCCCCAGTGCCGGCGAGCAGCTGTGCAACAGAGTCTCCCTCGCTTTCTGATGGCTGCAAGGCCGTGCTGCCTCTCCCCGTAGGGTCTGGTGCTTCATGATCCCGCCTGAACCAGCTCAGTGGTTTTGAAAGTTTGCAGAAGAAAAGGCGCTTCTACTTGTGGGTCTGGCACAGCCCAGATGGGAATGTAAATTGCGTAGGGCGGGATCACAGGGAGTCGCCGGGGCGGAGACTCAGTGGCCCCTTGCCTATCCAGGACACCAGGACTTTGCGTCCCCCAGTGCCGGCGAGCAGCCGAGCGCCAGAGCCTCCCTTGCTTTCTGACCGCTGGAGGGCCTTGCTGTCTCTCGCCTTGGGGCCTGGGGCCTCAGAGACCCGCCCGAACCAGCTCAGTGGATTTGAGAGTTTGTAAAAGCACAGTCATTCCCTCTTGTGCCTCTGGCACAGCCCTGAGGGTAGGGCGGGGTCACAGGGAGTCACCAGCGTGGAGGAAATAGCGATGGCGGCGTCTCGCGCCCCTCGCCTCCCCGGGACACCAGGATTTCTTGTCCCTCGGTGCCGGCGAGCAGCCGCGTATCAGAGCTTCCCTCGCTCTCCGACCACTGCAAGGCCGTGGCCGCCTCTCCCTGTGGGGTCTGGGGCCTCAGAGACCCGCCCCGAGCAAGCCCAGAGGATTCGAGGGTTCGTAAAAAACCGAGAATCCATTTGCAGCCCGCGTGGCGTGTGACTGCGTACCTCTGGTTTTGGTGCCTCCGTAGCTCCCACTCAGTCTCACTGCGCTTCTTTCTTTTCCTCCAGTTGTAGATCTCCCACTGGGCCAACTTCCCCATGGTTCTGAGTGGCGGTTGTTTACTTCATAGTTGATAGTTTCAATGATGCTGTGAGAGAGCAGCACACACAGGTCCGCTCCCTACGCCGCCATCTTGGTTCTCCTCTCTTACTTCCTTCTTATCCTACTATTTATTTTCAGTAGCAATTACGCAACCTGACATAGTTATACTAGTAGCCTGGTGCACAAAATTCATGCACATTAAAAGGGAATTAATTGCCCTAACCGGTTTTGCTCAGTGGATAGAGCATCGGCCTGCGGACTCAAGGGTCCCGGGTTCAATTCCAGTCAAGGGCATGCACCTTGGTTGCAGGCACATCCCCAGTGGGGAGTGTGCAGGAGGCAGCTGATCGATGTTTCTCTCTCATCGATGTTTCCAACTTTCTATCTCTCTCCCTTCCTCTCTGTAAAATAACAATAAAATATATTTTTTTAAAAAGGGAATTAATTAGCAGAGATATTTTAACATTGCTATTTGCCCTTTATAATAGAAATGTGAGAGATGAAAGGAAATTAGTAAAATGTATATGAAAATAATATATAAATTTATCAATACATAAAGAGTAACAAAAGGATATAACAACAACAGAGGCATGATATAAAAACGACAAAAACATGATATGAAAACAACAAAAACATGATATAAAAACAAGAGTGATGCAAACAATGACTGATAAAGTGATTAAACTTATTCTAATATCTCTCTGTACACCACATTAAGAGTGAAAACACTTTCAGAGTGCTTGACTAATTTCCCTTGTGATGAAGTACTTAGAACTTTAACTGTAACATCACATGCTCTTCAAACTCGAGAGAAAAGAACATAAAACTGACCATGTGCAAAAACGGGTTCAGGTAGGAACATACCTACTCTGTCTAGAGTTTGTCCTTGTGATTTATTAATAGTCATCACAAATGCTGGCATCATGGGAAACCGTCATCGAATCAATTTAAATGGAGGCCAGTGTCAGATGGGGACAAATTAATTCTTGGAATCAGAACAGCCTCTCCCTCTGCAGATCCTGTTAATACTTCAGCTTCGCTAATGTTAGGTCGTAATCTTTTGATAATAAATCTGCTACCATTACAAAGACCCCATTTACTATTGAGATTTCCCAATAGCATGATGATTGCACCCACTTTCAATTTTAATTTATGACACGGCATTCCTGAAGGAGTAATACTATTCAGAAATTCGATGGGGAAATTTTCCTTTGTTTCTTTGTTATGGGATGGGGCCACAACATTAGTAACAAAGAAACAGAATTAAAACTTTATTGTGGGGAGCCGCTACAGTGTTTTGGACAGGTCAAGCCTTGGACTGATGAGAGGGCACAGTCCTCTCATTGCCATGTGCAAGTCCCAGCTTGGAGGGCAGGGCCCTCCCAGTACAATTATAGCCAACAGCTGTAGTTGTAAGCTTGAACCTATGGTCCAAACACGTGCCCCCACGTGCCTGAGTGATGTGGGCTTGATAGAGTTCAGGTGCATGTAGTTGAGTAGGATTGAAACCCAGGAGAATGTTTGTAAACATCTTGGTCATGCCCTTACTTTGCCTTGTAGCATCTGCTATAAACTAAAGGCATGGCTGTGGGCGTGGTCGCAGTCTCTCAGAGAAGCAGCATCCCACTGAGACCCGGCTTTCATTCTCTTGTCTGTCTTTTCTAAGCCTTTCAGCCGCCCAACTCAGGTTCACACTTTAGAAAGATCTGCCTCCATGCTCCCAGGGCGGGTTCCTGCCTCAAACTCCGCTCTTACAGGAAACAGCTCCAGGAAACAGCTTGGGGGAGGGTGCAGCACTTGCCAAGACAACCCCTGTAGGACTGACTTCCTTCCACTGGTCACTGTTCGTCCATATGTGACGAACACCACCCATTGTTTTTATATAAGTAGATTAATTTGTACATTTGTTTATTGTCTTTCTGCTTACTAAATTCTGTGACAATAGAGCCTCCTGGTTGTTGCCGTATTCTCTGTGCCTAGAATAGTTTGCACATAGCATGTACTACATAAAGGAGTTAATTGGTGAATGAAATTAAACTCTCTGACTACCTTTTGTTGCTAGGACCAAATAAAAATGATGTGTGGAGATTTAGAGTTGAAAATGACCTTGGGAATTGTTTCCGTTTTCTTACTTTACAACTGAAATAATTGAGGCCCTTATAAAAGTACCCTAGACCTAGGAGACTACAGGAAAGATAGGGGGTCAAACACTGAAAGTTAGCTATGACTAGATTTTCTTTAAGAGTATAATTGTGCTATGCTAATATCAAGTGAATCACAAGTTATCTATTCATTGACAAAATAATTGAATAACCACTACTTCTCTGGCTTCAGTCTCCTGCAAATATAGCCCTGCTCCCCAATCCTCTGAAGTAAACATCTATCTATACTAATAATAGCCTCACGCTGTGATGCCCTCATGCTGTCACAATCCCACAATCCATCACCAGGAGGCTGTATGCTCAGTGGGCGCAGGCGGGTGGGCGGGGACTTGACACTGTGTGTGTGGCATGGAGGTGGGGCTCAGCGGCCGCTCTGCGCAGCCAGGCCTGGGGGTCCTGCAGCCCCACACAGTGCAGAGTCGGGACCTCCAGCTCCAGCCTACCTCTTTGGGCCAAGCCATTGAGGAGCCCTAGATGGGTGGGCGGGGCCTACCTCCTTGGGGCAATTGATTGAGGGGATCCTGCACTGTGAGAGGGCACAAGCCAGGCTGGGGGATCACCCCCCTGAGTGCATGAATTTTATGCACCGGGCCTCTAGTATATATATAAAATCCTAATATACAAATAGACCGAACAGTAGAACAATTGAACAACCGGTCACTATGACATGCTGACCACCAGGGGGCATGCGCAGAACATGGCGGGTGTTGGCAGCAGGCAGCAGAGCACAGAACATGGTGGGCGTTGGTCATGGCAGGATGTTGGAGCAGGTGAGTGGGGGCACCAGACCAAGGCAGCGTGCCGGTCGCTGTCATTAGGATGAGCCTCTGGTGGTTATTGAAAATTCTTTGTTCCCACACGCCACGATCCCATATGGCACTCGCACCTGCTACCGCCACCAGCCTGGATTGCTCAGCGCCACCAGTCGGTGTGAGTGGCGGCTGCTGGCCCAGATCGCCCCTGAGGACTTTTCCACCTCCCCCTGCTCCTGAGGGGCGATTGGGACAGCAGCCGCCGCTCGCACCCGCTGATGGCGCTGGCCCAACTTGCACCTGCTGCTGGCGCCAGCCCCAATGCTCCATGCAGTCAGCATGTGCAAGTGGGGCTGGTGCCATCAGCATGTGGGAGCAGCAATGGCAGGAGTGGGGCTGCCGGCAGACAGGGGACCGGGGACTGTGGCGGGAGAGGCTGGGTGGATGTGGGGAGGATGGGCTTAGTTCTGTCCCTGTGCCCAATGCAGCCTAGTGGCCCACATTTCCTTTCAAGGTACACAAATTTGTGCACTGGGCCCCTAGTTTTTAACAAAATGTTTATTTAAAGATTAAAATTTGGAGCATCTGAAATGCATTCTACAGAGACTTCAAATATGTGTTCAAATATTAAATATGCACGAGTATTCTATGTATTTATGTTTTGTTCAATGCAGTGGGAACAAAGAGGAAATGCTGTGAAGGAAAAGTCACTGAAAACAATATAAAAGAGATGTATTTTTGGAGGATAAGACTATCACTTGGAAGAGGAACTCTGGCTTTAATTACTAAACAATTTTGTTAACCGACCTTGTGATTCTGCTCTTGTGGGTCGTGCTACATGTTGCATCTGCTTATTTGTTAATTTCTAGTTGATGCTTGTTCTAGTGGTCCCAGGTTTGAGCTTTGCCACTTTCTCTGATTCTGCTGGAAGTGGGAGGTAGGCAGCAGCCTAGCTGGGATCAAGGATAGCACAAGGAGTCAGTGGAACTAATCTCTTTCTTTTTATGATCTTCCACAATCCAAAATGCAGAATCTGGTGCCCAGCCTTTATGCATGCTGCTAGTGCTCTCGTTAATGGCTGCTGAATATGATACTTCCAATCCCACTAGCATTCATGCAATAAGTAGCTAGTTAGCAATGTAAATGTTCTGGGAGCCATGAAATACTTACTCAGGGCACTGGGTTTGCAGGCATTTCTTGGTTTCAAATGATGAATATTTAATCCTACTGAGCACTTGGAAAACACTTTAAAAGCTTTGCTAAAAATCCAATTTTAACAATGAAAGCTTCTTGTACATTCTTGTTCTGAAAGTCTGTGAATTTATTATATTGAATGGCTAAGGAGGGGATATAGGTTTTAAATCTGTTACTGGAAATTACTTAGGATTTTTTTTGGAGGGTGGTGAACAGTAAATGTAATTGCCCTAATCTCTCCTTGGAAACGAGAGCCTCTTGGGTCTGCTACTGACAGCAGGCAGAAAGTATTCTAATGTTCTTACTGTATTCCCAAGACTCTGATAGTGATGGTAATGGACTTCGTTATAAACAGGCGAAATGGCATCTCTTTTAATCAGCACAATTCTTTTTCTTACTCACAAGAATCTTACAAATCTATTGGTCAGAATTACCAAAATGGTGGACATCTAATTTTAAAGGTATTTCAGAGAAGTGGGAGGGAGTGCTTTCATTTTCTGTCCTCCACAATGTTCCTGAACATGTACCAAATTCAACCCCATGAATGTGTGTGCAATGGTTTTTCTCTTCTTTGTTTTTCACTTCACTCTGGCTCTCTGGTCACGTGATCATTATTTCCAAATTTTCTGTCTTTTTCCATGATGCTTAAAATAATCTTACTCATTTAGTCCTTCGTCTAATACTCTGTTCTCATTTAAAGGACATTGAGAATGAAATAAGTGTTTTTCAATAATTCTAAGAATTTGAAAATATTGGAAAGAAAGTAAACTTAGTGGAATGACTGCTTGACCGATCTGATATGTATCTGTTACATTGAAATTCCATCCGCTGTGTTGGGATGATTATTTGCCCTCTTTTGTAAAAATGCCTGAAGATTGGGGAGGAAATGAGAAAGCACAGGGAATTTGGAGATCCTGAAAGCACTGACTGGACAGAACTGAGCCCGTTCTTGATCTTGTTCTTCATTTATGCACTTGCACTCTACAAT
Source organism: Myotis yumanensis (assembly GCF_028538775.1). NCBI lineage: Eukaryota > Metazoa > Chordata > Mammalia > Chiroptera > Vespertilionidae > Myotis > Myotis yumanensis. The sequence goes on along the minus strand of NW_027223753.1, from coordinate 197,582,411 downwards.
TTCTAAATCATTTTTTTTTTTAAATGCAGAAAGTGTGAGGGGTTCCAAATGAGAAAGCTGAGGGAAGGCTGAAGCCTCTCTGGTTACAGTCTTCATATATCACTATTATTTTATGCTACATTAAACATTTCCTCTTCCCATTCTACTCATCTTTCCCCAGAAAAATTAACTTCTATGGAATGAAAGGCCTCAGACTTTGGACAAGATTTGCCAGAAACCAATAGGGACTTCAACAGATAATCTATCAAAAACAAGGATTATTTTTAAAATCATTTCTCAGGGATAAAAAGGAGTAAATTATGCCAAGAACAAATGCTGCATTATCTCAGATCTGTTCACATCAGTATTGTTTCTGCACACCAGGACAAAACTGCAAATAAGTTGTTTTTCTCATTGTTTGAGGTCACAACCTATCATAGCTTGATATAAATCAGGACTTATATAACAGTGACATGAAAGCCTGTAAAATCAGAGTGATTTAACAAAGCCATTTCTCGGGACTTTCTTTCCAAACCAATTATCTATTATTCATTGAAATAAAACTTGCCACTTGTTGAACCAGTTTCTGTTGGAAGAAAACGAGAACAAAGAATAAAGCAAAAATATAGAAGATGCTTGCAATTGTCAGTAAAAGAAAACCTCACTCAAACTAGCTGAAATTTAAAAGACAAAGGATTATCTCAATGGACACAGAAAGACATTTGAAAATCCAACACCCTTTCATGACACAAATACTAAAAACATTGGAATACAAGGGAACTTCCTCAATATGATAAGTAGCATCTATGAAAAACCCACAGCTAACCTCATATGCAATGGTGAAAGACTGAGAGCTTACTCATTAAGTCAGGAACAAGACAAGGATGCTCACATTTGCCACTGCTATTCAAAATCATCTTGGAAGTCCTAGTCAGAACAGTTAGGCAATATGAAGAAATAAAAGGTATCCAAATTGAAAGGAAGAAGTATAATTATCTCTGTTCACAGATGACATTGTTACAGAATTTACCAGGCGACCGAAGAACACACAGGAGTACTTGGAGACACAGGAAAAACCCATTTATTTTCAGATGTTTCACATGTACCGGTACAGGGACTCAGGGGAGACTGTTTTTCTCTAAATCCTGAGCAAACCAATATGGAAGAAGCTTTCCCTTTATACCCTTTGGTTTCTTTGTCCCCCAAATATGGGATGGGACTGCTGGACCTTTCGCGGGCTTTGCAATAAGCCCCGTGTGTTAGGGTGGGGGCCCTGAGACCACACCTAAAGGCCTGGCCTGGCACCAGCGCTGATAACCCCCTCTGGAGGTTGTTCATGGTTTATGGCCTCTGTAAAATGGGAGTAGTACTTAGGTAAACAGGTCTTGCAAGACCAGATTGTGGAGAAAGGGGCAGTGACTTAATTATAGGCTATCAAGAATGTGCCTTAGGTTACTGGCACAGATTCAGATTGCTAGCCCCCCAAAATGTCTCATTTTTCCCATCAACATGATCCTATATGTGGGATGACCCAAAGAATCAAACAAAAAATTATGCTAATAAATTCATCAAAGTTGCAGGGCATGAGAGCAACATACAAAACTCAATTGTGTTTTTATATACCAACAAGAAACAATGCCCCCCGCCCCCAAATTAAAAACACTATTCCATATATAATAACATCCAAAAGGATAAAATATCTAAGAATAAGTTTAACCAAGAAGGTGAAAGTTTTGTGTAGTAAAAACTGTAAAACATTGCTGGAAGAACTTTAAAAAGACCTAGTTAAATTGAAAGACATGCCATGTTCATGGATTGGAAGATAGCTGTTAAGATGGCACTTTCTCCTTTACACCTTTTTAATTCCTGGCAACAACTATTCTGTTCTCTGTCTCTATAATTTTGTTATCTCAAGAATTATATATAAATGGATTCATATAGTATGTAGCATTCCATTCTGTGATTAGCTTTTTTTCTCTCTGTATAATTATCTTAAGATTTATTCAATTTGTTGCATATTCCAATAGTTTATTCTTTTATTGCTGAGTAGTATTTCATGGCATGGGTGTGCCACAGTTTGTTAACCATTCCCCACTAAGGGACATCTGGGCTCTTTCAAGGTGTTGGCTATTACAAATAAAGAAGCTATGAACAATTATGTACAGGTTTTTGTGTGAAAATATTTTTTTATTTTTCTGGGATAAATGCCCAATAGCTGGGACATATAATAGTTGCATGCTTAGTTTTATAAGAAACTGCCAAAATGTTTTCCAAATAAACTATCATTTTACATTTCTAATATCAATGTGATCCAGTTTTTCCACATCCTCACCAGAATTCAGTATTATCACTATTTTTTTTTTTCCTTTTAGCTATTCTGATAGGTATGTAGTAATCTCAGGGTGGTTTGAATTTGCATTTCCCTAGTGGCTAATGTTATTGGCCATCTGTATATTCTCTCTCATGTCTTTTTCCCATTATCTAGTTGGAGTTTTGAGAGTTCTTTATAAATTCTAGACAGAGGGCCTTTGTCAGATATATGGGCTGCAAATATTTTCTCCACCCTGAAGCTTGTCTTTTTATTCTCTTCATAGACTTTTATAGATCAAAAGTTTTTAATGTTGATGGGGTGCAAATTATCATTTTTTCCCTTTTGTGTATTGTGTTTTTAGTATTACCACACAGTTTTCAATGTTAGGTGTATAATTTCATTATACTTCTTTAAAAAGTGGGGAATTTATGCAAGACTTTGATGGACACTGAATGAGCAGCAAATTAACCAGAATATACTATTCCCTTACTATCTTGAATAGATGGGAACATATTGAAGCAATATTTTAAATTATAGAAGTTTAGTAGGGTATTGTGCTCATTCTTAACTACATCTTTCAGGAGCACAAAGCAAGAAATTTGATGTTCTTAATAATATCTATAAAATATGCCAATTCGCTGGGGGAAATGGCAGAAGAATATTTTACAAAAGTATGATTTTTTTTCTATTTAACAATTGTAATAAACTGGTTGAAAATGTAATTAGGGTACCTAATAAAATATAAGACTCTTAGTTAAACTTTAATTTTAGATAAATAGCAAATACTTTTTTTTAGAACAAGTGTGTCCAAACTTTGCATGGCACATATTTATATTAAATCATTTTTTATTGTTTATTCAGAATTTAAATTCAAGTGAATGTCTTGTATTTTTATTTTCAAAATTTGGCAACTTTAAATATAGTACAAATTTTTGATAAAAGAGGTATTAATGGACTACTTAATGAAATTCACAAATTAGATATATTGACACATATCCCTTCTATGCATTTAACTTTCTTCTTCTTATTACACTTTTTGTTTACTTAAGTGGTTTCTAAAAAGCATTTACATTAGAATAAAAATAATAAAACTGGAATGAACCATAGAGACCAAATAGTTTAGTCCTCTCCGTTCACAGATGAGGAAAACTGAGACCTACCACACCACTGTCATTCTAGGGATAGAAGGAGAAATAAATATTGCCTACCTAACTCTCAGTAGAGTTTCAACATTCCCCACAATCTCAGAATATATGAAAACTATAAGCATTTTACAGCCCATGCTGCTTAGACACCTAATAATTTGGAGCCAAAGGAAAATTTCCAAGAGCTGCTAAAACTAATTATGTCTTTACAGGTGTCTACATTAATACGTTAAGTAGGAAAAAAATGAAATACAAATATAAGAAGTTAATATTTGCTTTGAGAATCGAATAGGCATTTAAATGTAAAAAGTTGAAAAATTACTAGGGAGTTCCAAATATGAGGGCAGAGAAGTAAAACCTCTCTAGTTATTTTTCATCTATTATCACTTATTACTATCACTCAATTAGAGCCCAAGTTGGCAGAAATACATTTTCAAAGAATACATACTAAAGACATTTTGTGTAGCAATGGGTATTCTGGGTGGCCCATCTACATCATGCTAGTTATGTTTGTCTCTTTTCTGTTTGCCCTCTTGGTCTAATTTCTTTCTTACTCTTTTTTTCCCCCCATATTAAATATTTTTTAGAAACCTCTCCATTTCCATAAAAAAACATTACCAAAAGTCTCAGAGATATACACAGAATTTCTAAGAAGCACACATATTCTTTTAACTGTGCTTTAATTACTATCAGCCAAGGTCCAGTTCACTTTATGTTCTTAAAAAATATGCATAGGTTCACAGCTTTTTAGATACTTGGAGAAAGTTAATAATGTGCAAGAAGAATTCAGTTTGGTGGAATGTAGAACTGTAAAATAAAGGCAGCCAGACACTGGAGAATAAGAAGTGATAAAAGAAGCAAAGCTGTAAAGGTCAGATCAGATTGTGAGATAAAGTCATGATGTGTTATTGAGCCTGTGTAAACCTGTAGAGGAAAAGCTCTGGCTGCCTAGAGTGGGAGGCAATGTTTTCTGCATCCATCACTCAAAAGAAACGCAAATGTTTACATCACAACACATGCTAAACTCATTTGTATTTATTCACATGGCCCTCCCTGTTTTTCTGCTTCGTTTGCATGTATTCTTTGGGGAATAAAGAACTATGTTCTCTCAATGTCATTCAGTATCTTCTGTCCCCTCAATCCCCTTCTTGAAGATAGGAATGTAGCTTTTCCAGCACTTTGTGCAATGTGTATTGCCCTAAGAGGGAGACCGGGGTACTGAAGGAGCAGGCCAGTTTTTCCCTTTAGCTGACAAAAAGGACAGGCAGACACTTAGTTATTACAATCTCGACTTTGGGGAGCTGCCTCTCATTCCAATCCACCCATTTCCTCTGTGTTTTGATTTTTTAAATTGGGAGTTCAATTAAAATAGGTTTAGGTTTCCCAATCTATAAGGTTTTGGCTGTCTGGTCCTTCATCATCTGGATATTTAATTTCCCCCGCCTTCCCATCACCAAAAATAGAGTGGAAAGGATCTTATAAAAGTGACCTTTCAAATTTGCATATCATCTTGCTCATCTATTCCTCAGTTAAAATGAAACCTTAGGCAAATCCATTTTTTTATTGATTTGTGGCAAGAAAGAAATGTTGGAGCTTGACACTTTAACTCTGTCACTGATTTTCTGTCCTGTGGAAAGTCAGTATATATTTTTTAATATGGGTTCTGAACATGATACAAAAACAGGAAAAAAAAATATATATATATATATATTCTTATTGTTAGGTCGGAGAGAGCTTAAGATCAGATGCATGCAGATGCGTAACGAGATAATGGACCCTACCAGGAATTTCTGACAGATCTGTGCCAGACACAGATACTGGCCCCTCCCTGGAATCCACAGGACCCCCACACAGATACTGACACCTTCCTGAATACCTTGCTGACCCCCTGCGGCAGAAACTTCCTTAGTTCATGTTCTGGCCCCTCACCCAACCGCAGTATAAAACAAAGCACCCTCCCCCCCCCGCCCCCGTGGGCGCGAATCCACTGGCCCTGTCTTTGGGGTCCATGGGTCGCCAGGGGATGCAGAATAAAACCTTTCCTTTTCTTTCTTTTACTCAGCTCTCTTTATTTCCTCTGCCTCCTGAGCCACCTAACACTTATTATTCCCCCTTTTCCTTTAACTTCCAATAACATGTTTATTGCCTCACCATTGCTAAATAGAGAGTAAAAATAGCAGGAGGAAAGGCAAGAAATCATGCAAGTAAAAGTTATTTTCATTTAAAATGAATTTGTATTTGAAAATTTTTTATTGAATTCAAAACTCATTAAGCACAATATAAAAGTAGTTGAGCAGTAGAAACCACTGATATGCCTACTTTTCCAGAATCTACTATCCTATCTAATAATAGACAAACATGGTAATTGACCATACCTCTGCTATGCTCCCCATTGGCTAATCAGCAGGATATGCAAATTAACTGCCAACAAAGATGGCGGCTGGCAGCCATGCAGCTGAAGCGAACATGAGGCTTGCTTGCTCCAGTGATGGAAGAAGCCAAGGTTCCCCGACTGCCTCGGCCCAGCTCTGAGCTCCGGAAGCAACAATGTTTCAATTATAGAAGCTAAACAAACCCAAGATACCTGCTTTCAGCCGGCCGGGGCCTCAGAGCTTAGAGCCCAAGTGATGGCAACAGAGTTTGAATTATAGAAGCTAAACAAACCCAGATACCTGCTTTCAGCCAGCCACAGCCTCAGAGCTGGAGCCGGGCCTCAGAGCAGGAGCTGGCTCTCAGCTCCAGTGACAGCTATAGAAGGTAAATAAATCCCAGAATAAAAAAAAAAGAAAGAAAGAAAAAAAAAGAGGCTGGGAGCTTCAGTCACCTGCCAGCCTGAAAACGGCCCTCAGCCCCTTACCCAGACTGGCCAGGCACCCCAGTGGGGACCCCCACCCTGAAGGGGGTGTGACCAGCTGCAAACAGCCATCAGCTCCTCACCCAGGCTGGCCAGGCACCCCAGCGGGACCACCATCCTGATCCGGGACACCCTTCAGGGCAAACCAGCTGGCCCCCACCCGTGCACCAGGCCTCTATCCCATATAGTAAAAGGGTAATATGCAAACTGACCCTAACAGCAGAAAGACTGGGAATGACTGGTCACTATGACACACACTGACCACCAGGGGGCAGACGCTCAATGCAGGAGCTTCCCCCTGGTGGTCAATGCGCTCTCACAGGGGGCAGCTCTGCTCAGCCACAAGCCAGGCTGATGGCTGCCAGCACAGTGGTGGTGGTGGGGGCCTCTCCTGCCTGCTCAGCAGCACTAAGGATGTCTGACTGCAGCTTAGGTCTGCTCCCCGCTGGCAAGTGGACATTCCCCGAGGGCTGCAGATGCATGCAGATGCGTGACGAGATAATGGACCCTACCAGGACCCTACCAGAGGGATGTCTGATTGCCATCTTAGGCCCAATCCCCCAGGGAGCAGGCCTAAGCCAGCAAGTGGTCAGCCCTGAGGGGTCCCAGACTGCGAGAAGGCACAGGCCGGGCTGAGGGACCCCCTACTCCCAAGTGCACAAATTTTTAAATATATATATTTAAAAATAAAATTGTACAAAATTATTGCACAAGTAATACATCTGGAAATAGAACATGATTATATTGAAAGGGTAAATTCTGCAGAACAAAGGTCAAGCATTTCCTGGAATGATCATCTACATGTGGCCACTATAACTGAAGTACTATCTAGGTACTAGGTAAGGTCATTAATTTTGTCATTAATTGGCAAGTATTATGACTTAGTTGATGCTTGAAACACTTATCAGAAGATACTTTTTTATCGCATCATATCTCATTTTCTGTTGCTTTCAAATAAAAAGATAAAAAGTTAAAAATAAAAGGATTATTAGCATAACCATGTGAAAGACATACCTGGACAGAAGACAATAATTTGATTTTACTAAATTAAGAGTTGATGGAGGGAGAGAAGATTCATCTAGCCTAGTGTTTCTCTATCTTTACTATATATACCGATCACTGGGGAATCTTGTTAAAATGATGCTTCTGATTCAGTGGTCTGGGTGGAAACTGAGATTCTGCATTTCTGAGAGGGTACCAGCTGACTTTAACATTTCTGTTCCCTGCCTGGACCATAATGTGAGTGTTAAGGATCAAAAAATGGAGATGTTTATATACCACCACACATAATACAGATAAGCTAACACTAACTTTTGTTTTACTTTATAATGTGAATTGCCAAGGTAGAGTTATTTATGTCAGGGGAACTAAAATGGGTCCAGGAGACCATGAAGAATTTTGCCTTATACCCATCTCACAAATGAACCTTTGAACCTTTAAGCCAACTGTGAAACTACATCCTGAACTTTACTTCCTCTTTACCATGGCAACCAGAGTATTTGCATTCTTTCTTCTAAAAGGAGCTAATCTGTTTCAGTAGCAGACATCTTTTCTCTACTTTAAGAGCCTAACCAATCCCTGATAATAGCCAGCATCCTTTAATTGTAGAGGACCTGAATGGGAACTGCACTTGTCTTTTTTTTTTTTTTTTTTTTTTTTTTTTTTTTTTACTTAATAAACCTTGCCTTTCTTTGTTCCCTTCAAAACACAAGTTAGGTTGCTACCTGAATTTGTGCCCCAGATTCTTTGCTCATATAAATGCTTTTCATTCTTTATTACAACCTAAACTTTTATCGTTGTTAACAATAATAACTAAGATAGAATGGTTTGGAAATTCTTCTGTTACAAAAGCATTAAAAATTATTATCTAGGGAGTTATTTATTTTGATCAATGTTGTATTGATTTCTCTCTTTTAACAGAATATTTTGTTCCTTTATGAACATGGGCAGTGAAGGGCAGGCAACCTTCCAGTATATTATATTAGAATTCTGTATGTCTCAGTTTAATGCATATGTGCTTGATTATTGACATAATAACTTTTATTGAATTGCCTAAACAATGTTTACTTCTACTCCAGATTACAGAATATGATATAGAGCAGTGGTTCTTAACCAGGAATGATTTTAATTTCATCACCCAAGGGAGATTGGGCAATGTCTGGAGATATTTTTGGTCGTCACAATGTTGGGGTATATGGGGTGGGGAGATTTGCTACTGGCACCTAATAGGTAGAGGCCAGGAATTCTGCTAACCATCAACTATTTGGCAATTCTGAATTGCCAGAATCACTACTCTTGCATTTTGGGGCCATTTTGAGTAAAGTAAGGGTTTGTTGGACATAACCACTGCAATACTGCAAAAATGGATCTGATAACCCAACCCTTCACTAAGTCACTTTCCTAACTGCTCTATTCTTCCCTCTTGCCACAACAAATTTCTTTCAAACCCTTGAATAAGACATGGTTTCTCTTGACTACAGACCGTTGTACACACATTTTCTTTGCCTGGAATACAATTCAGAAATCATATTTTTTACTCTCTAATTATCCTGTAGGTCTCAGCTTAAATGTAGCCTGATTTCCCTAGGCTAGGTTAGGTGGTCCACTGCTTTTCTACTAGCATCCTGTAGCACTCATCACACTTTACTGGCATTGTTTGTTGAACACAAACTCTTTGCAAGAGCAAGAACTCCTTGAGTCTTATCTCTAGTGCTTAAGATACTTCTAGCACACAGTAGATTTTCCATATATATTTAAGCAATCAAAAATAATTGAAGAATGGTAACACAAATACAGTAAAGCATATCTTCAGAAATATTTAATGACATGGGGAAATGGTCAGATATAATAAGTAAAAAGTATGTGTGCCCGGCTGGTGTGGCTCAGTGGTTGAACGTCGCCTATGAACCAGGAGGTCATGGTTCGATTCCCAGTTGGGGCAGCCTGGATTGCAGGTTGGTTCAATCTCCAGTGCAGCACATGCAGGATGCAGCCGATCAATGATTCTCTTTCATCATTGATGTTTCTATCTCTCCCTCTCCTTTCCTCTCTGAAATCAATAAAATATATGTATGCGATGAGATTATATACATTGTACTTTAAATTTTGTAAAATAAAAATATACAGATTTTTACACTAAAAATGTTAATTAAAAAAAGGGGTTTTTCCACAAAAAATAAGTGATTTAAAAAATATATCTCTTCTATTTTTATAAGGAATATATATTAGTTTTGTGATCAGAAAAATTAAAATGGGCATCTATATTATTTTCTATATTCCTGTTAAAGACATAAATAAGGATTAAAAACATTATTTTAGAATTCATCCTTTAGTTATTTTTGATGGAAAGTTTTGGCATTTTTATAAATATTGTGACCCATGAGACATTTTTCCATCCAGATCTAGAAATTGTAAACTAATATAGCTTCTCTTTGGTTTGGAGACACCCATGACCACTAATGTAATTCTTTAATTCCATATTATATTTGGAATTAAACATAATTCTATAATGTAATATAACACCAATCTATCTAATCTGTGGTTTTTTTTAAAGATTTGTTTTTCTCCGAAGTATTTACTTATGAAAACACAGTCACCTTTTTTCTTTTTTTAACCAATTAGGATTTTGATGGGTTTTGCATTCTTTCTTTAATAACCAAATTTAAAGAATCCAAAAGTCTTTATACTTTTGTAGTAAAGATGTGGCATTATTAAAGAGCCAGTGATCACCATTAAATGGTGAATTACTTCACAGTAGGATAATGCACAAAATACATTCTTTTTTTTTTTTGCTATCTAAATGCTTATTCTGGCTGACTTACTAATATCCAACCATTTCTTATATTTTTATGTTACCTCTCAATTACATATTAAAAATTATTCTGAAATAACAATGTAAGCATTGTTCATTGATATTAATTTTAACTTATTTATTCAACAAATGCTGAGTATCCTAATATGCTTGGCAAAGTGCTAAGTTCTGAGAGTACTAAATGAATAAGATGTGGTCCCTGTGTTTGAGGTGCTGACAGACTACTGAGAGGAAAATATTACAAAAAGATGAGTGATAATACAGCACACTCAATTTTGTTATTTAGGGAGAAAAAAATGCTTGAGGCTTAAATTCCATATTATATTAAAGTGGGTGTCACAGAAGCATGTACCTTTCCGCTCTTCTTTAGTTCAAGCCACATCACCATTTACCTTGATGGGTAAAATAGCTCCCACTGGTCACTGTGCTTCTCTCTGTGCCTTCCTGTAATCTATTCTCAACAATGCAGCTGGAAGATACTTTCAAAAGTATGTTGGACTATGTCCCTCATTTACTCAAAACCTGCCAGTGGCTCCCAGTTTGACTAAGAGTGAAAACCAGAGTCTCTCCAAGTCCTTTCTGTTTATCTCCCTCTTTCCCCACCAGAATCGCCTCTATCCTCATCTCTTCCTATGCTCCCCTTTGCTGCATCTGCTGTAACCACATTAATCCTTTGATGTTTTTCAAAACTGCCAGCACATTTATACTTTGGGAACTTTACTTGCCTTCCCTCTGCTGGAAAGCTCTGATTCCCTCCTTACTTCTAAATCTAGATCACATGTTCCCTTCTCTGAGGCCTACCTTGAGCAGAACATCTAAAATTAGACCAGTATATTCACACACTCCCAATCCCCTTTTCCTGTCCTCATTGTCCTTATTTGCATTGCACTTAGCAGCATCTAACATTCTCATTGTTTCTCTCTCTCCTTTAGTCACAGGTTATTTTATTTACTAACGTATTGAATACATGTGCAGAAGGGCTCTGCATATATTAAATGATCAAAGGATGACTGAATCTTGTTTTTATTACAGTAAAGTCTTCGTTTTTACTAATTCAAAATTAGTGATAATTCTTCTTGGATTCCTTTGAGATTTATCTTTACCTTTTCTATTACAATGTTGTTCTTCCTTTCAACTGAATAGCTTTTAAGTTGGAATGGGAGAAATAAAAGAGTAACCTCTTGAAAAAAACTGTTTCAATTAACTTTTACCGAATTCATACAAACAATAAATGAAAAGCTGATTTTTCAGCTGAAAAACCCTGCCTAAGATTTTGACAGTTATTTGTTGGTGTAATTATACATTATTGAAGTTATAAAATTTAATTTCCCTTTAAATTGGTGAATCCTTCAGACTTGAACTAATTTGGACTAGCCTTCTCAGCTAATTGCTCTACATTAATAAAGAACAATTACAATAATATTAAAAGAAAACATGTAGATTTAGATATAAAATGGAATGGTGCAAAGATATAGTTTTCAGCTTTATTAACCTCTGACATTTTAGGGGTCTTGGTTTCTGATGGAAAGCATCAATAAGAGCCTTTAGTCTCTCTCACCAATAGCTAAAGCATGCTCTGATGGAAAGACACATTAGAGACACATTCATAATTTGAGGCAGCTGGAGTACCATTAATTCACTGCAACCCTTCAGTGACCTTAAAAAAGGGAAATGGAAACGATGGACAAGTAACAAAGCCCTGTGACAATTAACAATTTCTTCAAAGATGAAGAACATTTAATGAATGCCCAAGTGTTCAGTAGTCATTGAAATTTTAGGTCCCTTCTCCAATTAAATCATTGTGCTGCCTCCACTGAGCAATCCAGGTGTGGGCATCTTGAATTGACTTTTCCATGTCCTGCAGTGTCAGGGATTACCTTGGACTCATCACACGTTGGGCAATTCCTCATTACATGTAAAGACATATATTTGCCAAGCAGTTGGGCAGGGATATCGTTGAGTTTCCGGCCATGGATCTGTGATCCTGAACTCATTACCATGGAATCAGTATTCATTTTCAAGACGACCCTAGCTCTTTCTTGGTGGCACTTAAAGAAGTTAACACTGTTAAGGAAAGAAAGACATGATGATAATAAAGATCTATTTGGAATCTTAAACGACCCAGGGCTCCTCCCACTCTTCCCTGGAGAAATTACCTAACTGCTAATGTGCTACACAGAGAAGCCTTCCAAACTGCCTGCTGCCTAATTAGCTGAGTTAAAAATACACATTAAACTTGTTTTGAGTGGTGGGTTTATTATGTGGAAGATGAAACAAACACAAGATTACTGAACGAAAACAAGTAAACAGATGCTCACTTATCATCAAAGATGTTCGAATTAACCAAAAAGCAAATTAGTAAGTTGGTCTTTCTTTTCAAATTGCCAAGCAGGTGGGAGGTTTGAATTGCTGTCTTTCATGAGCTCTTGGTTTAAAATGAAGAGTGTGAGCTTCCCTCCACCCCCAATTATCTTATGTTCATTTTAATTTTTAGTTCTCAAAGATACTTCAAAGTGAGATACTGTTCTTACCCTTCCTCTTTGAAAGTTTCGTCAATTAATGTTTGACATATGTATGAAATGATGAGCATTAGCTAGCATAATAAGGAAGCAAGAAAGCAATTTGTCTTTTACAGCCCTATATCTGAAAAATTAACCAGTGCATATAAATCTTTCTTAACGTCTTTTCCCCCCTCACAAATGAGTTTGGGTTCTGAAATTATGAGATTGAAGAGTAATGACTGTATAAACTGAAAATGCTGAGCAGGGGAGGGTTTGGCTGAATAGAGTCTATTTAGCACTTGGCCTCTTGTTTCCATCATTGCTAATTAAATGAATTCAATCTAGGTCAGGGGTGGGCAACCTTTTTGTGAGTGCATGCCAAACCCAGCAAAATCTCTGACTCAAAATTCTTCTGCGTGCCAACCCTAATTTTTTGAGAACATGTTACGCCTACTTGATATCTCTTAAGGTGTACGTATGTGAAGAACCTTGAAGAAATAATAAAATTCATTCGAGCGACAAAAACACAGTATATGATGATGAAAAAATACATTTATTTTTTAATGTATACATGTACACTGATAGTACGACAGAAAGCTTTATGACTCCGTTTGATATTATCAGTGGGACTTTTTCTGCTGCATCACTGATGACAGAGATTTTATATCAGGTTTATATTTCGTGACCTTCAGAGATGTGCACGAGCTACTACTTTCATCCGTCAGGCTACTCCTATTACGAGACTTAACAAAAATTCATCACTGAGAACAAAGATTCACAAGCGTATGTGGATGAAACCAAAACACTGGTCGGATCTAGGCAGGCAGGGAGAGTTAAGGCAGAGGCATAGAAATTGCTCTTCCCTTCTCTCATCAATCCATGTCTATGGTCTTTAAGATAATTTGTTATGTAAAATTATTTATTTATCTACGATGCACCTACACTGAATTTATCTGAAAAATAAAAAATTCGATATTAAGAAAAAAATTGTAAATGGAAGATTATAAGAGGGGGTTTCGCGTGCCAGCAAAAGTTACTGGCGTGCCATGTTTGGCATGTGTGCCAGGGGTTGCCCACCCCGATCTAGGTTGAAGATGAGCTCATGTATGCAAGCTATAGAAAAGGTACACTTATGTTCATTTGACCAATAAATAAACCTAACTTCAGAGAGTTTTAGTTATATGCCCAAGGATTAAAATTGATAAACGATAGGACCAGGTTTCAAGCCCTAATTTCAATACTGGTGTTCATTTTCTTCCACCATGGATTTCTCCCAATAACAACTACCTTGCTTATTGGATAGGCCCATTGTAAACAACAAATAAAATAATGTGTTTGAAACCATTTTACATAATTGTACAATTCTGTGCAGACATTCAATAAATATGTGATTTCTCCTTTTTGGGGAGATTTCATGAGAAACTAAGCCACAAGTAATATGGTGTAATAGAAAGAACTTAACTTTTAGGATCAAATGGGGGGATTAAAATAAGGTCTTCCTGGGATGTTATTTTACACTTTATCTCACAGTGAAAAAATCTGTGGTGTTGCCTTTGGCATTTTCCTCATTCACAATATGGTTATGGCTAACTCCTCTTCATGACTCATATCCTAGCATGAAATTCTCAGAGACCCCTTCCCTGAATACCTTGTTTAATATTCCCATTTGTACGAGGCTACTCTCTACTGTGTATTTTTCCCAATCTTAACATTGTAAAAACATTTGTTATTTAAATTGATGATTTTTGTTATTGTTTTTGCTTGCTTACTGTCTTCTGGGGATCTAGTCTTTCTTCACTACATCTGTACCTCTTGATATATAGTTGATGTTTCATGAATATCTGTCAGAAGAGCATCAGACTGTTAGGAAACCTCAGTGTCATTTTGAGCCTGACCACTAACTAGCTGTGTGACATAGCAAGTTGGAATTTTCATCTTTTAAAATAATAGCAAAACTGTAGAGTTCACAGAGAGTTTTCACATACATTATTGTCTTAAAATAAGGAAATGAGGGAGTCAGGTTAAAAGAGCACATGAATTCTTTTCATTTCTAATATTCAGTGTTTTTTTATGTTTTTAAGCTTTAATAGGCTTGGCTAATCTAAAATAAAAGTTTAATTTATTTAGGGGCAGACATTCCCTTTTTTCAGGTGACACCATTTTGGTTGAAAGCATAAATTATATACACTGCTTCTGGGAATCCTCCTTCAGACTAAGAATACAGATGTTTTGTTTAACAGGAGAACGATTCTATTCATAGGAGAGTGTCCTTACAAAATTAGAGAAATGTACACATCTCTGTGAGATGCTTGTTAGAAAATTGTTTTCTAGTTGAGAGTTTATAATGGACTGGCTCCGAAAATTATCAGTTGTGGTGAGAGCCATATATGTGCTCCGTCCAAAACTATACTTCCTTTGATTTTCCTTCATATGTGAAATATTTTTTCTTGCCTTTGCTTATCTAAAAAGCAAAGCCTTTTAAAATGCGTACATGTAACATAAGAATAACATGGTCATGTATCACTCATACAGTAGTTGTAACTCATTTTCCTCATCTTTAAGTTGAAGGTAATAGTAGGGCCTTTCTCATGTGATTGTTTTTAGAATTAATAAGTTCACATATGGAAAGCACTTAGAACAAAGCCTGACACAGAATAAATGATATCAAATGATTTGTTATTATTATTATCTTCCTTATTAAAGTAGATATTTTGAGTTCTATGTTTTACATTTATTTCAGGATTTGTAGTACACTGGTATGCCTTATTTATAAGTTGTCCAGGAATTACATTGTTGGGTGAATTATTTGTATCATTATGTCTTTTTTATGCACCTGAATTATCTGGTCCTTTGGGGTTAGGTCATGTTCTCTACATTTTATTTCTCAAGGGAGCTAAGAATTCACTCTCATATGAATTAAACCTCGTTTCCATTCTTTTTTACTTAAAAATCAATTTCTGTCAATTATTTACAGTGTTTATTTTGTCAGAAGAGCATTGAAAGCTTCTGGGTTACATTGCAAGTACTTTTTATATCAGTTTCCAGTTCAGTTTCCTTGCTCAGTGAATAAAAGCTAAAGTTGTTGGGCCAACATGAAAAGGTACTCTTGAATTTGATTCTGCTAGGAGCAAGTTGGTTACTGCTTTCATGGATGAAGTTTAAAAAGTCCACACCTCAAACTTTCCCCTTTCCACTCTTAGCAAAACAAACTGAACTCTCTCTCTCTCTCTCTCTCTCTCTCTCTCTCTCTCTCTCTCTCACACACACACACACACGCGCGCGCGCGCGCACACACAAATATGCACACGTTAAAAAAACAAAAACCAAAAAGACATAGAACTGCATTTTCAAATAGTTACTTCAAAATAATTTTCTAAAAATCCAGCCTGAAGATTTTACAATTAGTAGGCATATTTATCAAGGTAGAAAAGCATATTATATGTTAACATTTTTAGCTTGTTTAATGAGTCTTAAATATTTAGACATATAACAAGTTGGCCTCCATTTTCACTCTTTTATTGTATTAGAATGATTTAATTCTTTAATGACAGTTAACTGGGTTATATTTAATGTAGATAGAATCTATAGGGAGCTTATTTTAGAGAGAAATGTCATGCTATATCAGAATGTTAGAGTTTCATAAGTATTAGTAAGTGTTTCTATTTATAACAATTAGTTTATTCATCCAACAAATATTTATTGAGTTCCAACTAATCCAGACATTCTTACAGATACTGAATGCATAGTGGTGCACAAAATAGTCCAAAAATTTTTGCTGTGAAGGAGCTTATATTTTAGCGGTGGCGGAAGATAAGCAATAGACATGTAAATACTATATTATAGGATAACTTAATAATAAAAGCTATAGAGAAAAATAAAGCAGGGAAGGGGAAACAGAGTGCTAGCAGGAGATGTTGGTGTTTTATATGGTAACCAGGATAAATTGTAATTTGAGCAGAGCCTGGAGAAAATTTGCAGACATCTGGGCAAAGAGCATTCCAGGAAGAGGCAGTGGTAAGTGCAGAGGCCCTGAGATGAGAGTGGGATAGGCATATTCAAGGAACAAGATGCTGGCGGGAGGAGTAGGCAAGGAGGAGCAAGGTAGGAGATGAGGTCAGAAAGGAGTACTGGGCAACAAGACTCCAGGGTCTTGGTAGGGAGTTATAACAACTTTTGGCCTTTTCTGAATGAGATGGGAAGCTATTGGTTTTGAGCAGAGGAGTGACCTGATCTGAACCAGAGTTAAACAATACTCCTGGCTAGGACTGGAGGCATTACAGATGGAAAATCTATAGGCTAAAAAATATGAATGGCCAAGTTGGGCAGTGTTTCAATTTCAGAGGCATAAGTCCAAGCAAGAATCTTCTTTTTAGACATTACTTAAGGATAAGCAAAACCTTTCTTAAAGGGCCAACATTGAGTATTAGAGTGTCAGTGACCTATGCCTCCTCAAATTACTTCATGGTACACCAGCATCCTTTTAAGGGATAATACTTTCCCTGAAAAAGAAAGGATGCTGGGTATAAAAGCTTTGAAATAAAATTTTTCTGACATTGTAAAACATTACTAATATATCAAGTCAAATGAATTATTACATTTTCTTTAATTATTCTAATGGAAGAATAAACTGTAGATATTCTAACTTTTAGAGAACAGATAAGTGCTATCAAAATATAAAATATTAATGAAAACACATTAAATATGGATTTCATAAGAGCATGATTATGAGATCAGAACAGATTTAAATACGGAATTAAAATGCCTGTTGGAAGCATTGGTTCATCTTCTGTGGCTCTTACAATGTCAGTGTCATAATATAGGGAAGATTAAAGTTAAGTCATTAAAGAGTGAATCACTGGTAGCTATAAATACACTCTTGCTTTATTGGAATCAATATGGAAGACGTCCAACAAAATCAGAGTTCCCTTTTCCTGCTCAATCTCACCCCTATTATTCCTTTTTGCATTTTGAAAATAAATACTACTAATAGCTGGTGCTGACATATTCATTTACCATATATCCTGAAAACCTGTTTCTTGAGCAGGTTTCAGTTTCTCTACTGCGATTCTAGAGACTGTGGTTGATTGATTCTGCATGTTATTGTCCATTATAAGTGAATATTGTGATGATGCTTAAGATAGGAAGGCACTAAATAAGCAGAATTTCAAATTACTCTTGTTTAGTGGGTATTGACCACCATACAAGGTGTACAAGGATTCTTCAGGCATAGATTTACTTAGCTGAGCAAACTGAGATTATCATTTGCCTTGAAAATATAGAATAATTTTAAATACATACTCATTTACACATCTTTATCAGCACTTTATTCTGCTACTTATTGTGAATCCATTAGCCAACAAATAAACTTTTATTAAATTTCTACAGTGCTTGGTGCTTAGAGAAGAAAAATAATAAATTAAGGCCCTTGCCCTTAGGGTTATTACATAACCTGGAAAAACTATTTTTCTGAAAAGATTTAAGGTGTTTCTCCTTACTATGTATAATTTAAAAACTCTGTTGAAGAATTAAATTCCATTAGCATTAATGAGAATCTGTTTTTTTTCTCAGGGCCATGGTAGGTGCAGAAGAATTATAAAGATATGACCCCGTCTCACGGAGGTTACCATGGCTACTAGAACCACATAGGGCAATTATACTGAAGTTTGAGAGTGAATGATCAGACTGAATTCTGTAGGCACTTAGAATGGACCATTATGGACTTGGCTTTGTCAGAAGTCATGATGACATAGTTCTGGAACTATGGCCTGAGCTATGGGAAGTCTGTGGAATGCAAGAAAAGCATTTGAAATGTTTTGTCTATTGAGCGTAAAAAAAAACTATAGCTATAGCTACACGTGGAGGTAGTAAAATGGATGGGGTTATAGAAGTGCCATAATGAGTAATAAGTGTTTTGATATTATTCTTCCAAACTCCCAGCCTGAAATGAGTTGACTGATATAGTATATTTATATATATATTTCTTGGTACTGAATCAAATAGCTATTTTGGCATCAGGGAGACATTGCAGAAGTTTTCAGTCTTGCCATGCGTCACTTTTCTGTGACTTACAAATATGGAACACAAGTTATCCCGACCACTTTTTGTTTAATAACAACACTTCATAAAAGCAATTTTTGTACCAAGCTAAGATACAGAACAAGCATGACTCTTCTTCCAGGCAATGCACTTTTCGCAGAAACTGGAGAGAATCCAAGAGAAAAACCAATCATCATTATCCTGAAGTGAAGGATACGATGTTCTCTCGATGTTATTACCTGTGAGTTCCCTGAGAGCATTAACAATGTCTTACTCACTTTTGATTCCCTCAGTGCCCGTCACTGTGTCCAGAAACTAGTATGATGTAGATCTTTGCACAAAAAATAAGTAAAATTTGGCATCTGTGTCAGGAAATCCAGACATTTGCTTTTTACTCATTAACTAGATCTGATATTTTTCTCCCCATGTCATTCAAAATATAGAATCCTCTGGCATGCTTATTAGTGTAGGAAGTCTTCATAATTTTTTTAGTGCCCTACAAAGTAAAAGCTGAGATAAAAGATCTTTTCTCAGGATTGATTTTAAAAATTTTGAATTTCTACCCCACATACTTCTGAAATCTGCTAAGATGTTGGCTGTTCTATACGCAGAGTCATTCTCTCCAGGGAAGGTGCTAAAGGAGACAGAACTTTTCCTGAATTTGCCTTTGGAATGTTCTGCAATGTCTTTGGGATGACCTTTAGAATCATGAGGTAGAGTACACTCACCCATAGGGCAAGGAGAAGACTTCACCACAAAAAGCCCTCATGCTCTGACAGTTAGTTACACAGTTTTCTTGCTTCGGGCAACAACCAGGGATGTTGTTCTCGGGCAATTATATTTGTTATTCATGAGAGCAGAGGACCACCCAGAGGTTTTGCATATACCTTCTGTAAGAAAAAATTCAGTCAGTAAAATTATCCTTGAACAAGAAAGCCAATTATTAGAGTTCCATATGGGGATTTCTAGTGTTTGAGGAAATTGAATACATAAAACACACTTCGAACTTAAACTTTGTGGGAAGCAATTTACTCTTCTCAAGGCTGAGAAAAAAAATTCAGATTTCTGCAGTCCTTCAGGATCCTAAGACACCCAATTCATTATCATTTTACTTGTATTTGCATAAAGGAAGTGCAGGAGGTTATACTGAATCTGCAATAATTCTGTGACATAACCACAAAAAGGGTTCTTTTAAAAATTGCCAAAAGCTATTTATAGACTGTTTTTCCTCTGGAAACGTGTAACTGCTTAATCTTTACCCTATTAGTTAAAGCACATTCCTAATTGGGAGATAATTGAATAAGCCTGGATTTTAAATAACCATATTTTCATGTCCTTCCATATACCTGTCTTCTACTTCACAACCATGTTAAGTCTTGAGGGTGTGGTAATATAGAAGAAAAGACATATGGAAATATTTTGTCTGAACAGTGAGAAAAATGAAGAGTGAGTGAGATTGAGAATTGAAAGTAACATGGACAAAAACAGCTTTCTCACTTGAGGGGATCTTAGAGAAACAATAAGTGAAAGAACAGCTACTCTGAGTAGCACATGGTTTCCAAACAATACTTTCTTTGGGCTTTTGTCATTGTTTTTGGAGGATAAGGATGTGCTTATTTTAAGCAGAACTTTATAGGTAGCAATGAAACAAAACTTTTAGGAGTAAGATAGGACAGGTTTAGGAAATATTAGAAAATTTGGAAATTAGGGGGACCATGGAGGAAGCACAGGACTGCAGAGCAGCAGGAGGTACATTTCCATAGAATGAGGAAGCTGGGAACAGCAAAAGGTGTATATTTACAAAATAAAGAGAAAGAAGCCCTTCATTCAGAAGGAGAAGAAGCCCAAAGGGAATAGGAAAACAATAAGGAAGGAGGTGGGGGGGGGGGGAGAGCCCAGGAGTTACTATAGTAACCAGTCTAGTGGAATAGTGACCAATCAGAGGGGATATCAAGGCACCAGGATCTGCAGCTTTTATAAGCCATAGGGAAAAGGAACTCAGTGGGAGTCCGTTCTGTGGGAGTCTTTCCCTCTCCCCATGTGGGAGTCTATACTTGTTCTTCAATAAATCTCCACCTTTGTTTTACCACTTTCTGTCCGTGGATTCATTCTTTGATTCCGGTGGACAAAGAATCCGGGTTCCAGTCCAAAAATTCCGTATCAGCAATACTTTTCACCTGGTTTAAGGGACTGTCTCTCTGAAAGGGTTTGCGTTTGTGTCTGCCTGGAGCTCCAGAAGTATCCTTGGTCCTAAAATGTATTTTGTGTTAGACCCTCTGCTACTTAAATTTTACTGACAAGATGAGTGCTAAAAGTGTGAACCCAGGCCAGTGATGGCTAATTTCCCAGGGAATTGTTTTCCATTCTTACTTTTTTGTGAACTCACCTACAGGATGCTCATTATATTCTATCTAAGATATTTACCTTTTCTATCATTTTTCTGGAAATGGATATTGATGCTTTTTTAAAAAAATTTTTTTATTGACTTCAGAGAGAAAGGGAGAGGAAGAGAGAGAAACAGAAACATCAGTGATGAGAGAGAATCATTGATCAACTACCTCCTGGATGCCCCACACTAGGGATCGAGCCTGCAAACTGGGCATGTGCCCTGACTGAGAATCAAACCCTGACCTCCTGGTTCATAAGTTGATGCTCAACCACTGAGCCATGCCAGCTGGGCTGATGCTTTTATTTCATAAACAAATGTGTACACTTTATTATTTTATTTTTGGGTCCCATATTTTTCTTTGTAACTTTAAATTCTCAGATACAGTTCAAAACAACTTTCTGAATGTTACTAAGACCTCAGTTTTGAAGATGAATTACTCCTTGTAATCCTCCCAAAATTTCAAATCAATTTATGTTTAACTTGCTGGAGAATTTGTATTTTTGGACTTTAGTAAATATCTTAGTAAATAATATCTTCTGTGGACACATATTACTGTATTCACTTTGGTTTCATCATGTGTTTTTTGAAGGTCCTAGACATCATATGTGTGCTGGAGGCATTACTACCTAATATTACTATATAATAAAAGCCTAATATGCTAAGTGTCTGGTCGTCCAGTTGTCTGTACAACCAATCAAAGTGTAATATGTTAATGATATGCTAAGGCCACTCAACTGCTTGCTATGATGTGCACTGACCACCAGGGAGCAGACCTCCAACTGGTAAGTTAGCTTGCTGCTGGGGTCTGGCTGATTGGGACTGAGCAAGACAGGCTAGACATGCCCTGGAACCCTCCCGCAGTCCCTCTCCAGCTGGCCAACCTCCCTGGCTCCAATTGTGCACCGGTGGGGTCCCTTGGCCTGGCCTGTGCTCTCTCGCAATCCCGGACCCCTTAGGGGATGTCAGAGAGCTGGTTTTGGCCTGGTCCCGCAGGCCAGGCTGAGGGACCCCACTGGTGCACGAATTCGTGCACTGGGCCTGTAGTCACTATATAAATCCAATGGGTGAAAATTTTTAGGTTCACTCCCCAAAGATGCATCTTCAAATCTATGGAAAAATAAGGAAAGTCCTTTGAGAGTATATTTCATGGGCGACCCCTGAACAATGAGGTTCAAAGAGCCTTTAAGTTGGTGAACACTTTTGAGGTGCTAGGAAGGTGGCACATCTGAAAGAGCATGACAGCTCTGTTCCCCTCCCCCATCCCTTGCCCTGTGCCATTCTTCCATTTGGCGGTTCCTAAGTTGTATCCTTTATAATAAACCAGTAAATGTAAGTTGAGTGTTTTCCTGAGTTCTAGGAGTCACTATAGTGAATTATTGAACCTGATGTGGAGTTGTGAGACACCATGAAGTTGTAGCTGGCTGGGCAGAAATATGAGTAGCCTGGGAACCTCATTTGTGGCTGGTATCGGAATGTGGCCAGTGTTATGGGCCAAACCCTTAACCTGTGGGTTCTGAGTAAACTCCAAATAGTTATTATCAGAACTGAATGAATTGCTTAATACCAGTTGGTGTCAGAGAATTGTTTAGTAACAGGAGGAACTGTCCCCGCCGCCCCCCAATATCTCTCCAGTTCTGTGAGATTGTTCAAATGTTTACTGAATTCTCTGACTCTTAACTGCAGTTTCTCAGCTTGGTGTCTCAGCCTCTTGTCCTACACTTAAAACTGTCAAACGATTTAAGGGAATAAGTGGATCAAAGAATGTCAGTTCACCTCTCTTGAGATTCTCTTTTCACTCTGGTCTTGGCCTCCCACAGGCTGGTTCTTTTTCAAACATATTTTTGTTGTTGTTTGTTTTATATCTAGCTGTATAGTAGAAGTGGCAGTTTGCTTCAAGCTACTCCATCATAGCTAGAAGTGGAAGTCTGAGATTAAAAAAACATTACTGTAATGGCATTATCTTTATATAATTAAATACAAATATTTGCTAAACTGATTATTTTTATTCAGTAATTCTACAAATGTTTGTTCAGTGTATACTATGTAGAAGGATTCTGCCAAACATCAGCAATGCAGCAGTTTCTAAAATAGACCCAATTCTGCCTTTATGGAGCTTCAAGTAGGAGAACCAGATGTAAAACAATGACAGATTATATACATATGTGATCAAAATCGAGGGAATGGCTGTAGTATATGAAAATTGAGAGCCTTAGGTCTGGGCCTTGGAGAATTACAGCCTTTGTGGTAAAGAGAGATAACTAAGGAAGTTGAAAAGAAGTAACCAGAGGATGGAAGTAAAACTCTTAGACATTCACATAAACTGAAAGAACAGACTCATGATAATGATACTAGTGTTAACTATATTGAATGCTACTGAGAATTATAGTGAGATAAGGACTAAATTCTGGTGTTTGGATTTAGTAAATGGACCTAGAAGGAAGAAGGCAGAAAGCAGGAGTGAATGTGCTGTGAACAGCATCAGTTGCCTGACCAGCATCTTCAACCTTTAGTCCTTGATTTTGTTCCAGTCTAACATGTTCTTTCACCACCCCAACATCCTATACAATTCAAGAGATGCTGACTCCATCCTCAGCTCCTGATAAAATTATTCAAAACAAATTGTGCCAATCCCATATTCCCTACTTATCTCTAATGGTTTAGGAATCCAGACTTAAGCCAATCAGTGTATAACAATCCTTTGGGTGACTGTTAATGGTCCAAGATTGTGCACATGAACTTATTTGTCTAATTAAATTGAAGAGAAGAACTTATAACATTTGATTGTAAGAGAGACCCTCCATCTTTCCTGATGGAAATAAATAAGGAAGCATGTTTTCTTAGTTGGTGCTGGAAGCTATCTATGACCAAGAAAGAAATCTGCCAAGGTCAAAGATAATACACAGAGGAAGGAAGAGCTCAATAATTTCAGAGGTACTAAGTTGTGCTTATGTCGTGCATAGAACAACCATCTCCCTCTAACTTTGGACTTTCTAGATTCGCAGATACACTGGCATATTATGCTTATTAGGGAAACTTACTATTACAGTCATTTGAAGGCCCAGTTAAGATATTATAAATTAACTAGAGGCCCACGAAATTTGTGCACAGGTGGGGTCTCTAGGCCTGGCTGGAGATCGGGGCCTATCGGGGCTGTCTTGCCCAGTCCTGATCAGGGCTGGGCTGGCCAGGGCCTGCTGGCTGCCAGACAGGGCCTGGGGGCCTCCCGGCTGCAGGACGAGGCCTGCTAGACGGGGTGGGAGGGACTGCAGGAGTTTGCTGGCTGGGAGGAGAGACCGGGAGAGGTTGGCTGGCCATGGGAGGTTGGCTGTTGGAGTGCACTGACCACCAGGGGGCAGCTCCTGCATTGAGTGTCTGCTCCCTGGTGGTCAGTGTGTGTCATAGCAACTGGTCGACTGGTCAATCCAGTCTTTCGGTCATAAGGGTCGCTTAGGCTTCTATATATATATAGATAGTGCTATTAGTCTGTCCAGTTGGGGAATTTTCTCCTGCTGAGCAGAGCTTCAAGGTTATAGAGGTAGATGAATGGGTTGGAAAGTGACAAGAGGAGGGTGGCTAATGGATATTGAGAAATGAGAGATGTTAATGGGGCAGATAATATAGTGGCATTAAAAACAATGTAGTGGCAGACATACTTAAGCAAGTAAGTTAGAGAAAAAGTAATTTTTCACATGCTGAATTCAACACATGCTGAAACAATACCCAACTCAGCATTATAATGAATTATATGATAGTCCTTGGCTTTTAAAATTCTCAAGGGGTGAATTTTCAAAGGCTTTGTTATATATAAAAATATTTTTTCCAGGTAAATGCCTCCTTGGAGGATTAGGTTCTACAAAGGTGGAGGAGAGGCTCCAAGGGGTAAGAAAGTGTAGGAACTGAGTGGTTAGTGATGACTAATCTGTGGGATTGTTGTCACTCAGGATGCTCGGCAGGAGCTGCTGTAAAGAAGGAGGTTCTACGTTTGGAGAAGGGCATTGGAAATACTTAAATTTTTGTTAGTGCTCTGTGTTATGTCTGTAGCTCCCACTATTTTTAAGGTACACTTCTGAATTATTTTTAACAGTAGAAATCTGTGCTAACCAAAAACATTCACAGCTAGCCTTCAGTGGCCTGATGTTACAGCCACATAAAACTTTAGTCGGGTTGCATATTTATATGTTTAACAATAATTTATTGAGTTTTCAGTGCGGAAAAAAAGGCTAAGAAATTGCTTCTGATATAAAAGTTAACATTTTCCTAGCAATGGAGGGTCATGTGGTTGTGTAAAATCTATAACCTTCACTTAGTAATTCAACACATGCTGAAATAATACCCAACTCAGCATTATAATGAATTATATGATAGTCCTTGGCTTTTAAAATTCTCAAGGGGTGAATTTTCAAAGGCTTTGTTATATATAAAAATATTTTTTCCAGGTAAATTCCTCCTTGGAGGATTAGGTTCTACAAAGGTAATTTCTGAAGTAACTGAAAATTAAGCTTTTCAAGCAAAACATGCTTTTATTTCAACCATATTTGATGGAAACATTTTAAAAATGAAATATACATATCGCTTATATAATGTAGTCATACTTAGTCTATGCATCATAATTATGAACATCAATTAGGTAACTGTGCTGTGGTATAGTGACTCAGGACAATTGACTGGATTGTGTTTAGTTTCCTTATTTACTGTCAAAATATCTGATTTCACTGCTTATTGTTCACATCTACCTCCCACAGTCCTCCTTTTTATTCTTAATTGTTTTCTTCTAATTTATTTTAGGACTGGGGAATCAGATAGCCAAACTTACTTAATTGCTTGTAAAGTAGATGTTGTAATGTACCCCGAGAATCACAGAAGGACGCCTCAAGAAGTCGAATTAAAGAGTCACATTTATTGCAATCCGGGACTATGAGGGGACATTCCCAAATCTCATAGTAATAAGATGGTGGCAAAACCAGACTTATATAGGCAAAAATCACAAAGGTATTGATTACATCCCAGGGTTTGGAATGAGGACCCTGGTTTGCACAAAGCAGTTACAGAAGCAAGATTGAGCTGATTAGTTATCTACAAAGATTGTTTATAGTTTTGGGTCTTTGGACCTCTGAGTTGACAGAAACATTATTTAGAGCCCTCGGGTCTTGGGACCACTGAGTTGACAGGGAAACATTATCTGGAACCCTCAGGTCTTGGGACCACTGAGTTGACAGGGAACGCATCATCTGTGGCCACTAAAACAATTTAGGGTAATTGTGCTGTCCTGTTTCCCAGGTACAGAAGAATGTGCTTCGATAACCAGTAAGATCACAATCAATGGGATAGTCATTCAACCAATAAGGCATTCAATGAATGGGATGATTTATACAATTCAGAAAATCAAAATAACCTGTCCATTGTTAAACAAAGCAAATAGGTACCATACTTCATAGACATAGATAGGCTCTGAATAAGTGTCTGAAATAACTTACTCTTATGATATGTGTTAGGAATATATCACCTTCTAAAGGGCCTTTTATAGGTTCTGAACACTTGAGGTTACTAGTACATGACTTCAATATCAGCAATATATTACTAAAGCTTTTATACAGATTTTGATTTAAACTTTTTTTCTATGTAGAATTACGATGAATAGAATTGCTGTTACTATTAATCAATTGAAATCTTCATAGCTTAGTTAGATAAGCATAGTCTCATAAAATTTTCCAGCTGCAAAAGACCTTAGAGAACTATGTCCCAAGGTTAGGTTTAATATATTATTGTCAAAACATATTTTGAAAGAGTCATCTATAAAGGATATTGAATATCTTGCTACAAGAATGAGGGATATTAAAAAGTTTGATATGAATATGTCACTCAATCAGATTGTCATATTCTTCTTGAACAAAAATTGAAACTGGAGTTTCCTAATATTGAAACCTAAGCATAATTTTTATATTACATTTATTTAAAACTTATCCTCATAATCTTTAATAAAACTATCTTGAAACATTACTACAATAAATAAGGAAAATATTCCCTCAACTCCCACATTAATTTATTCAAGATTAATTTAAAGTATAGTTATGAACATACAAATGAGTCATTAAGTATTTAATGTTAATGACAGGAATATGACTGCTAAATTTAGAAGACATAATCAAACTTGTTAACAAGAACATGCTTTATATTTGAATTGAGAAAATAATTTTAACACTGTAATAATCAAGATGAGCCACTGAACTTTAGAGGAAGAAATGACCCTAGTGATGGTCTAGTTACAGACTTACTAAAATTTGAAATTACCTAATCTTCTTTGGAGAAATTGAGAATTGAGTCTTAGAAGGTTGAAGTGAATTGCCCATGGTTACACAGAGAATCTCCCTCCCTCCCTCCCTCCCTCCCTCCCTTCCTTCCTTCCTTCCTTCCTTCCTTCCTCTCATTCATTCATTCCTCACACATTTACTATATGTCTAATATATGCCAGGAAGCACGTAAGACTTTTGCACGACACAATTTAAAAATATTTCCAAGAAATTCATAATCTAATAGCAAAAATGGGACTGGAACCCAACCTAAGAACTAGACTTCTGATGGCTGCTTTCCAGCACACCTTCACACCTCATTTGCTTTATCAACAGTTCAGAAGACCTTGATTCTATTCTGTAGACCCTAACTTTCGACACATTATTTTCAGGATTTTAGGACCTATTTTTCCCATTATAACCTAAAAATATAAGTGTCTTAGTCTATTTCTCTGGTCTGCTTTAATAACAACTAATATAATATTTATGAAAAAATATATAAATTTATCTTATGGAATTGACGCACATGATTCTGGAGACTTAGAGAGTCAAAATCTGATGGGCTGGCAGGCTGGAGACACAGGAAAGAGTGGCAATGTGAATCCAAAGACAGTCTGTCATAGGACCATGAAGAGCCAATGTTGCAGATGAATTCTGAAGGGAGTCTTCTCAAGAATTCCCTCTTTGTTGGGTATGTCAGCCTTTTGTTGTATTCATGCCATCAACTGACTAGATGAAGCTCACCCACGTTATGAAGGGCAACCTGCTTTACTTAAAGCTCACCAATTTAAATGTAAATCTTATCCCAAGACACTGTTACAGAAACATTCAGTATAATGTTTGACCAAATATCTGGGTACTGTGGTCCAGCTAGTTGACACATAAAATTAACCATTGTACTTAATGCTGATTAATAAATGTTTATAACCTGGGTTCTAGTCTAATTTAGTTTGAAATAAATATAGGAGTAATTGCTTTACTCCTCCAGGACAGTTTTTTTTTCATCTGGAAGTTGAATGTTGTGAATAGATAATTTGTAATATGCTTAGGTATTACATTCTGTTCATCTTTAAGCCTTAATTAAAACTAATCAGAGTTTGAATTAAAACAGTGTATCAAGGAAATAATGGTTTTGCTCAGTGGATAGAGCGTCGGCCTGCAGACTGAAGGGTCCCGGGTTCAATTTTGACCAAAGGAGCATGCCCAGGTTGCAGGCTCGATCCCCAGTAGGGGGCGTGCAGGAGGCAGTTGATCAATGATTCTCTCTCATCATTGATGTTTCTATCTCTCTCTCCCTTTCCCTTCCTCTCTGAAATCAAGTATATATTTTTTAAAATAAATTAATTTAGTGCTTCTTCTCAGGTGCCACCTAAAGCATTATTCCATATTATGAATTCAAATTAAACTTTGAAGACAGTTTTTGTTTCTAAAAGTGAAAGTTTCAAAACTTGAGATTTCATGACTGCTCATTTCCAGTTTATTTATATTTGCTCACCAACCATATTTCATTTCATTGCTCTTAACTAGAGTTGTAAATGTATTCAATTCACATTTTAATTAATCAGCAAATCTAATAAACCAGTCAATCAAATATCCACCATGCACAGGCTATTTGACTAAGCAATTTAAAGTCTTGAAATGTGTCTCTGGTGTATGCTTCTATTTGGGGGGAGGGGGGAATGAGGCATCAACCTCAAGGGTTACTTTTCATTACCTTGGATCAAAGAAGCTTTTACTAAAGAGAAAGGGCAGAAAATGCCCTCTGCCTTTAGTAAATAACTTTAAGGGAGGTTTAAAAATTTTCCAAAGAGCAAAGCTATGAAGTGCTATGCATAATAAATGCTCATTTATATGATGTAACATTAATAAAGTACAAACATTTTCATGTCTGAATTCAGGCCAGATTCCTGAGCAGCTTTGAAGGATGATAATTATTTATATTTTTATTTATTCTAATTTTATTTAAAACTATGTAGATTATATATATTTATAAGAATGTATAGAGAATATCTATATATATTCATAAGAATAAGTTGACCTTCCTGTTTGCTCATAACGGAATGAAGAATTTCTTTCTTTTTTTTTTTAAATATATTTTATTGATTTTTTACAGAGTGGAAGGGAGAGAGATAGAGAGTTAGAAACATCGATGAGAGAGAAACATCGATCAGCTGCCTCCTGCACATCTCCTACTGGGGATGTGCCCGCAACCCAGGTACATGCCCTTGACCGGAATCGAACCTGGGACCTTTCAGTCCGCAGGCCGACCCTCTATCCACCGAGCCAAACCGGTTCCGGCCGGAATGAAGAATTTCAATAATACTTGCTACCTATAATTTAGAAGGCTGGGACACATTTATACTAATAATCGAATATCAATGGTACTGCATATAGGAGATACTTAATAAATATGTGCTGAGTAAATAAATAGATGAATATTAGCCTTGAGGAATTTTTACTAAAAAAAGGATAGATAGTGGCTTTATTGTCACAAAACATACATTTATATGCAAAAGCACTGTAGATCAGGTTTATCACAGCGGCAGTGAGCTGTTTCTTTTTCCCCAGGAGGAAATGCAAACTGCAGTGAAGTCCACCCTTGAGGTTCTGGTGAATGATGCTTTGGTGATTAGATCAAAGAGCAAGGCTCGAACAGCAGAATGAAAAATAACCATTAGATGCTCTAGTAAAATATGCACTATGTCTCATTTTTTTTTTACATGTAAAAAAGTGGCTGGCTTTGGTCACAATTTCCATTGTGGTTCTTGTTTTCACTTTAAGACAGCCCAGATGTTTGAAACAATGCCGAGTTTTTAATAATGATGAAGTCAGAAACTGCCAGATGGAGACATTTGAGTAATGAACCTGAGTGTATTAAGAATCTATTGCAAAACTTTGTAAAAAAAATATATCTTTAAGTAGACTATCTTCACTAAATTTAAAAGAAAATAGTTCAGCTCTTCATTACTAAATTAATGCTTTCAGGTAAACTCTTCATCTTATGACAAACACATTTGTCTTCCTAGTCTCCTACGCCCATGGCAAACATTACCAGTGTGAATTACCCATAAATCTGTGTTCATTCTGAACTCATTAAATTTGGGAACATTGCCATTTCATCTTAACTGTCTCCTGAGTACACTGAATTGCAGCAAGGTACCAGGAACCTGGGCTTGGAGCTAATAAAACTTTCACTTTCTTCCCACCCTGTCTGCCTCTGAGCCTGTCTTCAGACAGGACCGCGCCTGAGCAATACCATCCAAGGAAGACCTTGTTCCCTTAAAGACAATCATAAACGGTGGTTACACAACATTTACAAATATATTTTTACATGAGTATTCAACTGAGACTAGAGACACTAAGGTTATTCTTGCTCATGGGTCAATGCTCAACCATTGAGACACACCGGCCAAGTGGGAGTAATATTATTTTTAAATGGTTTTAGCAGCAGATAATTGATCTCTAAATAAGCATTAAGTAAATACTAAAATCATATTAAACTGCCTTTGGCTATATATTGTCTACCTAGAATGAAAATAGTTTTTAATAGTGTTTTGATGATTTTCAGGTGTCAAGCTACCTGCAGTTACTTGACTGAATCAGTATTTTTTAAGCATCTATTGGTAAATAGGGTTTTCCTTTTGGAGAAACGTGGATTAAAACTGGACATTATGTGGTTTAGTTCAATGGATAGAAACCTCTGAATACCCAGCAGCTGAATACATGAACATATAAGCAGAGCATTTTTTTCCTGCCAGAGCTCACCATAGTAGATGCAAGTATAGCAGCTGCCTTTTCAATTTCCTTCTTTCCCCATCCCAACTCCTTAGAATTGAAAGGTGGTGTTTAATTGGGAAATGTGTCCTTCCCGCCAGAGAAGCTCCAGTCTCCTATCCTCTATCTCCTTTGACTCCACTGCTAATGTGTGTACACTCCCACAGTCACTCCCCACATACACACATGCACACATGCGTACACACATAACACCGTGGACTTGAGAAATAAAATAAAATAAAATAAAATAAAATAGTTGTTACCCACCAAAATTTGAAGTATGTAGGATCCATTATACATTCTTAAGCATGGGGGTAATATTATTATTATTATTACTATTATTATTATTATTATTTAAGTTTTTCCTCTGCAACAGTGATACCTTGGGTTCTATTCATTTTCTTTTTATTGTTTAAATATGTTTTTATTGATTTCAGAGAGAAGGGAGAGGGAGAGATAGAAACATCAATGATGAGAATCAGACTGGCTGCCTCCTGCACAACCCCTACTGGGGATTGAGCTCGCATACCAGGCATGTGCCCTGACCAGGAATCAAACCATGACCTTCCAAGTTCATGGATTGATGTTCAACCACTGAGCAACACCAGCTGGGTGGGAGTAATATTATTTTTAAGTGGTTTTAGCAGCAGGTCCATCTGGCAGTGAAGCTGTGCTGTGCTTGCCAGATTAATTTATCAACTTTAGGCAGTGTTTATTGATGTCCTGTATGTAGTGGGAACAATGAGACAGGGAGATTTATCTGGAAATGGCTGCACTGAACCAGGCATGAGTGAATAAGGGTCTTTTCTAAGTGATGTGATGGAGAGATGGATGGGAGTTGAAGGACAGAAAGAGGCACAGATGTTTCTTAGTTTGGATAAAAGAAGAGGGGGTGACTCATGGGGATAGAGAATAAAAGGAGATATTTGCTTTTAGGCATGCAACTTCATGATCATGCTGTCTATCCAAGTGACTATGCTGTGTGGGCAGCTGGAGATGGATGATTGAAACTCAGGAGAGGGAAGGCAGAAAAATGAGGGTTTGAAATACAGAGCTGCGGGATCTTTTGTATTAATTTCAGTATCTTATTCAGTTCAAGGCTACACTGCCTTCTTTGATTCTTACTTCTTTTTCCATTGTCAGTTAAATAGAAAGAATTTGAAATTTT
Source organism: Myotis yumanensis (assembly GCF_028538775.1). Lineage (NCBI taxonomy): Eukaryota > Metazoa > Chordata > Mammalia > Chiroptera > Vespertilionidae > Myotis > Myotis yumanensis. The sequence continues at coordinate 197,550,156 of NW_027223753.1, read as the reverse complement.
CTTCATTCTGGTCTAATTATACCTTGACTAGACTATCATAGTACCTTATAAATTTGCCTCTTAATTTGTTTTTACCTTGTCCTAGTATGTCATATATGGCTTTACAAGCCTTGATTTTCCAAATAGCTCTGTACAAGTAGTATTTTTGGCTTTTTGTTATTTAGAGGATCCGAGCCAGACGTCCCTTAGCCTGGCTTTTTAGCTCCAGTCCACCATTTGCAATGTACTAGTTCATTATTTTCCTCCATGAACCCTGTGCTATAGCAGATTGATCTACTCACCGACCATCATGCATACTTGATAACTTTCCCTCTCTGTGTACTGCTTATGCTGGTCCTGGATACCATTTCTAAGTCAGAACGCCAAGTCCTAAGCATAGGCCAAATGCTGGTTCTACAGTAAGTGCCCTCACTGAAGAGCATCCTTTTCTCAGTTCTTGGGCATTTCATTTGTGTCTCTTAGGCCACTAATCTCATTTTACTTCAGATTAAAATTATTTAATAATCTTCCTTAAAAAAACACACCTTTAAGTTCCTTGAAGACAAGAACTATTTCTGAAAGAATTTGGAAATTTTGGGGTGTCTGCTATCATGTTTTGCACATAGCAGTATTCAATAGTTATTACAATAAATATGCTTTCTCCTAATTGTATTAGATTTCCAATTTTTAGTTTGTGTTTTTTGGTTTATGTTTCTTGGCAAGCAAGAAAAAAGAAATTGGTTTAACTTATGCCAAAAAGTCATTAGAAATCTGTGATGCAACGCACAATAATGAAGGAAAAGTTGAAACACCATCTCCCCAAAAACAAAGAAAGTGGGATTCCCAGGCACTTAGGGAGTAGGAATTAAGGGAAAATCTTTTTGGTGTCTTACAATTGACATGAACCAGCTCCAAGAGTTTTCCTTTTCTTAACATCATCTGGTCAAGAATGAAATGCCCTGAAGATGATTGGCTTTGACTGAGCCACGTGTCAGAAGTGGGTGGGACACCTTGGCCAACAGTTCTGGTGAAACTTCTAGTTCTAGTGAAGTGAAAACTGAGTTATTTCCCAAAGCAAAAGCAGAAGGAATAGATGCATAGGAGGAAAGAACAATAGATTCTCAAAACATCCATTTTATAAAACCTTTGGATTTAACTATATGCATTTTTTTCAACCAACCAAAATTTATTGGGTGCCTGCTCTACCGGACAATTGTTCAGGCTGCATATATGAGTAAATTGTAATCCATATCTTTTTTTAAAAAAGGTTTACAATATAGTATGTTTTTATCCCTTTCCTGATTCATTTGTCTTATTAAAATGGATGGTTAAACAAAAGTCCATGTCTCTTGAGAGCTTTTCATTGTATCATAGCTCTCTCGTGCTCTATGTGACGTCAGTGACAGATGAATGACCCATCTAGCATTCTGGCCTCTAAGTTCATTGAATTCCTCATCAGTAATAAGTGTGGTGGGAGACAAAAATCAGGTTTACAGGGACAGATTATAAAGTCTTGGAGGCTTTGGTAAGAAATTTAGATTTTGCCGAAACCGGTTTGGCTCGGTGGATAGAGCGTCGGCCTGCGGACTGAGGGGTCCCGGGTTCGATTCCGGTCAAGGGCATGTACCTGGGTTGCGGGCACATCTCCAGTGGGAGATGTGCAGGAGGCAGCTGATCGATGTTTCTCTCTCATCGATGTTTCTAACTCTCTATCTCTCTCCCTTCCTCTCTGTAAAAAATCAATAAAATATATTTAAAAAAAAAAAAAAAAAGAAATTTAGATTTTATTAAAAGTGCGATTGAGAGCAACTGAGGAGTCCTGAACTCAGAGCAGGGTATTCTGGCAAGTATGTAAACATGGCATTATGAAAAATCAGGGAAACAAGAGTGAGAGCAAGACATCTGTGTTGTAGTGGTCTAATTGTATATTAGACAAGGGCATAAACAGAGGTTAATTGTGGAGCTAAGACTTGCTTATAAAGTAGATATGGGGTTAAGGGAGGAATCACGAATGATCTCTAAATGTATGGAGATATGGAGATACCATTTTCTAAGATCCTATTTTATATTTAAATTACTGTGTGTGTTTTTTAATCCTCACTCGAGGATATTTTTCCATTGATTTTTAGGGAGAGTGGAAGAGAGAGGGAAAGACAGAAACATTGATGTGAGAGAAACACATCGATTGGTTGCCTCCTGCAAGAGCCCTGGCCAGGACCGGGGCCAGGGAGGAGCCTGCAACCAAGGTACCAGTATGTGCCCTCGACTAGAATCGAACCCAGTATCCTATGGTCTGCAGGCCAATGCTCTATCCATTGAGCCAAACCGTCTAGGGCTTAAATTACTTGAGATATGCCAAATTTTCTACCTCATTTCAACAACTGATCCACTGACTCTTCTATTATTTCCATATCAGTTCTATCCTGTATTCATTCCCTTTCTTGTATAGTTTGGATCAATTATTCATTTTTTCTACCACACTTATGAACATCTCAAAACCCTTACCTCATTCTCCTACCATTGTACCTATCTGGTGAAGCAATGACCGAACTGCCCACCTTTTATGATACTTTGGACTGTGAAAATATCACACAACCAAACTTACTCAGGACACAATAAAATCAGACTCCAGTCTCAACTCAAGCATTGGCAATTTTACCAGTTCTCTATCAATTCTTGCTTCTCTTCTTCATCTTGACTGTTGTTAAACCTCTGACTCTTCCTCCTTACTAATCCTGGTTCTCAACATATGACCTCACCACTCCACAGAGAAAATAAAAATTTGAGAAAGGATCTCACTTGCCTTCCTGCTACAAAGTTTGCAAACTTACTTCTGTCTGTAACCTTTCCATTTCTCTTTGAGTTCTGAGTAATTAGAAGAGAGTTCATTCTCTTTCATGGACCCTTCTTCCCATCTGAGCCTTGGTTCTTTCACTTTCCATGACCTAACTTCATTAATTTCTTGATTTTTCCTTGCTTCTTTCAATGTGGACTTTGATAGCCAGAAGCCTCTTCCTTAAAAACAACATTGCAAATACAAACAATCGACCAACCTAACCTCATTCCAGCTCTTCACCCCTTCCTGCTCCTTCAGCAGCTCCCTAAAATTTCTCATTTCCTTCATAGCTAAACCTATTGAAACAACTACCTACATTACTTCTTTTGATTATTCTCATTCCCCACTCTTTTTTTTTCCACCCACAATCTGGCTTCCCCTCAGACTACTCTAATGAAAATGTTCCTGGAAAGGTTGCAAAACAAAACAAAATCACACACACCCTAGGTGTTGACATTCCATGGATATGCTTTCATTCTCATTTCGTTTAGCTTCTCTTCAACATTTTACTCTAGACAATGTCATCTTTTTTGGTTAATGTATCACCATGCTTTACTTTCCTAGTTTTCCTACTGCCTCTCTGTCTTGCTCATTCTTTTCCTTCCTTCCTTCCTTCCTTCCTTCCTTCCTTCCTTCCTTCCTTCCTTCCTTCCTTCCTTCCCCCTTCCTTACTTTATTCCTTCCTCCCTCTCTCCCTCCCCCTTACATCCTCTCCCTTCTTCCTTTCCTTCATTCCTTCTTCCTTCTCTCCCTCCCTATCTTTTAATTTGCCCTTGAATTTTATTTTTTCCTGTCAGTTCTTTAAGTGTTGCTCTCATCTTGAGTTTCTCTACTAAGCTTTGTTCTCTTTAGATAATATATAAATCTGTAGATCTTCTGTCTGGACCTATGAAGTTTCTCTAGAGATGACTCTTCCATTGATCTGCTGCTGCTGCTGGAGAGAGAGAGAGAGAGAGAGAGAGAGAGAGAGAGAGAGATTAGCTGCCTACATTCTTTGAGCCAGGCAAGGAATGGAATTAAAGGGGTGGGGAAGGCTTTTTTACTGTGTGGCCTGCAAGTATTCAGTTAATTCCCTTGTTCTCAGTTTGGCTCCTCACCTTTGCCTTCTGCTGGCCTGCTATACCCAAATTCATATCCTCCTTTGTTTAATTTGTCTCAAGAATATATCTCCTATATTCTTTAGAGGTGAGGGAAGGGAACTCTGGCCTGACTACTTTGGTTGAAGTGGGGTTTCTAATAACCTTTAAAAAGATAGTGTCTGGGCAATTTTTTTTAAAATGACATCAGCTTTATACTTAAGTCATTCATTAGGATGAGAAATTACATTTCAGAAAATTGGAAAAACAAAAATTATCTCATGAACTAATTAGTGACTATGTAAAAGAGAATGCTTGGAGTCTTTTTATTTAATTTCTTGATGTCTGGGAGTAGCTGCTAAAGATATTGCCATATATTATGAAGCTATTTTAGTTTACAACATATGAAGTTCATTGGCTATATTAGATATTAACTTATTTGGTTTACCTATTAGCCTTAATAAAATTGCCCTTAAAACAGCCGTAGCTTCAAACTATGGCTTCGAAGACTTTATTTTTGCAATGTTTATGTGTTTTAACTGAAAAACTTTCTCAAGGCTTTTATTTCCAATTTCTACACTTCACTCCATCACCCTGCCCCCACATTTCCTTTCCTGTATTCTCTGATGAGTCAATCCTCGGTCCATTACCTACAGAAAAGTAAATTACATTCTCATCAAAATTTTACTTTCAGAAGATTGCCCAGCTGAGGACCATTAGCAACAACACACTTTAAATTTGTCTCTTTTCATATGACCACACATATGTGCCTTGGAGTCCTAGTTGTTTCTCTCTTTTGATCCATGGGGTATACACCAGAGGCTATTGGTGTAGGATAATGTCCTTAATTAAAACACAACTGTACATAAAGGAAATGGAAAGAAAAATAAAGCTTATGCTCAATGAATATACAACTGCAGTAAAGTATTCTCAGTTTAAAATAGATTGCTTGGTATTATAGATAAGAGAATAAATCTTATAATTGTGGATTTTTATACTATAAAACAGGGGCTCAATAAATTGTACGGTGTTTCTGCCATCCTTCGTCTTCACTTGTTCTTCTCCTTACCTATTCAAATTGGTATGAACATCGTTTGTTATGCATTAATTAGTTAGATAGGAAGACCAGTCATTTGAGCAGCGATGCCTATGTCAATTCAACTTAAGTTCAAACCAAGTTAAGACTGCCTGCTCTGCTCTTGGCATAGTGCCTAGTACATGGGATATGAATGGTGATTAAGGCACATGAAGTACCTGCTATATCATTTTAGATAAGTTAACTAAGAGATTAGCATGTTCATCATGGGTTGGTAAGTACTATCAATGAAACAGGGCATTGAGATGGAGTTTACTTTGGATTGGAAGGTTGGGGTGATCTTTTCTGAGAAGCTGACATTTGAGCAGAAACTTGAAGGATGATAAAAGACCAGCCAAGCAAAGAATGGGGAAAAGGATTCTGGGCAGAAATAACAACAAATGTGACTTCCAGATAAAGGGCAAAGGCTTAGAGGAGTAAAAAAAAAAAAAATTAAGGTCAGTAGGGCAGCAGCATCACAAGCTAAATGGGAAAGGAGATAAGATTGGGGGATAAAGGGGCCAGTCCTATAGAAACCCACAGGTCATGATAGGGGATTCTCCTTTTTATTTTAGGAGCAATAGTCATTGGTGTATTATATTGAGGCATTCAACCCAATTAATGAATTAGAGAAGAGATAATAGAAACATAAAAGTGTTCTAGTTTTGAAGGAAAAAGGTAATTAAGATAATAAAAGAATCTATTCAAAGCATTGAACTAGTATTTTCAGAAAGATTTGCAAATATATAGCAACAATAAGCCAAGAGAGGGAGTTCAGCATAATACAGTTGACACTTGAACAACAGTAGTTTGAACATGTGTGGGTCCACTTACATGTGGATTTTTTTCAATAAACACTGTAAATGTATTTCTTCTTCCTTACAATTTTTAAATAATGTTTTCTTTTCTCTAGCTTACTTTATTATAATAAAACAGTATGCAATACATATAACTCAATGTTGTCAGTAAGGCTTCTAATCATCAGTAGGCTTTTGGTAGTTAAGTTTTGGGGGAGTCAAAAGTTATATGCAGATTTTAGACTACCTTGGGGTTGGTGCCCATAACCCCTTACTGTTCAAGGTCAACTATAGTTAAAAGCATGGTCACTGGAGCCCATTGTATTCAGTTGGAAATGGCACTTAACTTTGTGATTCTGTTTCCTAATCTGTGAAATGGGGTAAATAATAGAACCCTTTCTCATTATTGTAGTGAGGATGTGAATTATTACATATAAGATATTAAAAAATATTCCTGAAACACAGTAAGTCCTTTATAATGTTTAATATTATAGCATCTCTTTGTAAAAAGTACAATAATATAACAAGAAATACAAGTTTGGCTCAGTGGATAGAGCATCGGCCTGTGGACTGTAAGGTCCCAGGTTCGATTCCGGTCAAGGGCATGTACCTGGGTTGCGGGCACATCCTCAGTGGGAGATGTGCAGGAGGCAGCTGATCGATGTTTCTCTCTCATCAATGTTTCTAACTCTCTATCTCTCTCCCTTCCTCTCTGTAAAAAATCAATAAAATATATTTTTTTAAAAAAGAAATACATTGAAATTTAAAATATAATTGCTGAAATTAAAAAATAAAGTTAATGAGTTGAATAAAACAATGGACAGAGCTTAAAACTGGATCTGGAAGACAAATAGGAAAAATTGTTCAGAATGTAGACATAAAACAGAAAGACTGAAAGCATAAAGTTAACACAACATGGAGTAATCAATTCAGATGCTCTGCCATCTGCTTCAAGGAGCCTCAGAGGCTGGTAGCAAAGAATAGGAGAAGAAATAATGTTTTAAGTAAAGGAAAAGAAGGTAGTGTATAGATATATAAAGAGTCCACCAAGTGGCAGACAGTACAAATAAGTAAAGGCCAAATATATGCAGGTCCTGGGAATTTTAGAACACCATGAATAAAGGGGGTAAAATCCTGGAAGCATTCAGAGATAATGGAAATTCCACAAAAGAAAGAGAATTAGAAGACATTGGTTGCAAGTTGGATTTCTGGTTGGGACACATACCCATGTTGTGGGTTTTATCCCTGATCAGGGTGTGTAGGGGAGGCAACCGATTTTTCTCTCTCACATTGATGTTTATTTATCTCTCCCTTCTTCTGTCTCTAAAATCAATAAAAAAAATATCCTCTGGTGAGGATAAAAAATATATAGATGTAATCTTATTCAAATGAATAGTCTCATAACAACCACCTTTATTTAAAAAAATTGTTAAATGTGGTCATATTTTGGTAATGAGAGAGGATTGTGTTTTTCATTTAGACATTCTGTATTTTATCTTAGACACCATTTTATCATGGTAATTTTTGCAACTGTTTGCAAGCATAACTTTAATTTATAAGACTATTTAATATTGAAAGTAACTTTCTAATAAAGAGGTAATATGCAAATTGACCATCACCCAACACACAAAGTTGGCCACCCCCATGTGGTCAAATATGGCTGCCCCCATGTGGACACAAGATGGCTGGCAGGGGAGGGCAGTTGGGAGCAACCAGGCCTGCAGGGGAAAGCAGTTGGGGGCGACCAGGCCATCAAAGGAGGGCACTTAGGGGGTGACCAAGCTGGCAAGGGAGGGCACTTAGGGGTGACCAGGCTGGCAAGGAAGGGCAGTTAGGGGTGAGCCTGCATGGGAGGGCAGTTGGGGGCGACCAGGCTGTCAAGGGAGGGCAGTTAGGGGCAATCGGGTTGGCAGGGGAGTAGTTAGGCGTCGATCAGGCTGGCTGGGGAGTGGTTAGGGGATGATCAGGCTGGCAGACAGAAGTGGTTAGGGGCAATCAGGCAGGCAGGTGAGCGATTGGGAGCCAGAAGTCCTGGATTGTGAGAGGGATGTCCCAGATTGGAGAGGGTGCAGTCTGGGCTGAGGGACACCCCCCTCCCCCCGTGCACAAATTTCATGCACCGGGCCTCTAGTATCATTATAAATAGGGGACCAAGTATCTAATATGTAGCTCATCGGTATAAAGGAAGACTATGCAGCCTTAGGAAAGAATCAGGTTAAGTCACAGGGACGTTTAGGGAAGCATGCCCAGGATATAATTCTGAATATAAAAATGAAAAATTCACAGATGGAACTACATAGTACAATCCCCTTTGTGTATAGAAAATTATATATCTGTAAATGTCTGTTAATAGGATGATGTTTTAAACATTGTGGATTCATACAAAATGGAATACTACTTGGCCAGAAAAAGGAATACACTACTGATATATGTGATAACAGGTGGAAGCATTATATTGAGCAAAGGAAATCTGATATTAGTTACCTCCAGGGCAGTGAGGATGTGCTGTTGGAATTGATTAGAAAGGAGCATGAGGGAACTTTCTGGGGGATGGATATGTCTTAGCTCTTCATTGGGGTGACGGTTTCTCAGGAGTAAACATTTGTTAAAATTCATTAAATTGTACACTTAAAATATGTGCATTCTATTTTATGCAAACTATAGCTTGATTATAAAAATTAAGTGAGTGCATATATGTGTGTATATATATGCATATTGTGCATATATATGTGTATATATATATATGAGATAATACTGGAAAAAGACTATATATCAAGCTGTTTAGATTAAGGAAGGATGCAACAGAATAATTTACACTCTTTTTAAAAATAAATTTTTTATTGTTGATAGTATTACAGATATCTCCCATTCCCTCCCCCACCCTTTACTCCCCTCCTCCCAGCCCCTTCCCACTCCCCAGGTCTTCACTATCCTATTGCCCGTGTCTATGGGCTATGCATATAAATATATAAGTTCTTTGATTTATCTCTTCTCGTCCCCCCAACCCCACATTGAGGTATGTCAGTCTATTCCATGCCCCCATGCCTCAGGTCTTATTTTATTGGTCAATTCATTTTATTCATTAGATTCAACAAATAAGTGAGATTATGTGATATTTGTCTTTCTCAGATTGACACTTAGCATAATATTTTCCAGGTCCATCCATGCTGTTCCAAAAATACACTCTCTTTTGTTTTAATTCTAATGAGCATATTACTCATGGTAAAATCAAGAGATACATTTAAAATGCAATTTTAATTCTAAAAGGCACCAATGTCCAGTGCTATAAGCCAGAGCTCTCCATCAACCCAGCGCTTATGCCTCCCAATAGAGAAGCCTTTTCCAGGGGGCTTGTCACTAGCTTTGCTCCCCCCAGGGCTGGGGATGCTGTAAAGGACAGAGATGCTATGGGCTAGCTGGAGATTACTTGGTCAAAAACTGAGCACACTAGAGAGAAAGAAAACAACGGAGGAGGAGGGGAGGGGGCGGGTAAGAAAACCAGGTGAGTTTTCAGCAGAAGTGTGTGAAGGATCAAGCACAGAAAGGAAACGGTATCCTGCAAGATCTCTGATTATGGAGTTTTCTGCCTGTGCCTGCAGCAAACTTCCATGTACAGTATATCAGGGTTGCTTGGAAAAGTGCATATTGGGTGCACTGGTAAGGTCAGCAATGAACTGCTCTCCCTGCCGGGGACCAAAAAAAAACAAACAAAAAACCACACACAAAAAATTGGATGTGACCATGAGGTACTCAGTATGCGGCAAAAGCCAACCGCAAAGGACTTTTAATGATTGCTTTGCCCTAAGCCCTCCTGCTGCTACCAGCTTTTAACTCAGCATTCCCTTAGCTTATTTCCCCCTTTCATCCTTTCATTTAACACAAAGTATCTGCAGCACCAGAACCCAGTGGCTAGTTTGTGCTAACAAAGCCTTTTCTTACCTAGCCTGTTGTTTTGACCTTTGCACAGTTTTAAATCCCAATAGTTTCTAACCTCAGGCAATTAGTGCTTCCAATTCCTAACCCACACATTTGCAGAGGCAGAAGAGAAATTAGCTTTTTATACAAGAAATAACTTTTCTGCATGCTAACTCCCCCTTATTATCAAATTATTGTTTGGGGAGACACTGGATGTTACTTTTGTTGTTTGTGTTGTTATTTTTGTTTATTGGAACCATAGAGATTACAATTTTCATTTCTTAGCAAACAAGTATATTCCAAGTTTTCTATAATTCTCTGAAAATTATATATATGTATATCTATATATGTCTATAGACATATATTCAAGTTTTCTATAATTCTCTGATAATTATGTATGTCTATATAACATGATAGATGATCGATAGATAGATAGATAGATAGATAGATAGATAAATAGGTGGAACTCAGTGGGTACATTGTTTTTGATCAATAAAGTGAATCTTTGTGTGCTTTTGTTCAATATTTGTCCTATTTTGCAAAACATTATGCAATAGTCAAAGCATTCTCAGACATAGTTAGAGGAGAAAGGCCTTTTAATAGTGTCAGTTTTTATGCATGATTAGCCTAGAGGCAAAATGAAGGGTGCATTATTGTTTACTTCTGTTTACCTGTGATATAAGTGGCCTATAGTGATTTTATCAATGATAATGAGATATAGTTGTTGTTGTTTTTTATCTTAATGTCCCATATACTAACTCCTATTACAATGGCATGTTTTTTTTAAAAAAAAATGATAACAATCAGATATTTTACTCGTGAGGTCTTCTATGTTGACTTACATATTCTGTTAGTCATTCAAGTATGCATTTTCAGCTTGTGACAGTACAGTGCTTTGTGATTACCAAACCATTCTGTGTTCCTTTGGGGCACATAGGAAGACAACCTTTCCCAGATCATTTGCATTTTGATGGGGTCATATGATTAGTTCTGGGTAATTAAATATAAATTGGAAAGATGTATACTGCCTGACTTCTAGAAGGTCCTCATGATCTTACTCGCTCTCACTCACCCAAGTAGTGAGGAGCAAGGACTCCGAGATGGCAGACCCGACTTGAAAAAGCCTAGATCGCTGAGCCATCTCAGGAAGTAAATTAGAAGGCCCTCTTGACACAGAGCACACTTTGTGAAAGCAGGAGATAGGAACAGTATAGGAGATGATCTGGAACACCTGCCATGTCCTACTCAGTTAGACTGTTACAACAAAACACCCTAGAATGGGTGGCTTAGGTGTTGGCAGATGTGTCTGGTGAGGGTCTGCTTCCTGATTCATTCTTTTCAATATGCTCTCACATGGCCGAAGGGTCAAGGGAGCTCTCTGGGGTCTCTTTTAATATAAGGGCACTATTCTTATTCAGGAGAGCTTTACTTTCATTACTCAGTCACCTCCCTCAAACTCTCCTAACACCAATATAACATTAAGGATTGTTTTCAACACACAAATTTGGGGGGAACACAACATTCAGTTTATAGCACCTCAGATATACCTGATAAAATTTGCTTATAGGTTCTGGAAGACCGACTTTCTGACAAGGCCAACCAATCAGTGTCAAGAAGTTAGTGGGGTTATAATTGTCTCATCTTTTTTTTCTCCTATTCCACCTGGGAATTAATAGGGGTGACAGAGCTGAGATTTATCAGAAGTTAGAATAAAAGTAGATGGGATGAAGCAGATTCCAAGGCGATGGAGTCTGACAGGTATAAGCCTTTGTAAGAGTTGCTTCTTCCTCCATGATCACTCATTTCCTTCTGCCAGACAGTTCTCCAAAATGAGAGGTGGAAGAGTTTGGTAGTCACAGAGGCAAGGACATATCTGCATAGGACTAAGAACTCTCAGGGTGGCAAAAAATCTGGGAAGGCTAGACAATCAAGGATGGGGTGCAAAAGAGAATGAAAGCAAATTGGTTTGAAAGATATTAGAATATTTCATCCACCCCAAAAGTATATTTCATAGCTACCCAATCTAGTAATACACCCCCCCGCCCCCCGGCCCCACCATCATCACTGGTTTCTGGTTAATTAACAAACACACTAGCAACATTTTAGTAAGGAAGACTTGGAGTGGTGAACACACAATACAACATACAGAGGATGTATTATACAATTGTACACCTTAAACCCATATAATTTTATTAATCAATATAATCCCAATAAACGCAATTAAAAATGATAGTTTAGTACTCAAAATTAGGAAGGAAATAATCTCAGAATAAAAGCCAGTATTTTAAATTGAAAAAAGAATACTCGATGTTATACCTAGTCTAGCAATATTAATAAAGTATATTTTTTCTATTTTATAAACAACATTATTGGTATAACATTTCAGTAGTAGATGTATTTTGTTTTCTAACTTAATTTTTGACTCTATTTATTTCCAACCTGCAATATATATATATATATATATATATATATATATATATATATATATATTTGTCTATATTACCCACTGTAAGTTTTCTGTTTTTTTGAGAAAGATAATATATGGGTACATTATAAAAGAAAGTATTTCCAGTAGAGAACTGTTGATGGTGACATTTCATTTGAAATTTTTGTCTGGAACAATATGGGCAGAAGTAAACAAATTAAACATTCCAAATAGAGAAATGTTAGAGCTGACATTCCATCTGGGATAAGAACCACTTGAGTGGCTTAGGGATTGGTTATTTTTATGATGTAGCAATAGTATTAGTGCATTCTCCCGTCCCCTCCCCCTTTCCCTTTGAAAATGTACATTGTTTTAAAACCTCAATTGCAAAATAGGATATCATGGCTCATATGTTTTTGTTTGATTTGGTTATGACAAAATGACATACGTGTTGGGTTGTACTCACTCAACTATCAACTTTTCAGGAGGAAATAAAGCAAAACCTTACCATATTTACTGAAATGTAAAAGTAGATATTGTTGATTGAAAAAGGCAGGTTTCCAAACAGTGTGTACCGTATGACATTGTTGTGTTAATTAAAGATATATCTTTATAAATATGTATTTCATAGAATAAAATCTAGAAGGACCTGCACTAAGGTATTTGCACTGGAGATCTCTGAGCAGTAAGAGTGTTTTCTCATTTATTTTTCAAAAATGTTATTATAACACAATTGATCATTATATGAACTCAGAGGTTGTCAGGAGTAAACTCCTCACTACTCCCACATAGGTTATATCATACTTATAATCAATAATATACTGGGCCACCTACTTACATTTTATTACAGAAATTTGTTTCACTAAAAAAGTTAATAAAACCATTCAACCAGTCAGTCAAGAAATGTGCCAGGACAGGGCTTGTTACTGGGATATAGTAGAAGATAAAATACATATAGGCACCGACAGGTGAGTGGAATAGAAAACTAGAAATATATTAAAAGAAGAATTGCACTAACAGCAGTGTGAAATGATTTTACTTACATACCTATCTGTTAATTGTTTGTATACTTTTCACAATGGATCATAAGACCTCAGTGGGCAGGTTTACCTTGTACTTACCCAGGCCCAGAGTAATGTCTGGCATGTGGCAGGTAATCCGTAAATGAGTTGGATAACTAAACTGATCAAATGCATACAAAATTAGAACTATGAAGTAAACAAGTGGGGTGACGACATAGAGAGAAATAGGAGATCAACTTTAGCGTGGGTGGTTAGGTAAGGCCTCACTGAAGAGCTTATATATTAACCAAAATCTGATGGAAGACTTGAAAGCAAACTATTTAAGTCAAAGAATATTGATGTTGTTTTTTATTTTTTGCTCTTGTGTTTTGGAAAGTAAGATTTGAGTACCCTGTAGTCTAGGTAGATACAACTCAGGAAAACGTCTTCTTTCTATCCCCTCAAATATTTCTTCAGAAAGGATATTAATAATTCTTTAAAAGAAAAAGTGGAATAGGATCTCTATTCTTTGAAGTAATTCCTTGTGTACATATGAGACATACTTTGAGTACTTTTTCCTTCCTGCTTTTGAAATAATTTCAGGAAGAAAGCTTATTTATTCGTGATCTTTTGAATTGCTCAAGACTACAGCTAATGTTTTGTTTGCTCTGTTAGAAAATTTAAATGAATTATAGATCAGTTATATTTCACCTTTAGAAATGTTTTATTAATAACAGGTAAGTTATTAAAAATGAGTTAGCAGATTCAACATTTTAAAAGTGTTCTCTCTCTCTCTCTCTCTCTCTCTCTCTCTCTCTCTCTCTCGGTGTGTGTGTGTGTGTGTGTGTGTGTGTGTGTGTGTGTATGTGTCAAGGGAGGGAAGGAGGAAAAGGAAACAAAAGGAGGAAAAGGAGAAATGACACTAACCCTAATCAGAGTGGTCAAAAGATTAGATCCTGTGCTGGTCTAGCTTTGTCTTCTTCATTTCATCCCATGTTATTCTAAGTCCCCTGAAGGCAGGTAACATAAATGGGTGAAGCAGCCTTGTGTCTCCGTATACAGTTATGCAGTCTATCTGTTGAGCAACTTTGGGGAGCTCCATTCATTTCACATTTGTAAACTTTGTAGATGAGTAAATATCTGTTAAGACAATTTTCTGGAGGATGGTAATATATTATTTTTCTTAAGTGCAGCCCTTTCTAATTTGGACAAAGGAATAATTTAGACTAGTGGTAGAGCAGAGACTATGGATAATGGCGAGGGGCATAGTATTTCTATGGGATCATCTGCTACTCAATGACAATTGTCTTAATGCAAAAAATATTATTCTATGATTGAAGTACATGGATTTTTTCCATCTTCAGTTTTATTTAAAATATGTGTTTTCATTTGATTTTTACTGAGAAGAGACAGCGTCTCTTCAAGAGAACCAATGACCTTTAAAAATGTAACAGAAAGACTGTTTTCTCAATAAAATTTGCATAATTTAATATTCAGAGAGAATTCAAGGGAGAATCCCTAAGTCTTCCAATCTTCTTAGTTTACTTTTGAGAACCTAAGAATGTAGCATTAGGAAGTATATTCCAATCAAAATAGCAAGCGGAGATTTTTTTTTTTATTAACCTTCATAGACTCAAGTAAATTGCCTAAGCTCTTCTCTGTTTCTTTTATTTGTTCAGATTTGTTTCATTCTTCAAAAATGCCAGTTTGAATCTCTTCTCTTTAATGAAGTTTCCCCTAACTTCTCTAGATCTCAGAAATACCTACATTGTATACCAAATATTCTAACTTTTAATTCCACTTATTCTTGTTGTTTTATGACTTTTAATTTTGTGACCTAGGTTAGATCATAAGTTTCCTGTGGTGAGAAACCATAATATATAGTCATATATTGTTACACATTTCTTAAAACAGAGATTAGTACATGGTTGTTAATATTTGCTGCATATTTCTTAACTGTTGATTATGGAAAATGTCAAAATAATGTATGGGATCCAAGATCCATCATTAGTTTCAACAATTATCAACTCATGACCAATTTTGTTTCATTGTTATTCCTATATATTCCTTTTCCCTGGATCATTTTGAAACATATGACTAACCATGCTATCACTTTATCTAGACAAATATTTTAAATAAGCTATATAAATATGTTTGAAAACTAAAGGTATTTAAAGAATTATAATGATAATGTCACATTAAATAGTAGAAATATAAAAAGAATAAAATGAAAAAAAAGAATAAAATGAAAGTTCTACAGTTTGAAAATACAATAACTGAAATAAAAAGCTTACTAAAGGGCTCAACAGTAGATTTAAGCTTGTAAGGAAAAAATCCATGAACTTGAAGATAGATTCATAGAGATTATGCAATGTGAAGAACAGAAAGGAAAAAATAGAGTTTCCAGGAAATGTCAAATGCCTTTGAATGCATCAAGATATGTGTAATCCTATATAATAAAAGGCTAATATGCAAATTGTCCCCATGGGTGGGAGTTTGATCGACCAGGAGTTAAACGTGTGCTGATCACCAGGGGGTGGAATGGAACATGGCTGGTGTTGGCAGCTGGCAGCAGTCGAGGTTCTGCCAGCCCTGATGGGCTCCGACAAGAGCGGGACCATGGTGGGATGGTGAAGCAGGTGAGTGGACAGCACCAGGTCAAGGTGGGTGCCAAGGGAGGCCCCAGCTGGCAGTGGTGGCAGGCAGCCGGGGAAAGGGAGGCCCTGGCCGGCAGCCGGCAGCCGCTAGGGACCCTACCCATGCACAAATTTTGTGCACTGGGCCTCTAGTAAAAAATAACAGAAGGAAAAGAGAAAGAGAAAGGAACAGAAAAAAAAGGGAATGATGGCTAAAAACTTACTAATTTGATTTAAAACATTAGTCTATAAATCCAAGCAGTTCAACAAATTCCAATTAAGACAAAATAGGATAGACACAAGAGATCCATAACTAGGTACATCTTAGTCAAAGGGTTGAAAACCAAAGACAATGAAAAAAATATTGAAAAAAGCAAGAGAAAAGTGTCTCATTACACACAAGGGAACACTAATAAGATTAACAGCTATTTCTCATCAAAATGATGTACTGATGGAAAAACAATCTTATACTAGCAAAGTTATCTTTTAAAAATTAAGACAAAATAAGACATTCCCAGATAAACAAAAGCTGAGGGAATTTATTGATAGAGATTCCTCACAAGAAAAATGTGGATATAATATATATAAAAATAACACCACACACACAGAAAAATAGGAGATAGAGCTTTATAGAAGTAAAGTTTATATACCTCATTAGAATTAAGTTTGCATAAATCTAAGGTAGGTTTTGATAAGGTATATATTATGAGTCACAGAGCAACCGCTAAGAAAATAATTTTTAAAATAGAATTTAAAAATCATTAAAGGAAGTAACGCATTATACTACAAATTATTTCCAAAAGGAAAAGAGGAACAAATAACAGGGGAACAAAAATGCAGTGAATAAAAAGCAAAATGGCAAAGTTAAATCCAATTAAATCAATAATAGCATTAAATGTGAATACATGGATACATTCAAAAGGCAGAGATGATCACTTTGAGTAAAAAGCTAATATTTAATTGCATGCTGTCTATAGAAGATACACTTTAGATTCAAAGGTACAAATAGGTTGAAAATAAAGTGATGGGAAAAGATATAACATGCAAATGGCAACCATAAAAAAAAGCTGAATTAGTTATACCAAAGTAAGAGAAAATAGACTTTAAAACCAAACTTCTTCCTGATTTCAAATTTTCTACAAAACTACAGTCATCGATGCACATAATGCTAGATGTGTACATTAACAGAATAGAATAAAGCAGCGATTTTCAACCTTTTTCATATCATGGCACATGTAAACTAATTACTAAAATTCTGCAGCACACCAAAAGAGATATATATGTTATACCACTCCAACAACAACAACAAAAAAGGTGTAATTTTGATCCATTCACACCAGATGGCTATTGTTGTGTTGGCTGTTGTCATTTTTTTCTTTGACAATCTAAGGGAAAAGAGCTCAATGCCCTTGACTAAATAGTCAGGTATTGCATGTTTTGCATGTTTTTTAGATTTCTTGCAGTTGAAAATCGCTGGAAAAGAGGGTCCAGAAATAAGCCCTTAGGTTTACAGTCAATTGATTTTCAACAGAGTACCCAGACTCTTCAATAGGGAAAAAACAAGCTTTGCCACAGATATACAAAAGAATGAAGTTGGACCCTTACCTTTTATTATATACAAAAATTAACTCAGAATGGTTTATATACCTAAATGGAAGAACTGAGACTATAAAACTCTCAGAAGAAATATGGGAGTAAAACTTTATTACTTTGGATTAGGCAATGGTTTCTTGGATATGACAACAAAGGCCAAGCAACAAAAGAAATAAGTAAATAAATTGGATTTTGTCAAAATTAAAAACTTTTATGCTGAAAATGTTATCAAGAAAAAGAAAGAATATGTCATAGAATGGGATAAAATGTTTTCAAATCATATCTATCTGATCAGAGAATTTTTTCCAAAATATATTTTAAAACTTTTACGAATCAATAAGAGAAATATAAGTAACCCAGTTTGAAAATGGGCAAAGGACCTGAATAGATATTTCTTTAAAAGATATACTAAGACCAATAGTGCATGAAAATATGCTCACCATCATTAGTTATTAGGGAAAAGCAAATCTAAACCCTGAGATACCATTTCACATTCACTGGGATATCTATAACAACAAAGACTGACAGTAGCAAGTGTTGGTGAGGATGTAGAAAAATTGGAAACCTCCTTCATTGCTGTTAGGAATGCAAAATATTTCAGCCACTTTGAAAAGAGTTTGGTAGTTCCTCAGAATGCTAAATATAGTACACGTGAACAAGCAATTCTATCCCTAAATGTATATCCAAGAGAAATACAAAGATAAAATATTCACAAAACCTTGTGCATGAATTTCACAGAAGTTCTCTTCTTAATAGCCAAAATTAAAACAATTCACATGTCCACAAGTGATTAATGGATAAATAAATATGATAGATCCATAAAATATAATATTATTCAGCAATAAAAAATACTAAATGATACATGCTACAATATGGATGAACCTTGAAAACATGCTAACTGAAAGAAGCAAGTCAGAAAGGACCATTTATTGTATAATTTTGTTTTATATAAAATGTCTACAAGTGGTAAATCTGTAGACACTGAAAAAGTAAATTAGTGGTAGTATAATGTCTGGGGCTGGAGGTGAGCCAGAAGGTAATGATAAGTGATAATGGGCACAGGATTTCCTTTTGGAGTGATAAAATGTTCTAAAAGTAGAAGGTAGCAATGGTTGTCCAACTATGTGAATATACCATAAATTATTAAATTATAAACTTTAAATGGGCAAATTACATGGTATGTGAATTATATCTTTATAAACTGTTAATGAATTCCATATGATCGATACATATGCAATTAGGTTTACTTTTTACTTTGTGTCCCTTTTCATATGTCTAGTTAATTGCAAGTTCCACACCTTTAGGTGCAGAAATTGTGTCTGTTTCTGAGTCTGGAATGGCTGGCATTGTACTTGTTCTTTAGAGACTTCCAGCTGTTCTTGCCTGATTACTTTTCCATTTGAATTTTTTAATCAACTTGTCTAACTCCAGAAAAACCCACTAATGTTATTTTTATTGGTATTGTGCTAAATTTGTGGCTTATTATGGGAGTAAAAAAAGCAAGTCTATAAACTTTTTAATTTTAGGTGGTTAGTATGTAATGAGGAGCATGTTGTAGCACAATGGAAAAGAGAATGAATTTTTGAGAAATCCTCCTCTTCAGGACTAACATAAAGAATAACAGAACAATGTGTGTATCTGATTTGTGAAAGGGACAAGTGTCTTGCTTCTACCCCACAGTGGGTGACAGGGTAGACCTGGCTCCATAAAGACATAAATGTGAAGAAGTTGCTTTGGCATATGTCTGAGATTTTGTTGCCTTTGGATTCTTCTAGTATTTTTATGGTTTCCCATCGTATATTTAAGTCCTTTATCCATTTTGAGTTTATTTTTGTGTATGGTGTAAGTTGGTGGTCTAGTTTCATTTTCTTGCATGTATCTGTCCAATTTTCCCAACACCATTTATTGAAGAGACTATCTTGACTCCAATGTATATTCTTGCCTCCTTTGTCAAATATTAATTGAGCGTATTGGTTCGGGCGAATTTCTGGGCTCTCTATTCTATTCCATTGATCTATACATCTGTTCTTGGGCATTGGAAACTAAAGAGAAAATAAACAAATGGGACTATATCAAAATAAAAAGCTTCTGCACAGCAAAAGAAACCATCAACAAAACAACAAGAAATCCCACTACATGGGAGAACATATTTGCCAATGTTATTACTGATAAGGGTTTAATCTCCAACATTTATAGGGAACTCATACAACTCAACAAAAGGAAGATAAACAACCCAATCAAAAAATGGGCAAAGGATCTAATAGACACCTTTCAAAAGAGGACATTCAGAAAGCCAAGAGACATATGAAAACATGCTCAAAATCACTAATCATCTGAGAGATGCAAATCAAAACAACAATGAGGTACCATCTCACACCTGTCAGAATGGCTATCATCAACAAATCAACAAATGACAGTGCTGGAGAGGATGTGGAGAAAAAGGAACACTTGTGCGCTGCTGGTGGGAATGCAGACTGGTGCAGCCACTCTGGAAGACAGTATGGAGTTTCCTCAAAAAACTAAAAATGGAACTCCCATTTGACCCTGTGATCCCACTTCTAGGAATATATCCCAAGAAACCAGAAACACCAATCAGAAAGGATCTATGCCCCCCTATGTTCATAGCAGCACAATTCACCATCGCTAAGATCTGGAAACAGCCTAAGTGCCCATCAGTAGATGAATGGATTAGAAAGCTGTGGTACATCTACACGATGGAATACTATGCTGCTGTAAAAAAGAAGGAACTCTTACCATTTGCAACGGCATGGATGGAACTGGAGAGCATTATGCTAAGTGAAATAAGCCAGTCAATGAAGGAAAAATACCACATGATCTCACTCATTCATGGATAATAGAGACCATTATAAACTTTTGAACAAAAATAGATACAGAGGCAGAGCTGCCTCGAACAGATTGTCGAACTACAGCGGGAAGGCTGGGGAGGGTTGGGGGGCAGGAGGGGGCGGGGGTAAGAGATCAACGGAAGGACTTGTATGCATGCATATGAGCATAGCCAATGGACATAAGACACTGGGGGGTAGGGGAGGCCGGGGGATTGTCAAGGGCAGGGTAAAAAAAAAAAAGGAGACATATGTAATACCCTTTGTAATACTTTAAGCAATAAAAAAAAGAGACAAAAAAAAGAGACATAAATGTGGGCCTGAGTGCAGCTTCAGAGTCCACATGCCCTACAGAGCTCATTGAACAGGCAAATATTTTTTATCTTTATTGTTGAAAGTATTACAGATGTCCCCTTTTTTTCCTATTGACCCCTTCTAGCCTGCCAGGCAAACATTTTCTGGGGAGGCCAGGGTGGCCCATTAATTTTGCACCACTGAATACACTCACAGCTGAGAATCAGCCTCACAAAAAATTCTCTATGACTGAGTTTCCAACGTAATGACTGAGTAAATTTGAAAAGTTTACTTGCAAGTGTGACTAGGTTAATTTTTCTACCTTCAGGTGGATATGGGGACTCAAAATAGAAACCACACCCATACATGGAGGAAGAAAATTAAACAGCCACACACAGTGAATATACGGTGTGCTTACGACAATGTGTCCATTTGCAGTCATTCTGATAGATCTCCTCTTGTTCCGGTGAGAGGTGGCAGAAGGTGGGATTTTTATTTTCAGCAGATGAGTTCTTAGTGCTGATGGGATTGGGAGGATGGTGAGCGTTAAGTCTTTTTATTAGGCCTTCTCAAAATAACAAGAATAACAAGAAACTATCGTAATACAATGATTTTAAAAGAGATTTTGTAATTGACTTTTCATAATGCTTCGTATATTTTACTTTTTGAAGAGAATGACATTCTTTTTAAAAAATGTATTATTATTTTTTTATTGATTTTAGAGTGTAAAGAAGGGAGAGGGTAAGAGAGAAACAATGATGTGAGAGGGAAACATTGATTGGTTGCTTCCTGTTCATACCCCAACTGGGGATCGACCTCACAACCCAGGGATATGCCCTCACTGGGAATTGAACCCGGAACACTTCAGTTCACAGGGACAATGCTCTAATCACCTGAGCCACACCAGCCATAACTGTTTTATATGTTTTAAGGCACAAGTATTATTCAACAGAGATTTTTACTTCACAATTATCTTACCTCAGTCTTTCAGTTTCCTTAATAAGGAGCTTATAAAAATGCTAACATTGTTATATACATAAAATAATAATAAAACATTAATTATTTTTACTCACAATTATTAATTTTCTCTTGACTTTCCATTTCAAGAGAGCATAGAGCATGAAGTTATTAGAGTTCAAATTCTTTCTCTGGAAATAACTTTTAAAGAGAAAGCATAAGGAGAATTTAACAAAATAAAACAATAATTAAAAACAATAACATTTTCCCAAGTGATTTGTAGAGCTGAAGTTTCATTTTAAATGCTGTTTTCACAGACTACTTAAAAGTAGTTGGTTTTATTTAGCTTCTATTTTTTTCTTAAACAGAATTATGCAAATATTTTATGTTATTCTTATTTTTAATTTATTTCTTATTAAATTTACTGGTGTGACATGGTTAATAAGATTAAATAGGTGTTAACTATAGATTTCTATGACACATCATCTGTATATCGCATTGTGTGCCCACCACCCAAAGTCAAACCATACCTCATCACCATATATTTGTCCCCCTTTACCCTTTAATAAGTAAGAGTAACCACCATATTGTCTGTGTCTATGAGTTTTTGTTTGTTTGTTTTTCTTGTTTGCTCATTTGTTACTTTCAGTTATTTTAACTCATATCTTCACAAAAGAACACCTTCTTAGGGTTCTTTTCCTTAAGGAGAATATATGATTCTAGAATGCCTAAAGAGTTCAGCTCCCTCGTTATTATTGGTCTATAAATTATTAACCAAAAGACTTTCTTGCAGAGAACATCACACAGCAACTTCCCTGGAAGAGGACAGTTGCCAGAAATCACATCTGTACCTGCAATGTGGATTCAGCCTGTCATTCAAAAATTATAGTCATTTGAGACTATAATTTACTTAACGAGATAAGATTTTTATTTTTTTTTTACTTCAACTCACAGAAAGACTATTATATTAATGGACAGCATCTCATGTCTGCCCTTTGATCATTTCAGTGGTATATGTGCTACACTAACTCTTGATCAGTCTGCCCACAGATGAGGCTCTTTTCCATTTTTCAATCATTTAGAGGCATAAATTACACATAATATTCAGTACAGAGGAAGAAGATAAGCCATCTTAGATCCATTTTTAACCGTAAAGGAAGGTTATTTATAAAATGGTGGCTCATGAGGGAGAATAAATGAGTTTTCTTAAAATGAAGGAAATTGTATCTTCCAAAAATTCTTCAAGTAAATAGTTTTAACAATGAAGGAAGCAAAATCGCCCCTTGGCAATAGAGTCATCCAGGCACATGACCATCCTTGATTAATAATGAATGTGGTTTCAAAACCATCATAGCACTATATTATATTACAAAGCCAGCACTACTCATTTGGAATAGAAGCAGCAAATGTGATTACTCTATAATCAGAATAGATGAGCAAATGATGGCTCATCAGAGGAAAGTGTATAATATAATTCTATAAATTGACCTTATGTAATAAAACATAAAATGCAACCAGACTAGGTTCGGCTCAGTGGTTCAGAAATAACAGTGTCATTCTCTCAAAGAGGTGACTGTGTTGGAGGGGCTGGAAAAAGGGCCAGGGGCTGAGGGAATGAGGAGGTGAACTCAAACGAATCAGGATAGGCATGAGTTGATATTTTGAACTTGCATTGGACTGCATTCCTCTTATCTTTGTTCCCCTGAAGAATGCTGCCCCTGCTTTGTAATACCTTGCATCTTTTATCAGTGGTAATCACAGAGGATATATTAAACTGACCTCAGGGTCTGGGTTTGTATTCTTCTTCTCTTCTGTTCACGTGGACACTTCCTATATAATAGAGAGCACCATCTCATATATTGTGTTCTCCACAGGTTCTTTGTGGCAAAAGTATGTTTAGATAGTCAGAGCTGGAATTCTCGACAGCCCTGCATGATCTCTATTACCATGGTGGATCCATATCTATTCATGTGGGTCAAGTGCAGAGGCAAAGGGGGCGCCTATCTGGTATGCCTTACACCAAGAGCTCAGTTGCACCTTCATGTACAAGAAAGAGTACATGTATAATTTAGTCAATTCATAGTAAGGAACCACAAGTTCTATGGAGAAACTCTTGAGAAAAGAAAGACCACTGATCTTTAGGAAAATGTTGAATTTTCACGTTTTCTTCTTTCAGTTTTTCTCACAATGGCCCCGTAACTATTATGATGGAGGTGGTTATTATCATGGAATACAATGGAACTAAAAGGGGATTTGTAAAGGCTGTTTCTATGTGAGCAAGGCTAACTACATATTAAGTCTTATAAAAGTTTATTCCTTAGAGTTAGTCTTGAAATAGCATGTGGCCTTATAATGCTTTTGTGTACACAACCCTGAAAGTCATAATAGTTTCTTGTCTATACTAATTTTCCCTTCTAACTCCATGGAGGGCTTAGCTAAAAAAGTTTCGAGTTCAAGCTGAGTGCCTTGTCTTACTTGATTTGAGGCATTCTCATAAGGAAGTTGAAATGAACTTGATGAAAAATCAACTTTCTCTTTCATTTCTAAAATACAGTTATGGAGAAGCCATAGAAAATAAGAAAACGGCCCTAAGAGTCATTGGATTCTGAGTTTCTCCCTTAAGTCTGTGTTTTCTAACCATTCACTCCGGTGTGTGGGAAGGTCCATGCATGTCCTCCTCCACATTTCCCTGTCTTGTCAGATGCCTACATGCCCTCAGAAAAATGGGAATCAGCCATTTGTTGCTCTCTATGCACTTTTCTTCAAACACCATTCCAGATAATAGTGACACTTATAAATTCTTTTTGATACTAATGCTTTATAGGTGGTATAATGGATAAGGAGAAAGGAGATCTTTTTTTTATTACTCATCTCTTTTGTAAACAATTTTTGTGTATCAGTTTTGTGTAAAGGATGGGGGATTAAAACTCTTTTAAAGTAATTGTGTATGTGTGTGGGAAAAAGGCCTCATATCTTTAGTGTCAAAATGTTTAAACATTATCTACTTTAATGGTGCAATTTTAAGGGAATTGATGCCACGTATATAAACTAGAATATATTTATTTGGATACTAGAGGCCCGGTGCATGAAATTCATGCACTTGCGGGGGCTGCGGCGGGGGGGGGGGGCCCTCAGCCCAGCCTGAGCCCTCTCACAGTCTGGGAGCCCTCAGGGGGTGTCCAACTGATGGCTTAGGCCTGCTCCTGGACATCTTTAGTGCAGCCTCAGAGGCGGGAGAGGCTCCTGCCACCACTGCACTCACCAGCCATGAATCTTGCTTCTGGCTGAGCAGCGCTCCCTCTGTGGTCCTGCATTGAGTGTTTTCCCCCTGGTGGTCAGTGTGCATCATAGCGACTGGTCGTTCCACCATTTGGTTGACTTGCATATTAGCTTTTTATTATATAGGAGGATTCATCTTTATGTCCTGTAAAGTTTTAATTTCTCCATACATATAAAGGCCTCTTGCAAGCCCCAATGCTCAGAATTTGAAATGAACCTGTATTGAAATTATGTGATCAATATGCTACTTCAAGTAAAAAAGACACCAAAAATATTATTTAGCACTCTTAGTATTTGAGATAAGAAAAAACATTGTTTCTCTGTCTATAAAATTAAATGTATCCTCCGTTGTAGAAAATTTGGAAAGTTGCCCTTGCTACCAATTTTCAAATATAAATTGACTTCGTTTACGTATATATATATTTCAGAGAAGGAAGAGGGAGAGAGTGATAGAGACATCCGTGATGAGAGAGAATCATTGATCGCTGCCTCCTGCATGCCCCACACAGAGGATCATGCCTGCAACCCAGGCATGTGCCCTGGCTGGGAATCGAAATGTGACCACCTGTTTCATAGGTCGACAACCACTGAGCAACACTGGCTGGGCTCAACTTCATTTTTTTTCTTCTTATAAAAGAAGAAGCCTGATATCTATAGATACATAAAGTTTGCCTTAAGGTTCAGACTTCCAGTCATTCTAGCTAGGTATCTGACATATTCCATAGAAGTGTAGTCCTGAGTGTAGAATGTGGGGCCAGGTGCAGGCTGCCTGGGTTTTAATCCTGTGCTCACTACTAGAGACATGGCCTTGGGAGAGTCACTAACCTCTCTGTGCTTCCATGTCCTCCTCTGTAAAATGGAGATAATCATGTTTATCTCCAATATTTAGTGTAAGAACGGATTGAGCTAATATATGGAATCAATACTGCTTGGCATTTATTTAGCATTCATTAATATCAAGTGTAAATATCACACCCAACAGTCCAGTTTTGTTGTGAACATTTTTTCTTTGGTAACCAATTTCAATACTTTCACTGTGACTGCATATAAACCTTTTCTAAACACAGACCATTTTCCCTCTGTACCCCTGGGAAAAGGAATGAGTGCCTCAGTTTTTCTATGCTCAGGTGTTTGTTTGTGAGGCCTTCCAAAATCAAGAATCTCCCCCTTGCTCTTAGTACTTAGCTCACCATTTTCTAAGCATCCATCCAGCTAACCTAATGTCCTAGTTGTTTTTCTACGTGTCTTCAGATGGAAAGTCCTTTACTGCTTGCTTGCAGATTTACCCTTTCTCCTGCCTTGTCTTGTATCATCTCAGCTGTGAAAAGTACTATCAACAAATAGCATATATTTCCCCATGGCTGGGTGAATTGATTTAAAGTTTTTGGCAAATGCAGAAAAGATCTCCATGCACAACTTTTGAAAAAGATATTAAGTAGGACCCAGTTCTAATCGTAAGGGGCTGGAGTTTAGTACTCTTGCGTTTTCTCACAGAATGTGCAGAGATCTTTTAGGACCACACAGTAAATATCTGGGACGGTCATAACAGTGAAATACATAATAAATGAGTTTCTTCCTTTCCTTCCTTTAATGTACAGCTAGATGGGTTTTTTTTTTGTTGTTTGTGTGTTTGTTTTGCTTTTCAGTTAATTAAATTTCTAGTGTCTACTGAACTTAGAGCTGTCCAGAAATAACATTCTAAAAAATCTCTTGAAAATATCCCAGGCTTGAGATTGGTTTTATTTCTAGGGTCTTCTCAAATATTCAAACTAAATTTTGGGGATTTTTAAAAATATAAATTAGAAAAAAATATATATATTGGCCTTAGAAAAGACATCTGTGCTATGTAGATCAGCAACAAACCAAAGGATCCTGGGAGTCTGCAGTGTCTCCTGTACTCCATGTGAAAGTCAGATGAAGAAAAATGATTTTTTTCAAACAATACATGTCATCTGACTATATTAAAACAAATAATGAAGAATTGATATTTAATATGAAGAACATTGGAGAAAATTTGATAATATACTGACTCATCATGACAAGAGCAACCCACTCTCGTTCCACCTTATCCCCTCTTTTTTTATTTTTTTTGTTTTTTATTTATTTATTTTTTATTTTATTTTATTTTTTATTGCTTAAAGTATTACAAAGGGTATTACATATGTGTCCTTTTTTTCCCCCCCGCCCTTGACAATCCCCTGGCCTCCCCTACCCCCCAGTGTCTTATGTCCATTGGTTATGCTTATATGCATGCATATAAGTCCTTCGGTTGATCTCTTACCCCGCCCGCTCCTGCCCCCCAACCCTCCCCGGCCTTCCCGCTGCAGTTTGACAATCTGTTTGAGGCAGCTCTGCCTCTGTATCTATTATTGTTCAAAAGTTTATAATGGTCTCTATTATCCATGAATGAGTGAGATCATGTGGTATTTTTCCTTCATTGACTGGCTTATTTCACTTAGCATAATGCTCTCCAGTTCCATCCATGCTGTTGCAAATGGTAAGAGTTCCTTCTTTTTTACAGCAGCATAGTATTCCATCGTGTAGATGTACCACAGTTTTCTAATCCATTCATCTACTGATGGGCACTTAGGCTGTTTCCAGATCTTAGCTATGGTGAATTGAAAAGGAAGATAAACAATCCAATCAAAAAATGGGCAAAGGATCTAATAGACACCTTTCAAAAGAGGACATTCAGAAAGCCAAGAGACATATGAAAACATGCTCAAAATCACTAATCATCCGAGAGATGCAAATCAAAACAACAATGAGGTACCATCTCACACCTGTCAGACTGGCTAGCATCAACAAATCAACAAACGACAAGTGCTGGAGAGGATGTGGAGAAAAAGGAACACTCGTACACTGCTGGTGGGAATGCAGACTGGTGCAGCCACTATGGAAGACAGTATGGAGTTTCCTCAAAAAACTAAAAATGGAACTCCCATTTGACTCTGTGATCCCACTTCTAGGAATATATCCCAAGAAACCAGAAACATATCCCCTCTTTTTTTAATACTGTGCTTGTATTATTAAAGAGAATGATCTTTGTACATCAAGTTAATAAATTCTTTGATCACTTTCCTTTGCTTTCAGTGTCAAGTTGCAGCATGTTACATGGTAATTGGTGCACTGGGGAAATGTCAGTGCTTCCTGCCTTGTTTCCACTCCTTTGTATATGGAGTGCTGCTCTCTGGTAACTACCTTTCCCACCACAGAGGTGGGAAGCAGAGGTTCCAGCCCCACTGTGCAGGCTGACCTGAGCTAGCAAGTCCAGGAGAGGGGGTGATATGGGCTGAGATCTCCCCTCCTTTACATGGATGCCTCCAAAGTCAGAGCCCAGCCTGACTTTTAAGAGAGTTTGTTTAAATTATGTTTGCTATATCTTTTTTGTACTACGAAAAGGAAGGAAAGAAGAAAAGGAAGGAAGGAAGGAAGGAAGAAAGGAAGGAAGGAAGGAAGGAAGGGAGGGAGGGAGGGAGGGAGGGAGGGAGGGAGGGAGGGAGGACAATTTGACTAAAACTATTGAAAACCTAAGAGAATTTTTTAGGACAAATAAGAAGCTAAAGTGTATAAGTGATTGCAGCTAATAGATTATCCACTGTAAATATCAAATGTCTGCTGTGCAATTTGTGTGTTTTTTAGAAAATCCCCTGAAAAAAAGACTTTTAAAGGGAGAACATCTAGTAATTTAGGCATTTAACATCATAGAGAAGTGCTTCTTGAAATTCAGGAGAGAATCGGTAACATTTTCTTAGACTTTCCTAGTTTTGATTACCATGGACATACCAATTCAAGGTTACTTAAAAGGGAACAACATGAAAAATTGACACAAAGCACTGAAGAACATAAATGACTAGAGGCCTGGTGCATGAATTCGTATATGGGTGGTGTTCCTCAGCCTGGCCATCGATTGGGGCTGATCAGGGCCATCTTGCCTAGGCCTGATAGGGGCTGATTGGGTCCAGCCGGCCATGGGGGGAGGGTAGGGACCTCTAGAGGTTGGCCGGCTGTGGGGAGGGACTGTGGGAGGTTGGTTGGCCACGGGAGGTTGACTGTGGGAGTGCACTGACCACCAGGGGGAAGCTCCAGTGTTGAGTGTCTGCCCCCTGGTGGTTGGTGTGTGTCATAGCGACCAGTTGTTCGGTTGTTCAGTCAACCAGTCGTAAGGGTCACTTAGGCTTTTATATACATAGAATATAGATTCCAGAAATACTGTGTACGTTTAGCACTCTTTAGTGAAGACTATTATAATCTGTTTGATTTTGTTTTGACCTTCTGCAGAGTAATTGTACGTATGTAGGTTTGGTATGGTATGGTATGGTGGAACTTCTACATTGCTGTTAAGATTGCTGTCTCAATGGAAAATCATAAAAAGTCCTAATCTCTGGTTTGTAAAAATCCTCCTCAATTTGTTTAGATATGAATGAGAAAAAGTTAAAGGGCCAATGCCATCATGACATTAAGTTTTATGTGAATTAGTTTATTTTATTCATCTAATTAATACAAATTGAGTGCTGAGCAGGTGCTAAGAACCTTTTAAATATTAAATCTTCAAATATAAATGAGGCATGTTTTATAATCTTCAGAAGCTGGTATAGTGGAGGAAAAGGAAGTTTGAAATGTAACTGATATGATATGATTAATGGATGCTATAAGAGATATGTACAAAGAGCTATAGAAACATGAAGGGTGACTTGATTTAAATGAGGAAGGAAGAAGGAAACGGATAGGATACAGTAGGCTTCTCAGAGGAGGTGCCACTTGATCTGGACCTTGAAGAGTTTGTAATAAGAAGAAAAGAGTGATAAATGGTTCTCAGAGATAGAAGTTAATTTAAACAAAGTCAGATACTTTACACAAAGTTTAAGGAACAGCAAGTATTTTGATGTGCCCAGAATAGGTCACATCAAAAAAGCACCAGAAAAAATAAGTTGGTTATGGCTACACTAAAAAGTATCTTTGGGGGCCCTGGCTGTTTTTCTCAGTGGTTAGAGCGTTGGCCCTCAGACTGAAGGGTCTCAGGTTTGATGATGTTTCTCTCTCTGGCTCTCTCCCCTTTCCCTTGTACTCTCTCTAAAACTCAATGGAAAAATATCTTCCGATGGGGATTAACAAAAATATTGTTATTTTGGTCTTATATAGACAATCAGAAGTGAGTGAATATTTAAGACAGAAAATCAATGTTGCAATTGGGAAAGTAAATAGAATATGTGTGGATTAAAATTGTAAGAAACTGTTTTTAAAGTATTACATAAGTCTCCTTTTTCCTCCATTGACCACTCCCCGGCCCCAGCATATGCCCTCACACCCCTACTGACTGTGTCCATGGGTTATGCTTATATGCATGCATACAAGTCCTTTGGTTGATCTCTTACCGCACCCCCCCCCCCCCCGCCTTTCCTGCCATAAAGAATTTAAATAAAAATAAATAAATACATACATAAATAAATAAATAATTGTAAGAAACTGGAAGTAGGGAAACTAGTCAGGAGTGACAAGTTTAGGTGAGTAATGGTGAGAGCTGGAATTAGGCACTGTGAGTGTTAAGAGAAAGAAGGAGAAATGAAAGAGCTTTCTTGGGGACTAACTAACTGGATATGGCTGGGAAGAAGAGAAACAGTCATGGATGAATATGGTTTCCAACACTACAGAGATACAAAGTTTTTCATGAGTAAGTCTGTCATTTTTGTCCTACAACATTATATGGGTAATTGGAAAACAAATTATTGACTAATGAAATTTTGTTGGGTATGGAAATAATTCAAGCAAAGCAGATGCTATCCAGATTTTAATTTTAACCAAGATTTTATTAGGCCAAAATCTTTTTAAAAGAATTGCAACAGAAAAGGCTATCCTTGTTTAAAGAGTTCCAACTTTCAGAGTAATTTGGAGGCTAAGTCTTGAATGGTGATGAAATTGTTGATATAGGAGACAATCATTTGGATACTCCTGTAGAAGGCTCAAATAAAAGGCAAAATATAGATTCTTTTTTTTTAGCCACTATGGAAAACGTATGTAGTTTCCTAAAAAAGTTAAAAATGGAACTGCCATATGACCCATTGATCCCATTTCTAGGAATATATCCTAAGAATCCTGAAACACCAATCAGAAAGAATATATACATCCCTGTGTTCATTGAAATGTTATTTACAATAGCTAAGATCTGGAAACAGTCCAAGTGCCGATCAGTAGATGAGTGGATAAAAAAGCCATAATACATTTATACAATGGAATACTATGCAGCAGTAAAAAAGAGGGATCTCTTACCCTTTGAGACAGCATGGAGGGACCTGGAGAGTATTATGCTAAGTGAAATACCAGTAAGCCATTCAGAGAAAGACCGTATCACTTATATGTGGAATCTATTGAACAAAATAATCCAGAGGCATGCAGCAAACTGATGAATTTCAGAGGGAAGGGGGTGGGGGACCTGGAAGAGATTAACCAAAGAACTTGCCCTATATAATAAAAGTGTAATATGCAAATTGACCAAATGGCAGAATGACCAGTCAGCAAGGGGTGGGGTCGGCGGAGCCATCCAAGGCATGTGCCAACGGGCAGAAGGGGGAAACGATGATGGTGGGGGGGAGGCGGCAGCGACCAACTGCGGCACGACTAGGGGGGCAGGGCCGTGCCGACCAGTGCCATCCCCTGATCGCTGCCCGGTCACCTCCCGCAGAGGGAGGCTGGTGGCAGTGGGGTGATGGCAGCGCTGCTCCCTGATTGGCCTGCCTGGTCTCCTCCCACAGAGGAAAGCCAGACTGTGGCTCAGGCCTGCTCCCTGTGGAGCAGGCCTAAGCTGTCAGTAGGACATCCCCTGAGGGCTCCTAGATGTGAGAGGGCACAGACTGGGCTGAGGGACCCCCTGAGTGAATGAATTTTCATGCACCAGCCTCTAGTCTATATATATAAAAGCTAATATGCTAAGTGTCTGACCATCCAACTGGTCGCTATGATGCGCACTGACCACCAGGGGGCACATGTTCAATGTAGGAGCTAGCTGCTGAGCTACAGTAACTTGGCAGCAGCGGTTCTCGGGTGATGCACCCCGAAACCAGAGAGGAGGGAGACCAATTCCTTGCGGGCCTGCGCGATTCCACCTTTAGCCACGGGTTATGTTATTGCTGGGGCACTGTCAGCCCCAAATCTGGTTTACTGCACACTTATGTTTTCATTCCACACCCTGTATGACAGCAATTTTGCAGAGTGCCATCTCGCACTCTGGGACCCCTCAGGGGATGTTGGAGAGCTGGTTTCAGCCCGATCCCCACAGTCCAGGCCAAGAGACCCCACCTGCCAGAGGGACCCCATTCACTCAGCAGACACCGGGGAGGGACCACAGGAGGTTGGCTCCAGGGTGTGTCCGGCCCATCTCGCCTAGTCCCACCACGCTGGCCACCTTCTAATTAATTTCCTTTCAATGTGCATGAATCCGTGCACTGGGTCACTAGTATGCATATACACATAACCCATGGACACAGACAATAGTGTAGTGAAGGCCTGAAAGAAGGCAGGAGTAGGGCGGAGGGGGTCAATGTGGGGAAAAGGGGGACATATGTAATACTTTCAATAATAAAGATAAATTAAAAATAAATAAATAAAAGGTGAAATATACTGCAAGCATCAGAGTTTTCTAAGGAGTGCCATAAGACAGTGAAATGAAGAACTTGGCTGGTAGTATACTATAAATAAATACTCACAACTGGAGGAATGGATGTGGCAAGACCCCACCATTACACTTTATAGGGCACTAGGCATTTGATACTAGAGAGAAGTTTTATGAATGTCATAATATGAGAAACTTTAACTGATAATTAAAACTTTTTTCATTATTAAAAATATCATACTCACCTTAACCCGTTTGGCTGGGTGGACAGAGCGTCAGCCTGCGAACTGAAAGGTCCCAGGTTTGATTCCGGTCAAGGGCATGTACCTTGGTTGCGGGCACATCCCTAGTAGGAGGTGTGCAGGAGGCAGCTGGTCGATGTTTCTCTCTCATCGATGTTTCTGAATCTCTATTCCTCTCCCTTCCTCTCTGTAAAAAATCAATAAAATATAATTTTTTAAAAAAAATCATACTCAGGAGGTACCTTCTAAATGTAGTATCAATCAATCCCCAGATGTGACATTGCCTATTTTCTATTGCTCTAAGTCTCAATTAGTGCATTTTTCTACAAGCTCCATCTCGCCCTGATTTCTGTTTTGAGCCACTCATGGGTGAGGCACTCTTAATCACTGCAGTCTCTCCATCTCAAATCTGGTGAGGTACAGCACTTCAGAACCCAGTGACATGAGAGTCTTTTTTTTTTTTAATAATTTTTTATTGATTTTAGAGAGGAAAGGAGAGAGGGAGAGATAGAAATATTAATGATGAGAGAGAACCATTGATCAGCTGCCTCCTGCACGCCCCCCACTGGGGATTGAGCCTGCAACCTGTGCATGTGCCCTGACCGGGAATCAAACCCTGATCTCCTGGTTCATAGGTTGATGCTCAACCACTGAGCCACGTTCCAACAGCGACATGAGAGTCTTATTACTGACTGCTTCCAGACTCTCTGCTGGTGATTAGATGCACATTCAGGACCAGGTGCCCCAGCAATGATTACTTACTTGTGTTGCTCCTGTAACGGCAACTCTTCCTATACCTTAAGTCTCATTTCTCAGATGTGAGCTTCTTATCTGTTTCCTGGCCCCACGTCTTTATCATTCTTTCTTCCCTGGAATGCAGCTCTCCTTTTCCACAGCCTGGAGTTGTGTTCCTGAACCCAGTTTTGGTAGCTGGAACTCTAACTTCCTGTGGATAAACACTTGGGCAATGACTCCTGCCTGAAGATTACCCAACCCTGGCTCTGCCCATCTGCTAGGACTCTTAGTCCCTACTAGGTGCTAGTAACTTTCTTGAACCGTGTTCAATAGATTTGTGCTCTCTCTTTATGTGTCTTGCTTCTCCAGGTGCTCTACCATTGTTAAATTTTGTAGTCTTCACCCCTTGCCTGTCCTGATCTAATTCATAAAGGATTGGATTCAGTCCTGGTTCTGATTCTCTTACCCTTTTTACCTTCCTTGGTTTGTAATAAAGAGCCTCAGTCTTTCTTTATTCTACAGTCATAACGAAGTTCGTGAAAGAGACAAAGAGGAGAGAGAGAGAGAGAGAGAGAGAGAGAGAGAGAGAGAAGCAGACATGCTATTTTTAATAAATTGTAAGCATATAATCACTCTTCTTATTCCCACTCTGCAGCTCCTAGGCCTGCAGTGACAGATGCCAGAGTTTCTCCCAAAATCAACCTTATGGCATCGTTCAGGATCCAGAGAGAAATATAGGGGCTGAGGAAGGACCTTTTGGGAGCCTGGCCACCACTCTTTTCAGATGGGACAAGAAGCCCCGGTCCCTTATTCGTCCCATGGTGGGGAGTGTGGGCAGCTGGAGTTCCAGGGAAACATATCAGGAAGCCCTCCTCTAAGCACAATCCTCTTTTTGCTTTAGGGGAAACAGTTCTTTCTACTGTCATTTATTTATGCATCTCTGAATGTTGTTTCAGGCCCAACATGGAGAAAGAGAAACGTGGAGGCTGGTGGTGAGAATAGATGGAGCCCACCTACCTCTCAAATGAGGAGATGATTCTATAACTCAGTATTGATACACTTGGTTGGCAGAAAGATAGTTCACATAGTTTGATATTCTCTTTAATAAGTACTGATGGCTGGGAACCCTGGAGAACATTTTGTATTCTCTCCTCTTCAATTAACAGATAACTTTATGTGACTAATCTATTCATAGAATGGTCTCTTGGGTTAGTCTTTATCTAAATGTGAAAAATTATAATTATCAATAAAGCTGAAGGTTCTATTCATTCTTTTAAAATTACTTTTTAATTATACAATAAAACATGAATATATTATCTCTGTGAAAAACTAAAACATAGATAAGATTACAATACCTTTTAATCATTTCTATCTTATTTGCTTTTGAAACTATAAAAATTACTTCTTTGAGTTATTTCTTTGTGTTTCCTCTTCAAAATTGTTTTATTATCTATTTGATACATTACAAAAAGTGGCCCTCAAGGACTTCTGGAGAATTAAATGTTTGTCCTTTCAAGATAATTTCAGGTCTATCTTAGGTAACCTGCTTTTGTTTGTCTTGTGATCCTGGTAACTGTTTGTACTGCAACTCTGGGAGTGGGGGTTGGAATGTCAGAAAGGCAGAGGGAGAGTTGGATATTGTGTTTGGGCTCCTTTCCAGAAGTAAAACAATGTATGGAGATGGTGTCTTTGCTAAGAAAGGTATACAAAAACATCATTTAGTTGACAGATGTCTTAACTTGACTACTGAATTAGTTTCCAAAAGCTGCTTTAACAAGGTTGTGTCACAGTTCTGAAAGCTAGAAGTCCAAAATCAAGGGTTTGGTGGGCTGTTCGCTCTGACACTTATAGTGGAATCCTTTCTTGCTTCTTAGCTTTTGGTGGTTTGCGGAAAATCTTTGATGTTCCTTAACTTGTAGATTCAACCTTTCAATTCTGTTTTCACATGGCATTTTCCTGTGTCTCTTCACTTTGTTGTGCCTCTGTGCATACCCATGTTTGTGCCCAAATTTTCCGTTTTAACAAATACCCTAGTCTTATGGAGTAGGGCTCATCCTAATGACCTCATCTTAACTTGACTACATCTACAAAGACCCTATTTCCAAATAAGGTCATGTTCTGAGGTTCTTGGAGTTAGGACATCAACATATCTTTGGGGGACGGGGGGCATAATTCAACTTATGAAACAGCCTGGCTGGCATAGCGCAGTGGTTCAGCGTTGAACTATGAACCAGGAGGTCACTCTTTGATTACCCGGCAGGGCATATCCTGGGTTGCAGGCTCGATCTCCAGTGTGGGGCATGCAGGAGGTAATTGATCAATTATTCTCTCTCATCATTGATGTTTCTATTTCTCTCTCCTTCTCCCTTCCTCTCTGAAATCAATAAAAAAAATTTTTTTTAAAACTTGTGAAACAAAAATAGATAATTCATTAGGTTATAGAAAAATAAAGTATTCTTAATAAGAGAAACTGAGGGTAAGTTTCAGGTTTTTAATTAATAACAAAGGATTTTTTTTCTAAAGGAAGGAAACAATCATGTTAAGTTTGCATGAAGTTAATTTGAATTTTAATGAAATTCTAATATCTTGAAAACTATATTCAGCATTAAAAAATTGATACTTCAAAAAATTCAACACATCACAGAAAATGAAAAACCATTTTCTAGTGCCTCTTTTGGAACTCATTACACTACAGAATCATTATGAGGGATTATTATCTCATTACTCAAGTAAGAGTAACTTGTGAAGAGTTCAGACATACTCTTGCTATAATGAATGTCCATATACTTCTCCTGAAAAACTAAATCAACTTAAATGATGCTACTTCTATTTCAGAAATTTGTTATAAATTATAAAATGTGTAATTTAGTCTATAAATTGGTTTCTGACAAATTTGTATTTTAGCACAACTAGATAAGATGGATATAATCACATAAGCCTTTGAAGAACAGCTGCAGATATGAGTGACTGATTCTGTGCATTGTCCATTTTATCAACTGGTTATATGATGCAGTACCCTGGTATAATGGCTAGCGTCCACATTACTTTTAGCTATTAAGCGTGTTATGAAGTAATCCTAAACAATACACAAGCATTTACTGTGAACCCATCAATTTCATACTTTTTTTCACTAAGGTGCTTATCACCATTAGCTATTAACTGATACTGGTCTTTAGTTCACAAGAACCAGGTTGCAAATATGTCCTCTCTTCACAAACACATGAGATTTTTACACCTGGCCACACCACGTGCCTAAGTCCAGAATTCCAGGTTCTTACCAAACCTATCCCAGCCTATTCATCATGAACCAAAGCTTGTCATACAGACTCTGAGCTTTCTCAGTGGTTCTCAACCTTCCTAATGCCACGACCCTTTAATACAGTTCTTCATGTTGTGATGACCCCCAACCATAAAATTATTTTCGTTGCTACCTCATAACTGTAATTTTGCTACTGTTATGAATCATAATGTAAATATCTGATATTCAGGATATATTTAGGCGACCCCAAAGGGGTCGAGACCCACGGGTTGAGAACCACTGCCTTAGGTGAAGTAATCCCTACTGGCCAGATCTGGAATTGTATTCCATGTTCCTTAAGTCCTTAATCCGTTTGCTCTATTAGCCCTTTTGTATTTTCTTCTAGATAGCACCCCAGCCCCTTAATTCTCTCTTTAGGCACCAAATACTCCCTCTGTATTGAATCAGAGCAGTGTAGGGGGTTCTCTCTACTTAAATGCCATTTCTGTGGGAAAATATAATCTGAGTTCCAAACAGCCAATTTACTGATGGATTTAAAATCATAATCATATGCTTAACTGAGACCCAGTGCATGAATTCATGCGCCTTGAAAGGAACTGTGGGTCGTGAGGCAGCGGTAAGCACAGGGGCGGGTCTCAGCCCATCCTCTGCATCCCTGCCTGGCCCTTCCCGCTGCTGCCCCTGGTCCCCTGTCTGCCAGCAGCCACGCTCCCACTGCTGCTGCTCCCTGGTGCTGACAGCGTCAGCGCTGAAGGCACAGAGCGATTGGGGCCAGCGCCAACAGCGGGTATGAGCGATGCGATCGGCAGCTGCTGCCCCAATCACCCCTAAGCAGCAGGGGCAGGTGGAGAAACCCTCAGGGGAAATCAGAGCCAGCTGTTCATACCCATTGATGGCACCGAGTAATCAGGACCAGCATTGGGCACTGGCAGCAGGTGCTAGTGGCGGCGCCAGACCTGGCTGCGGGTGCAAGTAGGGCTGTCACCGGCAGCGGGTACGAGAGATGGCTGCTGCCCCTGATCTCCCCTCAGGAGCAGAGAGAGCTGGAGAAGCCCTGAGGGGTGTTTGGGGCTGGCAGCCACTGCTCACACCCACAGACAGTGCCGAGTGAGCAGAGCCAGCTCCAGGCACTGGCAGCAGATGCAAGCGCTGGGCAGGACAGTGGCGCACGGGAGCAAAGAATTTTCAGTAACTACCAGAGGCTTGCCCTGATGACAGCGACCGGCACCCTGCCTTGTTCTGGTGCCCCCACTCACCTGCTCCACCATCCTGCTGTGGCCGACACCCTCCATGTTCTGCGCATGCCCTTGGTGGTCAGCACACATCATAGCAACCGGTTGTTAGTTTGTTCTGGTTGTTCTGCCATTCGGTCTATTTGCATATTAGCCTTTTATTATAGAGGATATTTTAAATTTTTGAGGCCTTGATTGGAAAGCCATTCAATATGAACAAATTGAGACATGATTATGTAAAGAAAATTTAGTATTGCAACCAAGTAAACTCAAAGTTTATCCATCATATCTATTCTAATTATATTTTGTTCTATAGTAACTGGAAATAAATGGCAAATAGCTAACTTAAGTAGTGAAAAGGCTTTTACTTTGCCAAAACAAGTTGCTCACATAATCTTCTAACAAAGAAAGATACTAAACAAAAAGGAGGCTATTCTGAAGTGTTTCTGGAGATTCCTAGATACTCTTTTCCCTTCTAAAAAACTGTCTTTAAGTTGTTCTGCCCAGGTTATTCCACTTAAGTTAGGCCTTCCTGGAAGGAGAAAGAGGAGCAGAAACCATGGCTTTCAGATATCTTCATCCAGTTAAGTGGACAAGATGAGTGGTGGAAGGTTTTGCAGAACAGGATGCTACTCTGATGTCCAAAGGCCAAAAGTCTTGGGTATAGAGTCCACGGCTGCCCACTTGTACACTCCCACTTTCCCTCCACAGAGTAACCCTATTCCCTGAAATATCAATAATAAAAACAGTTTGTTTACCATGTACCCTTGGCAGCCATTCCCATACTGTGGACTAGTTTATCCACCCGTCTTTCTCAACATAGTTAAGGTGCACTGCAGAAATTGTAGTTTTGATGATGTGTGAGTGTGGAGTTGAGGAACGAATAGGGCTGAGAAAAAACAATTTTTGAACACTGACCATTTCACCCAGTCCAAGTAGATTGGGGTCCTCAGTAGCAAGAGCTGGAGGGGTGCAAGTTGCCCACATGAGTTGTACTGGGTCTAAGAGAGGGAATGACAGCCAATTTAAGCATCGTGCAGTTCTGTCTGGTCTGCACCTTCTCAGGTGAGAATTCTGTGCTATTTCCCTTTAAGAAGAGATGGATAAAGGTCGCTTCAGTCTGAGAAGAGGTTTTTCCAGTCCTTTTATTCACAGCAGGACTGGAGTTTGTACTAGAAGAGCCATCCTCAAGCCCTTGTTCTTCAAATCTACTTCTTGATTTCTATTATCTCCTACTAGACTGCCCTGTCACTCTGTTATTACCCCCTTATGAAACCAGGAGAGTATTTTGTAGGAAATGACTTGTGGGCGATAAAATGGTGAATATAGGACTTCTATTTAGAGAGAGACCTACAAGCAGCTTTCCCCTTGTGTGAAGAACGGTATAGGTCGCTCCGTTTAGTTAACCATAGAAGTAAGCACAATGATAAGAAAAATTAAACCTGCCTTGACCAAAATTCAGGTGTGCAAGAAAAAAACAAAACTTTTTTCATTTTCTTTAAATCTGAAAAATTTAATTCTGAGTCCCTTTCTCCCTGAGTTTGTGAAATGTTCAGTTTTGGGCCATCTAATCTCTGGGTCTCAGGTAGGACCAAAACCCTGGGGACTCCCTACCAGGCACTGATGTACTTTCCACACATTTTTATCACCAAGATACCATTCCGTACCAGCCTACCTATTCCTTTCACATCCTATATGAAAATACAAGAAGCATTGAAATATGCATCTAAGCTCTGTGTGGGGCATACAAATGAATAGTCCAATAAATAATTCCCTACATTGTTAAAAGGTTTATGTTTTAGCTCTTAATATTTAATGCCATGTACTATTTAAAATATTATCTTAGGCTCTTTCTATAGATTCCAATGCATCTGACTTGGAAAATTTTTATTTATTAGGGTTTTTAAGTTTTTCTCTGATTTGACTGGCAATCTTTATGGATGGACATGGTCACAAATTTAGTTGCTCTTACATTTGATTTTAAGCCTCTTAATTACTAAAAAAAAAGTTTGACATTTCTTTCCTTTTAATTATAAAGTCTAATAAGTGTGACATTGAGTTAGGTGACCTGACATGGGCACTGGAGAAAGGTAGGAGATGTGGTTCAGCCTGGGAATGAACCCAGAACTCTAGAAACATGCACAAACTCCTAGCACCACAGCCCAAGAGTCCAGTCCAATCTAGTATCACAGGGACAAGAGTTCGGTCCAATCGTATCACTGGGACCCTTGTAGCTAAAGATCTTGCCCTGGATCCTGTAACCCCCCACCCAGAAACTGCATGTAGAGTTCTGTGTTTCTTTTCATAGCTCTGAGGGAATGTGTCCAGTTTCCCTAGCACCTCACATTTGCATAGAAGCCCAACATCATTGCAATATCCTTCCAAGGGCTCCCTGTGCTTAGTGAATTATGATGCGTGATTATGTTACTGAGCCCTCTCAAGTGTAAACTTAATATCAAACTGATTAAAGTGTAATCCTTATCAAACTGATTAAATTGGATCAAGGAGTGTTACTTTCTCCAACAGAATCTAGATGTCCACAAATCTGGCTGGCAGGTTTTGTAGTCACTGACATGGATTCTTTTGGATTATGAGGTGATTTAGTGTTTTTGTCTAGAAAATAGGAATTATATTCTTCATCTTTTTAAGTCATAAAATTAATTGGGATGCATGCAGTTACTGAACTGTGGAAGGAATACTTGACTGCAAAATATTCTCATTATCAAGGACTCACAATTACGTCTCTGTTTATTCAACTTTTATTTTCAAGGAAGAACAGGGTCGTTAAATGTGAACTTGTCCACATATTACATTTCCACGGGGTCAAGAGGACACTGCCTGCAATGAATGTGGAACAATGTAGTAGAAACGCTAAGAACCGCTGAAAGGGAATTTTAAAATGCAGAAAGTGCTTTAACAAAATTGAAATCTTTTATAATAGCACCGCAAAGATTAAAATAATTATAGCACGAGATAGTTCTGTCACACTTTATCATTTCGTTCTTAACATCTGGAGAGATTGTGAAGTAGATCTGGCATTCTACTATAATTTCTGCCAGCATGTGCTATTATTTCTTTCAGTCAACCTTGCAAGGCAAAGCTCACTCAAGCACATGAAGTCATTCTGCAGCGCGTGATTTTTGTTCAGTTATGTTACAGCAGGTAATTTAATGGTGCTCTAGCACTCTCCTGCGACCAGCTGAGCATAACACCTCCAGGTACTGCATATTTTATTCTTATAAGTGGACTAACTGACATTAATTTGCAAAAGAATCTAAAATCCTCTACAATCGGTCTCTCTCCTCATCTTGCATATGCATACACACCCACATCTGACTGAGTTATTAAGTGCTTTCTAGTTGAAAGCCAAATATTTCCCTTTCATATGACACTGAAGTGCTTAACTACTGCATTGTTGGTCATTAATCCAATGAGTTTATAGGGAAATACTGGGATAAATGAAATAAATTTTTTTGACTTTCAGTCAAAATATTTGAAATGTATTTAGCAGGTGTCATAGTAAGATTATTATGAATTACAGATGCATATTACGGTTATCCACTATACTTGGGCTGGCCTATTTTAGAATGACTTAGAATTGAAATATATAGAAAATAATGATATATTATTTTCGCCAAAATTCCCAGAGTGTTGAAATATGTAGCTTTAAATTTAAAAAATAGATTGAATATTCTCAGATATTACACAATACTCAATGAGCTGAAACATATTAATATACTACAAATGATTTATTATAAATGATTTTGTATTTTAAAAAGTGGCTTAGAATAATGTCTGCCTCAAATTTCATCAGCTTTTCTATATCAAAAAAACTTGATAAGCACCCCTCTGCCTTTACTATGAAGGATACCATTTGCTTATGGTTTGTCCCTAGTTATGTGAGAGGGACAATTGTAGCCCCGTTCACTGAATTATTACAATTCAATTATGCTATTTCTATATCCCTTAGTTACTCACATTAAATAGCACCACTTTGAATCCTTGCTGAAATTTTCCTGTTCTTACCAATAATATTTTTCTTTCAGTGTTGAACCCAAATTTAAAAATATGGACCATTCAGACTCCGTTTAAATATGGAGTCTGAACTCCATATTTGGTGAAAGGTTATATTCATGGGCATTTGCACTGGTTTATGTGCATAGCGAGAAGCTAAGCTAGGAAGAAATGTGAAAACTTAAGTATTTCTTGTTAGAAAGCATATTTCCTTGTTCTTTGTTACATGTGTGTTGGGGGAGGGGGATCATGAAAAAACAACAAAAACTACGATAGCATCTATTCTTTACAGATAGCACCTTTCTATTTATAATTTCTTCCTTTTCTTGAGACAAAGTTTTATGGGCCAGGTGAACAATGACAGTATTAGGATGTATATTAAAGTCAATTAGTTTTCTCACTAGAAGCCATGAATGTAAGCAATTCAACATAGACCTAAAAAAGTGACCCTATGAAATAGGACCAAGACAACTTCAAAGCAGAATTTCTAAAAATGAGCTGGAAAGACACTTCCACTTACCAATCTCAGTCATTGTTATCCCTGGTACTAACTGCCTGTTGTTGAAAGAGCTGTAGGTAAACAAGTGGAGTGCAGATGTGAGGTCATAGATGCGTTCCTGCTTTATGTGTTTGATTCCAGTCTGTCAAGTCCTGACTGATCAGGGGATGATTGCCATAACCCTCGGACCTGGGCAGGTCAATAACATGTCCGCTGGCATAAGTGCCCTGGCCTCGTTGTTCAGGTTGCTGAGGCTGTTGCTGCTGCTAGGCACGCTGGTGAGGGCTTCTGCCTCCCCGCTCTGCTCCACTTCAACTGCAAGAGGTCGTGGATGGTGAGCCCCTGAAACTCTTAGCACCATAGCCCAGGAGTCCAGCAATCTGAACTCCATATTTGGTGAAAAGTTATATTCATAGGCATTTGCACTGGTTTATGTGCACAGCGAGAACTAAATCTAAGCTAGGAAGAAATGTGAAAACTTAAGTATTTCTTGTTAGAAAGCATATTTCCTTGTTCTTTGTTACATGTGTGTTGGGGGAGAGGGGATCATAAAAAAACAACAAAAACTACCAAATAGTACCTGCTACTAAAATATCAACCCAAACTCATTTTTAGCTTCCCCTCCTGCATTAGGATTACTTGACTGTCAGATAGGACCATATTATTTTACTATTTTCTAAGGAGCGTGTTGGGTAAAGACAAGAATGTGGGGCAGGGTGACAAACACAATTTTAAGTAAACCACATCCTTTGCCTTCAGTTGGCTTTTGGGATCAAATAAAAAGGATCTTTGGAAAATAGCAATGTTGTGCATTCAATGTCCAGCAAGTTTGTCCACAGTAACCCCCAAGTTTTGTATTGTCCATTTTTTTCCGGCAAAAGTCTTAGCCATTCTGAGGGGAAAAGAGGGAGAGGCTTTCTAAGTGGTCATAGAGTAATATGAGGATGCTCTCATCTTAACTTATAGAGTTTAATTCCTGAACTGTTACGGGTATTGACAGTTTTTCTCACAAGCTGTCAGCTCCCATTTTAGTCTGTGAGCATCCTGAGTCAGGGGGCCACCTTGTCTGAATCATCAAGCAGTTTGTCATTCCACTCATGTTA
Source organism: Myotis yumanensis (assembly GCF_028538775.1). Lineage (NCBI taxonomy): Eukaryota > Metazoa > Chordata > Mammalia > Chiroptera > Vespertilionidae > Myotis > Myotis yumanensis. The sequence continues at coordinate 197,506,760 of NW_027223753.1, read as the reverse complement.
ACAATGGGAACTGTGACAAACCTGGAGGTTCCTCTTTGAGTTTCTGTTTTATTTTGTGACAGGGTTTCCATCACCTGATGGTGTTGGGAGCTCAGAAAATGGAGAAAGAATGAAGTGGAGAGTAGAAACAGCTTCAATCCCTGACTCAGTCATTAGGGTTGGTGAGAATAATGTCCGAGAATAACTAAATGGTGAAGGGTTTAAGAACTCTCCATCATGAAGGGCCCGCAGAAGGGATTCCTGCTGTGAGAGAACTTCCATTTCACCACCAGCCCCCCCACTCCTCACCCCCGCCCCAGCCCCAATAATCCTTCGGTATTCATTTTCTCCTTCTGTTAGTTACAGGGCTACCAAGTTTTCTCTAAGCGTCAGCTGTTCAGAATGGAGATCACATTTCCCAGCCTCTGTAAAAACAAACAAACAACAAAAAACCACTTGAAAATGTAAAAAAATACATACACAATCATCAAATCATTCTATGCCTCCTTTTCCTACCTTAGGTAGTAATAGGAATGCCAAAAAATAAATTAATAAAATGAAATAGACAAGTTTGTCCTTTAATTATTTGCATCTTTATAAGAATGAATAATTTAAATAATTATTGTTGATACTACATTTCCCAAATGAGACTCCTGAATGATTTCTTTGTGAAACCATCAGTGTGAGTAGAAAGAATAAAAAGACAGAAGCTATTTTTTTCCCATTTTCATCCACAAATCCCATGGCTTACATTATTTTATGTCTGAGCCAGCATCCCTCACTTTTAGGATATTCCTCTCCTATGTGTCCCCTCTTCGATTCCTCCTTTATCACATTATCTTCTTTGTGTCACTTAGCAACGGAACACCTATGATGACTGTCAGGACCAAAAGAATCATGGAATCAAAAATGCCCAAGAACTGTAGATGTCTTGGGCATCCTAGATTTATAACTAACTTTTCAGTAGTCTATCATGACCTTCTTTCTCCAACCCATCAGAATTAACTGCCCAACTCCACATTCATTCCTGATTCATTTGATATTATTCATGCACTCATCTCACCTAGAATACCACCTCTTTGTTCATTTTATCTTAGCTATGTATTATCCCTCTTTCTGTCTCGCCTCGTCCCTAGAGTCTTCCTTCAAACATTTCAATCCAGAGTGATTTTACAACAGTGAATTTCATTGGTCTATTTTCTTTTTTACATATTCAGTCATATATTGTGTTATCACATTTGACAGAATGGGGGATTTTATCCACCAGAATTTCAGAAGAGCTGCTCTTTTCATGATGAGCAATCAAAGCAAAGAAATAAGGCCCATCCCTGGGAACTCTGTTCAGTGTGGAGGGTCATGGGCTGTAATGTGAGGAGCAGAGGCTGGGAGGCAGAGAACAAAGAGTGGATGGGGGAATATGGCGGCAAGGGGAGTTAGTGGATTGTGATAGAAGGGCTGCCATGAAAGTGAGAATCCTAGAGTGAATCTGAAATATCAGAAGAAAATATTTAGGAAATTTTGTAATGCATTATATTATCTACTCTCCTGTGCAATTTCATCAAGAAAACCTACTAAAATAATAACTATTTTCCAAGGCTATCAAAGTGAGATTTGGGTTTCTTTCGAATACACTAAGATAGGCTCAAGAAGATGCAATTTCATAAATCTTTTACAGTTTGCTATTAATCTTTGTATGTTTTGTACTTGCCCAAATGTTTAACTTTTTTATGGGTTTATAATGTCTTTCTTACTTATAAGATGAGGAAATGGGTTTTACTGCCTTATAACGTGTGGTCTGAAGAATAGGGCTTGCATGATAGATGTTTCTTGAGTGCTTCTATAGAGAATCCAGAGGGGAAAAATTGAATAAAAGATTTCTCAAAGTCAAAGTTACTATAGAATTACATTATGCAAAAAATTTAATCATATGAATGACTCAATTTACCACTATTAAGTAAATAGTGGGTTTTTTTCCTGGACTTGAAGGGACATCTTAGCTAAAATATCCAGACAAATCTTTAATTCATGGTAAGGAAGAATAAGGAGTGCTTAATCCGCTACTTTAGAAGAGAGTAAGGAGAAAGACAGGCGGCAATTGATAGTTGACATCAATTCTCTTTTGAGTTACTTATGAAATTTTTAGTTTAGTTCCCTTATTCAAATACCAGTGCTGCTGGAATCTATTCTGGGGATATTGTGCTTCAGATAAAAGAGTGTTCCCCAAAAAATGCAACTAGAGTATCAAGACCCATTTTTTCCCTCCTAAAAGCCAGACAGTGGCATATACTGGATAGAGCCTACAGTGGGTAATTTTATGTAAGAAAAATTAAAATCTTTCCATCTTCCTTTGTTAATAAACAGTGAATCATGATCTAGGCATCTGAGGAACAGAAAGGACTGGGAGGCACCAGAATCTATTCCTAGATCAACCCCTGATTCATTCAGTATATTTGGACAAATATCTAAATATCTCTCTGTCTTAGCATCATTAGAACATTGATTTATTAATTCATTCATTCATGGAAAATTAATGAGTAATCATAAGGTGCCCATATCTGTATATATAAAAGCCTAAGCAACCATTTGACCATTCAACGGTTCGATCAGTAGCTATGATGCACACTGACCACCAGGGGGCAGACACTCAACACACAGGCATGGAAACATGGAACAGACTGATGTATCTCAGAGGGAAGGGGGAAGGGGGAAGGGCAGGAAGAGATTAACCAAAGATCTTATATGCATACTAGAGGCCCAGTGCATGGATTCGTTTACCAGTGGGGTCCCTCAGCCTGGCCTGTGGGGATAGGGCCAAAACCGGCAGTCTGACATCCCCCAAGGGGTCCCAGATTGCAAGAGGGCACAGGCCAGGCCAAGGGACCCCACCAGTGCACAAAAGGGGTGTGTAGGGTAGGAAGGTCCAAGGATGTGTTCCAGAAAGAAGAAATACTTGAGTGGGTCTTGATGAGTAGGTGGGAGTTAGCTAGGAGGGATTGGGAGAAAAAGATTCTAAGTAAAGGGGACAGTATGTGAAAATGTACGAAAACATGAAAGAACATTTTTGAGAGGGGAATATAACTAGTGCCTAATCTGCTACTTTAGAAGGAAGACAGGCAGCAGTTGATAGTTGACATCAATTCTCTTTTGAGTTACTTATAATATTTTTAGTTTAGTTCACTATTCAGATACCAGTGCTGCTGGAATCTAAAATAGACTTAATATGATAGCAGAGGCTATGTGGGAGGGTGGAGCAATGGAGAATGAAATTGGAGAGAGAGAAAAGCCAATATCAGAGGACTTCTATGCTATGCAAAGAGTTTGGTAGAATGTTTTCATCAGGATTACTTTGCTGATCATGTGACAAATAGATTGCAAGGTGCAGAGACTAAAGTTAGGCAAATCATTTAGAATGAAGTTTCAATATCCAGGTAGATAATAAGAATAGCCTGCATGGTTCCTCCCCGGCCTGTGCCCTGGTCAGGGGTTATGCAGGAGGCAACCCATCGATGTGTTTCTCTCACATCAATATTTCTCTCTGTCTTTCCCTCTCTCTTCCACTCTCTCTAGAAATCAATGGAAAAATATCTGTGGGTGAGGATTAAAAAAAAAAGAATAGCCTGCACCAACAAGTGGGAATAAAGAGGCTGAGTAGTTAGATATTAACAATTACCCCAAAATATCATTTTAAACAAAACTGTGCAAAGGCTCTGTGAAGAAAAGGAGTAAGGGAGGGAGGCGGTGAGGGAAGTAAAGAAAATCTCCCTAAGCCAGATATGAGAATTGAATGGGAGGTTTATATCCTAATATAAAGCTATGTTTTTCTGTGTATCTTCTCATTTTCTTAACTTATGCTCTGAAATGAAAGCTTTGAATGTCTTTTTTCAGTAATCAAGCTGAGTTCATGAGATGCCATGAACTAGTTCCCTTCTTTAATGCGACTAGAAGAAACAGAGCAGAGCACTGATAATTCAATCCACAACAGACTGACCAAATATCCTAGAGGGCAATGTATTTATATACTTCCGTGTGCATACATATACCAAACTTTTTAAAAATATCACCAGAAATAGTTGTGTTTTTAGAGAAAAAATAAAGCTAAAAATTAGTGTCAATTTAAAAATTGCCAGAGGGAATATCTCTTCATATTTTCCAGTCACATTCTCGAAAAGCCAACTTTCCTATTTCTGCATGAGTATATCAGCTCTCAAATGCAATCAGGCTTTTATTACTTTAGGCCTGATTAGCACATCTATTACTCCTCTTATCTGTTCACTCTTCCATTTTACCACTATCATTTGATGTGAAAGGAGAGAAATATGAAGTCAAACATTAATCGACCAGATCTACAGTTTAATAGTCCAGACAAAGTATTTGTTGTGGAAAACTTTGAAACTAATGACTAAGTTAAAACAAGCAACAACAACAAAAATAAACATGTCTTAAATAAGAACTTTACTTATATTTTGCTCACCATCTATCATCAGCATAAGTAATTGAGAGTTGGTTTTAAATTCAGTGTGAAGTAGTGCCCTAGCTTAGTGGATAGAGTGTCGGCCTGTGGACTGAAGGGTCCTGGGTTCGATTCTGGTCAAAGGCACATGCCCAGGCTGGGTGCTCCATCCCCAGTGGGGGCGGGGGGGGGGGGGGTGGTGGTGCAGGAGGCAGCCAATTGATGATTTTCTCTCGTCATTGATGTTTCTATCTCTCTCCCTCTCCCTTCCTCTCTGAAATAAATAAAAATCCTATATAATAAAGAGCTAATATGCTAATTAGACCAGATGGTGGAACGACCTTCTGGAATGACCTTCCGAAACAACCTTCTGGAATGACCAGTGGGTGGGGGGTGGGGCCGCAGGGCTGGGAGGCAGCTGGGGCTGTGAGGGCTTATGCTTGCATGAATTTCATGCATCGGGCCTCTAGTCTATAATAATAAAAGTGTAATATGCTAATTAGACTGGACAACTGAATGACCTTCCGGATGTCCTTCTGGACAAAGCCATGGCAGCGGAGGCAGAGGCAGAGGTGGTTAAGGGCGATCAGGCAGGCAGGCAGAGGCAATTAGGGGTGATCAGGCAGGCAGGCAAGTGGTTAAGGGTGATCAGGCAGGCTGGTGAGTGGTTAGGGGTGATCAGGCAGGCAGACAGAGTGGTTAGGGGTGATCATGCAGGCAGGTAGGTGAGCGGTTAGGAGCCAGCAGTCCTGGACTGCCAGAGGGATATCTGACTGCCAATATAGGCCCGATCCTGGCAGTCAGACATCCCCTGAGGGGTCCTGGATTATGAGAGGGTGCAGGCCCGGTTGAGGACCCCCTCCCCCATGCATGAATATCGTGCATGAGGCATCTACACTAATAAAAGAGAAACATGCAAATTGGTCATCACTCTGCTACGCCCACCAGCCAATCAGGGCAACTATGCAAATTAACCCAACAAAGATGGTGGTGGCCACAGAGGTGGAGGCTTGGGTTGGCCCCCGCAATGGAGGAAGCCAAGCTTCCCGCCCGCCCTGGCCTCCGCTCAAGGAGTGGTTGGGGGGAAAAAAAGAAGGGGCTGGGAGCCTGGGTTTCTGGGGGGCTTGGCCAGCCTGAAAACAGCTCTCAGCCCCTCACCCAGGCTGGCCATGCCCCCATAGGGTGAGGGTTCCTGCTGGGGGGCATGGCCAGCCTGAAACCAGCCATCAGCCCCTCACCCAGGCTGGCCAGGCACCCCAACAGGAACCCCCACCCTGAAGGGGGTGTAGCCAGCTTGAAAACAGCCCTCAGCCTCTCACTCAGGCTGGCCACGCCCCCCCAGTGGGGACCCTCACCCCATGGGGGGTGTGGCTGGCCTGCAAACCACCACAGGCCCCTCGCCCAGGCTGCCCCATGCCCCAAGGGAACCTCCACCCTGATGTGGGACACCTTTCAGGGCAAACCAGCCGGCCCCCACCCATGCACCAGGCCTCTATCTGTACTAATAAAAGGGTAATATGCTAATTAGACTGGGAGACCTTCCAAGAGATCTTCCGGACATTTTTCTGGACAAAGCCATGGTGGCAGGGCCAAGGTAGAGGAAGTTAGAGGCCAAGAGGAGAGGGCAGTTGTGGGTGATCAGGCCAGGATGGGACAGCAGTTGTGGGTGATCAGGCTGGTGGGAGGAGGCCGTTGGGGGTGACCAGGCTGGCAGGGGGGGCAGTTGGGGGTGAGCAGACCAACAGGGGGTCAGTTGGGGGTGGTCAGGCCGGCGGGGGAGGGGGGGCAGTTGGGGGCAAACAAGCCAGCAGGGGAGGGCAGTTGTGGGTGATCAGGCCTGCAGGGGAGGGCAGTAGGACATCCCCAAGGGGTCCTGGATTGGAGAGGGTGCAGGCCAGGCTGAGGGACATCGCCCCCCCCGACCCCCGCGCACGAATTTCATGCACCGGGCCTCTAGTCTAGTATAATTATAAAAAAATAAATAAGTTCAGTATGAAGTAGAACAGCATGGCTTTAATATCTGACTTTCTATTCAATAGAAGTTATTGTCCTTTAATTTATCTTTTACCTTAACACATAAATGCACATTGATTATGAAAATTATATACTGACCAAATAATGTAACTATTTTAAAAATGAGAGAATTATTTAACATTTATTTATTCTCTTTCTCTTCAATTCTTTTCCTCTTTTTTTTTTGTTAATCCTCACCTGAGAATATTTTTTCAGTTGACTTTTAGAGAGAGTGGAAGGGAGGGAGAGAGACAGAGAGAGAAACAATGATGTGAGAGAGACACATCAATTGATTGCCTCCTGCACACACCCTGACCAGGGCTGCAACTGAGATACATGCCCTTGGCTGGAATCGAACCCAGGACCCATCAGTCTGCAGACCCATGCTCTATCCACTGAACCAAACTGGCTAGGGCTCCTCTTTTTTTTTCTACCTGCTTTACTTCTCTTAAAAATATATAAAGATTATTTGTCAAAGTTTCCTTTATTTCAAGTGAATAAAGGTTAATCTATTTTAAGAACACAGTAGCATGGTACTTTATATTGTGAGCAATATCAGTAAATTATGCTTTTGGGACAATTTCTAATGATAGCTCATCTAGACCTGTGATATTTTAATGGGCTTAATTGAATATAAAAGTATTAAGACTAAGAATTTTAATAGCAATATATTATATATACCATATAATTTAATTTTACCACTTTTTTATTCAATGTGACCGAAAGATTTTTCTTTTATCAGCTTATTATTGAAATTTATTTGAATCTCTTTTATGAAGTAATCCAATTTTCCTGAATATTTTGTAATATATTATAGTTAATATAATATGTCATAGACATTTAAAACTGGACTTTTTCAAAAGTTGGCCCTGGCAAGGTAGCTCAATTGGTTAGAGCATCATCCCAATATGCCAAGGTTGAAGGTTCAGTCCCCCATCAGGGCACAACTCTCTCTCTCTTTCTCTCTCTCTCTCTCTCTCTCAATACAATAAATGAAAATTTTTAAAAACTGGATTTTTCTAAAGTTAAAATAATTCAAATTACATAAAATTAATTGGCCTTGGTGATAAAGAGCATATAGTGTTAGCTAAATCAACATTATCAAGTGAAGAAAAAGGTGATAAAAGATAATAGCTTTTCTCAGAAAAGATTAATGAGGAAATAAGGTTACCCTAAAAAAAGATTTGAATCTTCTCACAAGTTTTCAAAAAGCATGCATTTAATCATTTTTATCTGAGTCTATGTAATATATAAAAAGAAACTAATTAGATTAGATATCCAAAATAATGGTAATGCCTCTACCATTTTCATGTGATTGAAGTTGCATTATCATGTTTATATTACCAATGATTTATTTCCAAAGGTTTAAACACTGTAAAAAAAATTGCGTTTAGACTTGAAATCTGACAAACTATTTCAAAATGAGAAGAGGACTATTGTAAGAAAACTTAAAAATGAAATAGTTTCTATGTAGGTTGAAGAGGGAATAATGTTGAATTCCTATAGCAAAAGCCTACCATTGTAGCAGTGCGTGGATACTGTACTGTGTTGAAAAAGAGTGCTGGACCTGGTGGCAAAAGAGATTTTAGTCGTTTTTAGTCAGGGCGTGTTTCTTACTGTGGGCCTGAGGTTCATCATTATACTAGTAAAATGAGAGGTTGTATGGTGTGATCTTAAATTCTTTCCAACCATAATACTTTTGGATTATTTATTGTGATGCTTATTGATAATAGAGGTATCAAAAGCATGGATAAATTTCAGGGGGAGGGGGAAACCCTGTCCTCTTTCTCTTTAAAACTTGACTGAAATGACAAGGACAAATTGAAATAGAAGAACGTTTATTAGTATGTCATTAGTAGAAGCTTAAAGCAATGCAGCATCTACATATCAAACAAACTTTCAGAGATATCTGCTATATATAATGCAGATGGGACCAGACAATTGAGGTTAGAGGAGCAGTAAATGCCTGAGGAGCCAGGGAGGGGATCTTCACTGAAAATACGTTAACTTTTCCTAATTAAGTGATAGGGATGGAGTAAGTGCAGGCCACGAAGTAGATGAGAAATGCTAATCCCCATGGGGGGCGCTGCACAAAGCAAATAAAATCCCTGTGGGTGGCGAGTTTCTCTCTGAAGCATCTTCTCACTGGTGACATGGGTGTCTTCTCTCTGAAACATGGCTGTTCTGGGCACACAATGGCGATGGTAGAAACAACCAAACAGAAAATGACCCAATTTAAGGGGGAAACAGCAGCACAACTTAAGAGCCATAAATAAATGATTTGAAATGGTTTTGATGATGACTACAAGGTGAGCATCTTCGTTCATGATCCAGTCTCAAACCTCCATTGGGTCCCAATGTTGGCCTCAAGACTTTTTTTCTCTAGTCTACTTGTTGTCCCTTTGTCTGCAATTGCTATTTAAAACATCTCCAGTTCCCTCTCTCTTAGTGCACCCTTACACCTGTATCAGGCTTTGAAAAAATGATTTAACATTCTAAATAACTGAGAAAGAGAACCCAGTATCAGAATCTGACCTCTCCTTGCTACCTCTGCTGCTATCATCTGGTCCGTCATCGCCCATCTGGATTATTGTCAGATCTGTCAAATGCTCACGGTCTCAACCTATTATCCATTATGGACAAGCACAGTAGTGAAACAGAATTTTTGGACTGGAATCCAGATTCTTTGTCCGCCAGAGTCGAAGAATGAATCCACGGGCAGAAGATGGTATCACAAAGGTGGAAATTTATTAAAGAACAAGTACAGACTCCCATGTAGGGAGGGGGAAGAGTCCCACAGAATGGACTTCCACATGGGGAGGGGAAAGGGTCCCACTGAGTTCCTTTTCCCTATGGCTTATAAAGGCTGCAGATCTTGGTGCCTTGATATCCCCTCTGATTGGTCACTATTCCACTAGACTGGTTACTATAGTAACTCCTGAGCTCAAAGGTTGAACCTCACATAGGACATGTAAGGTTCTGCCCTCCTCCTTCCTCATTGTTTTCCTATTCCCTTTGGGCTTTCTTCTTCTCCTTCTGAATGAAGGGCTTCCTTCTCTTTATTTTGTAAATATAGACCTTTTGCTGTTCCAAGCTTCCTCATTCTATGGGAATGTACCTTTTGCTGCTCTACAGCCCTGTGCTTCCTCCATTCCTGTTTCAAATAGAAGAGAGAAATATCTACTGGTGCAACAAGCTGAGTGACTCTTTGGCTCTACATGGCTGGTTAGTTCAGAAAGAGTCCATAATCTTCGGTCCTCGTGGTCAGGATGTTGGCTTTCCTGTTAGCTTTGCAAACAGTTGTTCGTGAGACAATATTGTTTTTGCACAGCCCAAAGGCTATTTTGCCCAGTTCAAATAGTCCCAAGGTTTAAGGAGCAACACGTGCAAACAGCTCCTCTGGAATGGCTGCTCTGACTTCATTGTAAAATGGCTCCACTTGTGCCAGCTTTTAACAGAACACAGGCTCACTCATTCATCGCCGTGCCATCGATGGCTGCTTTCCCACCACAAAAGCAGAGCCCCATAGCCACAAGAGAGACCATCTCGCCTGTAAAGCTAAAAATATTTACTATTTGGTCCCCTTTTTCAGAAAAACTACCAACTGCTGATTGACATAATACCAACCATAGCGGAACATCTGGGGTTCCAGTGAGGAGTCCGTTTCTCAACAGCTGTCTGATGTTTTACCTTGCTAAAATTATGCATTTAAGTTTCCATCCACAGTGATAGCAAAGAAAGCAATTGGATGTTAAAAATGCAGATAAAAATAACTATATGTCTAGGTAGAGAAATGAACATTTTAAAATCTCATATCTTTCCATGGAATCATAGACTTATTTTTTTTTTAAGCTGTAAACTGATTCCTAATGAATGTGAAGAGTTGATTTAGCTCTCTGGGCCTGCCTTTCCCAGGAACAAACAGAACAATTTGAATTGGAAGAAGATACCAAGGTCATTTCCCATGTTACCATGTTTTTGAAATAATGTTAAATTAAGAAAGACCGTTGAAGAATAACCTGAGAGATTATTATAATTTTTATAGTATTTGCAATAAAAGTTGATCTTCACAGGTATATATCAAGATTCAGTTCCAACGGATTTTACATAGTCAAGAAAGCCTCTTGCTTTCTTGGTGAAAAACCTGATTGTTATCACTAGAGGGAGCTAGTTCTACATAAAATTAGTGTAGGAATGTTAGGAAAAAGAGTACCTTGTTATTCATGTTCAAAACAAAAACAAAACAAAAAGGAAAACCTGTTCAAAATAGTCTCATTTTCTGCCAGTAAATGTACCTGCTAAGTAATTGCTTTATGAATTTAAAAGTTTTCTTCTTCCAACGATATTTGTGAACTTGTTGACCACAAGTTACATTTTAAACAAATGTGCATTACACATAGAACATAAGCATCTACTTATTTAAAACAAGGGTTGCTAACTATGGCCAGCAGGCAATTAGCTGTATGGTTTTGTAAATAAAGTTTTATTGAAACACAACCATGCCCAGTCACTTAAGTATTGCCTCTGGCTACTTTCACAGTTCAAATGTATTTGTGTATTAAGTATTTATGACAGAAATTGTATACCCTGCAAAGCCTAAAGCATTTACTATGTGTCCCTTTAAAGAACAAGTTTGTGGATTCCCAGGTTAAAGCATGTTAATTGAAAGAATGAATGAATGAATGGATAAATGAGAGAATGAACCAATTGAGTTAATCCCAGGAGTGTGTAAGCAAAGAGATAGCACTAATGTATTAGAGAATCTGAGCCATTCTTTGAACTGAGCAAATTTACTTTTTATAACTCTTGTTTTTATCATATTGTTTTTTAAAATATATTTTATTGATTTTTATACAGAGAGGAAGGGAAAGGAATAGAGAGTTAGAAACATCAATGAGGGAGAAACATAGATCAGCTGCCTCCTGCACACCCCCCTATTGGGGATGTGCCCGCAACCAAAGTACATGCCCTTGACTGAAATCGAACTTGGGACCCTTCAGTCACAGGCCGACGCTCTATCCACTGAGCCAAACCAGTTAGGGCTTGTTTTTATCATATTGATGTATGGGGAAAATACTTATTTTAAAATAATTATCTTAATCATACCACCAGCTCAATATTACATAGAGGCTTTTCCCTCAAAGGACAAAAGTACTTCTTATATATCATATCACTAACTGTCAATGTCTAATAGTTAATTTTGGGTAACTACAAGGTATGACATGGAACTTACTAATTTACAGTGTTTCCTTAAATTTTTTAGATGGTACAAAACTTGCTAATTTCCACTCAGTAACAGTAACTGTTGAGTTAATTTGTCTCTCCACACTATCCCTGATGCATGGATATTGATGCTTATAAATTCTTTATGAATTTACTTTCAAGTTGAACAAACCCCTAATTTAGAAATAGGATTGAAATTGGTAGAATGTGCTTGACCAAGTGAGTATATATTTAATAGGTAAAATTGTTTCAGGCAGTAAAGAATTGGGCTTTGTTATCAGTGTAAGCACACATATACATGCGGGTGGGCATGTGCGTGAGCGCGCACACACACACACACACACACACACACACACACAGATTCTCCCCTGCTGAATTCACTAACGTACATAAATTTTTTAAAGTTCTAGACTATGTCTCCCATTTATAGTATTTTTGGCCTAACAAATATTTTTAGCATTTCTTATATCTAGATGTGTTTTAAGATATGTTTTTAAAATCGTAAAATAATCTTGTGAGTATTTATACAGCTGCTCTTAAATAGAGAAAATTAAAAATATTGCTAAGTTACACATTTTCATTAGTTATTCATTAATTATAATTGGACCTATCAATCTAAAATAGAAAAATGGGTAAGGATTTTATTTAAAAGACAATTGCTTCTCTTTAGAGCAACAACCAACTTGAAACCAAAACACAGCTGGCAATGCTTTGCTTTCTTGCATTCTGGTCTTAGTAGTCAGTGGTAAACAATATGATGTTTTGTTGTGTCTGCGGGTAAGAATATGAACAGCTATTACAAGCCACAGTTAATTGTTCAGTAGAGTTTTTCCATTGAACTTGTTGATTTGAATCACACTGGAATTTCAAACAACTTAACCAACCTTTGTCAGGTGTGTTTTTTTAAAATATATTTTTATTGATTTCAGAGAGGAAGAGAGAGAGAAAGAGAGAGAGAGAGAGAGAGACATCAATGATGAGAGAGAATCGTTGATTGGCTGCCTACTGCACACCCCACACTGGATAGAGCCCACAACCCAGGCATGTGTCCTGATTGGTAATCAAACTGTGGCCTTTAGGTTCATAGATTGATCGACACAACCACTGAGCAACACTGACTTGGCTGTCAAGATTTTAAATGTCAGAAAAAAATGGTGAAATAGCCCTGGCTGGTTTTGCTCAGTGTATAGAGCTTCAACCTGTGGACCAAAGGGTGCCAGGTTCAATTCCGAACAAAGGCATGTAACTTGGTTGTAGCCTCGTTCCATGTGGAAGGCAACCAATGGATGTGTCTCTCTCACATACATGTTTCTCTCTGTCTCTCCCCTCCCTTCCACTCTCTCTAATAATGAATGAAAATATATCCTCAAGTGAGGATTAACTTTTTTTTTAAAGTGGTGAAATGTACATCTTGGAGGGATGCTTTTCCTTCACATGGTTCTGAAGAGATCCGTTCTTTGACTTTCCCAGTGTGCTTTAATGAAGAAGGGACATAGAGATAATGAGGTTAATAAGCAGATCAGTGAAAACTGATCAAATGGGACTCTTGGAACTCAGGAGGGCTAAATGTCAGCAACCCCTCCAAACTAGTTTTTGAATATTTTGGATTCCAAAAGGACTGAAGACTTGGGCCAAACTCTATTTTTCCTGCTCCATTTTTAACTCTGAATATATATACTTTTAAAGAAAATTTGAACCAGAACTTCTGAATAACACATATTAAGCAATCCAAAGTGGTAAGGAATTCACCCCTAAATTATATGTATGTTTCTCAGCTTTAAAAACCAGTAGCTGGGAAACTGGTTGCTGTATTTTCAGTCTTATTTCTAGTTGAAAGAGACTGAGGTTTAGGAGACCCAACCAAGTTTAGTCAGGCCTTTTTTTTTTTTTTTTTTTTTTTAACTTAAAGCCCATGAATAAACTTCCAGAGGTCTATGAAGTCTTGGAAATGGCACACAAATATTCACTCTATGTATATCTGTTTATTTTGCTGATAGGATTAATGCCCATGATTTCACCAGATTCTCAAAGAAATGTATGGAACTAAAAATGTTTTAAATGATAGGTAAGGCTACTAAGATAAATTACGTTATGGAAAAGGCAAATTGTTCCATCTTAACCTTCACAGCAATTTTGTAGAAGGGCTAAGTATTATAGTGGAAAGATTAACACTGATTTTTGTACTTTAGTTTCCTCATCTGCAAAATGGACTATAATAATACATACTTCATAGGATTATTATGAGGAATGAATGGGCTAATTTTTATAAAGTGTCTAGTCCTTGCACATAATAAATGTATATGTATATAAATATATAAGTAGATATACTAGTATATATGATATATACTAGTATATATATATAATTCTTCTTTGCCAAACCTATCCCAAAAATGGGGAGTGGTTTTCTTTGTCAAGATTACCACAAACATTATGAAGTAACAGAAAGTCGATTGGTGAAGACATTACCCAGCAGATGGGACTTCCAATCCAGGCGCCCCTACGTGCTTACTGTGTGAGAAGGTTACATAGTCTCTCTGAGCTTAATTGTATTTTTCATCTATAAAACTGGGAACTGTCATCTCCTCAAGGGTTGATTTATAGATGAAAGGAAATAGAATCCAAAAAAAAAAAAAAAGATCCTGGCATAGAGCGGCTGCTCAATAAATGCTAGGTTGTTTCTTTAAATTATAGCTAAAGATTTATCCTACATATATCATCTGTTACATTTTTTAGTGTTTTATACTTTATACCAAGTTTTTACATACATCATTGCACTTATGCCTCATGACAATCCTGTGAAATAAAAAATATGATCCCTCTCTCACCAATAAGGAAACTGAGTGTCACCGTGATTAAATGGTTTGCCTTTGACCACATAGCTAGTGTCAGAGCTGAAACTGAAATCTATTTCTTTTTATTTGAAATAGTTTACCCTTTCAACTATGTCACATTGACAGTTAAGTAACTTTCACTGGATTAGACAGTGGCTTTAAATCCACTTTGCCCTGGTTTATGTCACTTAATAGACATAATTCTCATTTTCCTCATCTGTTAAATTAGAGGGCAGAGCTAGACAATTCCTTAACCCCTTCCTAGGTTTTAATTTACTTGATTATATAGTTCTAATACTAAGCAAACTAAAACTTTCCCAACTTCTATAGCATCTGAAGTATTAAAACTTACTTTTTTTTTTTTTTACTTAACATAAAGAGTTACTCATAGATAAATATTTCCTTAATCATGGACTGTTGCTTAAACAGTCCTTTCCTAAGAATAACTGGATGAATCTCAAAATAATAGTGTAAGAATTTATCTTTGTGTGGTGTAATGAAGTTAAAGCAACTTGTGAAGTTTCCCAAAAATTTACTTTATATTCCATGAAGTTCTTTGGTCTTAATTAAAAATAGGGAAATGAAAATTGGAACTGCCAGAATGTAATGTTATCATAAATGACTGTGTGTACTGTCATTCTCATAAAATTTTCATGGTTAATACACTTTCCCTAATTGATAACTTCTTCCTATTGTTCCCATGAATTGATGTGAATAAAACATAAGTACCACCTTTTTCACCCAGGTGGCTTTTTCTTCTCTGTTTACATATAGCCTTTTAAAAGAAAAGGAACAGAAGCATATTACAAAACAAACACTCAACTATGGGTGTTCTCTTCCCTTTCTTGGTTAATGGCATCATTGTTTATTTGCAAGTTAGTAAACTTTGATTATTCTGAATTTTCCCATGACTTCACCTATGACCAAATATCTCCAAATTTATATGCCACTAAATATCTCTTAAATCTGATGGTTTCTTTCTGCTACCAATGCTGTGGTCCCTTGCTGAACTATTAAAATTTATTTCTACCATGTTTCTTGTTGCCAGGCTCTGTCACACCCTCCTTTCTATATAAGTGATTTTTCTAAAACACAAATTAACCATTTCCTCTGCTATCTAAGACATTTCAGTGTTTTCTTCCACTGAATCACTGCCTCCTAGATAATGACCAAAGCACTTAGCGCATAGTTTCTCCATGATTTGGTTTTAGGGCCCTTCTCTTCAGTATTTTAGCTGGACCCCCTTATTATGTACATATGCATGCATCAGTCATACAAAATTTTCTCAGGGATCCATGTCTTTGCATGTTTTTCTTGTTCTCTATTTCTATAAAATTCTCCCTGACTACCTTCCAATGTGGAAAACCCATGCTCATTCTTTCACTGCAACTCAAGTATTAATTACTTTGAGAAGATTCCCCCGGCCTTCCCACCTAACAAACCAAAGTTAGGCATACCATTGTGCATGTGCCTTTTAGAGGATTTATGCTGCCTTTTAATTAAATTTTTGTCTGTCTATATTTCTCATCTATATTAATAAAAGCATAATATGAAAATTAGACTGGACAGCAGAACGACTTTCTGGATATCCTTCCGGACTAAGTCATGGTGGCAGGGGCCGAGGCAGAGGTGGTTAGGGGCTATCAGGCAGGCAGGCAGAGGTGGTAAAGGGTGATCAGGCAGGCAGGCAGAGGTGGTTAGGAGCAAGCAGGCAGGCAGGGGAGCAATTAAGAGGCATTAGGCAGTCAGGCAGAGGCGATTGGGGACGATCAGATAGGCAGGCAGAGGCGGTTAGGGGTGATTAGGCAGGCAGGACAGCGGTTAGGAGCCAGTGGTCCCAGATTGCGAGAGGTACAGGCCAGGCTCAGGGCACTGGGCCTCTAATATATATATATATGGATAGATACACACACACACACACACAATCAAATGACTGAATGGCCAAACAGCTGGTCGACTGGTTGCTATGATGCACACTGACCACCAGGGGGCAGACGCTCAATGCAGGAGCTTTCCCCTGGTGGTTAGTGCACTCCCATAGCAGGAGTGCTGACCGGCCTATCTGGGTAGCCCATGAGCCCATAGGCAGCCACTCACTCCCTCAGTAGTCCTGCAGGTCCAATCTCCGGAGAACGGTCCAGGCACCGATGGACCAGCGCCACTGGCATGATCCCAGTGGCCTCCTGGAAGTCGACCTCGGGCACCACGGCTGCTTCCCCTCCTTAGACACTCCACAAGGAAGAAATCGTATAAAAGCAGCTGCCAGGTGGCTCCCAACAACCAGCGCAAACATCAGTGGGATAGATCCGGATCTTGGACCAGCAAGGATGTCCCACCACCTGCCTGGAGGTCTGATTGTGTCCTGGCCCCCACCCCAACCCCCCTTAGGACGGGTGCCAGACATAGGACTCATGGCTGGCGAGCACCACTATCGCGGGATGAGCCTCTCCCTATCAGGACTGACTGGGCATAAGCCCACAGCTGGCACAAAGGGGCTGGGATGAGCGGAAGCAGCAGGCAGGAATGGCAAGGGGTTTTGGACTGCCAGTTTTGGCCCAATCCCCTCAGGCCACACTAAAGGACCCCATCCATGCACGAATTCATGCACCAGATCTCTAGTTAGACTATAATATCTTAAGCCTGTGTCTGATTCATTTTATATTCCACAGCCAATGATACACCTAGTACTTTTTAGGTTGTTAAAATAGACATCTGTTGAATGAATAGCAAATGTAAAAGTATTGACCCCAACATTTATTGGTATGTTCTTCACTGGTCCCTAAATCAAAGAAAGAGTCAACAATGTTGGTGACTTATAATATTTGACATGACAGACACAAATGCTGGTGGGATCATTAATTAATAATGGGGGCCACAGCAGACAAAACTTATGTACATGACTAATGGTCAACTAAATGCTATAGACAGTAAATGCTATAGAGTGAGGGGTAGAAAATGTTTGTTACACTACAGTGATTTGGTGAAGACTTTGGAAGGAATAATTTAGGCTGAGTCTTAACAAGTATCTAAGATGTGAAAGTTAAAGAGGAAGGGTAAGGGTATTGGGAAAAAATATGATGAGAGGGATAGAAATAAAAGAAAATAAAGAGAAATCATAAACAGTAAGGTGACAAATTCTGCCAGCCTGGAAAATCATGATTTGACCACATTGTGCATGACTTTCTGGGCCATATTGAGAATAAGGGATCATTCCTAGAGAGCAGGAGTAAGGCATGGAAATGCATTTGGGTAGGGGATCATTATAAACCTGAGTTGTGCCATGGAAAGTAGATCTTTGGGTAGTTATACCGCTGCAAGACCCCTGCTGGAGCATTTTTAGACCTGCCTTAGGATGGAGTCAGTGAAAATGCATAAAGAAGACTGTGGAACTGACAGAGTTTGTGTCTGATTAAACATGGGACTGTTGATTAAAAGAAACAGCTAAAAACAACTCGGGTTGAAGCCAGGAAAATCCAGAGGTAGTAGAAAATCCAGCACTACCTAATAATAAGTAGTATATATCAAGCACTACTATGTATCAGATGTTTGATGTGTATTTTTTTTAATCCCTAAATATCCTTCAAGTTAAGTGTTGCATCATTATTTTTATCTGATGAAAAGAGTGGCACTCAGAGAAGCTAAGTAACTTGTTTAACTTATACCCTGATGTCTTTTACTTTATTTACTTCGGCAGAATCCTTATTCTACTGCCAGTGCCCTCAGCTTGATAATTTGTCCACAACCAAAAAAATACCCACAAAAACCCCCCACTCCAAACCAAAACAAAAAAAATCGAAGCAAAACAAAACTCTAAAGCTGAGACTATCTTCTAGAACTTCCAGTATCACAAGGATATAGGCTATGGTTTGGCCAGACTTTTTGTCTCTGCTTGTTTTGGAATTAACCCTCAACCACTAGTTTAGCTTGCATTTTCTGATCACTCCTGATACAGCTCATTCTACTGCCCACAAGCACATCCTCTGTAGCAACACTTAAGAGAAAAAGGAAGTCAAATGGAATAGTCAATTCATAGGGGAGAAAATGGCGGAGGCTTAGACGGACGTGTTGGTGCTTTGTCCCGGACCAGATAGGGGCGAGCAGCTGAAACGGGTAACAATCAGCCCGATCAAGCTGGGGAGGTTCAGCTGAGAGACAGTCTGCAGCCAGGAAAGACAGAAAACTCCTAAAAAATGCGGATGGTTAGAGATTGAGGCTGAAACCTCCCTCTGGGCGCCAGCGCAGCAGCGAGACGGCGCCATCTCAGGCAGCGTTTACCGGCATCCAGAGATCGGCTACTAACCCGGCGGCTACTAACCCGGAGGCAACGATTCGCAAACAGCGCGACTGCAAGAGCCAAGGGGAGACCTGCACCCCTCCACGGAAAGATTCAAGCAACAGCGGCCTCCTGATCACCACACGCTCTGCCTGGGGAACAGTTGCTGCATCTGAAGCCTCCCTCCACCAGCCAGAAGAGCCACCACAACTGTGAACAGCACCCATCAGAGGCCCTGCTATCAACAGAGGAGCCGCTGCTACCACAACCGCCCAAGGAGCAACCACAGACCGAGGAGCCACTGCCACCCAGGGAGCAGCCACTGCCACCCAGGGTCCAGCCACTGAACGATTCAACAACTAGTAATGTCAGTGAGATCAAACATGGGTAGACAAAGAAACCCCCAAAGGAAAGAAAAGGAGGACTCGCCAGAAAAGCAGCTAAGTGAGACAGAGATATGCAACATGACGGAAAAAGAATTCAGAATAAGGTTCCTAGAGTACATGCACCGGATGTTCAAGAAGCAAGAAGAAACAGATGAAAAACTC
Source organism: Myotis yumanensis (assembly GCF_028538775.1). Lineage (NCBI taxonomy): Eukaryota > Metazoa > Chordata > Mammalia > Chiroptera > Vespertilionidae > Myotis > Myotis yumanensis. The sequence continues at coordinate 197,487,443 of NW_027223753.1, read as the reverse complement.
AACTACGTATGCAAGAAGCTAGAAGAAACAGATGAAAAAATCAACAACTTAAGTAAGTCCCAAGAAGAAATGAAGAGCGACATAGCTGCAATAAAAAACACCATTGAAAGTATCAACAGTAGACTGGGAGAAGCGGAGGACCGAATCAATGAATTAGAAGACAAGGAAGCAAAACACACTCAAACTGTACTGCAAATGGAGAAAAAAATTAAAAGACAGGAGGAGAGCCTAAGGGAACTTTGGGACAACATGAAACGAAGCAACATACGAATAATAGGGGTGCCAGAACAACAGAAAGATGAACATGGATTAGAAAACCTATTCGAAGAAATAATATCAGAAAACTTCCCTGAGGTGGGGAAGAAAAAAGTCACACAAGCCCAGAGAGTCCCAAACAAGGTGAACCCGAAAAGACCCACACCAAGACACATCATAATTACCATGGCAAATGTTCAGGATAAAGAGAGAATCTTACAGGCTGCAAGAGAGAGGCGGAAAGTAACATACAAGGGATCTCCCATTAGATTATCAAATGATTTCTCAACAGAAACACATCAGGCCAGAAAAGAATGGACGGAAATCTACAAAGTGATGCAAAGCAAAGGACTGAATCCAAGAATACTCTATCCAGCAAGGCTATCATTCAAAATTGAAGGGGAAATAAGAAGCTTCACAGACAAAAAAGGGCTAAGGGAGTTTATCACCACCAAGCCAGCCATGCAAGAAATGCTAAAGGGACTGGTGTAAAAGTAGAAATATCAAGCTCAGAAAGAAAACAGCCACACACACACACAAAAAAGAAATGGCTACAAACAAGTACCTTTCAATAATAACTTTAAATGTAAATGGACTAAATGCTCCAACCAAAAGACATCGAGTGGCTGAATGGATAAAAAAACATGACCCATACATCTGCTGTCTACAAGAGACCCACCTCATTGGAAAGGACTCACACAGACTGAAAGTGAAGGGATGGAAAAATATCTTTCACGTAAATGGAAAGGAAAAGAAAGCTGGGGTAGCAATACTTATATCTGACAAAATACATCTCAAAGTGAAGGCCATAACCAGAGATAAGGAAGGCCACTTCATAATACTAAAGGGATCAATACAACAAGAAGATATAACCCTGGTAAACATATATGCACCCAATGCAGGAGCACCCACATACATAAGAAAACTTCTGGAAGATATCAGGGGAGATATCGACAATAACACAATCATAGTAGGGGACTTTAATACACCACTGACATCACTGGATAAATCCGCTAGACAAACAATCAGCAAAGAAACAGCAATCCTAAATGACTCACTAGATCAGATGGACTTAATTGACATCTTCAGAACACTACACCCCACAGCTGCGGAATATACATTCCTCTCAGGTGCTCATGGGACATATTCAAAAATAGACCACATATTGGGTCACAAGCAAAGTCTCCACAAATTCAAGAAGATTGAGATCATAAAAAGCATCTTCTCAGACCACGATGGCATAATGTTAGAAATAAACTACAATAAAAACAACCCAAAATACTCAAACACTTGGAAGCTGAATAGCATGTTATTAAATATTGATTGGGTTACCGATGACATCAAAGAAGAAATTAAAAACATCCTGGACACTAATGACAATGAAAACACAACAATCCAAAACCTCTGGGACACAATGAAAGCAGTCCTGAGAGGGAAGTTTATAGCTCTACAGGCCTATCTCAAAAAACAAGAAAAAATGGTAGTTAATCATCTAACTCTACAACTCAAAGAATTAGAAAGAGAGCAACAAGAAAACCCCAGAGTGAGCAGAAGGAAGGAGATAATAAAGATTAGAGCAGAAATCAATGACATAGAGACCAAAAAAACAATACAGAAAATCAATGAAACCAAGAGCTGGTTCTTTGAAAGGATAAACAAGATTGACAAACCCCTCGCCAGGCTCACCAAGAAGCAAAGAGAAAGGTCCCAAATAAACCAAATCAGAAATGATAGAGGCGAAATAACAACAGACCCCACAGAAATACAAATGATTGTTAAACAATACTACGGGCAACTCTACTCCAACAAACTAGACAACCTGGAGGAAATGGACAAATTCCTAGAAAAATACAACATTCCAAAACTCAATCAGGAAGAATCTAAAAACCTCAATAGGCCAATAACTATGGAAGAAATTGAAGCAGTCATCAGAAAGCTTCCAGCAAACAAAAGCCCAGGGCCAGATGGCTTCACAGGGGAGTTCTACCAAACATTCAAGGAAGAACTAAAACCTACCCTCCTCAGACTACTACAAAAAATTCAAGAGGAAGGAACACTTCCAAGCTCATTCTATGAAGCCAGCATCACCCTAATACCAAAACCAGGTAAAGACATCACAATGAAAGAGAATTACAGGCCAATATCCCTCATGAACATAGATGCCAAAATCCTCAACAAAATCTTAGCAAATCGGATCCAGCAGTACATCAGAAGGATCATACACCATGACCAAGTAGGATTTATCCCAGAGATGCAAGGATGGTACAACATCCGTAAATCAATAAATGTGATACATCACATAAACAAATTGAAAGAAAAAAACCACATGGTCATATCAATTCATGCAGAAAAAGCATTCGACAAAATCCAACACCCATTTTTGATAAAAACTCTCAGAAAGGTGGGAATAGAAGGATCATACCTCAACATAATAAAAGCCATATATGACAAGCCCACAGCCAACATCATACTCAATGGTCAAAAACTAACACCATTTCCCCTAAGAACAGGAACAAGACAGGGATGCCCACTCTCACCACTCCTGTTCAACATAGTACTGGAAGTATTAGCCATTGCAATTAGGCAAGAAGAAGAAATAAAAGGCATCCAAATTGGAAAAGAGGAAGTAAAACTGTCCTTATTTGCAGATGACATGATATTATACATACAAAACCCTAGAGACTCCATCAAAAAGCTACTAGACTTAATACATGAATTTGGCAATGTAGCAGGATACAAAATTAACCCCAAGAAATCTGAGGCATTTCTATACACCAATAGTGAACTTTCAGAAAGAGAGATTAGAAAAACAATCCCATTTACCATCGCACCAAAAAAATTAAGATACCTAGGAATAAACTTAACTAAAGAGGTTAAAGACCTCTACTCAGAAAACTACAGGACGTTGAAAAAAGAGATAGAGGAAGACATAAACAGATGGAAGAACATACCATGTTCTTGGATTGGTAGAATCAACATCATTAAAATGTCCATACTACCCAAAGCAATCTATACATTCAACGCACTTCCCATTAAAATACCAATGGCCTTCTTCAAAGATCTAGAACGAACTCTCCAAAAATTCATCTGGAATAAAAAAAGACCCCGAATAGCTGCAGCGATCCTGAGAAAGAACAAAGTAGGTGGGATCTCAATGCCAGATATCAAACTGTATTACAAAGCCACTGTTCTCAAAACTGCCTGGTACTGGCACAAGAACAGACATATAGACCAGTGGAATAGAATAGAGAGTCCAGAAATTAGCCCGAACCAATATGCTCAATTAATTTTTGACAAAGGAGGCATGAACATACAATGGAGCCAAGATAGTCTCTTCAATAAATGGTGTTGGGAAAATTGGACAGATATATGCAAGAAAATGAAACTAGACCACCAACTTACACCATACACAAGAATAAACTCAAAATAGATAAAGGACTTAAATGTACGACAGGAAACCATAAAAATTCTAGAAGAATACAAAGGCAACAAAATCTCAGACTTATGCCAAAACAATTTCTTCACTGATACAGCTCCTAGGGCAGTTGAAACTAAAGAGAAACTGAACAAATGGGACTACATCAAAATAAAAAGCTTCTGCACAGCAAAAGAAACCATCAACAAAACAACAAGAAAACCCACCTCTTGGGAAAACATATTTGCCAACGTCATATCTGATAAGGGCTTAATCTCCAAAATTTATAGGGAACTCATACAACTTAACAAAAAGAAGATAAACAATCCAATCAAAAAATGGGCAAAGGATCTAAATAGACACCTTTCAAAAGAGGACATTCAGAAAGCCAAGAGACATATGAAAACATGCTCAAAGTCACTAATCATCCGAGAGATGCAAATCAAAACAACAATGAGGTACCATCTCACACCTGTCAGAATGGCCATCATCAACAAATCAACAAACGACAAGTGCTGGAGAGGATGTGGAGAAAAAGGAACACTTGTGCACTGCTGGTGGGAATGCAGACTGGTGCAGCCACTATGGAAGGCAGTATGGAGGTTCCTCAAAAAATTGGAAATGGAACTCCCATTTGACCCTGTGATCCCACTACTAGGAATATATCCCAAGAAACCAGAAACACCTATCAGAAAGGATATATGTAACCAGATGTTCATAGCAGCACAATTCACCATAGCTAAGATCTGGAAACAGCCTAAGTGCCCATCAGTAGATGAATGGATTAGAAAACTGTGGTACATCTACATGATGGAATACTATGCTGCTGTTAAAAAGAAGGAACTCCTACCATTTGCAACATCATGGATGGAACTGGAGAGCATTATGCTAAGTGAAACAAGCCAGTCAATGAAGGAAAAATACCACATGATCTCACTCATTCATGGATAATAAAGACCATTACAAACTTTTGAACAATAATAGATACAGAGGCAGAGCTGCCTCAAACTGATTGTCAAACTGCAGTGGGAAGGCCAGAGAGAGTTGGGGGGCAGGAGGGAGGGGACTAAGAGATCAACCGAAGGACTTGTATGCATGCATATAAGCATAACTAATGGACATAAGACACTGGGGGGTAAGGGAGGGTAGGGGTTTGTCAAGGGCGGGGGGGAAAAAAGGACACTTATGTAATACCCTTTGTAATACTTTAAGCGAAAAAAAAAAAAAAAAAAAAAGAATAGTCAATTCATAGAAAATAATGAATTTCATTATTAAGTGTGAGTCATCAGTACACTCTCCAGGCAGTAATGTTCATCCCAGAGATGGAAATATGGGATAGGAGTTCAGGAGGCAGACCAAGAATATGAAATATAGCCTTTAATCTAGAGGGATTTATTGAAGAGGTTGGAACCAATGGGAGCTCCAAGAGATGGAAGAAAGCAGGATTGAAGACCGAAACTAAAGCAATATATGCTGTTGAGACACAGCCTAGAGAGAGAAGCCATCAGCAGGAAAGGAGCAGGAGGGAGAAGTGATGCAGAAACTACAGTGTCTTCAATGATGGGATGGTCAAGAGTGTCAATTCTTACAGAAAGGTCAAGGAGGACAGGGATTAAGAACAGATGAATTTACTGGTCAATCAAGAAATAATAGGTGACCTTTGAAATGTAGATTTAGCACAGGGCCCAAGCTTTGGTATCTTCTTTATGGTCACTATTTAGTTCATTGGGGTTAAATAGAAAATTATTTCTAGACTTGATCTGGAAACCGGAAAACTATCACCACAAGTCAAACCCATCATGCCAGTATAAACCACCATTGTTCCAAAGAAAACTGTGAAATAAATAATGCTTTCATTTAGCCTTTGTGTGCCAATATCCTCTTTGCAAATGCGTCCTTCTTTCTATTACTGCCTATGTGGAAAGCTGTGCCTTCCCAAAACTGTATATCTTCTTCTTCCTTCCTCTTTCTTTATTTCATCCATTCATTTATTCATTAATTGAGTAAATAAACATTTATGACTTGTCATTTCTGCCTGTTGCTTTCAATAATGCAATGAAAATATTTATGTTATTGAAGTTCTCTCATCTCTGCCAAAAACAGTAGGAGCAAAAGAGCTGAACTTTCTTTGATGAGCCATAACAATATTGTGTTTTATTTCCCATAAAGTAGGTTAATAATAACAGAGTGGGAAGGAAACCCTAAGAAAATTCAAGAAAAAAAAGATATTTTCCACCAAAGAGTTTATTTTCAGAGAACATTTATGGCTTTATCTTCAGGTTTAATCAGAGGTTGTGTTGGCCAAAATTCTTATGTTGACATTTGTCTTTGAGGTCAACAACCTCCCTTTTCTAATATTTAATTTATTTTATTGCACAAGATAGTTCCCCATTCTTTTATCTCCTATCAAAATCTATTCAGAAAATGGCCACATCAGTTGTAAACACTTTATTTTAACTGGAAATTAATAAGAGTATCTACATTTTGAGCCTTCATTTCAATTACTGAGTAAATAAACTTTGTTCCTTTTGCAAAATTTAAAGATCATTAGGAGACAGAAAAAAACCCTCCTGTTTTCAAAGACATGCTCCCAGCCCTAATATTATGCACAAGAAAGCCAGCTGTCCCAACTGCCTACTGCTTGCCTTCACTATACATAATTCTGCTTATACAGCCACTCTTTGCTCATAGAAATGACATAATGTAAAGGAGATACTTTTAGGAAAAACTTTAAAAATAAAATAATCCTTTGGTAGGCTCTTCAAGATCTCACTATTATTCAATCACTCATTTTGAAGTGTGTACAATGGTCTTAGTATACTGACTTATTTTCTCAGCCTTCACATCTTAGAGCTATTTCTCTTCAAGGTGATACTTTAAGGATTTTTAAAATCACCTCATATTGTTTTTATTTGATGATAATAAATATGGTCTGTTCTATTGTTATCCTAGAAAGCTCTTTGTAGGGAAGTCACCAAAGCCTGTTTGGGGCAAGGCCAATCTAAATCATGTGCTGCTATAATCTTTAATACTTCAACTACCGTTAACAATACTGTGCTGTATATTTGAAAATTACTAAGAGAGTAGGTCTTAAAGGTTTTTATACTTTTTTAGCACTAGATCCTGGGGATATCATGTATCAATATTAAAAAATATATTCTACTGGTTTTTGTACCCTCTCCATAAAAACAAATGGCTTATTTAGCTATAACACAAAATTTAACAAACATATATGAGTACTTTGAAACACTAGCTTTAGTCTACGGTGTTTAACACTCACAGTGTTTAACATGCATTTATTCATCTAAGAAATAATTGAGGTGACATGTCAAGTGTTACAGAATCAACCTCCACTACGACCTTCCATGTTGATTTTTCTTTCTACTTTATTTTCTGGAGTTACTACAAAATGGACTTACATATAGACCGGATGAAATATTACAGATTAAGTTGTTTATACATTTATTCAACAAACATTTACTGAAGGGGTTTTGGGTTGAAACTATGATGGATGTTAAGCTGTGATATGCCTGCTCTCATAAAACTTGAAGCTGTCAAAGCTAAAACAACAACAAAAACACTTAACATCTATTAAGCAATTACCGTGTTGAAGGGCATTGGTCTAAGAGCTCTCCATGTCATCTCTACATATTTAATCCTCACAACTCTGTGAGGTAGGAACTTCTATCGTTTCCATTTTACAGATGAGGAAACATTAATGCAGAGCTATTAAGCTACTGGGTCACCCAGCTCATAAGAGGTGGAGTCAGAATTTAATGTCCTAGGTAGTTTGGCTCCAGAGCCTGTGCTATTAAATAAATTACATACACAGCTATGCTAAACATTATGAAGGAAAGAGATATGGGGCTATAAGAATGTAAACTGGTTGGTTTGGAAAATGAGAGCTTGTTCAGTTGCTGTTACTACCTGAAAGATGAGTTGCAGCTAAGTAAGCACTCATTTTTTTTTTATTGTGGTATAATTGACATATCACATTAATTTAGTTTCAGGTGTAAAACATAATGATTCAATATTTGTATATATTGCAAAATGATCACCTCAATAGTTAACATCCATCAGCAAACTTTATAAAATTTATTCTTAGAATGAGAACTTTTAAGATCTACTTTCTTAGCAACTTTCAAATATGCAATACAGTATTATTAATTACAGTTGTGGTGCCGTGCATTACATCCCTATGACATTTATCTTATTACTGCAAGTTTGTACCTTTTGACCTTCACCTATTTTATTCATCTCCTATACCCCTAAGTTTTCATGAGTAAAAGTCATTTCTTATTACTTCTCCTATTTCAGAGAGGAGAAGTCAAAGAAAGGTGGTAAGTTGCCTAAAAATGTTCAAGATACACTTCTCACAGCATAAATCATCCCTTTTGAGCTTCAAGTCTCTCTCCACCTGGAAAGCCCACTCCCGCTTTTTAAATTTTTTGTGTGCCCCCCTCCGCCCCCCACCAGAGAAGCTGTTTGCAGTGAGTCTATCTATAGAAAAAAGACCTTAGAAAGAATCCAGAGTTTCTGGTTTCTTTCCAGGAGAGACCTGACCCCTTGGGGATGGAGTATGCCCCTAGTAAGAGAACATCCAGGTCCGTGGTCGGCAAACTGCGGCTCGCGAGCCACATGCAGCTCTTTGGCCCCTTGAGTGTGGCTCTTCTTAAGCCTTAGGAGTACCCTAATTAAGTTAATAACAATGTACCTACCTATGTAGTTTAAGTTTAAAAAATTTGGCTCTCAAAAGAAATTTCAATCGTTGTACTCTTGATATTTGGCTCTGTTGACTAATGAGTTTGCCGACCACTGATCTAGGTGGTTTAGTAGACTGCATGTACCCTGAGCTGTGAAGTTTTGCTGTTGAAAATTAGCACATGGAATACTGAAGCAGACACAGCTACTGATATAGAAATATGAAATGCATTTCTTAGGAATGTTGGCAGTTACCTTGGATTACTTGTTTAAAATCATTCCTCTCTACTCAAGAGCTTTCAGTTTTCATAAGATCTTAAGAGGTTCTCAGAAGCTAAAACTCATTAATGGCCCAAGAGATAAGAGTCCACTTGGTGTGTGTACTCAGAATTTGTTCTGGCCAACATCTTGAGATATTAAATAAAGATAAAGCATATTCATATGTAAAAGGGGGGTTGAACTTGAGTGCTTTTCTGATTTATGAAAGCATAAAGTCCCTCTCTGAAGACAAAGAGTGTTAACAGCTCACATTCAATGTGGTCAGTCGATTCTTGCTTCCTCTGTTTGTTCCCAAAAAAAAGGCTCTTGGCAGCAAATGTGGGCACTATACTTTATAGTTTAGGAAGTTGCTGCACAATCTTCATTACCTTGGTTCTCACAAAAACTGCATCACCAGGGAAAATGCAAGTGTTGTGTCTGTTGATGTTATTTATTTATTATTATTATCTCCATTATGCAAATAGGAAAACTTGGACACAGTTGAGTGGACTGGCCAAGATTACAGAACTCCACGTGGAGAAACCATGCCTTGCACATAGGCCTTCTACCTTTAAATACTATATAATCCCCTCTACCAAATAATAAACAATCACACTGGCTCAGAGAAGTCAGTTTGCATCCAATCTTCACACAAATAACAGCTCATCAAAGTACACACCCATAGAGTCCACAGCTTCCAAAGTGACAGACTTTAATCCTTTGCACTCTTCCCAAACCTGCCTGGTGGTAGAGGCTGGAATTGGAAGAAGTCGTTTCTTAACGCTTTTTTAAAGTAAGAGACCACCCAGAAATTCCTGTCCACCTTTTTCTCACTCAACTTAGTGGATAAGCAGATTTAGAATGAAAAATAATAATGTCCTATTAAATCCTCATTTTTTATTCACTTGTAGTATTGTTTTAGTGAAAAAATATTAAGGACTTGGTAGCACCTCACACATCTAATATGCCAGAGTGCTAAGTCTCAGAGCCTAATGGGGAGAGGAACAGGTCAATCCGTGAGGACAGTGCAATGTGGCAAGCACTGGGAAGGAGGCACCCAGGGCAAGAAGAGAAGACACAGGGCATCGTTCAAATGAGCTGGCAGATGGTCAAGGAAAGCTTTACAGAATAGGTGGCATTATAATGTAGTGCATCTGACTGCTTCAAAAATTTTTGTCAACAATTGTTGCTAAAAAAAGAAAAAAGAAAAAGCAAAAAAAAATGTATAGCCCTAACCTGGTTAGTTACCAACATGCCTGGGAGTAAATCCTGTGTGTGGCAAGTGGTCATGGCAGGAACAAAGGGGTCAATGGTGATTGGAGGACAAAGCCAAGTGTAGCCACTGGTGGTCATCCCTGCTAGCTCCATAATCCATCCCCTCATAGCTTGTAATTTAAAATAAAGGTAGAGGGAATACCTGGCAAGCGACTGATGGTGCAGTAGGATGATAAATAGGATCAGAGACTTTGGCGGCTAAATGCCAGGCACAGTCCCCTTACCCAGCCCTCTCCAGTGATCCAGAGAGAGGAAAAGAGCAGAAAAGTTGGTGCTGAGCTGACTAACACATTTGCTCTCTTTGAGTTCCTTAGATCTCCCTTCCTGCAGTTCCTTCTCCTTGCCCACTTCTAGCATGTCAAAACACTGCTACCTAGATGGAACCTGATCTTAAAACTCCACCCAATTCTCATAACATGAGCAGTAAACTAAGCAAAATTGTTTAAAAATGATTCTGCTGTTCTGATCAGGTAGCTCAGTTGGTTAGGTGGTCATCCCAATACACCAAGTTTATGAGTTTGATCTTCAATTCTTCAATCAAGGCACATACAAGAATCAACCAGTGAATACATAAATAAGTGGAACAACAAATCTCTCTCTCTCTCTCTCTCTCTCTCTCTCTCTCTCTCTTTCTCTCTCTCTCTCTCTCTCTTTCTCTCATCCATTTTTATGCTTCTGCTTGGATGGAAGACCCTCTGCTCCATCTTCTTGATGTCTTCACATTCCATTCCAAATGTCGAGTTACAGATACATGTCACTCATTAGAGTAACTTCTGGACCATATTCACCTATCTCTTCATCTATGCTTCTGCACCAGGTGGTATCTGATGTCTAGGATCCTTTGGAACTCTTGCCTGTCATCCTTGAATGATTCCCTGAAGTATGATTATCACAAAAAGACTGTGATATATGTTTTTTCAAGAAATTAGTAAATATGGCTATTTTGGCAGAGTTGCTATGTCACTCAGCGGCCACATGCTTGCAGAACGCCTGTGTGTGCCAGGCACTGTGAGTGCAAAGGTAGCCTTCAGGAAGCTTAGAGTTTAGTGAAGAATACAAACAGGTGAACAAACCCCTCCAATACACTCAAAGTCATCATTCTATATGTAACTTCAAAAAGACCAAGATGACAGAGATTATTAAACATAGGAAGAGGCCAGAGTACTTGTTCACTTTGGCCACAAAACTAACTTGTGATTACTTTTGGCAGCAATTTACTGAGGCTTTCCATGTACCTCCAGAAAAGGGGTCAAGGGTTTTCACAATGTCTGTAAAGTGTATTTCTATCTATGTATTGGAGTAGAGTGACAAGTAATCATGTAAGCAAGAAAATCCTAGATAGATTTCTTTCAAAATAAATTGTAGTTCTTAACCCTATAGTAAAAATCATAGATGATATGAAGAACAAGGACTCCATAGTAAAAGCATGTGATGAAAGAAAACACCAGCACATGTATTTTTAGGTTGTGAAAAAAGGAAGAAAAACGTACTAAAAAGATTGAAAGTAGGTAGCATAGATTAGGCATGTTAGGGATTATGTGAACTGATGTAGTTTCTATTTTCATGTGATAGGGGGCCTGTAAAATGCCCCCCAGTGATCCACACCTCCTGGTGTTCATGCCTTTGTGGACCTAGTGATTCCTGGCTAAGAAATAAGTAAGACATAATAGTGGAATGTCACTTTGGAGATTAGGTTATGCAAAGGCTCTGACTTTATCTTGCTCACTCTCTCTACTCTCTTCTTCTGAGCAAAACCAACCATCCTATGGAGGGAGCTGCTCTAGGGAGCGACCCTAGTGGCAAGATACTGAAGGTTCCCAGCTAATAGCCAGAAATAAACTGAGGCCCTAAGTCCAACAACCCGTAAAAATAATGTAACCTTAGCACAACCCACGAGTGAGCTTGGAAGCGAATTCTCTGCCAGCTGAGCCCTGAGATAACGAGCCCAAACGATGTGACAACACCTTGATTGTAGCCTCATGGTAGCCATGGTCGGCTAAGCTGCACCCAGATTCCTGACCCATAGAAACCAAGAGATAATACATATTTGTTATTTTTTTAAAACCACGAAATTTGGGAGCAATAGATATCAAATTTGTGGGGCAATAGATATCAAATGTCCCCTCCCCTTGCAAATGAGGAAACTTCCAATTGGATCTTGAAAGAAAGAAAAGGCTGGCTTTGTAGGTCTAGACTAGAGGCAAGTGGAGATGATCGACTTATCATAATCTTCCTTGTCTCTGATTTTCCTTTTGTATATTTCACTTACCGCTCTCCTCACTCCCTCCTCCCCCCAGGCACAGAGCCTTATGTATGGAGCAGTCCAAGGAACCTGTGGGAGCTGCCGGGGTTCTTAGGAGGAAAGACCTCTGGCTGTGCGACAACCTCTGAGACTTCCGCCCACTCCTTGGAGAGAGGCTCCCTTTCACAAAGTGGGTTTCCACATAAAATTCCACTTGAAGAAAGCGTCCCAATCAAAGAGCAAGTCTGCTTTTACTTCCCTTGCCTTTGAGGTCCAATTCATAACATCCTCTCTAAGACCAATGCCCATAAGTTAGGACCTCTGTTTTCTTCTATGTAATTTATTGTTTCAGGTCTTATATTTAGGTCTTGGATCCTCGCTGAGTGAATGTTTGTATATGGTGACAAACAGCCATCTGGTTTCGTTCTTTTGCTTGTAACTTTCCAATTTTCCCTTCACCATTTACTGATGAGGCTTTCTTGTTTTCATTGTATGTTTTTGCTCCTTTGTCTACAGCTATTTCCCTATATACATGTGGGTTTATTTCTGGGCTCTCAATTCTGTTCCATTGGTCTGTGTGTTGTTTCTCTGGCAATACCATGCTATTTTGATTATGGTCACTCTGTAGTATAATTTGAAGTCAGGGAATGTGATCCTTCCAGCTTTGGTCTCTTTTCTCAGGATTGCTTTTAGTATAGAATTGTACACTTGAAACCTGTATAACTTCATTAACTGATGTTACCTCAATAAATTTAATTTAAAAAAAAAGAAGTCTGAAAAGCTCGAACAGTGCACCGTGCCCTTGCTGTGCACGTGTCCTTTCTAGAACAAAAGACTAGGAGTTCGAAGGGAAGAGTTGTTTCTGGGTCAGCTACACGGTTTTCTGAGTCCCAGTTTCCTCGGGTCTCCATTAGAGATAAATGACACACCCTGCCCCCATCACAGGGTTGCTGGGAGGCTGATCTGTGAGGACTGATCATGCCATCCATTCTTGTGGCCAGTATCTCAGGCCTTGTTCTCTCATTTTTCTTGTGGTTCTACTCTAAGTTGAGGTTTTCCTTGATCCCCTGCACATATCACCTCACCCATCAGCCCTCTCTTCCTGAACTCTGTTGAGGGTTTTGGTTTTTTAAAAATATATTTTTACTGGTTTCAGAGGGGAAGGGAGAGGGAAAGAGAGATAGAAACATCAATGATGAGAGAGAATCATTGATTGGCTGCCTCCTGCACACTCCCTACTGGGGATCGAGTCCACAACCCGGGCATGTTCCCTAACAGGGAATCCAACCATGATCTCCTGGTTCATATGTTGATGCTCAACCATTGAGCCACACAGGCCAGGTGATTCTTTTTGTTTTGATCTCACTTACCACCACCTGATATATTTTGTGTTCATTTGTTTGAAATTTTAAAATTTATTTATGTTTTTGTCTTCCTCACACTGGGTACAGGCTCTGAGAGAGCAAGGACTTAGTTTATTTGGCTGTATTCTCTCTCCTCAGGAGTTAGAACACTGCCTGAAACCCTGGGGTATGCCCAGGGGTGCTCTGTGGGCATTTCTTGAATGGAACGAATGAGTGAATGAATAAATGAGTGAAATGAAACAATGACATGTACCCCTAATATATTTAATGTGATATTCCAGAATAAGTTCTTCTTTCTTAAAATATACTTTTATTGATTTCAGAGAGGAAGGGAGAAGGAAAGAAAATCATTACCGGCTGCCTCCTGCACGCCCCTACTGGGGATCGAGCCTGCAACCAGGGCATGTGCCCTTGGATGGAATTGAACCTGGGACCCTTCAGTCCACAGGCTGATGCTCTATCCACTGAGCCAAACCAGCCAGGGCCAAAATAGGTTCTTTTTGTGGAATTCCTCCAGGGTAACTGGCTACAAGCACAACAGTAACAGATTTACTCTCATCTCTCAGAGGGTTAATGACCTTTCGTATTTTCAAATGAACCAAGGGTTTCCAGTCAGCTAATCTGGACACACATTCTCTTTTTAATTTGATTTTCAAAAGAAAATACTACCCAAGATTAAAGAACAGCTGCCAGTCTCCTCCACATTCCAGCCCACTCCCATGATTACTTTGACCTCCCCTTGCAGAATCTGCGGTGCGGTGCGGTTCCCATGCCAGGCCCGTGTTACAGCTCCCCCACCCTGTTGGCGTCTGGAGCGCATCCAGACCCACAGCCGAGGAGCAGAACTTGGAGGCAAAGGAGAAACAAAGTCGCCCACTTATGTTTCTTTACAATGTGAGGCTTTGTTTTGTGATACGGTTTAGATTCCTGGGTTGGGTTTGAGAAGTGATTTGCCAATAATTTACTGTGGAACAAAACTGGAGAGCAGCAAACAGTGTTTGTTCATTGGTCTTCCTGCAGTAGAATAAAAATTAATTCAGGATCGCTAAACTTTGGGAAAGGACTTAGAGTGCTATGAGATCAAGCCGTGCATTTCTAAATGTTTCTCTGTGTGTGAGGGATGTAAATTACTAACCCGAAGTTTTCAAGTAAAATTTTTTACACACATTTTGTTAGAGTGGGAATCAGTATCTTTCCTCTCCACTGATTTCTTCCTTCATAGAACAGGAAACCTAACAGCGGCCTTCTTCTCTCTCTCTTTGAACATACCTTGTTTTCAAGGAGACGCTCATTAGCAGATAGCTCAAGCTAAATCCTGACTTTCTAGCTACCAAGGTTGATCTGAAGAACAGAGAGGATAAGCTCATTCTTGAGACGGTAATGCCCAGTGGATCCCAGAGAGCTGCTACCTCAGCAAACCCTTCTGACCTTCACGGTTCCCACAGGCAGAGCTGAGACTCAGCTGGCTGTACCCGCTGAGGAGTGCTGGTGGTTTCCAACTGCCATCTGTTCTGATTAGGCTGTTGTGTGTGCATATCGGTTGTTCCTGTGTTATCTTGATTGCTAAATATTTTAAATGTTGCCCTTTACCATGGCCCTAATTCCCTTTGAGGGTGCAAGTGGCTCAGAGATGCTTATAACTAAAGATGTAAACTTAGCTGCAGAGGTTGGCACAGGGGTGGGCAAGTGAGGGAATCTCGAACTTCGACTGGGAATTCTAGATTGTGTGAAATGTAGTTGTGAGGGCTGGACTAACTGCAATCACTTTGTGACCATGAGGAAAACTAGCCTGAGGAAGAAGTTGATGTACAGAGAAGGACAAAGCTGAGAGCATAATAGAAAATTATAGGGAGAGTCCTGAACAAATTCACCTGAAGCATTCTCTACCTCTGAACTTTCTGATCTATGTGAGCTAACATCTCCCTTACATAATTTAGCCAATTTTATGTGGACTTTTTATAACTTGAAACAAAAGTAACTCTAGCTGATAAAGGAGGGATTCATCAGTAGTTAGATTTAGGATTGTGTTTTTACAATTATTTTTGGATGTCCAAAGACTTAATTATAGTGAAGCAAGCTACAATTTACTGTCTCTTATTTCCCAGTTACTTTATTTTATTATTCAATTTAATATCTAAAGCAGTCCTATGAGAAAAGGAATATTATCCTATTTACCAGATAGGCCAAATAAGGCTTAGAAAGGATATATTTCTGAGACCGAAGGGTCAGCCAGATGCTCAAACCAGATTTGAAACCCAAAACTGCCTAACTCTAAAACTTTATGATACCCTCAGCATCCCTTCTCTCACTGCACTGCACTGCCATCGTGGGCTGGATTGCGAAGGGCCTTGCCTGACCCTCCGACGAGTTTTAGAGAAGGGGGGCGGGGGAGGCCATGTCACAGCACAGATTCCTTTGAGAATCTGTTGAAATCGCTTGACACTCTTCTTATGAAAAGCATAATCTCATACAACACATTTGTGAGTATATCAGGGGGTCACAGACCTCCATGAAGGACATCTGAGCATCTCTTTTTTTAAGATATATTTTTTTTATTGATTTCAGAGAAGAAGGGAGAGGGAGAGAGAGAGATAGAAACATCAATGATGAGAGAGAATCATTGGTCAGCTGCCTCCTGCAAGCCCACCAAGTAAGGATTGAGCCCAAAACCCCAGCATGTGCCCTTGACCTGAATTGAACCCAGGACCCTTCAGTCCACAGGTCAACGCTCTGTCCTTTGACCCAAACCAGCTAGTGCTGATCATCTCTTTATCTCACCCACCCCCCAGTTTAAGAACTCTAGTGTATTCATTGTGGAATCATAGATAATTTTATGTTAAAGAAATGACACAATCCAATTTGCGTTCTGCAAACATAATTCTGGGAGCTCCCAGAGCACAGACTGGAGGGGATTGTGGCTGCAGGTAGGAATCTGCGTTACCAGTTTAGGCCAGAATTCCATCTGGGCAGCTGCGGGGGCATGAGAGTCAAGTACATGCTGGAGAGAGGGCAGAGGAGATGTGTAATGTGTGGGATGCAGAGTGAAGCAGAAAGAGGAGTTAGGTGACTTGACAAAGGGAAATAGTTAGCCAGAAAAAGAACTGCAAATAAGGGTAGCAGATAAAGGAATGAATTAAAACTATCAATATTGTGATAAAGGCCGCAGCTTAAAATTCCATTTACGTGACTACTACGCCTTGGCTGATGTGAGTAAATGGGGTTTCCGGGAAGAGAAGCAGGGAGCTGTTTCAGGTGGAAGAGACTATCTAAGAAGATGGAACATTAGGAAGAAAACATGGGCCAAGGGAAAGTTGAAGAGTGTGTTGGGTTTTTTCTCAAGAGAGCATTTCAGATTTTATGCAATCTGAATTTCCCAAGTCATATGGGAGTAAAAATAGAAACAGAAGAGCAGCAATAAACAGTAATTTTCTGGGTCGACTGTCTTTACCATGCACCAGACACTTCACATGCATGTAGGAGCAAATCTCTTGCTTTTTCTGCCCCAACTGCTGAGGTGATGCCTAGGAGCTGCAGCGCTCTGCTCAAGAGGCATTGGTCCTGCTCAGACCCCTAAGGCTGGTCCATGTCTGCTTTGCTCCATGTGTCTGTCACCTCTTCTCAGGGACCATCGTTGGTAAAAGATCCTTCTCTGTACCTCCCAGATCAATACCCAACTGATAGATTTTAGCGTGGAAAAGGAGGTAAATTATCTCTCCTCCTCCTCCTCCTCCTCTTCCTCCTCCTCCTTCTCCTCCTCCTTCTGAACTGTTTCCAGCTTTATTATCTTACTATTGTTGACAGTATTACATTTTCTCCTCCTTTGCAACCATTTTCCCCTCCTTTGTCACCCAGCTCCCTCCCACAACCCAGGCCTTCACCATACTATTGTCCATATCCATGGGCTATGCATATGTACATATTATATATATTCTTTGGTTAATCTCTTTTGGTTCCCCCACTCTCTGCCCCTCTGAGATTTGTCACTCTGTTCCATGCATGCATGCCTCTGGTCCTATTTTGTTCATCAGTTTACTTTGTTCATTAGATTCCACATGTAAGTGAGATCATGTGATATTCACCTTTCCCTAACTGGCTTATTTTGGTTAGCATAATAATCTCCAGGTCCATCTATGCAGCCACATAGTATTTCATTCTATAAATGTACAACAGTTTTTTTTATCCACTCATCTATTGATGGGCACTTGGGCTGTTTCCAGATCTTGGCTATTGTCAATAATGCTGCTATAAACATAGAGGTGCATATATTTTTTCTGATTGGTGTTTCAGGATTCTTATGATATATTAGAGGCCCAGTGCATGAAATTCATGCATGGGGTGGGGGGAGGGCTAGAGTTCCCTCAGCCCAGGCTGCACCCTCTCCAATCCGGGATCCTTCTCACAATCCAGAGCCACTGGCTCCTAATCGCTCACCTGCCTGCCTGCCTGATGCCCCTAACTGCTCCCCTAGAGGCCTGATCCCCCCCTAACTGCTCTCCCCTCCTGGCCTGATTCCCCCAACTGCCTATCTGCTCTCCTTTCCTCTCTGCGCTCTCCACCTCGGCCCCGCCCCCATCCTGATTGGTTGTTACGTGATGGCGTCCCAGCCAAGTTTCACATTCCTCTATTACTAGTATAGATTCCCAAAAGTGGGATAACTGGGTCAAATGGCAATTCCATTTTTAGTTTTTTGAGGAAGTTCCATACTGGCTGCACTAATCTCCATGTTCACCAAGAGTGCACTTTTCTCCACATCCTCACCAACACTTGCTGTTTGTTGAGTTATTGACGATAGCCATTCTGACAGGTGTGAGGTGATATCTCATTGCGGTTTTCATTTGCATCTCTCTGCTGGTTAGTGACGCTGAGCATCTTTTCATATGTCTCCTGGTCATCTGTATGTCCTCTTTGGAGAAGTGTCTATTCATGTCCTTTGACCATTTTTTAATTGGAATTTGCCTTCCTGGTGTTGAATTGTATGAGTTCTTTGCAGCCGTGCTATCCCTCTGGCCTCTCAGCCATCACTGCACCTGTTCGAGGGTGGGTGGGGAGCTTTCCCTTTCTAGGTCTCTGCTCTTCTCACTAGTCTCTATGTGCCTTCTTCAGTGCTCCTTAGATATATTTCAGATCAGCTACACTTCAATTTGTTTTTCAAGTTGATTGCTCTCTAGTTTAGCTGTAAATCTGGTCTGTGCCTGGAAGCACATGCAGCCTCTGGCTACTCTGCAGCCATCTTGCATCCCCCAGGAGGTAAACTTCTTAAAAGATACCTTTTATTATATGGTTGGCAGGGTGTTTTTATTTTGTTTTGTTTTTACTAATCACCTTCTTTCCCATTTCCCTCCCATCCTGCCTAGGGAAACTGAAGACAGATACTCCACTGTATTCAAATTGCCACACTTCCTTTGTCTCATGTCTAGGAATTAGCTGGTATATTTCAGGTGTCTTTCAGATGTCTTCTTATCTCTCCTGCAAGTTGGCCAATGGAACACCATCCTAATGGGTTCCCTGGAAGTTGCCATCAGGTATAAGCCTCAGAGAGAAAGCACTTTGTGTTTACCTCATGCTATATCCTGGAGATAACACAACAATAAAAATATGAGGCCAGGGAATATTGTTTGATGTTGTTACTTGGTTGTTGGTATAGAATAATATTTTTGAAAAATTCAATGTACAACTTTTAATTTTCAGCATTAACAACACAACAACAATCATCGAAAAGCTGTGTTGATTTAATGTCTAGATGTTTGTTATGTAAATAGTCCAATATCATCTCAAGGAACCACATTATACACTGAAAATAGAAACCCAGATTATCTTGGCTCTTGGCTCTCTATGAAACAGTAAGTGAGGGGAGAAGATTGTGTGGGCTTTTTAGAGCCAGACCTCTCACCTAGATTGTTAAGTCTCCCTGGTTTCTGTGGTTTCACATGCCATGTCTGATGTTGCTAGAGCTTGTGTTCTGCGGAGAGTCTCCTTCTTGGGAGGATACCACCACATCACTGATTTGCTTTGAACAAACAAACAAAAAAAGAGTAAAATGAAAGTATAATACCAAAAGAAAGGAAGTTTCAAAAAAGACAGCAAAATGTCAAATTTAGAATTGGGCTCAAATTTTACATCTGGAACTGTCAATTTCATCCCTGCCTTAGCTTCCTCAAGACTTACAGATACCAAGCATTTTCAAATTTCACAGCAGTCTCTGAGTACCATGTACCAACAGCAAGGATGGAGTGTCAGAAAACATTTTATAGCAACCTAGACACAGCTTGGCAAAACAAGCAGAAATAATTAAGAAGCAATAACATTACACAGACAGCCAAGTGTGCTTGGAGTCAGTCAGCAGTGGAGAAGAACTTGCTGGAGGAAATGCTTAACGCTAACTGTGAGTGTGATAGACAGATTCAAACTAGTGTTTAGCAACTAATCATACAGCCACAAATCCTCTAATGGCCTCGACACACTCTACAAAGGGACCTTGGCTGCTTCCAGGCTTTTCCATTCCGCTGGGCACACTTATCACAATCACCGTGGCTAAGGTCTGCTAGCAAGCAACTGTGTGGCAGCTATTGAGCCGGGTCTTTGGAAAATCTCTGGATGTAATCATCCCCTTTAGTGAAGGCTGACTGCAGAGTCAGGGACAGAAGTAACTATTTCTAATCTTTAAAGGACTAATCTTGTTTTATCCAGCTTTATTGAGATTAATTATATCTCAATGTTAATTATACACTTAACATTTAAAGTGTACAAGGTGATTGTGTGTGTGTGTGTGTGTGTGTGTTGAGAACTTTTAAAATCTACTCTTAGCAGCTTTCAAGTATACAGTACAATATTATCAATTATAGTCATCATGCTGCATATTAGAACCCCAAAACTTACTCATCTTATAAATGAAAGTTTGAACCCTTTGACCACCTGCAGCCATGCCCCCCAATCCCCACTTCTGCGCTGGCAACCAGCAATCTATTCTCTCTTTCTATGAGTTCAGTTTCTTCAGATTCCACATATAAGAGAGGTCATACAGTATTTGTCGTCTTCTGTCTCACTTGTTTCACTTGGTATAAACGACCTTAAGTTTCATCCATGTTGTCACAATGGAAGGATTTCTTCCTTTATGGTGGAATAATATTCATATAAATGTATCACAACCTCTTTATCCACTCATCTGTCAACAAACTCTTATATTGTTTCAGTGTCTTGCTTAATGTAAGCAATGCTGCAATGGACATGGGGATGCAGATATTTTTTTGAGATTTTGTTTTCATTTTCTTCACACATATATTTCCTCATTTATTTAAACCTTTGTTAATTTATTTCAGTGATGATTATAGTTTTCCGGATAGAATTCTGAGATTTACTTATAAATAATCATGGTTTTATGCTTTTGGGAAAGTTTTCCAAACTTAACTGTTTACTGTTGGTATTAGGAATATAATTTTTTTTGTGTGCCAATATTGCTTTGTATCCACCAATCTTGCAAAACCCTCTTATCAATTTTAGTCATTTAGTTATAGATTAGTTTGGATTTTATTTAGATAAAATCACGCCATCTGAAATTCTAAACATTTTATCTTTATTTATTTATTTTACTTTATCTGCTGAGGACTTCCAATACAACAATGAATTACCCCTGACTTAATTTAATTTATTTTTGTCAAATTTTATTCACTGGACTTCAAATTTAGCCCATTTGAGAAAGATGCTATTTTTAAATTCTTTTTGTTTTTTAAAATTATGGTTGAGCTATAGTGAGTCTGTTACTCAATAAATCACTGCAGGTTTTGTGGGAAGGGGTTCCATACAGCAACCCATTTAAGTAAAATGATCCAGGCATAAACTCCACTAGGTGATGAAGGATTATGTCAATAACCTTTATGTCTAGAAATATACAGGAGATAGAGCACATTTGCATCATGCATTGCTGGGTTTACATTGCCTTTTCTTATGAAGAAATTCAGAGCTTTAATCCTGGATTTAATCATTATCACATCCTTTAAGTAGTCAAGTATAAATTGACATATTATCTTCCATTTGGGAATAAATATGAAGACTAGAAACACTGACATTGTCTAAGCTATTAGCAGAGGCAGCATAAAACACGGTATCCCTAGATCTTAGAAAAGTAGGCATCCCTTTCCCAAATTCTCTTTCCATGTGGCTTTAAGATTTTTCCCCTTAAAGTTTTGAAATAGTTACCTCTTTCCCTGAACCTGCAGAGTCAGCCTTCACTACTGAGAACGAAGAAATCAATCAGGAGGTCCTCAAAGAATCCCTGTTCAGTACCGCTGCGGTGTTGTTTCTGGAAGGCATCCTTCCCACAGTGATTGCTGTGCGTGTGCCCAGTGGGTTAGAAAAACCTGGGAAGCAGCTACAGGCCTTTTGTGGAGGATGCCAAGGCCATTTTCATAATCAGGGCTGCACCCTTACTTCATGTCTTGTCTCTCTTTTCTCTCTTTCTTCTCTTTCTCTCTTTCTCTCTTTCTCTCTTTCTCTCTTTCTCTCTTTCTCTCTTTCTCTCTTTCTCTCTTTCTCTCTTTCTCTCTTTCTCTCTTTCTCTCTCTCTTTCTCTCTTTCTCTTCTTTCTCTCTTTCTTTCTTTCTTTCTTTCTTTCTTTCTTTCTTTCTTTCTTTCTTTCTTTCTTTCTTTCTTTCTTCTCTCTCTCTCTCTCTCCCCTTCCTTCTTCCTTCCTTCCTTCCTTCCTTCCTTCCTTCCTTCCTTCCTTCCTTCCTTCTTCTTCTTTCTTTCTTTCTTTTATTTTCTTTTTATTGAATTCAGAGAGGAAGGAAGAGGGAGAGAGAGATAGAAACATCAATGATGAGAATCATTGATAGACTGCCTCCTGTATGCCCCCTACTGAGGATCGAGCTGCAACCCGGACATGTGCCCTTGACCGGAATCAAACCCGGGACCCTTCAGTCCACAGGCGAATGCTCTATCCACTGAGCCAAACTGGCTAGGGCTAGTGTTTCTTATATGTTGTTTAAGACACCCTTTCTTACTGTGCGTTTAAGGTAATGAAGGTATTCTCCTATATTATCTTCTAAAAGCTTTATTGTTGTAACTTTCACATCTAGGTCAATAACTCACCCAGAATTGATATTGTGGTTTAAGGTAGGTGTAAAGTCTCCATTTTTCCAATATTGGTATTTTTATTGCAAAGACGGTCCTTTTCTCATTGGTTCAGTGTCAGTGTTGTCACTTATCAAGTGTCTGTATATGCATTGGTGCTTTTGGGGCTTCTTAGTCTAATCATTGGTGTATGTCAATCCTTGAATCAGTACCTCATTATTTTAATTGTTGCTTTTTATTATTTTTTCTGTTTGGAGCATTGTTAAATCTTTTTTAATTGAAATTTTGGGGGTGATGTTCATAAAATTATATAGTTTTTGTTTGTTTGTTTGTTAGTAAGTTGATGCACAGTAATATAAGTCTGGAAATGTTCTGGAGAACAGACTCTCTCTGCTCCAGGAACCCAGACCCTATTTGGGGACTTGGTCTTGGTTGGGGTGTGGTGTGTGATTGGGAAAGAGGAGAGCACAGGGATCTTTCTCAGAGATGCATCAATATCTTAGCTTTCTTTGCTTCTCTTCTGACTCATTTTCTTTCCTGACCAAGAAACCCTCAATTTAGTCTTCAGAAGGAAAACCGGTGCCCTTTGACTAATTATATATCCTTCCAAATCCATTTTTTAATGTCCTGAGTTCTTCTTTATACTCTCTCTCTTGAGAGAGAGATTGTTGTAATCAGAAAGCCCCAAGATTTACTTCGGCTTTCCATTGCATCATTCCTCCCCTGAGGTAATGAATTATTATGACTGAATTAGTAGCAGAGCAAACATTATAAGAAAATGTTAGGAAAAAAACTTTAAATCATATCTCAAAATATCACCCTACCTAATTTGTCTAGAGTTCTGAAGATAAATATCGTCCAAGATAAACACTGGGAAGTCATAAGCAAACTGAAGATGAATTACAGTGAAATGTTAGGAAAGGGCTTATTGTAAATAAAATAAAATTAAATTAATTCAGTTGCCTTATTTGAAAGTTCATCAACTATAACTTGCTCATCACTTGCCCAGTCAAGTTTTCAATCAGGGAAAGTTAAAATAGCTATGTCATAATTGTCTTCAGTGAACCAAAAGAACTGCTAATACTTGGTTTTTAAGGAACCCTCTTGGGCCTAAATTATTGGAGACTATATGTGGTTTTAGTATGAACACTTGGGATTTTCTTATTTAGAATTCCCAAATGATTAAATTATCCAAGATTGACAATATTTGTTTTCAAATGTTATGTTTAAATAAATAAAAAATGGAAAAAGGATGTTTTTTTACATGATTTATATTCTCACTTAGGGTATACACACAATATAGTTAATAGATTTCATGATTTTATAATTACTTTTAAATAATTTAATTTTTAATCAATTTCTATAATTAATTAATTCTGGTATGAAATATTTTCTTGGAAACCAACAAAAGTGAAAAGCTAGTTTGAAAGCATTCTGCATGAGCCCTGACCAAGGCTGGGGCCAGGGAGGAGCCTACAACCAAAGTACATGCCCTTGACCGGAAATGAACCTCGGACCTTTTGGTCTGCAGGCCAACTCTCTATCCACTGACCCAAATTGGTTAGGGCAGAAACAACCAGGTTTTTTAATGTCAATTTAGATCTATCTAATAGACAAGAACATTCTCACTAAAATGGGCTAAACTTAAAAGTTTCAATTACAAAATTAGAAGAATGTATTTAAAATACATTTAAAATTTTTTAAAAATCTATTTAAAAGTATTCCTATCTGGGCAAGTTCCAGAAGAGTCAGAGTTTTAAATCACAATGAAAAACAATCTTCAATCTAACCCAACTTACTCTTTACATGCAACTCATTGTTGTGTTCACGCTTATACCATCTTACTATATATACCCATTTGCAACCAAAAGAAGTTTCTTAATAATTCCATTCTAGTCAGAACAAACTTCTAGCAGCTACCAAGTCATCTAGCAAGTATCAAATCAATATTCAAAGTACTGATGGACAGTGATGAAAATCAGATGCTATGAAGAAGTATTGCCTTTGTAAATATCAGAGAAAGTCTTTTTATCTAGGGAAATGAAAACAACAGATACTTTCAAAAACACCATGATTAGTTGGCAGAGCCCATGCATTCATTTAACATGAACTAAACAAATAGAAAATGTGATTTGTAGCTGATTCATAATTGTGAAAATAAAAGACACACTACTAATAAATCTTTACTAACTGAACGCAGGTGACCAATTGGAAAGTAACCCAGTCCAAGTTGCTACCTCGCCTTTTCTGAAATTCTCCCTCCTCATATATGGTGCTGATATACTGACAAATTAGTGATTCAGAAGCCAAAAAAACTTACTGGTTTAAGTATTCTCAATTCTAAGTAAGAAGTTCCTTTTTACATTAACAGAATGTTCCTATGTTCATAGTAGGAGAGAACTATTATGTTGCTATGCAGTAGAACAAGGCTAAGGAGGCATTTATCTCTGGATTTCTCAAACCATTTGGTATTGGAGAACCTTATCAGTCATTTGTATATGTGATTTATGTTTATTTTACTTTTTCCACCTATAAAAAATAAACAATTTATGGGTGATAAATACTAATTTTAGAACAGGAACTGTGCAATACCATTTTAAAAACTCCTGAATAGAAATGTCTAGTACCTTTTTGTGCTCCAAAGGAAACCCAGTGCACTCATATCTCAAAAGCTGTTTGGTGCAGACTTGTGTTTTTAACAAGTAGAGAAAAATCAATAGCATATTTTCTTTTGTAGGGGAATTTTTTATTTAATGTTTTAAATATTATTAGTTTGTTCTCAATTTATGAATTGCTCTATTTGTGAAAAACTATTAGGGGCCAATTACTAAAGCAAGCATTTAATATAGAAAGGTAAAGGGGTTTCAGTCTCATTAATTTTCCGTTTTCTTTTTCTTAGTAAAATGCATTTCCATTTGACAGATTGTAATTACTCACCAATTAGATGTAAAGCCCTATGTTGTAATAGGCATATGGGATACTAAGAAGGATCAGGGATGGTCCTTGTTTTGAAAATGGTTAGCTCTAGTAGGTACAGCAATCAAAACATCCAATATGATTTTAAAATAAGCAGACCTAGCACTTAAAATATTATTTTAAAAAACACCTATTTCTATACTGTTTCTACATGATTGGTTCGCTGGATATTTTGGTCCTGCTGTTCAATGATTGAGCAGCTGTTGTTTAAATGTGTCCTTCATAGCTTCGTCATTATATAGGTGATGATAAGAAAGCTTTTTTTTTAAAATCCTTATCAGAGGATATGTTTTTATTGATTTTGAGAGAGAGATGGAGAGATCAATGTGAGAGAAAAACATTAATATGTTTTTTCCCATACTCGCCCCAACCAGGGATCAAACCCACAACCTAGGTATGTGCTCTGACTGGGAATCGAACCCATAAACTTTTGGTGTACAGGATGATAATCCAATCAGCTGCGCTACCTGGCCAAGGCAAGAAAGCTTACTCTTTAAATTGTTGCTAATATATGAAGAGACATATACCCAGGTATATGCAGAACAAGAAAATCGTAAACTATAAATTGCTAAGCAATAGAAAATCAATTATGAAAATGGGAGGTTAATAGAAGGGCTTTGAAAACATGCCAAATTTCTAAGGTAAATCAATCAATCTTTTTGAAGATTTCCAAATACTCTAGGGCTTTTATACAGGTTATTTACATAGATGAATGAATTTGTGGTAGTATTTCATCATTCTCTTTGATTTAGAAATGATTTTCTGTTCTGTGGAATGTGCAAGGTATGATTTTGGGACAATTAAAGCTCTTCCTTTCCTTATCACAGTGAATCCCAGACACGACCATAAACAGCCTAGTCCTCTGTGGGAGACGAGGATGTACATGTTTGATTAATGGTTGGCACCGACAACACCTGGAATCCAAACAGTTGGAGTCATACCTCAGGAAATGCTTCAAGGACACGAGGAAGCACCATCTGAAGCAACACAGATGTTGATAATGGAGAAATAGTTGCATCCAGGATGAAAACTGCGAATAAAGGAAGTAACTGAATTTAAATAGAAACCAGAGGGCAGAAGGCAGAGTAGGAAAGGGGCTGAAAAAGAACAAAAGCAGTGGGCCTGGCAAGCAGTACCTGCTCTCATGAATCATCCCGTAGTTCTGTCTCCCTCCCTCCTCTTAGAGTCTCTTTCTGGCTGGCTCCTCTGCAGTTTACTTTCTTCTAAATGGGGGTCTCCTGGTCATTGCCTCCTTTCAACTCTACTCTTCCCTTATTGAACTGGAGCATCCCTGTGGCTCGCTTATTTAGGCTTCCTTTCCTCCTTTTATTTTCCATTCTTTTTTTCTTTTTCTGGAGGATGAGACTCATATTTCTAAAATTAAAAAAACACAAACTATGGATTCATTTAAAAATAACTGGATATGTATTTCCAGATAGTGGTATTTATACTGATAACATTTTAGTTATTCAAGACTTTTTTATGAAGAGGGTCCATTACTGTGAGTCCCATAGGGCCACAATGGTTATGACAGGATTTCTAAGGTAATGGAGGTCACAGTTCTTTATCAAATCTTATGTTTGGGTGTCTTTCATATTTGGGTGTTTATTCATATTTAAAGTGGAGCATTTTTTAAATCCTCAATGAAGATATGTTTTTATTGATTTGAAAGAGAAAGGGGGAGAGAGAGAGAGAAAGAGAGAGAGAGAGAGAAAGAGAGAGAGAGAGAGAAACATCGATGTGAAAGAGAAACATCAATTGCTTCCTGTACTCACCCAACCCTCAACCTAGGTATGTGTCCTGACCACAACCTCTTGGTGTACAGGATGACACTCCAACCAACTGAATCGCTCAACCAGGGTTAATGTGGAGTATTTTTCAGGGTGGAAATCTACCTTGCTGAGAACTGAGATTCTGGAATGATTACTTAATAAAAGGCTTTTATATTTATGTCATTAAGAAATATTTTTGCTCTTTTGCTATGTTTTCAAAATTATTGCTCTGAGGTAGCTTGGATATGTATTTGCCAGTCCTCAAAGTTTTGTATCAAAAGAAAGAAAAGCACATGGTTCTGCTAATGATGGTTGCTGAGGAAACAGACAACATAAAGTTATTTTATATGACTCTCAGCCAAGCTAGCAATTCTAAGACGGCAGAAAAGGCTTTCTGAAGATAGTTTTCTTCAGAAAGTAAAGACAGAGAAGTATCCAGATTGACTTAAACTCTACTCTTACTAAAAGGCACAGAATTATAAATATTCATATTGCTTGTGAGTGGATACACAATACAACTATGATCTAGTCAGCCTTGTGAGTAAGAATGTGGCTTCTCTTTACAGTAGAGTTAGGGCAGTGAAAGAGCACTTTTAGCTAATCAAAGGCTTTTGGGAAGAGAGTGAAAGCTCATGACAAAGCCTTCTGAAATCAGTGAGGTGGACGTTCTTTAGGAAGACCCATGGTGACTTAGTTCTACCAAGATTAGGGTTACTCTGTGCTATTTTACTGATAACTAGAGGCCTGGTGCATGAAAATTCATGCACTGGAGGGGGGAGGTCCCTCAGCCCGGCCTGCCCCCTCTCACAGTCTGGGAGCCCTCATGGGTGGGAGGTGACCTGGCCATCAGGGGAAGGCAACGCCCCTATCACACCTCTGCTGCTGCCACTGCCAGCAGTGCAAGCCTCGGCCGACCCTGGTTACCTGAGCCTCGGGCAGCCCTGGGCAGCTGGGGGGCTGAGAGAACTGGGGGCCCGGCCTTGCTGCATGCCTGCCACCCCAGCGGGGCTGAGGGGACTGGGCACTGCCATCTTGTGGCTGTGGGCGCTGCCATCTTTGAGGGCAGGGCAGTCAATTAGCATATTCCCTCTTTATTAGATAGGATAGTGAGGAATTTCTGATTTATATAACTACTTTTAGAAAGTTCTGTTATCTGTGGTTTTTGTTGTTGTGTTAATCCTTGCTGAGGATATTTTCCCACTGTTTCTTAGAGAGAGTGGAAAAGAGGGGGAGAGTCAGAGAAAAACATGGCTGTGAGAGAGATACATAGATTGGTTGCCTCCTGTGTGTGCCCCAACCAGGACTGGGGTCTATATAGAGCCTACAACTGAGGTATTTGCTCTTGACCAGACTCAACTTGTAAAAATTTTACTTTTCAGTTATCGTTTACATATATAGCAATTGTTGTTAACTTAAGAAAAGATTTATGTCCTAGGCATTGGAGATACAATAATAAACGGAAAAATGCATTTTCTTTCCTTATAAAGAGAGGGAGAAAGAAAACCAAATCACATTCGATTCTAAGAAGTTTATCTCTGCCTTTCCCTCTCTCTTCTACTCTACCTAAAAAATCAATGGAAAAATATCTTTGGATGAGGATTAACAAAAAAATAAAATAACCTGAATATTCCTGATATTAGGATTAATAAGTAATAACATCAAAGAGCCAGTAATTGGCACCCAAATATAAATATCCTAGTCAAGTTTTTTAGAAAAAATAAAATAAATGATCCCATCTTTAAAATGTCCAATATATGCCATGGGGTAGTTACTTTATCTTTCTGGTGGTTTTCAAATATATAGCTATGTGATTTCACTCCATCTTCTAGAAGCCAACTATGGATTTTGACTCTACCACACACATTCTTCTGCCACAAATCAGAAATTTGCATCTTTGGCAAAGCTCCACAAATTTAGCAAACCAATTTAAAACATACAAATTAATTTAAAACGTACATTGTGCTGTAGCTGGTTTTCTCAGTGGTTAGAGCGTTGGCCCATGGATTAAAGGGTCTTGGGTTCAATTCTGGGCAATGGCATGTACCTCGGTTGCAGGTTCAATCCCTGCCCCTGTCTAGGTGGGTGCAGGCGGTGACCAATGGATGTATCTTTCTCACATCAGTGTTTTTCTCTCTCTCTTCCCCTCCCTTCCACTTTCTCTAAAAGTCAATGAAAAAATATCCTTGGGTGAGGATTAACAAAAAAAATAACAACACAAAACAAAACATACTACATGCAAAAAAGCACATTAGACAAATGATTATAATTATTTTTTAAAATACAAAAACAAGCATAAGTTCAATGTGCAATTGCTTGAACTGAACTTAGAAATAGAATTACTCACCCTTGCAAGGCTGATATGCAATAAGTATATATGTAACATACATATGCAATAAACTTGTTTTTATAGATCTTTATGACCCACTAATTTTTATGTTTATACTAGAGGCCTGATGCATGAAATTTGTGCATGGTGGGGGGGGGGGGGGGCGTCCCCCTCAACCCAGCCTGTGCCCTCTCACAATCCAGGACCCCTCGCTCTTAGCCACCCACTTGCTCACTCCCAACCAATTGCCTGCTCACTCCTTACTGCTTGGCTTGCAGCTCTTTAGCGCTGCCACGGAGGCAGGAGAGGCTCCTGCCACCACCACTGCTCTTGCCAGCTGTGAGCCTAGCTTCTGGCTAAGCAGTGCTCCCACTGTGGGAACACACTGACCACCAGGGGGAAGCTCCTGCATTAAGCGTCTGCCCCCTGGTGGTCAGTGTGTGTCATAGTGACTGGTTGGTCTGGTCATTCCAGTCATTCCGCCTTAACTGTCGCTGGGCTTTTATATATAGAGACTAGTGGCTCAGTGCATGAAATTTGTGCACATGTGGGGGGTGACCCTCAGTCCGGCCTGCACCCTCTCCAATCTGGGACCCCTCAGGGGATGTCCAACTGCCGGCAGTCAGACATTCCTCTTGCAATCCAGAACCACTGGCTCCTAACCGCTCACCTGCCTGTCTGATCACCCCTAACCACTCTGCCTGCTGACCTGCTCGCCCCCAACTGCCCCCCCCCATGCTGGCCTGATCACCCCCAACTACCCCCCTGCCGGCCTGCTCCCCCCAACTGCCACCTCCTGCCAGACTGATCACCCCCAACTGCCCTCCCCTCCTGGCCTGATAGCCCCTAACTGCCTCTACCTCAACCCTGCCACCATGGCTTTGTCCAGAAGGATGTCCAGAAGGTTTCCCGGAAGGCCTCCTGGTCTAATTAGCATATTACCCTTTTATTAGTGTAGATAGAGGCCTGGTGCACACGTGGGGGCTGGCTGGTCTGCCATGAAGGGGGTCCCGGATCAGGGTGGGGGTCCCCTTTGGGGGCAGGGCTGGCCTGGGAAAGGGGCCTGGGGCAGTTTGCAGGATGGCCATGCCCCCATCGGGGTGGGAGTCCCTGCTGGGGGGCATGGCCAGCCTGGGTGAGGAGCTGAGGGCTGTTTGCAGGCTGGCCACACCCCCATTGGGGTGGGGGTCCCCACTGAGGGGGAATGGCTGGCCTGGGAGAGGGGCTGATGGCCATTTGCAGGCTGGCCATGCTTCCATTGGGGTGAGAGTCCTCCTGGGGGCAGGGTGGGCCTGGGCAAGGGGCTGAGGGCCCTTTGCAGGCTGGACATGCCCCCATTGGGGTGAGGGTCCCCACTGGGGATGTGGTGGGCCTGGGCGAGGGGCTGATGGCCGTTTGCAGGCTGGCCACTCCCCCATCTGGATGAGGGTCGTTTGGGGGCGGTTTGCAGGCCAGCCAAGTCCCCAGCTTTTTCCAGAAGGACATCCAGAAGGTCTCCAGAAGGTCTGCCGGTCTAATTAGCATATTACTCTTTTATTAGTATAGATTTCTGACTCTAAGTGAGTTAGTAAAGATATTTTGCAAGGTAGGTTTATTTATGTGCTTAGAGATATTTGGTTGGGTCTTTAAGAATCACAAATTTGAAAATGTATTTTTCAAGTTGCTGTGCAAGTCTACATTGGGTCATTAAAAGGGAAAAATAATTATATCATTTGTTTGAATGAGAAAGAAAAATAGCCAAATGATGAAAAAATAAAGAAATCTTATTTTTAACCCCCAAACTCGTAAGTGTAGAGTAAACTGCACAATTTTATGTAGAGTAGGACTAAATACACAAATCAGGATGAAATTATAAGTTAAAAAAAGCTTCTATTCAGAAGCTTTTGACAAATTGAAGACTTTGAGAAAATAATATTAGCCAAGCATCAGTTTTTATGTTCATTGTATTCTGAAATGTACCAATAGCAACAGTGTTACATATGATCAGAATGGGAACCAGTCTCCAAGGCAAAGTAGACATGGCTAGTAGTCTTATTTACAGTTGGCAGGAACCAATTTAACAATGTCTTTTGAAAATTACTTATTTATGGGTCAGATGAAGAAAACAGAGAGAACAAAGCCCAATAATGTGCCTTAAAATAAATATTAACTGAAAGTCACTTTTATTGGTTGGGTATGAATAAATCACACATATATATTACTAATAATGTGATTGAGAATAAGAAGTGCTGCAGATATTCCTATTATGAGCATGGGGAATAGAAGGAAAAGTGGTGACAGAGACTACTAAGTTCACAAAAATTCATTTTTTCGTCTTGCGCACTCAGCTATCCTGTATTTCCCCACCGTCCCTTTGAGTTGCATTAGGTCATGTGAATTCTGACTGATGAAATATGGGTAGAATGATACATGTGACTTGGTTACTACTTAAAAGAAGCCTCCTGACAATTCTCTGACTCTTTTCTCTAGTCTTTCAATGAGATGCAGAGAATACGGATGGCAGAGGACTCAAAGGCTCTATGGTAGGCACCTTCTTCATTGAGAAAGTCTTACTATGAATAAACATCAGCTGAACTAAACCATGTGGTAAGTAATATGGTCAATTTATTCTTCCACAGGCTTCTTATTTTGTTGCAGATAGGTAACCATCTGTAGGCTGCTACACTTTTGAGTAGTACTAAAAATTAATTTAAAATCTTTTTAAAAGAAGAGTAAGAGTTTAAAAGTGGCAGCAATTAACGAATCGTTTATAGTATTCTTTATTTTTTCATATTATAAACAGAAGTTTTATATATGACCTCTTACATAAATCCTGGATATTTTGACTCTGAGTAAGTCTCACTCTGAAGGTTTCAAAAGTTGGAGAGGCAAGTTAGGATGAGACCTCTAAAACAAGGTGAAGAGTGTGGATTTCATATTATATGCAAATGGAAATTAACAGACATCTACAAACATGGGATAATCTGATCACATTTAGGAAGATATACTAATATCTAGTGGCAGAGTGAAGAAGAGACTAGAAGTTGCAAAGACTTGAGATGAAATGATCAGATATGCCTACTGGACAGCACTTGAGGAAAAAGACAAGGGTCTGAGCTAGGTTTTAAGAAAGTAAGAGGAAGCTGAGTTGTCAAGCCATTGTCCTTTTTATGAAAAACCTAAATGTCCTCATCTATTGATTGGTTAAATATATTAAACCAGACTCCCTTCCATTCCTCCCCCCTTCTATTTTTATGGAAGGGGATGGCAATGTGGCTCATTCCCACATAATAGAAAGCCTCCTATGGGAGAGAAGGTAGTTTTTCTCTAAGTGTGGGAGTGGAGAATGGTGCAATGATGATTGTGGTGATAATAATACATTTGTACGGACCTTTAGAGTTTACGACAATCGTTTTTACCAACATTACCTTATTTTCATCTCTCTCAATCTTACGTGATAAGTAGATTCTTAACTGTGTCACCATTTTAGATGTGAGTAATCTCAGGTTTAGAAATTTTTAAGTGATTTACTCAAGATTATCTCACTAGTTAATGACAAATGCAGGACTTAAAATTATGTGTTCTGATTCCATGTCCAGTGCTGGTACAGTACAGGTAAAACACAAACACACAAAATACATCATCCGATCATTACCAAGAATGGAAAAAACATACCCTCCACCTCACAATAAATGTAATTCATTCCTCTAAATTGTGATGTATGGATGGATTGCTCTATGGATTAAATTCACTTTTAAAAATTACCTTCTTTTCCCACCACCTATATGAAAAACTTCAGTCAGTCCAAACACAGTTCATTCTGTGAAATACCGGTTGTTCACCTAAGACTGTACATAGCTCAAATGATAAATACTGAACTGCTTTCCTGGTTCTTCCTCCACAGTGGATACAGAGAGGCACTGCCTGTGATATGCTAATAGAGTTAAATAGCATCATGAATAATTCTCGGTGTCTGGGGAGCCTATAATATATTTATACTGCGTTTAATATATTCCTCTGTATTACTTCTCTTACTCTTTGAAGTTACACATTTGTGAACAAAAAGCAACTTTATATTATCAATATCATTTCATAATTTTATAATTCTCACTGAATATATGGAAGACAATTTTGACAATGAAGAACATTAAGTAAGAAATATGTATTATTTTGAAACCTTTCCACACATGTAGTCATAATAAATGGAATTCTTGACCTAGTTTTCTTTGGATCTTTTTTTTCTCTCTTTTGACTTTATTTGCACCTCTCAGAAATATCTCAGTGAGTTTCTTATTCAGGATATATTCAATCAGTGGGTTTCCAAGGAATAGCTAATATTTAGTGCACAGGAAAACAAAAAAAATATCTCTAATCTAGAAAAAAATAATATATCAAACAACATTTTGTTATTGCGTTTCTTTGTAATGAGTGGCATGCTAATAAAAGGGCAAGATTGTCTGAAAGAGTAAATTCAACCCCTGTTGAAGTTGAATATTGTTTTTTTCTTTTAAAATTCTTATTGTCTCTTTGCAGATGGAATTAAGGTGATAGACCTTAAAAAAGGGCAATTTCCCCAGATTTCCTTAGTAGGTCCAAGGTAATCACATAGGACCTAAAAGTGGAAGAGACTGGCAGAAGAGGTAGAGATGTAGATAGAAGAGTCAGGAGACATTCAAGTAAGAGAGAAACTTGATACCCCACTGCTAGCTTTAAAGATGGAGGAAGAGGCCTTAGACAAAGAATGCAAACAGCCTCTAAAAACTGGGGAAAATCCTCAGTGACAGCCAGCAAGGAAACTCAAACCTCAGTCTTACAGACTCAAGTAGTTAAATTACGCCAACAAACTGAATAGGTGAGGAAACAGATTATTCCTCAGAGCCTTCAGAAATGACTAGAGCCCTGCCAACATTTTAATTTTAGTGTGGTGAGAACCATATATGATTTATGGCCTGTGGAACCACAAGGTAAGAATTTGTATTGCCGGTGCTGATCAGCAGCTCCTGAACGATGGATGAACAGATTACTCTGACACAGTTTCACTGTTGGGGAGAGGGCTAAGGGACGGCCTGGCCGAAGTGGCCAGGCAGCCTCGATTGCCTGCCTTGTTAGGCCTTTATTGGAATTTTTATCGTTAGAGAGACAATCAGTAGGGTGAGTACTCTTGGGAGGACACATGTGCTTACATTATCCTCTAGGCCAGGGCATCCAGGGATTAAGCATAAGGATTCCAGTAAACACCTGGGGGTCTGCACGTACACAGACTTGTTTAGAAAGGTCAAGAAATAATTAGAGGTGCTGCCTTCAACACCCCCTAAGTCAGAATTCCAATAAACAGGGCAGACGGCCTTCCACACACTTCTCTTTTCTCAGAATGTCCTCCTTATAAAATTTCCAACCAAGTCTTGTGTTCTCCCCAGCATTGTATTGGTTTTTTAAAAAAATTCTTGATGTCTGATAATAATGTTAAAACATGCTTGTTATAAAAAGTGAATCAATACAGTGCAAAGATTTTAAATAGCAAAGCTAATTATCTCACGCCCCTCTATTACATTATCAGATAAACAAAACCTAAAGGACTTTGTCTCTAGCTGACCTACTCAGTTAAAAATATTAAAGTAAGATTTTAAAGTTGGAGGGAAATGTTAACAGATAGAAATTTAATTCTATTCACAGAAATGAATAGAACTGTAATGCTTAATATGTGGGTAGATATAAAATGTTTTTTTGATATTTAATTTAATCTAAAATAAAAGCTTGATTAGTTGTCATCAGAATTTAAGACTTGTGCATCAAAACCCACCATCAAAAAAGTGAAAAGATAACCTATACAATGGGAGAAAATATTTATAAATATATTTGATAAGGGTATAGTATCTATAATAATAAAAGCATAATATACAAATTGACTGAATGACCAAACAGCAAAATGACCATCCAGACGACCTTCTGGATGACCACACTATGACACCCACTGGCGCCAGGCCAGCCAAGGTGCGTACGATGTGATTGGTCAGGGGCCGGCCATTGCCCCATGATCGCCCTGCAGAGGGAGGCCCAGGCCACTGGCCAGCAGGGCGATCGATCAATTGGGGGGCTCCGCAATCACCCCAAAGAGGGAGGCCTAGGCTACCCAGTGGTGGTGCTGTGGTGGGTGGGTGAGGCCTCCCTCTGCAGGATGATCCATCACAGAGTCCCTGCTGGGTGGACAAGGCCTACCTCTTTGGGACGATTGATGGCGGAGCCCTGGGATAGATTGCCCCCTCAGAGGGAGACCCCGCCCATCTGCAATAGTGCCACCACCGGGTAACCTGGGCCTCCCTCTTTGGGGCAATCGATCCTGGGGTTCCACCATCAATCACCCCAAAGAGGTAGACCCTGCACACCCAGCTGGGGCTCCCTCTAAGGGGGCGATCCATCACAGAGCCCCAGCTGAGTGAGCAGGGCCTACCTCTTTGGGGCAATCCATTGAGGAGCCCCGGCCAGGTAGGCAGGGCCTATCGCTTTGGGGCGATTGATCATGGGGCTCCCGGACTGTGAGAGGGCACAGGTCGGACTGAGGGACCCCGTCACCCTCTGAGTGCATGGATTTCGTGCACCAGGCCTCTAGTCCTATATAATAAGGGGGTAACATGCAAATTGACCATCACACCCTCGCACAAGATGGCCACCCCCATGTGGTCACAAGATGGCCACCACAAGATGGCCGACAGCAGAGGGCAGTTGTGGGCGATCAGGCCAGCAGGGGAGGGCAGTTGGGGGCAACCGGGCCAGCAGGGTAGCAGTTAGATGTTGCTCAAGCTGGCAGGGGAGTAGTTAGGGGGTGATCAGGCTGGTAGGCAGAAGCAGTTAGGGGCAATCAGGCAGGCAGGCAATCAGGCAGGCGAGCGGTTGGGAGCCAGCGATCCCAGATTGTGAGAGGGTTGTCTGACTGCCAGTTTAGGCCCGATCCCACAGAGCAGTCAGACATCTCCCAAGGGGTCCCAGATTGGAGACGGTGCAGGCTGGGCTGAGGGACATCCCCCCGGCCCGGTGCACAAATTTCATGCACCAGGCCTCTAATCTAGTATATATGAGGAAATCTTACAACTCAATAATATAAAGACAAAGAAACACATTTGAAGATGGGCAAGGAATTTTAATAGACTTTTCTACAAAGAACATATACATATGGCCTAGATAGAAGCACATGATGCTCAACTTCATTAATCATTAGGAAAATGCAAATCAAAACCACAGTGAGATGCCACTTCACACACATTAGGGTGGCTATCATAATTTTTTAAAAAGGAAAACGAATATTTATGCAAATGTGGAGAATGAACTGTCATTCATTGCTGTTTGGGATGTAAAATTGTATAGCTACTACAGAAAACAGTTTGACAGTTCCTCAAAAAGTTTAAGTTGACCATAAAAAAAAAATATTCCACTCCTCAGTATATATCCAAGAGAACTGAAAAGATATGCTCACAAAAAACTTGTATATCGATATTCATAAGAGTGCTATTTATAATATGCAATAATTGGAAACACAAATGCCCATCAATTAGTACATATATTTAAAAAATGTGTTATATCCATACAATAAAATATTATTTAGCCACAAACAGAAATAAAATCTAGAAAAATCTAAGAGACCACTAAAATATAATGAATAAACAAGATATCTATAGAACTATTGATACAATGGATTCCTACTCAGAAAGAATAAACTTGAGACATGCTACAATGTCAATAAACTGGAAACATTATACAAGTTCAACAAACCAGACACAAAAGGCTAAATGTGGTATGATTCCATGTAAAATGTCCATAATAGGCAAATCTATAGAGACAGAAAGACTAGTGGTTTTCAGGGGGCAGTAGTTGATGAAACTATTTGGGAGATGAAACTGTTCTGGAATTAGATTGTGGCGATAGTTGCACAACAATGTAAATGCACTTCAAGCCACTGAATTATATACTTTTTTTGCTTAAAAAAAAAGAATTCAGGAAATGTAAATACTGGTAAGCTTTCAGTGAGTTCCTCATCTATTAAATGGGCAATAATATCATCTAATGGATAAAAGTTATGTTAGATATTAACACTTAGCCAAAAATAAGGATTTAATCAACCAAAACCAATCCCGCCCTGCCCCCTTCCCCTACACTAACGCAGGGTCCTTCACATTTCTTTGATCTTCTTCCTAAATCAACATCCACCAGCAAAAGCACACATCCTTCCAAGGAAACAAATGCTCTTAGGATTTCTCTAGGAAAATATGTCTCCTAGAAAAGCCATTAGCCATGGAATGGTGAAGGGAGGGGATACAGCACTCTCCATTTACTGTAAGAACATTGCAAGATGGCAGGGAGCCACATTTCTAATTTATTCTGTTTTGTCTTATTTGTGGCCAATTTTGAACTTTTTTTTTTTTTTAAGGGAAGTCCCACTTACAACTCCCAGGCTGAGAAGGATTTTCAGGACATTTAGAAACAGATGTATTTAAACTTTGAAGCTTTTTAAATAGCCCATTATTTGCTTATATTTGAGAAAATCCATCATATTATAAAGTCTAGTATTAATGCTCCATGAAAGTATAATGTTCTATTATTAAGAATAGTCAGAGAAGTTGGTGTTTATTTAATCCAACCACTAGAATAACATATTTGAAAAAGCAATCTCAAAGTACATTTTTACTGAGTGCCATGGAGATGCCCATTTTGGTACTAAGAGTATATGGATAATCAAAGAAATTGTCATTTTTAGAAATCATTACAGGCACAGAAGATATAACTAATCACATGCAAAAAAAAAAAAAAAAAGAAGTGCTAACACAATCCAGTGAGGACTGGCTGGACTATTCAAAACCACAATGAGCCCTTCTTTTTCCTTGTTCCGCCTATTCCTGACGGGGGCTTGAAGTTCACTTAGCATAGGATTCCAAATTAAATTATTATTGTTGGTCCTATTATATTTTAAAATTTTAGACACTCTCTACTCACCCAATGTAACTGGAGCCAGTGATTTATATAAAGTTACAAAAAACGCATTTCAAGCATTTAGGTAATGCAGATGAAAGTAAATTGCTCATTTTAAAGCACATGAATAACTGATCTAATTATTTAATTATATAATCTCAAGGTAGTTATTTCTTTTTCCACGTGCGGTTTTGCTCTTGGAGGCCTTGGTGCCTGGAAGGCTGGGGGTGGTGCTCATCAGGAAGGAAAGAAGGCGATGCTGCAAGGGAGGAACCCAAGGCATTTCTCCTTTAGGAGGGAGGTCAAACCAGAAGAATATTTCAGACAGTTTGGTAACCTAGAGCCTTGGACCATTCCGGGAGCACCCCCTGCACGTCTACAGAAAGCTCTGTGCAACTTCCTACCAACGTCGCCAGGAAAAAGCACAACCGCTTCTGCGCTGGTCATATGAGACTCATTGGTAAGGAGAACCAATGGCCATTTGTTCGATGATGCGTGACTCATTGGCGAACTTTACAGAAATAGTCTGAAAGGAAGAAGTTGGCCTTTCAGTTCATCAGCAGCCAATAAATTGGAGTAGAAAGGGTTCCATGACTTAGTCACTACTGGATTCAACCTGGTTCCCAGTGATGGATGGGAGTGGAGATCTAGGCGGTGAGGAAACGGGAAATTTTCAGTTGAAAAAGAAATAACTAATAACTACATCAACTCAGGGGCTTAAAAGAACTTCTATAGCATCACTTTTCCTTGATTAACTCCTATTTTAAATTCTTAATTTAATCCCCGATAGGTGATCCCAGTAGAGAGTCCTTGCCCACTGAGGCAGGACCCTTCCTGAGCAATGAAAGGAGAGTCTTCCAACAGGAGTGATCGTATATTTTGGAGATGATGAAGGAAAGAGACAGATTTTACTATGAAAGTAATAAATTCCCATATTGTTTAGCCCCATCACTTCAGTTTATGAGTCAATGTTTGTTCAGTCTTCTGAGTTTATAGGTTGAGAGTAAATAGAAATAATTAGCATTAAATGTCAAGTTTTGCAGTCCTCACCCTGATGACTATACTTACAGAAACAGTCCTAAGCACCTCTCTAAAGGACCATTAACCAAACTGACCAAAGAGGATAATTCTATCTGAAATCACTATAATTCAGCAATCACAGCATCATCTTGGTGTTATAAAGGACCATGGGGTAGCACTGGAGCACGCTGTACTACATACAATTGCATAGTTCTTCCTTTCTTACCGAAGATGGGAGGAATTCACTGGCCTGTATTAAGCCAGCTTCTGATTTGATAAAATGGGGATAATAATAGCACTCTTTCAAAGTTGCTATGAGGATTAAGAATACTAATACATAAAATTCATATCAAAGTACTAGCACTTATTAGAGTTACAATAAACTGTAGCTACTATAATGATAACATAAAAAGACACTACATTCCAGCTGTCTTTCTTCTATCCTCCTACATCTCGTTCTAAATGTGTAGGCTCTATACAATATTTCAGTTTATATTATTGCCATTTTGTATTTAATTTTTTGTATTTAATTTTTTACCTCTCTGAACATCTGAAGAATAATTGGGCTCTATTGATTTTTTTTTCACTCAGCTTCACTTCTCAAGGCTATATAACTCTCCCTGATTCCATGATCTACATCCAATGGCCAACCCTACCCAATTCCTACATCTAGTTTAGAATTGGGCAGTTAGGATATATCAGTGAAGAGTTTATGGATGAACTAGACTACACCTTTAAGTACAGGCACAGTTGAAATTAAAAAGGACCATAGGTTTGTTTTTCAGAATTCCATAGAGACCACCAATTCTATTTTGCATTTGCTGTTACAATGCCATTCTTTCTTACTTTAACATTTTGACACAGCATTTCAATGTTCTAAGAATAAATGATGTCATTTTCAGGGATAAAAGGAGTTGACAATTTTTATTGATAACTGGCTGGATTGATTATTTCTTGATGAAATGACAACACCTTAATTTTATTGTCAGATTCAGAGACTCCTGTGCTGGTAAAATCATGAGTAGAGTTCTTTTCAAATTGTGATTTGTGAAGATCAGAGTTCCGAGAAGCTATCCCAGGACTCTTCCCAGTGATTCTAGAAGGTGAGGCCAAGTCTGGATGCATGCTGCTTGGCTGTAACCTGAGCATTCCACTTCTCTTGCTTCATACTCAGTCCTAGATAAGATTTTTATTTACAAAATAAAAAATAATTGCAGTTTGAAAACAAACCAAACACAAAAACCTTGGAGACTATTTCACATATGAGGAACCACAATCTAGTCCATTAGCATGCTCAATATTGTACTTTTAAAAAATCATTAACCATTTGAGTATTTAGCTCAGGAAATACTTAGTAACTGTCTCCTCAGTGTGTGATAAGATCCTCAGACCTGAGGATGATACAAGGGGACAGTTCCTCCCCTGAAGAGAGGACCATGCAGGATAGCAGTGACTGCTGGCTGTATGCTCAATAGTCCTCCCTTCCTTCTTCCTTTCTAGCAGAAGCACAATTTAAAGGCAAGAGTCAATGTGACTGGTTAAAAGATAACCTGAAATAAGCCAGTCAAAGAAAGACAAGTATCACATGATCTCATTCATATATGGAATCTAGTGAACAAAGTAAAATAATGCACAAACTAGATCCAGAGACATAGAAGCATGGAACAGACTGACAAATCTCAGAGGGAAGAGGAGAGGGGGCAGGAAGAGATTAACCAAAGAATGTATATGTATATATGCATAACCCACGGACACAGACTATAGTGCAGTGAAGACCTGGGGGGGACAAGGGCACGGTGGAGAGGGTTAATAGGGAAGAAAAGGGGACATCTATAATACTTTCAACAATAAAGATAAATTTTTTTAAAAAAATGAAAATTAAAAAAAAAAAAAAAGATAACATTTTCCAGTCATTAGGGGTAGCCAATAAAAAGTAAGCTAAAACATTGGGTGAAACTTCTAGGAAAGTGCCTTAGAAGGGGAATAGGCAGAAAATGCACCCTAAAACTATTTCAGTCTCCTTGTTCTTGCTGTTTTATATGCACATCTAATTGCTGGGATTATTCTGGATATGTGGCCACCGTAGGGATGGAACCATGTTCTAACTACACCATTTCAGAAAAACAGAAGGTTTCTAGGAACTTGATGATCTTAAAATGGCCACTCCAGACCAGGATTGCTCACTTCTGAATTCCCTTTACATAAGGTAAAAATAAACCTCTATCTCATTTAATCTTCTGTTAATATTATTTTTTAAAATATTAGGCCAAACCTAGTCCTAATGAATACAGACAGGTA
The DNA here is from genome assembly GCF_028538775.1 of Myotis yumanensis. NCBI lineage: Eukaryota > Metazoa > Chordata > Mammalia > Chiroptera > Vespertilionidae > Myotis > Myotis yumanensis. The sequence goes on along the minus strand of NW_027223753.1, from coordinate 197,445,538 downwards.
AAGAGCAAATTTAGGAGGATAAAAAGTTAGGGTGGCGATAGAATTTGTTAGGGAAGTACGAGGCTCAAGAAACCCAGGCACTTGGGTTTGGAAAAGGTTTCTCAGATGTAATGACTAAACTGACCTTGTAAAATGAGTTGGAGCTAACCAAGCAAAGAGTGTGGGCCTGAGGTATTAGATGTGGAGCAGTGTGTGCAGAAGCCTATGGGGGTGGGTATAGAGAGATGACCCAGTGTATTCTGGGAATTTAAAGTATTTTAGTGAAGGTGGAGCAAGGAGTGCATAGGTGGAAGAGTGGTAAGACATGAGACGGGATCATAATGTATCTTGTTTGGCTGAAAAGGAAGGCCACTACAGGATTTTAAGCAGGGGAGTAACATGATAATATTTGGATTTAGACATCATTCTAAATTGAAGTGATGGAAAACCAATTAGGAGGCTGTTACAATAATACTGACCCAAGGTAGAGCAAAAAGAAATGTAAGCAGGGAAATTTTTGGAATGTAGCTATTGATCAGATTAGATGGAGAAGAGGAGTCTGTGAGGAAGAGGGAAGAATCCATGTTGATGTCTGGTCCCCTGGGTGGATAATTTCATTTGCTGATATACAAAGAAACCAGGAAGAGGAGCAGGCTTGCTGCCTTCAAAGGTCACCAAAAGTTGACTTAGATCTGCATATGGGACCGCTTGTAAATGCCAATCATAAAAGGTAAGCCTTCTGAGCCTGCTAGCTCATTCTTCCAATGATTTAGCTTATTTCCTCTTATTTCATCCCATTTTGCAGTGTCTATCCACTGATCTTCATATGGTATAGAGCATAATGGATGATTCTCTAAATCTAAATACGTTTCATCCTTTAACATAAAGCATATGTCCAAATTTGTCCAGAATGAAAGGCATATGATACAATTGAGGAAAACACATGTTTCAATAACAATATGCTCATCCTTGACCCTAACCTTTTTTCTATCTTCTAGTTGGAGATCAGAAAACCCAAAGAAGACTTTGTATAGCAGGGACACATTAGTCTAATTGTACAAACCTCATACCACATCTTCTGCTTAATATTTACTCACTTTCTCTGAAACATACATTCTTCTATATTTGAGTGCTTGTTAGGGAGAGTTAGCTTAACCCTAGTGATTGTAATGAGATCAGATTTAAAAAGAAACTTCTTGTGGAGTCTGTATTGCTAAGGAAGAACCAGACAAGATTAGTTTGTATGGGCACAAAATGAATAATAAGGATGGTCACTAACTAATAGTAGTTAAGCCAAAGAACTAGTATATCGACATTTTGGGACCTAAGGAAAGCAGATAATCAAGCAAATAAAGAGGAATTTTCATATATTTTGCTTTTTTGCTAATTTCTTCAACAACTACGTGTTAAGCACCTATTCTATTCTCATAAAACTGAGACTGTAGCAACTCAGACAGACAAACACATGGATAAATATGTAATTACAAATTAGAACAAGTTGTCTGAAAGAAATGTCAAGTGTAATAAAAGACTGTAAGAGAGGGGCCTGATTTAGATTGAGGAGGGGCCATGTAACCACGAGGGTTTCGCTGCAAACAGCACAATCTATGTTAGGCAGCTGAAACTGAAAGGTATTCATTGCAGAGTATTAAGTGGCTTTCAGAATGAGTGGAAAAGCCACAGGTCCTAGAATAAACTGCCACGAGCAATTCCTCAAGCCACCATACCACAGAACTGGACCACAGGAGGAGCCATTCCTGCTGCCAGAATAACAGAGCTGCTACTCTTGCTGCTGACCTCAGAGCCACATCCCCTCTACTAAGATCTGCACCTTTGAGATGACGGCCTCTCACTTTGCTTTTCTCTCCAGCCAACTCAGTTCTGAAGCCTTGCACCAGAGCTTCTACTTGGTAAACACAAATCACATTCAGAACGCGGACAGCAAGGGGTTGTGGGTAATACAATTTTGCACTTCTCAGTCCCTCAGTTCAGGAGGCCACACCAAAGAAGGTTGGAAGAGGCAATGAACTAGGGAACCACAGTATCTGCCACAGGTATAAGGGAAGGCCTTCCTGAGGAAAGGAGTGAGACTTGAGGGAAGAGTGCTTGGCCAGATGAAGAGAAGGAAGAAAAAAATCACAGATAGAGAGGTCAGCATTCATGCAGGCCAAGAGGTAGGTCATACTTGACCCAGCTGGACCTTAAACGAAGCCAGTGAGTCCTGGCCTGGTGGTTCAGTTGGTTGGAACATCCTCCCATGCACCAAAGGGTTGCAGGTTCTAGTCCCCATTAGGGCACATATCCAGGTTGCAAGTTCCTGGGCTCTAGGTCAGGGCACTTACAGGAGGCAACCAATCAATGTTTCTCTCTGGCATGTATGTTTCTCTCTCTCTTTCTCCCTTCCTCTCTCTCTAAAAAATGTCCTCAGGTGAGGATTAAAAAAAGAAGAGCCAATGAGTCTGGAGATCAGTGAGTGAGGGATGTGGTGTTAAGAGGAAGTCATGGAGGCTGACCCAGGCCAGGTCATGCAGGACATCACAGGCCATGCTAACTATTTTAATAATGTAAAATATAAATTTAACAATTTTCATTTTCTCCTAAGTCACATTGAAAGCTATTTAAAGGTTTTAGCTGAGGATTACTGTGATTATGTTATATTTTTAAAGCTAACTGGCAGCTGTGTGTAGAGTAGGTTCTACAGGGGATCAAGATTAAAGATGAGAGGGCTGTTGGGGGGCTTCTGCTGTAAACCCAGAAATGGTGATGATAGAGACAGAAGTAAGTGAAATGATTCAAAGCTTCACCTCCAAGAGGAGAGAATCAACGGGACTTGGAGGAAATAAGGGAGGAATCATGCAATGTGCTAGGGCAGTGGTCGGCAAACTGCGGCTCGAGAGCCACATGCGGCTCTTTGGCCCCTTGAGTGTGGCTCTTCCACAAAATACCATGTGTGGGTGCGCACATACAGTGCGATTGAAATTTCGTGGCCCATGTGCAGAAGTCGGTATTTTGTGGAAGAGCCACATTCAAGGGGCCAAAGAGCTGCATGTGGCTCGCGAGCCGCAGTTTGCCGACCACTGTGCTAGGATTTACTAGACATAAAAATGAAGAGTTACTGCTACACAATAGAAAAGCATTCCTCTCTCCCCAAAATGGTAATTTTTATATCAGCATTCCTAAAAAAGAATGAAAGTATAAACACAACTCATTCATTCATTACTTGGCTAGATTTTCAGTGTATGCCATTCGTTTATCAGTTGTTATCAACTCTGTATGGTCTTTCATTTAGTTCACCCTTTGTGGTGGTGTTGTTTTCTATATGTGTGTGTTTACTACAAACAAAAATTAATTACTATATTCTACGTAATAACCTTTGCACTCAGAACTACTCTAGGCCTCCAGTTTTATGATTCTATGCAGGTGCTAAAAAAAGAAGGGAGAAACGATAGAAAGAATGAAAACAGCTGGGGTAAGTGTGAAAGATGGAGGAAAGACTTCAGGTCGTAGAGAAAACAGGGAACTGGGGAAATCAACAGAAAACAGATGAGAAAGATCACCTAGAGCAGCGGTTCTCAACCTGTGGGTCACGACCCCTTTGGGAATCGAAGGACCCTTTCACAGGGGTCACCTAAAACCACCTGAAAACACATATATAATTACATATTGTTCTTGTGATTAATCACTATGCTTTAATTATGTTCAATTTGTAACAATGAAAATACATCCTGCATATCAGATATTTACATGACAATTCATAACAGTAGCAAAATTACAGTTATGAAGTAGCAACGAAAATAATTTTATGGTTGGGGGTCACCACAACATGAGGAACTGTATTAAAGGGTCGTGGCATTAGGGAGGTTGAGAACCACTGACCTAGAGTGTTCAAGAGGTAGGGCTCAGTTTTGAAAAGGGGAGCAAGGCCAAATTTAAATGAGTACATTTCATGCACCAATGCCCTAGTCAAGACCCTGTGTGTGCATTTTTAACTTACATAAGAAGCATTTCCTATGCCTGAGCACCTCTTTGTGAGGAAGTGGTGCCATTTTAGTGCAATGTGAGCAAGGAAACAGGGAATTGGATATCATACCACAAGATGCCACCTCTAAGGTGAGGAAAGAGAGGAGACTAATATTAAAATGCAGAAAATGTAGGCAAGAGATGAGAAAACAGAAGCAATACAAAGGCGATAATGAACTAGGAGGAAAGTAAAAATCTGACAATTTCCAAATTTATCTCTTCTACCGCTTCATTGATTATTCTTTACGTAGAATCCTACGATTTGGCTGCTTCTCTCCATTCTTCTGAAACTAGTTTCTACTCTGGTGACCTCTTAATTTCTTAATAGAAAAGCTTTTTTCTAATTATTTTCTGTCTTTTCCATTTTAAAATGTAATTATATAGATGTATCTCTTTTTCCCCTAAATTTAAATGCTTCACTATTTTAATGGTTATAAAAGTAATACATAGTATTTATGAAAAAAATCATATATTTATGATTATGAAAAAAATCAAATAATACAAAGAGGAAATAAAAATCACTCCAAAGTTCACAGTTCAGGGCAAACAAACAAACAAGCAAACACTGCAAACTATGGGATGAACGTGCTTCCCAATGTTTTTTCCTCTCATGGATATGCACTTACACATTGAGAAGTATATGCAGTTTTATATAAATGCACAGTACATTCTGTTTTTTCTAACCTGCTTTTTTTCACTCAATTATGTCAATACAGATTTACATCATTGACTTTAATGATAGTGTGACTTTCATTTCCTTCTCTTGATAAACATTTTGTTTACTTCTTTTTTACTAAAATGTTTTAGAACATGAAGGGGGAAATCCGAATTCTTTGAAGCTATCAGAATACTGATGTCAAAACCAGCAGAGCACACCAAAGTAAAATCACACCCTCCTCATTTATGAGTGTTGATGTACTTGCACGATTATTTTCTTGGTTTTATCCATACTAGTTCAATCAATATACTAAAAAGATGTGCTTTACATTTCAATAAATATTATAAATGCTGTTAGAAAAGTTGCTCAAATGGGTATTTCAACTAAAATGTTTACCACAATCTTATAAATACAATTTTGCCATGTGTTTCACTCTTCAAAATACTCGTTGCTATTTTCATTTCTTTGAAGACTGACTGATAAAGTGGAATATCCTTTCAAGTGTTCACTGGCCATTTTTATTTTTCCCATCTGAAACACCTTTCAACTCCATTGCCCCTTTTCCTATTATGATATGTATATTTTAAAATTTAATTTTACTCTATTAAAATGTGTGAAATTAGCACTGCATCTGTTATATATGATGCAAATGTTATTCCTAGTTCTTCCTAGTTCTTGATGTTATCATCATCAAACTCATTTATTGTATTTCTGCAAGTCAAAAGTTCTCTGTTATTATTTAGTCACAATCTATTCATCGTTTCCTTTATGTTTTTCTTCTCTCTCTCTCTCTCTCTCTCTCTCTCTTTTGTGTGTGTGTGTGTGTGTGTGTGTGTGTGTGCAATATGCTTGGAAACTTAGAAGGAACTTCCTCAACTAGATACTACATAAATTTTGATTTACAGATCATTCTGATAACTTAAGGATTTAATTTCCTACAAAAATTTGTTTTGGATATTTTATTTTTCTAAACGGCTACTCAGTTATCATATCATCATTGTTGTTGTTGTTTTTGAAAAAAAAAAAAAAAGTCCTCCCCCTGCACCTGACTTTAGATGTCATATTTATCACACTAAATTCTCATGGATGTGGGTTTATTTCATGGTATCGCTGGTCTTTTCCATTAATGCCAGTCTATTCTTACACCATACAGTTATTTTTACAACTGCTGTTTTGTAATATATTTTACTATATGAAAGCATATATCCTATTACTTCTCTTTTTTCACTAGAATTCCCTGGTTATTTTTTACTTTTATACTTCCAATTAAAATTTAGAACCATTTTTTTTTTTTTATCAAATTAAGAAAAAAATCCTGTTGGTGTTTCAATTGGGATTTAATACATATATACATTATTTTAGGGAAATTGACATTTAAAAATATTTAGTATTAAATGTAAGGCAAAGAATTGCCTTTTCATTGATATAAGTCTTCTGTCATGGTCCTTGGTAGTTTTTGAGTTTTCCCCATAGTCTTACAAATTTCTTTTTAAATTTATTATTATCAAGATAATTTAATATTTTGGTTTTTCAATATTATAAATTATATCCTTATCTGTATTATATTTTCTAATTATTATCCTATATAATAAAAGGCTAATATGCAAATTGACCAAATGGCAGAATGACCAGCAGAACAACCGTTCACTATGACATGCACTGACCACCAGGGGGCAGATGCTTAATGAAGGAGCTGTCCCCAGCCTGCAAGTCCAGGCCAGCCAAGGCAGGTGCCAGCAGAGGCCCCCTGATCACCCCGCCAGTTGCACCATAGATAGACCCTGATCACCGGCCAGGCCTAGGGACCCTACCTGTGCACAAATTTTGTGCACTGGGCCTCTAGTTTATAAAGAAAGCTATATTTTTGTATGTTAATTTTTTCATTGGCCACCTTTATAAACTCTTATTTTACTTCATAGTTTTCGATGTTTTCCTGAAAACTCCACACAGATGATATTATCCACAAAAATTATAATTTTGTTCAGCTGGTGTGGCTCTGTGGTTGAGCATCAACCTATGAACCAGGAGGTTATGGTTTGATTCCCAGTCAGGGCACTTGCCCAGGTTGTGGGCTGAGTCCCCAGTGGGGTACATGCAGGAGGCAGCCAATTAATTGTTCTTTCTCATCATTGATGCTTCTATCTTTCTCTCCTTCTCCCTTCCTCTCTGAAATAAATTTAAAAAATATATTTTTAAAAATAGTAATTTTTACCTCTTTAATTTTTAATATCAAGTATTGTATTTTGTTCTATTATCTAATTGCAGTGACTAGCATGACAATGATGCTTTTTACTTTAATGGAACTTTTCTAGCACAGAAATTTAAAACTAACAATGAGGGAAAACTAATAATAGGTGTGCAGAGAAAAAAGGTCTCAGATTTATTAGATTGTTCATTACATAGTGTTATTTCATATAGTGTCTCAGAGCTTTTATTGTTTTTTTACATTTTATGAACTTTTAAGGACATTTTTAATGGAGAAATTCCTAAGTTTATTTTACCATTTCCCAAAGTTGGCCTTCTGAAATACAGTTAAGCCCAACACAGATTTTTAGTTTTATGTAAAGAATATATACCATTTGTGTGTGTGTGTGTGTGTGTGTGTGTGTATTACAATCAATATAATCTTTTCTAAAAAATCAGAAATGAGCAGTGAGTTTATAGATTTCTTGGGAAATCTATAGGGACAATTATGTTTCCTCTTTTGCTCATTATAATAACAGTCATTTAAAGCAACAGATGTCTAATAATGAGTTGCTTAGCATTTTTTAAATTAGTCTTAGTTGATCATGAATTTATAAGACTTTCCATGTTTTCCTAGATTCTAATTGCTAACATTTTATTTAGGATACTTATTTGAATATTTATTAGTGGTGCTGGACTATTTTTGACCCTTTTTTATTCTCATTGAAACACTGTTTTTTAGCTTTGCTGACTTCATTTAAAACACATGAAGATTGCTTTCTTTCCTTATGCTCTGGCACAGTTAAAGTCATGTAGAAGTTATCTGTTGCTTGGAGCTGTGAAAGAAATTCAAGGACAGAATTTAGAGGGTTATTACTATACTAGAGGCCCGGTGCACAAAATTTATGCACTTGGGGGCGGGTCCCTCAGCCCAGCCTGCACCCTCTTATAGTCCAGGAGCCCTCGTGGGATGTCTGACTGCTGGCTTACAACCAGCAGTCAGACATCCTTAGCACTGCTGTGGAGGCAGGAGAGGGTCCCGCCACCACCACTGCGCTTGCCAGCTGTGAGACCCGCTTCTGGCTGAGCACCACTCCCCTTGTGGGAGCGTACTTACCACCAGGGGGCAGCTCCTGCATTGAGTGTCTGCCCCCTGGTGATCAGTGCATGTCACAGCAACTAGTCATTCTGCTGTCCAGTTGATTTGCATATTAGCCTTTTATTATATAGGAAGGTAGGAAGGATAACACTTTTTCTCCTTGAGTCAAGTTTCACATTTTCCTAGAAATTTGTATTCTTAGGTTAACTTTTCTCATTTACATGTTGTATAAAGTGTATTGTTTTCATTTTTTAATATCTTTCTATTATGTTATAACTTTGTTTACTTATTTTTGGTTAGCTCATAATTTATGTGTTTACTGGCATTTCCAACAAACTACTTTCAGATTTATCATTTCATCCACTTTAACCTTTCTTTTTTGGTACTGGATTCTTATAGTGCTTTTCTTATATCAATTTTATTAATCATTTTCTATATTTGAGTTGAGTAGTTGGTTTATTTGTTCTTATTTAGTAATAAAAATTTTAAGGCTATGATTTTCCTATATGTATTTTTGATTCATTATATGTAGTATGTAGGTTGTTAACAATATTTTTCTCTTTTTATCCTTTTTTTATTTTTATTTTTTATCTAAGACTTCTTTAGAAAGTACTTTTAAAATTCCAAGAGTGGTGTTATTTTTTTTAATTTTCAATTTTATTTCTAATTTTATTGTACTATATACTAAAAAATCTTGTCTCTACTATTTTACATGTTAGAATTTGTTAACATTTTTTTATTCCTAATACATAGATAACTTATATAGATGTTTCATGAGCCTTTGGGGAAAAATATATTCTTTTATGAAGTGATATAGAGTTAAATACCTATATTAGTCATAACCTTATCTTTTTTATATTTTCATTTATTTTTTTCTTGGTCTGTGAAAAATTGTGATGTGTTTTAAACTTCTTCCTTTGATGTGTAAATCTTTATTCTTCATTATATTTTATATTGTCATTTATTTTTTATTTTATATCCCTCAATTAGATTTTATTCCATTATTTTCTCTCTTAATAAATGGTAAGATCACAAACCTAGTTACTCAAATCAAAAATCAGTGGTTTCCTCATCCAGTCCAATAATAAGTCTTGTTAACTACCTCCACACAATTTTCAAATCTATCCACCTCCCACTCTTTCCACAAATACGGACCTAGTCCAAGCCAGTTATGTCTTGCCTGAATTACTGAAATCAATTCAGAAGTCATCGCATTCCATTCTTTATTCTTACATAGAAGTCAGAATGAATTCCCCTGTTCCTCTGCTTAAAATCTCCCAACAGCTTTCCATTCCAACCTCACTTGAAATAAATCTATACTTTTAACTCTGCTTTCAGAGTATATGACTGGTCTTGCTCCTTCCCTTTCCTTGAGCCACTGGCTTTCTCTCTCATCCTCTTACAAGATAAGCTTATTCACATAATAGAGTGTATCTGTGCTAGTCATTCCCAACTTTCCAAAATGATTTTCTTCCTGTTTTGTGCATTTTGAGGTTTCCTTTTTGTTATTCAGATCTTAGCTGAAATAGCAATGTCCCAAAAAATCTTTGATCTGATAGACACTTATTATACACCCTATTTTACTTCTCTCTATATTGGTTATTTTATTAATATCTTTCTGAATTCTATTAGGAGCTTTTTGAGAGCAGAAATATTGGCTCTTTTTAAAAATTGTCCAGTAACAGAAAAGTGCTAAATTTGTGGAATGGATAAAAAAAAATAAATTTAGTGCAAAAAATAAATGACAATTACATTTTTATTTTGGAGTTTAATAATAATCAATAAAGGTAACTCTACATTTTAATGCTTTTTGCCTTGAATTCAAGTTTATCTGATTTTATCATAAGGACATCAGCTTCTGCACAGAATACAATAAAAGGAATGGGGATTTATCTCCCACATTATGCAATTAGAAAGCCATTTAAATATATGAACCAATAGTTTTCAAACAATGAACAACAGACAACACAAGACAAGACAATGATTAGTAAGAGAAAAAGGAAAACAAGTAAATTTGACCTGTAAGTACTCCAGCTTGGAGCAAGTTTCTGGACAGTAACAAAAAGATGACCCAGTGCCCAGCTGTCTTGCTGAGTTAAAGCAAAAGAGTTTGAAGTCCAGGAAAGCCAAGATAAATAGAATTTGCAGGGAGAAAAGACATGCACAGATTTTAAACACGCTTGGGAAATTTATAGGCATAAGGTTATATTTATATGAGTTCTCCTCCCTGTTATCAGTAAATTTAGCCAAAAGAACTAAAATCAAAATAATGACTAAAAAAAAAAGCAACAAAAACTATCTATGCTGACCTTTAGAAAGGCCTTAACTTCGTACTACAAACCCAATGATTATCAACACACAAGTTCAATCTAATTTATATAGCACACTAGTTTCTCAACACAATGCAACAAAGAGAGAGTCTGGGAGATCTGCTGAAGGGTCCCCTCAAGTTTTTGTTTTGGCTCATTGTTGATTTGCCCTCATGTATAAGGAAAGAGCCCAAGGGTTAGGAATGAACCACTGGGAAATAATAAGCAGAACAATCCCAGAGAGCACACAGGGGTAAGCTTAGTTGTGGTCCAACCAGCCAGAGTGGAAGCACCTCCTAATACACAGAGAATTTGTCAGTTCATGAGAGCATTCTCTCAATGGTGAGGCCAAATTAGCCCTAGACCTGTCCAGTACCTACAAGATTTGAAAGGATAAAATTGTTCTCAAGTAACTTACTGAGCCCCAAAGAAAAATATTTAAAGGAATGCAAAATTTTTTTAATGATGTTAAAAATAAGATTGAGCACAGAAAATTGAAAGGATACAATATCCAGCATCCAATAAAAACTTAACAGGCATGGAAAGAGGCAAAAACATGTGCCCCATAATCAGGAGAGGGGAAAAAAATAGAAACAGACCCAAAATGACACAAATGATAAAATAAGAGCATAAAGCAGATATTTTTAAAATTTTCCATATGTTCAAGAAGGTAGAGAAAAACATGAACATGATTAAGTGGAGAATAAAAAAGACCCAATTAAAAACTGTAAAGATGAAAATACAGATTAGAGATTAGACACTGCAGAAGGAAAACTGGGGAACTTGAAGACTCGGTAATAGAAACTATCAAAATGAAACAGAGAAAAAGGACTCAACAAAAATGAGTGCCTCAATGATCTGTAGGTCAATATTATACAGCCTAGCATATGTGTATTTTTAGTCCTGGGAATAAGATAAAAACATTTGGTAAAATAATAGCCCAATTTTTGAAATTTGATGAAAACTGCAAACCTATGATTCAAGAATCTCAATGAACCAACAGAAGAAATGTGAAAAACATGACATTAGGCACATCATAAGCTTCTTATTTGTTTGTTTCTGCAATGTCTTTCTTTCCTTTAATTACTAATGACATTTGTTGCACTGTGTTGAGAAATTAGTGTGCTATATAAATTAGATTAAACTTGTGTTTTCATAATCATTGGATTTGTAATGTGAGGTTAAGGCCTTTCTAAAGGTCAGCATAGAGTGTTTCTGTTGCTGTTGATTTTTTTATCGTTATTTTTATTTTAGTTCTTTTGGCTAACTTTACTGATAACAGGGAGGAGAACTCTTGTAAATATGACCTTATGCCTACAAATTTCTTACATGTGTTTGAAAGAATAAATATTTTGGAGAGAATTTGGCAATAGTAAATAAAGAAAAAGAATGAGACCATGTTCCCCTATTATGTGACTAAATAAAGAGGAAAAAAAGAAAGTTAAGCACAAAAGCTATCCTATATAATAAAACCCTAATATGCAAATCAACCGAACGGCAGAATGACTAGTGGAATGACCAGTCACTATGACATGCACTGACCACCAGGGGGCAGACGCTCAATACAGGAACTGCCCCTGGTGGTCAGTGCACTCCCACAGGGGAAGTGCTGCTCAGCCAGAAGCCAGGCTCACAGCTGATGAGCACAGCAGTGGTGGCGGGAGCCTCTACCACCTTTGCTGCAGGCAGGCAGTAAGGAGCGAGGGGTCCCAGACTACAAGAGCCCCAGACTGTGAGAGGGATGTCTAACTGCCAGCTTAGGTCCAATCCCCAGGGGGACAAGGCCTACACCAGCAAGTGGACATCCCCTGAAGGGTCCCAGACTGCAAGAGGGTGCAGGCTGGGCTGAGGGACCTCCCCACCAGTGCACAAATTTTGTGCACTAGACCTCTAGTTTTTTAATAATAGATATTACTATTACCTCTGTCTTTTTAAAAAGTACATTTTATTGATTTCAGGGAGAGGAAGAGAGAGATAGAAACATCAATGATGAAAGGGAACCATAAATTGTCTGCCTCCTGCATGCTCCCCATTGGGGATCGACCCTGCAACCCAGGTATATGCCCTGTCTGGGAATTGAACCGTGTCCTCCTGCTTCACACCGGCTGGGCACAAGAGTTATTTTTAAATGAATGGGTTCAAATTTTCTGTTAGTGAGTTTGAGATGAAAATAAGATATTGAAATAGAAATTTCCTGCCGTACACCTGCAAAAATGGACTTGCATTCAAGCTCCACGGTTGGCTTCCATGAGAAATTGGATAAACAGAGAAAACTGAGGGTGGAGTAGGAAATTTTAAGAAATAATTACAGAGGAGGAAGAGGATCTGGACACAGCAGAGGAGATAGAAATACAACTGATGGAATGTTGCACAATACTGTTTCTTTTGAAGTACTTTTATTGATTAAATTAAGAAATTACTTATCTCAATTATAGATCTTTGCTGCTATCACTCATATTTCTTCATTTTCTACTTTGTATGTGCTTTACCTTTCTATTATCAAGACACCATATTAATAGGTGACAATTCCAAATGGGTCTCCCTATCAGAGCTACCTAAGAATTGTGTAATATAAAACCTCCATCAGGGGGTCAAGGTTGACAAATCATTGTCATAGAAAATGTTCTTTTATTACAGACAAATTTATGCTCAGCGTTTAGTGCAGGAGTCTCAGTCCTAAATTAAAAAGCATTTTCATGCCATTTATCACTTGATGACTAGATACCTGTCATGCTGTTAATACTCCACTGGTGGAAGCAGCTACAGCCAAGGTTTGCTGGACACAGATGGACTCCCCTACTCTTAGACTTTTACTCATTTATTCAACTGACCTTAATTAAGCCCCTATAACATAGTTTGCTGGGTGCTGAAAACATTCAAAGATAATATCAAGAGTCTCTGTCTTCAAGGAGATTACTATTGAGGGATTATTAACAGTCATTAAAGTATTTTGGTTCATCTAAAGCTATGCAGTGGCATAGAAATAACCACCACTTTCAAATGGGGAAAAATCTAATTTAAAGGGGGAAAGAAGCATAAATTTAAGAATCAGGGAAACTAAACTCTTGCCTTTCAAATTAAATACTTTTTTCTCAAAAGCAATATCTGGCTTTAATTGTCATTCTTGCTGAATATTAGGCTAGAGTCAGTATGTCCTTCTATGAGAGAGAATAATTTTTAAACAATTTTAAGTACTGATTTATTATTAAGTGAATTAACAATATAGACTCTGTTTTTGTCCAATATGGTGCTAGAATGAAGAGAATTTGTTAAAGTAATTATAGCATAATTGGGAACCAGAAGTAACATAGAAAATAATTTTAAATACACTACAAAATACTTAAAAGTTTGCAAAGTATAGCTATGAACATTACCTTATATGTAAGGTAATTATTAGGTAATATTTTCTTATATTAAAAGGTAGTATAGTATATACTACTAGAGGCCTGGTGCACAAATTTGTGCATGGTGGAGTCCCTCGGCTGGACCAATGATCAGGGTCATCTCGCCCAGTCCCAATTGGGGCCAATTGGGGCCCCATCACACAGAGCAGGGCCCATCGGGGGGAGGGTTAGGGCACTGCCCTCTATCACCCACAGAGCAGGGCCGATCAGGGGGTTGGGGCGCCGCCACTGTCACACTCGGGGCAGGGCCGATGGAGAGGTTATGGCTCTACCCTGTCACACACAGAGCAGGGCCTGTGGGGGAGTAGAGGGTGTTGGGGCGCCGCACCCTGTCACACACAGAGCAGGGCCGATCAGGGGGTGGGACGCCGCACCCTGTCACACACAGAGCCACAGGGCGATCAGGGGGTTTGGGCGCTGCCCCCTGTCACTCTGACCCAGTGCCAGGAGGCCTCGCTGCTCCGCTGATCCCGGTGCTGGGAGGCATATTACCCTTTTACTATATAAGATAGAGGCCTGGGGGCCGGCTGGTTTGCCCTGAAGGGTGTCCTGGATCAGGGTGGGGGTCCCCACTGGGGTGCCTGGCCAGTCTGGGTGAGAGGCTGAGGGCTGCCTTAAGACTGGCGATTGACTGAAGCTTCTAACCGCTCCTTTTTTTCTTTTTCTTTTTTTTAATTCTGGGCCAGCTTTAGCTCTGGCTCTAGCTCTGAGGCTTCCGCTGCTGGTTTGTTTGCGTTCTATAATCAAAACAATGTATAACTTCAGCTCTGAGATCCCTGCAGTTTTGTTTAGCTTCTATATTTGTTACAAAGTTTCAAACTGCCAGCTCAGAGGCCGGCAGCGCAAGCGGGGAACGTTGGAGTCCTCCTTCACTGCAGCAAGCAAGCCTCATGTTCGCTTCCAGCTGCCTGGCTGCTGGCCGCCATCTTGGCTGACAGTTAATTTGCATATACTCACTGATTAGCCAATGGGAAGGGTAGCGGTCGTACGCTAATTACCATGTTTCTCTTTGATTAGTGTAGATAGAATAGAGGCCTGGTGCAACGGGTGGGGGCTGGCTGGTTTGCCCTGAAGGGTGTCCTGGATCAGGGTAGGGGTTCTGCTGGGGTGCCTGACCAGCCTGGGTGAGGGGCTGAGGGCCGTTTTCAGGCTGGCCACGGCCGTGGTCTGGAAGCAGGTATATGGGATTTATTTATCTTCTATGATTGAAACTTTGTAGCCTTGAGCAGAGCTCAGGGCTGGCAGGGCAGGCGGGAAGCTTGGCTTCCTCCATTGCTGGGGGCAACCCAAGCCTCCTACTTGCTCCAGTTCCATGGCCGCCGCCATCTTAGTTGGGTTAATTTGCATACTGGCTCCTGATTGGCTGGTGGGCGTGGCTGGTGGGTATAATGGAGGTATGGTCAATTTGCATGTTTGTCTTTTATTAGATTAGACTTGAGGCCCGGTGCACAAAAATTTGTGCACTCAGGGGGGAGGGGGGGTCCCTCAGCCGGGCCTGTGGCCTCTCGCAGTCTGGGACCCCTCAGAAGATAACGACCTGCTGGCTTAGGCTGGCTCCTGGGTGGCAGAGGGCAGGCCCAATCCCTAGGTGCAGCACCTGGTCGGGCTCAGAGCAGGGCTGATTGGGGAGTTGGGGCGCCACCCCCTGTCATGCACAGAGCAGGGCGAATTGGGAGGTTGTGATGCCACCCTCAGTCACGCTCAGGGTGGGGCCGATTGGGGGGTTGGGGCACCGCCCCCTGTCACACTCAAGGCAGGGTCGATGGGGAGGTTGCTGCGCCACCCCCTGTCATGCACAGAGCAGGGCCAATAAGGGGGTTGGGCGCTGCCCCCTGTCATGCACAGAGCAGGGCCCATCAGGGGATTGGGGAGCTCCCCCCTGTCATGCACAGAGCAGGGCCGATCAGGGGGTTGAGGAGCTCCCCTCTGTCACCCACAGAGCAGGGCCCATCAGGCGGTTGGAGAGCTCCCCCCTGTCATGCACAGAGTAGGGCCGATAGGGGAGTTAGGGCACCGCCCCCTGTCACACACAGAGCAGGGCAGATCAGGGGGTTGGGTCTCCGCCCTCTATCACCCACAGAGCAGGGCCGATCAGGGGGTTGGGGCGCCGCCACTGTCACACTCGGGGCAGGGCCGATGGAGAGGTTATGGCTCTACCCTGTCACACACAGAGCAGGGCCTGTGGGGGAGTAGAGGGTGTTAGGGCACCGCCCCCTGTCACACACAGAGCAGGGCAGATCAGGGGGTTGGGTCTCCGCCCTCTATCACCCACAGAGCAGGGCTGATCAGGGGGTTGGGGCACCGCCACTGTCATACTGAGGGCAGGGCTGATGGGGAGGTTATGGCTCTACCCCGTCACACACAGAGCAGGGCCCGTGGGGGTTGGGGAGTGGGGCGCCGCACCCTGTCACACACAGAGCAGGGCCGATCAGGGGGTTGGGACGCCGCACCCTGTCACACACAGAGCCGCAGGGCGATCAGGGGATTGGGGAGCTCCCCCCTATCAGGCACAGAGCAGGGCTGATCAGGGGGTTGGGGCACCTTCCCCTGTCACGAACAGAGCAGGGCGGATAGGGAGGTTGTGGCCCCGCCCCCTGTCACACACAGAGCCGCAGGGCGATCAGGGGGTTTGGGCGCTGCCCCTTGTCACGCTGATCTGGTGCCAGGAGACCTCGTGGCTCTGCTGATCCTGGTGCTGGGAGGCATATTACCCTTTTACTATATAGGATAGAGTCCTGGGGGCTGGCTGGTTTGCCCTGAAGGGTGTCCTGGATCAGGGTGGGGGTCCCCACTGGGGTGCCTGGCCAGCCTGGATGAGGGGATGATGGCTGTTTGCAGCTGGTCACATACCCTTCAGGGTGGGGGTCCCCACTGGGGTGCCTGGCCAGTCTGGGTGAGGGGCTGAAGGCTGCTTTCAGGCTAGCGGTTGTTGACTGAAGCTCCCAACTGCTCCTTTTTTTTCTCTTTTTTTTATTTTATTCTGGGCCAGCTTTAGCTCTGGCTCTAGCTCTGAGGCTTCTCTGCTGAAAACAGGTATCTGGTTTGTTTGCGTTCTATAATCAAAACAATGTGTAACTCCAGCTCTGAGATCCCAGCCGGCTGAAAGCTGGTTTCTGGGGTTTTGTTTAGCTTCTATATTTGTTAGAATGTTTCAAACTGCCAGCTCAGAGGCCGTCAAGTCAGGCAGGGAACGTTGGAGTCCTCCTTCACTGAAGCAAGCAAGCCTCATGTTCGCTTCCAGCTGCCTGGCTGCCGGCCACCATCTTGGCTGACAGTTAATTTGCATATGGATATGCTGATTAGCCAATGGGAAGGGTAGCGGTCGTACGCTAATTACCATGTTTCTCTTTTATTAGTGTAGACTAGAGGCTGGTTGCAGGAAGATTCCTGCAAGAATAGGGCTTCCTGTGGCTGGAACAAAGCAGAGAAGGGAGCAAAACCCACTGAGGTGGGTTTCGCTCCTGCCTCCACTGCCCTGCTTGCTTCCCACCCGTCTCCACCGTCCCGCTTGCTTCTCTACAGCTTTGCTCCCTTCTGCAGCACTTGGCTTCCTTCTATGTTGTCTTCAGTCTTCGCTCTGCACCTGCATATGCAAATTAACTGCCACCTTTGTTGGGTTAATTTGCATACTCATCTGATTGGCTGGTAGGCATAGCAGAATGACACCAATTTGTATATTTCTATTTTATTAGTGTAAATATAGATTCTTTCTTTTGAACTGGCATAAATACTAGTACATAAGAGCAATCAGGACTAATATATTTGGTCAGATTGAAATGTTACAAAGGACAAAGAAGAGCAAAGCCAATGTGGCCTGGAGTAGTAGGGAAAGTTTCCTTAAATTGCAATGTATTGTTCCTTATTTATCATTTTAAATTGTTTTCCCAGAGAGGTTCTATTGATGCTTCAATAGCCATTACTTGACACAGTTGTAGTGTAGCTTTGAATGGACAATTAAGGGAGGTGAAGATATCATTGAAGGCAGCTAGATAGGAAACAAAATAAAACTCCCATAAAAATCAACATTGAAAGGGCTACAAGGGAGAGATGAATATAAGACTTTTTTTTTAGAGCCACTTCCTCATTCTCACTACACCCATTGCCTGGATTCCTTTTGGCACTGAGAGTGTTTGGGGTCAAGGCTAATTGTTCATGAATATTGTGTTCTGGTTATACACCTCTTGCCAGAACTGAGAGGAAGTGTTGTTCCCATCAACCAAACAACAATCATGTGCTCTGTGCATGATTGACTAAAACAGTGATCAGAAGTGACACTTTGCTGCAAAATGGCTACGTTGGATCGGAGGAGCGAACATTCCCTTGGTCCCTTTAATCCTCTTTGGGCCAAACAAAATAACCAAACACACATGCACACACAGCTGAAGTGCTTTCAAATGCCGCAGTTTTTGTGGTTTTTCCAAGGGCAGCTTAACACACCATTGTAACGGTGTGGTGGTCGTTACTAAAATGCTGAGGTGCCTGAGCTCCTAACAGGTCTCTCCAAGCCTGCCTTTATTCCTCTCATACCTCTGCATTTCCGTATTGCAGCTCAGGCCTCCTTGTGCAGGTCGCAGGTGTAGGTCAAAGAAGATCACCACTGGGAAATAGGAGAAGGATGAAGGAAATCTTACCATTTCTCAGCTCTTGTGTGTGGAAACCCTTCCCACTCGTTCAGTCAAGAGGCAAATGGGTCAGTCTGTGTCCTTTTATTTGAACTTGATTCTGACAAGTGATTTAGATAAGACAAGGATGGTATTTATTTGAGTAGATATGTCTTTTCTAATGCATACCTATAATAACAGTACATTTAAAACTCAGCATTAGCCTATAAACTGGGTACAGTAGTACCCTATTGCACTCTAGTTGGAAAAAACAACCAGCAAAGAATACCCAGAGAATAAACACGAATTGTGTGATAATTAACTGCTAAGTTGTGAATGAAAGCATAAATAAACAATAATATTGTAATTGTTTTCCCTCCTATGTAAATACTTTTTGAAAATAATTTCATTGGAATTACTATTGAATTCTTAGATTTATTGCTTTCTTCCAAAATGAAAACCATCCAAATTTCAACAGGATTTAGCATCAAGAGCTGTAACAATAAAAAAATAGCAAATTCAAACCTCCGATGAACATACTTCACTAAACAGCATTTTTCTTCATTGTTGGCTTTTGGTTGTTGTTATTTTGGCTAATTTGGTTTGGACAATTGACATTCAATATCTTAAAATTTCTAAACCCCTTTCAGAGTCTCTGAGTGGAAACAGAAAAAGAAAGAAGTGATTCAAACATATTCAAATAATGAAAGTAAAGAAAATCTGAGGAGAAATAAAATCTTTCATAAGCCAGGAAAAGGAGGCAAAAAGGCAAGAGGGTAGAGAGAAACCAACAAGACAAATTTAAAGTAGGAGAGAAAAATAATAAAAGGTATTATGCTGTTACAGAAATATATAAATAAATTAAAATAAACAGCATGTGGGAGTCGCTCCGCACCACCGGTCCGCAGAAGAAAAATAAAATAAAATAAACAGCATGTGGAAATCAAAAGGAAAGGGAGAAATTCTAGTAAAGGGTATTCTCTGTGGTTAAGGAAGAATTGCACAGGAAATAGAAGACCCAGGACCCAGCCTCACCCATTGCTAACTGGTTGTGCGACTTTCAGGATATTGAATCTCACTGCATTTCGCTTCCAACTCTGTAGAATCACTTTTGCCTCAGAGGTGTCAGATCACTTCAACTTTTCAAATTCTTTGAGAAAATGATTTTTGCATCTCCTTGTTTCTTCTTTGTTATAATGAACTTGCTACTGTAGACTGACTGAAAATAGCAAAGTGCTAATTTAATACAACTGCTTTTACAGGATTAAACAGTTAACAACATGGGTAAATGAGTCCTTGTTTCTCTAGATCTAGTTTCCTGTAACTCTTTATAATTTTGCTGAGTGTGTGTCACACTGATACAGCAAGAATGTCTGATTGTGGATTGATATCCCAGAAATACTAAGTATGTCTTCAGTTCTTTCTTACTACAATGAAAGCAATAAAAGAGAGTGAGATTAATTTGTCTGTGATAACTGAAGATCAAATTGAAATTTAGGGCCATACTTATATAAGGACAAAAACATTATTTGATATATTTCTATGTTTATAAATGTATTGCTGCTATTTTGCTTTTAAGTATTTCATTTAGTGTTTCCATTTTAATTATAATTAATGACCAAAATGAGATAATCTATCTAAAATGCTTACTAGAGTGCCTGGTATGTGGTAAATGTTCAATAAATATTAACTTATTATTTTTAACTTGAAAGTGTGTTTGTATTTCACAGCTTTTGTTTTCCATGTAAAATGATAATCTAGCAAAAGGCACATTTATGTATTAGTTGTAAAGATAGAAACCATTAAAATAATAAGGAAACAAGATAGGCAAAAGAAAGGAGACATGAATATATAAATTATGATTAAAAGAAATTTTTGACATGATTTGTTCTACAACCTGCTCTGTCGTTAAATAGTGTCTACACACACACACACACACACACACACACACACACACTTTAGAAATCCACGTCCCCAGCAGGAAGGAATAATTTTTAAGATGGATTAATTAGAGTTTGATTTATCACAAAAAGAAATACCCTTGGAGACTATGTTATTTATTAACATATGTACACTAGTAAAATTGCTCTATGTTTTTGTTCGGAAGGGTATCCCCCCCATTCTGTTCTGAAGAAACTAGCAATGCTTCTTTGTGAACAGAAAGTAGGTATCCAACAGGATCCAGCTTTAAAAATAGTGACAGAAGCCCCTTTAATATATGTGAAGTTTCCATCACAAAGGAGAAGTTGGTGGAGTGAGAATCACACTGGCAAGGAAGATCTTGTTCTGACTGGAAAAAGAGGATGATGACACTTTAGGATGATTTGAGAAAAAGTAGGTGTCCTGATCTTTATTTATGAATTTTGGTCACAAAAAAATGAAGATGTAGTAACCACTAAGGCAGGTGAACATGGCCCAAAGTCATCCCCCAGATTAATGGAAAGTTAGAGTAACAAAAAGCCACCTTTGCCCAGACAATGGTTTCAAAAAGAATTGAACAGATGGAGTATTTCAGAGCTGGGGACACAGAGAAGCCTCAGCACGGTCTCACTGATGGGCTAGTTTAGAGAGAGATAAGCTATTAGAAACTCAAAGTACTTAAAATATTAACACATCAAACCATCAGGAAACTGTGAACACACCAAGTTCTAACGCTCTGCACAAGTGAATGTCAATATATGAAAGAAAAATGAAGCTCAGTCTTAAGGAAGCCCAAATCAATGCTTGATATAGTTGAGAATGGACATGATAAAAGAGCCACATGATACTTTTCTTGATATTTCTTTAAACATTATTGTAGCCCTAGCTGGTTTGGCTCAATAGATAGAGTGTTGGCCTGCCGACTGAAGAGTTCCGGGTTAGATTCCAGGCAAGGGCACAAGCCCAGGTTGCGGGCTCAATCCCCAGTAGGGGGCATACAGGAGGTAGCCAATCAATGATTCTCTCTCATCATTGATGTTGCTATCTCTCCCTCTTCCTTCCTCTCTGAAATCAATAAAAATATATTTAAAAAATATTATTGTGAAGTTTATTCATTTAGTTTATAGTTGAGAGAGTCTTGCATATAACAGGCATTGTGTTGGGTAATAAGAAAATATTGGATGACTTGAAGTTTCCTATCCAAATGGAACTCAAAGTTTTATGGGTTAAAAAAAAAAACACACAATAAATTATTAAAGCACCAGTGATAGGTGTTTCCCACATCCAAGGCAAGTACAGAATACAGTGCAGGTAACAGCCCATACTACGTAGGAAAGATGGAGAAGGCATCTCAAGCAGGAGGGATCTGAATGGGCCTGAAAGATGAGGAGTTTTCTAGGCAGAGAAGAGGGAAGAGAGAGGACATTCCACACAGAAACAGCATCAACAAAATACCAAAGAGGAAAGGGGAGTAGAGACTCTTTGGGGAGAGGTGAAGGGTCTAGAGCAGCCGTGGGCAAACTGTAAGAAATTGGATTGTGTGCTATTCTATTGCTGTTATGTATCCAAACATGAGCATATCTAATCTGTGGTCCCACAGAGTCATAAGTAGATAACCCTAGTCTTGTGGAAATAACCAAAACTGCAGGCTCAATAACTATAAGGAAACAAAAGTTATTCTAGAACTAGATGAGCAATGCAAAATCAATAAAGTGAAAGCAATTCCCACACAATGTCAAATATTGACTAAATCTAGAACCAGATTGATTTTTAAAAAATGCATGGAACAAAAATTTTATTTTATAGCAGGCATTAGGATTAATGAAGATACTGATACTCAGCCCAAACAAAGAAATCTGGCAATAAACATGTAACAAAAGATCTAAATTAGTGATGCACCACTTGTTCTTCTTGCCTCAAACACTACATGGTATGGATGTTACTATATCCTCCTC
Organism: Myotis yumanensis; assembly: GCF_028538775.1. Lineage (NCBI taxonomy): Eukaryota > Metazoa > Chordata > Mammalia > Chiroptera > Vespertilionidae > Myotis > Myotis yumanensis. Next base: position 197,423,409 of record NW_027223753.1, on the reverse strand, counting down.
ATCCTTCACAACATGTACATGTACACATGAGTCTTTGTGCACAAGGAATGACACAGAATGTACTACTTTAGACCCAGTGAAGAACATCCAGGTAACTACTTAGCCAGTAAAACTTAAATGAGATCTCTCTTACTTCTATGTCCAAAGGGAAATATCATTGCACCACACTCACAAAACCCATGTGTTTTCTCCATCAGTAAATGCATGTCATATGTCAAAAATAAACTGGCCAAGAAAGTGTAAATAAATGATTCAATACAACCCATGACCAGTACTGGAAAAAATTCAGAGGGTACCACTCAGAGTATAACTCCTACAGACTGTGAATGAGGAACAGCAGGTTTCACATAATGGATGGTATGCGCTGTCAAGAGAATTAGGGGAATGACAGGAAAGCTGGAATGTGGATGGGTGCCATCACATCCTGTGAACTCAGACCCACCCTGACATACTGAGATGCCCTGCTTTAGGGTCTGCCTCCTCCATACAAAACTATAAATGTCCTCAAGGACAAAAAACAGCTCCATATTCACCTTTTTACCTCAATTCCCGACACAACTTAAACACCAAAGAAATCCATTAAGCTGAATCAACGTACAGAACCCACAGGATATGTCAAATACAATGATAAATAGGATATAAATAAAGTACAGCATAGGAAATATAGCCAATAATATTGTAATAACTAAGTGTGGTGTCAGGTAGGTAGCAGAGTTTTTGAGGGGATCATTTTGTAAGTTATATAAATGTCTAACCACTGTGCTGTACACCTGAAACCAATAAAATAGTGAATGTCAACTGTAATTGAAAAAATTTTAAATTTCTTTGAAAAGAACCACGATAAAGAAGGTAAGGAGAGCATAGTATAACCATTCACCATACCTGTGAAATTATTAAACTGACTTCAACAAGTGAGGTATTGTGGTTGACCAAGGAAGCCCAGAGAAGAAATAAGATGAAGCAGTATACTGAGGAGAGACTTTCTCTCAAGCGGAGCACAAAGAGTGTTGGCAGTTACAAGGGGGGTGGGGGAATCAGTAGGGATGGGGACCCTTGCTTCAGCCGTGGTACACAAGGAAATGCCATTCCTTCCACTGTCCAAGGACAGGTTTCTAGGCATCCTTTCCATTAAATTTTGGACTCACCTTTGTGACATTTCCAGTCATTTTCTGAACACAGCTCCTCAGTAGGTCATGGGAAGTGGTCAGCAAATCCCACTGTGCCTGGCACATAGTGGATATCACAAAAATTGTTGAATAACTATATTTAAATTTGTCCTCTCAAACTGGCTAATACATCATAGGCTATCATTAACTGTGGCCGACAACTGGCCACATGTCATTCCAGACTGAGCTCAAGCCAGGGCATAAAAATACTACCAATACTGATAAGAACAACCACCGCCAACATTTGATAGTGCCAGACACTGTTCCAGGTTCTTCATATGCATTAACTTGTTTATTCCTCGTTAATAATCCTATGGATTACTTTTATTATTACCCCAATTTTGTAGAAAACCCCCCTGGTGTTACAAAGGAACCATAGTGCCATTAAAATGGTAGCAATTTAGAAAGGTCGTGATTTTGTGTATAGCTGGTTGTCAGGCTTAATAATTATGCTCTGAGCTCTATAACCTTTGGGAACTAGCCTACTTGATGGAGGGGGAAAATCACCACTATCTTGTCAAGTAGACAGATTTTCACTTCTAGGATTTGGCGTCACAGTCTAGGGAGGGCCAGGATGAATTTAAAACTCACAGAGACAGGACTAGACTAACCAAGTGCTGACTGACACAAGCAAATTTAAACTTCTTCAAGTCATGCATTTAATCCCATTTGGAGTTCAAGAACTTGCAATTACTCGGCTGTATACAGTGACATTTCTAATGCATCATTGAAATTCAGGTCAATTTTTCAAGTGATGTATGAGATTATCCAATTCAATTCAAATATAATTCCATCTACCATGAACACCTTCTCAAGTCGATGAGTTTTCTTTACATCTAGAGAAGAGCCAGAGTGATTAATGAATTACAGTTTTACCAATGTAGTAATTAACATCTCATAAAGAGGTGAAGTACAGGACAGGGTAAGGGGACTCCCCCAGCCTGGTAATTAACCAAAATTTAATTTTCTAGGAAGGTGATGCCACAGCAGGAGGGGAAGATGAGGAGTTAACATATGTAATACTCTTTGTAATACTTTAAGCAATAAAACAACTAAAAAAAATATGAGGAGTTAACCTCCTAAGTTCCATGGAACCAGTGGCTCTTCTGGAACTCTAAACAATGGTGTATGTGCATGTGAGTTTTTTGGGGTGTGTGTGTGTGTGTGTGTGTGTGTGTGTGTGTGTTTATGCAAAGAATGTCCTTATTTTTGTTTAATTGCAGAAGCAGTCAAGAACCAAGAAAAGGTACAGAATCACAGCTATAAGATAATAAGTTTGCCCAGCCAGCGTGTCTCAGTGGTTGAGCATCAACCTATGACCAGGAGGTCACAGTTCGATTCCCAGTCTGGGCACATGCCCAGGATATGAGCATGAACCCCAGTGCTTCTATCTTTCTTTCCCTCTCCCTTCCTCTCCGAAATCAATTATATATATATATATATATATATATATATATATATATATATTAAAGATAGTAAGTTAGAATTAAGAAAATTTCCATAATTTACTAAACTTTCCACACTGAATTGAGGGAATACCAAAAAGTGTTTCATCAAAGAGGTTAAACTGATCTGGTGCTCTTTCCTAAAAAGTAGACATTCATGTTCTAGTGGAATGCATCACAATAACTGGCTAAGAGCCTGGTCCTGATGTTGGATCCTCAGGTTCCAATCCCAGACCCACTTCTTCCCAGTTGTATAAACTGGGAGAAGTTACCTAACATCTCTCTTTCTCAATCTTTTCATCAGCGAAAGGAATAATCTAACAACAGCATCTTCCTCCTGCTGGTGAGATAACACTGTTTACAAAGCCCTTATCCAAGCACCTGGCACTTAAGAAATGTAAGCTATTGTGGTTATGAGTGTATGCAATGTTACATTTAAAATTTTTTTCCAATTTGCAAGGATGCTTTTAGAGATTCCTGAAGGCTTAGCTGTCAGTCATATAAAACCTGACCTCCCTCTATATTTACTTTATGGTTCTTTTAATTATTTTGTTACATACCAACAAGTCAACCATTCATTTGTTTTCCAATGATAACATGTTGTCAGGTTTTTGCCAAGTTTCCTCAAATATGAATTGTGATTTAATTTCAAGTTAAACTTGAAACTCTTGGCACCTACACGCACTTACACTTGGCAAAATAGAACTTCCTATTCTCAAAAGGCTCAAAGAGTTCTTTTGAGTTTTTACAAAACAACATGTGTGTAAGGAATTAGGTAAACCAAAACTACGTACATTTAAAATTTCTCTCAGATCCTTTGTTTTTGATTAAAGGAGAAACATTTCCTAAACATGGAGTTAATTCTCTGAATTTTTAAGGGTGAAATGCATCAAGAAATAAAAAGATAATTAAAATATTTAACCAAAATTGGTTCTTTTGAAAGTGAATTATGGTTTGTCTTAGGATTTATCTGCAGAGAAAGGGAAGAGAATTGTACATGTTCTGGGTTCTCTCATTCCTGAAGAGCTGCTTGCCTTTAAAATGCTGTCCACAGGGACACAGAAAAGCCCCTGTTAGATGGAAGCAGGGAGATTGGCGTCATTAAAAATTTATTGTGCAATTTTTGGGGAAACTTACTTGTTTTTATACTGTCATTAACTAAGCCTCCCCAATGTTTACACTTTTTTGTATTCTTTTGTATTTTGTGAAAATGCCTTTGTATTTAGAAGTTAAGCTGAGGACATGTAGATGAGAAAGCACAATCATTGTAGCACTGAAGCTTCTTTTATCATTTATAAGCCACTGATAACAACTGCAAAATTATACTTGTCTTTTATAGAAACATATTAAACTGAGAGGACAATGAATTATCAAAAAGCTGATTTAAGTTCCATTCTGCATAAATAAGATCGCTTTAGCTCTTGATCATTTCTGGTATGAAAGATTCTAGATTATCCCCAAATAAGCTTCATAGATCTACGTGGATAAAGGAATTCACTAAAAATAAACCTTTAGTCTAACTCCCAGTTCCTAGGCTGAAAACTTTCTTAGCCACTCAAACTTTGGTTTATGGCACCATAAAAATGATCAATATTCACATTCAAATTGGATGTCAAATTGCACTGATTCTGGAACTGGCAGAGCTAGAATACACACCCGCTCCTCTAACTTCATTTTCACCATCATAATCCAAGCCCTTCTCATCTCCTCATGTCTTTACTACTGCAATCCCTTTCTACTTCCCACTTTTTTTCTTCTGTGTACTGTTACATTTCTCATCTGACATTTACAATCACATCTGCCTTTACAGCCCTACATCTTAGGCTATTGCTTAATGGACAGTGGCGTTAGAAGCCAATCTCTTCTCACGGACTGGAGTGAGCACAACACTCCCCTTCCCAGTCTTACATAAAATGCTCCTACTTTATCTGGTCATGTGGTTTGAATGAGAATTATCATACTCTAAGGGACTTTGCCCTCCCCAGTCTCCTAATTCAAGTTTTAGCTGTGTTGTTGTTGTTTGTTTGCCTTTTGCAGCCCAAAGTGTCTCCATTGCATAGACCAGTGGTTCTCAACCTTCCTAATGCTGCGACCCTTTAATACAGTTCCTCATGTTGTGGTGACCCCCCAACCATAAAATTATTTTTGTTGCTACTTCATAACTGTAATTTTGCTACTGTTATGAATCATAATGTAAATATCTGATATGCTATATGTGTTTTCCGATGGTCGTGATCCACAGGTTGAGAACCCTGGCATAGGCTAAACTCCAGTTAGAACAAAACATTCCATTTAAAGCTCAGTTCAGTACCATCTTGTCCAGAAATGACAAGTAAATCAATGCCACTCCCAGCTATGTCTAAGTAATCTGCTCAGGTGTAATAGCTTCTTTACACCTCTCTTGTGACACTCTATAATAATATTAGTATATGTGTCTAACTTTCTCCCTTCTAAGTCATTTGGTAGTAAGACCTTTTCTATAATAAACACCCAATAAATACTTGTTGAATAAATGAATGATTGGCTGGATGAAGAAAACAATTTTTGCAAAGGATTCTCTAAGGCTTTTTGTTTTTCACCCAGATGTTTGGCCGCACAGAAACACTTCCGAAAAGGAAATAAATCAATTGGTAATAAATGGTGTTTGCTCTAAGCTTCCATTCAAGTCATTGTAACCCAATTCATGTCACCACAATGTTCAAGCTGCATGTTTGTGCTTTCCCAACTTTCACAGCCAAACACCTGCAGTTGACCAAGCACACATACCAAAGTATTTTTAACATGACTCAAATGGATCTAGAGAGTTGAAAACTTCCCAACATCCAGCTGAGCACAAACTAAATGTCAGTGTTTTCACAGAGACTGATTTAATAACATAGGAAAACCTGGGATTTCTCTTCTGTTTAGCGACTTTTTCCAATGCTGAACATAAAGGTTTCGGGCCTATTTTTCTTTCTTTCAGTCTGAGAGAAAATGCAACTGACCCCTAGCTACTATAATCTCTCTCACAACCCTTTTCCATTTCAATCAATGATTTCCACTGAACAATGCTACTAAAATTCTTTTTCCCTTTAGAGTGACAGTAAAATCAGCCACATCACTATTTGTCACTTTTAAACTGGGCTCTGTGAATTTCAAAATTCGGGCCAATTTGTACTCAAGGCATCAAAAATATTTCCTCAAATAACTTTATGTTTTAGGACACTGTAAGCTAGCTTTATGTTCTTTAAGATTAACTCTGTAAAATCAATAATACATGGCCAAGTTTATAACCTATATAACTAACACTATTTTATAAGGTTTTTGAGTTTGTTTGTTTGTTTGTTTGCTTGTTTGCTTGTTTGTTAATCCTTGCTCGAGGATATTTTCCCACTGATTTTTACAGAGAGTGGAAGGGAGGATGAGAGACACAGAGAGAAAAACAATGTGAAAGAGACACATCAATTGGTTGCCTCCCACACGTGCCCCAACTGGGGTGGGAATCAAGCCCACAACCGAGGTATGTGCCCTTGACCGGAATCAAAGAACTCTAGACCCTTCAGGCTGTGGGCCGATGCTCTCTCCACTGAGCCAAACCAGTGAGGGCATGTAGTTATTCTTTTGGTGAGCAGAGAGAATAGTATTGCATTTCAGATTTTGAATCCCTTAAGGAAATAAGAGTAAGGAACTCATTATTTATATTGCACCTAGTAAATCAATGTATATGTTTAAAATGTAGTGGGGTCCTAGCCGGTTCGGCTCAGTGGATAGAGCATCCATCTACAGACCAAAGATCCCTGATTCCATTCTGGTCAAGGGCACGTACCTTGGTTGCAGGCTCCTCCCCAGCCCGGGCCCTGGTCAGGGCTCATGCAGGAGGCAACCGATCGATGTTTCCCTCTGTGTTTCCCTCTCTCTTCCATTCTCCCTAAAAAACAATGGAAAAATATCTTTGGGTGAGGAATAACAAAAATATAAATAAATAAACATTAAATGTAGTGGGATTATTAATGACCATATAGTAAATGGAAATAAATATTTTGATCTGGAAAAAGTATATATATTCTCTACTGAGCAAAACTCAAAATCATATAACTTTGCTTATAAGAGGTTTGCATATAAGCATAATCAACACCCACATCTAACTTTGCTCAAAAGCATTAAATGCCTACTATATACATAACATCTCAGTAGGTTTTAAGCAGCATCATATGGTTGCCTTTTCTTTTTCCAGAGGCTATTTACATATTTGGGGAAGGGGGTTGTATTCATAGCCATCATTGTGTAACCTCAACAAGTTCCTTTAGATGTATGTCCTTGGGCTGCCCTTAAAACCAATAGGTAAATGTACTGTATGAAAACGTTCTAAGTTACTTGATCTATGTATTATTGACTTGTATCTAAGACTATACCTACTTCAGGATGGTACTTATGTGGAATGCTTTATCCTATCCTCCAATCTATGACCTACCAGCTTGATAATGAGATTTTAAATTCCTGCCATTGTTATTATTTTAGGTTTTGTGTGTGGGTTTTTTTGTTGTTTGTTTGTTTTTTATTAATTTCAGAGAGGGAGAGAGAAAGAGAAGCATCAATGATGAGAGATCATTGATTGGCTGCCTCTTGCACGCCCCGCACTGGGGATCAATCCAGCAACCCAGGCATGTGCCCTGACCGGGAATCGAACCATGACCTCCTGGTTCATAGGTCAGTGCTCAACCACTGAGCCACACTGGCAAGGGTAGGTTATGTTATTGTTTTCACAGGATGAGTACATTTGACAAACTGAAGGTAAAAAAGAAGTACCAGAAACTTAGAATTCATTTGTAGGAGGTCTTCAAGCTATATGATTGGCAAATTCCTCTCTAATCTTCCACTCGTGGAATTGCATTACAGCTTGCTGTTACCTTCTATTTCTGAGTTTTTCTGTAATATGCAAGTTTCTATTTTTCTCTAATTATGATATTACTAGAGGCCTGGTGCATGGATTCATGCACCAGTGGGGTCCCTCAGTCTGGCTTGCACCCTCTCACAATCCGGTACCCCTCAGGGGATATTGGATTGCCGGTTTCAGCCCTATCCCCTGGCCTGTGGAAAACGGGCCGAAACCAGCAATCTGACATCCCCCAAGGGATGTAGTAGTGTGCAAAGCAGCAGGCAGCCAAGGAGGAGCCTGAGCCTGGGCCAGGGGCCGCGCAGCTCCCGCTCATCCTGGCCCTGCTACTCCTGCAGCTACCAATTGGTAGCACTGCTGCAGAGGCAGGAGAGGCTCACAGCTGGGCTCGCCAGCCATGAGCTCAGTGTCTGGCGCCCAACGGTCAGCTGAGCAGTGCTCCCACTGTGGGAGCGCACTGACCACCAGTGGGCAGCTCCTGCATTGAGTGCCTGCCCCGTGGTGGTCAGTACACGTCATAGTGACTGGTCGACCGGTCATTCGGTCGTTCAGGCTTTTATATATATATATATTCAGGAAGAAAATCCTCGAGTGTAGGAAAGGGATACAGACTACTTTGAACTGTTTTAATGAAAATAATCTTATTTTCCTAGAAATCTTTGGAACTTCTCCCTGAGATCCCACAGAGCTTGGTGCAGCCTGAGTTTCTGGGACTGGCTCTTTCCAGGTTATTTTGCTTGTCCTCAATGCAGTCTGTGCTGCTCCCGGCTGAAATTAGCCGAGCAGATGAAAGCCATCATTCCCTGGACTCCTGGACAAAGATAAGGTAAAAGTGGTAGTCACGGTGTCACTACAATTTGGATTCACAGCATTTAACTTAATATGCATTTATCAAAATATTGTCATGTTGAAGACACTGAATGTGACCTCAGACCTCACTCATTGAAATAAGGCAGAATCTTGCAGAAATATAGATGTCACAACTTTTTGTTTTTGCCAATGGGGAAAGAAGCTGGGAAATGAATTATGGGTTACACTTAAATTTGGCTTTAAGAGATGAGAGGCAGTCTTCATAGCCTTGATAGAAAATATTAAAAAAAAACAAAACAGCAAAAAAAATATTTTTTGGCATTTACCAAGTGCAATAATTTAAGACCGTCAAGTGTTCTTAACAAATTTGAGTTATTACTATTTATGATTATTATCACTTTCTACCTAACATTTGAGTTATTACTCTTTATTATCACTGTTACTTTCTACTTAATTTATTATTACTACCAGAGGCCCGATGCACGAAATTCGTGCAAGAGTAGGCCTTCCTTCCCCCAGCTGCCGGCACCGGCTTCCTTCTGGCATCCAGAACCTGGGCTTCCCTTGCAGTCCAGGCTTCCTCCAGAAGGTAGTTGGGAAGGATGTCCGGTCTAATTAGCATTTTATGCTTTTATTATTATAGATTACTTTATTAAAAAAAACAGTGTTTTTTTTCCCACCTGTGGGAACTTGAGAAATCAGACAACTAACATGTATTGAGCAACTAACCCATGTCAGGCACTATAGTATGGATTCAACATACATCTTTTTGCTTAGAGTAGTACTAAGACTGATCTTGTATGTGTGTTACATGTCATTGAGTCAGCCTGGTAACTCTATGAATGAGTGATGTCCACAATGCCCTATCCTCAATAGACCTGCTCAGCTCCTATAGCTCAAGCCTAAAACCCTTTTATGAAGTCTTTCTACAGTGTATTTATCTAAATCTCAGAGTGAAGCAACCACTCATGATAAACCAACTGACTGAATGAAGTCCTCTAGTTCTTTAGAGAGCAAACAGGCATTTGAAGTTGCTAAAAGCATAACCTGCACATTGGGTACATCTGCACATTGATCAGTGAACTCAGAATATTCATTTCATGCATTCATTTTATATAGCCAACAAAAATAACGTTCTAGAATCATAACTTGTGTATGATTTGGTAGACACTGTTAAAGGTTTTAGCACTGTTTATAATAAAGGGTTCTGAAATTTTAAAAACCTACAGTCTGCATTCTCTTGAGTTTCTAAATTTCCTTTTGTACTCTGAAGTATCATTGCATTTATGTACTACATCTTTCTATTCTTCATTAAGAATATCTTTATTCTTAATGAAGAATAAAAATTATTGCTTTTATTTTGTCCCAGAGACATGGCTTGTTGTACACAACTGACTCTGTCCTTCATTGGAATAATTAATCTTGATCTACTTTTAGCTTTCTGCCATCCCCCCGACCCCCAATTTTGCTTCCAAAGACAGTAGATCCCCTTTCTACCTTAACACACTTAGTGAAGCACTGTTAGTTTTAGACCTGCAAGAAACATTTCAGAAATGTCTTTCTAACTTTGTTTTCTGATAACGTAACTCATCACTGGTTTCAGAGTTAAACCTCATTTGAACACCAACTCCAACATAGACAAGTCAAGTGACCCTACTTTAGGCAAATTTTATGACCCCTCTGACCTCCTTTCTCACCAGCTTCCTGTGAATAGTCGTGTCTACCTCAACACAGAGTTGGAGGGATCAAAACAATGACATACCTAAGGTGCCTACTACCTGTTACCAGCAATTTCAAATGGTTCAGCTAAACAGATGCTGCTTCCACCCTTTCCATGGAAGAGGCTGGCCAAGCAGGGATTTCCAGGGCAATTGACCTCCCTGAGATAAAATGCAATGCATCTCATTCCAAGTCCACAGAAAACAAGGGGAGCAATAACCTTTATGGCTAAGATGGCTAAGATTTTTTTGTCTTTTTTGGCTTTTGTTAGTTTTGGTAGAAAATCAACCAAAAATTGGCTTTGCCTTATCTACTACAGAACTTCCCTAGAGGAATATAAAGTGATTTTCTTTCCGGTTCTTTGGTCATTTTCCAGTTCTCTAAGGGTTATATTTGTTGACATATGCAGTAACATTTTTTCCTTTTTCCCCCTTATGAAAGCCCAGGCCGGAATCCTAATTTCTTGAACACTGGGTGTTTTGTTAAATTCCTATTACAAGTTTTCATCACCCTTGATAAGAAAAGACTTTCAGAAAAGACCATAAAGACCACAGGACCCGACTGTTCACAGATACTACTGTTTCTGAAAGGCAACTGAATAAAAACTGCTGACTTCAAACATTGCCTCGGTTTCTACATCAAGTAACAAAGATATCTTTAAAAGTTTTTTTTTACTCCAACTTCTAGACAGACTTTTTTGCTTTCTTTAACAAAAGCTAACTTCTTTTTTCCTTTACTCTTTCCCAGCGGAGCAAATCCTCATTCTGTTCCTAAAACCCATCAGTTCCCTGCCTCAGGGCAAAAACTCCATTTGACATTAATGGGAACTCCAAATCTGGCTCAGAAATGTGGGGACAAGGCACGGAGATGAGACCATAACCAGGCCATGAAATTTCATATTCATAACCTCAGATTTATTCCTCATGATGTTCAAGTAGAATAATGAAAATATATCAGGATTTCAGCAGCATTCTTATTTTTGCTAGTTTTATCATTAATTTATTTAGAAAGATGATTGTCAGAGATGGAGAGAGGAAGACTACAGAAACTTAAACTAGAGCTACAGATTTATCCAGGAATCCTCTAAAGGATTCAGTCTAATGTTTCCCTCATGTTTTGTTTCCACAGTTTTTCAATCCTTTCTCATCAGGCTCACCCACTGTGTATATCAGATTTTTATGACATTCTGATCAGCTTTTCTGAATCAAAACAAAATTGGCACAGACTATTAATGAAACTAGTAAGTCACATCAATTCTCATAAATGTCTTTTAATCACGGGTAATCTTGGTTAAATTCCTGTTCTTTTTATATTTAAAACTCAGGAGTAATAATTATTGTTTAACTACAAAAGATTTGTGTCCACACTAGTTATAGTTTATTTAAGCTTTTACAGGGAAAATTTGGGGGGAATTATCATTCCTTTTCAATATCTTGAAATGAAAATTTATCTGTGGCCACCTAGCAATGATTTCTACCTACCAAATGTTACTAATGGATACTGCTGGATCAATATGAATGGTTTCCTTTTTTTCTCTTTTCTTACACCTCTTTATTCTCTGAATTTTCTAAATTTTACATAATAAGCATGTACTCTTCTAGTATAAATTTAAAATATTTTACTGTAATGTGGTATTAGCTAACTTTCTCCAAGGCCAAGTTCCTCACAGATTTGTGGAGGAGGTATGTTCTGAACAAGATTTTGAATGGAGGTAGTGTTGTCACTTGGAGGAAGTGAGTAAAAGAGGAGCAATGTTCAGAGAGCAGTGACAAGGATTATTTCACCGGATATACCATCTGTGTGGTTAGAACTTACGAAAATTTGCATCCACTACAATTTTCCCAGCAAGGATAATGCAAAAGCAAGTTTGTATTTCATAATGGTGATTCCTTGTAGCAAATGTTTGCATGATTTACATAGTTGGCTAATTTATTCTCTTTGATTGATTACTGATTACTATTCTGTCTAGTTCATTGGCTTTCATACTTTTCTGTTCATAAACCACTGTAAGAAATATATTTTAAATGACAACTCAGTATACACATGTGCACACCATTCACATCACATCAACTTTAATATCTACATTTATATTAGAACTCCTATCTATAGCTATCTAAAAGAAAATCGTGTATTACAATACCTACTCTTGTAACTATTCTATTCTATTCCATTTTTTTAAAAAAATACTGGTAATGACTTACTAAATCAATTCTATTATTCCTGGATAGGTGGTCATAGTTTAAAAACTACTAGTTTGGTACACTCTTTTTTTAATATTTTATTGATTTTTTTTTACAGAGTGGAAGGGAGAGCGATAGAGTTAGAAACATCGATGAGTGAGAAACATCAACCAGCCACCTCCTGCACCCCCCCCACTCCCCCTCCCCTACCCAACCACCCCCACTGGGGATGTGCCCACAGCCAAGGTACCTGCCCTTGATCAGAATTGAACCTCGGGCCCTTCAGTCTGCAGGCCGATGCTCTATCCACTGAGCCAAACCGGTCAGGGCAGTTTGGTACACTCTTAAGTGACAAAGTCTCCATTGCCTGAAAGAAGAAATTTAGCAAATTATATTACAGGAGTCTTGGCTTAATCTGAAAATCCCCAGGCTTGTGGAAATATAAAAGACCAACAATGTTCTAGAAACAGAATCATCAGGACTTTTTTATGGACTTTCTGACGGAGGCAAGAAAGAACTGAAGATGACTCTGGCGTTATGTGCCTAAAGGATCTGAGAGTCCAGTCACCCTGTGGACAATGTTGGAAACACCAGAAATGGATAATGATTTTCAGGTATGATGTGGTCTTTTGCTTGTTCTTTGAGACCAAAATTTTTCATCCATTTCAAAATGATCAAACTTCTCAATCTGTCATCTGGCCTGTTTTACTTTTTATTACTTTTATGTCTTTTATTCTCCATTAATTTATAACCATGATTTCTACTTCCTTCTTCACTTGCTACATTACTGAGTGTGGTATTCTGCCAGGATATAAGTGCCAGACATGTTAAAAAACTAACTGATTTACTGAAATATGATTTTCTAAAAAGTCGAGTGTATGCAATTCTCTCCTCCTTATTCTCCACCTCTCAGGGACAAAAGGGCATATTCTCTACTTGAAAGAGGGGTCTGACCTAAGTAAGATGAAACTTAGTTCAAATCCCAGCTCCTGACACTTACTAGTCTTGCAAACTTGGAGAAGGGCATAACTCCTTGATTAGTCAGAATGTTTATAGTAACAGTGACAGAATGCCAAATCAACCTGGTCTGAGCAAAAAAGGAAATTGTTGGCTCACATGACTGAGTCATTATCTGGTAAATATTGACTCTGGGAATCTAAGGCTCCTTCTGCCAGTCCTCTTTTCGCCTCCGTTGGCTTTATTCTCCATTTCACAACATCTCTCTTTGGAAAAAAGATCTCTAACAACTCCGAAGTTACATTCTACAACCTAACCGGGGAAAGAGAATTGCTTTCCCAATTATTCCAGAAAAATGCTCTGAAGCTAATGCTCATTGGTTTTAATTTGCCTGAGTTGGGTCATATTCCCATCCTTGAACCGAACTCTGTGGCAGAGGTCCACTGCCCTCTATGCTAAGCCTGGAATAGGGACCCACCCCTAGAGCAGAGGGGGCCCAACCATCTGAACCACATGGGTGGAGAGAAAGAGTTCTCCAAAGGAAAATTAGGATATACATACAAGGAGAAGAAGAGGCAAAAAATAACAGATGACCATTTTATCTCTTTATATCTAAAAGCCTTAGCTCTCCAGTATCTAAAATATGAATAATATTGCATAAAGTTAGGGTGAGGATTAGAAATAGCAAGCAGGTAAAGACCATGGCAAAAGAATAGGTACTCAATGAGGGAACAAATGACAAATGATAAGTTAAATGAGGTAAAATGGTAACCATAGGTGAATCTGGGTAAAAGGATACACTTTCCTTTTAATATTTTAGTGTTTTTCTACTTTTTAAAGTTTGAAATCATTTCCATATAAGAAGCTTTTTTTAAAATCGTAGTTTCTCAGTAACTATCATTTATACCTCTCCCAAGCCTGGCTGAACAATATTGATGGTCATGAGAACTTTTTAATGATGGCATTGCTTTTGGTCCTTCTAAATGTGTTAGAATCTTATGCTACTAACAAAGGCAATTTAGTACAGATATTGGGAGCCAGTGTATTTAAGCAGGCAATTTTTTTAAAAATTCACTAAGTGAAGCTAGAGATACCATTCAATCAAAATTTGTTATCAGGTATCGTAAATATTATAAAATACCAATTTGGGAAAATTCTATTGATCACCAGAGATTCCCAGAGCTCCCTTGGAAAGTGGTATTACTGTAGATGTCAGGCTCATGGTATTAAATGTATAAACCTAATCAGCTACTCAGTGATAGGAGAGTAAGTGAGAAATAAAGACCTGAGGGGTATTTTCAGGATAGAGGAGCAGGAATTTGCCATTCTTTCTCAAGACAGAAAGATAAGGAATAGAAAATGTCTAGGGACAACCAGAATCCACTTAGGAATTTTAAAAAATCACTTACATATGAATTTACAAAAAAAGGAAAAATTTCTAAGAGTCATAAAATGATAACTAAAATACTGTCTGAAATCTTGATTTGCCTCTGGAGTCAAGAATTTATGGTGCATCACCTAATCAGATGTGGTTTGTGTTTCATGATGTGAACAGTTCTGGAATATCCCTTCTCGCTGAGGAATTAATGGCTGAATCCTCAGAGCTGAGAGAGGCAAGCTATCCAAATCTTGAGATCATCAGATTCACCAGCCTATACTGAGGAGTCCATTTTCTCTTAATTGAAATCCAAATCGCCCTAGCTGGTTTGGCTCAGTAGATAGAGCGTTGGCCTGCAGACTGAAGGGTTCCCTGTTTGATTCCGGTCAAGGGCACATGCCTGGATTGCAGGCTCAATCCCCAGTAGGGGGCGTGCAGGAGGCAGCTGATCAATGGTTCTATCTCATCAGTGATGTTTCTATCTCTCTCTCCCTCTCCCTTCTTCTCTGAAATCAATAAAAATATATTTTAAAAAAAGAAAGAAAGAAACCCAAATCACCATTACGGACCCTGGAAAATATGGCTGCATTTACAATGAAATTTGAGTGACTTGCATAAAAGTGGGACTAGGGATACAATGTTTACATTCTCAAGTGAAAAAATTTGTCAGTTCACTTTTCACACTATTTAGCCCACGAAGGGGAAGAAGGGAAATGTGGAAATGGGCATATAGAAACAAGAAGGGGGGAAAAAACAAAAATAGAGAGTGAAAGGAAAAGAAGGTAACACCAGAGTTTATATTGACTTATTTTCATTTTTTTTTTCCTTGGGCTAAACTGACCAAAAGTTAAGGCTTTTGAAGGAAAAGCAAGGACCCATATATCTGAATGCCATACGTACTTAGTCCAGAAGAGAGCATTTAGTTTAGATGGGTCCAGTTCCTGTTTTATAAGTGGGAAAATTGAGGCTTAAAGCTGTTAAGTAATGTGGCTATCATTGTGCCTACAAGAATGACAACTCTAAGGCAAGGACTTCACTTTTCTGGATTATAAGGAAAAGTATTTCCTTAGAAAAAATCCATAATTCAGCACAGGTGCACAGATAAAAACAAATGAACCCTTAGATCACCACAGAGCCAAAGTGTTTTTTTGCTTAAGAATTCTGTGGCTCACCCATTCTTAGTTTACCTTATTTATTACAACATATCAGCAATGGATTGTGAGCATTTATTTCCAGATTCTTCCTGAATGAAGGCCAGGGATAAATAAAAGGAACTGGGTAGCAGAAGGAGTTACTCCTTCTAGAGAAAATTCAACGTAAGATTTCCCTTTTAAGTTCCAGAGATATTGATTACTTTAAGCAGGTTATTTTTTAAGAAAACAAAAGACTCAAGAACCTTTGAACCTCCCGCTTTACCTGCCTAAACGAATTTAAAGAGAAAAACCTGCTTAAAGAAAGGGAGCTAGTAGTATCATAAGTGAACTGAGTGTGGCAGACAGAGAGGAACCTGCAAAGTCTGTTAAGACTTCCCTCTGTGTGTCATTGTTTCTGGATGTACCATCAAGAATTTGTTTACAGAAGTTTGCTCTTTCTCACCTACCTTTACTTTCTCTTTGAAATGCCCCACCTCTGCCCTCCTCTCCTTAGTCCAGAACAACATTTAAACCTCAACTGCCCATATTGTCTTTGGAATCCATATTCTTAGGGCACTCTCATATGTACATATGTAAAAAAATTGGTTCTTTTCTCCTGTTAATCTGTCTCATGCCAATTTGATTATTAGACCAGCCAGAAGAACTTAGAAGGGTAGACGTAAAGTTATTTTTCCTCCTCTACAACATAAAAGATTTTTGTGTAGTGTTGTCATGCACAGTGTATATTTGTTGGGCTATGGTTATCTGCATTTGTTCCTCTTGATTTGGTGACACATTCTCATTTCATTGATGTGCGCCAAGATCATCTATCCAAGTGCCTCTAGTCAGGTGGTAGGCCCATGACTCAAGCTGAGCCAATTGGATTCTCCCTTGAAGGTCTTTAAATCTTGAGTCAAAATGCAAAGGCCTAGAGATATTCAATTTTAGGGTAGAAGAGATTGTCCACAATTTCCTACCACTTGGACTCCTAATTCCTATCTTTCCCTGAGTTTATACCTTCCCCTTTTGTTCAGTAGAGTTGGCCATTATCATTTTAATTTATGTCTTTTCTGTTTAAATTTCAGCTCTTACCTTGCTCAGAGCTCAAGACCTACCATGTTACCTGTACTTAGAAGACCTTCAGTGAATATTTTTGGAATGACTGCTATAATCAAGGTAAATATTGGCTACCATTGAAACACATAGGTTGATCACCTCACATGGTCTTGAGGTACATGTAGAGAAGACTTTACCAGAGGAACATGATTGAATGTCATCTTTTTACCTCCCACAGAGACTTTTACAGAGTCAATGCTCAATAAATGTTTGAATCAAAACGATGAAATCCTATAACTATAAATAGAATTTCATGGAAACTGAAATTGATAAATTCTACTAATGGTGTTTTACAACCTTCTAAGATTTGTTGTAAAGTATGTAATAGGCCAACACAGACTGGAAAAATTAAATCTTGCCCAAGTTGGTAATTTTCATCTCCCTTTCCTTTTGTCATTGAGAAATGTTACCATCTTTTGAGAGCAACAGAGCTGAGTTTTTCTCATCCAGGCCTGAGGAATAACAAACAGACCTGCCTTTCTTTGAATGCCAGAGACAGTAACAGGAAAAGCTAGGGAAAATTCTCAGGAGGAAATGCTAATTTGACCCCTCTCCACAAAATGTTAACACTTGACAGCTCTATGTTTTATGAGTCTGACACCAAGTTATTATCAGAGTAAAGGAAGCCTTTTGAGTTATAAACAGGGTTTGACTTTCTTTGAAAAAAGCCTACATGGGCCCAGAAACTGAAAATGTTTACTGGGCCTATGTAAGGTTTGGATCACTCTGACAATGTAATTTTTTGCCCATAACCTTTATAGTCTTTGCTTCTGGGCCTAAAAGAACATATTTTCTTCGTTTATTACCAAAGGTGAAGAATTGGGAAAACTGTATTGATGAAAAATATATAAAGAAAAACTTAAGAGTAGAATATTGTCAACAGTCTGCCACTTTAGGATTGTGCAAATAGATTAGAATAGTATGTTGAACCCAAGCAATAAACGTCTATTAAAACCATTTCTATTCTACTTAGATTTTTAGGTGTTACTGGCATTGATCTGGTTATATACTCTTCTACTAAGGTGTTCAAAGGAAGTTTTAGATAATTCGAAACACACTTTAGTGTGAATAAAGTCAGTCCCAAGATTTTGTCATTTGGGACAAATGACATGATAGTGCATGTCAATTATAGGACCAAATGGTTGAATAACAGTCAAAAAATGTGAGTTTGAGTTGCATATTGTTTGCCAGCTGTAAAAATTTTTAATCTCTGAGTTTTGGTTTCTTCATCTCTAAAAATATAATAGTAATTTTTATGGGGATCTTATGAGGATTAAGTAGAATAATATATATTAAAGCATTTTGTCTACTCTAAGGGACTATTCAGCAGATGATGATGATGTTGGTGATGATGAACTAAAAGCAGGGGGAAAAATCACTTTAAAACAAAAGTGTCTTCACAAATAGGGCAAAAGATTTCAACCCACATGAAAGTCTACAGAGAACTCTGCATCTTTGCTGAGAATCTTCACTGTGCCTTTTCCCGTCCAAATTTGTCTTCTTATAACTTCTGAGTGAGGATTTGAAGCAGTTGATAGACATGGTTTCTATGTTGTTCTTGCCCATAGATCTTAATATGGTACTATGAATCACTTAATTTAAAATGATGCCAATCATTGGTCACAATAATGATAACGAGGAGTTTTTTTCCAGATATCTGCTTACCTCTCAATCAACTAAAGGTTAATTTTAAAACATTTGGTAATTTTATATGTCTGATCTTCTCAGAGTAAAGAATATGGTCTTTAAGACCTGGATTTCAGCCCTAGCTCTGCCACTTACTGGTCATGTGACCTTGAAATAAGTTAACTGAGCTTAAGAGTTCTCATTTGAAATGGGGATAGTTACATCTTTTTAAAAAGGTCATTGTAAGACATACATGGCATGACATATGTAAAGTGCTTAATAGCATCCAGTACTTGGTGGGCGACAAATAATTAATAACTGCTGTCAACCCTAATACAACTCTTCAGAATTTGCATAGTGGACCGTAACTATTACAAGGGCAGGATTCCTCCTGAGACTTCCATAACTTCCTGGAAATGGGAGGCCAGCAATTCTCTGGAAACTGCTGAAATGTTTGCTTCCAGATCTGATGAATTCCAGGACTTGTGAAAGATGCAGAAGTGAAACCATTAACTAACATCTGCAAAAATCATTGTATATGGATGGGTAAAAATTTTGAGCCAGTTCTCATTGGATTCCAACCATATTCCAGTTCTTCATGTGTAATTTCTACTTCTTTTTTGTACTTTTCTTTGGACTTGGTTCATATCTTCTTCTGTTAATGTCAGTGAATTCCACTATGGCCTCATGAACAAACTTGTTCTCCTGTGTTGTGCGTAGAAGTTGAAGACTTGATTATGAAGGGACAAATGCAACTATAATTAGAAGAAGCTACATCTTATGTGACTTCACAGCTGGAAGGAATGTGTGACTCTGTGGTAAATTCTTCTTTTTCCCATTTGTTTGTCAGCTGTTTGGTCTATTGAAAGCTGGAAAGGATACCCTCTCGTTTTCCTCTTGATCCTGTGCATTGGTCCTTCAGTTCTAAAATAAACACATGATTCTCATCATAAGAAAACAAAATTGTGTAACTATGTATGGTGTTAGATGTTAACTAGACTCATTGTGGTGATCATTTCACAAGATATACAAATATTAAGTTACTAGAGTCCTGGTGCATGAAATTCATGCATGGGGGGAGGGGGAGAGGGCGGTGTGTTCCTCAGCCAGGCCTGCACCCTCTCCAATCTGGGACCCCTAGAGGGATGTCCGGCTGCCCAGTGGGATTGGGCCTAAATGGGCAGCCAGACATCCCTCTCACAATCAGGACTGCTGGCTCCCAACCGCTTGCTTGCCTGCCTGCCTGCCTAATTGCCCCTAACCGCTTCCAGCTGCCAGCCTGATCACCCCCTAACCACTCCCCTGCCAGCCTGATCGATGCCTAACTGCCCTTCCCTGCCAGCCTAGTCACCCCTAACAGCCCTCCCCTGCTGACCCAGTCACCCCTAACTGCCCTCCCTTGCCAGCCTGGTTGCCCCTAACTGCCCTCCCCTGCAAGCCTGGTTTCCCCCAACTGCCCTCCCCTGCAGGTCTGGTCCCCCCCAACTTCCCTCCCCTGCAGGTCTGGTTTCCCCCAACTTCCCTCCCCTGCAGGGCTTGTCCCCCACAACTGCCCTCCCCTGCCGGCCATCTTGTGTCCACATGGGGGCGGCCATTTGTGTGTTGGAGTGATGATCAATTTGCATAGGACCTCTTTATTATATAGGCTTATGTACATCTGAAACTATAATGTTATATGTTAATTATATCTCAATAAAAATCAATAATAAATAAATAAACTAAATGCATGAATGCAAATTTAAAATATATTTCAACAAGCCCTCATTATAGGATAATACAATTACATGAAGCGACTGGGCAGAATTTATAAACAATTCTATGAAGTTTTTCTGAAAATTCATAGAAAAATTTTACTACTAGGAATATAAAAAGCAAGGCCTGCATTTACATAGTTGTGATCATTTGAAGCCTAAGGCTAACCTGAATATTGTTTATAAGTGAAACTAACAGTTTACTACTGAATTCATTTACTTAAAAACTTTTCTTTATAACTTTAGTTTCACTCCATCTCATTTATTTTTTATTCTGTTTTCTTATCTGGCAGTGTCTTGTCTTGGCCTACTTCATTTTAATTAATTCCTTTATTTATAAATTAATAATATCATTACAATATAATCACTAATTTGAGTGTGTGTGTGTGTGTGTGTGTGGTGTTTGTTACATTAAAATAATGGTACAAATTCAAAAGCTTATTGTAGTCATATGAAGCCAATTAGAGTTCTCAATATTAAAAAATGGCAAAGCTCAGATTTCTGCCCCTTTTTTTGCTGTCATCTGCATGGGGTTTCTTAGCGAGTCTTGTGGCCTGAGAGTGGGGGGCTGACAGAGGAAACCCAGGCTGCCTCTCTGTGCCTCCAATAACTGTCACCATTGCTGTCACCATTGTCCTGACCATCAAGAGACACCTGCTCACTGAGCATGAAAACGCCCTCCGCAGTGAATGTGGAGCCAAGAATCCCACTGCGTCAGCCCCACCCAGCGGGGACATTAGGAAGCGGGACCAATGTTATATCATCTTAGCAGCAGCAGAAGTCAGTCATTACACTGGGGGAAAAGAATCATTCCTCAGAGTCTATTTCACCTCATCTGAACAATCCTTTTTGCCTGGTCGTCAAAGCTAAATCCCCCCCCCCCCCCGCCCCCCCAAATAACGTGGATACAAAGCCTTTGGAAAGTTTAACTATCACTTATTGATGATAAGACTTCAAATGTTCAAAGCTGAGTTCGATATCATTATTTTAACTGCACTTTGGAAGCAGAAATCAGCATAAAATAATTCAAAAATGCCAATTAATATAAGAACATAAATGTTATCAGTTCTGTTGACGTGCACTCTTGCATTGCAAGAATGTTTAGTTTTAGTGTAAAAGCAACTGTTTTCATACTTTTCACCTTGAAAATGTCTCGTGATTCTAATCCCAGATTATCATCTTGAATTAACATCTTTTTATTCTTTTATACGTTGTCTTTCTTATTTTAGCCAAAAGAACGTAAGAAGATACATTACTTTTTAAAGGTCCAATAACATATCACTCTTTTAGTGTGTTTCCTTCACCAGACACCCCAACATTCCTTCCACATCTGAAACATCTCACCTTGAACTGCCTATGCTGATAGCTTTCACTCTTTTCTGGTCTCTAGGGTGTAATCAGTCGCTAGGGAGGATGCCTCCCTCCCTTTTTATTTTCTTCTAGATATTGCAGTGTTACCAGGCCTCCCTTTAAAAATATTGCAAAGTTTGGTTTGGAAGGAAATGATATTATTTGTGGCTATTACTGGAAAAGTTTATCATCACCTCTGTAGTAGTCCTGGTTATTTCATATCTTGGCGGTGGTATGTCCTACAAAAAAACAACAACACTTAAGTAATGGAATTGAACTCTCCCCAGTATTCCTTAAGAACTTGTTTTTATTTTGAAAGTTTCTCCCTTAGACTTTTGTTCTTCAAAGGCCTATTTTTGCCTATATCCTGTGAGAGAATGCACAGAAAGTATTTTTCATAATGAAAATATATTTAAAGACACTCAGAGGTGCAGCAGAGTTATTAAAGGGTCTCACAGAAAACTCATTAGCTAATGTGTCCCTGTAGGAAGTCTCTGGAATACACCCTGTTAGTGAAATGTACAGCTAGTCTAGCAACCTGATGTTGGACATCTAGACATAAACTAAGTGCTGACCTGAAGCAGAGGTGGGGAAAGGTAGGATCCCATAACTTCACTCACAAGGAACAGTTTAGGGGGAAACACATCTGTATAAGGAAGTTAGATTTCTGCAACTGGAGGTTTCATTCCTAAACTTGGATGAGAAAGAAAATACTTGTGGTAATTAAAGAAAGTTTCTCTAGTAACTACTGACATTGCAGGATTCTAAAATGCTTTCAATTAGTGCCATAGATGTTGCTCTTTCTTAATAAAGCTGTGCTTTTATTTAACTAACTGTCAGCACACAGAATGTGCGAGATACAGGTCAAGATTCAGGAAAAACTTAGAGTACATTAAGGAAAAACATAGAACTGAATTTAAAGCTGTATAATAATAAGCATTTACATAGCATTTACTATGTGTCAGACACACATCTTATATTTTAACCTGTTTAATCCTTTCAAGCAGTCTATGAACGGAGTTTTACTTTTCAGTTGTCAAAACCCAAATACAAAAACCAGCTTACAGTCACAGAGAACAACGATTTCAACCCAGGGATTCAGGCTCCGGAGCTGGGCTTGTGAGTACTGCTAATATTCTCTTAAGACCTTTCATTGTGCTTTTACATGTTCCAGAGCACAAAATGCAGGTCTGATACCTCCAAGTGGAATAAGAACAGGACATGTCTTGAATCAGCATGGGTTCACCAGGTGTATCAATGAGAACGGGTAGAATCAATAAGCAGTGCTAGGATAAAGAAAATCAAAAGGAAGCAAGCATGACATCCTAACAAAACAAAATACAATTTTAAAATGATCACTAAGGTCTAAACATTTGAGCAGAGCCAGAAAAAAGTACCCCCCAAAATATTTAAATGTAATTCTTAGGGGAAAACCAGTGGAGAAAAAAAATCTGACTTTAGCTTTCTTGTAAAGGTCTTAGAAGTCAGAGGCCTTCTGCTGCATGAAAAAAAAAAAAGAATTTGCTGAAGACGCCAACTGATGTGACTTCCTAATGAAGGATAGCAAACTATGCCACCCCAAAGTATGCCACTTTGGCATATGGATTCTTTTGAGCTGAAGGCAATTGAGATAAAGCAGATATGAGAAAAGCTCTTTGCCCTCCCCCATTTGCCTAAAAGCAGGACATAGGTTTTAAGGGTATCCCCACATCTCTCTTCCCCAGAAAAGACTGATGAAGTTAATCACTGGAGATAACTTAGACCCTTCTCAACCCAGAGGCAGCACCTAACAAACTCTACTAACTACCCCTTCTCTTCCATAAAGTTCCCCATACATTTATCTTCCCACAATTTGCCAACCTAGAAACTCAGTCTTTTTTCTTTGTCTTCTCACTTCTCTACAAAAAATGGATAAGCCCAGTTTCTAGCCACTGCTTTGAGTTCCTCGTCTCTGAGTACTTCTATATATGTGCAATGCACCTGCTCATAAACTTGTTTGTTTTTCCCTTGTTAATCTGCTTTTTGTCAGTCTTGTTTGCAGGGCCCTGGTCAATGAATCTAAGATGAGTAGAGGAAAAAGAAACATTTCCTTCCCCAACGCTATTAAAGCAAAATATGAAAATGGGGTGGGGGAGGTCACATCAGCACCAGAAAATAAAAGCTAATTGTTTACAAGGAACTAGTGATTGGAAATGTTGGAGTAATTTGAACTTATAAACTGAGAAGTAAGAGGAATAGGGTTTGAGTTATGTGATGTCCAGGGGGTCTGAATAATAAATATTAAACAACCTGAGTGAAGAATGCCACAATCCCTGCTGGCACAATCACTTGATCACTTTGACCATTATGAAAATCATGAAAACCAAAAACTATACTACAGTTTTTGAAATAGCAATCTTTTTCTTTAAGCTCAATGTTTTTTTCTTGTTTCTTATCTTTTTTTTTAATTATTGATTTCATAGAGGAAGGTGGAGGGAGAGAGAGAGATAGAAACATCAATGATGAAAGAGAATCAATGATCAGCTGGCTCCTGCACACTGGGCATTGAGCCCGCAACCTGGGGCATGTGCCCTGTCTGGGAATCAAACTGTAATCTCCTGGTTCATAGATTGAACCTCAACCACTGAGCTACGCTGGCCTTGCTAAAGCTCAATGTTTCTATTTGGAATGCAAATCTTTTGCTGAGGTTAGAGTTGGGTAAACTGGCCTTTTTTGTCAACTTCCGACCCTGTTAAAAAATTACTTTTACTTCCCAAAGGTAATATATACTTACCTAGTAATATACAGTTAACTGATAATATACAGTTACCTAGTTCAGTAATTTATCAAGTCCCTTGTTAATCAAGTTATTAAAAAGCATCTACAAACTTATTGGAGAAGGAGTTATAGGAAGGAGATAGTGCATAGGGCATAAACAGAATACATTTTTCATTTTTCTCAAAGAGCTTTCATCAAAAATGCAAGATAAGACCAGGAACAACAATAAAAAAAATCCATTTATAATTAAGAATGACATAAGCCATGGACACAGACAATAGGGTGGTGAAGGCCTAAGGCGAGGGAGAGGGCTAGAAGGAGTCAATGGGGGTAAACGGGGACATATGTAATACTTTCAACAATAAATATTTTTTAAAAATGAAAAGAATGAAAATTATTATAATCCAAGAGCTATAAAAATAGAGGTGATGAAGAGCAACTAAAACAACTTGGAAGAAAAGGCCTCTTGGAGAAGATAAGATGACAAGTAGACTTTAAACTTTTGATGGAATTTGAAGGATGAGGGACACAGGAATTAAACATGTAGGTAAAGTTATAGAGAAAGGGAAAAGAAAAACAAACATAGAACTAGGAAGGAGATGAACATGCCTGGAGTTGAGAATAAATTTAATGAGTAGTGGGACAGTCAATTACATTGATAGAAGGAGCCTTAAAAATTAAGCACAGGACATTAGATTTGGTATTGTAAGAATTAAGAAAACAACCATAGACTATAGAGTAGAGATCGAAATTTAAAAAACAACTGTCAGCTTAAAATGATTTACCTAAGAAAAATACATATAATATATGTGGGTTTAACTCACACCATTGTGTAGGCTTGGTATATCCAAACTCCACAAGGTAGTTCTTTCAGGCAAGAGACCCAGGGAAATGATGCAGTTTGAGTCCAAAGGACATCAGCTAGCAGAATTCCCTTTTGCTCTGTATGGGTAGAGGTTCCTTACTAATTTGTTCCTAGTAAGAATTTTGATGGATTGGATGAGGCCTACTCACTTTATGGAGGGTAATCTACTTTACTGAAAGGACACAAATTTGAATGTTAATCTTGGCAAAAAAACATCTTCACAGAAACATGCAGAATAGTGTTTGACCAAATATCTGGCATCTTGACCAGCCAACTTGCTACTAAAATTAACCATCACAGACTGGAACTCATCTTTCTGGCAGGGGGGCCCAAAACCCTGACATGCTGACAAAATGAGGGCTCCTGGGCCAATCCAGGGTTCAAAAGTTAATAAGGGACGTCTTAATTTTTTAGATTTGAATAGGATACATAATACTATATAATAAAAGCCCAGCGACCGAAATGATGGAACAACCAGAATGACCAGAGACTGGAACAACCGGGGCCCCTCACCCTGGCCGGCCTGCCCCCCTGTGAGGGGTTAGGGGCGATCAGGCAGGCAGACAAGTGGTTAAGAGCAATCAGGCAGGCAGGGAGAGGCAGTTAGGGGTGATCAGGCAGGCAGGCAGAGGCAGTTAGGGGTGATCAGGTAGGCAGGCAAGCAGTTAAGGGTGATCAGGCAGGCAGGAAAGTGGTTAGGGGCGATCAGGCAGGCAGGCAAGTGAATAGGGGCGATCAGACAGGCAGGCGAGTGGTTAGGGACGATGAGGCAGGCAGGCAGAGGCAGTTAGGAGCCAGTGGTCCCAGATTGCGAGAGGGATGTCCGACTGCCGGTTTAGGCCCAATCCCTGTGCGGGCCTAAACCGGCAGTCAGACATCCCCTGAGGGGTCCCGGATTATGAGAGGGTGCAGGCCAGGCTGAGGGACACCCCCCCCTCCCCGTGCACGAATTTCGTGCATTGGGCCTCTAGTATGTATATACATATGATAACATAATATTTTTTAATTTTAGTACTAAAGTTCTAATTTTCAGAAAAACTATTTTAATTGGGATATAATTGACATATAACATTATATTAGTTTTAGGTATACAAGATGATTATTTGATATATGTATATATTGTAAAATGATTACCCCATTAAGGTTAGTTAACATCCATTACAAGCATAGTTACAAAATATTTTTTCTAGTGATGATAACTTTTAAGATTTACTCTCTTAGCAACTTCAAATATACAACACAGCATTGATAACTATAGTTATTATGCTGTACGTTATATCCCCAGGACTCATAACTGAAAGTTTGTACCTTTTGAGCATTAAATATTTTTGAAATACAAATAAAATTTGTAGTTTTGTCTTCCAACCAGAATAGATTGTCTTTCACTATCTTATGATTTTTTGTTTTAATTTTTTTCCTAATGATGCAGGAATTTTTCAAAAGCACCACCAATATATGTGAATAAGGTATGTCTTAGTTTAAACAATTTGTTAAAATAAGATCTTTGGTTTTTTATTTATATCATCATTCCAAATTTTGTTTTTCTATTCATTTATTTTTTCATGTTTATTTGGTGGTCATTATCTGCACTTTGCTTTCAATTTTCTTAGACCCCTGATGACTCAAACAATGATGTGGAAAGCCATTTAACTCATGGGAAACTAAATTCTCTCTGCAATATAACTGCATCCTTTCATGACAAGTAAAATTGCCTGTTTGGCATTTTATGCGTTGCATTTCTTAGTAAAAGTCTTCAGAAGTCTAAGATTCATTTATATTTAACCAACATATACCTTTATGCTCTGAATTTTGGGAAAGGGAGAATCTACTATTTAAATTCTCTAACAAGAGAAAAATGCATCTACTTTAGACAATTGATCTTTAACAAACTCAGTTTCATTTTTATTAAGATTTCAATCTGAGAAATAGCTGGTGTCATCACTTGCTTTGTGCTCAGTGGTGATTCAGTTTCACCTTTGTGTGTATATACAATAGTGGGGAAACTGGACAGTTTTGGTTTACATTTGGTCTCCTAGAATTTCATTGTAATAGTTTTGTTTGGCATCTGAAGTCTATGTGAGTCCCAGTTTATATTTCCCCTTCAACTGAATAATTACTAGTCACCACATTTCCATAGTCCCTGCCAACATTTTTTCCTTTCAGTGGTACTGGAAAGTAATTTTTGTTCTGATTATGTTTGTTTGCCAAGGGCATTTGTTAGTAAGGCTTGATAAAGACTGATTGGCTCACATTTTCTTCAGCTGGTTTCACTCATACTCAAGACCTTGACCAACAAAATTGGTTTGTTTGTTTAAATTCAGAGTTGTGGTTTCCCCCCATCCTCATTATGTGCTTTTATGATCTGGAAACTTTTAGGGGATTATTTTTTTAATCAGCTATGGGATTTTTTTGAGAACCAGAACTATAGCCAAAATAACTTCACTTTTAAGGAGTATAACATTCGTTAAAAGCTCAGACTTGGGACTCTTGGGCCAGACACATGAGTTTGAGTCCTGGCCCCACAATTCACTAACTTCTTTGTGCCCTTGTTGTCTAGTAATAAATGGGGAAGCTAATAGTTACTTAACTTAAGAGGCAAGTTAGGTAACTATTAGCAATAACTATTATTCATTGCACTGAATAAGTAATGCCTTACATAAGATAAAGTGCTGAGTGCTTGTTATGGAGAGCTAGGTACACTCTGTCTTGGGAATAAGTAGTTCAATAGATTAAATCACTTAGATATTAGTAAACTCTGTAGTAGTAGCCTGGTTGAATTAATCAATGGGATACTTCAGTCCCCACACAGTTACTCTTAAATTCAACGAATTTAATTTAGATGCATTAAATAAGCTTAGTGCTGCTCTTAGGAATAAATATTAACTAATTAATTATTATTAATTTATAAATCACAGACCGACATGTCTCTAAATTATTCAGATAAAATGACAGGTCACTCTTAAAAGTTATTAATTCAAAATTACCATACTTCATCAATTTGAAGACACATTTTTTTTTCACAGTTTAACATCTTGATGTTAGGATGTGTTTTACAATCTGTGATTGTAAATCACAATCACATTCGGCCTGGCCTACAATAAAATTCTAGAGCTCAGTGCTAGCTTTCACATTTTCATCTCTTCGATCGAGTTAAATGCTGACCTGGAGAGTATTATGCTAAGCAAAATAAGCCAGTCAGAGAAAGGTAAGTATCACATGATCTCACTCATATGTGGAATCTAACGAACAAACTTAGAGGGAAGGCAGGGGTGGGTGGGTGGGAGGAGATCAACCAAAGAATTTGTATGCATATGTGCATAACCCATGGACACAGACAATAGGGTGGTGAAGACCTGGGGCAGTGGGCGAGGGTGGGCTAGAAGGGATCAGTGGGGAAGAAGGGGGACATATGTAATATTTTCAACAGCAAATATATATTTTTTAAAGTTTAGTTGCCTTTTTAAATGTCTTCTAAAAGATCACAGGGTAACTCACCACTAAAACAAAAAGGATATCATGTCTACAGGAAAACATGGAAGTAGAGCATTTGATAATAAAGAAGCATATACAGTGGGGCCTTGACTTACGAGTGTCCCGACTAACGAGGTTTTTGAGATACCAGCTGTCTCTCGGCCGATTTTTTTGCATTGAGTTGACACAGTAATTTGAGTTAATGAGCTCCTTAATGAGCTCCTTAAGGAGCTCGATCTTGGAACGAATTAAACTCGTAAGTCAAGGCCCCACTGTATTCAACTTTCCTTTTTTTTTTTGCAAAGCAGCAATCAGTGCTTTACAGGACCTAAGAAAGGACGATACAAGTATAAAAAGTAACAATATGACTTATTTCTAAAATACATGCACTGTCACTTTCTGGTAAGGTCAATTGTTTTGGGGGAAAAATTGAAATTATATTGGAGAGATCTTTTTTTAAACGCCATGGCCTCAGCACTTTTAATGCAAGCGTTGGGCACTTGGTTTTGGGCAATATCGTGTGAGCACAGACACCAACAACACTAAAGTGAAGAGTGAATCATTGAAGAGTGAGTCAGAAACATTAGCCTCTGAACATGATGAAGTTTAAGAAATACCTTCATTAATTTACTGCATTAATAGTTTCCTGTTTATACCTAAACATGAGTGATTCAAAATTTAAAGTGTTATATAGATAGTATGTGTAGCTTAATTGTTAGCTTTTTCTTCTTTTGTGTTATATTAAATAATAGCATGAATTAAATTGATGCAATCTTATATTTGATGAAATATAATAAGCATAAATAAGTGTTTCTCAAACTATTTGTGTTTTTTTAATTTCTAATCTGTCACAGATATTTTGTAAAATACAAAAAATGAAATTAAAAAGACAAAAATATGCTCAGTAGGTAGAGCGTCAACCTGTGGACCAAAGGGTGCCGGGTTGGATTCCAGTTAAGGGCACGTACCTCAGTTGCAGGCTCCGCCCCGGCCAGGACCCTGGTCAGGACACGTGCAGGAGGCAACCAATCGATGTGTTTCTCTCACATTGATGTTTCTCTCTGTCTTTCCCTCTCTCTTCCACTCTCTCTAAAATATCAATGAAAAAATACCGTTGGGTGAGGATTTAAAAAAAAAAAAGACAAAAATATAATCTAAGTTAGATACAGCAACAGTAAAATTACTTTGTCTGAAAAGATTCTCAGTATTTACTCTCACTTTCTAAACTTATCTTGCCCCCAACCACTATTAGTTGAGGAGCCAGCCCTGTCTGTGAACCACACTGCAAGCAGTACTGATCTTTGCGACTTTAGAAATGAATTAATCATTGAACTGTCAAATATTCTCAGTGATGATAGAGTTCAGAAAAGATCTATCTTGGGTTTTCTTTCTTAACACATCAATATTATCTCTTACATTTGCTTGAACTTTACAGCGTCTAAAACAGTTGCACTAATGAAGCCTTCCAGTCAAGTTGGCTGCAAATCCAGGCTTTGATGCACATTCTCTATACCAAACACCCACAGAGATAGGTAACAGAGAGATTAAAAAAACATAGTCCATCTCCCAAACAAGACCAGCATTTGTATTGGGCAGAAATGCAAAACAAAGAGCAGAGACAAAGCCAGAAGTAGGCAATAGCAGCCAAGAGTTCAGCCGAGGCGGAGTAAAGGGATCCAGGCACAGAAATACTTGTTCCTCAGAGCCAGAGGCTGGAATGAGGTTCTGAACTCTTGAAAGGTCGACAAAAAGGGCTCTGACTCAACGGCTACAAGGAGCTGTATGAGGAAGCAAAGGTGTAAAGGCACCATGTTACAACCGGGCACTGGATCACGCCTCCTGCTAGTTCGTGAGTGGAACTGCAATATCCTCATCTCAGTACTTTAATGAGCTCAGCTCAGGTCACCCTCTCAATTGTCCTAAAGGGAAATTGGCTGTGTATTTTTACTTCTATTTGACAAATGAGAAAACTTAGGCTCAGAGTGGTTACCTAGTATCATGAAGCATCCAAGCAAATCATCAGAATTGTAACTAAGACTACCAGCCTTGTGCAATGCCCAAACTGCTAGGCATCTGAAAGTCACAGTTTCAGATATAGAGTATAGTTAGAATTTTAAAACTGGTTAGTAAAAAAGTTGTTTTTTTACTTGAAAATTCAAGTTTTTTTTTAAATTAAAATTGAGTAGGCATCATAATTTTATTTATTTTCTAAATGTATTTAATATTGAAATATATATTTTAAAAATATCCTTGGTCTGGAATCAGGAGACCAATTTGACAAAAATCAAACAGAATAGCCTTTTAGGCTTGTGGCTTTCACTAGCACTTTTAGAATTTAGGAACTTCAACCCCTTTATGGGTTTTAACAGGTTACATATGAGACCACTTAATGAATGAGTTATATATCAGAAAAAAATTGCTTTTTCAAATTAGAAAAAAATTTACATTAAGAAGTTATGGAATGACCAGTGATCCCACTTCTAGGAATATACCCCAAGAAACTAGAAACACCAATCAGAAAGGATATATGCACCCCGATGTTCATAGCAGCATAATTCACCATAGCTAAGATTTGGAAACAGCCTAAGTGCCCATCAGTAGATGAGTGGATTAAAAAACTGTGATACATCTACACAATGGAATACTACGCTGCAGTAAAAAAGAAGGAATTCTTACCATTTGCAACAGCATGGATGGAACTGGAGAGCATTATGCTAAGTGAAATAAGCCAGTCAGAGAAGGATAAATACCACATGATCTCACTCATTTGTGGAATATAATGAACAACATAACTGATGAACAAAGACAGATCCAGAGACGGAGAGCCATCAATC
The DNA here is from genome assembly GCF_028538775.1 of Myotis yumanensis. Lineage (NCBI taxonomy): Eukaryota > Metazoa > Chordata > Mammalia > Chiroptera > Vespertilionidae > Myotis > Myotis yumanensis. The sequence goes on along the minus strand of NW_027223753.1, from coordinate 197,391,978 downwards.
GGACCGTCAGGCCTCGGAGGGAAGGTAGGGGAGGGTGGGAGTAAGGGGGAGAGATCAACCAAAGGACTTATATGCAAGCATATAGGCCTAACCAATGGACATGGACAACGGGGGGGGGGGGGGGGGGGGAGCGGTTAGGGCATGAGTGGGGGAAAAGGAGGTAATGTGGGGATAAGGACACATATGTAATAACTTAATCAATACAAAAATTTTAAAAAAAGAAGTTATGGAATGACATAAATGCCACAAAGATAACAGTCTTCTGCAACATACTGACCCCCACATTTCTATAAGTAAAATATTTTGAACGTACACAATTAATATGTACTTACTTACGCCCCCTTATAAAGTATAATTATAAAATAGTGTGAAAGTACGATATAAAGATATCGCATTGTCTTATATCTAAAGGAGTGGATGCAATCACCTCGGAGTGGAAAAGAAAAAGAGGTTTAATGCAGCAGTTCCTGCTGCCTCTCTGGGAGCCTCTCTAAGGCAGCGGGCACAGGCAGCAGCTCCTGTGGCCTTTCCAACAGGTGAAACGTGGTAGGGAGCGAGAGATGCTCCCCACCCACAAGAGGGCCCTCAACACTCACTCCCATCAAAATCACTCATATGTTTTTAAAAATACCAATGCCTGGGCTCCAACCCAGAGATTTGGTTTGAATTAGTCTGGTGGGGGAGGGATTAGGTATTGATATTTTATTTTATTTATTTATTTTTATTGATATCATAGAGGAAGGGAGAGGGAGAGAGAAACATCAAGGATGAGGGAGAATCATTGTTGGCTGCCTCCTGCACACCCCACACCAGGGATTGAGCCCACAACCCGGGGCATGTGCCCTGACTGGGAATCAAACTGTGACCTCCTGGTTCATAGGTCAATGCTCAACCACTGAGCCATGCCGGCTGGGCATGGGCAATGATATTTTAAAATCTTGCAGAAGTTAGTGTACAACCGAGGATGAGAATTGCTACCCTAGACCCCAGGTGGCTCCCCTACCCTTGTGTGGGCTGCTATGGAAGTTCCAGCAGAAGGTGGCTGTGGTGGCTGGTGGGACAGGGCAGGCCAAGAGGACATGGTGGAGGCAGTAACATGTCGGGTTGCATATGACTGCAGTGCTCTGTAAAGATGTTGGTTTGCATCCAAAGAAGCAATAGCCATGCCCTCCAAGACAGTGCCAGCAAAGGTTGTGCAGCAGAGGATGAGGGATGGGCTAGCTTAAGAGCTCTGGTAAGTCCTCAGGAGGGTAACTCAGGGGCTGAGATCCTGAGTGAGCAGGCGGGAACTGGGACTCTCTATAACTTCTTAAATTAATGTCATTTCTGTGTCATTAAGTCTTCCACAGCCTGAGGACGCCTGGGGAAACTCAGGTTACAGCATTAATGTTGTAACAATAACCAACTTTTACAGAAAGCTTCACCATTTACAAAGCTCTTTTGTGCATATTATGTTACTTGATCCATACTTCATCCTTGGGAGGTAGAAGGGTAAGCGCTATTGGTTCCATTATATAAAGGAAAACAGGGAAGTTCAGCTATGTTAAATATTTGTTGGAGGTCATACAATATTAAAGGGCAGAGCCAGAATGCCAACTTAGGTCTCTTGGCTCTCAGTGTTTTTTCCTTTTCACCATACCTGAGCTGGTAGAAAGCGTTTGGTGATGCACAGACAAGGGTTCCTATGAATTTGTATAGTCATTGGTTTGTTGAAATATATATATATATATATATATATATATATATATTGATTTCAGAGAGGAGGGGAGAGGGGGAGAGAGAGAGAGAGAGAGAGAGAGAGAGAGACATCAATGGTGACAGAGAATCATTGATCGGCTGCCCCTTCCCCACACCCTGGGACCGAGCCAGCAACCCAGGCATGTGTCAGGACTGGGTATCAAACTGTTGCGTCCTAGTTCATAGGTTGACACTCAATCACTGAACCACACCGGCCAGGCTATTGATTTGTTTAGAAATGGAGTAAATCTCCCTTGGGGTTTGCTAGTTGGCTCTTCACCACAGCCAGAGCTAATATTTAGCCATACCAGTTGTTAAAATGCTGAAAGGCCTCCTGCTCATTTAGTAAATAGTTGCTGTCCCAAGGCCCTAGTTCCTGTACCACCACAATCACTTGCTACCACAATTCTTCCCCGGGAATCCCCTAGACTCCCCAATGACCCAACTACAAAGAGTTTAATGTCTGGCACAAAAAGGACACTCCTGGCCCTGGTTCTATGTTGAAAACCAGTGTTTGCCCGGGCTATTAAATCTATGGTTGTTAAAATGTTAGAAATATTACCCCTTCCCATAGGTCTTCACTTTTAAATCCAGGTTTTTATGAATTAATATTATTGATAATAATAGGGCATAGAGAATGAATAAGAAAAACATTGACTGACCTTCCTACCTATCCATCTATTCATCCATCCATCCATCCATCCATCCATCCAATGATTCCCTGAATCTGTGGTCAAGTTCTTTGTATTATGTCTTCTTAATATATCTTGTCTCGGTCACCTCCTCCACTCCAACTATTACTGCCTTAATTCAGATTTTCACCACCTTTCACTCAGACTTTGCTATGTAGTCTCTGTCCCTCATCTAATTCCCTTCCCGTTTGTTCTCACAGTGCCAGCAGACCTTTAGCTGTAAAATTCAAATCTGATGGCATCCCAATACTTTCGACTTTATCAAAGGTTGCCTTTTATTGATAAGATTTTTCCCAACTTTATTGAGGTATAATTAACATATAACATTGTGTAAGTAGGAGGAGTTCAGTATGATGATTTGATACGTGAAATATTGCAAAATAATTATCACAATAAGGTTAGTTAACCTCTCCACCACGTCACCTAATTTTAATTTTTTCTGTGGTGATATCATTAAGATTTACTTTCTTAGCAACTGTCAAGCATACAATACGGTATTGTTATAACTATAGTCACCATGCTATAGACTCCCCAGGATGTATTCATTTTATAACTGGAAGTTTGTACTCTTTGAACAACACTTCCATCTCATCAGACCCTGACAACCACCATTCTACTGTGTTTCTCTGAGTTTATATGATTTTGTTTAACTCAACCTGATCTACAAGGCTCTCTGCTCTGGCTCATGCTCTCTTCTCTAGCTTTCTAGCTCACTGAAGCCAGCTCTTCTTATATCTTATGCTCACAGAACAGTGATGTACCCCAAGTGATGTTCCCTATGGTGTTTCCCACCACCGTGCCTGACTCACCTGGCTCCCCTTTGAGTGCCTGCACAACCTTTACTTCCTGATGAATACCAGCACATTCTGTAGGCTTGCCTCAGGTCTTCTCTTCTCCGTTGACCTGCATCCCGAATCCCTGTTGTCCCAATTTTCAGTCCCTCCCTCCTTTATACACCTGTTCTACACCACATAGACTTTTACCATAGCACAAAGTTTTATTGCATTTACTTATGTCAACCGAAGGTCATTAATGCCAATTCAATTCTAATAAGAATCCCAATTTCCAGTGAGGTGAGGGGAGAGGAAGTCCAGTGTTTTGGCTCAGGTGTTACCGCTTTGGTGTTACAGCTCCAGCCCAGTGAGACAGCTCTGCTCCTGTGTTGCAGCTCAGCCAATATTGCAGCTCCAGTCCAGTAAAACAATCTTCAATAGAAACTGAAAGTGTGCTCCCTAAGCCAGAGGGGAGCCGAATTATATACAGAGAAGTCCCCACCCCAGGTCCCTGATTGGTCCATCCTCTTGCAAATTAGTCTAAAAATCACTGTCCTGTTTGATTGGAATGGAGCCACACTGATTGGTCTGCAAAGATGCTAATGAGGATGTAGCTGCGCAGCTCCAGTGGGTAGGAAAAGTCTCAGTCCTATTGGTTGAAACATGATTCTAGGAGCTCCTTTATAAGAGTGGGCTCAGGCAGCAGGAACACAGTGTAGGCAGGCAGTTTAGTGCAGGCTTCTCCCTGAAGCATGGTTTGTGTGAGAGGCCCCTTTGTAGCAATGGCTGAAAGGCTCTGTTTATAAATTTGAGCCAAATTAGCCACCAGGAGCCCTTCTCAACAGGAATGTTCATTCTCTGGGTCAACACTTGTTTTGGGGGCCCTCTTTCTTCTAAATTGTTATGTGTCTTGAGAGTATGAATCATGTCTGATCACCAATACCTAAAACAGTATGTGACATATAAAGTATTCAATAAGTGCTTCCTAAATAAATGCCTTCATTCATGGATTCCTACAGAGGATTCAGGGGCTCTCTCTCAGATGTAGCTTAGAGCTGCTGAATTCTAATAACAATCAGGTTAAAAGGTCTGACAGAAGATTTCTTGAGTTTGTTTCAAATCTATGAATTAATAATGATCTAGCTATAAATGTCAACTGACAGCCACTGTTAAGTGTCTCCCAAAGCAGCAGGAGTCCTGAGTCCAGACACATATGCCAACGATGGAGCTATAAATAAACATCTGCATACTGCAATGACTCCTTTACTTGTAGCTGGATAGTCTCCGTAAGAATGTGGACCTCGTTTTCCATCAGGAAATGTCTAGCACTGAGTGAGTTCTGGCAAGTTTCTCTTTTGTGTGAAGAGAGAGTTTAAGCATGATTTTGATACTTAAATAGTTAGAAACACATTCATTTCAACCATTATTTGGGTATAAGCCTGTGTCATAACTGTCTTAATCCTTCCCTCCTCCACCCCTATCTCCAGAATTGGTCTGTAAGGACACTTGCCAAATGGAATTGAAATGGGCTCCACATGATCTCACTCATATGTGGAATCTAATGAACAAAATAAAGTAGTGAACAAAATAGATCCAGAGACATAGAAGCATGGAACAGACTGATGAATCTCAGAGGGAAGGCGGGGGATGAGGGGTGGGGTGGGAAGAGATTACCCAAAGAACTTATATGCATACTAGAGGCCCAGTGCATGAAATTTGTGCATGGAGGGGAGGTTCCCTCAGCCCAGCCTGCACCCACTCCAATCAGGAACCCCTCGGGGGATGTCTGACAGTCGGTCAGACACCCCTCTCACAATCTGGACTGCTGGCTGCTAACCACTCACCTGCCTGCCTGCCTGATCACCCCTAACCCCTCTGTCTGCCTGCCTGATCACTCCTAACTGCCTCTGCCTGCCTGCCTGATTGCCCCTAACTGCCCTCCCCTGCTGGCCTGATCTAGCCCCCAACTGCCCTCTCCAGCCAGCCTGGTTTCCCCCAACGGCCCTCCCCTGCCAGCCTGATCTTGCCCCTAACTGCTCTCCCCTGCTGGCCTGATTGCCCCTAACTTCCTCTGCCTGCCTCTTCACCCCTAACTGCCCTCTCCTGCCAGTCTGATCTTGCCCCCAACTGCCCTCCTCTGCCGGCCAATTTGGTTCTGATTGATCAGTTTCTATGTCAGTCAGCATCAAAAGCTCCACCTCCTAGGCAGCCATTGGCTCCTTACATTCACCCAGATTTGGTTCTAATTGGTCAGTTTCTATGCCAGTAGTGTCTCTGGGCCTATCAATGGGGCCTGATCAGAAAGGCTGGGCTTAGCAGCCCCGGTGGAGGCCTAGAGAGAAATGGAGGCCCGGCTGTTGGCCAGGCTGGGAGAGAAAGAGAGGCAAGTTCTGATCAACGACTGCCACAGAGGCTACGGATCAGACCCTGCCTCTCTCTCCGCAGGCCACTCTCCGGGCCTGATCCACAGCCCCTAGGCAGTCAGTGCTGGGTTGGGGCACCTGCAGCAGCCCCAGTCAGTGCTGGGTCACCACGGCAACCCAGCACTGACTTCCGGTCTGGTTGAGCCTTCAGTCCTTATGTCCTTGGCTCTTTATTATATAGAAGATATGCATAACTCATGGACACAGACAATAGTGTGGTGAAGGGTGGTGTGTGTGTGTGTGCAGGGGGCATGTCCAGGGTGGAGGGGGGGGGGGTCAATGGGGGGGGGTGGAAAGGGAGGGCACCTGTAATACTTTCAATAAAAAATTTTTAAAAAAAGAAAGAAAATAGGCTCCACTCACAAAGATTCTGTGAAAAGTCACACAGTATGAAGAACAATAAAATAAAATAAAATACACTTTCCTATCTCTTAAAGAAGGTGATGAAGTCTCATTTAGAGATTAAGAGGAAATAACTCAATTTATAAATGCTTGACTAATCATAAGTATTTCATGGTTCGTTTTTAAATATTCTTAATTGCTAAGGTGTAAACTAAGATGCATTTCAAGTTTCTCCTGTGTTTACCCTATCTTATAACCTTGAAAGAGAAAGACTGTGCTGAACCCTTTTTAACTTAGCTAATATGTGTGGAATCCTTTCCCTAATGGATTTCAGGGTTAAGGGCGATGTTCCAGATTGCTTTTGAAGAAAATGGAATAAGCATGTCTAGTATCTTACTCACACTATATGCAATAAAGATGTTTTCATTTCCAACCCTTCCAGTGTATGCACTGAAATTACCATATACTGGTAACTTCTCTTATCCTCAAAGTAAACAAGCAATTAATACCAAGTGATAATTAAAGCCAAGTGAAATAGAACAGGTATTCAAGAAGTGTGTGCATATAAACACATTATACTAAAGCTTAACATTATAATGTTGCTTTTAATGTCTTGTCAGAAGAGCAATGAAGAAACATCAAATAAAAATATAGGGAAAACAAATATATATTTACTGTTTAAATTAAAAATGAGCCCTAGCTGGTTTGGGTGATTGGGGCAGCAGCTGCCACTTGCACCCCCTGACAGTGCCAGCCCCGCTTGCACCTGCTGCTGGTGCTGGCGCCAATCGCTCCATGCCATCAGCAGGTACGAGTGGGTCCAGCACCATCAGCGTGTAGGAGTGGCAGTGGTGGGAGCGGGGCTGCCAGCATAGAGGGGACCAGGGGCTGCGGCAGGAGGGACCAGGCAGGGGTGCAGAGGATGGGCCGAGACCTGCCCTTGTGCCACCGCAGCCTCGCGGCTCACAGTTCCTTTCAAGGTGCACAAATTTGTGCACTGAGCCCCTAGTGTTATTGAAAAAACTGACATCCCTGTACAAGGGAGAAAATTATTACAAAAGCCACATCTACCTGCGAAATAAAGATAACTTTAGAATCACAGAGAAAGACTTTCTCAGATGTTTTCCAATCTGGCAGTAAAATACAAATATGTGTTTTAGCTAAGTGCAAGGCCTCAACCAGGAGACCTTTCTCCTTTCAGGGTAACGTTGGAAATAGCAAGCTCCTTAATTAAGCAACATCAAAATACACATCTAAGTGACTCATCTCTACTAGATTGCCGAGGGACTGAAAAAAGGCTACGATTTCCAATACAAGTTTCCTGCAACTACATCGCACACACAAGAATGCACGCATCCCTTTTTAATTCTACACTGTGAGTTATTTGCCTTCCCGTACAAAAATAAGTTATTAAAGCAAAGCGGGCATACGCCTGAGTGGTCATATTATAAAAACTTGGAATTTTTTTTGAAAGATGGAAAAAAACATTTCCTGTGATTCTCAAATCAAAACTCCCTCGGGCGCCGTCGCAGGACCTTTCCAAAGCAGCCCAGGACGTCAAGAGGGAGAGACTTTGCCCACACGAGAGCCTCGGCTCCACTTTGTTTGGGAAGTGATGACTGAAGTCTCATTCATTGGATCACACGGCCCGGAAATGCTGTGCCAGTCTGGGTCTATTTGAATTTCCGTAATAAACTTGGTGTGTTTTAGTTCAAAGACGTGGAGACTTAATGGGAACTTTGGAAACGTTTAGCAAACTATGTTAAGGCAAACTTCAGGCACTTCATTTATAACCTGTAAGAATTCCAGCTGTTTTCCTTTAGTCTATTTTTTTTTTTTTTTAGAAAAATACATTTCTTCCATTAAATTCTGTCACAGGGAAAAATAATTTTCGATGAAATATGCTCATTCATTTTCTTTTATCTAAATATCTACTTAAAGAAAGGTAGTTGTCTAAACCCTTCAAGCAGCTCCTCATATTCAAGTTCCTTTCTAGATTTGGCTACTGGGACAGGAATGTAAACTTAATTTTGGTCGCTAAAAATTATTCGTTTTAGATCTTTCCAATCTCATGATTTCATTCTCAGTTTTTTCTTCTCATCTTATTTTCCCTGGTCATTTTAGAAGCTGGACTTTTTGTTAAATTCCTTCTGCTTATGCATTACACATAGGAGATATTTTATTTCACATTGTAATCACTAAGGCTAACAAAGTCACTCCAAATCTACTTCATGCATGTACTCCCCTTTGTTGAGAAAACATGTTAAAGTAAGAAATATTCAAACCTGTAAATAATTTTTGTGAGTTTATTTGAGCCAAACTGTAGACACTTGCCAGGAAGCAGAATCTCAATGAATTGCGATAATGCTCCAGGGAATGGCGGTTTTTCACCTATTTTTATTTATTTTTTTAAAAATATGTTTTTTATTCCAGAGAGAGGTAGAAACAGCAAATGATGAGAGGGAATCATCAATTGGCTGCCTCCTGCATGCCCCACCATGCCTGCATCCTGGGTATGTGCCCTGACTGGGAATCAAACCATTACCTCCTGGTTTATAGGTCAACACTCAACCACTGAACCACCTAGTCTGGTCACCTATTTTAATAAATTACCATCAAAGGAGGAAACGTAAGTGGGTTACATGAAATCCATTGGTAATAGATTAGGGAGGTCAGAGAAAGCAAAAGGGGGTGGGGAGAGAGACTTCTGGGATTAGGTCAGTGGTTCTCAACCTTCCTAATGCCGCAACCCTTTAATACAGTTCCTCATGTTGTGGTGATCCCCAACCATAACATTATTTTCGTTGCTACTTCATAACTGCAATTTTGCTACTGTTATAAATTGTAATGTAAATATCTGATATGCAGGATGTATTTTCATTGTTACAAATTGAACATAATTAAAGTATAGTGATTAATCACAAAAACAATATGTAATTATATATGTGTTTTCCAATGGTCTTAGGTGACCCTGTGAAATGGTTGTTCGACCCCCAAAGGGGTCGCGACCCACAGGTTGAGAACCGCTGGATTAGGTATAGGATATATAGGTGTTAACAGTCAACAATTAACACAACAATAACAATGAGGGAATTTGCAGTTTCAGCCCTAGTGCATTGGTTGTGCCCTGAGGGGTCCTGAAAAGGGGAAGTTACAAGTTACCCTGACATTCCACAGGTATATTATCTTAGATGCAAAAAGACAAAGGGCTCAGTTAAGATTGAAGTTGATCTTTCCAGGCAAGATACAGGCCTAGGGAATGGCTACCCACCATAATGGCTTTTAGTTCAAAGTTTTAATTTCAGACCAATCTTTGTGATTCCTTTAGGTCTTTGAGTTTGCAAGGCCATCACGCAGATCTTCCCTGAGCTAATCAGGTTAGTTAGCATGTGGCCCCTTTTCACCCACAGTAACAAACCAAAAGCATCAAAAATTGTGTTTTCATTAGGCAGGCTAATGTAATCTGGTACCTACTGAATAAGAGGATTGTAAAATGTTTAGTTATTTGCATACATTCTGTTTCAGTCCATCCCTATTTTTAAATAAATAAAAAATTTTCAAGGGTTAGTCCCATAATAATCACTATTTGGTAAATCCATACAAAAAATTAGGAAAGTGATTTTTTTTTTAAGGTCAGTCTAGAAACTGTTAATTTTCTTCACTGAATCTATTTTCTGAATTTCTTAACATTTAACCAATAACATTAAAGGAGGGAGGTAAGCCCACTGGAAAGCAGGGTATAGGAATGGACTCAAACAAAGACATAATGATGTTCAATACTAAACAACTTGCAATAGTTAAAGACTATGCAAAAAGTGGCCAGATGAGGCTAAAATAAAAGAAAGATGAAAGAAGAAGAAACATCTTGCAACAGTCAAGTCTAAGTAATAGAAGAAAAAGCAAAGTGACAAGTTTTGCAAATATCTTATTATTCATTGGGCTAGTTGTCTGTAGGAAAAAAAGTACCTTAAGCTATAATTTCATATTTTTACTGATCCTTTCTTTACATCAAGAACATATGCACACATTATATAACAATGTATAATCTTGGAAATGCATGATAGTATATATTGAAAAAAGAAATTCTAAGCAAATCATTTTTAAAGAGAAGAATTACCAAAACACATAGTAGGTTATTGCAAAAAAATATGTTGAACACCTTTTGTTAAATAAATAAACAAGCTAAATAGTATCCAACAGTAGAGTTCTAAAACTGTCATATTGGTTATTTAAATTAGTAAGAGTAAGCATTTGACAAATATAAAATAAAGGAGATATTTTACCTATTGTTTCAACAGATAAATGAATAACAAGAGAAAAAATACACAAAATCAGGGCTGCTAAGGGCAACAAAGAAAAACTGAAGAAAATTACAAAGGCATTTGCAAATATTTGAAGGATAATGTGGCTGTTATGCCCAGATTTCAAGATTCCCAAGAAACCACATCAGGGAGCCAGCCAATCTGATGCAAAAGCATAAGAATCTGTATTTCAAGCTAGCTTGAGCTCCCCATCCACCAGACTCACCGACACCACGGCAAACCGAGTGGCTGAGAGAGACAGAACCCCGCCTAGAGATGGGTTTTAAAGGGGGGGTTGGAGTAAGGGGAGGAGAAAGGACTGTGCTCTGCCGATTGGCCAGGTGCAAGTCGATGTCTTGTTTCTGGGTGTGGCTAGCAGAGTCTTAGACTTCCGGGAAGAAGGTCCTTGCCAAGCATGTGGCCAAGGTAAGATGGAGGACGTAGCCCTTACCCTGGGACAAGGTGGAGGGCCTAGCCCTTGCCCTTTCAGTGGCAAATTACTTTTAATCAGTGTCTTATGTTAGAGTTAGCTTCAAGCAGCAGAGGAAATAAGAAATAGCTTTTGTTGAGCATCTACTATGTTCTGCAATCTCCATTCAATCTCACAACAATTTTGCAAGGTAAGGGCTGTTGTCTCCATGTAACAAAGAAGACAGGGCTTAGATGAACCAACAACTTGTCCAAAGTTACACCCTAAGGAGCAAGCAAGAGACCAAAATCCAAGTCTGTCTGGTTCTAATGTCACTTCTGGAGTTTTGAGTTGTATTAGATAGAACTCCCATGCTCCAAGGTGAAAAAGGGCGAGGGGGGCGGGATTTGATTAAGGAATTTGGGTCTTAGATCATTGTTTCCTCTTTAAACAAATAGTTTCATGTATTACTTCTTTGTAACAAGTAACAAGAGTGAAATCTCACGCACAGATTTCAATCTGTGTGCAATTTCAGTAAAAACAAACAAACATGCTCTCCTGAAAAGGCTGAAAAACAATCCACTGTACGATGTTGCCTTCCAGCTTCCTTTTTAAAAGTTCTGGACTGGGGAAAAAAAACAAAAAACAAAAAAAACACCTGTGAGAGATGAAAGTGTCCAATTTAACTCTTTCTCTGGAGCTGTTAAAGCTAAAAATAAAAATATGTTGAGAATACAGTCCCTTTTCTTTCTTGATTACAAGAACATAAGAGATTATTTCTCAGACACTTTCTAGGATAAGAATGACAAATTAAAAGCACCCTAACTCAGCTTTCATGCTATTCAGTCACTAGGTCAACATTTCCAGCAGTTGAACCAGTCAGTCACAGATACATAAAATATTCTATTTTATTTACACACCACACTTTTCCATAAAAACAAATTTAGAGCACTGATTCTCTGTAAAGGAATAGATTAAAAAAAATTTTTTTTAATTATAAAGGAGAAAATACTACATCCTGAAGAAATATACTCTTCCCCAGAATCAGTACTAGTATGTTCTCTCTTTTTTTAAAAACATATCAGTTTTGCCACTGCTGCCTGAGAAAACTAATAAACTACAGACTTTGTACTGGTTTTTTTTCTTTTTCATTCACTACCTTTGACCCATAATCCTACTCTTTTTCCCTTTTGCTCCCATATTTTTATTGGTCTCTGTTGGGCCACTCAGCTCCAGCTAAATGGAAAGAATGGAAGGAGAAAGCTTTCTTTAGCTCTCCTGTCAGCTTGCAGATGTATAACCCCTCTGGAATCACAAGACCTATAGGTTACTGCCCTCCAAATCTTATAAATGTAATCAGAACATTGTTAGTGTGAGTGCCAATTCTAGGAGCAATTCTTTAAAAAATCAGGGCATGATTTATGTTGGAAGTAGAAAATGTTAGGGAAACATGTAGTTGTGTCCCCATTAATCCCCATTTTTCTTCTATTTTCTCCAGAATGAGAAAATGTCAGACATTAAGATCAAGCCAACAGTGACAGAGAGAAATGGAAACACTGAAGGAGAGAAGACTGGGGTCAGAAGAAAATGACAAATATTATTCTCTCTCCTCTCTCTCTCTCTCGTATATATATACTGAGTGGCCAGATTATTATGACCACTTGATGTTTGTAGGCAAATTAGCTATAATTTCATGCTGAAGTTGCTAGAGGGCCAGACCATTATAAATAGCGAAGCAGGTTGTTTACCAAGACAGTAGAAGTGGTTTTTTTCTGAAGATATAGCTAAACAATGCGATTTAACAGCCTTTGAACATGGGATATATACACTGAGTGACCAGATTATTATGTCCAACCCATCAGTACTTCATTGGGCCACCTTTTGCCTTCCATACTGCGGCGATTCTTCTTGGCATTGACTCCAGGAGATGTTGAAAGATGATGCGAGGAATCTGACACCATGCCTGATGAATAGCACTGTCCAGTTCTGTGAGATTTGATGGTTGTGGAACCAGCTGCCTGATGACTCTTTTAACTTCGTCCCACAAATGCTCAATTGGATTGAGACCTGGTGATTGTGGGGGCCACCTAAGCAAGGTAAAGTCTTCCTCATGTTCTTGAAACCACTCCTGTACAATATGAACACTGTGGCATGGCACATTGTCTTGTTGGAAGAAGCCATCTCCATTGGGATACGCCATCAACATGATAGGCTGAACTTGATCAGCAATGATACTTAGGTATGTTGTGCTATTCAGACATTGTTCCACATGAATTAAAGGGCCCAAATCATGCCAAGAAAACATACCCCAAACTATAACATTGCCCCCACCAGCTTGAAGGGTTGTACTCATGCATGTGGGGTGCATGCTTTCATACTGTTTCCGCCAAATTCTCACTCTGCCATCTGCATGATGCAACTGGAAACGTAATTCATTGGACCACATGTCTTTTTTCCAATGCTCAACTGTCCAATCCTTGTGTTCCTGTGCGAATTTGAGACGTTTTATCTTGGTAACTGTAGACAGCAAAGGTGTTTGAACAGGCCTTCGGCTTCCATATCCCATATGATGCAGTGTACGGCTAATTTGCTTACAAACGTCAGGTGGTCATAATAATCTGGCCACTCAGTGTGTGTGTGTGTGTGTGTATATATACATATGGCAGGTAGGAGTGTAAGAAACATTGTTAGGTTAAAAGAAAAAACATTTTAAAGTAAAAGAAATTTGGTGGAGGGTAGGGGCAGACTCCTTTTTCTTTTTTCATACCTTTTAGAAGTACAGTTTGGGCTGATTAAATTTTTTAAGATATTTTCAAGCTTTCAGAAGATGTTTGGGCTTGTGGAAGTGGGTAGAAAGGAAGACAGGAAGGTTGTATGTGCTTTCAGAATACCTATGGGAGGCCAAAGTGGAAACCTAGATATTGGCATGAGAGGCAATGGGGTCTTCCAAGTTTTCTTCTTGCTTGTTCTGTTGCCGATAGGCTGCTGCCAGAAGCCGGTCCATCCTTGCTGCTTGACACAGTCGCTGCAGGAAAGAAACATCTGCACAGCATATGTTTCGAGGGACCTGGCACATATAGCATATTGTTCTTAATATGTTTGCTCTCCTTAGTGCCATGTGTTTAACCAAGGTCACCTCTCTGAGAAAGGTTGTTTCCCCAGGTGGGGATTTTTCCCTGAGGTTAGGGAGGGGATACAACCCCTTAATTAAGTGCCAGGCGGGTAGTTAAGCTACATAATCTTTACTCCCTGGAATGGAGATAAGAAACGCCCTAACCTTTGTAATAGAAATTGACAGGATTAAAATCGGCTGGTATAAATACGGATGTAACAAGACAATAAACCTCAGATCCTCATCAGCTCCTGATCAGATCCTAAATAGAACCTGGCTGGAGAACCTAGTGAGAGAACATGGACACAGAACCTAGACACAGAACCTAGAGACAGAACCTAGAGACAAGACTTGGCTGGAGATCCTACACAGAACCTAGAAACAGAACCTATCGAGAGAACCTGGCTAAAGAACCTAGAGACAGAACCTGGATAGAACATGGCAAAAGATCCTGGACGGAACCTGACTACAGAACTTGGCTGAAGAACCTAGACACAGAACCTGGCTATAGAACCTGGCTGGAGAACCTAGACAGAACATAGCAAGAGAACCTGGACAGAGACTGGCTAGAGAACCTAGCAAGAGAACCTGTACACAGAACTTGGCTGGAGATCCTGGAGGGAGAACCTTGCTATGCTGATGAACTGAACCCAGTCTCCATGTCATTCCTTCTTCGCCGACTCCGTCCACACCTTTGGGGACCCCTGGACCTGCTGGGGCAGGACCCCAGCAGGCTGCCAGGCAGCGCGGGAGAATGAACAGCCAGGCACGCAGAGGATTCAGAAAGAACGCCTTTATTTGCAGATGCACTGGTGCAGTGACTCAGGGGAGTCAGTCTCCAAAGCCTGAGCACCAAAGGTAGGGGTGCTTTCCCTTTTAGCCCCTTAGCTTCTTTGTCTCCCAAATATGGACCAGGTTTCTGGACTTTTCGTGGGCTTGGTAGCCCCCGTGGGTTGGAATGGGGAAAGTGAGATTACACCCAAAGGCCTGACCTGGCTGGTGCCAGCACTGCCCACCCCCTCTGGGGGTTGTGTATGGTTCATGAGTTATGGCCTATGTACTAGTAAAATGGAAGTATTCAGGGAAACAGGTTTTTGCAAGGCTAGCTAGGACACAAGCAGAAAGGGGGTTGGGCTAGCAAGCATATGCATCAGAATGCAGGATGCAGGTTGGTGCGGGGGTGGGGGCGGGAGGCCTGGTTTCAGGCTGCTTTCACAGTTCAACGCAGAAAAGATAGATTCCAGAATTATCCTCTGGAAATAGTCACTCAGTCAGGAAAAGCCACATTATCCTGCATTAATAACAAAATATTACTGGTTTAAAGCAATGAAGTTTGGCTTTTTGTTCAATCTTCATATCTACCTACTATGCACATCCTATTCACTGTGGGAGCACCTACCATTTCAAATGTGCCAGAGAGAAAAGAGAATTCTGAAAGTTCTCACATTGGCTATTACTTAAGTAACAGCCCTATAAGTAACACTCATTATGTCTGCTCACAACTTATTAGCCAAAAGCAATCACCTATCCCACTCAGCCACAGTGGGGATGGGAAGTATAATTCTATGGGCCCAGAACAGGAGATAAGAGTAAATGTTGAGTGAACAGCACTGATAACTCTTTCAACAGGATATCCTCGTGAATCTCAAAAACCTAAGCAAGTCTAATGGAATTCCACTATAGCTCAAAGGAAAAAAAAATAACTCAGAACATTGCTTCTGCCTGTATGTGTGAGTATATAACAGAAGTAACATGAAACACAACCTCTAAACTACCCAATTCCCACTTCTGGGACCTAGAAAACATATACATGGCAAAGACATAATAAAGTCTCAGTAAGTTGACTGGTTTGGGTGAAATCTACATTGATTTAGTCAAAAGTATATATATATATACTATCTGTAAATTACTTCAATAATATTATTTTAAAATAAATATAAGAACTAGCTAGAGCAATTATATATCATTGGGAATAGTCAAGGAGCTTCCTCCAACAGAGAAAAATGCATTAAAAAGATAAGTTATTATTTCCTCTTTCCAAAAGTCACAGAAATGTCAACTGTATTATAAAAGTTGGTCAAAGGAAAAACTAATATCAGGCTTTTATTCTTCTGAACGAATAGCTTTCCAAGTCCTTAAGAAAATGATATTATTGTCATTATTTCAAAAGACTTGAGGAAAAATACTTCATACAATACACCAAATAATCAGATTTAGCCTATATATATTGACTTAAGTAACCAGTAATGACATACCAAACATTTGTTATATCATAGTCAGGAACTTCTAGACCTATTAATGTCTATATTATCAATTATAGGTTTCATGGCAGTCCAACTTTTCCTTGGACCAGGAAAGGACTAAGTTTAGCATGAAGTCTTATGATAAACGTGTGTATAGACAATACTTCAAAGAGATAAAAACAAAGTTCTATTTGAAAATCAGCGGAAACTTTGTTAATGTATCTAAGGTCATAAAAGATATATTGGCTTTAAGGTATTCATTCTTGCTTTATTGATGTTTTAATTGTTGTTGTAAGAATAAATTAGGTAGCCTGAAATATCAAATGGGGTTGTTTGGTTGCAACTAAACAACTCCAAAAAACGAAAATAGAAAAGGACTACATATGTTGAAAGGATCTCAGGTAACTTACAGAACAAAAGAAAAGCCTACACTAGGCTTGAAAAATAACAACAATTAGAGCCTCAGGAACTAGATCAGATTTCAGGGGAAAACAGCCCCCAAACAATGAAGAAGCTCCAACCAATAGCTCAGATTGCCGGGAGCCGGTCCATCCTTGCTGTTTCAAGGGACCTGGCGTATATGGCATACTGTTCTTAATATGTTTGCTCCCCTTCTTGGCGCTATGTGTTTTAACCAAAGTCACCTCTCTGAGAAAGGTTGTTTCCCCAGGTAGGAATTTTTCCCTGAGGTTAGGGAGGGGATAGAACCCCTTAATTAAGTGCCAGGCGGGTAGTTAAGCTACATAATCTTTACTCCCTGGAATGGAGATAAGAAACGCCCTAACCTTTGTAATAGAAATTGACAGGATTAAAATCGGCTGGTATAAATACGGATGTAACAAGACAATAAACATCAGATCCTCATCAGATCCTAACCAGAACCTAGCCAGAGAACATGGCAAAAGATCCTGGACAGAACCTGGCTACAGAACTTCACTGGAGAACCTAGACAGAACATGGCAAAAGAACCTGGATAGAACCTGGCTAAAGAACCTGGTGACTGAACCTGGCTGGAGAACCTGGAGAACCTGGCTGAAGAACCTAGCGAGAGAACATGGCACCAGAACTTGGTTGGAGATCCTGACCAGAACTTGGTTGGAGTTCCTAACCAGAACTTCGCTGGAGATTCGGGAGGGAGAACCTCGCTATGCTGATGAACTGAAACCAGTTTCCATGTCATTCATTCTTCGCCGACTCCGTCCACACCTTTGGGGATCCCTGGACCTGTTGGGGTTGGACCCCAACATCAGATGTTGCACAATTCTGCTCTATAGTCAGCATCTGGAGGAGATGCTGAATGGCCTAGTTTCAGTCACATGTCTACCCCCTAAGGTTCCTTGGTTGATTGTTTTATTAAATTTTAAACACAGTGGAGGGAAGATAATGTTCTAAAAAGAGTTTGGGCTGCCCAGGTGGCGTGGCTCACTAGTTGAGTGTTTACCTATGAACCTGGAACTTACAGTTCATTTCGGGCTTGATCCCCAGTAGGGGGCATGCGGGAGGCAGCCAATCAATGATTCTCTATCATCATTGATGTTTCTATCTCTCTCTCTGTCTCCTATCCTCTCTGAAATCAATAAAAATATATATTTTAAAAATAATAAATAAAAAGAATTTGCATTGTTTTTACCAAATCAAGGCAAATTAGCTTAATAAAAGCTAAATAAAACAAATATCTGCTATAGTTGGGTATATTCTTGAGACTTAAAGTTAACAAAATACTTTTTAGGGGGGCCCACAAAATTCTTCAAAACTTTTAAAACACTGCAATTAGTTCTAATCTCATCAGACTTTCTATGTATGGGTGTGTGCAATCATGTATACCATATATTTCAGCATAGTGCAAGTTTTGCTGAAAAATAATAATAAAAGCCTACCAGGAAACAATTATTTCTAAACAATACATCTTCAGAATTTAAGTGGTAGAAAACCAGATCTGAATTACTCAAATTTAACTCTCAGATACAAAAGCGTGAAAAAAATAACACATTTTGTAACAGCAAAGAGCATGGTGACAATGAAAAACAAGTTGTGTATTGGGAGAGGTGGGAAATCAGATTTGGGACAGAGATGCTAGGTGATGAAGGACCTTGTAGGCAATGAGACACCAGTAAAGTTTATTTAAGTGTAATATGATAAGATCAGATTTGTGTTTCTATGTTATTTGTTTAACCACTGATGGAAATGTGTGGGATGGATTAAAGAAACAACCACAGGAAGTAGAAAGCCTGATTCGGCAACTGGCAATAATTTAGGCAAAACAAGAGTCGTAGGAGGGTGAGCTAAGCCAATGGCAGTGGAGCTAGAAAGAAAGAAATTGTACTAGCTACATTTTCTATATAACAAACCACCCAAAACTTAAAGCTTAAAGCAACAACCATTTTTTAGTTCTTGGTTCTTAACTGAGGAGAGATATGCAAAGCCTATGGCCAACAAAGTCAAATGCAGCAGGGAGGAAAAGTAAGATTAAAGACTGAAATGAACACTGGCTTCGGAAATGAGCATGAGTGATCCAATAGTTTGGAAGTAAGTGAAAAGTGAGATTAAGATTGCCAGTAATTATTATTATCTTATTGACTAGAGATGGAGGAAGAGCAGAGATATGGGAACACTTATAATCAAGAGAGATTTTAATTTAACGAGATTTGGATATATTTGCATGCTGAGGGGAAGGAGTCACTGGAATGGTTGAAGATATGGAAAGAAAGAGAAACAGGATGGACCAATCTCTCAGGAGACATGTAGGAGAACATGTAGAAGAGTCTCTTGTAAAGGAAGAGGGAAGTTGGACCAAAAAGTGGAAGAGCTTAGGAGTGGGAGTTTTCAAGTTTGGTAGCTGTTCTTTCTGTCAAGCAGGGAGCAGACATCAGTTATGTGTTCTGAATGAGATAGGGAAGGCGAATGGGTGTAGTGGATAATGATGACTGTAATGGTATATTCTACACATGCAGTGTCCATTGTATGTATGTATGTATTTAATTATATATTTTTATTGATTTCAGAGGGGAAGGAAAAGGAAGAGAGAGATAGACACATCAATGATGAAAGAGAATCTTTGATCAGCTACCTCCTGCATGCCCCCAGCTGGGGAATCCAGCCTGCAATCCGGGCATGTGCCTGACCGGGAATAGAGCCATGACCTCCTGGTTCATAGGTCAATGCTCAACCACTGAGCCATGCCAGCTGGGCTGCAGTGTCCATTTTAAAAAGATTGTGAGGAATCCAGAATAAAAAAAAATGATGACTAAAATTTAACCAATAAAATGAAAGGTATTGGAACAAAAGATGATCTAGCCATGTTTATCTTCAAATATAGGAGATGAACAAGTCAGGAAGCATACAAACGCAGCACTGAAGTGCACTTATTCTACACTTATTGAATAACTATGCCAGGTCCTCTGAAGAATAAAGGACCCTTCGGTGCAGCCATTGAAGAGCTCATGACCTGGCAAGGGAGAGAACCAAAAAAAAAAACATTGTAAGGGGGAACTTATGCCATAGAGATGCACATGGCACTCTGGAAATAGAGAAGGAAGCACATGAGGGGACGGAAAGAATCAAGGTCAGAGAAGATTTCTGGACACAAGCAACATTTGACCTTAGACTTGAAGGTAGCAAGCAGCTCATTAAGAGGCTGGTGTGGAGGTCAGAAAGGGCAATCTGAGAATTAGAACAAATGTGCAGACGTGGAAAGACTCTCAGGAAGAATCAAGTCCAATAGACAAGTCCGGGGCCTTCATCCTATTACCAATTATTTAAACAATCCCTTTTCCCTTTTAAAGCCCCCATCCTCCACAAACATTCAGTATTTTTTTTTTTAATCATATAAGAAAGTCAGGGCTTGTCCCTCTTCTACTATCTATATATATAAAACCCTAGTATGCAAATAGACTGAATGATGGAATAACCAAATGACTGAACAGCCGAAAAACTGGTCGCTATGATGTGCGCTGAACACCAGGGCGCGCACAGGGAACATGGCAGGTGTTGGCAGCAGGCAGCAGAGTGCGGAACATGGTGGGCATTGGCCGTGGCAGGATGGTGGAGCAGGTGAGTGGGGGCGCCAGACCAAGGCGGGGCACTGGTTGCTGTCATTGGGGTGAGCATCTTGTGGCTACTGAAAATTCTTTGCTCCTGCGCCACGGTCCTGCCCAGCGCTTGCACCTGCTGCCGGCACCCATCGCCAGCCCCGATCACTCAACACCAGCGGGTTCGAGTGGCGGCTGCCAGCTCCAACGACCCCCCAGGGCTTCTCGCACCTGCTGTGGCACTGGCCACAATCACTCCACGCCACCAGCGGGTGCAAGCAGGGCCGGTGCCATCAGCGCATGGGAGTGGCAGTGGCGGGAGCGAGGCTGCTGCCAGACAGGGAATTGGGGGCCACAGCAGGAAGGGCCAGGCGGGGGCGCGGAGGATGGGCTGAGACCCGCCCCTGTGCCCACCACAGCCTCGCGGCCCACAGTTCCTTTCAAGGTGAATGGATTCATGCACTGGGCCCCTAGTTTCCATAAATAAAATACTTGCCAGTATTACCCTCCAGCCCAAAGTTTTGGGTAAGTAACCTGATGAATACTTTTCCACAGAGGAGTCATAGCTTAATCATTGCTCTGCATTTCACCTCTTACACAGGTGTTTGCATTCTACTTCCGTACTTCTAGACACAAAGTCTTAGGAAACTTGGGGGCTCTAGGGAGAAAGGGGAATGGGAAAGAGTGCCCCTCAGCATCTCTCCTCAAATCATATGTCATATCATTTATTCCTCTTACACTTCAATGCTGGCCCTGAATAACTGAAAAGGTTGCATTGTGTCTTGAATTTTGAAAAGTAATATAATATATGATCCACTCGTTGCATTAATTCAGGTGCAACCTTGGACAAATTGCTCCGAACAATTTCAGCCGCTAAGCAGGGTTCCCTGGGAAATGCTCCATCGTCCAGGAAGAGACCCTCTGGGGAACATGGGGCATTTAGAATTTTAAAAGTAATTTAAATGTGTACAGAAAAGATAGAACAAGAAATATATGCATTTTTTTTAATTGGTTAAAAATGTTATCAGAGTTCAATTTAAAGTGTTATTATTCCAATTTTTCTATTAAAAGATAAAACATGAGAGAAAATATTATATGCTTAGCTGATGCATATGAATGTAATTTATTTTTAAAGAACACAAACACTACTACAGTTCTTGCAAATACCAAGCTTTGAAATCCTCTTAGTTAAAAACAAACTTCAAGGTGTGGGGACTGACTGCCTAGGGATGCAAAGGAGCATAGATAAATGCATTTGTAAGTAATTGTAAAACCAATTTCATAATGCCCTCATCTATGTTTTACAGAGCCAGCAACGGACAGCACTAATTTTGTTGCTGGTCCCAATTATAAAGGTGAGGACAGCCTTGAGAGCAGGGTTATAAAATCTAGAATCACATTTTTTCTCAGAATATGAAAGAGAAGTTTAAATATGTCAGATGGTAGGGTGATACTAAATGATACATGAAATGATACTAAATGATAAATGAGATGTAGGGTTGTTGGGGTCCAGCCCCAGCAGGTCCAGGGGTTCCCAAAGGTGTGGACAGAGTCGGCAAGGAATGAAGGACACCGAGACAGCATTCAGTTGATCAGCATAGCGAAGTTCTTTTTTTATTCTCCTATTACATCTGTATTTATACCAGTTGATTTTATAAGCATGCCTCTATAATCACATCATACTATGTTTGTTTTGGGTAATGTTCTACAGTTCCTTGTTTCTTATCTGACCTTTGCCAAAAATCCTGTCTCTATCTAGTTCTGTTGATTTTAATCTTGTCTAGGTTAATCTCTGTGTTCCATTACAAGGGCTATTCCAAGGTCACTGCTCTACTGGAAGTGACTGAAGGAGATTATCCTACCCAGGAAAGGTTATGTCCTCCCAGCCTCACTGCTTGCCTTCCCTGGGACTGCCCTGTGTCGGTGGATCTCCAGGGGTATAGGCTTTGGTGCTTTCCCTGGTGGGCAGACCCCTGGGGATGTGGGCCCAACAAGTCCCAAATTTATTGCCAACAGTCTTAGTCCAAGTCCTTCATAAATAGTACATGGTATTTCTGTAACAGTAGGGGGATTTACTGATTTATTCTCTTCCTTAGTCCTGTTAATCCCTAACCTGGGGAAACAACCTTTCCCCGGGAGGTGGGCCTGTTTAAAACACATAGCGCTAAGAGGGGGAGCAAACCATATTAAGAACAGTATGCCAGGTCCCTTGAAACATAAGCTGTGCAGATGTTTCTTCCCTGCAGTGACTGTGTCAAGCAGCAAGGGTGGACCGGCTTCCGGCAAATTCCCCATTTTTATTTTTTAAATGACAGCGCGGGTAAATCAGCGGCCCCTCTCGGATTGGGTTCTTTAAGACTCGCAAGAAGACTTGTTTGTGACTTTGCTGTGGTAAATGTTTCCCTCCACGTCCCGCGTGGTTCAGGGTTCAGGATCTGGAAGAGGAGCCGCACACAAATGAAAGAGAAGAGACAAGAGATAATTTGGAAATAATGGGGGGCCAGGCAGGTAAGTCCAACTCAAGAGGAAAGACTTCCACTGGTGCTCAGGCCATGCCAACCTTTTATTGGTTTGGGATACACCCATAGCCCCTAGGCAGGCAATTTCCAGTAACAGGCAGACTAGCCCATCAGCAAGGATTTACATAATAATAAATGGGGAAGTTTCTTCAGCTACCATTGTCTGGACTAACAATGGGTGCACAGCCCTGACCTTTGCAAGGGCTTCAAGGATCACCAGCCTTCCGGGTTTCTTGTCCACACCTCTCTGCTAGTGAAGACAATAGGTGGTTTCCCAAACTTTGCCAACAGGTCAGTCCGAGGCTTAACCCTATATCGGCTCCCCACATAGGGTGATACATTTCATTTTTTTTTACTCATCAGCCCATGATGAGCTGAATACTAAAGAAGGGGGGCACCAACATCTTGGGGCAATGGTGGTGCTCAAACCCATGGCACACTTGGACCATGTGTTGTCTTAAAATAACAGAATCTCAATCTCTCTAATCTCTCTCTCTCTCTCTTTCTCTCTCTCTCTCACACACACACACACACACACACACACACACACTTCCATTAGAGTACTTCTAATCTTTACACCCATATTAAATTCCTTTTTATTTTAAGTGCTGATATCATTAAATTATTTCTAGCCACAAGTGACATTTCTACAGAACCCACAGTCCTCATCAGGAAAGACCAATCAGAATGACTAAATTCATGCTTATTTCTTAACCCTAACATCTGCATTAAAAAGAAAAAAAAATGGCCCGGCCGGCGTGGTTAGTGGTTGAGCATCAACCTATGAACAAGGAGGTCATGGTTTGATTCCTGGTCAGGGCACATGCCTGGGTTGTGGGCTCAATCCCCAGTGTGGGGCATGCATGCAGGAGGCAACCAATCAATGATTCTCTTTCATCATTGACATTTCTATCTCTCTCTCCCTCTCCCTTCCTCTCTGAAATTAATAACAATATATATTTTTTAAAAAAACAAGAAAATATGCACAACACACATAAATATATATTTTAAAGACACGAAAAAGAATAAATGAACTTGATAATGGAAAAGCTTCTCTTAGCATAGGTCTCAATTTCCTTGACAAAAGATATGACTATATGAAAATCTCATTAATGCAGACTTTCCTAAATTAGAATTTGTTATCACACAGAAAAGGACTGAATCAAAGTATCTCTAATTGTGTGAATTTATTAAAAAGTCACCTCTCTAGGCATGTAAATTATTTTTGGACATTATCATCTATGGGAGTAGATAAAGTTATAAGAAGCCTTCAGACAGCAGCGGCCCCCACCACCACCTCCACTCAGCAGCCTTCCCACTCAGGGGCTCCAGTCTCCTTAGGCAAGAGTCTTAGAAGCACCCTCAAGGAATCACTGCAGGCTCCTACTCTTTTTAAAAATACATGTATATGTTTTTTATTGATTTTAGAAAGAGAGGGAGTGTGAGGAAGAGAGATAGAAACATCAATGATGAGAGAAAATCATGGATCAGCTGCCTCCTGCATGTTCCCTACTGGGTGGGGATCGAGCCCCAACCAGGGCAATTGTCCTGACCTGAAATTGAACAGAGACCTCTTGGTTCCTGGGTCAACACTCAGCCACTGAGCAACACCAGCCGGGCACTACCCTTTGCAAAAGCTACCGCCTCTTTGAAAACTCCCGTGACAGAGCCCCACAGTTCTCTACCTGTTCAGTTAATTACACGTGCTTATCCTTCCAAAACAACTTCTTATCTTACCTATGAAATGCGGAAATTAGACTGAAAACCATTGTTTTCCTCTGGGCAGGATGCAAAGGTGATTTCCTTGGTCCTTGTCCAGGTGGATTGGAAGAATGAAGCCATGGACAAAAGGTGTTATAGGAAAGGTGGAAATTCATTGGGAAACAAGCACAGACTCCCACATGGGGACGGGGAGAGAGACCCACCAAGTCCCTCTTTCCTAAGGTTTATAAAGGCTGCAGTTCTTTGTGTCCTGATATCCCCTCTGATTGGTCACTATAGCAGCTTCAGAGCTCAAACCCCTGGTGGGCTCCCCCTCCTTTTCTCCCTTTTGTTTTTCTACTCCCTGTGGCCTTCCCCTTTACTCTGTGAATGAGTGGCTTCCTCTCTCTTTATTCTGTGAATGTATACCTTTTGGCTGATCCCAGCCCCCTTATTCTGTGAATGTATGCCTTTTGGCAGTTTGCAGCCCCCTAATTTGCAGCCCTGCAGTTTTCCCTCATGGACCCCCAAGTTCCTAAAACTCCCTAAACCTGCCTATTTGACCCCTAAAAACTCCTTTCACCTATTCTCACTTATCTCTCCCCACTGTCATTAGGTGTCTTGCTCTCAGGCTCCCTGGATATCTTTCTCTTCCTGGAATAATAGATGGTGCTTCTTCTGTCTTAGGACCTTCTCAGCACTGTTTCTTTCTGCCTAGAATGCCCTTCCTGCAGATCACTCATGTCTCATCACTATTATCACTTGATAGGAAATGCCTCCTCAGACCACCCTGTCCCATTAACCTGCTTTAATATTTTAGAGATTTTTTTTTACCATTTTTTATACCAATGTGATCTCATTGTTTGTTTCCTTATTGTCTATCTCTTTGCCCCACTAACCCCATGCCATTGCCATTAAAATATAAACTCTCCTGTGCTTAGAACAGTGGCTAGAATTCAAAGAAAATTCAAAAATTATCCTTGGGATGAATGAGTGAAAAAATGAGTGCCTATCTATTGACTGTTAGTTTCTTCAGGGCAGGCCCATGCCTTATTGGTTTTTGTGACCCTTGTATCTAACATTGTAGGTACAGAATAACATTGCAGGGATCCAATAAGTCACTGAATAAATTATCCATTAATGCATAAATAAGCAATAAATAATTATATTTTTATTATACACATAGAGAAATATTAAGCTTGAACATATGAATATCTGCCTAGAGTTGGTTACACAGTTTAGAAAGGATAACAAAGGCAAGGGAGCTGCAGAACCTCTGAGAGTTTGGGAGTGGCATTGAGTCTTTTAAGATTTAATAGTCTGACTTTAGACAATAATAAAAAAAATTAATAAAATAAATAAATAAAAAGAAAAAAAAGATTTAATAGTCTGTTTCTGGTAGGGGCAGAAAGAGATTATTGGGACTAGCTATAATTATATGAAATACTAGAGGCCTGATGCACGAAATTTGTGCAAGAGTAGGTCTTCTTTCCCCAGGCTGTTGGCACCAGCTTCCCTCTGGCACCCGGGACCCAGGCTTCCCTCACAGCCCCGGCTTCCTCAGGAAGGTCATCTGGAAGGACATCCTTCTGGGCATCTGGTCTAATTAGCATATTATGCTTTTATTAGTATAGATTATTTATGTTTTGTTAACCATGATTGTTTTGCTCTGATTAAAGAAAACACATTCTAACCTGACTGGGAGTTGTAGGCGGGACCTTAGTTAACCTTGCAATGTGGTCCATTCTCATCTAAGAACTGTCTATTATCATGGAGAGATTAACAACTTTGTGAAAAGAATGGAACCCCCAGAGGCACCTGCCATGCACTTTGCAAGCCCCCCAACCTGCATTGCCTGTAATCTGTAACCATTACACCCATTCTTATTCCTTTTTGCCTACTTCCCCATTTTGCATACCTATTCTTTTTTGTCTACTTCTCCAAGCCAGCATTCCCATTTTTATTTTGCACATCCATTCTTATGCCTTTTGCCTACTTCCCCATGTAATCTTTGCCCATCTACTTCATTTAGCTGCTGGTTTATGGGAGGATAGAGGAGACAAAGCAGATTTTTGTTGATGACCTACTGTTCTCCCTTACTGCCGACATTATTGGAATAAACACTCACATATGATTCAACCCTGTCTCTGCTTAATTGGCTCAAGTAGTGACAGGCAGCCCGGACCTATTGGTTGTTGGGTTTAATTTCAAGTAAAAAGAGGTCACCTATGGTGTTTAAAAGTAATTTTTTTAAAGTTTATTATTTTATTTTTCGCAACACTGTAGGCCAAATTTCTTTCTGAGCCCACAAAAATTATAGCTCACATACCGTGTGAGGCTCAAAAACTTACCAAGTGTTTGATGCTAAAGCTTGAGGCCTCAAGGACAGTGGAGCCCTCAGCACAGAGGCCATGCCAGGCCTTCTGCTGCCTCCAGGGAACAGAGACTCTCCGGGAATAAAGATGCTACTCCCAGGGAAGGTGAACTCTAGTTATGGCAACTACATTTTCCAAATCAAAATTCGTGACATGCAATCTGCACAGAGACCTGAGTATGATGGATAAAATGCTTGAATCTAAAGCCAGCTCAGAAAATCTAGAGCCAACAGATAGAATATAATAGGGGAACAAGTTAGTTCCCAGATTCTTTCATATTTGGGTGACATGTCTCATAAAACTACTCATCTCCCCCAGCTCTAATTGATTCCATGTTTATGAAACTTCTCACTACGTTTCTGAGATGTCTTAATACTAGTCAGAGGATCCTCACATTTTGGATGCAAGTGTCTGTGGACGAAAGGTGCCACACGCTAACCTGACAGGGAAGCTGACCTCAGGGAAGGCCTGCATGGTGGTCTTGCCAACTCAGAAACCTAGAATAACCACAAAGGATGGTCTGAAATTAAACTTTAACTAAAAGCAGTTATGGTGGGTAGTTACGTCCTAGGCCGGTATCATCACTGACAAGGTCATCTTTACCTTAACTGAGCCTATGTGTCTTTTTGTATCTACTAGAACATATCCTTGAAATGTCTGGATAACTTGTAACTTCCCCTTTTCCAAACTCCTTGGGGTACAACCTAATGAGCTTGGGCAAGAGGACAGATACTACAAATTCCTTCATTGTTATTGTTATCATGTTCATTGTTGACTGTTAACTATTCTGCACCCACCTAAGTATGTGTCCATCATTTTGCTTTTTATCCAATCCCAGAGGTTTCCCCACTTTGCTTTCTCCTGCCTCTCTAGTCTATCATCAATGGATTTCATGTAACCCACCTACATACCCTCCTTTGATTGCAATGTATAAAAATAGATGAAAGATCGCCATTCTCTGGAGCATTATCTCAATCTGTTGAGGTCCTGCTTCCCGGCAATTGTCGATAGTTTGGCTCAAATAAACTTACAAAAAACGCTTTACAGGTTTGAATGTTTTTTTGTTAACATGTCCTAATATCTAGTAAATGTTATCTTAGAGATGAGTTACGAACCTATCCCTTGTGAGTTGTATTAGTGCTGAATCACAGTCTAAGAGGAGAGAAGGCCTTAGGTAATTCTTATGGTTGTTCTCCACTCTGTGATTCAATTTCCCTGATGACCTCAATAGGAACTGATGTAAACTAGTATGGGAAGTACAGGACAGAGGAATGGGTCCTGGAATCTGATAGCCGAAGTCCTTCCTCAAGACTTTGAAGCAGACACTTCTAATTATTTAATCCAAAACTCTGAGCTAGAAAAGTTAGGTCTCTAAGTAATTGCCCCACTCGGGACCAGCAGCTTCTAGCAAGGCCATACCCTATTCTTAAAACACTGTCACCATCACCGGATCATCAAGGTATCTCCTCCCACCTGTCCACAGCCTTTAGAATCCGCCCCCCGCCCCCCCTTCCGCCAGGTGCCTCTCCTAAACAATGGATTGGAAGTAACATCCTTGACCTGAGCTTCCTGTCTTAGGTAAATCACATCTACTCTAAACTTCAGTTTCTGAATCCTGAGGTCTCAATATCCAAACCAGTTCTGTGCCCAGTTTCTATTTGTGGGCATGTAGTTGAAAATCTGCTAAACTAGTCTTCAGCAAAATTGGGAGGTGAGAAGAATGGGCCATATTGATTAAATTTCCTGGGTTAGTAGAATAGTAAAAGGCTTGGCAATCAGTTTGAAAGCATTCATTGACATCTGACAGCCAAACTGGGAGGGATTGAGTGAAGTCCCAACTTTTCTTTAATTAGCTTCATATTTTAATCAGGAAACCCCCAAATTGTTAGTCAGCTAAGATGTGCTATACATTGTGTAGAACCTTGATGCTCCCTTGTGGCCCACGGGCCAGCAGCATCCCCATCACCCAAGAACTTGTCAAAATGCAGAAACTGGAGCCCCTCCTGCATCCACATCTGCATGTTAAAAAGATTCCCTGGGTGCTTCCCATGGGCCTTACATTTTGTAAAAGACTTGTCAAGAGCAGTCATCCTCCAAGTGTGCTTTCCAGACCAGGAACATCTGCATCACCTGAAAACTTGGTAGGAATGCAGAACCATGGTCTCATTCTAGACTTACTCAGTCCGAAGTTTTAAGGTGCAGCCTAGTAATCTTTGTTTTCACAAACCTTCAGGTGATTCTGGTGCACGCTCAAGTTGAAGAATTTCTGTCTCTGGCCTTTTTCAATGTGTATTTAAGAGAGCCAGGTTTGGACAAACGCTATTTTAATTCTAAAAATTTTTAAGTGACTAAGAGAACCATATATCTGTCTGGACAATTTAAAAAATATGTTCTAAGTCCACGAGTATTTTCCAGGGATATATCCTTATGGTTTTATTTAAGCACTAGTCAGAATTGACGAATGCGTATATTGAATACCATTTGCTAATTCATCTGGCATCTGGCAAAACCATATCACATTGATATGATGGATGATCCTGCTTCTTTGGAATGAGAAAACTTCCACATGGAGGCACAGTAATTATTCCTGAAGGAATGAACATAATGTAAACTGTCATCTTGGATAAGTTCTGTGGGCAAAGGATGCCTGAGGTAAACGGCATCATTGTAAGCCTCTATTCTCAGCAGTGGTGCTCTGGGGCCTTGCTCACACCCAAAGCCATTGTCAGAGCTGCTTAGACATATCTGCAGTTTGTGGCTTTGAACCTCATTTATCAAGTGATGGAATATTTCAAACTTCTTCCTAATGCATTTGAAATATTTTCTATTTTGAAACTTTTTTTTCCCCTTCAGAGGCAAGGTAGTTGTTAATGTCAAGAAGCCAGAATGAGTCTGGCCAGTGTGGCTCAGTGGTTGAGCATTAACCTATGAAACAGCAAGTCTTGGTTTGATTCCCGGTCAGGGCACATGCCTGGGTTGTGGGCTCGATCCCTAGTGTTGGGCATGGAGGAGGCAGCCAATCAATAATTCTCTCTCATCATTGATGTTTCTCTCTCTCTCTCTCTCTAAAAAAAGAAAAAAATCAAGAAAAATTAAAAAAGAAGAAGAAGAAGCCAGAATGAGCTCAACCAATATACTCATATCTTCCACAAAAGTAACTTTGCCCAGATAAATTAAAGAACTTATAAGGAAAGTTAAAATACACTTAGTGATTTTCTAAATTAACCATTTCTAGAAATGCATACTAAAATATATCCTCAGATAAACACATGGGATATGTACAAGAAAATCCATTGCAGCGTAGTTTGTTGGAAACAAACAAAGTGTCCATTAATAGAGGACAGTTGCATGGAGTGACCAGCCAGAGCAACTCCTCTGAGGAAGGACCTCTGTTGTGTGCCAAGCATTAACTTTTGGGTTTCCAGATAATGAGGAGAAGCAGTGTATGAGCTCAGGCTGCCATTAACAAAATACCACAGGTTAGGTGGCTAAAACAACAGAAACCTCTTCGCTCACAATTCTGGAGGTTGGAAGCATAAGATCAAGGTCTGGGGACATTTGGTTTCTTCTGAGGCTTCTCCCCTTGGCCTGTAGATAGCAAGTCTTCCTCTGAGTCTTGACATGGCTTGTCCTCAGAAGAGGGAGCAAGCTCTGGTGTCTCTTCCTCTTCTTATAAGGACTTCAGTGAGATGGGCTAAGGTCCCACTGGAACTGCCTCGATTTAATGTAATCCCCTCTTTAAAGCTCTTATCTCCATATACAGGTACATTCTGAGGTTCTGGGGATTAGGATTTTAACATATATTTTGTTGATTACCCAAATCGGCCCTTAACAGCCAGCATGTTCCAGAAAGTAGATTCCTACAGGGTTATTTACCAAACGTTCAGAAGTATTTTTTTTTTTTTCAAAATTGGTACAGCTATACCAATGAGTAGTGGCTGATTAAAAATCTGTGAGGATTTTAAAAACTTGGTCTGAAAAATTCTAAAACTTTGCAAGACTCCTTTCAGGGTCCTTCAGGATTGGAGATTGGGGCTAAATAGGTGGGCCTTGAGACTATTCCTGGAATTAGTCATTTTATATCTAGTAAACAAAACAATATACAGCAGTTATGAGCATAGGTTTTTAGAATCAGGCAGAGCTAACATTTCTGTTTCTCACCTATAAATTGTTAGTTCTGATCAAATAATCAGATCGATATTCCCTTCCCCTGGGGAACTGACCTTTAGATCATTTTGCAAAAGACATTTCCTTTCACTTAGATCACATTTTATTTGCTAAGACAGTAACTTTCCCCTCTAGACTTGCCCAGGATCTGGACCTGCCCAAAGAATTCCCCACCGAAAAAGCCTGCCTAGCGTCCTTTAAAATCTCTGACTTCCCATTTCTGGGCGCTGGCACCATTTTGGAGCTCAGTCCATCTGGTTTCCAGATGACCTAATAAATGTATAATTCTTTACCACTTTCAGCCTCATGTGCTCCTCCTTCGGCAACCCTAACATAAATAATATGATAATGATAACTATCTCTATGATCGTTATAAAGTAATGATGGAAAGTGCCCATAATAGTCCAGGCTCAAAGTAGGTGTTCAATAAACAATACATTATTATGCCTTTGTATAAGCTCACTCTTCAAGAAAAACTTAAACACACATACAAAAAAGTCCTTTAAAATCACTGCAGTAACTGATCTCTAAATTCACTCTTAGATCTAAAACTCTGTGATTCTAAGTGATAGTTGGCCATGAACAATTCACATTAAAAGGAATGAGACCTTTAAATACTTTTATTATTTTCAATATAGAATAAATTGTATTTTCCTACTTTATGGAAATTCTACTTTTACCAATCACATTGCTTGACTTAACCTATATTTTTTAAAATAACATAGTCTGTGTTCACTCGGTAAACATTGTCACCACTTCTGATATTCCATTACTTTTTCTGTGGTTATCATATTATTAAACCTACCATTTATGTGTTGCAAATAAAATAAAATTATAGGTAATCATTAAAATAATGAAATTTGTATTTTTATGTACTGGTGTGAAATAAATGTAAAGCTATACTATTCAGTGACAAAAGCAAAGTATATACAAAGATATACACACAGTATGCTGCCATCTTACCTAATAATAGATAAACATGTAAAGTGACCATACCTTCGTTATGCTAACCAGCCAATCAGGAGAGTATGCAAATTAACCTAACAAAGATGGTGGTTAATTTGCATATGTAGGATCCAAGCGGTGGAGGGAAGCCTGACGGCCCAGGGGCCGGAGCATCGATGGCCCCAGGGCCAGCGGAGCAGCAAAAGTCTCACGGCCCCAGGGTCAGCTCCGCTGGAGCCCGGCCAGAGGGAAGGCCTGGGTGCTGGGTGCCAGAGGAAAACCGGCACCAGAAGCCAGGGGAAAGGAAGGCCTATTGCATGAATCTCTTTGTACAACAGGCCTCTAGTGTATTAATAAAAGTTATCTCTTTGTATTATTTACATTTTTGCCATATGCACATATTACCCTTAAAATAATTTAAAATAAATTTAATTAAAAATTTTGTAATAAATATTTTTGCCTTGGCTGGGTGTCTCAGTTGGTTAGAGCATCATCCCATATACCAAAATGGTTCACTTCCCAGTCAGGACACATACCTAGGTTGTGGGTTTGATTCCCAGTTGGGGTGCATATGGGAGGCAACTGATCAATGTCTCTCTCTCGCTCTCTCTCTCTCTCTCTCTCTCCCTTCCTCTCTCTAAAAATCAATGAAAAGATATCCTTGGAGGATTAAATAAATAAAAAATTTTCTTTTTACAGTATAAAATATAACATGAGAGAGCAAATGCCCAAGATTTCATTTTCAAATAGATATCCCAATCAACAGCACCAGTAGCAGCCAATGTATATTTTTATTTGATCAGAGTAAAGCAGCCAATAGAAATGAAAAATAAACTATATGAAGAGACACTCACAAAAAAATCAGCTTCCAGGGGGCTCTTAACTCCATTGCCATGCTGTAAGTTCCAGAATCATTTCTCAGTGCTAAGGAACACTGTGATTTAATGGAAAGAACCAAGTATTTGGCATCAAACTGAATTGGGTTCCAATTAAGTCCTTTCACCTTCTAGCCATGCAAACACAAACAAAGACTTTACTCTCTGAACCTCATTTTCATCAGCAGATAGGACTCAAAATACCTGTAACTTCTGCCGTTCAGTGTGGACATGAGACTTAAATACAATTACATGTGTACAAGTGAATGGCAACCAATATAGACAAAGTAAATATGCTCCCTTCTTATCTCCTTTGCAGACACCTCCTTGACAGGCCTGTAAGGATAAAGATATACAATGATACATGGACTCTGCTAAACATTGGAGCTACAACAGAAAGTAGAACAGACACATAACCTGCACTCTTATAGCTTAGACTCTAGCAGGGAGATAAATGATAGATTCAACGTCATGATAAATCATAGTAAGGGCCATAGTAGAGATAGTACAAGGCACCATAGGAGCACATATCAGGGATGTCCAGTCACAGGCAATGTCAAGGAAGGCTTCTGGAGGGAGTCATGTTCAAGGTCAGGCCTGATGTAAAAGTAGTGTTATAGAATTTACCAGGCGACCGAAAAATACACAGGGAGTACGCGGAGATTCAGGAAAACCCATTTATTTTCAGATGTACTAGTACAGTGACTCAGGGGACCCTGTTTCCAAATCCTGAGTGAATATGGAGGAAGCTTTCCCTTTATACACTTTGGTTTCTTTGTTTTCTATCTGTTTCCTAACTACCAGGCTTTGGTGGTGGGCTTCCACAGCCCCTCCTGAGTCGGTTAGAATGGGGAAATTAGAGTGTATCTAAATGCCTGATCTGGGTGGTGCCAGCGACCTCCGCTCTAGCTAAGCTGTTCCACTCTTTGTTTATGGCCCCTTTGTAAAATGGGAGTATTCTGGGAAACAGGTCCTGCAAGACAGGACAGGCATCAATGGAGTTAATTATCGGCTAGCAAGAGTGTGTGATAGAAGGCAGGTTACTGGCACAGATTCAGATTGCTAGGCCCCACCCCCACCCCCCACCCCCCAAAAATCTTATATTCCCTATCAGTAGAAGTTCATGAGGTGATTCCTGGGGGAAATATCCTAGGCTGCCCACTGGCTTGACTGACCCTGGAAGATAACACCTGGCAGGTCAACAGTGAGAGACCAAAGCTCATAAAGCAGCTCCCTGCTCCACTTAGCGTGTCACATCCAGTCTTTTCCAATCCTCTGGTAGAAGTTGTTGGACCCAGTATGAACGTGAGAACTGCAGCACAGAGGGAAGAGATCCACCCAAAATCACACACCTGAGTCACAGAGCCATAATTCAGATCATCTCTGCCATGTTTGAAAGATCAGTGGGCTTGGTCTCATGATATTGAATTCTGCTCAGAATCAAGTATATCTAGACTTTCAACCACACCAGTGTTTGGTGCATAATAGATGTTTGATAATTACCCCTTGAATGAATGAATAAATACCAAGTTTGAAGGACCACTTGGAGGCATCCTCTGTGTTTTGAATAATTTAAAGGCCCACAGAATGAATCCAAGCACCAGTCCTTGAATTACATGTAAGCATCTTAAATTTAGGGAATATCATGGCATCCAGAACCAATTCCACCCCAGAGGTCCACTTGGGCTCTGAGATGTATGAAAAAAGACATAGCATAACAGTCCAAATGAAAAATTGGGAAAATAGGCCAAAGAATCAAGAAGGATCAGGGATTTAGCTTAGAACATGGATCCCTGGTATGAAATCAATATGAACCATTAATCTGAAGCTGGCAAGACATTTTAAATGTATTTCAAAAAATCATGTGGTTTTCCTCGTACAAGATGAATTTGATCCTTGCACCAACAAAACCAAACAATCAAATACAGTGAAGACTGTGACTGAGAATGAAAAACAGAAGCAGCATGACTTGTTTCCTTTTCTTTTTACCTGAAACCAAGGTGTGAGAAAGTAAAGCTTCAGTGAAGCGCCAACCCTGATGCTTTCTGGAGGACTTGAGTGTTTTAGAATTGCCCTGAGTATACTCTCTAGCTTTTAAACATGACATTTGCATCTTAATTGTCCTATTTTAACAGAGTAATCAAAACCTGGGAGCCAAATTAGGCCTGTATAGTGGTCTATTAACTTTTTCTCCCCCTAAGGGGAAATTTATTATGTGTTCCAAGAAAGCAAACCTTGGAACCGGCCAGTAAGCTTGCAGGAGCCTAATGATGGTCATGAAGTGAGTCTCCTCCAGCTTTTATTATTTTAATTCATTCCAAATGTAGACTTAAACCGTTAGCTGTCTAGCTTGCTTAGGAGAGCCCTATCTATCTATCTATCTATCTATCTATCTATCTATCTATCTATCCTCTATCTCTCCCTTCATATACACACACATGCACACACTGTCACTTCCCCTTTCTTGATACATACAAAGACATGTACAACTTCTACTCATTTTTCAAATCTCCCTTCTCAGAATCCCTTTCCTGACCTCCAAATCTAGGTTCAGGTGTTCCTCCAATGTGCTCTTACTGCAATTGCTTATTTGTCTGTCTCTACACCAGCTGCAGACAAAATGACAGCAGGAACTGTGTTTCTCTTATTGGTTATTCTATTCCTGAACCCTGAAGAAGTATCTGGTATGTGGTGGGCACTCAATACATTTTTGTTAAATGAGTGAATGAATAAGTGCATTCATCTAGTCCTTGGAGATTTAGAGATATAAAGAAATATACTAATATACTAATTCAATCAACTCCTTGACTAGGCTCTATCAAGAAAGAAGTCAGCCTGGCCAGTTTGGCTCAGTGGATAGAGCATTGGACTGAAAGATCCCGGGTTCAATTCCTGTGAAGAGTACATGCCCAGGTTGCAGGCTCAGTCCCCAGTGGGGGGCGTGCAGGAGGCAGCTAATCAGTGATTCTCTCTCATCATTGAGATTTCTATCTCTCCTTCTCCCTTCCTCTCTGAATTCAATAAAATTATTTTTTTTTTAAGAAAGAAGTCATACATTTCTGCAGGTAAAAAAAACCAATTATTTGTTGGAACATGAAGACTTTGCCTCTGAGAACCTCTGGAATGAATAGTTTCCAGCCTCGGACAAAATATATATATTCATGCCATAAGCTGACTATCTAAAAACATGTTTTACATAACTATTAAGAATATTTATGAGTAATATGATTAGAAATTGTAGGTAAGAGTTAGGAAGAAGAAAACATTATCTTTTTTCAGCAACTATATATTTGCTATATATATTTTTTTAACAAAACAACAGGAAAAGTGTAGATTTTTTTATTCCCAGTTTAATGGCTCTTTTTAAAATATATATATTGATTTCAGAGAGGAAGAGAGAGTGAGAGTGAGAAAGAAACATCAATGATGAGAGAGAATCATTGATTGGCTGCTTCCTGCACATCTCCTACACATTCCGAGTGGGATCGAGCCCACAACCCAGGCATGTGCCCTGACCAGGAATTGGACCTCCACCTCCTGGTTCATAGGTCGACGCTCAACCATTGAGCCACACCAGCCAGGCAGTTTAATGGCTCTTTAATACAACATGCAACTAACAGAACAATATCAGAAAGAACCAAACAAAAATTCAGAACTCAGAATTGGCACAAAGTAGCCATCTTTGGAATGAATAAGTAAATAACAGAAATTGACTTTAACAAGTGTGCACTGAAAAATATAGGGGAAAATACCATACATTATTATTTAACCTCTAGTCCCAATTTTGAAAATCAAAACATTATTTTACACCTCTGTGTTTCACAAGATTATACACCAAGGAACACATGAGGTCATCAATTCTTGAAAAT
This sequence comes from Myotis yumanensis, assembly GCF_028538775.1. NCBI lineage: Eukaryota > Metazoa > Chordata > Mammalia > Chiroptera > Vespertilionidae > Myotis > Myotis yumanensis. Next base: position 197,355,467 of record NW_027223753.1, on the reverse strand, counting down.
TGATGTGACTGAAAACTAAGTAAATCTGTGGTTTACTCCCCAAGGCCTTTCCCTGGTTTCTGTTATCACTGGCAACAGAACCAGTGTTGGAAGGCCACTGCAAAGCCAAGAATTCACACAAACTGAAACTGCTTATGTCAGGCCTTTCTTCAGGGTGAAAATAATATTCAACAACTTTCAGCATGTGCTCACCACATCTGCACCCATTTTGGGTCAATCAGAAAAAAAAAAAAAAAAGAAGAAGAATGAAAGAAAGAACTGCTGGGAAGAAATAAGCCAGCTATTCAGAAGTAAAAGAGGGAAAGCCAGCTGCATACAGATCCTACAGATTGTGCTGATGAGACCACGTATGGGCAGAAAGAGCTGCTTCCGGAAAAGAAAACCTAACTTTTGAGGAGAAAAGCCTTAGAACATAGATGAACAAAAGCACTTGCTCTCTATCAAAAGCAACTCCGAGGAGTTCAACAGAAGTATTTTCATTCTATCCCAAAAGAATTCTCAAAGCAGTATTTCTTTCCCACATGTAATGCTTGATTGACAGGCTGACTAATTGACTTCCCTTACCTTATCATATATTTTTCATTGAAGAAAATACAAAGAAGCACAAAAAAGCAAAGATGAAAAATGACTCATAATCCCATCACTCAGTAATATAACTGTTATACTTCCACTGATGGTTGGAACATTACCCATATATAACTCCACATGGCCATCAATAAATTATGGGGAAAATTTTTTCTATTAAACTTTCTTAAATTATGTCAATTCTTTCTACAATCAAGCCTCTACCTCAGTGAGTTTTTAATCAACAAGACAAAACTCAAGATAGAATCTAGTGTGTTCCATAGTTATTCAACTTGTTTAATGGCTCATGTTTGTTCTATTTGTACAAGGTGAGTGGACTGAGGCACAATTAAGCTGGAATAACAGTAGATCTGGATGTTCAGAGGGTTCTCAGTGCACTTGCTTTTCAGAGACATGAGGAAAATAGATGAGTCCCAAGACTTCCCTCAAGGGTCCATCCCAAGTCTGCAACTGATGAGCCTTCTTTGCTGTTTGCTTATGAGATCAGAGCTCTGGGCTTGATTTTGGCATGGACCAGTTACTTTCCTCTTTCCCAAAGGCCACGGACAGCATTGTTAGCTGATTATCTTTCAAAAGGTGTCATTCATTAATGAGGAGACTGACAAGAATTTTCCAGACGCATTGGTACAGAGTAATCCTGACAGGAAATTGACTCTACTGGTGCCTATTGCATCCCAGCCATCTGATATGCATTATTTCATGTAGTCCTAACAGTAACTGGATAGGATAATTGTTACGATTATTCGATGAGACTCAGTGAGATTAACTAACCCTAGATCACATTGTTAATATGTGATAGCACCAGAATTCAAAGTTCCCAAGTGCATACTTTCCCCTCTATGTCACCCTGCCTATTTGGGGAGAACAAGCCTTTAATGTGCTATTTTTGTTCACAAATAGGAACTTTTTCACCTCTAAAGGCTGTGTGTGTGTGTGCTTGTTACATATATCTCACAGTGACCCTAATATTCTTAAGATCCCATGATACCAAATGATCAAAATTCCTAGGGGGCTTTTAGTAAAACACATAAATCTCATATCTTTATGCTCTTTATGTGAAAATATTACCTCTCCTCCTATGGTTTTAGTAAAGGTTAAAAAAGAAAAGAATGGGAAGAAAATATATAAAGTATAACGCCCTGTGAACATATAAAATATTGTAGTCTGAAGAGTCCTCAAGAACATTGTTGATTAAAAAAACACACGTTGCAAATAATAAACACTGAGTGCAGTCTAAAAATATTTACATTTCTTCTAAATTGTCTAGTGAACATGCCTTTTAAATCCCTGTTCAGTCACTCAATCCACAACTATTTATTGAATCTTTTTTTTGTATCTTGACCAAGAGTCTGTACAGATGCAAATCTCTGCTTCACTCTTGTGAGATTTCCACAAGTCATCTGTCTCTAATTCTATCGAAGAATACAAGTACTGTAGAGCATTTCTAGCAGCTCCGACTGTCATCAGTCAGGGCTATGTGATATGGAATAGTGCCTCCACCAATTTCTCCACTGGCCAGGCAGGAAATAGCTTTCTGCATTCTCCTCCCTGGACCTCGGGGTATGTAGAGGGAGAGCAGATGTAACTGGCCTCATCAACAGGACTGTTTACTTAGCAGCATAAAGTAGTCAGATGAGCTGAAAATTTGCCATGAGAGCTGATTTCTATCAATAACACTAATAAGGTTCCAGAATAAATATCTTAACTCTACTGATTTATATAAAATTATATATACCTATCACACAACTTTGTAATTTATACAAAGATTTATATAAAGCTGGGCTTTATAAGGACTGACATTTTCTCAAAAATTGTCCATCATGACATGTACTGACCTTGTAAAACTTCTGGAAAAATCACAAGAAATTACATTTTAGGGTAATTAACCACAGTTTTTGGAAAATTTATTATTTAGAAAAAAAGAGAAATGAAGAGATGAAGAAGATGTGGAAAGATGAGGAGGGGATGGGCAAAGAAGGGAAATGAGAAAGAAAGGGATGAATCCCGCTGTTGGTATATCATCTATCTTATGCCAGGACCTGAATAAGGCACTTGGGAGGCTACAAGGATAAATAAAATACATCCATCCAATAAATTCAACAAATATTTATTAAGCTCAGAGAAAAGCAGCTATTTTAATGTCCCATCAGTTAGAAATAAATCTAAAATTGCCTTAATGAGAAATAAATCAGAAGTGTGCTTCAAAAGTATCCTGCTTATTTAAACATTTCTTAGAAGTTAATATTTTCTTCAGGAAGTGATCTTGGTCTTCCTGACACAGAACTGGGTGATGGCTGTTACCTATTGCTAACTAATCAGATTGGTCTCATATCCACCACACGCAGAGACCCATTCCATCATTGGCCAACAGAGCCAACATCACATAGATGATTTAATTATAGTTTTTCAGAGGCTTTCTGACTTCAGTGTGTTATAGAGACAATGAACTATGGTTTCAAACACTTCTATTTTAAATTTAGCTGTCACTAATTATCCTTGAGATAATTAAAGCAGATGATCCAGTATATTTTTTTTACTATTGCTTATTTGTCCTAATAAGTTTTGACTCAATGTATATGCCTCAAATAAATATAAATATTTTGAAAAATTAATAGGTAACTATATTTGCAAATATGAACATTAATTCTTTTTTTTAAATTTTTTTTTTATTGATTTCAGAGAGGAAGGGAGGGGGGATAGAGATAGAAACATCAATGATGAGAGAGAATTATTTGTCGGCTGCCTCTTGCATGCCCCACACTGGGGATCGAGCCTGCCACCTGGGCATATGCCCTGACTAGAAATTGAACCATGACCTCCTGGTTCATAGTTCGATGCTCAACCACTGAGCCACACTGACTGGGCTGAACATTAATTCTTAGCTCTTCCTATCCTATATAATAAAAGGGTAATATGCAAATTGATCCTAGTGGTAGAACGACCAGGAACAACAGGTCGCTATGACATGCACTGACCACCAGGGGTAGATGCTCAATGCAGGAGCTGCCACGTGGTTGTTAGTGCACTCCCACAGGGGGAGCACTGCTCAGCCACAGCCAGGCTGAAGGCTATGAGTGCAGTGGCGGTGGCGGGAGCCTCTCCTGCCTCCTTGGCAGCACTAAGAATGTCCAACTGCAGGGAGCGGGCCTAAGCTGGCAGGTGGACATCCCATGAGGGGTTCCGGACTGTGAGAGGGTGCAGACCGGGCTGAGGGACACCCCCCCCCCCCCCCCCGAGTGCATGAATTTTTGTGTACTGGGCCTCTAGTATTGAATATAAAATATGAAAGTATCTCAGTAGAATGGCTGAACACTTGGATAAGTCAAGAACCAATTTTGTGAATGTGAAAGAGTAACTGGCTGGAAACTTCAATAACTTGCTTCTGTATCTTCTTGAACATATCCAGAAACTTGCCCACTAAGTCTTGAAAGTTAAGTAGATCCATTGTATTAAAGAATCACTTCTATGAAACCAGAAGAATAGTATGAAAAACAAAGCTGCTCTAGTGCATCAGTTTCCGAATGAAGCACATAGTTGTTTTGACTGAACAAAGTTCAAGTATTTCTGTCTTTATTCTTGCCAAGATTTATTAAAAATGTGTTTTCAGAGCTGCTAGGAATGAAATTGTATCTGAAAAAGATAAGTAGTACTATAAGTAATGAACAAATGAGTACAAATTGCCAGGAAACACCTCAAATAATTTTTTGTAAATCAAAAGAACATACAATTGCATTCATGATACTATGTATATTTTATCTTGCTTCATTAAAAAAACATATTTTGCTCAAAAATGTCATGGTAGCTTTAATTAAGTGCTACTTTTGTCTAACTTCAGTTGTGATATTTCAAGAGTTAAAACAAGGTAAAGATTACAGACTACCTAGATTCCTCTTTATGTACAGAGAGAGAAGGGAGGTGAACTGTTGTGGGAAATATTTCTGTCCATGAAAGAGCATTATTCATGAAAACTATCAAAACCATTAAATGGGCAGAAGAATCGATTCCTGGAATAAGCACTTTAATAGCAAACTACATTGACAAGTTCTAAATATTCTGGAGCAAATAAACCTTAGAGGAAGAAGAACTAGGAGTATTTGTTCCCTTGCTGAGGCCTTCCCGTAGACTTGACTTCAGACTTACAGAAGAGCCAGTTCCTCATCTACTAGGGAATAGTAGTATGAACATAATTGTTAGCTGTGCTTCTGACCTAAGGTCTATGAATCAGATGTCACCACCAGTCCCTCCTCAAGGTTGACTAATTTGTTAAGAACAGCTCACAGGACTCAAGAAAACCCTCTTACTCACTAGATTACTGATATATTACCAAAGATGTGAAAGGATATGACAAAACAGCCTGATGAAGAGGGACATAGGGTGAGGTCCCAAAAGAAGGAGCTCTGGTCCTTGTGGACTATGGGGCCCCGCATGGTGGCCCAGGGATGCATTCTGATTCCTTAATGCAGAAATTCTATTGGGGGGGAAAAAGGAAGAAGGGGATTTTGTTAGCCATATCAGGACATTTTGGAGAGTGAACATTAATAATTACACAGAAACAAGGGGTGTAATCCTGCTCAGGATGAGTGGTCAGATTATTCATAAGGCTCTGGGTAATTTCACCTCTAACAAGATGACCGGCTTTATATTTCTATCCATGTATTGCTAAAATAAAAATATTGTTTCTACAGACATGTTCTCTTGTCGATTTGATAATTTTGTAATCAAGCAAATTTCTTTAGAAGGTCAAATTCTGACAACTACTTCCCAATGGATCCCTTTTGACCAAAAGTCAACCATATTGAAAAGGAAAATATTTGTTATATTTATCATTGTGTTCTACTATTCCTACAAGAGAGCGGGAAAGAGTAATATTCCCCTAGGCATGTTCTAGAAATAGTTAGTAGGATTCCAAAAAAGTTCTGTGCCCCCAAGAATTTTACTGTGGTGTCCTCATTGCAGGCCTTCTCAGAACCACTGATTTGAATCTCCTAGGGAGGGGTGACGTAAGTTGTATCTCTCCAGTGTATGGGAGGCTAAAAAAGAAAGCAAATGTTTCTTCTGTTCCATGAAACACTCTTTAGAAAATGCTGGTCAAGAAAAAGTAATTATACTTCATCTCCATTTCAGGGGCCAAGTTTTCTGTTTGTTCATTTGTTTCCATAGTTAGTGCTTCAATATTTATTTGGAACCCTGAAGCAGTAGTTAAGGCAGAGTTGAGGGTCATTATTTCTTTTGTCGATTTACTTCTATCAAAATTCACTGATATAGTGTGTTTATGGGTAGGAGTTTCTCCAATTCCATAGGCTGCCTCTGAACACCTAGCAGGGGCCCTCAAACTAGGCCCGTGGGCCACATGCAAATACAAATATTGTATTTGTTCCTGTGTTGTTTTTTTACTTCAAAATAAGATATGTGCAGTGTGCATAGAAATTTGTTCATAGTTTTTTTTTTAAACTGTAGTCTGGCCCTCCAACCGTCTGAGGGACAGTGAACTGGCCCCCTGTTTAAAAAGTTTGAGGACCCCTGAATGTATAGCACTCCGCTCACACTGTCTCTAATAACCTGCTTTCTCTTTCCCTTTTACAACATATTGCAAGTGGACTGAGAACAACCTGGATGTTTCCTCTCTGGGTAATCAGCTGATAGGCCACGCTCTCTCTTAGTTTGATAAGACTATCAGGATGTGAAAAATAAATCTTGGCAGAGTTATTGAGCGAAATCCTCAAATGAAACTCAGATAAAGTACACGGAAAACTTAGTAACTACATATCCTTTTGAAAAAAAAAATAAGTTTAAAAGGATCCAAACAAATTTTTAGGACCAGCCATTAAAGACAATTTTTTAATGAAAATTTAGAAACATTGTCTCTTCAGAGTATGATTTCTGATAAAGACATAATTTAAACATAAAACTCTTTTGATAAGTAAATTATTTCACTCTGCTTTGGAGTTTTAAAATAATGTTCCACATGATAAAAGAGCGAGACCTGAAAAGGATGCCAGGAGAAGATTTCTTAATGCTGGGTTTATTTATTTTCCTTTGTTTTATGACCCCAAAAGCTAACATTTTTACTTGCTTGAATCTTTAATTATCATTCTTTTAACATTAACCATGAAATATCACAACCATCCAAATAACATATCAAAAATACCCAGCTTTGTGCAGGGAAGGTGCCAAACGCCACCTTATGTGGAGAACCCTTAGACTGAGGTATAGAGTCTCTCTTTCTGCATGTGTTTCTGGGAGAACGCAAGGTCTAGTGCCTAACACTTCCGACTTCAAGTCAGAAACGGTCCTGGCTCTGTACTAAATACTGTGACATTGGACCAAGTTTTATACATCTTTAAGCTTCATCTGCAAAATGAAGGGCTAATAGTGACTCACTTATGAGCTTTTTGTCAGGAGTTCATAGACAGAAATATGTAAAGTCTTTGGCCCAAGGTCTGGCATACAGTAAACACTCAATATCACTATTAAACTGAGGTTTAGTACATGTAAATGTTTTCCATTACGGGTAGTTTGAGTTGGCTGGGCAGACCAGGTTTCCAGTCATCTAGCATTTAGCATGCCTATTATATGTAGTAGACATATATTTGTGCTGTCACGTATCTTTTGTCTAAGTCACTATATTTCAAGAATCAAGCTTTTACTTGCATTCTCTAGCTTTCTCTTCACCTCTTTCTTTCACTAGCTTGTACTTTCTTTCTTTTTTATTTTTCTCCTTCCTGGGAAAAGTCAGCATCTGTTGCTGTTTAAAGGAAATCTAGAGAGGAAAGAATAAAGTGAGTGTCAGGCTCTGCTCAATCAGTGCTTCCAGAAATCAAAGATTGTTGCCCTCACCACCACCACACCCTACCATCACTCCAGAAAAGTAAGCCTATGTCAATCGTTACTACCAATCAATATTAACACCTGGTGCCATGGGCCCTTGTATTAATCTGCTAGGACTACCATAGCAACACACTGCAGACCAGCGACTTAAAGTTCTTTTCTCTGGAGGCTGAGAAGCCCAAGATCAAGTGCCGGTTGATCCAGTGCCTGGTGAGAGCTCTCTTCCTGCTTGTGGATGACTGCCTACTCCTTGTGCCCCCACATGGCCCTTCCTCCGTGAGCATGTGGCACAAGTCCTATCGGATTAGGGTCCACCCTTATGACCTCACTTGACCTTAATTACTTCTTTAAAGGTCCTTTTTCCAAGTATAGTCATACTGGGAGTTAGGACATCATCATATGAATTTGGGGGTGGAGGTGGGGAAGACACAGTTCAGCCCAATACAGCTCTGATTTTCCCCATCTCCATGAGGACATATAAGCTCCTTTCTCCCCCTATATTTAGATATTTTCTTGGGGGGTGGGGGAAGAAGCAGGAGAGGAAAAGGCTCATTTGATGTAGAAAGAATAGATAGTTGATGTCTGAAGTAGTCCAAATAGTGTATTTTTTGCATTTTTCACACAAAGACCAGGATACATTTTGGAAATTCAAAGCATAACACTTATTTCTCATCTGCTTTCTTTCCCTGTGATGAAATTGCAAACCAGTTTCTTGTTTTTCTCATAACACCCATCACCTCTTACCTGGCAATATTTAATTGTTTACATGTTTCATTTTTTTTAATTAAAAATGGAAGTGTCTTCAGATTGAGATCTGCATCTGGTTATTTCATTCCTCATAGTAATTAACATAGTATTTTCCAGAATGTAATCTTTCATTTATCCAATATATTCTGCTGCAGTGCCTGCCATACGCTAGGCCACCACTGCTTGATTAGAATTTCCTAATGAAGTAATGAATGAGCTTATAAATAAAAATGATAACATACATTTATAAAAATATGAAATTAAAAGCTATTGAAAAACTGCATATCACAATATAATAACCCAAACTTTAAGATATTTCCAAAATGCATTTCAAATTTATCATAATTTCTGCTATACATATGAGCAAACATATGGCTCAGAAATATTAATTTTGTTGTTCTGCATTATACAGAAGTTTTACAAGTAAATATTCTCAATGATATTTTTCACAATGAGGGAAGAATTAAATTCAAATAGCCCATTAGTATTCCTTGCACATGTCCACTACATAGCAAATATTAGTACAGTTTAGAGTAATTCTCCAAACCATTGAAGAGCAGATTTCTTGAAGGCAGAAACTGGTTTCTTTTTTCTCAGTATAATTGGTTCTCATAGCCCCAGAATGTGGTCTTGAATTTAGCAATTGTTCAAAAAATATTTATAGAAGGGAATAAAGCATAACTGAATGACTTGGAAATGTTGTTTAATTTAGGATGACTCTGAATAACTGTTCTCACTTCCTTTTAACAGAATGCCTTCTGAAAAGATGCTCAAGATCACTTATCATCAAAGAAAATGCAAATTAAAACCACAGTGAGATGCCCCCTCATCAATGAGGTGAGAATGGCTATCATCAATAAATCAACAAACAGCAAGTGCTGGCGAGGATGTGGAGAAAAGGGAACTCCCATGCACTGTTGGTGGGAATGCAACAGATTGGTGCTACCACTGTGGAAAGCAGTATGGAGTTTCCTCAAAAAGTTAGAAATGGGACTGTCTTATGACCCAGCAATTCCAATTCTGGGAATATATCTGAAGAAACCAGAAACACGAATTCAAAAGATTATATGAATCCCTATGTGCATTGCAGTGTGATTTACAATAGTCAAGATCTGGAAACAGCCCAAGTACCCGCCAGTAGATGAATGCATGAAAAAGCTGTGCACATTTAAACAATGGAATAGTACTCAGCTATAAAAAAGAAGGAAATCTTACCTTTTGCAACAACATGGATGGACCTGGAGAGTATGATGCTAAGTGAAGTAAGCAAGTCAGAGAAAGACAAATGCTGTATGGTTTCACTTATATGTGGAATCTAATGAACAAAATTAACAAAAAAAATAGAAATAGACTCAGAGAACCGAATAAAAGCTGTCAGAGGGGAGGGGGTTTGAGGAGCTAGGTGAAAAAGGTGAAGGTATTAAGCAAAACAAAACAGACAGACAAAACTCATAGACTCAGATAATAGTATGGTGATTACCAGAGGGGGAAGTAGAAGATGATAAAGGGGGGATAAATAGTGATGAAAGGAGATTTGACTTGGGGTGGTGAACACACAATGCAATATACAGATGATGTATTATAGAATTGTACACTTGAAGCCTATATAATTTTATTAATCAAAGTTACCCCAATAAATTCAATAAAAAAAGATTGCCTTCACTATTAGATTAACCCTGGGCTGTCCAATATTGTAGCCACTAGCAACATATGGGTCTTTAGTCCTTGAAGTATGGTCAAATTGAGAGGTTCTGTAAGTGTAAAATATTCACTGAATTTCAAAATTTTAGTACACATAAAAGTAACATATTTTATCAATTACATGTTGAAATGGTAATATTTTTGACATACTGAACTAAGTAAAATATTAATATTAATTTCACATATACCTTTTTCCTTTTTTTAATGAGACTGCTACAAGATTTTAAATCTCTTAAGTGGATGGCATTATATTTTCAATGTTCAGTGCTAGCATGACCTCTTCATAGATGTGGGTTAAGTAATTTTGCCTAGAATTATACTATACTATCATGGTTACAATTACTATGACCTTCTATTTTGTTTTTGTTTTTTTGGCCTCTTAAAAGTTTGCTCAGGAGGGTGAGATAGAGGAGGAAAGAGAGATGAAATGCCTGATGTGGTCCAAACAAGGTATTTTTTAGCACCTATTTAAAATAAGCTGTTGAATATTTTGGAAATTCCCAGTGTGACATGGAAGAGTCCAATTATTGTCATGTGGCTTCTTGACAATGAGTTCCTTAAAAGGTACTCGGCTGTGAACCAATAAATTATAAATTTTTGTGGTTTAGTGGCCTTTATACAGCAGGAGTCAATTAAAAACTAGATACTTTATAGTAAGCCACTCTAAGAAAAAGAAATGTGGGCTTCTGTGGCAGCAGTAACTTTGAGAAATTAAAAAAAAAAATTGTCACAATGGGAAATTATTATTTAGTAAGCTTTTAAAATTATTTTAGTAAACTGATATCCACATGAGTGGCATGTCAACGTTGGTGCAAGAATTTAAGTGGGATAAAATTAGGATCATGTATATTTGTTCACTAGAGCTGACAGCCTTCAAAACTCACTTTCACCTATTTACTAAGTATATTTTCATATATAAGTTAGCTTTCTTCTTTATTGCTTATATCAGCAATCTGAAGATCTGCTGTGGATGACTGCCTACTCCTGTGACCCCAGCTAACCTGGGTCATTAGATACGTCATCACATTCAAGGAGTTCACAATACATTTTCATGTTGAATGCAGAAGTCATTTTCCTCTGCCATCAGTGCTAATAGGCCACTCATTCCAATCAAATGTAATAATAAAGATGCATTTCTAAATGGTAATATTGTTCCCATAGAAATGCAATATCTCTTCTTTCCTGTCATCTGAAAATAATTTAGATAAAAAGAGAAGATATTTTGTCGCTATTAAAAATGAAAGTTAAGTCTGAGAAGAATGCAAGAGGAGATACCAGAGAGAAAAAGAGCAAGTGCAGGGACCATTTCAAAGTAAAGCAATTGCCCAGCTGGCATGACTCAGTGGTTGAGCGTTGACCTATGAACCAGAGGTCAAGGTTCGATTCCCTGTCGGGGCACATGCCTGGGTTGCAGGCTCGATCCCCAGTGTGGGGGCATGCAGGAGGCAGCCGATCAATGATTCTCTCTCATCATTGATGCTTCTATCTCTCTCTCTCTCCCTCTTCCTTCCTCCCTGAAATCAATAAAAATATATTAAAAAAAAAAAAAAAGACAAAGTAGAGTGATCACTGGAAGTGGAGAAGACAAGGAGGCATGCTTGTCTCTTTAAAAGGGGAATGAGAAAGTGTCACTTCTCAGAGATAACTTCTTTAACCCTGGACAGTTGTGAGCCATTTGTCAACTGCTCCGAAGTGTGGTGGAGTCAACTCCTAGGTCGTGGGTTGGGTACTGGTTTCCACGAAACTGAACACACAAGAGGACACTTCTGCCTCAAGGACATTCTAGCTGTCATTGAAGTTCACAGAATATCAAAATGTTTCTACCATTCTTACGAATTAAATGAACTGGACTAATAGGTACCATGGGCGAAAGAAAAAATTCGACCAGCAAAAGCTACCAAATAAAATTGTCCACATGGCATGGTTCCAAATCTTGGTTTGATAATCGGATTTCACCTTAGGCAACTTATTTAACTCCTATGAACCTCAGTTTCTCCTTCTATAATATGTAAGTAACGCACATAGGATTTAGAGAATTGTGCTACTTAAAGTTTCTGGACCATAATAGGTTATTAATAAATGTTAATATCTCTCTACAAAAGTAAGCCATAGCAATAAACACTCTGATAAAACTTTACAATATTTGTGATTTGATATTAGAGCAATATAATAATCTCGAAAGTTTCCAGGCTCTTGTTTTGCTCCTGTTTCCTTCAATGCCAATCAGACAAGGACTTGGGCTGAAAGAGCTAACCTTTGGCCCCTGAGTCACAGTCTTTCTCACTACCCATCGTGAGTAGACCCTAGCCCAGGGGTGGGCAAACTTTTTGACTCGAGGGCCACAATGGGTTCTTAAACTGGACCGGAGGGCCGGAACAAAAGCATGGATGGAGTGTTTGTGTGAACTAATATAAATTCAAAGTAAACATCATTACATAAAAGGGTACGGTCTTTTTTTTTTTAGTTTTATTCATTTCAAAAGGGCCGGATCCAGCCCGTGGGCCGTAGTTTGCCCACGGCTGCCCTAGACCTTGTCTTCTGCTTTAGTTCCTTTTCTTACTTTTTATGACTTGGAATCCTGATTTCAGCCCCTACTGTCACCCTAAGTGACAGGGGAGCTACTATCCCACTTCCCCTTTTCCTCTGAGGGCCTGATCATTCCATTCACGCATAGAAAGATTGTCCAAGTAACGTGACAACCAAGTATTGACAACAGCCTGGAATCTCCACTGGACTTCAATCTCCCTAGGAGCAGAACGTGGCTTTAGTCACAGATAAGTTAGCCACACCCTCAGACTGTCAGGCTTTACCCTACCCTTATGTCTGGTACCAGTTCTGTTATCCCAGGGCCCTACCTAGTCCACCCTCCCTCTTTCTCAAATCAGTAACCAGTCTTAAAAATGGAGCTCCAGAATATGTAACCAGAATACGTACTATATTTATTTCAATGTTTATAGAGTTGAGGTGAAAATGCATACACTTTGATTGTGGGAAACCGCCTATTGTCTTCACTAGCAGAGAGGTGTGGACAAGGAGCCCGGAATGCTGGTGACCCTTGAGCCCTGGCAAAGGTCAGAGCTGTGCACAGAGTGTTAGTCCAGACAATGGTAGCTGAAGCAACTTCCCCACCAGATAGTCATGTAAATTCTTACTGATAAAATAGTCTGTCTACTACTGGAAATTGCCTGACTAAGGGCTATAGGTGTATCCCAAATTGAATAAAAGGATGGCAAGGCCTAAGCCCAAGTGGAGTCCTTCCTCTTGGGATGGGCTCCTGCCTGGCCCCCCAATTTCCAAATTATTATTTCTTGTCTCATCTCTTTCTTTTGTGTGTGGCCCCTTCTCCAGATCCCGAACCCTGAGCCACACAGGACGTGGGACACTTCACATCCGATGGACTGTGCGAAGCAAATAACAATGAAAGCAATAGTAGGGCTGTTTAGGATTTTTAGGGAAGGCAACTGAAATACCTTATGTTAAATCAGTAAGTAAAATGTAGACCTAGTTCTCATCTTTATTTTTGCTCCTCTGTTCTGTACTGTGCTCAAACCACCCTTTGAACAACTTAGGTGACTTGCATTTGCTCCATGTGGCACAAGGTTAAAAAAGAGAATTTTCACCCCTGGAGCATAGCAATGAAAAAAAAAAGTGCTTTCCTTTATAACTCTGTGTAACATGTCTAATAAATTGGTCAGCGGTGAGGAATGAGCCTGTGAGGAAGTAACAAAAATACACATCTAATGGAATCTAGTGACATAGTACAAAGGTGTGATTGTTGATAATTTATGAGTTCAATGTCCTTTCACTCTTCAGCCAGGAGAAGCAGTCTCAACATATTTTGAGCTTTTCCCATCCCAACATGATTCTCCTCTGTCTCCTTTGGAAAGGAACAGCAAAATGTTGTTAATGCTTTGTTATAGGTTATTATGTGAAATTTGGATGTCCTGGTTAACCTAAAAAAAATAATAAGCTTTTCCTATATTTATATGTGACAAAATGAGGAAATAAAACCTCGCAGAACCTTGTACTTACTCTGATCCTAAGAGCCCTGAAAAATCTCTCAAAGCTACACAACTGGTATTAAATATCTCCATTATCATTGGAGTTCTCATTGCTGAGATGCCAAGAAACAACAGCTATATTGTAGTTCTGTGTGTGTTTTTTAGAAAAGGAGAATATCATTATTTTCACAGCACATACAGTGATATTTTTGAAGTTCCCCAAAAGAACCCAGCCTGTCAACAGTTGGTTATTGGTGCCAATAGGAAACCCCAATTTGGGGTGTGGTGAAGAAGAAAACTATTCAGTGGGAACAGCTCAATTATGAAACAGCATCGCCCTGGGACAGCAGGGCTGTGAGGCAGCCCTGGGGTGAAGTGGCTCTGCTCCAGTCTGCTCTACCTGCTCCACTCCCTACCTATCTGCTTCCCTCTGCTCTCGTCTGGAGAAATGACAGCTGGGGAAATGCAGTCTTTAGTCTTTCATGGAAAAGGAAAGTGTGTTCCTTAAACCAGAGGGGAGCTGGCTTATAAAGAGAGAAGTCCCTGTCCCTGGTACCTAATTGGTGTGTCCTCATGCAAATGAGGAATTCAAATCTTTGCAGTCTAATTGGTCCAAAATGCACTACTTTGATTGGTCAGAGTGGAGCCCTTCTTAGTACATATCTTTCTTAGGGTCCACAATACCAAAGTTTCTTTTAATTAATGCTTATGGAGGTGTAGGGAAGAAAAACCTTCTCTCTACCGTCAGGGTTCTTTTGGCTGGTCTAATGATCAAAGAGACATGACAGATTAATAAGAGAAAATCATCAAATTTAACTACATACATATGTATGGGAACCTCACATATATGAGAGAGAGACATGACATACATGACAGGTTCAAAGACAGGAAGGAAAAATGGGGTATACATGACATTTTAAGTTAGGGGTGAGGTAAGATGCCTTGGGAACTTCAAAGGGTCATTGCAGGAAGATAAGAAGAGCAGACATTTAATAATTACAATTTTGTCCTGCCTTTTCAGTAGATTTTTAAAAAGGGTTATCTCTGATCATTCTTATTATGGGCAGGACCCCTAATTCAAATTTTTCTACATATTTAAGTGGGGGCAGAAGTTTCACTTGAGCCTACAGGCTCTTGGTGGCCTCTAGATCAAAAGGTTCGCATATCACTGAGGCACATCTTTGGGTGGCTTGCTTGGGACCCCTCGAGAGGGTATGGATAAATAACATGGTCACCATGTTCTATTAGAACAAAATGAGCAATTAAAAAGAGTTTTTGCTTTTTTTTCTATTTTGACGTTTATTTGATTTTGCTTCATTTTTCTTATTAGATAAGATCTTGACCCCCTCTTCATGATTTCTTTTGATGACACATGAAAACTGTTACAGCTGGTTGCGGGGGGGGGGGGGGGGGGGGGGGGGCGGGGCGGTCAAAGAAGAAGGTAAAGAATATTATGTTAACTTGTTTCATTTTAAACTCATGACCTGAAACCTCAGAACTGCAATAGGACCCGGCAGGATCTTCCATATTACACTAGAATGTTGTCTCCCACCTCTCAAAGAAAACACTTTTCAGATCTCCCCTTTCTCTTCAAACCCTCCTCTGCATCCACCCCTCATTGTCAGCTGCTGCTAACTCCTCATACATCATGCATAGATGCTTTCTGGGATACATGTCCCACTCTTTCCAGCACCTCACTTTCAACCCCCTGCACAGACCCAGCTTCTCCTCTTCCCTCCCCTCCTGCCTCCTGAGAAAGGCCAGCCCCCCCGCGCCCCCCCCCCCCCCCCCCCCCCACACACACACACTTGTGCCTGGATTCCATTCCCTCCACTTCCAAGGAGGCTGCTTCTTCGGTGGTCCATCTCTCCTCTCATCACAAGCCTCCCCCTTTCTGCCAGCTTCTTTTCATTAGCAGGGAACATGTTTTAGTATCTCTCATTAAAGAAAAAAACACGCACACACAAACGATATGCTCTCCTAGCTCTAACTTCATACTCTTCATTCCTGCTCTCCTCTCGTTTTCAAATGCTGATAAGAAATGGGAAGCATTATGACCCCCACTCCATTTCTTTGCTGTCCTTCACTGCTGAACTTTTCCCCTCGTTCTCACCTCCTCCAGTCTCTTCTTACTTCCTTCAATCTGCTTACACACCCACTACCTCCCTGGACCTGGATGAAGTCATTTTAGATGTCTTTGTCAATACAAATAATGGTTATAACAGAATATGATTTTGATCCCATTTCCTTGGCTCCTGACCCAGGCTGTTTCAGAACAAAGGCCTCCCTGTCCTTTGAAAGTGCCAGGAATCTCCTGCCTCTTCCCTCTGCCAAGCGCTAATCTTCACCCAAAGTACCTGCAGGTTTTGCTCTTTACCACCCTGACTATACATTTCAAATGGTTTGTCCACCCTTGCTCTTCTTGTCCTCTTAATGGTGCTTTTTCCCCCCTCCTCCCCTCCCTCCCCAACCCCACTTTCCCTCTGGTGATCACCATACTCTTGTCTGTGCCTATAAGTTTTATTTTTCTTTCCTTAATCCCTACACCTTTTCACCCAGCCTACCAAGCCCTCTCCCCTCTGACAGTTGTGTCCCTCAGTAGAAGAGTGGATAAAAAAAAAAAAGCTGTGGTACATTTAAACAATGAATTCAATATTACTTGCCCATAAAAGAGAAGAAAATCTTACTTTTTGCGACAGCATGGATGGATCTGGAGAGTATTATATTAAGTAAAATTGTTGTAGAAGACTGAAGAAACCCAAGTGACGCTTAGAGAAATGGAGTTACACAGCTTTATTTACACTGGCAGTCTCAGAGGAGTTGCCTCCAAAGTCTGAGCAAACCAATATGGTGGAAGCTCTTCTTTTATCCCCTTTGGTTTCTTTGTCCCCCAAATATGGATGGGACTTCTGGACCTTTCGTGGGCTTTGCAAAAAGCCCAAATGTGTTGGGATGGGGGTCTTGAGACAATATCTAAGGGCCTGGCCTGGCCTGATGCCAGCGCTGATAACCCCCTCCAGGGCGTGTGTATTGTTCATGGTTTATGGTCTCTGTAAAATGTGAGCATTTAGGTAACAGGTCTTGCAAGACCAGATTGTGGAGAAAGGGGCAGTGACTTAATTATAGGTTATCAAGAATGTATATTAGGTTACTGGCACAGATTCAGATTGCTAGCTCCCAAACATCAGGTTTACATTGGAATTAGCCTTTTAGCCTTCTCAAAATAAGACAAGTTCCATATGATTTCACTTAATTTTGGAATCTAATGAATAAAATAGAAACAGACTCATAGATACAGAGAACATCATTCCCAACACTTGTTTGTTGGTTTATTGATGATAGCTGTTCTGACGGGTGTGAGGTGATATCTCATGGTAATTTTAATTTGTATTTCTCTAATGATTAGTGATCTTGAGCATCTTTTCATATGTCTTTTGTCCATTGAGCAGAGAACCTGAATAGATATTCAGGTGAGGATGTGGAGAAAAGGGAACCCTCGTGCACTATTGGTGGAAATGCAGATTGGTGCAGCCACTATGGAAAACAGAGTAGAGGTTCCTCAAAACCTAAGAATGGAACTGCCTTATGATCTAGCAATTCTACTTCTGGGAATATATTTAAAAAACCTCAAAACACTAATTCAAAAAGATATATGCACCCTATGTTCATTGCAGCATTATTTACAACTAGAGGCCCGATGCACGAAATTTGTGCAAGAGTAGGCCTTCCTTCCCCCGGCTGCCAGCACCAGCTTCCCTCTGGCACCCAGGACCCTGGCTTCCCTTGCAGCCCTGGCTTTGTCTGGAAGGTCATCTAGTCTAATTAGCATATTATGCTTTTATTATTATAGATAGCCAGGATATGAAAGCAACCCAAATACCCAACAGTAGACAAGTGGATAAAAAAATGGTGGTGCATATATACTATGGGATATTACTTGGCCGTAAAAAGAATGAAATCTTACCATCTATGACAACATGGGCAGACCAAGAGGGTGTTGTGCTAAGTGAAGTCAGACAGAGAAATCAAATACCATATGATTTCACTTATATGTGGAATCCACAAAACAAAATAAATGACCAAACGAAACAGAAACAGACTCATAGATACAGAGACTGGACAAAAGGTTGCCAATCGAGGAACTAGGTGAAAAAGGGGAAGAGATTTAGAAGTAAAGATTGGCAGCTATAAAGCAGTCACAGGGATGTTAAGTACAGCATAGGGAATATAGTCAATAATATTATAATAACTATGTGTGGTGCCAGGTAGGTACTAAACTTATCCAGGGATCACTTTGTTAATTATGCAAATGTCTAACCAGTATTCTGCACCCCTGAAACTAATATAATATTGAATATCAAGTGTAAATGAAAAAAAAAGATTAAATTTTGTACAAGTAATACATCATTGGGCCAGTCTGGATTGCTATACAATGGACATTATTTCCATGTCATGGTCCACAGTGGATTCTACTTAATTTTTACTTGCTCACAAATTATTC
Source organism: Myotis yumanensis (assembly GCF_028538775.1). Classification (NCBI taxonomy): domain Eukaryota; kingdom Metazoa; phylum Chordata; class Mammalia; order Chiroptera; family Vespertilionidae; genus Myotis; species Myotis yumanensis. The sequence goes on along the minus strand of NW_027223753.1, from coordinate 197,337,104 downwards.
CGCCTGACAAAGGCTATATTTAGCTGAACTATGTGATTTGATTTGCAGATCCTCCACCCACACACACATATATTTAAGTAATTGTTTCAAACAAAGGTTCACAGTCTTCGCTTTGTAAGGAAGGAAGGCAGAGGGTACAAGGAAAGTGGGTTCAGCTGAGTTTGCTTCTGCCACAAGTAAAAAAGTCCCTTAATTTGAATAATGTAAGAAATTTTTGTAGGTGAAAATCCATCCTATCATCGGACTTTTGTGCCGCGCTTCCTTACGGTATAAACAGACAAAGCCCTTCTGGAAGCCTGCTTCTTTTGTTGTTTCAGTGAAAATTATTCCAAAGGATGGGCATAAAGTACACACAACTCTGAAGTAATCAGAGTGTGCCCTCATACAAATGGAAATAATGCTGCAGGGCAGTTTAGAGGAGCAGAGAAGCAACGCTAAACCTGAAGTGCCGTTTGCTTGCTGAGTAACACTGGGCAACATGCTCAACTTTGCTGGGAAAAGCTCTTTGTGAACTTGGGGGGTTGCAGTTAATAATCTTTACTGTTCCAGGTAGCTATATTTTAAATAAGTAATCAAGACATTGTTTTAATTACATTTTCTCTCTACCTATTGATATATTCCTGGTCATTGGTCTTTAACATATCTATGTTTTTAGTGAGCAGAATAAGCATAGATATCCGCTAAAATGTGATAGATTGCCTAGCCGGCATAGCTCAGTGGTTGAGTGTCCACCTATGAATCAGGAGGTCACGGTTTGATTCCCAGTCAGGGCACATGTTTGGGTTGTGGGCTCGATCTCCAATGTGGGGCATGCAGGAGGCAGCCGATCCATGATTCTCTCTCATCATGGATGTTTTTACCTCTCTCTCCCTCTCCCTTCCTCTCTTAAATCAATAAAAATACATGTAAAAAAATAAAATAAAATATGATAGATTGAAAACCCCTCAAAATAAAGGTCCCAACACACGCTCTCCCCCCTGGAGCATGCCTGCACACCCCCACCCCCTCTTTCCCCACAGCATGGATCTCCTAAATTCTAAGGGACCCTAAGAGGTTTGCAAACAGGACAGCACTGGGCAGTGGCAACTCACCCCAGGTAAACCCCCTGAACCTGTCCCCAAGGCCCCCTTTTCTCTGACTTGTTAGTGAGTTGGAACAGACCAGCCTAGGCTCATTTCCCTAGCCCATCCTTGTTTCATTATCTCCAGCTTTAATAAACATCCTCTAAAATAAAAAATACTTAAATAAAATGTTATAGAGTATATTAGTTTGCAAGTCATGTTGTAACAAACTACCATGGTCTGATTACTTAAATGACAGAAATCGGTTTACACACGGTTCTCGAGGATGGAAGTCCAAGACCACGGTGCCAGCAGTATGGGTTTCTCCTGAGGTCTCTCTCCTTGGCTTCCAGATAGATGGCTGCCTTCGTGCTGCCTCCTCACACGTCATCCATCTGTGCGCACACCGCCCCGGTGCCTTTCTGTGTGGGCAAGTTTTATCATTTTACTAGGACTCCAGTCAGACGGAAGTGGGCCCACCCTAACAGCCTCAGTGCAATCACGCTCTAAAGCAGTGGTTCTCAACCTTCCTAATGCCGCAACCCTTTAATACAGCTCCTCATGTTGTGGTGACCCCCAACCATAAAATTATTTTTGTTGCTACTTCATAACTGTAATTTTGCTACTGTTATGAATCGTAATGTAAATATCTGATATGCTATATGTATTTTCCGATGGTCGCGACCCACAGATTGAGAACCGCTGTTCTAAAGGCTCTATTGTCAAAGACAGTCAGAAGTACTTGGGGTTAGGACTTCAGCATACAAATTTGAGGAGGGATACAATTAAGCCCATAAGGAATATATGCTAAGCCTTCCTTACATGAACATATTGTTTGGTGTTACTTTAAAACACACTTGCAATTTAATGACATACAACTTCCTCTGAGCAGACTTTTAATAGGCACTATAGTTTTAATTACATGAATCGGTACTTATAAGACTTTATGAATCTTACTAGCAAATACATTTGTTTTTTTCATAAAATGGTACAGTGCAATATTTTCATAGTTTGTGTTCTTCCTTCATTCTTATGCCTAACAAAGACCTTTATTATTAGTTAATCACTCATAGACCAGCATCACAGAAATCTTGGTATCACCTTTGGTACCGCACGATTCTAGGTTCACCAGGGGTGCCTAGTAAACATCTGTTAGATAATTAACTAGGGTTTTTTGACTTGTAGGGACCTAAAGGCCAATAAAAACAGAGATAAGCAATTATGAATTAAACTGCTGTTTGCTATGTAACACACAGTAATTATTGTTAAAAATCCATGGCCTACCCTAGACGGTAAAGCTTCTGCTCGCCGGGACATGTTTCTGGTGCCGGTGCACAGTTAACAACCTCACCCTCCTGGTGCAGCCCTATGGCCTGCACATATACATGTTCCCCATCAAGGCGAATGGTGATTATGAGGATGGGACTGTGAAGGCAGTTTGAGGATCTCTGCAGAATCTGTTAACAGTTTTCAGTCTCTCCCAGGGGTCTTCCTGGGCTTTCAGAGATCCTGGGAGCGTGGCCAGCACAAGCTGGCCCACCTCTTTAGGGACCCATTCCACCTCCTTACTAGCAAAAATCGAAACCTAGGTAGGCCCACTCCTTGCTGTCACAATCAAATTGGGGAACTCTCTGGAGTCCTACACATAATAAGCGTTTAAGGAAAGTTAACTTGGACACAGAATCCGGGAGAAGTTAGGAGGTTCCAAAAATGATTGCACTCAGAGGTTTGGCCACATCTGGCTCGGGGGGAGGGGAGGAGGAAAAGCATTCTTGCACTGAGAACGTTTAGAAAGCACAGCTCACACTGATTGTTCCAGCTTATTTTCTTCCACAGCACAACTTCCACAGAAAGACGGGGAGAGCTCTCCCCACGTCCATTTGACAGAGGCTAGTGCTCAGGGTATCAGAGGCTAAGGATTACGTATGTACATTATGTCATAAAATGAGTAATTGATGAAGCCAATGACTTTATCTCGTGCAATAGTTCCACTACACCACACCTCCTTCCAAAGTAGAAAGTTGATACACTTTTCTAACTTGATAAGATTACTCGCCTTATAAATCACATGTTAGGCAACTGGGTTTCTTGCTTTTTACTGGAACAATATTATCTAAACTGCTAGAACAGATAATCTTGGGCAATCTCATTAAGCCACCATAGTCAGATATCAGGAAATTGGATTGCCCAAAACAGGAGGGCAGATTTTTTAATTGAATATGTTTGAAGATTTCTTAATTAAAATAAGGATAGAAAAATATAAGTGTCCATTCTTCCTTAAAAGCAGGAACACAGCCCACCTGGCGTGGCTCAGTGGTTGAGCATCGGCCTATGAACCAGGAGGTCACGATTTGATTCCCGGTCAGGGCACATGCAGGGGTTGTGGGCTTGAACCCCAGTAGGGGGTGTGCAAGGAGGCAGTTGACCAATGATCTCTCTCATCATTGATGTTTCTATCTCTCCCTCTTCTTTCCTCTCTGAAATCAATAAAATTATACTTTTTTAAAAAAAGAAGTAGGAACAGAATAAATGAGTTAGAGAGTTGCTGAATGTATACAGGTCTATAACCTAGTAGAATGTCTCTGTGAGGAAAGAGACTAATAAAAAAAAAAAAATCTTTTGACACTTGTCAACCATCATCTCCCTAGCACTGAACCCAGGGCCTGGGAAACACTGAGAAGCCATCCTGGATCAGTTGAGATAAACTGAAGAGGCAGGATTTTCTCATGTAATAGCCTCTCACCTGGCTCCCTGCTTCCACCGTTGCCCTGCTACAGTTTCTTTGCATCCAGCTGCCAAGGGATCCTGCAGAAGCATAAACCAGAGTGTGTCATCACCATAACTCCTCAGTGACTCCCGTTCTTACTCAGCAAGAGCCAGGGTCCTTGTCATGGTTTATCGGGCCCTGCCAGACTGGTTTTTCTCCATCTCTGAATTCATCTCCTACTTTCAGCTTCATCCACACCTCTCCATCCACTCTGCCTTCTTTGCTTCTCCTCCAACACGGCAAATGTGCTGCCATCTGGGGCCTCTGCCCCTGAGCACCTCCCCACCTGGAATGCTGCTCTCCTGCGTTTTGCCACTGCTCAAATCCTTCAATGTGCACAATTTAAAAACACCGCTCCCCCCCACCACCACCACCACTCCATAGTCAACTCCCTAATTTACTTTTCTCTCTACTAGCTATAAATTTCTAATCAATTATTTACCTATTTATTGTGCTCACTATCTACTTTGCCCCACCCAAAGGACAACTCCATGAGGGCAGGGATTTTTGTTTGAGTCTCTAGTACCAGGAACATAATAAGTGTTCAGTAAACACTTATTGAAAAATTAAAATAGTACAGAAAAATGTTTTGAATTCAGTAAAATCGGTGTTTTTGTAAAATGTCAAAGAAAAAGTGTCCATTAGCAAAGAGAAAGACAAGAAAAGATGTCTTCAGAATAAGCTGGAAAGTAAATTTTAGTTCTAATGTAAAAGTGGAGCTTTATGGACAAAAAAAGAAAGAAAGAAAAAGGGGGTGGGGGGTGAAGGAAGGAAAGAAGAAAGAAAAGCAGACATTATGCTTGATAAGACCTCCCTCTTCAAAGAATGTCGTCAAGGTCTCATCCATGGAGCACTATTAGTCAGGGGAGGAGTCAAATAAGGGCTTTAGCCCCTGACATTCAAATCTGCCCCTCAATTTTATATCGTTAATATTTTGAGTTTCTCGATAAGAGTTTTGTTTTGTGCCCTGGCTGGTTTTGCTCAGTGGATAGCGCATCAGCCTGTGGTCTGAAGGGTCCCAGGTTCCGTTCCGGTCAAGGGCACATGCCTGGGTTGCAGGCTCAGCCCCCAGTAGGGGGCGCACAGGAGGCAGCTGATCAATGATTCTCTCTCATTGATGTTTCTATCTCTTTCTCTCCCTCTCCTTTCCTCTCTGAAATCAATAAAAATCTATTTTTTAAAAAATTTTGTTTAAAAAAATGGTTCAGATTGAAAATGATAATAAAAGAGCAAAACTACTGGGCATCTTTTGAGAGATGTTCGCTGAAGACTGCTGATGGCAAAGGTCAGAATCACAGCAGGTGGCTACAGAGAATCTCTCAGTGGCCAGGCTTCAGGTTCTGAAGATGCCTGGGCAAGAGAGCAGTGCTCCAGCGAAAAGAAAGAACGTGTTGGTCTTCAGGGAACCGCCCGAGTGAACTTAGAGGTGAGGCGGCCGATAACAAGCAGGGACGGAGTGCCAAGAAAGTGTAACTCTCCTCCAGAGGCAGCCCAGCGGTTTTTGTTTATATGGGGGAGTAAGTGTGCTGGGCAGGGAACTTACAGTCAGAGGACTGTAAGGTTTGCAGCTTCGTCAATTACTCAGAGATGTCAACTTTGAGATAAGAACACAAAGGCATTCTTGGAAAAAAAAGTTTTATTTTTTAAAATTATTATTAACTGTTTAAATTTGCTTGGAACCTTGGAATCTTACCTCCTCTGATATATCCTATGCTGTTGGCACTTCACTTTATGCTGTTCTTAACCCACCCACTCCTACCCTTCTAGGTTTAATTTGGTATATGTAATAAGTCATGTTGTTTGCACAAGAGTGACAAACGAGGCTGGTAGTTTGAGGAAAAGACAATAAGGTTGCAAAACAAAAAAAAAAAAGAGAGACAATGTTAATTGTTATAGAATAGCAAGAAGCTAGGAAAATTCCAGGACAAGCGAATAGGGAAACTGAGACAGATAGTTAAACAGCAGTTTGCAGCCACCTAGTAAATCCTACCTATCCTAACCCAAAGACACTTAAGAGTAAATGGTTTGCACTTGTCCCCAACCAGAGGGTGAATAGCTTAAATCACCTACTCAGCAGATAACAGAAACCCAATGAAGTGCCATTTGCCAACCACATCCAAGGACAGAAAAATTAAGAGAATAAATCTCATTTTGGTACATCAGTATAAAGCTGATGAATATTCTATTGATCCACCCCTACGACCTCCCCTAAATGCTCAGCCTTTAAAACCCCTGAAAATGTAAGTCCCAGCATGGTCTCCTTCCAGAGAGTATACCCATACCATTCCCTCTCCCCTACCCATCCCCCACAGGCACGTGTTCCCCATCCTCTAAGGGACCAGGGGAGCAATGGGCAGTGGCAGCTTATCCTGGGCTCACCCCTGGACCTGTCTCCAAGGCCCCCTTTTCTCTGACTTCCCAGTGAGCCAAAGCAGCCTAGCCTGGGCTCTCCTGTTGTTTATTCTATGCCCTTCCTTGTTTCACTCTCCTAAGTATATTTTTTGCTGCGGTCAATAAATACTTGCTTGCTTTTCTACATTTGGTCTCTTGATTGAAATCTTTCCCTCGAGAAGACAAGAACCGAGGTCTCATCTCCCTGGTAACATTAATGTCATTCAATCTTAGACTTACATATTGATATCATCTTACTTTTTCCTGTTATAACTGATATGATTAACATGTGGTTATTTTGTTGCTGCTTTGTGCACTGATATCGCCCTGATTTGGTGATTTAAGAATTTGAATGCAACATAGAAACCAAAATATTTGTCAACAGGATAAATGTCCTGCAAAGATGTATATCGATCTGTATATAAACCATAAATGCAGAAAATGTTATATAATGATACATTTAAAAATAGTCCTACCCGTGGTAGAAGTAGTGCCACAGGAAGTAGAGGGCAATTGCAGCAAGTATCTTTGGAAACACAGGAAGGGCTATCAATTCACTCAAAACCATGCCACAGGAGAAATAGCTGAAAAGGTGGGACTTCTCAACTCTAACTAGACCCACTGGATAGAATAGCTGTCTCTGTGTATTTGAAGCCTGACTGGCAGAGAGAAGATTGGTCTTGTTAGGTATGGCCTGAGGGGCAGCTGATGAGAGTCGCAGCTTCTGAACAATGGAGCAGAATGTCTGTGACACTCCTGTCTCAGCTCCCAGGTTCTGAGAAGAAAGAGCTCCTGAGTCTGCAGTCAGTGAGACTGACAATGGAGGACAAACACAATGGGGGAGGTAGTAACAGAAAGTCCGCTTGGCTGGCTGTGCCTGCAAGGTGGCCAGAGACCAGATGTGATGGGTTTATGATTTGTTCTTCTGAAGCCTGGCCCCAGGATGCAGTAAATGAGGGATTGGGGGAAATTGGTAGGTAAAAGTAGAGACAAAGTAGACACCCAGTGGTGTCAGAAATTGGTAGAGATTAGCAGACACTGGCTATCAGATTTTTATAAACCATAGAGATAGCAGCAATCCCAGAGAAAGGCCCAGGTGAAAGAAAGTGCCGATTCTATCCCTCTGGCCACTGCAGTATGGACATTTTAGCAGCACCTACACTGATTTTGTTTACTGTGCACATGCCCCAGGTGCTTGTTTGTTTTGGCTTTAAAAGAGACATTATCCCAGCTTCATATCTGCTCATGGAGGTCCTTGCAGCCCATCTGTCAGAAGACTCAAGTGGTTAAAAGAACTAAAAAAGGTAAGAACATGTCACCCCAAAATATACTGCACATAGGGGTACAGGGGCATGCCTGATGCTGCAGTGTCTAATTGACATGAGAAATACGCTATAGGATGGCCCAGCTGGCGTAGCTCAGTGGTTGAGCGCTGACCTATGAACAAGGAGGTCATGGTTCAGTTCCCGGTCAGGGCACATGCCCAGGTTGTGGGCTCGATCCCTAGTGTGGGGTGTGCAGGAGGCAGCCAATCAATGATTCTCTCTCTATCATTGATGTTCCTATCTCTCTCTCTCCTTCTCCCTTCCTCTCTGAAATCAACATATAAAAGAAATAGGCTATAAGATGTGTCTGAGAGGCAAAAGTTTGTCCAGGAGCCAGGGGGCCAGGGTGTAAATCCCACTTCCACCACTGATTAGCTAGCGGGGTGACCTGGGCAGGTTCCTTATGCTCTCTGTGGCTGTTTCCTCTTCTGTAAAATGGGAGAGAACAATAATAGTACCTACCTTATAAGATGAGGGTTAAATGAGTTAATTCATGGAAAGGACCCATTCCAATGCCTGGTCATAGTAAGCAATTAATACATAATTATTATCTGAGTGTCAAATTATTGTTGTCATCACTGTACCCAAGGTAAAGGAAGAATCAGACTCCCAAATCCATGTAAGAAAAATAAGCCTCTTAAGTTACAACCTATAATTACCTATCTGGATGTGATTCTTAATAAATAAAGTTATAAAAACACCAATGTCCAGGGGCATGCTGATGTTTTCTACCTCTGTCTTTATTTATATGTACACACAAGAGTTTATAGCAGACTAACTACTTTATTTTGTCCATCTGATCACTCAGATAGTAACTCTAACTTTGACGCACATCCATTCAAACATTAAAGTACCCAGTCGTTCTATGAGCCTAGGTATCATGCAGACACCTCAATTTCAACATCCCCAAATTGAAGTCTGGTTCTTTTCTTTGTATTTCTATTATTTGTCAATATACGTAGCCATTTCCATAATTGTGTTTGGTTTAACAATGCTACCTGACTGAATTTCCCATAAATCCATCTCTCTCTTTGAATCTTACTACTAGACTTCCCTTATTCAGGCCTCTTTGCTTTAGTGCCTAGACTACTAGAAAGGATTTCTGTTCTCGCTTTTCAAAGCACCCCCCACCCCTCCTCTCTTCTACAATACTCTCTTCTACAGTCATGATGAACCTTCTAAAATACAGATCTGATCGCATATACACTCCCCAACAGTTGCAATTTGAAGTCTGAAGCCTTTATGGTTCTTCATGGTTCCAGTTGACTCTTCTGTTCCTGCCACTCTTACCTGTGCTAGTTCAGCCTTAAAGGTCATTGGCTGATTCTTCCCCAACACCTCCCCTGTCCCAACACACTCAGAGGACCAGGACCCTTCTGGGCCTTTACTCATACTAGTTGTGTTCCTGAATGTCCTTTCACCTTTCCCTACCCTGAAAACCTCCATTTAATCTTTAAGATCCAAATCAAATTTCTCTACTACAAAAGATTCTTTGACTTAGGTTTCCTTCCACAGAATCGCTTGACACTGGGTTTATATTGCATTTTAACGGCACTAAAGTCATAGCTGCCTTAAAGGCAACAGATTAAATTCCTAAGTAGCTTACTGGGCTGATTAAATTAGGTGATTTTCAAATACATGAACTCTCTCTTCTTATGCATCTTATTAAAGTTGCCATGACCAGCAACTAGCCCAATCTTTTGTACATAATAGGTGTTCAAAAGGTTTATTGAGTGAATGAGTAAAATAAGTATTTTATCTTGGTATATTTCAATTTTCATCAGCTCAATCAAATAGAGAAAGATACACTTTCTTGCCTTGTTTTCAGTTAGCTGTTTACTAATTTCTAGCCATCTACTTATGCATGGGCAAATGCCACACTGGAGAGAGAACTCTGCTTTGCTTTTGGAATGGCAATGGACTCAGCTAAAGGAAAGGGGTAATGACCACCATTTATTCATTCATTGGATTGCTTATTATGTGTCAGGCCCTGTTCTAGGCTCAGGGGATTCAATGAAAAGGAAATTAGACAATGCCCCTGCTCTCCAAGAGCTTCACTTCTATAATAAAAAGAGACAGAAAACAAATGATCAGAAAAACAAGGTGGTAGAGTTAGAGATAAGGACTAAGAGGACCATACAACATTGGGTGATGTGGTATAATAACTAATTAGGTATTGGGTCAGACTGGGTGGTTACCTCTCTGCTGAGGTGAGACCTGAATGATGAAAGGAGCAGTCATTTAAGATCTGAGGGTGAAGAGGATAACCAGGGCAATGTCTAAGTACAGGATTCAGGTAAAGAAAGGAAACAAATATGGCTGACAGGTCATTGGCAAGGGGACATTCAGTGTAGCAGGTACTATACAATCTGCTTTCCATGTTTCTTCTACCTTTATATCTGATTACCTCCTCAGAAGAAGGCTGTCCACATTTTATAGAAGGAAAAACAGTGTCAGAGCTGTGAAATAATCTTATCCAAGTCTTATATGTTGGAAGTAGAAGGAACAATTTTTTAAAATACATTTTTATTGATTTCAGAGAGGAAGGGAGAGGAGAGAGAGAGAGAGAGAGAGAACCATCAATGACGAGAGAGAATCTTTGATAGGCTGCCTCCTGGGGATCGAGCCTGCAACCCGGGCATGAGCCCTAATGGGGAATCGAACCGTGACCTCCTGGCTCATAGGTCAATGCCCAAACACTGAGCCATGCCAGCTGGCCAGGAAGGAACAATTATTCTAAATGAATTCTGACTGTCTCAAAAGTTCAAGAACAAAAGTCAGGCTTAAGTAAAATAATTTTAGATATGATTGCTTCTTTATTGTTTATTGATAAACCACTGTAATTGTGATAGAAAGCAAATACATGAGATCCCTTAATGTATTGCTGATATTAGTGTGGACAAAAAGGGGCCAGTGCTAACCTGACTTAACTCAGGGAAGGCCTGTGTGGCAACCTTGCAAACTCAAAGACCTAAAGTAACCAAAAAGGATGATCTGAAATTAAAACTTTAACTAAAAGCCGTTGTTGTGGATCAGTGATGGTGAACCTATGACACACGTGTCAGAGGTGACACGCGAACTCATTTTTTTGGTTGATTTTTCTTTGTTAAATGGCATTTAAATATATAAAATAAATATCAAAAATATAAGTCTTTGTTTTACTATGGTTGCAAATATCAAAAAATTTCTATATGTGACACGGCACCAGAGTTAAGTTAGGGTTTTTCAAAATGCTGACACGCCGAGCTCAAAAGGTTCGCCATCACTGTTGTGGATAGTCATTTCCTAGGCGGGTATCTTCCCTGACAAAGATCAACTTCTGTTTAACTGAGCCTATTGCCTTTTTGCATCTAAGATAACATACCTGTGGAATATCAGGGTAACTTGTAACTTCCCTTTTTCCAGACACCTCAGGGCACAACAAATGAAACCAGGGTGGAAACCACAAGTTCCTTTATTGTTATTGTTATGGTGTTAATTGTCAACTGTTAACTATCCTGTGGCCACCTATGTAAAAGGAGCATGTGTCTATCTCATTTTACTTTTTACCCAATCCTAGAGGTTTCTCCACTTTGCTTTCTTCGCTCCTCCCTGAACTATCACCAATGGATTTCATGTAACCCACGTATGTCTCCTCCTTTGATTGTAATGTATAAAACAAGGTGAAAAACTGCCATTTTCCAGAGCATTATCTTAATTCGTTGAAATTCTGCTTCCTGGCAATTGTTGACAGTTTGGCTCAAATAAACTCACAAAAATTCTTTACATGTTTGAATGTTTCTTACATTAACATTTAAAAAGACAATATTGACCACCTTCAAGGGTAAGTCTATCATATTTCCTTATTTGCAAGTTATATATTTTTAAAGTTTTTTTTTTTTTTTTTTTTTACATCCTTATCCGAGGGTATTTTTCCATTGATTTTAGAGAGAGTGGAAGAGAGAGGGAAAGACAGAGAGAAACATCGATGTGAGAGAAACACATCGATTGATTGCTTCCTGCACACAGGCTGGGCTGGAGAGGAGCCTACAACCAAGGTGCATGTCCTTAGTTGGAATCAAACCCAGGACCCTTTGGTCTGCAAGCCAATGCTCTATCCACTGAGCCAAACTGGCTAGGGCTTAAAAGTTATTTTTATCCATTCAAAACTATGGTAGAAACTATGCTACAACAAGCTACATTATAATGGAATTCTAGTAGGTGAAATTAAAATGCCTATTGATATAAATACCAATAAAATTAAAATGTATAGTTAGATCAGAATATAAACTATTTGAACAGTGTAAACATTTAAAGATAAAATAAGGGATACTTCAATGTTAAAAGACGACATGTAATAAGCATTGCTTCCTATTGGTGTTAAACATCCTATCAAGTCTTCAAGGCTGAGAGAGCAAATTAAACAAGTAAGAAGATGCAATCATAAATAACTGTGGGCACTTTGAAAGAGCATTCAATTTGTGGTGACTACAATGAACAGATACACCTTTGTTCTATTAAAAAGAATTAATCCATCAGGGGTCAGTAACCACCAAAAGCTTAATGAATTTAAATGTAAATGAAATTTTAATCCCATGTAACTTTTTCCCCTTGGGCTAGAATAAACTTGAGGTTTATTGATGTGGAATTTAATTACATTGACAGTGAAGATAGTCCTTAAACCACAGATAACAGATTCGAAAAATCATGCAGATTTTTTTTAAATGTACACAAGGAAAAAGACAACCTCAAAATCCTGTCAAAGAAACATGTTTTCAACTTAAGAGTAAGATTCACGTTTTGAGGAATGGGGTCTTTGGAGAACAGTTCATATAGAAACACTTTCCTTATCTAGCAGCTGCCAGCACATTTCGACCAGAGATCATAAAGAGAAAGATAAAAAGGATTTGGGCCTGTGTGTTGCCCAAACATCAGAGAACCTATCACCAGTCAACTCCCGAGTCCTAGACACCTGGCAGAATCTGCACGGGCTGTTTTCTGAGATCTTTGTTTCCCCCCAGGTATGTTTTTTCTATTCCAGTGGTGATTTCCTGGTAATAAAATATATATATCCTACTTTCTAACCAGAACCTCATTAGAAATAACCAATGTATCAATTTGATTTTAGGAGGAAGTGATTGGAAGCGATGTTTCTCTGGCCTTGAGTTGTCTGTCTCACTCCAGAGAGGTCCAGAGCCTTGCTTATGCCTTTATAAGGTATCCCTTTGTTATTAACAAGGAAGCAAACAATTTGTGGGTTTTTCTGTATGCACCTTTAAGATCTTTGATTGATTAGACTTTAGGAGGCTACGGAGGAATATGACTCAGTTGTGTTGAGATTTTGTTAAGATACAGGTGAAGGAAAACTGGGAGTTTTATTTTTAAACCAACCCCTAGGGTCTTAGTAAAATATGCAGCAGTCATTACTTCTCGTATCTCTGCCTCTTCGGTCCTTCCTAACAAAGCTGGAAAAACTTTAAAGAGCTTGTAATTTCCATTTTATCCCATGGGTCCATGTTCTTGGTCAGTTTGGAAATCAAGCCTAAGACAACCACCAAAGAAAGTTGGAGTTTACATCCAGGATAGCACACAGGTTTCATATATCCTGCTGAATCCAATCAATTAGAGGTGGCAGCCTAAAGTTCCGTGTTGAGCAGAATGACAAAATACAGTGGCTCAGTGGGAAAGAAACAGACTGGATTATATATATTTACCATGGATGCAGGGAGGGATGTGACAGCACTCAGACCATACATCTGCTGACGCTGATGAAGACATTCAAAGAAACAATGGACACAGATGATTGTTTCAGGGACTCATGATGGAGCAAACATAAAACTTCCTCTCCAAAAGGGGAGAAAATGCACAGTGTGTGTGTGTGTGTGTGTGTGTGTGTGTGTGTGTGTGTGTGTGTAATGCTTCCAAAGGAAAACCATTCATTCATTCATTCATCCAATAAATATTTATTGAGTGCTTATTAATATTATTATAATTTATACATTAAATGTGGTATAAATGTAAACATAATATAAATTATGCTATATATGAATGATAAAATAATACAGATTTATTGAGTGCACCAATCCATGTGCTAAAGATACAATAGGAAACAAAACAAATTTCCAAATCTCTTTTATTCCATGTGAGAAAAAGATCTCCAAAGAAGCAATGAACAAATAAATGTTATGTCTGGGAGTTATACGGGCTAAGAATAAAAATAAAGCAAGAACAGGGAAGAGAGATTATTGGGGTACTATTTCATACGGGGTGACTGGTGAAGGCTCCTCTGAGAAGGTAGTCTGTGAGGAGAACCTGGGGAAGTGAGCCAGAGAGCAGGGCAGACATCAGTGATCGATCCTGTTCAGGGTGGAGCTGGGCAGAGACCCGGATGTGGACGTGTCCTTGGTGTGTTTGAGGACCAGCAAGGCGTTCAGTGTTGCTGCATGTAGGGAGCATTGAGGAGAGAGCAGGGGATGAGGCGAGAGAGGTAATAGGATGCAGATGATGAGAGTCAAGCTGAGCAGGCCAGTGTAAGAAAGACATCTCTTATTTGGAATGAGACAATTTATCAGTGGAGAGTTTTCAGCAGACCAGTGCCATGAATGACCTGGTTGCAGAGAAAAACTGTGACAGGGAAGGGAAGGGGGCAAAAATGGGAAAAAACAGACCACTCGGAGGCTGCTGTGATAATCCAGGGAAATGATGGCAGCTTGAACCAGTTTAGTTGTGGTGGAGATGACAAGAGTGACCATACTCAGGATGTTCTTTTTACATTAAAAATTTTTATTCAATTTACTTAAACTAAAAAAAGGTATCTATCTCTCTCATCTCCCGCCCCTCGCCTCTTACAACCACCACTCTATTCTCTGTATCTATGAGCTTAGGTGGTTTTGTTCGTTTTTAGATTCCAAATATGAGAGAGATTATATGGTATTTGTCTTTTTCTCTCTTGACTTATTTTACTTAGCATAATGCCTTTGAGGTTCATTCATGTTGTCACAAACGGGAAGATTTCATTCTATTTAATGGCTAAATAATATTCAATTATGTATATATGTATGTGTGTATGTATGTTTCATTATATGCAAGTATGGCTACATATATATGTTTGTATGTTTATGTGTATATATATCACAATTTCTTTATCCATTCATTCATTGATAGATACTTAGGTTTTTCCATATCTTCGCTATTGTAAACATAAATGCTGCAATGAATGTGGGAGTGCAGACTACTTTCTTTTCCAACTAGTGTTTTTGTTTTCTTCAGATAAATACCCAGAAGTGGAATTACTAGATCGCATAGTACTTTTATTTTTAATTTTTGAGGAACGCCATACTGTTTTCCATAGTAGTTCTACCAATTTATATTCTTACCAGCAGGATGTATTTTGAAGGTAAAGCTGATGAAATTTACTAATGGGTTGGAGTAAAATGTGAATGAAAGAGAAGAGTCAAGAAAGAGTCCAATATTTATGGCCTGAGCAACTGGAGAAATAGCTTTGCCATATACTGAGATGAGCAGGATTGTGAGAGCAGCAGGTTTTCATGAGAAATCAATAATTCATGTTGGGACTTATATATTTTTTGATTTAAAAAATCATTGTGTAGCCTTAACCAGTTTGGCTCAGTGGATGGAGCATCAGCCTATGGACTGAAGGGTCCCAGGTTCGATTCCGGTTAAGGGCATGTACCTTGGTTGTGGGCACATCCCCAGTGGGAGATGTGCAGGAGGCAGCTGATCGATGTTTCTAACTCTCTATCCCTCTCCCTTCCTCTCTGTAAAAATCAATAAAATACATATTTTTTAAAAAATCATTGTGTAATAGTACAAAAAATAAAATGCACCTAAAGTGTCCGTTTTGATGACTTTTTTAAAAAATATTTTTTAAATTGATTTCAGAGAGGAAGGCGGGAGAGAGAGAGAGAGAGAGCGAGAGAGAGAGAGAAACATCAATGATGAGAGAATCATTGATCATCTGCCTCCTGCATGTCCCTTACTGGGAACTTTGAGCCCACAACCCAGGCATGTGCCTGTTCTGGAATGAAACTGTCACCTCCTGGTTCATAGGCCCATGCTCAATCACTGAGCCACACTGGCTGGGCAGTTTGATGACTTTTGACAAATGTATACAATTGTATAACTACCATTGCAATAAAGATATAGAATATTTTCTCATCACTCTCAAATTTACCTGTGCCCTTTCCTGGTCAATTCCCCAGCCACTGTCCCTGGAGCTTAGATTTGTCTCTTCTGGAACTTTACATACATGTGGTGATATAGTATGTCATGTTTTTGTCTGACTTCTTTCACTCAAAATTGTGATTTCATCCATGTTGTGTGAGTCAGTAGTTTATTTCTTTTTATTAGTGAGTATTGTTTGCCTTTCATTATTGAATAGTATGAGTTCTTACTACAGTTGGGACATTACTCCTTGTCAGATACATGCATAGCAAAAATTTTCTCCCAGTCTGTGGCTTACCTTTTCTTCTGAAGAACAATGTATATTGAAGACCAGAACTTTTAAGTTTGTTGAAGTCTAATTCATCAAATTTTTATATGGTCTGTGTTTTTTATGTCCAAAAAAATTTTGCCTACCCCAAGATTGCAAAAACTTTCTCCTATGTTTTCTTCAAGTTCTATGGTTTTAGCTTTCAAGTTTAGCTCTGTGATTTATTTCATTAGTTTTAATATATGGTGTGCACTTTACTTTTTTTCCAAATGGGTATACAACTTTTCCAGCACCATTTGATGAAAATAATTTACTTTCTCCATTGAATTATGTTGGCATCTTTTTCAAAATTCAATTGACCACAGGGAGAGACTATTTTTTAGACTCTGTGTTCTATTGAATTGATCTCTATGTATAGTCTCATAGCAGTTCCACACTGTCTTAAGTATCAGAGTTTCATACTAAGACTTGCTTTGTCCCTCCAGGTGGTGGAAGTGGCTTATTGTTGTTACTACAACCTGAATTTTCTCATCATCCTTTGGTTGGCTTCTCATTCTACTAATCACTTGTGTTCAAATGCATTAAGCTCCTTTGTAGTAAATACTTAAAGTAGTTTATTTTTTCCAAGTTAAATTTGACCAACATAAATTCTCACAAAATTGGCAGGTAGGTACTATAATTATCCCCAGTCTGCAGATAAGGAAATTAATGTACAGAGAAGTTAAGTAATTTGCCCAGTTTAAAGAGCTAGTAAGTGGTGAAGGCAAGTTTCAAAGCCAGGTAATCAAGCTCCAGAGCTTGTGCCTTTAGCACTCTGCTCTGCTGCTGACAGACATCATTATAGATGATATTCAAACCTTGAACCTGAATGAAATCATACAGAATAGGGTAGGAAGAAAAGAGGTCAGAGGAATGAACCAGAAGAACTGCAAGATTCAGAGCTCAGAAAGATGAGGAAGAATCAACAAAGGAGATTGAAAAGAAGCAATGAGTGAGAGAGGAAAACCATGAGAAGGGAGTATCCTAGAAGCCTAATGAAGAAAGTGTTTCCAAGGAGAAGGGAGTGATCAACTGTCTCAAATGCTGCTGGTCGGTAAATGAGCTGAGCATTGGGAAATGATCATTGAATTTGGCAACATGGGTCATTGATGATCTTGGTAAGAACAGCTGTGGTGGAATTGTAGAGTAGAATTAGCCCAATTAGAGTGGGCTCAAGGGAGAATATGGGGAGAGGAAAGGGAGGTAGTGAGTATACACAGCTTTTTGGCCATGTTTGTTGTTGGGGGAATGGGTGGTAGCTGGGGGTGGTAGTGGTGGGGAGAGAGATGAAGTCAGGTTTGTATGATGAAGTGGATGATCTAATGAAGAAGAAAATATTGATAATGCAAACATAGGGAGAGAAAACCACAGAACCCAAATCCTGGAGGGAGCAATGAGGATGGGCCAGACCCAGTGTCAAGAAGAAGGTAAGAAGAAGAAGAAGAAGAAGAAGAAGAAGAAGAAGAAGAAGAAGGAGAAGGAGAAGGAGAAGGAGAAGGAGAAGGAGAAGGAGAAGGAGAAGGAGAAGGAGAAGGAGAAGGAGAAGGAGAAGGAGAAGGAGAAGGAGAAGGAGAAGGAGAAGGAGAAGGAGAAGGAGAAGAAGGTTCAACTGTGGGTAAAAGGAAAAATAACTCCTTCGTAGTAGCAGGAGAATAAGCAGAGGGTGTGGGTCCAAGGTGGTTTGACAGACTTTTAGGGAAACGTGTGGAAATCTGAGAGCTTCTATTTTCTTAGTGAAATAAGAAGTTAATTGTAGTGATTTGACAAAATTGGAAAAAGTATCAATTTAAAGGGTGGAAAGTAAATAGACCAGGGAAATAGAGTAGAATTGCCAGGTGGTAGCACCAGGGACCTGCTTGAGGTGAATGGTCATAAATTTAAAATGAGATTCAGTCCGTTGATACTGAATAAGCATTTCTAATTTTTGAAGTATCCACTTTCATTCTAATAACATTATTGGGAAAAGATAATAAGCTAGATCTTTGAATTTTTTAAAAAAACTTGCCAAAGGAATTATAAAACTTGCCTATTAAATTATAATATTATATTGAAGGTAATTTTCTGATTTTAATCATTTTACTGTGGTTATGTGGAGAACTGCTTGTTTTTTACAGAATACGTAATGAAGTATTGGGGGGGAAGGGACACATGTCTGAACTTACTCTTAAATGGTTCAGAAAAAAATAATGTGTAAGTGTAAAATTGAGTATGCAAATATATATACAAATGTACACACACACATATATATATACATGATATATATATTATGTATATATGTGTATATATTTATGTGTTTATGCATATATGGAGAGAAATAGACAAATTCAGAAAACAAGAGCAAGTGAGAGAGACAGAAAAGATAGGACAAGTGTAGCAAATGTTAATATTTGGGGGAACCTGAGTATAAGTATCCAGGGTTTGTTTATATTATTCTTTTTTTTAAAATATATTTTATTGATTTTTTACAGAGAGGAAGGGAGGGAGATAGAGAGCTAGAAACATCGATGAGAGAGAAACATCGATCAGCTGCCTCCTGCACATCCCCCACTGGGGACGCGCCCGCAACCCAGGCACATGCCCTTGACCGGAATCGAACCCGGGACCCCTCAGTCCGCAGGCCTACGCTCCATCCACTGAGCCAAACCGGTTCCGGCGTTTATATTATTCTTGAAACTTTTTTTGTAAGTACAAAATTACGTAAAAAAAAAAAAAAAAGGCTGGCTAAGTATTTTCAGGCCTATCTTTGAAATAAAGTGCATTTGAAAAATTATTAAAATCTTGTATTTTATCTTAATTCCTCCACCTAGTCTTAAAATGTCATAATTCAGAAAATTTAAGTAACTATTTAGAATTTATGTTTTAGAAGAACGTCAAGGCAAGATTAATTCTAGTTTATTTTTAATCTGTATCTCATAGCATTAGGGGAAATCTGCTGCTGAGGTATAAATTTCTATTATAAAGAAGGAATATGATTATGTTGGTTGTTATGTAGACCCTGTCTATACTTGCATTCTCTCCAGGAATGTGCAATATAATGCAGAACATCATACTCAGCACAGAATTCCAAGATCCATTGTTGTGTGTGTGTGTGTGTGTGTGTGTGTGTGTGTGTGTGTGTGTTTAATATATTTCTTTATTGATTTAAGAGAGGAAGGGAGAGAGAGAGAGATAGAAATATCAATGATGAGACAGAATCATTGATCGGCTGTCTCCTGCATGGTCCCTACTGGGAATCGAGCCTGCAACCCAGGCATGTGCCCTTGGCCAGAATTGAACATGGGACCCTTCAGTCCACAGGTTGAGGCTCTATCCACTGAGCAAAACCAGCTAGGGCCCAAGATCCACTGTTGATTCCTCTTACTCCCATTCTACACCCGATGCATCAGAAAATGCTATTGATTTCATCTCTCAAATCCATTCTAAATCCCTCACCTCATTCCATCTCCATGATCATCACTCTTGGCCTCTTCACCACCATCATTCCCCTGCAGAACTACTTTCACTATTGCCCCTCCTCCAATACATTTTTCCACATAGCAACCATGATCCTCTATTTAAAGTCAGTCATGGTTAAATGCTTTATATGTTCCAATGCACTTAGAATTTTCTGGGCCCTGCCTATGTCCCCAAGCATCTTTCTTCTCTCTCTGTCAGTCCATATGCTCCAACCACACTGAATTTTCTGTTTCCTGGAACAAGCCAGACCTATTTGCATACATTGTCTTGGCTCTTGGCTGGAATGCCCTTCTCCCTGATCTCCCACATCTTAACATTTACTTAGCAAAGATTTATGAAGCAGCTTCTAGGTGCTGGCACTATTGTAGGCTTTATGGTTAATATAGTGAAAGTGGGAGACACAGTCTTTTCACAGAGCTTATGGTCTTCTAGCCAGTGACATACTCAGGACTTGTACATCTTGAAGTTAACATCATTTGGCAACCTACACAATTATGAATACAAAATTAGATACAAAGGTGAATAGTTATTCAGAGTCAGAGGAGAAACTTCAACCACTTTTTGGGCTTTGGAGATTCAAGCCCCTTTCTTCCGAGATATCCTTACACAAGTTACCAGCGTGCCTACATGCTAAGGCTTCCTGAATACAGCCTGAACACTCCATAACTTCTAGAAAATCCCAGCAATCATAGGGCCCCAGGCAAGAGAGGGGCTCTGAAGCTTAAACTTCATTGGATTCATGGGAAATTTGTCTCTAATTCTGTGAACAAGACTGATAATATACAATGATGCCATAAAATATTTTTAGAGTGCTAAATACTATAAAAATATAAAAGTAGCCAATGCGTTACAGAGTGCATGGGCAGGCAGTAGTAAATACCACAGAAGTGAAGATCTTAAACTTGATTCCAGAGTAAAGATCATACAAAGCCACAAGCCCTTAAAGGTCACAAGTTATTTCTATTGCAACAAATTTTAAAGAGGGATTACAAGGAAGGATAACAGAAGGCTATGTAGCATTTATTAAAATACAAAGCTGTTTTGCCCAGCTGGTGTGGTTCAGTGGTTGAACATTGACCTATGAACCAGGATGTCATGATTGGATTCCTGGTCAGGGCACATGCCTGTGTTTTGGGCTCCATCCTTAGTAGGGGGTGTGCAGGAGGCAGTTAATCAATGATTCTCTCTCATTATTGATGTTTCTATTCCTCTCACCTCCCCCCCTTTGAAATCAATAAAAACATATTTTTTAAAATAAAGCAATATTTCATATCTTTAAAATCTATAAATTTAGTTTTTATAGAAAAAAAGAATTTTGCCATAAGATAAATAAAGCTAATAAAAAGCAACCAAGACAAGCAATTGTCACTTTTAGCTTTGAAATGGTAGTTCAGATAATCTTACAGGGTATTTTGGGCATATTAATTTACCCAAAGCTTTTTTGAAAATTATCTTCAAACTCCAGGGTCTCTATTTAAATAGAAATGCACAGTGCAGTATCTTAGATAAATGAGAGGGAGTTTAATATGCAAATTGACATCACTCCAACATACAAGATGGCCGCCCCCATGTGGACACAAGATGGCCGGTAGGGGAGGGCAGTTGTGAATGATCAGGCCTGCAGGGGAGGGCAGTTGGGGGTGATCAAGCCTGCAGAGGAGGGCAGTTGGGGGCGACTGGGCCTGCAGGGGAGGGCAGCTGGGGGGAAGCAGGCCTGCAGGAGAGGACAGTTAGGGACAATCAGGTCAGCAGGGGAGGGCAGTTAGGGGCAATCAGGCCAGCAGGGGTGGGCAGTTGGGGGTGATCAGGCCTGCAGGGGAGGACAGTTGGGAGCGAGCAGGCCTGCAGGGGAGGATAGGTAGGGGCGACCAGGCTGGCAGGGGAGAGCAGTTAGGGGCGACCAGGCCGGCAGGGGAGCAGTTAGGCATCGATCAGGCTGGCAGGGGAGTGGTTAGGGGCAATCAGACAGGCAGGCAGGCAAGCGGTTGGAAGCCAGCAGTCCTGGATTTTGAGCGGGATCCCAGATTAGTGAGGGTGCCAGCTGGGCTGAAGAACACAAACACCCCCATGCACGAATTTCATGCACTGGGCCTCTAGTATTGTAATAACTATGTATGGTGCCATTTGGGTTCTGGAAATATAAGGGGGAGGACACTTTGTAAAGTATATTTTTGTATAACAACTCTGCTGTACACCTGAAACTAATACAAAATAATATTGAATGTAAACTAAGTCAAAAAATTTTTTAAAAGGCAATCAAAAAATTAAACAATCCCAAAACAAAATGATCAAAAACCTGAACAGACACCTCACCAAAGAAGACATGCAAATGACATGAAAAGATATTTATATGTCAAGAGAGAATTTTAAATTTAAAAAAAATGAGGTACCTCTGTACAGCTATTAGAATGGCTAAAATCCAAAACACCAACAGCACCTGTGAGGATATGGAGCCCAACAGGAACTTTCATTTAATGCTGGTGGGGTACAAAGTTGTATAGCCATTTTGGAAAACAGGCAGTTTCTTAGAAAACTAAATGTACCCTTATCATATGATCCAGCAATCATGCTGCTTGGTAATTATCTAAAGGAGTGGAAAACTTATATCCCCACAAAAATCTGCATATGGATGTTTATAGCAACTTTATCATTCCCAAAACATGGGAAACCAGTATTTTTTTTTTAGTAAGTGAATGAATAAACAAACTGGTAAATCCAGACCATGTAATATTTTCAGCAATGAAAAAATGGTCTATCAAGCCATGAAAAAATCTTAAATCTATATTACTGTGTGAAAGAAGTCAATCTGAAAAGGTTACATAGTATATGATTCCAACCACATGAAATTCTGGTAAAGGCAAAACTATGGAGACATTAGAAAGATCAGAGGTTAGAGGAGAAAGAGGAATGAATAGGTGGAGCACAGGAGATCTTTAAGGCAATAAACCATTATGTATGATAACAAGAAATTTAAAAAAATAAAGATACCCTTTTACATGACAGCAAGGCTTGGATAAAATATTTTTTAAAAAGTATTTTATTGATTTTTTACAGAGAGGAAGGGAGAGGGATTGAGAGTCAGAAATATCGATGGGAAGGAAACATTGATCAGCTGCCTCCTGCACACCCGCTACTGGGGATGTGCATGCAACCAAGGCACATGCCCTGAGTGGAATCGAACCTGGGACCCTTCAGTCTGCAGGCCAACGCTCTATCCACTGAGCCAAACCGGTTAGGGCTGGATAAAATATTTTATTAACTCTTTCCTCAGAGCTCAATAGGAATTGCCTCCTGGAGAGGAAGTCTGAATTTTACTAATAATAGTCTTTTTATACTTATATCCTTGCAGAATTCGTTGTCCTTGAAATTCAGTAAATTCTTCAGAATATCCCCTGATAATAAACGTCCTGTATCCATTTTTCCTAGAACATGGTGGGCTTTTTAATCTGCAGTTTCAGTTCTACCTTCTTCTGATAAAAATGCTCATTATTCTATTTTTGAATACTTTTTTTTCTATTCCTGTGTTTAGTTTGTCTTACTCACAGATACTGAAGATCTCTTTGTGGAATTGTTTTTTGTTCTCCATATCTATTACGTGCCCTCCGATTGCTTTAATCTTTTTGTCTCTTTCATATCAAATCACTGTGATTATCTCAAACCTTTCCTCCATCGCAGAAACTCTGTTTTTAAAACTATCTCCACGAATTCTAATTTATTCATTAGTTCTGTATTAAGCACCCGCTGTTTTTTCCCCTAGACCTGAAATCTCCCATTTCAGCTCTTTCTGCTACTTTATTATTTTTAATCTTTTAAAATCAATGTTCTTAATTCTTCTGTGTTCAAATCTTTCTGTCTTTTTTGTTTGTTTGTTTTGCTTTATTAATCCTCACCCGAGGATATTTTCCATTGATTTTTAGAGTGTGGAAGGGGGAGGGAGGGAGAGAGGGAGAGAGAGAGAGAAAGAAACATTGATGTTTCACACACCTGCCTGGAACCAGGGCTGGGGATTGATCCTGCAACCGAGATATGTGCCCTTGATTGGAACTGAAACTGGGACCTTTCAGAACACAGCTGGAATCTCTATCCTCTGAGCCAAACTGGCAAGGAATGTGTTCAAATCTTTCAAGATGTCTGTAATAGGTTGAAGAATCTCCCATATAAATCTATGTCCACCTGCAACCTCAGAATATAATCTTATTTGGAAATAGAGTTTTTGCTGATGTAATTAAGCTAAGAA
Source organism: Myotis yumanensis (assembly GCF_028538775.1). Taxonomy (NCBI): domain Eukaryota; kingdom Metazoa; phylum Chordata; class Mammalia; order Chiroptera; family Vespertilionidae; genus Myotis; species Myotis yumanensis. Next base: position 197,313,397 of record NW_027223753.1, on the reverse strand, counting down.
TTGCGATGAATTTATGCTGGATTAGAGTGTTCCCTAAATCCCATGAGACTGCCCTCATGTGAGACAGAAAGGACCAACAGAGACACAAAGAAGGCCGTGTAAAGATGGATGTGGCGGCTGGACTAATGTGTTTATAAGCCAAGGAATGCCAAGGATTTCCAGCAACCACCAAAAGCCGGGAGACAGGCATGGGAGAATTTCTCCTTCGAACTCCAGAAAGAACCAACCTTGCTGATACTGATCTATAAGAGAAGAACTTAATGTTGTTAAAGCTGCTCAGCTTGTGGTAATTTGTCATGGCAGCACTAGGAAACTAATACTGATTTTGGTACTGGAAAGTGGGGTGTCTGCTATAACAAATACCCAAAATTGTGGAGGTGGCTTTGGAACTGGGAAATGAATGGAGGCTGGAAGAATTTGGGGGCACTTCATCGAAAAAGTCTAGATTGCCTTAAAGAGATAGTTGGGAGAAATATGAATGTTAAAAGCAGTTCTGGTGCGGGCTCAGAGGGAAGTGAGGAGAATGGTGGAGAAAGCATCTGACATCATAGAGAACACATACATCATCATGAACAGAATGTTGGTAGAAATATGAAGATCAAAGAAAGATGCTCTGGTGAAGAACGGGAAAATATTTATTAGTCTGCTTGTTTGTTTGTTTGTTTATATTTGCCTTTGGAATAGAAAAGAACAGAATGATCAATTCTGCCCTATTTATATTTCTACTCTAGAACAAATATAGGTTGTGTGTGTGTATTCTTGCATTGGTTTTTTTTAAAAGGGTTTACATATATTATCTATTTTAATCTTCAAAATATTACAAAAGCCCTTGAGCTAGGAAATAGTACTTTGTGTACTTTACAAAGATGTTTATGGTATTCTTGCTTTTTTCTTTATTGATTAAGGTTTTACATATGTGTCCTTATCCCCTCATTGCTCCCCCACCCCCCATCCACACTCATGCCCTCATCCCCCCGGTGTCTGTGTCCATTGGTTAGGCTTATATGCATGCATACAAGTCCTTTGGTTGATCTCTCCCCCTTACCCCCATCCTCCCCTACCTTCCATCTGAGGTTTGAGGTTTGATTGATGCTTCTCTGTCTCTGGATCTGTTTTTGTCTTGTGTTGGTTTTTAATAGAAATGGGAAAAAGAAGAAAAAAATGTTCTCTTTTCTGGTTCTCATTACCCCTTCCATCCTTCTGACAATCCTCCTCCCACCATTTTTGTTCTATTTTTTTTGTTTGTTTTTGCTACAAGTCCACATTCCTGTTTATAATCATTGATTTGCAACCCCCCCTTTTTTCCAGTAAACTCTTGTTACACATACACACACACACACAGAACTTATAAGTGGTGAACTTAGATATTCAGCTGAGGATACTTCCAAACAAAGTGGAAAAGGTTCATTCTGGTTTCTTCTGGGTAATTATAGCAAAATCGGAGAGGAAAGAAATAAACTGAGGAGGGAAATATTAAACAAAAAGAAACCAAAACCTGATGATTTAAAAAATTCTCAGCCTTCTCTAGAGAGAAGGCCATGATTCTGGATCACCTTGTGATGAAGGGCTTGGGTATGTAACTCATGGATCAAATCAACCATCACACCAGAAGCCAGGGACAGAAGTTGAGTTATTAAGGAATGATCTACAGCAGATATTCATGTCTAATGACATCAAGTGCCATGGATTGCATGGGAGACCAACAAGGCTTTTGAGAATGTTTTACCAACAGAACCACTGCCAGCCTGGACTGAAAGGGGAAGAAATAGGACAAAAATGAAGAAAGGCTGTCAGACTTTTGAGGTTCTACAAGCAAAAATAAAAAATAAATAGGGGTGAGAGGGTGGCTAATAAGTCTACTTGACTACAAAATGTGCTAATCTTTAAGAAAAAAGAAGAATCACCCCAAGGGCAGAGCCACAGATGCAAAGGCAGAGGCCAGAGAGAGCAAGGCCACTGTCACAGGCCCAGAGGGCAAAGCATCAAGCCTCAGAGGATTACTCCCAGGGCCTTGAGCCTAATGGAACTTGTTCCGCTGGGTTTTGTACTTGCTTGGACTCCTTTATTTCTTCCCATGAGAATGAGATTGTCTATGCTATGTCTATTCTGCTGTTGTATTTTTGAAGCAGATAACTTGTTTTTTAGTCTCACATGTCCACGTAGAGGAAAGATTGCCAAGGATTTCCAGAAATCACCAGAAGCTGCCCTCCAGAACTGTGAGAGAATAAATGTCTGTTGTTTGAAGTCACCCAGTTTGTGGTAATTTGTCATGGCAGCCCTAGGACACTAATACAGTGTGGAATTTACTTTTGTTCTTTTATATGATAGATTTTATCTGTTGGAGGTTTTGTTTTTTTTATACTAGATCCTTTCGTCAATGATTTTATTACAGTGCTTTTTAAGTAGCTTTCATGCTATTTGGGGGGAGGGTCTTAACTATTATTCATTTGAATTGTTCTATCAAAACCATTTTTTTAATCATAAATAATTTTGGTACACTCTTCCATGTTTCCTAATTTTTACTCCTCAGAGCTTGAGTATGAATACCCTTCTTTTCCTGTTTATGCAGGAAGGAGAAGAGCCAAGGCCAGCTGGAGACAATCACAGGTAGAACACCTTTCCTATGTGCTCTTTCATATCATTTTGTTAGAAATTCACTATATAAAAAAATGGCCTAAGTACTTCAATGAATAGCTCACAAAAAAGGATATCTAAATTGTCCATAAACATATGGCTAAAATAAAAAGAGTGAGTTGGTGAGGATCTGGAATAATTAGAAATCTCATTAAACAAAAAGAAACCAGATTGCTGATGTAAATTAGTTCAATCATCTTGCAAAATTGTTTGGCAGCATCTTTCTACTAAACCCGATCATAGTATATTCCATGACCCAGCAATTCAACTTCTAAATATATACCTGCTAGAAATGTATCCATGTGTTCACCAAAGATATATAAAATATGTTCACAGTATTTCCAAACTGGAAACTGCTCAAAAACCTCAACAACAAAATGAGGAAAAAATATGTGATATGCTCACACAATAAAATACTATAGAGTAGTAAGGATTTAAAAAATTAAAACTACACATAATAATATGGATGATTCTCACAAACATTATGTTGGCAAAAAAAAAGTGAGAGAATGCTTATGTCCATGCAAAGTTCACATGTTGAAACTATTGTTACTATATTTGGAGATAAATGTGGTTACATGAAGTCATAAGAGTGGGGCCACAATCCAATAGGATAAGTGTCCTTATGAGAAAAGATACCAGAGCTAATTCTCTCTCTCCCTTTCTCCTTTTCTCTTTCTACCCCCCAACCCCCTCCTCTGGCACAGCAACAAGGTGGCCATTTGCAAGCCAGGATAAGAACTCTTACCAGAGATGGCGTTAGCTGGAACCTTGATCTTGGATTTCTAGCCTCCACTACTGTGAGAAAATAAATTTCTGTTGTTAAAGCCACCTCCTCTATGGGATTGTTTTTTATGGCAGCCCAAGCAGACTAATACTAATGTATTGTATGATTCCTCCATTGATACACAGTTCAAAACAGGTAATATTAACCTATGGAATTAGAGTTATGATAGAAGTGGACAATGACTAGAAGAGAGCCCAGGAAGACCTCTGAGACACTAGAAAATGTCCTGTTTCTTGATGTAATTGCATGGATGTCTTAACTTTGTGAAAATTACTTGTGATTTATGCACTTTTCTAAATGTACATTGTACAAAAAGTTGGGTTGTTTTTTTAAAAGCCTAGTGTCTTAGTTCACCCCTCCTAGTCAAGCCATAGTTTTTTTTAACATGAAGCTACTCTTTGGATATAGCTCATCCTCCCTAATTCAGAGACTTCAAATAGACCCCCAGATCTTCAATTCCATTACTATCTTCTACTAGCTGCCATGTACAACCCCTTCCCACTCAGTTCATTTTGTTGTTGTTGTTTTATTTATTTTTTGTTTTTAACTATAAAACATTAGTTGGTAGAAAATAAAATTGTTTGGATTTCACCTACAGTTCTCCAAGTGCCTCTTCTCTCAGATGATTTTATCTTATTTTCTCACTTGACATCCTTTATACTAGATCCCTCTCCACAAAGACATTTAACTATAGCAGTTTTTCTTCTTGAAGGCAGCAACAGGGCTCCATTTACTATTCACAGCCCTACCGCCATCACCAGCACCCTGGACAATGTCCAGTTCTAAATAAATATTTGTGAATGCGTATATAAGTTAATGAATGGGAATGCAGTCATAACAAATAAAATATAAATATAGCATGCTAATGTTAGAAAAAGATAGATGAATCATCTCTCAGTTATTTCCTTAGATGTTTAAAGCAAAGAGCCAGCATTGAACCAAAGAGCAAACTAAGCATTTAACTTAAGTTAGAAAAATTAAAGCCCAAGAAGAGAAAGTAATATTTAAAATGAGACCAGAATTGAATAAAAGATAAAGAAAAACCTGATAAACCAAATCATAACCTGACTCTGAAAATGCCACAACATGAACAAATATTTTTTTTAAGACTCATTAGGAAAAAATAAGATTGAAAATAACTTCATATTGATGCATTTAAAATAATCTTAATATTTTGCAAATAGAAAGTATAATTTTCTAGTAAGACACCTATTTCCAAAACTACTTGAAGAAGAGAAAGAAAATGTGAACATATCAACGCACTTCCCTCTCCCTCCCATTAAAGAATACGGGTTCCAGATGATTTCATAACTCACTTATTTCAAATCCTCAAGGAATAAATAATTCTTCTGCCTTTTGAGTGTTTCAAGATTACAGAAAAAGAAACATCACTTCCAAGTTTATTTTATGAGGTTAGCATATTGATACGAAAACCTGGCCAGAATGACATTAAAATAGCTGATACTTATAAAGAGTTTTTTGTATAACAAGCACTATTGTAAGTGGGCTGGGACTAAAAATCCATTTAATTCTCACAAAATACCTATGAGATAGATATTGATATCACCCTTTACATATAAAGAAGTTAAGTAACGCCCTGACCGGTTTAGCTTAGTGGATAGAGCATTGGCCTGCGGACTGAAGGGTCCTGGGTTCGATTCCAGTCAGGGGCATGTACCTTGGTTGCAGGCACATCCCCAGTGGGGGGTGTGCAGGAGGCAGCTGATCGATGTTTCTCTCTCATCGATGTTTCTAGCTCTCTATCCCTCTCCCTCCTTCCTCTCTGTAAAAAAACAATAAAATATTTTTTTTAAAAAAAAGAAGTTAAGTAACTTCTCCAAGATCTCACAATTAGTAAATTGTGAAATTGGAATAGAACCCAGGTAATGTGGTTCTAGAAAACAAGCAATTAACCATTACATTGCCTGCCTCATATGGAGACAGAAATTACAGGCCTAACTCATTTATAAATGAAGATGCCAGCATCTGAGATAAATTACCAGCAAGTTTAAATCAAAGGTATATTAAATAATAAATGAAGAGGGGGGAAAAGAGATCTCATGACAAAAATAGTGTTTACTCAAGAAAATCAAAGATAAATAGTATAAAAGCTATTTATATAATTTTTAAATTCTTGGTAAATTAAAATTTTATGTAGTCACGTCAATCAGAAAAGAGAACAAAATAAATTGCATATATACATATACTTATATGTATACATATATATGGCAAAAATCATCATCATTGACAGATAGTATAGTAAGCTCACAAAAAATAAAACTAAATGTTAATACTATGAGAATTCAGTAAAGAAGTTGCTGAATAGATTTGGGCCGAGGGTGACTAGACTATCAGAGTTTCAAAGCAGAAGTTGTTAATCAGTTGATCCTTCTCCTATGCAATAAGGATAAGAGTAGAAGGTGGCCACAGACACAAGCCACCCAATATTACTTTGGACACTAGGTCATGGGTTACTGACTCCAAAAAACAAACCTTCAGACTTGTCCTTTAGGAGTAAGAATGATGCTCTGAGAGGTTGCAGCAAAATTATATAATTTCTTGTATGTAAGACCGCCTCTTTAATCTGCAAATGTCCCTTCAGGCTGGCGAACAGCTAAAACCCCATTGTTAAAGATACTTCTCTTTAGCTGGAAGCTTCCTTAATGTGTTAAGTGAAATACTTATGGTCTAATGGTTTACAAACTTTCAAGAGGCATTTCTTCCATAGTCAGGTCATTTAGGGCAAGCATGTTGGCCTCTCAGGTCCTTTGTTTCCTCAGTTGTAAAATGGGGGGTTAGAACAAGATAACCTAAGACTTTTCCAGCTCTGACATTCCATGTTTCTGGAGTCCTCGGATCCTTCCCAATAAGCAGCAGGCACAATGGTTGTAATGAAAGGAAAGTCAAGATGACATTCAGAAGGAACAAAATGGGGGCTAAAGACAAACTCCAAATCTTTCAGAATCGTGTCTAAGGTACGCCTTATAAAATGATAATTTTGCATGTAAATATGTAAGACAGATGTGCCAAGTTAAAAACAGCTGTACAAATAAAAACTATCAGGCATTCTTCATTCACTTTTGTTCTGGGATATGAAGTCTTGAAGGGGACTCTAATACTACTAACAACCATTTATTGCTAAGATTCTGACACCAATTCTAAATGTGTAGCTTTTCCCCACTGCACTGAACAATTCTCCAACACCAGCTAGTTGTTCTATAATTCAACTCAATTCTGACACTACCTACCTGGAGACAGCATCAGATTCCACAGGTTGCGGGCTCAGGCCCATCAGTCTGCCCTCCACTTCAGATGCCGCCAGCAAGTCCAGGTTGTTATATGTGCTGGTAACCAACAGGCTATAAATCTGAGGAGTGGGATAAAGAAAAGATGAAATTATGCTTTTGTAAGGATAGTTATTAAAATGTTAGTATAGTAATCCAGGCAAAGATAGGAAAAAAGTGTTCATACTGGCTAATGTTGGCTTTGGGAATGGAGGGGAAGGATTCAGGAGATCCTGTGGAGATAAAAACTTTTGGACCTGGGAATTTACTACTGTATGGGGAGTAATAAAGAAATCATTAGCCCAGCCCAGGTGGCTCAGTGGTTGAGCGTCAACCTATGAACCAGGAGGTCACAGTTCCATTCCCGTTCAGGGCACATGTCCGGGTTGTGGGTTGGGTCCGCGAGAAGGGACATGCAGGAGGCAGCTGTTCAATAATGCTCTCTCATCATTGATGTTTCTATCTTTCTCTCTCCCCCTCCATTTCTCTCTGAAATCAATAAAAATACATTTTTAAAATAAGTCATTAAAGACCACTCACATATGTCAAGCCAAATGAACTAGAACAATGTTGATTTCATAAAGTTTATGGGTTCACAAGAGCACGAGTATATGAAGTGTCCTGCAAATGGGAGGTGTGAACACAAAGGGGCCACATCAGAACCTAACTCAGGGAAGGCCTGCGTGGCAGCTTTCCAAACTCAGAGACCTAAAGGAACCACCAATGATGGTCTGAAATGAAACTTTTGAAACTAAAAAGCAGTTTATAGTGGATAGTCATGGCCTAGGCTGGAATCTTTTCTGACAAAGATCAGCTTTGATCTTAACTGAGCCTATTGTCTTTTTGCTTTTAGATAACATACCTGTGGAATGTCAGGGAAACTTATAACCTCCCTTTTTCCAGACATCTCAAGGCACAACTAATGCACCAGAGGGCCAGGGCAGAGACCACAAATTCCCTCGTTGTTATTGTTATCGTGTTAATTGATGACTATTAACTATCCTGTACCCACTTATGTAGAAGAGGCATGTGTCTATCACTTTACTTTTTATCCAATCCCAGAGGTTTTCCTGGTTTGCTTTCTCCCACCTCCCTAATCTATCACCAGTGGGTTTCATGTAATCCACTTATGTATCCTCCTTTGTTGGTAATTTATAAAAATAGATAAAAAACCAACATTCTCCTGAGCATTATCTCAATATGTTGAGATTCTGCTTCCTGGCAATTGTCGACAATTTGGCTCAAATAAATTCACAAAAATTCTTTACAGATTTGAATGTTTCTTACGTTAACAGAGGAGAAGTGGGTTTGCCACTCAGAAAATATATTGGACTTGTTGATGTAAGTCTGGTAGTTGTCTGCCATGAGATCATAGCTGAAATAATGAGACTGGATAAAAACAATCAAGGAAGAAATGGTAGAGAGATGAAAGGAGAAGAAGAGATGCTTTATCTATGTCAACGTAAGAATGTACAAAGCTGCAGAGAATTTTTAGAAAACTTTATTTGAGTCAAATCGAGGATATGTCTGGAAGCAAGATCTCAAGAAACAGAAAAATGCTTTGGAGAATAATAGTTTGCAGTTTTTTTTATGCATTTGAGATTAAGAAGGGGATGTAAGGAAGATTGCATGAAGGCGGGAGAAAGCAAGGCAGAAATCAGATTAAGAGGTTGGTCCACTCTAGAAGGAGGGGTCTGAAAGGAGGCATTTCAAAGGTGTGTTAACCTAGATACACAGAAACGATGGACAGGGCATGCTTAAGCAAAAGATAAAGCCTTTTGCTAAAGAATTTATAAGCCTGGGCATGACCAGGCACCACCAGCTGCTCAGTTAGGTATTTTTGATCAGATCTCCCTGTAAGGCTACTTTTCATAGAAGCCCTTTTTTGTTCACATGCAGTAGACACATGATGAAAAAAGAGGACAGCAGAGGCCAGTGTTAGCACAGTGATAACTGTGTTGTGGAAGCTGAGAACTGAAAGTTCAAGAAATATTTATGTTAAAGATTTTAAAAGGTCACATGGCTAGAAGTAATAGAAAGAAATTAAAGAAGGTTTTCGGTAAGAAGGATGAGAGGATTAGACAGAGTGGGACAACTCAGAATGAAGAGAGGCTTGTCCAGCCAGGTTCAAGGTAGTCTGAGCCCACAGATGACTGATACGGAGGGAAGGTGAGCATTCCTATCATTGAATAGCACTAACCTGACCCTTTGTCTTTGAGACACCTTAGAATAATATTAATTATCCCTGCCGGAATGTGCAATTGTCCCTTAGTGATTTATTAAGGATATTACAGGAGAAGGAAAATCATATATTGTGGAAAAAACATTTTTTACTTTTATTAACATTGTTAATGTAAAAAACCATTGAAACCTGTAAAGAATTTTTGTGAGTTTATTTGAGCCAAACTGTTGACATATGCCAGGAAGCAGAACCTCAATGAATTGAGATAATGCTCCTGAGAATGGCGGGTTACATCTGCATTTATACATTGCAATCAAAGGAAAGGGACATAGGTGGGTTACATGAAATCCATTGGTGATAGACTAGAGAGGCAGGAGAAAGCAAAGCAGGGAAACCCCTGGGATTGGATAAAAAGTAAAATGATAGACACATACTTGTTGGGTGCAGGAACAATTAACATAACAATGAAGGAATTTGTGGTATCTGTCCTGGAACCCAGGCACATTAGGTTGTGTCCCAAGGGGTCCAGAAAAAGGGAAGTTACAAGTTACCCAGACATTTCAAGGGTATGTTATTATAGATGCAAAAAGACAGATAGGCTCAGTTAAGGTAAAGGTTAACCTTGTCAGTGAAGATACCGGCCTAGGATGTAACTACCCACCATAACTGCTTTCAGTTAAAGTTTAATTTCGGACCATTCTTTGTGGTTCCTGTAGGTCTCTGAGTTTGCAAGACCGCCATGCAGGCCTTCCCTGAGCCTGTCAGGTTAGCAGGTGGCCCCTTTTGTCCACAACATCTACTTCAAAGAGTTACTGAAGAAATTAATCTGCCCTGACTGGTTTGGCTCAGTGGCTAGAGTGTCGGCCTGTGGACTGAAGGATCCCAGGTTCCATTCTGGTCAAGGGCATGTACCTTGGTTTTGGGCACATTCCCAGTATGGGGTGCCCAGGAGGCAGCTGATGGATGTTTCTCTCTCATTGATGTTTCTAACTCTCCCTCTCCCTTCCTCTCTGTAAAAAAATCAATAAAATATATTTTTTTAAAAAGAAATTAATCTGAGCCTGTATTTCTTAGCAGAAAGAAACTCATTGAGTATTAAATGAGTAAAAAGCAACACTGTTAGTTTAACAGACTGGGAACAGGCTCCACCACCTTCAGCCATTTGACTTCCCTGACACTGGCTCAATTTAGCAAGAATGTGACTGAAACTATTCCTTATCTTTGTGATGTCATGCAAAGATCCAGTTCCTGAAGCAGCAGAAAATGAACATAACCAAAGGAAACAGGAAGATATTATTTTCCCTTGGGAAAGTAAGTTCACCTCTACCAAAAACGATCAAATATCACAGGTGGACTAGAACAGACAGTAACTCCACTGTAATAATACAATCAATTTGATAAGAGCCAAAACAAGACAGACGACATTGTTTAATATTTTTGGAGCTGTCTTTCAATTACACACAATTTCCCCCTACTAAAATGGATCATATGAATGCTTTCATTTCTTTAATTTTTCTGGCCTACTTTTAAAAGTTACAATGTACTAATATGTACTTCACAAACTATTGTTGAATGGCATTCCCAAATCACTATACTTGAAAAGAATTTTTTTACATTAAAACATATTTTGTAAACATATTTTGAGCAGTTTTCTTTAGGATTTGGCATTTTAAATATTATAATAAATATACATACTAAACACCACCATGGATATACATCTTCATGTACAGATCAGGTTAAATTTTAAAGATTTTTTTTCCACTCGGCCTGTAGGTGAATGCAATAATCTGCATCGTAAGAATCACAGTCTAATGGAAAGGACTAAGAATAATGCAGTTTGGAGATTCAATATGTCAGCAGAATAAGTGGAAGTTACACTCACCTTGTCCGAGAACCATATCAAAATTACAACTAAACGACAGAGCAATCAACCTGGATAACCATCTGAAGACTAGCTGAACAGAAGTCTTATAACTAAGGATATACAAAAGAAGCTATGTCTAGACTGGTAGGAAGGGCGGAAATGTTAAAAAAATGCTAGCCTTGCACCTCCAGTTAAGAATCTGGAGGGTTACTTCAACTGAAGAAGTTTCCCTCCCAAGGAATTAGAGGCCTCAACACCATGCCAGGTTTCCTCGCCCAGAGCACCAGAGCCAGGAAGAGGTTCCCATGTAATATCTGGCTATGGAAATCAGTGGGGATTCTGTCCTTCCAGGTGAAAAGGAAACTACTGGAAACCTAGGCACTCTCTTAAAGGACCAGTACACAAACTCTGGGATTTAGTGAACAGTCGGTGCCTTAGAGGGGACTGGAGTGATACAGGAAAAGATTAGGTTAAAGGGCTGGAAGGACAGCTGCCAATGTCTCTGTGCTAAATTTCTCTCCCACACAATCACAGATGCCTTCTTTCCTGGGTTGAGCACTCCCCTTCAATGGAATATTATTTGACCATAAAAAAAAATAAACTCTTAAATTTGCAACAGCATGGATGGACCTAGAGGGTATTGTGCTAAGATAAATAAGCCAGAGAAAGAAATACAAATACCTTAAGGTTTCACTTACATGTGGAATCTCAAGAACAAAATAAATGTACAAACAAAATAGAAACAGATTCATAGATACAAAGAGCAGACTGATGGATGCCAGAATGGAGGCAGGTTGGGGGGCTGGGTGGAAAAGGTGAAGGAATTAAAAAGTACTAATTGGTAGTTACAAAATAGTCATGGGATTGTAAAGTAAAGCATAGGAAATACAGTCAGCAATATTATAATAACTATGTATGGTGCCAAGTAGGTATCTGAAATATCAAGGGGAACAGTGGGTCAAGTATATGATTTTCTCGCTGCTATGCTGTCTACCTGAAACTAATACAAGTAATGTTGAATGTATAATGTAATTGGAAATATAAAAAAGAATTTTTTTAAATGACGGGGTTAAAGTTTTATCTTTGCAAGTGGATTTGTATGGTATAGAGCAGAAAGCAAGAGTCTCAAAGATACTTCTGTTCCACTTGGCACTTTTCCTGGAAACATTGCAGATCCAAGAGGAGTTGGGAATAGATTACACTCAGAATATGATTATGTCAAGGTGAGATGCAAACTTTCTCACTCAGAGGTTACTTAGAAGCACATTTTTTTATCTTGCTTATCCCAGTGTGGACTATTTCTCATGAGCACCCCTGTCCAAGGTCAGAGTCAAAGAGAACCAGAGATTTAAAGGTAAATTGTGCCAAGGCTGAACAGCTGTCCCTAGTCTGGGTTCTTCCTGTGGCTGCTGTTGTGTAGTGCTCAAGGCCCCACTCCTACCCCAGAGTCAAGGTCACAGATGTCCACAGGAAATGCATCAGAGAGATCTAGTGGAAGTGAATCAGATGCACGTGTTTGTTGGTATGTAGCAATAGGCATCCTCAAAGTGCCTGGCGCAGGCGCTCTCCCTCCAGGCCAGAATGGGCTCCAGGCTTGTGAATGCCAAGTGTCCAACAACTCATGCTGTAAAGCAACCTCTTCTTTCCCTTTCTCTATGTGTTGTCAGTAAAGGAATTATAGAGGGCTGCTGGGAAGAAACATACAATCATCTTGGGGATGTGTGGGGATGAGCACGTCTCTGGGACTGAGTCATGTCTTCATGTGAGGGGAAAGGGCAGCCTGTCCCCCTAGGGACTTTCCTGCCTGGCAGCATCAGAGCACATGGAACTGGTTAGCCAGAGACTAGGCTCAATTCCATGTTTTGAAATTTAATTTTCAGTCAGTCAGTTATACTCAATCAAAATACTCCTTGGTGAGTGAAACTTGAAGTCACAATGTTTCTGAGTCTTATTTGACCCATCATCACAGTTAATTATTGCATTTGGCACATAACAAATATTTAGATGTTTTGCCAGATTGTGAGAAGCAACAAACACCTCATTGTTATGTTTTATTATATGACAGAAATGTTACAATTTCAATAGGACGTGCAACCGCCCATCTACAACTCACCACCTCCACCACCACCAAGTGTTCCCTACCTCAGTAAAGAGAAAGAGATACCTAGCTACCCTAAATTGTAGGAGTCGTTCTAGAGTCCTTCTTCTTTACCTTCAAAACAAAACAAAGCAAAACAAAACAAAAAACAAGGCTTGAAGATTCTACCTCAAAATACTCTACTTTAATGGCCTTACATGAGTTATTTATTTTAAAATAACTCTTATTGTAATAGTTTTTTAATTTTAAAAAAAGCCAAAACAAAACAGTTTGCCCAAGTGATAAACACATGATAGGCAAATGGTCTTTTTTTGACTAGCTACTTAATTTGTACATAATAAAATTAAAGCATTTAATCTGAATATAAATGATCATTGCTGACAACTGTTAGAAGGGAAAGGGAAATTCACTGGGAGATCTACTCTATTTTTAAATTGTTCTGATCATTAGAAAATTTTAACTCTTGTCCATGAAAACCAATCACAATGGAGAAGTATGCTGGGTACCACTTTCCAGGTTAAAAGATGTATTTCGTATTTTTAAGATCACCCGCCTTTCAATATTGGACTGGTTGGCAGGGTTTATCACTGACCCCAGCCCTACTTGACTGCAACCATCAAAAGCACTGTGTGGAGGGTATTCTGAGGCCACTTTAAGACTCACACATAGTTTTCTAACACATCTCTCCACCTATGTTTTTTCCTTCTGTGTCCATGATTCCCATTACCATCAAGGCAGCACAGGCATCCTCATGTAAAACTCGGACCTTATTACTCCCCTGCACAAATTCCACCATGACTTTCTGTTACATGCAATGAAATGCAAACAGTTTGCAGTACATACAAATTCCTTTATCACCTGGTCCTTTCCACTTCAGTCTCCTCTCAAGAAATAACTTCCCATTGCTCCTCTATCCCCATGCTTTTTATACTTCAGCAATACCAAACTACTAAAGTCATCAAAATATTACGATATATCTCATACAATATTTAATGTTCTCTATGTTTTTGCATTCTTGAATGCTCTGATCCTCTCTTATAGCTGGCAAATTATTCAAATCAAATGTGTTAGAAATGATGTTGTCAGATGCACACAATGATAAAAAATTGCCCTGTAATGCAGATAATATTTAGAGAAACCTAAAGATTCCACCAAATAAAACTACCAAAACTGATAAATGAATTCAGTAAAGTGTCAGGATACAAAATTAGTATTCAGAAATTGGTAGCATTTTTATACACCAATAATGAACTATTAGAAAGAGAAACTAAGAAAACAATCCCATTAACAATTGCATTAAAAAAATACCTACAAATAAATTTAACCAGTGAGGTAAAAGATATGTACTTGGAAAATTATAAGATATCAAAGAAAGAAATTGAAGGAGATACAAATAAATGGAAGCATATATCATGCTCATGGATAAAAAGAATAAAAACTTTTATTCTTTTTTGGGGGGTAGTCCATACTACCCAAAGTAACCTATATATTCAATGCAGATCCTATCAAAATATCAATGTCATTTTTGACAAAACTAGAACAAATAATCCTAAAATTTAATAGAAACACAAAAGACCTTGAATAGCCATAGAAATCTTGAGAAAGAACAAAGTTGGAGGCATCATGCTACCTGATATCAAAGCTATAGTAGTAAAAACATCATGGTGTTGGCATTAAAACAGATACATAGGTGAACGAAACAGAATAGAGAGCCTAGAAATAAACCAAACTCTATATGTTTGACAAGAATATACAATGGGGTAAAGACAGGCTATTCAATAAATGGTGTTGGGAAAATTAGACAGATACACGCAAGAAATAAAATTATTCTTCACCATATACAAGAATAAACTCAAAATGGATTAAAGACCTAAATGTAAGCCGAAACCGGTTTGGCTCAGTGGATAGAGCATCGGCCTGCGGACTGAAAGGTCCCAGGTTCGATTCCGGTCAAGGGCATGTACCTGGGTTGTGGGCACATCCCCAGTGGGAGATGTGCAGGAGGCAGCTGATCGATGTTTCTCTCTCATCGATGTTTCTAACTCTCTATCTCTCTCCCTTCCTCTCTGTAAAAAATCAATAAAATATATTAAAAAAAAAAGACCTAAATGTAAGACTCAAAATCATAAAACTCCAGAAGTAAACATAGGCAGTAAACTCTCTGACATTTCCCTTAGAAATTTTTTTTCTGACATATCTCCTTGGGCAAGGGAAACAAAAGAAAAAATAAATAAATGGGTTTACATCAAACTAAAATGTTTTTGCACAGCAGAGGAAACCATCAACAAAACAAAGTCAACCTATTGATTGGGAGAAGACATTCACCAATGATACATCTGATAAGGGGTTCATATACAAAATTTATAAAGAACTCATACAAGTTAACACACACACACTCACAAAACCAACCAAAAAACCCCAGCACCAATCAAATTAAAAAATGGGCAGTGAACCTGAATAGACACTTCTCCAAAGAGGACATACAGGTGGCCAAGAGATATATGAAAAGATGCTCAGTATCACTAATCATCAGAGATATGCAAATTAAAACCATAATGAGATATCACTTCACACCTGTCAGAATGGCTATGATCACTAAATCAAGAAACAAGTGTTGGCCAAGGATGTGGAGAAAAGGGAACCCTCATGCACTATTGGTGAAAATGCAGACTGATGTAGCCAATATAGAAAACAATCTGGAGGTTCCTAAAAAAATTAAAAACGGAACAGCCTTATATACCACTTTTGGGTATAAATTCAAAGAAACTCAAAACACTAATTCAAAAAGATGTATGCAAAAAAATAATAAAATAAGATATATGCACCTCTATGTTCATTGCAGTGTTAATTTACAATAGTCAAGATAGAGAGGTAACCCAAGTGTCCATCAATAGGCTAGTGGATAAAATAGTGGTGGTATAGACATACAATAGAATATTACTCAGCCATAAAAAAAAAAAAGAAATCTTATCATTTGTGACAACATGGATGCACCTAGAGGTTATTATGCTAGTTGAAATAAGTTGGACAGAGAAAGACAAATATAATATGGTTTCACTTATTATGTACAATCTAAAAAACAAAACAAACAAATAGAAACACACACATAGACATAGAAAACAAACTGATGGTTGCCATATGGAAGGGTGATGGGGGTTTGAGTGAAAATGGTTAAGGAAATAACAAGTACAATTAATAGTTACAAAATAGTCATGAGATGTAAAGCAAAGCATAAGGAATATAGTCAATAATATATATATATATGCCTAAGCGACCATCCGACCGGTAGCTATGATGTGCAATGATCACCAGGGGGCAGACGCCCCAACCGGTAGCTATGATGTGCACTGACCACCAGGGGGAAGACGCTCAACGCAGGCGCTGCCAAGCTGCGGTGACTTGGCAGCTGCGGTTCTTGGGTGACGCACCTGGAACCAGAGAGGAGGGAGCCAATTCCGGGTTGTATCACCCGAGAACTGCCCTCTCACAATCGGGACCCCTCAGAGGATGTTGGAGAGCCCGTTTTGGCCCAATCCCCGCAGGCTAGGCAGAGGGACCCCAGTGGTACACGAATTCGTGCACCAGGCCTCTAGTATTGTAATAACTATGATACCAGGTGATTACTAGACTTACTGGAAGGAATCACTTTGTAAATTATATAAATGTCTAAGCACTATGCTGTATACCGGAAACTAATATGGAATAATATTAAATGTCAACTGCAATTGAAAAAAATGGTTGCCCTGTCACGTATTTCAAATGAACCTAGTATACAACTCAATTATGGAAATTATATGTCCTATTGTAAATGCTTGTTTGCATTTCTGTTACCCACTGAACTAAGCCTTCCCGGAATCCATAATCATTCTATCCTTTTCTCCTTTGTATCTATTCTGCACAGGATTTGTGGTTTTTTTTCCATTCATCATTACAAAATCATTATTTTTGAGTGTACCATAATGATTTGGCTGCAGTTTAGCTGCAGTTAGTTATTTTACAATCTGTGTAGAATTCTAGTATTTTGTTTTATGAATGTATTACAATATTTTATTCATATTTTATCAATGAACTTTTATTTTCTTTACAGCTTTTTAATTATTATTAAAGCCTCCAGGTGTACATGTGTGGGCTTTTTACTAGGGTACATATCTGAAGGTAGAATTGGTGGATTGAATTTTATGTGCTTCTTCAACTTTTCTAGTTAATGCAACTGTTTTCCATAACCATTGGCTCAAGTGTAGTTGGCCTATCAAAATTTGTATTGGCCTATATAGACCAATAAAATGTAATGTCTGGGGTTATCTTTTCAATAGCATTACTGTCAAGAAAAATTTCTACATTTTCAGAGTTTAAAACAGCATGGTCAATAGAAAGTCAACCCAAGAGGTATGACAACCTAGCAAACCACAGCCACCTGGCCAAATCCAGTAGTGGTTAGTAGCCTGTTTTTGTAGCGCCCTAAAGCTAAGATTTTTCTAAAAAATATCTTTTACATAGTGGTAAAAACAAAACAACAAAAATGTGTGGACAAAGCCTAAAATATTGACTACCTGACTCTTTGCAGAGCAAGTTTTCTACCTTTGTACTAGCCAACACTCAAAATTTAATTGAAAAGATAGCAAATAATGTCTTTGCCCTTTATAAGGACATGTATTTCCTCCTAGCAGGTTGCACAAATTAATACTCTTACCAACAGTGTTTGAGAAGTTGCGTAAAATTTGATCGTATCTTGGAGTTTTAATTGGCACTTACCAATTAATGAGATTGTGTATCTTCTCATATGCTATGGTCATTACTATTTAGTCTTTGTTGTAATGCTTGTTTATGTCTTTTCCATTTGGGAGAATTATTTGGCTTTTATTTGCAGTTCTTTATATATACAAATAATTTTCCACTTTTATGTGTTGGAGATATCTTTCCCTAGTGCATTGATTGTCTTTGAATTTTCTTTTTCTCTCTTTTTTTTTTTTTGACAGACAGAAATACGATTGAATTTGTAATTAAATTTATCAATCTCTATGTTCTGATCTTTTGGGGCTTTGAAATTATTTTTTTATTTTTATATATTTTTATTGATTTCAGAGAGGAAGGGAGAGGCAGAGAGATATAGAAACATTAATGATGAGAGAGAGTCATTGATCTTCTGTCTCCTGCAGGTCCCCAGTGGGGATGGAGCCCACAACCCAGGCATGTGCACTGACCAGGAATCGAACTGGTTCATAGGTTGATGCTCAGCCACTGAGCCACACCATCTGGGCTGAAATTATTTTTTACTGCAAGGTTATAAAGTTATTCACTTCTATGTACTTCTAACATTTTTAACACTTTAAAAAGGTTTTGTTTATTACATTTTAATCCTTAATTCATTTAGAACTACATTTTTTTTGTATGATGTAGAAATGCAATATTTTTTCCATCTGAAGTTCTTATCTCTATTTTAAAATGTTTTCAATTCTTTTCCCATTTACCTGTAATATCAACTCTGCATATATCAAGTTTTCTTTTATGCATGAGTCTACTTTTGGTATCCTTATTATAATCCATTATCTATTATCTTTGAATGAATAAATTACTAATTAGTAAATTACTATTAAAATTACTTTTCCCTTTGCTTTTTCATAAGCATTTTGTAATCAGCTTATCATATTTCTGATAAAAAAATCTATTGAGAAGTGATATTTTTATGATATTGAATATTCAACTCCAGTTATCAATTTTCCTGGTCTTCTTCAGTAACGTTCAGTGAAGATTTCTAAGAAATATCTTTCTATTCTATATCATTTTTACATATATAAAATGGAGCATTTGGGTTTTCCAGTATTGGTGATCACACTATTTTTAAACAATGATAGTTTTCCATTACTTGCTTAGTTTTTTCTTTCTTTTTTTCCCCTCTTCCCTTCTTTCCTTTCTCCCTCTCTTTTCTCTCCCCCCGCTCCCCGCCATTTCTTCCTTTTCCTTCCTTCCTTCCTTCCTTCCTTCCTTCCTTCCTTCCTTCCTTCCTTCCTTCCTTCTTTCCTTCCTCCTTTCTTTCCTTCTTTCTTTCTTTCTTTCTTTCTTTCTTTCTTTCTTTCTTCTTTCTTTCTTTCTTTCTTTCTTTCTTTCTTTCTTTCTTTCTTTCTTTCTTTCTTCTTCCTTCCTTCCTTCCTTCCTTCCTTCCTTCCTTCCTTCCTTCCTTCCTTCCTTCCTTCCTTCTTTCCTTCCTTCCTTCCTTCCTTTCTTTCTTTCTTTCTTCTTTCTTTCTTCCTTTCTTCCTTTCATCTTTTCTAACTGCATGATCTAGGCCAGTGATGGCGAACCTTTTGAGCTCAGCGTGTCAGCATTTTGAAAATCCCCAACTTAACTCTGGTGCCATGTCACATATAGAAATTTTTTGATCTTTGCAACCATAGTAAAACAAAGACTTACATTTTTGATATTTATTTTATATATTTAAATGCCATTTAACAAAGAAAAATCAACCAAAAAAAAATGAGTTCGCGTGTCACATCTGACACGCGTGTCATAGGTTCACCATCACTGATATAGGCCCTCTAACTACAATATTTAATGTTGAACAAAACTTGTATTCCCAGTTTTTTGAGCATTTTTAAAATACATAATTGCATTCAGTTTGCTAACATTTTGTTTTAGCATTTTTTATTTTGAAACTCAAGAGTGAGTTTGATCTTAATTTTCCTTTCAGATACCCCTCTGTTATTAGTGTCAAGGTTATATTAACCTCATATATGAATTAGGAAATATTCCTCTTTATTCTATTCTTTATAAAAGTTTATGTGAGAATGAAATTGTCCATTTCTTTGATTTAAGGTAGAATTTGCCTTAAAAAAAAAAAAGCAACCATCTATGCCTGTTTCTTTTTTCTCCCTTTATGAGAAGAGTTGTATTGTTAGTTAGATTTATTTGATTATTATAGGATTAGTTAGGGTCTTTATTTCTTCTTGGACCAGTTTTTGTGATTTGTATTTTCCCAGGAATCCATCCATTTAATCTCATTTTAAAAATATATTGGATCTAGCAGCCCATAAAATTTTCATCATTTCCTGATTTCTTCTTTATCTGTGGTTTCTTCTTTTATAAATGCCTCATCACATGTGACTGCAACCTCTTACTCACCCATCTTAATTAGTCTTGCCAATTTTATTTGTCCATTCAAAGATCCAATTTTGGATTTGTTGATCTTCCTTATTATGTACTTTTCATGAGGTTATTATTTTAAGGTAATTATTTCTTTCCTTTTACTTTTTTAGGATTTATTCTACTGTGTTTTTTTTTAACTTCTTAGGTTAAATGTTCACCTCATTAAATTTCAGCATTGTCTTCTAAAGCAATGTATTTAAGGCAATACATGTCCAAGATGCTTAAATTGATATACAAGGTTTTTATTGTTACTCAGTTACTTTTTTAAAAAAAATATATTTTATTGATTTTTTACAGAGAGGGTGGGAGAGGGATAGAGAGTTAGAAACATCGATGAGAGAGAAACATCGATCAGCTGCTTCCTGCACACCCCCTACTGGAGATGTGCCTGCAACCAAGGTACATGCCCTTGACTGGAATCGAACCCGGGACCCTTCAGTCCACAGGCCGACACTCTATCCACTGAGCCAAACTGGTCAGGGCACAGTTACTTTTTTTTAACTTTCATATTATTTCATCTTTGATTCATGTTATTTGTTAAAAAAACAAAAGTCAATTAGTAAATTTTATTTTATTTTCCAATTGCTTTTTGTTGTTAATCCTCACCTGAGGCTATTTTCCCATTGATTTTTAGAGAGAGTGGAAGGGAGGGGGAGAGCTAGAGAGACAGAAACATCAATGTGAGAGAACACATTGATTGGTTACCTCCCTGGCACAAGGATCTTGTCCTTGACCAGAATCAAACCTGGGACCCTTTAGTCTGCAGGCCAATGCTCTATCCACCGAGCCAAACCAGCCAGGGCCAACTAGTAAATTTTGAAGATCTTATCTGAGGTTTCACTTTTTATGGTTTCAGTAACCCATAGTCAACTGTGGTCTGACAATATTACATGGAAAATTCCAGAAACAAACAATTCATTTTAAATTTAAATCATCCTGCTAAACTGATTACTCTGTTCATTGGTAAAATTTAAGTCTATTTTGTCTGATTACAATATTGCTGCACCAGCTCTCTCTGATATATCTTTTTTTTATCATTATGCTTCCAATTATTTTATAGTCTTATGTTTTAGGTATGTCTCTTAAACAGAAGATAGCTGAATATTGTTTATTTATTGAATTATAAATCTTTGTCCTCTAACTGAAGAATTAGGTTCAATTATGTTTGTGATCAATATATCTGGGTTTATTTCTACCCACTTATTTTGTACTTTCTGTATATCCTTTTCCAATATTTCATTTTTCTATTTCCTTATCTTCCATTAGATTGCCTTTAATTCTAGTTCTTTCCTCTCTGTAATATTTTACCTTATGCACTCTATTTCTTTTATTTCAATGAGTACACTAGTAATTTTTGCATGTATAATTAATAAAGATTTAAATTTATCAATGTCCTCCTTTTCAATGTGGGGAATAAAGAAACTTTTCTGTGCCCTTCTAGGTTCTTCCAAGTGGTTTAATAATCATATCAACATGAGGCAGATTAAATAAGGAAAAAATAAACCAAATTTAATTATATACATATGTATGGGAACCCCACATACATACATGACAGAGTCAGAAACCATACATACAAGAGAAGTTCAGAGACAGAAAGGGAAAATGAGGGGACATAAAATATGAGCTGCAGGCACTAAAGGATTATATGGTATAAATTTACCTTCCTGAATAAAGGGCAGGATAGCTAGGGGTGCTGAAGGGTGACCTGTCCCAGATAAGGGAAAATACCTTCCCTGCTTGCCTGGGACAGGGCAACTGCCTGATCCAGGAACCAGCATATCTTAGGATGTAGGAGAAGGGTTGATCAGATAGTCTCTAAGGGGATTTATGGAAAACAATCAGAAGTCTGGCTCCAATTTAGCTCAAGGGTCTGGCAGCACTCAGCTCATAGAATAGTTTCTCCCCCACAGGTATCCATGACATTCTAAGTTAAGGATAAAGCAAGACACCTTGGAGTTGTGAGGGAAGAAAGGTCATTGTCAGGACAATAGGAAGACAGATGTTCAGTAATTAGATGTTTGCCTGGCCCTATGGATAGATCATAAAAAGTTATCTCTGCTAATAACTCTTATTATTAGCAAGGCCCCAAATTTAAATTCTTTAAGGGACAGGTAAAACTTTCCTATGAGCCTGCAGGGTCTCAATTGCCTTCAGCTCAACCTAATGCCAAAGAGACACATATTGGGGAGGCCTATTCTGAACAGCTCTACCAACGACAGAAGTAAGCACTTTGGAGTGTCTTAACTCTGATAAATACTATCTTAATGTACACACCACCATTATCCAGTATTTTTATCCTCAAACATTTTTTTAGTCAATGTTTGTTTAGACTTACCTATGCTGTTACCATATTCTTGGCTTATTATTTCTTCTTTGTATATCAAATATTCTATCTAGTATCATTAGGCTTCATAAATTCATCCTTAAGAAGTTCCTTTAATGAGAATTAGGTGGTAATAACTCAATTTTTGTTTTGCAGAGTCTAGCTGTGTCCACTTTACTATAAATTTTTTTTCAAATATATTTTATTGATTTTTTACAGAGAGGAAGGGAGAGGGATAGAGAGTTAGAAACATCGATGAGAGAGAAACATCGACCAGTTGCCTCCTGCACATCTCCTACTGGGGATGTGCCCGCAACCAACGTACGTGCCCTTGACCGGAATCGAACCCGGGACCTTTCAGTCCGCAGGCCGATGCTCTATCCACTGAGCCAAACCGGTTTCGGTGTACTATAAATTTTTAACTTGGGAATTTTCATGCCACACAATTAGTATAAATCCAAGCCTTACTTCCTATAACAAATCATCTGAAGTCTGGATTGATTGTGAATTTACAACTTTTTGGTGTAAATTTACCCTCCTGAATAAAGGCAGAAAAAAAAATCAAATATGTTTGTTTAGTGACGGGGGGGGGGGGGGGGGGGGGGGGAAGGGGGGGGAGTAGTAGAGAGAGTGTGGGAATTGGGTTTCAGTTTTATTCCTTCTTTTTCCTAGTTCATCTTTTCACTGCAGATGTTTCTTTTCCGTAGTATCAGCTTTGTGTAGAAATCTCTGATTCAACATATCACCTCGCTCTGTACTAGGCTTTGGATGAAGTTCCTGGCATTTACAAGTCCTGTGAAAGTTGAAGTTCTAGATTTGGTGAGGCCTCCCAAGATAGGTAGATGACCAAGGGCAGTGCCATTTTTAGCACTCAATACCTTTTTTTGGGTCCCTGGCTCCCCATATTTTTGGCTTCTAAAGTTTTCCTTCACTTTCTTGCTGGCTCAATGGTGCATTTAAAGAACCTTTAAAAAATACTTTATCAAGCATTTATAAGTACTGCATACAAAGACAGCTTTTAATAATCTACTCCACATCTTGCCAGACCAATGCATTCCATGCTTAATAACTTATACATGACAGCCAAGAGGACTATTTTTTCCTCCATTCCTGTAACTCAAAAAACGGCATGACCTGGGACAACTCTGTAAACCTCTGTTTTCTGAGTTTCCTTACTGGGAATTCTTTACTGGATCCCTTAAAAGAAATCATTTCAAACTTCTATATTCTCCTTCTGGAAAGAGAGTAGGCATTTTTTAAAAAATATATTTTATTGATTTTTTACAGAGAGGAAGAGAGAGGGATAGAGAGTTAGAAACATCGATCAGCTGCCTCCTGCACACTCCCCACTGGGCATGTGCCCGCAACCAAGGTACATGCCCTTGACCGGAATCAAACCTGGGACCCTTGAGTCCTCAGGCCGAGGCTCTATCCACTGAGCCAAACCGGTTAGGGCTAGAGAGAAAGAGTTAGCATTTTTTATAAAATCCTGAAACTTAGGTAAATTTTAGTGAGATCAAGACTTCAACTGAAAGTCAGAGTCTAAAAATAACTTTATGCATTTTTTCTTTTGCTATATACTCTATATCCATCTTTTTCCTCTATAAAGTACCTCTACCAAGAGTGAATCTTTAAATTGACTTCCTGTAGGGTTTTTTGTTTGTTTGTTTTTGCTCTCTTGCAACAAGTTAAAACTATAAGTGAAAATTAATTTCAGGTTGTAATAAGAAATAAAAGTATTTCAGCAAAAAGAACTGCAGCCTGGTACTCACAGATGCAGGTAGCAACCTAAATTGTGCTCCACTAAGACAAAGGCAAAGTCACCTTGTAGAGAGAGTTTTCCTGCCCATAGTTCCCATTGTAACTCCTTTCATGTAAATGAGGTTTCCAATTGTACCATTCTGATGGATCTAAATCATGCAGTTTTGATTGGTCGTCTACAGATACAAATGAGCATATTATTTGTGTAGTTCTGATTGGACAGAACAAGTATAAGTCCATTGGTTGAAAGATAAACCAGGACTTCCCTGCAGTGATTGACTCAGATGGTGTCAACAAGCAGTGTGGGAAATTCAGTCTGAGATTCTTCCTGGTATACAGAGTCCTGAGGCACCCCTGTCAGCAAATAGCCAGTAGACTCTTATTATTCATAAAATTTGGGCCCTCAGTTTGATACCAATGTAATTAGCTAGTTATTAATAACTAGAGGCCTGGTGCACAAATTTGTGCACGGGTGGCGTCCCTTGACCTGGCCAGCGATCAGGGCGGTTGGGGGTGGGGGGGGGGGACTGCCAGTTGGGGGGAGGTTGGCTGTGGGAGCACACTGACTACCAGGGGGCAGCTCCTGCGTTGAGCTTCTGCCCCCTGGTGGTCAGTGTGCATCATAGCAACCAGTCGATCTGTTGTTATCAGTTGTTTAGGCTTTTATATAGAGAGTTAGGAAAGGAGGAAAAGGGAGGCCAGCCATTATAAACATGGCCATTTGGGCAGCTTCACAAGGAAGCTCAATTTCACACTCCCTATTGAACCACCAGCCCATTCCCCACAGATCACTGGGACTGGGGGTCCAACAAAAGGGAGATTGATGTATGCACAGTAAAGTGGGGATGATATAGGGAAGATGCCTGTCAGTCAAACCTGGGAACAGAGATCATTGGACAGAGAGGGCAGGGCCAATGCAAGCTCCTAAAAATTTGGTAATACATAATCCTGTAGACAGGATGGAGGGAAATGGGACCTTGGAAACTCAGGGGTATAATTCCACAGAAATAAAGCTTTCTACATCTCATCCTCCTGTGCAAATCTCAGAAAATTCCTTTTCTCAGGTTATCGCAAGAAACCCACTCCCACAGGCAACTGTTGGGGATGAGGAGCACTCCCCACCAATAACAAGCTGACCATGGGGAGTCCGTCTCAGTAAACAAATTCCTTCTCAGGGTTTATGTCAAAGAAATTTTTCTTCTTTGGGGTCCACAGAACTCATAACTGAATAGTCTAAAAAGTTTTAATTAACAAATCTTTTAATTAAAAAAATTAAATGAATTCTCTTTGTTTTCAACTTTCAGCTTAGAGGTGCTACAAACAAATTAAACCATCTTACTTTCTACTGGTACTAAAGTATTCCTGAACTGTAAGGATATACTAGTACCTTCCAAATAAACTTTTCTTGTTTTAAATTTTTGTGCAAATTAGAAGACAGAAACTAGCTTTAAAAGTTTAAATTGAAATGTTAAGACCAGGCATATGAGTTTATGAAATTTCTCTGTTCATATGCATTTTTAAGGATTATTCCCAAGGCACTTCCCTCCCCACCAACATTCGTTATTATGTTAATTAGAAGCAATGTATGCACATGACTCCTTATGAAGGAACTGAGGACTACATAGATGGGGGGGGGCGGGGAGAAAGAAAAGAGACTTTTGTAACTCATTATAATTCTTTGTCGATTATGTAAGGTTGAAATAACGTTTTTGGTAATTTAGCTGAAGGGTAATAAAAATTAAGCACTGGAGTGTTAGAGGATGTAGCTTTTTCACAAAATGTATTTTAGCAAATCACCTTTCTATGCTTCAAACATTCTGTAAAACGAGGATAACATTTGAGTCAAAATGAACTGGGTTTACATTCCAGTTGAGACACTTCCCAGTGGTTTTAACTTAGCCAAGCTCCTTATAATCATTTGTGGGGTAATTACACCCATATTTTAGGATTGCTGTGAGGATTAAGTAGTGTCTGCAAAACACACCAATAAAGAGTAAAACACAGAGAGTACCTTTGAAATCTATACATTATATTTCTCTATATTAATCTAATTTAATGATTGTTATGACTTCTTTCAATGCGACTCCATTTATTATATTCCATTTATTTTATCATTACTAAGTATGACTTTTTTTTTCTTTTCAGCTTTCTCTACCATGAAAAGGGTGTAAAATTTATCAGTGCAAAGGGTCTCTCAAGCAGTGAGTCATTTTGATGTTAAAAAGAGATATTGACAAGTTTAGAAAAACCTACCTATATATCACTATGAATTTCCCAAGGGATGTGTGTGTGTGTGTGTGTGTGTGTGTATATGTAACATTTATTTGCTCTCTGGCCCCGCCCCCACCCCCACCCCCACCTTCAATCTCTCATCTCCACAAACAGCTGGTCAACCTAATCACTCTGATCCACTGCCAGAGGAAAAAAAAAAGTCAGGGCCGGGCCATCTGGTCGACCCCCGCTCTCTCTGGATGGTGGTGTGTGTGTCTATGTGTTGGCTGTGGTGAGAACAGCACCAGGGGTTAAATTGGTGAAGTCAGACCAGACCTTGGTTCAGCAACCTGAGTTCTGACTAGGAAAGAATTCAGAGGCAAGACTCAAGCTATAAGAGAAAGTTTTTTAGAAAGTCACAGAGGTAGAAGTGAGTGGTAGAGGAAATGGTCTCAAGAAACATGTTACAGAGGCAAAAGAAGGGCCCTTGAGCTTAGGAGAGCCAAGGGTAAGGGTAACTCACCTAGCGGGGAGTGGAGAGAGAGGGCGAGCACGCAGTTCCTGGTCCTCTGTCCTTAGGATTATTAAGGGTGGGGATTTTAAGGGAGGTCCCAGGTGAGAATCTCAATAGAATATTCACCAGCTTCCCAGGTGTGCCCTTTTAGGGTTGTGGTCTCCGCTGATTGCTTGGCACTAGGGAAAGGGGTCATTAGTCAATGCAGCTGGTCCTGAGGTCAGCTTGCCTGGTTCCGCTGCTTTTCTGGACCTGAAACACCACTGAGACCCAGATGGATTTGATGCAGGTCAGACCTTCCTGTCCTGGGGCTTAATGCTTAAGGGCTATTCTCAGGCCTCCTTGTTCGTTCACTCCCCCCCTGAGGAGGTCTAACCCCCATGGGTCCTTGTTTCCTCAGTTTTGCTGTTTGGTATGCATCTTGCTTTCTGTCCTGGTTATGTTCTCTGCCTGGCCCATTGTCCTTGCTCTCTCTGCTCACATGTGTCCGACTGCCTACCACATATGTGTTTGCAATTATATGTGATTCAAAGGAGGAAAAGGATCAATGTTAAAGCTACTTACACATTTGGCATTGAATAATTGAACTAAAAATAAGGCAGTTTTTATAAAGGAAAGGCCCTTGTGCCCCTTTGAGAAGGAACCACTGGTCTTAAATGGTGTGCTATTTGGCTGCATTAAAATGACAAGGGCCCAGCCCTAGCCGCTTTGGCTCAGTGGAGATGTTTCTCTCTCTGTCTCTCCTCCTTCCTCCCACTCTCCACTCGCTCTAATCAATGGAAAGATATCTTCAGGTGAGGGTTAACAAAAACAAAAACTGACAAGGGTCCAGACACATTACAGCTAATTTTAGCAGTTAGAGCAGACACACATTAGCTTATTTTTCCCTGACTCTCTCACTCTCCATCCCCAAGCCCTCAGGTACGCTCATTTCTAGATTCCCTAGAGTCAGGAGGTGGGAGTGGTGAGTTTCAGTAGGGAATGTAGCTCTTGACATAATATTGATCTGCCCAAGAAAAAGAAAGGGAAGAAAGACAGAAGACTGGAAAAGCAAAATGGGGGGTGGGGGAGGAAGAGGGGAGGCAGAAGAGAAGGGGAAAGAGGGGCAAAGAAAATAAGAACACGACGGAAGGAGGGCGAGAAAATAAAGGAAAATGAGGAAGCAAGTAAACTTGGATTGAAGGGAGGAAAATGAGCAAGAAAGAGCAAAACAGCCCTAACCAGTTTGGCTCAGTGGATGGAGCGTCAGCCTGCTGACTCAAAGGTCCCAGGTTCGATTCTGGTCAAGGGCATGTACCTTGGTTTCGGGCACATCCCCAGTGGGCAGAGTGCAGGAGGCAGCTGATCGATGTTTCTCTCTCATCGATGTTTCTAACTCTCTATCCCTCTCCCTTCTTCTCTGTAAAAAAATCAATAAAACATATATTTAAAAAAATAAAAAGAAAGAGCAAAACAAGAATGTGAGAAAAAAAGAGAAGATCCTTTAGACATAGAACCTTCATCAGCACTTAACAGAATATCAGAGGCGATGTATTGTTTTCTTGATTGCCCCAAGCTAAGCAATTCCAAGAATGTTTGACAAAGCTCTTTTGGGAAGGGTGAGGTGGGGCACCGGCCGGGGGTGGGGCACGCGGGTATACACACACACACACACACACACACACACACACCGGCCTCCACGCATGATGTGACAGAATTGGGGAGACCTAACGGAAACCTTCAGGTCACCCAGGGAACTGCTCCTCTCGCTGGTCCTGCAGCGGCAAGGCGCGGGAGGGGGGTGAGAGCGCCGAGACGCGCGGGGCGCGGAGATGAGCAAGTGGCGAAGCTTGACCCAGCGCCGGCGGGAGCAGCCGCCCAACTCCCAGCGCGGGATCTGCTGAGAGGCCACGGTGAGTCTGTCCGGGTGCGGGTCCGAGGGATGCGCGGGGACCCCGGCGCCCCGGGCCCGGGCCGAGGCGGGGCCCGTCACCTCCCCGGAGTCCGGCCTCGGCTCGGCGCCGCCGCCCGCCGCCCCGAGCCCCGCGCCGCTCGTGGCGCGCCCGGGTGGACGCGCGGACTGCCCGGCGCTCGGCAGGGCTCCCGGCCCCGCGCGCTCATTGGTCGGGATGCGTCTGCTCAGCCGCCTCCAACTTCTCCCGAATCGCACCGGTGAGTCCCGGGAGAGCGAGCTGGCACCTGGGAGAAGGGTCCGAAGGGCGCGAGAGCCCGGGGTGGTGGGAGCCGTGGGACGGGCGCGGGGAGGGCTCAGCCGGCCGGGGGGAGCCGCTGCCCGCGAGGCGCGCGGAGCAGGGTCCGCGGCTCGAGTCCGGCGCGACCCCCGTGCCCCGGACCCCGCGGCGGTGGACGAGGGAGGCGTGCCCGGGAAGGAGCCGCACCGGGACCTGGAGAGGGAGGGAGGGAGAGGGGCCGGGAGGTGACCTGGAGGAGGGGTCTGAAGTGCAG
Source organism: Myotis yumanensis (assembly GCF_028538775.1). Lineage (NCBI taxonomy): Eukaryota > Metazoa > Chordata > Mammalia > Chiroptera > Vespertilionidae > Myotis > Myotis yumanensis. Next base: position 197,284,154 of record NW_027223753.1, on the reverse strand, counting down.
TTAGGTCGACTCGGGAGGTTCATTTCAGAGATGCCTGCAGCCGCTGCCAGGGGGAGTTAGGAGCGGTTGCCGAGATCTGGGGGCTGGGAATTTGCCATTCCGCTGTGCACAGATTTTTTTTTTGATTTTTTTTTTTTTTTAAAGCAAGGTTTGTTTTCATTTTGATTTCTGTCGGCTAGTCTCCTCATTTCTAACTCACTTTTCTATTTTGACTTTTCCTGACCTGAAGAGCTGTTCATTTTCTCACCTCTTCACCTTGCTTTAGAATCGGAGTTTCCTCTTATGTAATTTATGCGATGGGGGTACTTAATCACACGAGGGTTAGTTGGCAGGGGTGTGGGGGTTGGAGGGGGCAGTTTTTTTGTAAATGAAAGTTTCCTGACTCAACCGATCGCAATCTATTTGTATTACTGGAAAATCAGGGAGATTGCAATCGAACAGTCCTCTTTAGCCACTCGGTCCGTACCTTCCCACATCTGATGCAAATGGTAATTTTGTTAAACCGAAAAGTAGTACCCGGCCTACAGTGTCAGTATTTGGGAACTCCTCAACCGCAAGTCAGCTGTGAAGGCCTGCGCCTTCTTCACTCGGTTGCATGATTGGCTGGGTCCCCGCGCTCCAAAACAACTGCTGGGACAGTGTCTTGGGCTCCATGCAGTGACTTTCGTTGTACGGCTAGGGGAGTAATGTGGTTGGGACTTTATATCCAGAGCTCCGTATTCTGGGCCGGGCGGACACCTACAAATGAATGTCCCAGGAAAATAAGGAGATGATTTCTGTTGAAGTACCTGCCTCCTCGGCTTCTGAAGCTACCATCTAAATCTGGAACCTGTTTCTCCGGCTTGCTGTGCCTCAGTTTCCATCATACACACTGTAATTGCAGAGTGTACCCTCAGGCCCTTGCTGAACTGTAAATGTTGTAATGTGTTGTGAAGATGAAAATTGCTTAGGTTTATACTAGACTTCCTCTTAACAAACCAAGTATGCGCTAAGTTCTTGGAGTTGACTATGTGATAAAGTGGTGTGTATTCTCCACTGGTATAAGCACTGCGGCTTTATATTGCTTGCAATTCAGTTTCTACTTAAGCAAAATAATCATTTATTCTTTGGGTGATGTTGTCAAGCTGCTTTCATTCAGCGTTCTTTTGGGTTAGAATTCTTAAATTATCTAGTCTCTCCTTCCTGTTTAAACTTGCTAACATCTGCAGTTAAGGTGAAATATGTTTTGGCATAGTTTGCTTTATTTGGGGACTTACAAGTATCAACTTTATTCCTTTGTGTAATTGCTCTCCTTTCCAAACTCTCAAATGATGTTGGGTGTGGTTGAGCTGGATACTGGGAATTGATGGTATCTTTCATCCTAAGGTTCAAGATTCTGACCCCTATTACCTTAAAAGAAGATATTGACTCCACCAGAACTATCTGGAAATGAATGCGAAAGTTAATTAATTAGGAAGTTCAACTTGCATCACTTCTGCTTTTGCTCAGTGATGGTAAAAAGTGCTACTGAGGAACAAAAACTGAAATTTGCAGAGGGCTTACCAGAAGATGGAGAGTTTGCAAGTGGTACAAAGCTGATATTCTTTTGACATAGGCAACAGGACTAACCTTCTTTGGTCACTGCCCCCTACAACCATTTCTGCCACCTTAGGTGCATTAAGATCCCAGAAGTTTTCCTGCAGAAGCCTGGTGGTGCTAAAGAGCACCTTTAATTTAACCCCATGGCTGCCGTGGTTCTTGGCACTGAGTTTTACTGGAGAAACTGATGGTCGTTTCAAAGAAAGAACTAGAGACAGAAGTGGGTCCTGTGACACCAGGACAATGTTTCTTTAGATTATCTTCTGAGGTATTAGAGCAGGGGGAGAAATACTCAAGAAAGGGAAATATTTGTGCAAAGTGATTAATGTTCAGATGTTCTCTAGGTCAGTCTTGACTCCTTCTGGGAGAACTGGCAACATTATTTTTTTATTGTTTATCTCTGTGTATGGTGTCCAAGTGTTAAATGTGTTCCCATATCCCCCCACCCCCCATCCCCAACCACCCCTATTAAAACTGTGAGGACCACAATCAATGCAATTCCATATCATAACCCCAGGGGCTGTGCGAGCCTAAGCCAGCATGAGTTGCATAACCATTAAGGAAGACATTTTAACATTCAGGTACATTACATCCCACTTTTATTGAGCAGACATGGTTTTCATGGTCTAATAAAATATTTTTATTTGAAAGTCTGTCCTTGGTTATAGCCTCATGTAAGCATGCTTAAGACTTTGTATCCAGAACTTTAAAGTCCAGTTGTGGTTCACTTATTAATAATTCACCAGAGAGATTAAATTTCTAGTAATTTGCTGGATCTCCCAGGCCGCGCTTCCAATGTAGACTCTGTTTCTACTTTACCCTGTGCCTCAATTTTCACAAAACACACCCTCAGGGAATTGTGTGTGTTTAACAGAGATCTTTAACTATAACAGCAATTCTGAGCAGTGGCTTCATCTAGGAACTAAATTATATGCTTAATTTGTATCAAGCTATAAAAAGCTAATCTGTTAGTTTACAGGGCTCTTTTCTACAACCCTGCAGGAAAATTGAAGTTGTCTGGGCTTTGGTAGATGGCCCATAGGCAATCAATTGGCTTCTAAAAGAACCATAATGACATTTGATTTTTAGGCTTATATTCCTTAAATCCGCGCCCCCCCCCCCCCCAAGCTTATGCAGTATGATTTAATGTAGCTTTTATTGCAAGATGATAAAATTTTATGTCAAACAGTGACCAAATGTGTGTGTGTGTTTTTTATAAAGAACATTTACTAGTTATGTAGCCTTAGGCTAATTACCTGATCTTTCTATGCCTCGGTTTCCTAAGATATAGGATTAGAATATTAATATCCACCTTAAAAGATTAAATGAATTAGTATACATAAAGCATGAAGAACTATGACTGACACATGGAAAGTTCTCAGTAAATGTCAGCTATTAATGGTAGAAATATTAATTTAAATACAAGTTAAATAAGCATCTTAACCCTTGTTACCCTGACATACAAGGTAGATTTTTTTAAATCATATTTTTGTTCTTCAGCTACACAAAGAGATTATGGTTAATATCTTTCATTCGTGGAGGTAAACCACTGACTTTTGGTCCAATGACTGACCTTTTCAGAATGCTGTCTAACCAGTTAACAGATACCCATATCAGCAGTACTCATAATTTTGAACTGGAAAGTCAAAAGTTGTTTTTAAGACTAAAAGTATAAACTATCACAGGTGTTTATTTCTTTTTGTTTGTTTGTTTTTATCTGTACTCCTATTTTAAATTACTGCTTAGTCAAAACCTCAAAACGTTAGTCATTGATTTCCAAGCGTATAAAGGGAGCCACTGGAACAAGATATAAAATTCACCTTTGACATTGTCCAAAGTTCAGAAGGGTGGTTGGTTTAAAACTCTCCTTGATGACGGTACAGTAATTATTTGGTTAGGAACTGCTGAAGGAATCCTATGTAAGTATTTAACTGAGTCTCTTGTCTACTTTTGCTTGGATCTTCTGTGAATATTTCTATTTAAAAAAGAACCAAAAGGTGGTGACAGGGACCTATCCAATTCCTCTGCCTCTATATTCTTCACTGTCAGAATCAAAATTTTGACTTTCAACCTAAAAGTTGTATTTCTCATTTAAAATAAATTAACCTTTACTTTTATTCAGCCACATTTAGCATTTGGAATGTTGTATATATAGTTCCTCTTCTTTTTATCTTTTTATTCATTGGTTATTGGTATTTAAAACTTATTTCATAACTTTTTGCAGATTTTAGGTGATGGGCAGATCAGAAAGTCAGATGGATATAACTGATATCAACACCCCAAAGCCAAAGAAGAAACAGCGATGGACCTCCTTGGAGATCAATCTCTCCGTCCTTGTCCTGCTCCTCACCATCATCGCTGTGACCATGATAGCCCTCTATGCAACCTATGACGGTGAGCTGCTCCCACACCTGTACACACAAATGCAGAGGAGGGTGGACTCTTCATCTCACACGTCTCCCATCTCCCAGGGTGTTAAGGAGAAAGACAATTAAATGAAAGATAATGCTATAAAGATTCCGTTACAAAATGCAATATCAATATGTCAAAACAATTAACTGACTAAAGTACAGTGTCTTTTATGTTTGAGCTAAATTATTAATTGCCAAGTATATTTAATGCACTCATGCTTACTTTATGAGGGTTCTAATGTATAATTTTATTTGATTAAAGTATACACAATTTTGTGGTCAGCTTCAATTAGTCAGTATTGTTGTGTCATTGAAATTCTAAAGGGCTTCACAGGAATTTAAGAGGTCTCATTTGAGTCTTAGAAGTGTTTTACAATAAGGATTAGAAAAGATTGGTTTCTTAATGCCGAAAACAGAATGAAAACCCCACCATGATTACTGGACTAAGACAACTGATTATTTCAATTTAAAACACCTAGAGCTTAGTGGGTAGAGATGATGTAATACATACATTTTTATTCACAATGAAAATTTCAAATTTAGGATTTTCCCACTTTATTCCTCTATGTCTTTCTAACTACTAACAATGACATGTAATACTAGGTTTAGTTCTTGCTTTACAGAATTGACCATTTAATTGGCAATTTTTAGAAGAACAAAAGATAGGGAAAAATTAGAAAATGTAATTACTAATATTTATGTATATACCCTACTTTTTCTAGATGGTATTTGCAAGACATCAGACTGCATAAAATCAGGTAAGAAGATGGCTTTTAAATTTAATAGTTTTATAATTAATGAATCACATTTAAAAATCAAATGCTAATAGCTATATCTCTACATTTGCTTTATGATTTTATTCATTTATTTATAGATCAATTATTTATAGTAAAAAATGTATTTAAATAGTAGATTAATTAACTTGTTTATTCTAAAAAGACCTCACTCTTTTCAGCCCTGGAGTGTATGGTAGAGCAGTAGAAAACTAACTATAGTGCTAGCTTTATGGAGCTTGCCATGTAGTTGCAGAAAGAAAATCAGCATGTATAAAATGGTGAGCATGCAAGTCATGTGAGGGGCAAGAAGGAAGAAGGGGGTGACATGAGTCATTTAAGCTACATGGAGAAGTTAACATTTAGGAGGGGCCTTGAAGCAGGGTCAGGATTTGGAAGTGGAGATACAGAAGAGGGAGTTCCCAATAAGGAGAAAGAACAGCAGGAGTAAATCATATTGTTGAGAAGCAGTGAAAAAGTAGACACGAAAGATAGGGGCATGTTGCTGAGAGCTTGGAAAATCTGTGTTTAGTCTTGATGTTGTGATAACAGAGAAATGAATATTTTCCTGAACAGGTCACTCGGTAAGGCAAATGTTGAAAGGTGATTCTGGGAATGCTAGGCTGGTGGATTAAGTGAGAAGTAATAATCCAGGAAGGGTGGGTGGGCCGTAGGAGCTGTTGCTGTAATTCAGGTGTGATTGGGGAGGTCGGCCTGTGGTGGATGAGACAGTTAAGGGACAGCGTGAAGAGAGAATTGGCTGACTTGATAGAACTGACTTGCTAAATGAAGGATATGAATAATTTGGAAATGATGCCAGTTTTAAAACCTAAGGGACTCAGGAAAATGGTGTCAGTTCACACAGAAGTAGAGAAGTTAGGAGGTAAGTTTGTTTTAGGGAGAGATGTGATGAATACGGATTTGGACAAGTTGAGTCTAAGCTGGGGTAACATCCAAGTGGGAGAGACAGCAGGAAGGCAGAGATGGAGGGTTAGAGAGCCTTTCATGGGATGGATTAGGATGTGTCAGCCCAGGGGCAATAACCAAGCCTTAGGAGTATTTGAGTTCCCAAAAGTAGAAGAGAAGAGGTGTAATAGCTGAACTTAAGAGGACATTGGACATCAAATTAGAGTAGAAGGTCCTAGATGGTGGCTCAGTGGTTAGAGTGTCAGCCTAGGTACCAGCGGGTCTTGAGTTTGGTGCATTTGGGAGGCAACCAATTGATGTGTCTCTCTTACATCCGTGTTTCTCTCTCTGATCTCTCTCTCTCTCTCTCTCTCTCTCTCTCTCTCTCCCTCTCTCTTTTCTCTCTTCCTTTCACTCTCCCTAAAACTCAGTGGAAATAAGGCCCAACTAGTGTGGCTCAGTGGTTGAGCATCGACCCATGAACCAAGAGGTCGATTCTCAGCTAGGGCACATGCCCTGGTTGTGGGCTCAGCCCCCCACCGTGCAGGAGGCAGCTGATCGATGTTTCTCTCTCATCGATGTTTCTATCTATTCCTCTCCCTTCCTCTCTTTAAAAAACCTATAATGACATATTTTTTAAAAAATCAATGGAAAAAATATCCTCTCTCCTCTGGTGAGGATTAAAGAAAAACTAAAGTAGAAGAAAAAGAAAACTCAGAGAAGTTTGAGGAGCTGCAGAAGTCACGTGCATTACAGTGTGGTGAAAAAAAGAAGAGCATCTTGACCAGGAGAAGAAAGGGGTAGCTGGACATAGCACCCTGGATATAAATAACATATTATTGTCCTTTGACAAGAGATCCTAAACTTCTTTCCAAGGAATAATGTGTTCCAAGTGATTTTTAACCATTTGTTGGTGGATATTCTTATCTGGGTTTCTGTTATTCACTGACCTTTGCAAAATAATAATGGAAAAATATCTTGGGATTAAAGGTGATAGTCTAATACCCCGAGTATGTGCTCCTTTGCATTGCTGTATTGCTTTTTGATTATTTATTTATTTAGCTCTGGGTCTTAGTGCACTAGCTGTACCTACACCCGAGACATGATGTGGGCAGCTTGAGGGAGACCTGACTGGGATAGCAGTCATTTGCTGTCCATGGGCTTTCCTAGAAATAAAACAAGTTCCTTTCTTCCCCAGGGAAACGGTTGTACAGGTGCTTTGGCTGGGAGATATCCAGGGTCCCTGTGCCAGAGCTGATATGTGCCCAAGTTGTCAAAGTTACCATTTGTTCTCTCCCCAAATCCTCCCCCTCCTTTCCCTCTACCAGCTGCCCTGTTATATGCTCACACCATCCGGTTTTGAGAAACTTGCACTTAGGCATTGACCTCTAATCAGCTCCAAGTTTCTCAGTCTTTAATACACTTGGCATGTCTCTTAAGTCTCTTTCACACATTCTCTTCTCTTCTCCCTCTCACTCTTTTCTCTCTCTCTCTCTCTCTATTTTCTCCTTGCATTTGGTTTTTGAAGAAACTGCATCCTTTGACTAGTAGGTAGACAGAGATCCCAGCAGTTTCCTCTCGTGGTACCTACCCCAATGAGCAATGTGATATTGGAAATCTGGAATCTTAGGTGTGACTTAATGTTTAGGGGAATGGCTTTGGTTTGTCAAATACTGTTTGGCAAGTTTCAACTCATTAAAATGTGTTTAACCTGTGTCATGTCATTGTAGCTTAGAAATCATACCAAATGTAAAACGCTTTGTAGAACTGTATCTTGGCAGAGAAATGTACACAATAGAAATAGCTTCAGTGGTAAACAAGGTTGCTTTGTATGTTTTTTCATTCTGCTCTCTTGGTTCACAATCTGTTAGAATACTTTCATATTCATAGTTATTATTGTTCCTGGGTGAAAAAAATGAAGTTCAAATTCACCCTTATGGATAACATTTTCACACCCATGCACACACACACAGTCCTTTTCTGGTTAAGAAGTCTTTTCTGCCATTGATTATACAACCGTTGCATTTTGAAGTTGCTGCAAATTAAGAACAGTTGGGGAACTTTTGAACAGAATGAAAGTAATAAAGAAAGGGAGAGAATGAGAAGAGTGGAGAAGGATGGAAAAGAAAAGGAAGATGGAAAAAATGTAGAAAACATATAAAGTCCTCTACTAGCAATCCTATAAGTTATTTTAAAGGGCAGGGAAAATTCAAACCAAAGCACAGAAATTCTTGAGAATTGAAAAATTAAGTATTGAAAACGTAAGCCAAGATGCTTACATATAAGTGATTCTAAGTTAAAATCTTTCTCCCAGTGGAAGGGATACCATGTAAGTGTCCTTCTCTCTTTGATCCTATGAGGTCGAGGGGCCATAGTAAGGCAAAAATAAAATGTTGCAGAAAGCTGTGGGTCACCTTGAAATCTGTTTGGTGTTAGGTACTTCAATCTAAGCATCTATGAGTTTAAATATTCATAATATCCATAAAAATGATGTTTATAATAAACACTTGAAATGAACTTGTCTATATATGAAATGCAGCAGTGTGAAAGATTACGCCAGACCTAAAATAAAACAAACTACTCAACAAATAACAAGTTAGGGCAGTGCTTAAAACCCTACTATTAAAGTATGAGTCATGTTATTCATCTCCTATTTACCATATAAGATTGTCAAAAACATGGAGTTATAGAGCTTGTATGTGATTCCTCAAACATCTCTGTATAAATCTAAGTCCTGCAATGCTCCCATTGTGTGGCAACCTTAGCAAACGCAGGAGATTTCCAGGAATCACATGCTTTCAGTCATGGGTTCTCAGCTTCATCACTGTTGACCTTTTAGGCTGGATAAGTCTTCGTTGGGAGGAGGCTGCAGTCCTGCACATCGTATGATGTTCAGCAGTTTCCCTGGATTCTACCTACTAGATGCCCAGTAACAACCCCCCTGCCCCAGTTATGACTACCAAAAATGTCTCCAGACACTGCCAAATACTGGTATCTCCTGAGCAGCATAATCACCTCGGGTTGGACACTGCTGGCTTAAGTGAAATCAGGAGTTCAGCCAGTGCTTTTCCCTTGGTGGTAAGCAGAATAATGCCTCCAAGGGTGTCCACTTCCTATCCCTGGATCCTGTGAACAGGTTACCTCATATGGCAAAGGGCACTTTGCAGATGCGACTGAGTTAAAGATCTTGAAATTGGGAGATTATCCAGAATTATCTGGATGGAGTAGTGTAGTAACAGAGTTCCTATAAGGCATAAGGGAGCAGGAGAGTCAGAATCAGAGAAAGAGATGTGATAACAGAAGTAGAGGCTTCAGTGACATGGCCACAAGCCAAGGAATATATGTAGCCTCTAGAGCAGTGGTTCTCAACCTTCCTAATGCCACAACCCTTTAATACAGTTCCTCATGTTGTGGTGACCCCCAATTTCATTGTTACAAATTGAACATAATTAAAGCATAGTGATTAATCACAAAAAATATGTAATTATATATGTGTTTTCCGATGGTCTTAGACGACCCCTGTGAAAGGGTCGTTTGACCCCCAAAGGGGTCGCAACCCACAGGTTGAGAACCGCTGCTCTAGAAGCTAAAAGGGAAAGGAATGGTTCTCCCTAGAGCATCCGGAAAAAATGTGGCCCCGCCTACCCTTTTGAGACTTCTGATCTTCAGAACTATAAGATAATACACTTGTGCTGTTTTAAGCCACTAATTTTATGGTAATTTGTTATAGCGGCCATAGAGAACTAACAATACTCCTTCCATAGTTCCTTGATTTTAAGACTGTCTTGTCCGGCATGTGTTGCCCAGTGGTTGAGCGTCGACCCATGAACCAGAGGAAACTATTTGATTCCCAGTCAGGGCACATGCCTGGGTTGTGGCTTGATCCCTAGTGGGGGACATGCAGGAGGTGGCTGATTAATGATTCTCACCCATCATTGATGTTTCTATGTCTGCTTCTCCCTTCCTCTGTGAAATCAATTTATATATGTAAAGACTATCTTTGAAGAATTAAAACACAGACCTCCCCATGCACAGTGTTTTGTTTGTTTTTTTTACCAAACTGTGTTCTATTACTAAAGTGAATTATATAATAAACAAATATAAGGAAGAAATGTTAAATAGATCCATAGAGGACTATAATAATAGAATGCAGGACAATAATAACAGAATAATAGAGCATAATAAAATAAAAATAGAAGATAATGAAATAGAAGAGTCATAGCTAACACTTACTGCATGTTTATGTGTCTGTTCTATTGTAGGCAGTTAACACGTATTAACACATTTGATCCTCATAATGACCCTGTGAGGCAGGTTGCATTATCCATTCTGTTTGCAGATGAAAAAACTTGGGTTAGGATCCCAGCCCAGGAGACAGCCTGACTCTAGAGCCTATATTCATGACCCCTTCTCCATGATGCCTCAAAGGAGACTAGAATCTGCCAAACCTTTAATACTTTATGCCTGTGCCTTCAGTTGATGAGAGCAGATTGCTAATGCTCCTGCTAAGAGATGTAAGATGAATATTTAAATCCAGTCCTAGAAGGAGAATATCTCTTAGACCCGGAAACCAACTCCTTTACTGAAGACAATGCGCAGCTTCATCGGTGATTTTTGTACATCAGATAGAACAAGGAATGGAGGGGTCTAAAGAAGCAGATATTAGCAGTGTGGTCCTAGAATCTCCAGGATAAAGAAGCCAAGATACCTGAGCAATGCAGTTCGCAAGAGAGAACCAGGCCACCTGTAGAGTTGTGCAGGTTGTACGCCGAGAGACAGGCTCATGGAGCATCAAGACTGGAAAACTCTCAGAACTATCCATTTCCTTTAATCCTCTACTAGCAAGCAAACTTTTGATGAGTACTTTAATTATTATTATTTTTTAAAATATTTTTTTTATTGATTTCAGAGAGGAAGGGAGAGAGAGAGAGAGAGAGAGAGAGATAGAAAAACGATGAGAGGGAATTATTAAACTGCCTCCTGCATGCCTCCTACCGGGGATCGAGCTCACAACCCGGGCATGTGCCGTGACTGGGAATTGAACTGTGACCTCCTGGTTCATAGGTTGATGCTCAACCACTGAACCACACTAGCTGTGCAGTACTTAAATTATTAATACAAGGCAAGGAGGCATTATGTTCACCTGAAAGATGCATGCAGCATGATGAATATATTCAAATGTGACTTATTATCACTTTTGTGTGGCTTGAGCTATGATCTTTAAAGTAAAGAAACTTCCAAATATCTGGTCATTTCTGTAAGGGCCAGATCCTGGTCATCCCCTAGGCGGAGTATCTTGGCACCAACTGGCCTTTTCTCGACAGCAACAGGGGATCTCTGCCTTTCTGTGGGCCACGGTCTCCCCTTGCTTGCCTATTAATACCACAAACGCCCATGTAAAGAAAACTGGCACAATTAGATAAGTATTGCAGGGGGACTCCCGAGAGTTGCCAGAGGAGTTACAACCTTTCACAGTAGGAGATGGGGTTACTTTATTACACAATTAAGTTTGAAAAATATCCTTCAGGCAATAAGAAGGCAGCAGGTATCTTAGTGGAAAGGCTGAAGCGCACTTCTGTTAATTTATAAGTGGAATGTGGCAATTTGCTTTGGGCGGCTTCCCTGACACCATCTTCTGACAGTTATGTAGCAATATTTACTTTAAATATTCTCCAGTTGAAATTAGCATCTGTCAATCAAATTCTTTCCAAGTAAGAGGCCCAATTATATGATAAATACACACACACATATAACATATTTTTCTTACCTTCTGGGTACTTTTAAAGCAGTAGTAGACCATCATTTTTTAAATTCATGGTCAAGGAATGGAAAAGAGATAAGTTGAATTAAGTGGTTAAAGGGAAAGAAAATTAGCAATACCTTGTAAGCGTATTTTGAATCCAAAGGTTTGTTTTACAGCTGCAGAGATTACCTGTGTTTCAAGGGGAGTGGATATAAACCAAAGTTTACTGGCAGGACTGCAGATTTTAGAGGGAAAGATATGGGAAGGTCCCCTGTAGTTGAAGGGTCTTGTTTTGTCCTGATCACCACCAAATCCAAGGTGCTTTTCAGTAAGCCCTTAATATAATATGAAGCTCAAGTTGATGGCATGTTTTAGATTTTTTAAAAGAGAAATTGAAAAACAGGGAATTAAAAAGATCAGAAGGGGAAGAAAGTTACACAGCCTTAAAATTCTACAAAATTTTATTTCTGAGACTATTCAGAAAAGGAGATACAGGGAGCAGGGGTGAGGTAGGGAGAGTGGGTAAATGTTGATCCTATTTCTGACTGACTGAAAACTGAATAAATTATTTCTGTTCCAAACCCTCTAACCTCATACCCATCGGAAGGACCATCACAAAGAAGATAGAGAATAGCAAGTGTCAATAAGGATGTGGGGAAACTGGAACCATCATATATTGCTGGTGGAATGTAAAATATTTTACTGCATCCCAGCTCAAAGTGTAAAAACCATTTTGGAAAAGGGTTTGACAATTTTTTTTAATGAAAATTAAACAGATGCTTTCCATACAACCCAGCAATTCCACTCCTAAGTATTTACCTAAAAGAAATGAAAACACATGTCCTTACAATGATGTTATATCGTTGTCCATTACAGTATTATTTATAATGGTCAAAGCATAGAAAAACTCTGATGTCTGTCAACAGGTGAGTACCAAAATGTGGTACAACTACAAAGAGGAATACTACACAACAGTAAAAGGGAATAAACTATGGCACATGCAATAATGTGGATAAACCTGAAAAACATGTTCAGTGAAATAAGCCAGACACAGAAGAATGCATATTATGTAATTCTATTTATATGAAAATTTCCAGAAAAGGCAAAGTTGTAGAGGCCGAAAGCAAAATAGCTATTGTTTAGGGCTGGGGGTGGAGCATTTATCGCTGCAAATGGACACCAGGGAACGTTCTGGGGTGATGGAAGTATTCTAAAATTGGATTATACTGATGGTTACACAACTGTATGGTTATATTAAACATAATTGGGTTAATTTATGGTATGCAAATTATAACTCAGTAAGACGGTTAAAAATAGCTTTCATCCCCTTTTCCATCTCTAATGTCCATTTATAAGTAATTATCTTATTTTGATCTTATGCTTGCTGTTAAATGTTGTCCAGTGATTCCCATTTTTTAATTCAAAATGAGTATGTGTATTTTTAAGTGTCTTCCAAATCTTTGCTAAATAACCTAAGCTTCTCAAATTGAGTGAGTGTATTAGTGATCTATTGTTGAAAAATCTACGGAAAGTAGGAAATCAACTAGCAAGTTAAAATTATTTCAGAATTAGCGATTGGAAGCATTGTTGGCATGCCTGGGGTTTTGCTTTCAGAAGTCAGAGTTGTATGTGGGGTAGTGGCGCCCGGTGGGCCAGCCATCTCTGAGTCAAAGTCAGACTACGGGGTCTGCCGGAGAACAGTCACCAGGAATAATCTTGCTTCTGGAAAAATGTCTGGTTTTTCACGTGGGCTCTGTGAAATGTTTCCCTTTTCACCTTGACTGCTGGTTAAGTCAAGAGTCAAATTTGTTTTTAACCCATAATTATAGGACCTCTTTGTATATGTTTGATTCACTAGCATTACTCCCGTCCTTTTTCTTTCTCGTCTAATGTATATTAGTTACTTTATGTATTCCTGGAAGGCCACTTTGAATGCTTTTAAGAGCAATGTTAAGTTAATAATTAGATGAGTAGAATATAGATAAATTCCAGCAATAGATATGTGCAGGAGAAAGGCTGTTAAATAGTCAACTTTATTTCAAAGAGATGCAAATATTATGAATAATTAAGGCACAATCTTTTAAAAGATGACTGCTTCTTTTTCCACTAAGCCAACTTAGCATGGGAGAGCTAAGATGTCAGTTTTGGCCACATCCTGCGTTTATTAGTAGGTGATCTTAATTAAGTCAGTTTAGCTTTCTACATTTCATTTCCCTTATCTACAAAATTGGAATTAAAAGTGTCTCATTTTACAGAGAAACAACAAAGACTAATGACAGCCCCACAGCATGTTACGCATCCTTCAGGGACCTGCACCACAGATAAAATGCACAGGTATATTCCATTTAAAGTGCTCTTTCATGAACATTACAAATGCACTATTTAAAACTATTTAGTGACAATAAAAAAACAGTCAGTATATTTTTGAAGAGAAAGGTGTGGCCAAAAAGAGGGAGAGAAGAGAAGAGAGAGTGGTACATTTTATACTCTTAGGTAAAACTGTATCATCTCTCTTATTAACATTTTCCTTGACCGTTGTGCTCGATCTTAGCACAGGGGGGTGACAGTGTAGCCCGTGAATCAGTTAAAATGAGCACAGTGAGAAATGGGCACGTGGATACATGTTTCCTATCAAGCAAAACCTGTCAAAAGGCACACCTGGATTTGAACACGTGACTACTCTGTGCATCCTGAAAGAACCTCGCTGTTACCCCTTTCCTAGCCATGGATTAACCCTTAAAAAGAAGGAAGCCAGAGGCCTGCAGCAAGAGGAGAATAACTAGATCTTTGCCGTTCAAGGTGTGGTCCCTCGACCAGCAGCATCTGTATCAGCAAATACAAATTCTCAGGCCTCACGTAAGCTGTACTTAGTCTGCAGCTGCAATTTTCAGTAAAGCCCCCAGGAGGCTAGTGTGCACAGTAAAGTTCAAGAAGTGCTGAAGTGCAGTGATTTTCAACGGTGGCTGCTTGTTAGGATAATTAGGGAAGCTTTTCAAATATACCCATGCCAGACCTTCTCTCCTCTCTGACATACGAAGTTCCTATCATTCAGCAGAGTGTTCTTTGTTAGGTGTTAGGAGAAAAAGCAATTGAAGTAAATGAATTGGCATTAAGGTATATAGGAATTAGCTGGACATTTGCGTTTTCTTCAGAGGGAATATGGTAACTAATTGCTTCTATAGGTGCAGTTTCAGATTGTGCTACTTGGGGAAAACTAACTCGGAGTGAGGTACTTCCTGAGCCTGTTATTCTGCTAATAATGAAGCGGCAGGACCTGGAATGTCCTCCTGAGGTTGTTCCCAGTACAATGTGGGCATGAATGTGTTCACAGGGGCTTCAGAACAGTGTCTCCCCTCACCCATTTATTATTTATTCATATATTCATTAAATTTTTTTTAAACCAGAAACATTAAGCACCTTCTAAATGTTGAGGACTTTTCTAGAAACTGGGAATTAGATGACGCTCTTTCTCCTCAGGAAAGTGACAGTCCGGTCAGCATAGCAGACCAATAAACAAAATGACCTTATGGTTTCGCAAAGTGCTTATGACAGGGATACACAGCGTGTGCTACCAGCACTCTGAGGAAGAAACACCTGAACTAGATCAGTCATGGGAGTGGGCAGCTAGTGATTGTAATGGCACCAGGGAAGCATTCTCAACAGGAAATGTCGCCCACTGGGTTGTGAAGTGCTGGGGTCCAACCCCAGCGGGTCCAGGGGTCCCCAAAGGTGTGGACGGAGTCGGCAAAGAAGGAATGACACGAAGACAGCCTTCAGTTGATCAGCAGCCTAGTCAGGACCTCTAGCCAGGATCTCCAGCCAAAGTTCTGGTCGGAGTTCTGGTTAGGAACTGATGAGGATCTGATGTTTATTGTCTTGTTACATCCGTATTTATACCAGCCGATTTTAATCCTGTCAATTTCTATTACAAAGGTTAGGGCGTTTCTTATCTCCATTCCAGGGAGTAAAGATTATGTAGCTTAACTACCCGCCTGACACTTAATTAAGGGGTTGTATCCCCTCCCTAACCTCAGGGAAAAATCCCCACCTGGGGAAACAACCTTTCTCAGAGAGGTGACCTTGGTTAAAACACATGGCACTAAGGAGAGCAAACATATTAAGAACAATATGCTATATATGCCAGATCCCTTGAAACATATGCTGTGCAGATGTTTCTTTCCTGCAGTGACTGTGTCAAGCAGCAAGGATGGACTGGCTTCCGGCAGTGAAGGATAGTCAGAGATTGCCAGACCAGAGGAAAGCATGTACATTGTCTGGCTGCAGGATGCAAGCGAAGGCTCAGTGCGTTTGGGACCTGCTAGTGGGTCATGATGGCTGGACTGTAATGTGGGATGCCCCAGGCTAGTAAGAGATGATGCTGGAAAAGTAAAGGGGGGCTAGGTCATATGCTACATGGGCTGTAACTCCTAAAGTTCATAGAAAATGAATAAGTATGTTGCAGGGATCATCTAAGGCAGCGGTTCTCAACCTGTGGGTCGTGACCCCTTTGGTTTCACAGGGGTCGCCTAAGACCATTGGAAAATACATATATAATTACATATTGTTTTGTGATTAATCACTATGCTTAAATTATGTTCAATTTGTAACAATGAAAATACATCCTGCATATCAGTGATTTACATTACAATTCATAACAGTAGCAAAATTACAGTTATGAAGTAGCAACAAAAATAATTTTATGGTTGGGGGTCACCACAACATGAGGTACTGTATTAAAGGGTCGCGGCATTAGGAAGGTTGAGAACCACTGCTAAGGGATTTTAAGCAGAGGTGTAGCATTCTCAAGCTTACCGGCTGTCCATCTCAGACCTGGTGAAGCGGAGGCAAAGATTTAGCCATACCAAGAATAACATTTCTGTGTCCTAGGTGCGAGGGTGAGCTCAGCAAGATTGAGGAACTGAAAGAGTAGCTACAGGGCTAAGTCAGAGAGGGTGAATATGAGGATGTGAGAAGGAGTGAGAAGGGGAGGTGTTGCGCATTGGCCCAAGAGAGAAGCAGGAGTTGGGTCTTGTAGTTCATGTTAAATTGTTTCAACCTTTGACTAATACCAATGGAAGTTACAGAAGGAAGGTTTTTGAAGGAAGCATGACTTGATCAGAATTGTAACTAAAAAAGGGCTGCAGGCAGGGTATTAGGCTGCTGCCCACTTATCTGGATGACAGCTCATGGTTACCTGTATTTGAATGGTAACAGAGTGAAGAGAATGGGTGGATTTGAGAATATTTAAAAGGTATAATTCTTAAGACAGGGCGTTTGCATAAATATATGAGTTAGTGAGAAAAAAGTGAGTAAAGTATAACTCAAGTTTCTGGTGTGGGAAATTGGGTGATGTGTTCCCATTCACTGAGCCAGGGAACACAGAGGAAGAGCTGTTTGGGTGATAGGCTGGGGCCAGTGCATGAAAAGTTCTTTTGAGACAATGTAGATCGGAGATACTGGTAAGTCTTACACAAGTCGAAGTTTAGGGAAGTCAGGATTGGAGATAAGGATTCAGGGGTCATCAGCCTATATAGATGGTGTGGTTGAGATTTCCCTGGAAGGAAATGGAGATTTCCAAAAGAGACTCAGAGGAGGAGTCAGGGAAGTAGAAGGAAAATCAGTCAAGTGCTATAAAATGGCAGCTGAGAGGTTGAGTAAGATAAGAATTGAAAGCAGAGAGGGAGAAGTGGAAGATGCAGGTGGAAGATGGGACAATGTGTAGATCTTGTTCCTGGGGATGTAAGAGAAGATATATCCAGAGAAAAGATGACAGGACTGCACTTAGACAGAGGAGGGCATCCTCTTCCTCTATTACCTGGAGGGCATCCTCTTCCTTTATTATCTGGGGAAAGAGGCAATGATGGTTTGGAGGCAAAACTCTATTTGAAGGCTGGGAAAGATAGGAAGCCACATGACTCATCATCCACTTACTCATCTGTGAAGTAAGAGGCACAATCTGCCCCTGGGAGAAAGAAGGTAGGAGATTATTGAAGGCTAAAAAGGGGCAGTGTGAGCAGTGGAAGGGAAGGCTAACCATGGCCATGTAGAAAGGCTGTACACAGAATTGATGACCTGTCGGAGTTGAAGGCCACAACCTGAAATGGTATTAAACCATGCAGTTAAGGGATTTTCCTGCCATCACGAATATCTTCAACAGATATTTATTGAGCACTGTTCTAGTTGCTGCAGATGCAGAAATGAACAACACACTGTCTCTACTTACAAGGAGCTTTCAATGAAAAATGAGACAGACAATAAACAAATTAATCACTAAATATATAAAATACATTATTAAATATCTTAGCTTAGAGTTGGAAGGGAAAAGGAAGGCAGCTTGACAGCATTGAGACAGGCAAGGGAATGAAATTCTTAAGTGAGATGATGATTGAAATGATGGCATCACAGGATGTAGGCTAGAAAGTACAAATAAGGCAAAGGACAAGTAGAGTGGGCACAGGGTGAGAATTCTCAGTGAAGTTGAAGAGCAGGTGTATAGGGACAAAGAAATGAAAAAACTTCTAAGGATTATGGATGGTTGGAGCATAGGTTACTCAAGTTGAAGATTTTAAGGGTAGAACTGCTCTGGGTGATAACATCAGGAATTACCATGGAAAGGCATGTAAGGATGTGAAGTGGAGGTGAAAGTCCTGAGAGTTTAGAAAGGTAAGAAATGCTTAATATAGAGATAGCAGAGATATTTTTTTTGTCCACATAGTCCTGGATGTTAGCTGGGAAGATGATAGAACTTTCATGGAACGGAAGATGGGTAGCGAGAAATCAGTCTTTAATAAACAGAGATGAATGTCTAGGAAGTTAGTAGATGACAGATAAAATAGTTGAAGCTGGGATGGTCAATTGGTGGAAGCCTAAATCAACAGAGTGGAGAGTAATAATTTGGATACTGCAGAGAGTGATAATAGAAGGCTAGTTTTGCCTTTCAATGTTGTGAAGTGCTAGGAGAGAGAGCTTCCAGGGAAGGGGTTGCAGTTAAATCAGAGAGCTGGAGGGAGCATTCCGTGAGTTGGTTTAGGACTAATTACAGTCACGACTTCTTACCCAAGGGAATACCAGAAATGCTCTTCTAATTCTCTTTCCTTTCACATCCCAAACCCTTTTCTTTCCTTCTCCAGAGAGATAAGTTTGCAGGAGACACTCTTCTGAATGGTTGTAAATGTTTGCTGACAAGAGTAAGATTCCAGAATATAGAATTCAGATAGGTTAGGGTTTGGGACTCATGTGTTGTCATATGAAATTGTATCACTCAAGTGGGTAAAAGCAACAAGCAAGAGGAGATATTGGCCTCACCTATACTAATAAAAGAGAAAGATGCAAATTGACTGTACCTTAATGATGCCCACCAGCCAATCAGGAGTGAGTATGCAAATTAACCCAACAAAGTTCCACACCGCCCCAGCCGCTCTGGGCCTCTGGGCAGCGTGGGGAGGCTCTCGGCCGGAACAAAGGCAGAAAGGTGGCTCCAGCTGAAGCGAAGGCGGTGCTGGCAGCCAGGGGAAAGAAGGCCCATTCTTGCACTAATCTTCATGCATTAGGCCTCTAGTAAGTAATATAAATGTCTAACCACTATGCTGTATACCTGAAACTAATACATTCCAATTAACTGTCAATTGTAATAAAAAAAATTTTTATTTTTTTAACAAAGAGGAGATGTCAGAGGCCCACCTATCTGGCATGTTATTGTGGCCCTTATTTGATAGGATGAGAATTACTAATGAATTCAGTTTTATCTTTTTACTAGCCTAGATAAAAACTCAAAAGTGAATCAATGACTTTTTTTCTTGAGACAAAATGTTTCTTAAACATTTCCTAGAGGCCAGATCTTCCTTAGAAATTTAAAACAAACAAACAAACCTCAAACAGAATTGTTACACTTCAGATATCAAAATGTATTTTTTAAAAACTCTTCAATCCAGAGGAATCTGTTAGTAGTAGTGAAGCTAAAAAGGGTGGTGGCGTAAATGTTTGTGGGGGGGAGGTTCACAGCACAAACTAGATGATTGGGGAGTCAAATTGAAGTCAAGTTAGGAGGTAGCTAATAGCAAGCAGTGGATCTTGATTGCTTAAGGCAAAAACAAGCAAGCCAACTATAAAATGGTGGCGTGGCCCAGGCCATACCTTCTATGTAGTTTCTTTTGTTAATGAAGGCTTTCTTGAGCTTCGAAGAAATTATTTAAAGAACTCCCAGATAATTAAAAACTTATGCTTTAAGATGTGCTTCAGGACCCAGTAGTTCCTTATAAACACTTCCAGTAAAGAAAGCTTTTGTTAAATCCACTGGCTTAATTCTCTGGTATAATTAAATTAGCTGAATAAAATTAGGATGTTTTTGATACTTCTGCCAGGCTCAAACCAGAATGAATTCATTGTCCCGAAGTACATGTATACAGCAATTAATGATATCACTAACTTAGAAGGCAAGAAGCAAAATATTAATAATTGTGTTTGTTCAGAGAAATAGGTTAATTATATTTGAGTGAATCAAATAAAGGAAACAATATAAAATGGTCATTAGCAGAACAAAATTTCTCAAAGCACTGTATATACCAGTGATGGCGAACCTTTTGAGCTCGGCGTGTCAGCATTTTGAAAAACCCTAACTTAACTCTGGTGCCGTGTCACATATAGAAATTTTTTGATATTTGCAACCATAGTAAAACAAAGACTTATATTTTTGATATTTTATATATTTAAATGCCATTTAACAAAGGAAAATCAACCAAAAAAATGAGTTCCCATGTCACCTCTGACACGCGTGTCATAGGTTCGCCATCACTGGTATATACTATTCTGTAGCAAGGATATGACACTGTGTTGAGAAGAAATGGCACAAGTGAAACCTTGACAGTCCCCTTAAACTCATATCCATGCAAATACGAATCTTTTAAAGGAGAATATAAGATAGTAGCAATAAGTGCTTTGAAATTTTACAAGATATATTTCAACTATAGTCATACAATTAAGATAAAGAAGTGGGAAGATTCGAGAAGTTGATGAACTGGTTGAGTTCCATGCAGGGCCCCTGTTTCGGGATTAGCCCATCGCAGGCCCTGACACTCACAAAGGCCAAGGTCAGTGGCTCTGGCTCCACACCCAGTCAGTTTCATGCCTTCTGAGCTGCTTTTGACCTCAGCTCTAGTAAGTGGGTTCCTGCCTGTGTCTTGGGATCGCACTTCTGGCTCATTCCCTAGTGCTGGAAACCAAGCTTGTGCTTTTCTTCCATCTTCTGGGACTGAAATGCAACTTAGCACTTAACCTCATCACGTTTGGCCAGACCCTGAAGAAATTTCTTGGATCACCACACATTGCCTGCTGGGCCTCATCCTGTGTAGCTTCTTTCCCTTGTTCTTAGCGGGCACTCTGTTCTGATTCCTTGTAATCTGTTTAAGTAAGATTCAGTCTCATTGCACTGCCGCAGACTACTCCTACCTGAGCCCAGTTTATGTAAGTGACAAACATTCCATATGGAAGAAAATGTTTCTTTATATATGGAGACAGGAACAGTTCACTAATTTTGTGAAAGCCAAGCATCCTGCTTTTCCCTCAACCATCAGCCACCACACCTATTAATTTTTAAAACTTAGGAAAAAGGAATCAATGGTCTTGTTTTATTTAACACCAGAAAATCTAATTATGTGAGAAAGTTCAACATTTTTCAGATATTTCCTATCTGACTTTAAGGGAACAATACAAGTTATTTTAAAAATTCAAGTATAGCAACAGGAAAAAGAAACCAGTATCAAAATATTTTAAGATTCTGCCTGGCTGGTGTGGCTCAGTGGTTGAGTCGACCCTTGAACCAGAAGGTCATGGTTCCATTCCTGGTCAGGGCACATGCCCGGGTTGCGGGCTCAATCCCAGTGGTGGGGGTGTGTAGGAGTCAGCCAGTCAGTGATTCTCTCTCATCATTGATGTTTCTATCTCTGTATTCCTCTCCCTTCCTCTCTGAAATCAATAAAAATATATTTTAAAATGTTTTAAGATTCTGATATAGGGCATGTGTGGTTTTTAAAGTTTTTAAGTTAAAGATGATGATAATTTACTATAAGAAGATTTTGATGAACTGAGAATGAAGGAATCTTGGAATGTCCGTTATGGACCTGTTAGTGTGCAAAGTGTTAGAATTAGAATCCTTGCTTTGGGTGGAGGATTATAGTTATCATTGCTTTTATAGTCTATGAATAAACTGGAAATATACTTTGATTTATTTCATACTAATAATTCATTGCATTGTTGATGGTCTAAGGCTCCTTCTCTCACCTAACCATATAGTCATGCAATTGACGACATGATATGTGAGTGTTATAGAAGTGGTTGGCAGCAGCTTAACATGTGCAATCCACAAGAACTCTAGATTCGTGGGGAGAACTAGTCTAAGCTAGGGCTTATGAAAGCATAAGTTGACTTGACAGGCTACTTGTTAAAGTGGTGATTTAGAACTTCATGATCAGCCCTAAGGATAGGCTGAGAATAAAGGGAGAGCTGTTCCCATGAGATGGCCATGATGAGGACTTCTAGGATATGCTGGCTCTTCCCTTTTAAAAAAAATATTTTTATTGATTTCAGAGAGGAAGGGAGAGGAATGGAGAGGAAGAGAGAGATAGTAACATCAGTGATGAGAGGGAATCATTGGCTGCCTCCTGCACATTGGATCGAGTCCGCAACCCAGGCATGTGCCCTTGACTGGGATTGAACCTGGGTCCCTTCGGTCCGCAGGCCAATGCTCTATCCACTGATCCAAACCGATTAGGGCAATGCTTGCTCTTTCCTTCATCCTCAGCAAAGTAAGTCCTCTTCCCCATGGTAGATCCCTCTACTTCACCAGGTGGGGTGACAAAGGCCAGACCCCTGCCTATTGGCTCCCACATGTCTGCTTTCCCCAAAGACAGGCAGGGTTTCTCCTGAAGTGCTAAAGCCTTGAGAACATAGACCTTCATCCTTTATCCATCCTGCATCCTTACTTCTAAGGATGGCCTCCTTCACACTCACAGAGAACCACTCTACACTCTTGTCCTCTTTCGGTTGCCACCTTTGTCAAGGCCATTACCCACCTTCTCTGCCTGGAACACAGCTCGGGCAAATATTTGTTGAATGAATGAATGAAGAGTGAATGAATGAAATGCTGCCTGTCTTTTCCACCTTTGCCTAGCTAATTCCTCCTTCACTCCCAGCACACCTACCCACTGCACACAGAACTCACATCTCACTTGTGGCTAGCTGGCCAATGTCTAGGTTGCCCACTATAATGTAAGTGTTGACTGTCTCTCTTATTCATCATTCTGTTCCAGCAGGGTGCATGGCACATAGCAAGCTGTCAATAAATATTGCTTGAATGAATGAATATTTTATTTACTTTTGGACTTACTCTCGAGTTCCTAATTCTGAGATCACAAAACCATTGTTATCAAAGAGAAGTGACTTGTCAGGGCACCTGGTACACAAATACTGCAGCAAAGGAGTGTTTTCAGTCTGGCTTTGTCCCATTTATGTAAGTCAGATTCTCTGTTCTGTGTTTCTCTGTCAAAGCTCTTAAGGTTAGCCCTTTTCTGTCTGATCCATCTCCTTCACTAGCATAAAAGTCAATTGTTCCCTTAGTTTAATTTACCTTGAGAATTCGACCCTCTTAAGCTAGAACTAGGTCAGCAAGGAAACGGTTTCTAGATGTCTTTTTCTTTCCCACTGTTTTCCTGTTGCAGGGATTATTGTCAACTGATCTCCTACGCGGGTAAACATTTCCAGCTCTCTAGGACTAAATTCTCCACTAGTCTGGCCTTCCCCTTCCATCTCCAGTTCACTCGGAGCTTCTCCCTTCTCAGTGACTCATTTTTGCTGTCCTTTAAGGAATCCCATGCCCTCCTTCTCTTGGATGCCACTCTTTAGCTAAGTGTTGCCACTTGTCAACCACCATCATCGAAGGCAGGGGTCCTCAAACTTTTTAAACAGGGGGCCAGTTCACTGTCCCTCAGACCGTTGGAGGGCCGGACTATAGTTTAAAAAAAAACTATGAACAAATTCCTATGCACACTGCACATATCTTATTTTGAAGTAAAAAAACAAAACGGGAACAAATACAATATTTGTATTTGCATGTGGCCCGCAGGCCGTAGTTTGAGGACCCCTGATCTAAGGTGCCTCCATCCCTGGTTGCTTCATTCATAGCACGCGCATTGTAATTCCCGGTCAACTCACACATACAAGCATAATCTCACTTATAGAAGCCCACTGTGGTGCTCCTTACCTCTAGGTTACATATAAAATAGGATCTTTACAAGCCAGCTGAACACGGGACAACTGGGAATTGAAAATGTGAACTGAGTATAACAACCCTTCACTTCTAAATGCCGTTACATTAGGCGGCCAGGTGCGTTATGAAAGAAACAGCCTCGTTTCAGAGGAAAACCTGCAAGCTCTGTGAGGGCAGGGATTATGTCTGCTTGTTCACCATGGTACATTCAGTTAGGAATAGTGTCGGACACAGAGGGGTATTCAAAAATGTTTGTCGCAATGTAATGAGAAGTTTCAGTCTTTTCATGCTCCACAAGGAAAAAAAATCTTTTTGGAGGAGGCAAATGATTTTGCATGATCCTTTGGGACTTCTATAATAGAAAGAACTATTTATTCATTAAAAAACATAAACATGTGGAGCCAGACACTGCCTTGTGTCAACTAAGCGCTTCATTTACTAATAAGTGCTAAATTTACTAGCACTCACTAGAGAAGAGCTTTTTATAATTTTGATTTCACCTAGGCAGCATCCTACAAGCACTGTTGACCCAGCTCATCCTCCTGCCGTGATCTTTTTGTACCATACCCTACCCAAACTGATGCAAAGGCAGAAGAAGATTTTGAGTTACTCTCAGTAATTACATGTTATTGAAGTTGGCCTGATTATTCTTGTTCAGTAGCATGACCTAAAATAGCAAAATGTTTTCATGGGAGAAACATGGGCATGTAATCTCATTGCTTTCTCTTCGGAGATATCCACCCGTGTCCTGGGAACTTGGGATCTACCTGAGAGAGTTACTAAGGGAACAACGTAGCCTTTTCATAACCTTCTGTATATTTCCTTTAAAAAGGAACTTGATTATTATTCACTAACATTAGAATTAACACACAACACTGATAACTAATTTTAAGTGATATGTTGCATTTAAATGGAAGGTTAACCTCTAATAGCTTTTTGCTAGCAAAGAATCGTTTAGGATTCAAAATGCAAATTGGACCTGAAAAAGAAAAATTATTTTTAGACGTATGGCACTTCAATTTCACTGTAACACAGTTTCAGGGCTTTCATTTATTAACAGAATATGTTTTTGGTTGTGAAATTTTAGAGGAATCCTTATTGGAAAGTTGTTGAGTGTCCTCTTTTGGCTGTGAGCCATTCATTCAAATAGGTTATTTAAATAGATAAAGCTGAAGAATTTCATTCATTTGGGGAAAGCCAACTAAGGGTTATTATTGTGGGTCCATTAGACTGGGGATTTCTGTGATTACCTCAAGAAATTTTAAAATCCAGGGCCAAATGAGGTGAAAAAAATTCATGTAGCTGTACTCATGTTGTGGAGCAATTCAATTTTTAATTGGGCATTTAAAGAAACAGAAAAATACAGTGGTTTCTGTGTAACTTAATTTGGATTTTCTCTCTCTTGTTATTTGGAGTGTGGCAGAATGATATTGTAGGAAAAAAGTCAACTTAAAATTAGACCTGGGCACCATCTAAATTCAGACTGGTGACCCTGGGCATGTAACCACTCTTTTAAGTAGAGATAGCATGTCCTACTTTACAGAGCAGTTATAAGGAGGAAAAATAACTAAAACCAGAATCATAGTTAAGAGCTCAGACTGGTCACCAGGATGCTGACGGTCAAACCTCAGTTTTGCGACTTAACCGTGTGACTGTGGGTACAGATTCCTTATCCTCAATTTCTACATCTTTAAAATGGCTACACAAATATTGTCACCATATAGAGTTAAATAACTTAGAAAAGTGCCTTGCATGAGTGACATATGTCAAACACTGACTTCATTGTTATTACATGTATCTTTGGCTAAACCCAAATGAAAAATAGTCTAGTTAACATTCTATATATAAATCTGATAGTTCATCTATAAATCTGATAGTGAATGAATTCTTAGTTAACTATTTACTAGTATAGGTTTGTGCCTGTGTGTGTATGTATGCCTATGCATTTAAGGTAAATTGGTCACATGTATAGAAGAAATATAATTATAGCGTGTCCCAAAATTCACGCAAGAAGTAATTTTGATAGAAAACACAGGTTTATAATGAAAAATTGTAAATGTTTTATTGATTCATAAAGTATACAGTATAGGGTTATGTATGGAATAGCACATTGGGTAAATGGCCTCCACAGCTTTGTTGGCACATACACAAAGCTGTGGTCTTCATTGGTCTTCATTGTCCCTGCTCCTGGGTCATAATGGTACTTGGTAATGCTTATCAAATTGAAGGGATTGAAATAAAAGGGAAACAGATATTAGAATGTGATTCAATAAACCAAGTAAAATTAGGCTTTAATTTTTTGTTGTTGTTAATGCTCACGCAAATTTCAAATCTTGCGTGAATTTTGGGACACCCAATATAAATTAAGTATTCCTCTAGCTAGAACATACACACAAAAAACAGGTCTCCTTTCTTAAGAGACAAAGCCCTACAGAGTAAATTCTCTGTGCTTGAAAACTTCCCTCCGACTTACTTGTGTAAACCCACATACAGTTTCTGAACAGTTAGTTGTAGAGTGATGGCTTTTCTTGGAGCTGACCAATTAGACAGGTCTAAGACTTGACCTTGCCTTAGCTGGAACTTAACCAGAGGTTGACAGAGAGTGTTTGAATTAAATGATAAACTCCCAGTCCAGATTACATTCAGCATCAGGTATTGCCCCACCCTCAATCTTTTCAATTCAGTTACCACAGAAATAATCAGGGAGAGGGATTTTATTCAACACTGAGGAGTGGATTGTGGAAGAATCCAGAATGTTTGTAATGCAGACCATTTGGTTTTTATTAGCAGTAGTCTGTGTGTTTGCTCATTTTCAGTCATTTTCTCTTCAGGAATGGTCCCCCAGATTCTAGTTTCCACATTTCTGCCTTTTGAATGGAGTCCTTTGTGACCCGTTGTGATTACATTGCATTTTCCTTGTGTCCTTTCAGAATGTTCCGACTGTGCCTTAATTTTGGTTGGGGGATGGGTGGGAAGATGGTGCAGCAGGGAAATGTGGTCAGCAATACTTTCAGAATGTTGTCAAAGGAGGTTCGCAAATTATCAAAAATTGCCTAGGAAGAAATGTCAGGCTTGGTGTTAATAAAGCAAACATTTAGGACAGAAGATTGGATTAGAAATGTGTGTCCTAAGGTCTTCACAGGAATATTTGCTCCTGGTACCTCAACATTTATCTGACCTTCCTAGGCGCTTCCAGAACAGTCCGAAGCGAGACTGATTGTAGTGATTTTAAGATAGTGGAATGAAAATGCTGTGCGGTTGGGGTCAAAAAGCCAAGAGCTTTGGTGGAGTTGGGGAGAGCAAGCTGAAAACGGTTTTGCTCATATACCGTTCCCTAAACCTTGCTCCATGCAGCGCGAGACTAGCCAGTAAAGAAATTCTGCTGTGGAGCCAGATAAGATGCCTAACCTATTTAACATGTTTACACTCAAATATGTTGTGGCTGGGAGTTTTTAAAATACAGTAGAAATGGAGAAAAAAATTATTTGCATCCCATTTCCACTTAATTTTGTTGCCTGTTTTATACATTTTCCTAGACATTTCAAAAAGCCTCAGACTAAAAATGGACAGCAGTATAAAAGATCCTAATCATTTGTGAATTCCCTATTTGACAATTTGCCTCCAGGCTAACCTTTATTTGTGATTTCATATTCGGTATTTGTGATTTCAAATTCAGTATTCAGACATGCTCAGAATGGTGAAAGATTTGAGTCGCCATACAGGTGCATACCCAGCCCAGGTCCAACAAGGAGATTGTAAGCACGGGTCCTTCACTTGGTCTGTTTAGTGTGACATTTTTTTCACATATTTTATGCATTTTGCTGGTTATTTCATTGTGTAAAATGGGCCTCAAGCATTGTGCTGAAGGTATATCTGACTTTCCTAAGCATAGGAAGACTGTGATATGCCTTCCAGAGAAAAGACGAGCGTTAGATAACCTTTGTTCAGGTTTGAGTTATAGTGACTGTTGTGAGCTCATTGTTAGAATCAATGATATATATTAAATAAGGTGTCTTTAAATTCAACAGAAACACACATAAAACATGATTTTGTATTGATTGGTTTATGAAAATGTATGATGAGAAACTCATATAAACCTAACCTTGTGCTTCCCCAATGATTCAGTACTTGCTAATTCAGTGTTAGTGGTGACATTAGGACAAAATTCCAGTGAATAATGAGAATTAACTGTATTTGTTTTGTAATTCCCATAAATTACATTGCATTCTCACCGGAAAGCATCGATGACCTACTAAGTAGAGAGCAACATTAAATAAAATTAAGCCCACAAAAAAGTGCTACGGTACAAAGCTTTGTGCTATTCAGATTATTTATTTGTTATGTGAATCATAGTTATATCAGGTTACCTTTATATTACCGGCAATCTCCCCAGAAGCTCTGTACACATGCAGAAAT
Organism: Myotis yumanensis; assembly: GCF_028538775.1. Lineage (NCBI taxonomy): Eukaryota > Metazoa > Chordata > Mammalia > Chiroptera > Vespertilionidae > Myotis > Myotis yumanensis. The sequence goes on along the minus strand of NW_027223753.1, from coordinate 197,256,068 downwards.
TTCTTTAACACACACACACACACACACACACACAACCAGAGAACTCATTTGTAGGGAATATACATACAGTATATAAACGTTGGCATATTTGCTGTATACATGTTTGTACACACAGACCCAGGGAAAAGCCCTGAGACTGAAAATCTATCTGTGTAAGCAGAGGGCAGGAAAAAACGGAAGAAAGAGGCTGACAACTCCAGGATCAAGAGTGTAGTAAGGGAACTTACATACGAAATGTGTCTTGGACAATGGCAAGACTGTGTGGCAGGTGCTAAAGAATTATATAGAACAGGGCAGGACGGATGGGGTACTGGTGTGTGACCTGCCCCAGATAAAGGGAAACTGCCTTACATGCTTGCCCGGTGCAGGACAATGGCCTGATCCAGGAACCAGCATGCTATGGGGACATAGGGGAACGGTCAATCAGATAGTCTCTGAGGCGATTTATGGGGAGCAACCTCCCTTCTGGCCGGATCTAGCTTTGGGTTTTCTCCTCCACAGTATAGTGCTTCAAATCCCATATTCAGTTAGCATCCGATTGATATGATTGGAAGGCAGATAGGAAAGGGGGCAATCTTGCAGCATGAGAGGCATTGATTGGCAGAACAAGGCTTTTCTCCTCCGGAGGTAGACATGCAGCAGGGTTCCAGAGTAGCTGGAATTCTAGCATGTCTAATCGTGTTCTAGCAACTGGTGGAATGGTGATGCCTCACATCTGTTGCCTGCAAGGCTTAGATGCTTCTTGAGATAGAGAGCTCATCTTAAATGCACAGAGAGTCAAGCTCGACAAAAATGTTTCTTGGACAAAGCCTTGGCCATCAGAGACGAGAAGTGATCCTAAATATAGTGCAGTTTTGCTACTGTGGTCTGCTCCCAAATCGCACCTGCTGGTCCTTGTGGTTCTTGGGAGAGGGAAGCGTGGAGGTAAAATCGAGAAGAGCCCTTCACCTCGGGGTAGGAGCCCACCTCAGGACTCCTAACACAATGGAATAGGGAAGAGAGGCATTTCCATGCAGCAAACAGCTTTAGCACCAGAGGGAACTGGCTCATGGATGGTATCTGGGGTGGGAGGTTGTGGAGGTCAAGTCAGCACAGTAGAGGGGAAGTGGGCTTGTATAGGAGACACGTGTGTGGCTCCCTGTAATACTGTGCTGGGGACGCAGAGACTAAAGTGCACTTAGAAATATGGGTTGTCAGGATGTGAGCCCACTCACACCCACAGGCTGGAAAGACATGAAGAAATAATAGGCCTCATTCATCTACTAGTAAATGGGCCCATCTTTACTTTCTGATATTGGGTTCTCTTGTCCTTATTCTCCATGCTTCTCTATTGTCTGATCTGATGGTTCTCCCTTGACGGCTCATTAGAATCACTCAGGAGGCTTTGAAAAATGCCTGGACCACCCTGGCTGGTGTGGCTCAGTGGCACTGAAGGGTTTGGGTTCGATTCCCAGTCAAGGGCACGTACCTGGGTTGTGGGTTCACTCCCCCCTCCCAACCCCTACTCCCCACCCCTGTTGGGGCGCGTGCAGGAGGCAACCAGTGTATGTGTCCTTTCACATCTGTGTTTCTCTCTCTCTCCTCACTCCCTTCCACTCTCTGAAAAAAGCAATGGAAAAAATATCCTCAGATGAGGGTTAAAAAACCAAAAACCTGGACCACACAAAGATTCTGATCAGTCGATCAGGGGTAGATCCTGGGCATCTGTATATTTAAAAGCTTCTAAGATGATTCACATGGTTAACCAGAGTTGAAAAGTACTGCTCTGAAAACATGACTGAGATTGTTCACTCTCTCTACCCCAGTGTATTCTATCCAAGGAGAGGTGAGGCAGGAATCCTGCTAAATATGCAGACATTTCTTTAAAGCATGTCCACATCATGTCCACATCAAGAAGACGCACTCCTGCCGAAACCGGTTTGGCTCAGTGGATAGAGCGTCGGCCTGCGGACTGAAAGGTCCCAGGTTCGATTCCGGTCAGGGGCATGTACCTTGGTTGCAAGGCACATCCCCAGTAGGAGATGTGCAGGAGGCAGCTGATCGATGTTTCTAACTCTCTATCTCTCTCCCTTCCTCTCTGTAAAAAATCAATAAAATATATTTTAAAAAAGAAAAAAAAAAAGAAGATGCACTCCTGGAGGTGCCTTTGAGAGTGAGTGGCTTCCATAACACTTTTCCATCTGCTTGCCCAATGGGAAGAATGCATCTAATTTCCCCCTTTCCTTCTTCTAAGCCACTACAGCCCCTCCAAGTCCTGCCTTTGACCCAGCACTAGTTGCTGGTGATAAGGTTGATATTGGAAAAGGAGGGGAGCTGTGGTTATGAGAGTAGCAGGGAGAAGAGGAAGTAAAGAAGAGGGCAGGGCCAGGGGTAATTGAGAAGGAATGGAAAAGAAGAATGTACAAGTTACTGCTTCTCATATATTCCCATCTGCTGTATCCAAAGTATGGTGGGAAGAGGATGAGCTGAGAGCCACAGATACTTAAGTGCAAGTTCTGGGACTCGATCATTTATTAGTTGCATGATTTGAGGAAAATTACTTAATCTTGTATAGTCACCCACCCTTATCCATGAAGGATATGTTCCAAGTCTCCCATGGCTACCTGAAATTGCAGATAAGTATCAGACCCTATAGATACTATGTTTTCCCTATACATACGCACATCATTCCTTTTTACTTAAAGGAAGCACTTTACAGCTACTCTTTAGCATACCTGAATTCCTAGCATCACTGTTCTTGTGCTTGGGGGCCATTATTCAGTAAAATAAGGGCTACTTGAACATAAGCTCTGAGATACCTGGACAGTCAATCTGATAACCGAGACAGCTACTAAGAGACTAACAAGTGGGGAGCAGATAGAGCACAGATATGCCCGACAAAGTGATGATTCACATCTGGGCAAGATGGACCATGGCAGTGCGAGATTTCATCATGCTATTCAGAACAGTGTGCAACTTAAAACTTATGAATTGTTTATTTCTGGACTTTTCTATTTAATACTTTTGGACCATGGTTGATTGTACGTAACTGACACCATGGAAAGCCAAACCACAGGTAAGGGAGGACTACTGTAGAACTAAAGAGTGGTGATGTTCAGGAATTCAAAGCAGGCCTGCCTGATTTAAGCACCCCAAACATTTCCCTAATCCATACCCACACGACAGATCCTTGGTAATGAATACAGCAATTAATAACTTCCCAGATGGTAGTTGAGCTTGTTTTTAAATTCCTATAGTCAAATAAGTTGGGAGAATGTTACAAGAAGATTAGTTTGGAAAATAATGGTGTGTCATTTATTATCAGGCTAGAAAATTCAGAATTGTCATTCACAAGAAATAAGCTCATTATTAATGGAAGATTACTTTTTCTTGTCTTTATGTGACCATTTTCTTCAATTAAAAATAGACTTTTTTTCTTATTGTGAAAGCAATACATGCTCATCTAGTACAAATTGGAAAATAAAGATAAGCAAATAACACAAAATTAGACACACTCATATTCCCTCCACCTGGATATAACTGCTGTAAATGCCCTCTAGGCTTTCTGTGCTTTTATACAGGTTTTTAAAAATCCTAGTATACTAGTACTCTCTCCTTCACCTTACAAACATCTGGTCAACAGCACTCCACATCAGTACATTTGCCTTTACTACATCCATTTTTATATCTACTTATTAAGGTGAATAATTTTGTTTTTAAACCACATTTGTTTACTCAGAAGTCACAGACCCACAGATAAGGAAACATCTGAAGAGCCCAGGTGTGGCTCTGTAGAGAGGTTGTGTAATTCAAAACAAAGTGCAAAATATAAAAACAATTACAACCAGTTTGACAGTCGTGTGTCTGTTTCCTACTGCCCTTCTACCCACACGTCTACCGCTGACTTCAAAGAAAAGTCAGCACAGAGGAGGTCCAGAGGATAAGGTGCAAAACCAGAATCAGACCCACGATAAGAGATTAAAGGAAGGTTGATCAAAGACCCAACATAAAATTGCTAGCCCTTGACTTGCCTTGGCCCATGGCCCCAAAATACTCATCAGAACAGAGAGCTCTCTTTGAAGTGATTGGAAGCGCCCGTACCCAGATGAGCTCTCTGGTCAAAGGGATATTTAAAAAGGGGCACAGGAAGGAGTTTGCAAAGTTGTCTCTTCCTCTCTCTTGTCTGCATATCCCTCACAAATTGTTTGAATGCTGCTTCTTTGGCTTGTTGTCCAGATGTAAGTAGTTGAACTGTACTGGGTATGAAGTGAGGAATTTAGCCTAAGAGGAGAAGGGTTGTCTTTGTTCCTTGTGGGAGATTAGGGAAGTAACGGAAGCATGCACATGGCAGTGGGTTTGCACTCATGAGCATAATAGCTCTGCAACCACCACTCCTCCTTTTTGTTCCCGGTGTTTAAAAGGGCATGTGGTATTTCCAAAGAGGCAATAAGACATGCTCATTCTACTCATTCATTGCTTGTTCACGGCTCTCCCTACTGGGAGTTTACTGCTCTTTATGGTGTTAGAACATAAACCATCCATTGCCCCAGAGAAGGAAAGAAAATAGAAGGGCTCCCCAAAAGGCAGTAGCCTTTACAACATTCAGGTTAAATTTTTTAAAGTGTTTGGAAAGACAAGAGTTACATAAAATTGCTAAAAATGTATGGTTAGAACATTGTGGTTAGCACTTCTTTCAGGCTTCAGTTTTTTGTTTTGTTTTTCTCTTTACATGATAATCTTCTATGTTTTTAGGATCTATATTTTCGTTTCCCCTGCCATTGTTTCTTCATTTCCTTTCAAGTTCAAGGGGATTACTTTTCTCTCCACTTTTTTTAGATTAATTTTTTAATCTTTACCTGGGGTTTCAAGTTAACGTTTTTACTGACAAGTCTGGATTGAGCACCATGTTAGGCTCCATGAGAACTGGGATATGCATTTCCTCCTTTACCAGAACCCACAGTCCAGGGGAGGAGATATGGATTTTCCAACAACAAATAACTAATATGATGCCCGCTGATGCCAGCTTTGTAAGGATTATCCTTCGTGAAGGAGGATTTGAACTGGGCCTTGAAAATGCCTGAAATTTCTAAATGTGGAAAAATAGAGAAAGGGTATTTTAGTAGAAGTTGAGGCAACATGGTCAAAGGTGTGGAAACAGGAAAACTATAAGGTCTTTCACAGCAGAAACTCAGTACATTCATTTATTTGAGGCAGTTGGCTCATGTGAGGAAGGAATGAGAGAGAAGCTTCACTGGATATAATAGGGTCAGAATATGCTGTGGGATCTGGAATTTATTAGGAATGCAAAAGGGCTATATTGAGACCGTGGGAGTGGAAAATGGTATGCTGAATTGTTATGACAGTTAATCTGACTGGCACACAGAATGGGTGGCAGGGAGAGAAGCCTGGGGCCATAGTTTGGGTGACAGTGCAAAAGTAGAGCCTGAGAGAAGGATGGGGGGAGTGGGGGGTGGGTAGGGTCTGAAAGAGAACGGAAATGGTGGGAATTGGAAGGATGGGATGGACTCTGGAGCTTGTGAAATGAGAATTGGTCTGACATGCAGAGTCGGGGAGGGGATGTGGAGGAGGAAGGAGTTACAGGACTCATAGATGATTTGGGAATATTGCCACACAAACATAGTTGCACATGTTTTACTGAGGTACTGGATGATGGGAATACAAAGAGGTTAGGTTCATCATCAGAATGGTTATGAAGACAGATAGGTAACTACCATGAGAAACCAAATGTAGCTTCATCTAAGCATAAAAGACTGATTGAGGCCACGAGCTCTCAGTTCAGAGAAGGAAAAATTCCCTGAAGTTTGGAATAATGGAAGTTCAGGAAAGAGATGGGACATAGCTGAACCTTGGATAGTGGATAGAATGTGAAGAGAATGGGAGGAGTTAAAAGGGTAAGGTGGGTGGGGTCAGGGGAGAAGCAAAGGCACAGGGTAGGGAAACACAGGTATTTGTGATCCACGGAGCAAGCCCATCTGATTGAAGCAGGAGTTTGTATAAAAGTGCAGAGAGGGAAAGGGGGGAAGGTGGAGATTTGATTGGTCCAGTAAAGAGTTAGAGGCCAAATTAAGAAGTTGTAATTTAACCAAGCTACTGTGAAGCCACTGACATTTGAGCAAGGGAGTGGCCTGTGCTAAAGGGTATTTTTTGGAAAGTTTAATCTGTGAAACTGTGGAATGTATACATGTAAGGAGATAGTACTAGGAAGGTGAATAATTGGGTGACCTTTAGTCAGAAGAGAATGAAGATAAACTAGGTTGACATTGATCATGGAAAGAATATAGAAAATAGACAAAGTTATTCCCGGTAAGTCCAAGGTCCTGGGAGAAATAGACTTTTACCCAAGGTTCAAACCTGGGAGGCTGTGAAAACAATTGTCCTATATATCAAAGACTAAAAGTCCAGGGAGAACTGGTTTGGAGGCAACCCAGAGAGTTGGAGCCTGAGATGGCAGCCAAGCTAGTGAGTGGGTCCATAAGGTGGTGAGAAGTAGGGGTTCGAGGCTCAGCTGGAAAACAGACTTACCATTCCAAGTTGAAATATTCCCTCACAGCACAGCAATTGTGTGAAGTTTTTAATGAAATGATTTTAGTCAGACACTGAAGTATTTCCAGAAGCTCATTTGAGAACTTATACTCTCTTGATACAGATGAATTCTCAATTGCTCTCCTGTTTTTCTGGCAAAACAGTTCACCTTGTCTGAGAAAGAAATAACATGCAGAGAGCAGTGGGAAGGTTTTTCTCACTATTCCAGGTGTAGAGATTGTGGGCATTGGGCCTCCTGTCCACGATTCTTTCCTGCAGTGGAAATAATTCATGTTTTATGCATCTTTCTATCCATTGCAACACCTAGCACAGTGTTTTGTACATTGTAAGTACACAGTGTTGGTTGATTTGCATCTTCATTGCAATTCTCAAAGATAAAAGAGTGGACATAAGAAACACTAATGAGCTTACAGCCAATTTTATAATGACAGACTCTACATAAACAAATGCAAATGTGATGTCAAATTTGAATTGCAAAAATTGTGTAAGCAAGGTTCAAGAAGTAATAAATGTAGCTTCAGATCTTGACTACAATGATCAAACCCATTAACAATCCCTCATCCCTTGGAGTTTGAGAGACATTCAAAAGTCACAGCTCCTTGAAGGCAGAGTCATCAGCTCAAATTGTCAGGATGAAGACTAACCTTGTATTAACTCCAAGCCGAGGCTGACCTATATGTGGTTCTTCATCTGAGATGGGAATTAGCAAGAACCTAAGTTATTTGAGGGAGGGGGTGAGATGTAGGATGGAAGGCCTCAGACCTTTCAAGAATAAAACCAATCAACTGTGGAAAAGGAGGACTATCCATAGATAATATTCAACATTCCACTCTGAACTGACAGTTACATCTGAGAAAAAGGAGCATCAGGCCAGTTGACTTGCTCATAAGGTGGAAGCAACATACCTTTCCCCCTCCTCCAAACTAAAGGAACACACCCTTTGTTTTGTCTCACTTGTCTGGTCCTTCAGCTGCTCGACTCATCCAGAACATGGATCCCACTACCGAGCCTTGTTCCGACTTTTTCAAATATGCCTGTGGAGGCTGGTTGAAACGCCATGTCATTCCTGAGACCAGCTCCCGCTACAGTAACTTTGACATTTTAAGAGATGAACTAGAAGTCATTTTGAAAGGTTAGTGAAGTTTGTGTCTGTGCATCCAAGATTTCTCTCTTAATTTATCCATATTTAAAGATACAACTCTTGGCCTTTATGGGGAACATGCGCAGGATTAAAGTTGTAATCCCTCCAAGTTTGGTGGAACCACCACTTAGTCATGCTGAGGGTGGTAGACACTGAAATGGATATGTTGGCATCTCTTAGCATTCCTCTTTCATTTGTAGCTACACAAACAATAACCCTATTATTTCTAGAGGTGGCATCTTTATGCCAATATACAGAAGAAGAAATTAAGTGATTTCCACTAACCACCACCTCCCTAGTTTTCCCACCCCGACCCTGTGTTGACGTCACTATAAAACATCTAAAGCCTTAACACACTCTCCCTGGGAATTTGAAAGAGTCATATCTAGTGTCCACTATCCTCTATCCTTTGTTCTCCTCTAGAAGTTACTTTGTAGAACAACGAGTTTCGCTATTTTCTGACATCCCAACAAGGAGAACAATCCGTTCAATGTATTGGGGGCCTGAACAGTAAAATCATACCAAGAGAATTGTTTCCATCCATCAGGAGGACTATCATATTAAATTCCAAATTCCTCTGTATTATTATCATTATATTTTTATTTCAGTGTGAAACCAAAGTAACTTATCTGTGGCAGAGCAATACACATCACTGTTCACACACACACAGACACACACACACACACACACGCACACACACGCACACATGCACACGATAATCTAGTTGAAAACACCTTCATGTAACTCCGCCAATGAAACTAACTCCCAGTCCTGCACTAGGAATAATGATTAGGAAAGGGGGCTGGTTTTCCCCTGTAGGGTTTTGGCAGGGGAACGGGGTGAACATACATACAAAGAAGCAAGTTTGTTACTGAACCTGTGTTGAAAATGTTCATTACAGCTGCCAGTGAGCGATTGTATTCATGCATTTTATTAACTGCCCCATTTCAGATGTCCTTCAGGAACCCAAATCTGATGATATAGCAGCAGTGCAGAAAGCAAAAACATTGTACAGATCGTGCATAAATGAATGTAAGTGCTCCACACTCTATTTCATCAAGAGTGTGTCAAAATATGCATAGACTTCTTAATACATTTATTTTCATTGCTTTCTAAAGCTATTATTGATAGCAGAGGTGGCGGACCTCTACTCAAAGTGTTACCAGATATATATGAATGGCCAGTAGCCACGGAAGACTGGGAGCAAGTGTATGGTAAGGCAGCGTTCCTTCTTCGTTTGAAAAAATTTCCAATAAAAATCTATGTTATTATTATGCTGTGTATCATGTTACTGCACTGAAGCTTCTAAAGATGTACTTTACCTTTCATTGCTTTAGGTACTTCTTGGACAGCTGAGAAGGCTATGGCACAACTGAATGCTAAATATGGGAAAAAAGTCATTATTAATTTTTTTGTTGGCACTGATGATAAAAACTCTTCAAAATATATAATTCATGTAAGTTTGCATGGCTGTCAGCCAAAGTTATCTTTAAATTGTAATAAAACTTCCACACACGTTACTGTTATTAATACTTAGAAATAACGCCCATTCTCATTTGAATTGCATGGTCAAGGAGGTAATACATTGATGCTCCATCTCTGATATCTGGATTCCCCAGTATATTTTGAAAATGTTTTCTTCATGCTGGGTTATAGACATTCATCTCTCCTTTTTGCTTCCATTTTTAAAACACTTCTCCTTTCTTTTTTTTTTTTTTTTTTCTGTTTTTTTTTTTTTTTTTTTTTAAATTAAATCTTTATTGTTCAGATTATTACATTTGTTCCTCTTTTTTCCCCCCATAACTCCCCTCCTTCCAGCTCCCACCCCACCCTCCACCCTCACTCCCCACCCACTGTGTTCATCCATAGGTGCATGATTTTTGTCCAGTCACTTCCCGCATCTCCCACACCCCTTTTTCCCCCAAGAATAGTCAGTCTATTCCCTTTCGATGTCCCTGATTCTATTATAATCACCAGTTCATTCTGTACATCAGGTTATTTATTCACTTGATTCTTAGATTCATTTGTTGATAGATGCATGTTTGTTGTTCATAATTTGTATCTTTACCTTTTTCTTCTTCTTCCTCTTCTTAAAGGATACCTTTCAGCATTTCATATAATACTGGTTTGGCGGTGATGAACTCCTTTAGCTTTTCCTTATCTGTGAAGCTCTTTATCTGACCTTCAATTCTGAATGATAGCTTTGCTGGATAAAGTAATCTTGGTTGTAGGTTCTTGGTATTCAGCACTTTGAATATTTCTTGCCATTCCCTTCTGGCCTGCAAAGTTTCTGTTGAGAAATCAGCTGACAGTCGTATGGGTATTCCCTTGTAGGTAATTGAGCCTCTTTCTCTTGCTGCTTTTAAGATTTTCTCTTTGTCTTTTGCTCTTGGCATTTTAATGATGATGTGTCTTGGTGTGGTCCTCTTTGGATTCCTTTTGTTTGGGGTTCTCTGCGCTTCTTGGACCTGTAAGTCCATTTCTTTCACCAGGTGGGGGAAGTTTTCTGCCATTATTTCTTGAAATAGGTTTTCAATATCTTGCTGTCTCTCATCTTCTGGGACTCCAATGACTCTGATATTAGACCGCTTAAAACTGTCCCTGAGGCTCCTTACACTATCTTCACACTTTCGGATTCTTTTTTCATTTTGCTTTTCCAATTGGGTGTTTTTTGTCGAATCTTTTGTTTGATTATTGTACTCCTCTGGTCTGCTATTGGGTATAATATTCTTTATTTCAGTCCGTGTATGCTTACTTTCTAATTTCTTTATCGTAGCATCGAGGGTCTCATTAGTTTTCGTGAGGCTCTGCACAAATTTATGGCAAGCCCTCAAAATTGCGATTCTTAGCTCCATATCCTCCATTTCTGTCATGTTTTTTTGTCTCCGCATCTTTTATGCTTTCTTGGTGCACCCCCTTGTGGTCTCTGTGCGCAGTCTTGTTCTAGCCAAGCCTTAATTGTTGTAGTTAACACTAGAGGGATTTGACCCCCAGGTCGACTGGCTGTGGAAATCAGCTGTGTGGAAAACGTCTGCCTTCTGGGGAGGTGCTAGTCCAGCCTTTGCCTGAGGCGATCGGCAAATGGCTGTGCGCAGGCTTTGGGCGGGGCGGGATCAACAGGGCGGGTGGAGGGAGCAGTTATGGCCACGCTCAGTCCCGTTCCCAGAGGCTCTGCTTCTCAGAACCCCGGCAGCCGCTGCAAACCTCAGAGAGAAAGCTGCCCTCAGGTTCCAACTGATGCCGGATAATCCCGCTTCTCCCGTTTGAGTCTGGGTCCCTAGAGACTCGCCCGGATCTGGAGCCCAGAGTCTGAGACTCACTCCCGACAGAAAACGACAACCGCGCCCTCAGCCACCAGCCCGCTTTGCGCGCGCACCTCGGTACCTTTGTATTTTCCACACTGCGCCGCCTCTGAGCCTCGATTTGCTGTTCTCTTTCCTTCTAGTTGTAGAGTCTCTCTTCAGCCAGCCTTCCTGTGGTTCTGGGTGATGTCCGTTCAGTCTTTTAGTTGTATTTTTGAAATGGTTGTTTGCGGCAGTGGTCTCCGGTGTTTACCTACGCCGCCATCTTGGTCTCCCCCAACACTTCTCCTTTCATAAAATAAATAAGAAATGAAAATCTTTAGGCTCCTCCTACTCAGAAAAAGCACCTGGTTTCTCTGTATGTTCACCAGTGTGGTCTGGTTTACATAGTTTTGCAGGTCTGGAAACCAGATTTCCTAATTGCTTTTAAAAAAGAACATAGAGAAGGGATTTTGAACACAATGTGGTTCTCGCTAAAGATTATCTATACTTTTTTCTCAATTAAGGTAAATAAGATGCCATTCTTTCCAGATGGCTTTGTTAGATTTTTAAAAATTGAATTTACTGGGGTGACATTGGTTAATAAAATTATACAGGTTTCAGGTGTACAATTTTATATCTCATCTGTACATTGTGTTGTGTGCTCACCAGCCCAAGTCCCTCCTCTACCTGCCCTCACTCCCCACTCCCCTTTCCTTCTGGATTTTTAAAAAATATATTTTTATTGATTTCAGAAAATAAGGGAGAGGGGGAGAGAGATAGAAACATCAATGACAAGAGAGAATCATTGATCGGCTGCGTCCTGCACACCCCCAACTGGTTATTAAGCCTGCAACCTGGGCATATGCTCTTGACTGGAATCGAACCTGGGACCCTTCAGTCCACAGGCCAATGCTCTATCCACTGAGCCAAACCAGCTAGGGCTGGATTTTTATTTTTTTTTAATGTAAGCCATTCAATTAGGTTTATCTAAGGTGTCACTTAAAATGGGATTTATACTTAATGAGTGTGTTTGGAACAGACTGAAAAATTTATAAAGCTTTTCTTTTGTCTCCTATAACATAACCTAACTCAAAAGTTGCAGGTCACAGAATCATATTTATGTCACTATTGCATAAATATTCATGGTTATTTGTTAAAGTCACGAAAGATATTTAATCTGACTCTCTTTTCTCTTTGGGCTCTCAAATGTCAGTATCCTGCATGGTCATTATAAGAACATTTTAAAAAGTATATATTTTATTGATTTTTTTTTAAAGACAGAGGAAGGGAGGGAGATAGAAATATCAATGAGAGAGAAACATCATCGATAAGCTGCCTCCTCCATGCCCCCCAAAGTGCATCTGGAAATCAAACCAGTGGCCTCTTGGTTCCTGGCTGGACGCTCAACCGCTGAGCTACACCAGCTGGGCGTGAGGGCTTTTTTTAAGGAGGATCAGAAGGTTGGAGAAGGAGCAGGGCCCTTCTTCTGGATATGTGTTTTGGCTCTTTCCATCCAGCCCTTTGGGTGATGTTTCTTTTGTGCTGAATTGGCTCTTCCTGCGAGGATTCTCACTTTAACCCATCAATGCTCTGGATGGGCCCTGTATCCACCTTTTTTTCTTTTTTTTTAAATCTTCAATGGCTCAAAATATTTTATTATTAATAATAAACCAATAAATATTTATCCATGATTGATAATGTCAAACTCAGTTTAGTTGATCATTGAAGACATTTCACTCAAAAGCGTCCCTTGTACCCACCTTCTTACCATGCAGTGCATAGGAAGCGCTCTCACAGAGCTGCGAGTGTGTCCAGGTAGCGCTCTCACAGGGTATGAAGATGGACTGAACACCACAGAGCACACCTGAGTTTGTCTTTTATACACTTAGCTCTCAGCGGCGTCTGTTGACGTCCAGAGCAGAGCAGCTTTGGAGAGAACCAAGGAGGTGTCTCCTCCATTCCCCTACCCGTGGTCGGCAAACTGCTGCTCGTGAGCCACATGCGCTCTTTGGCCCCTTGAGTGTGGCTCTTCCTAAGCCTTAGGAGGACCCTAATTAAGTTAATAACAATGTACCTACTTATATAGTTTAAGTTTAAAAAATTTGGCTCTCAAAAGAAATTTCAGTCGTTGTACTGTTGATATTTGGCTCTGTTGACTGGTGAATTTGCCGACCACTGCCTAGGCCATAGGATCTCAAAAAAGAAAAAAAAAATCTCTGGCAAGATTACAGTAGCTAAAAATGTTCTAGACTTACCATAGAGATTTCCTACCTTTCCCACCTTTTATTTTTATTCCATCTCATTTAAGGGCTGGGGTAGAAGAGAACGTTCCCCAGGCACACATGTTAGAATCTCAGGAAGTAGAATGGCCTGTAAATGTGTTATTTAGAAGCTCCTCTCTCCTGGGTTCTGACATGTTTTTGTCCACCTGCACCTTCTGTTCTGTGTTAAAATCCTTACGAGTATATTTTCTGTTCAAGTTTTTCTTTGTTTTTCCCCCTCAATTATCTGCAGCACAATCTTCCAGATTATCTATCAGCCATCAGTTTAATACTTTGACATAGTGTGAAAACCATTTCCTAATTATGTGTTCACTCAGTGTGTGATTGTTACCCTTATAAACAGCAAGAACACTGCGGTCTTGTTCTATATCTACTGAATGGTTTATATTTATATTTTGTGTATTTTTTATAGGTTGACCAACCTCGACTTGGCCTCCCCTCCAGGGACTATTATGAATGCACTGGATTATATAAAGAGGTAAAAAACAAAACAAACAAACAAACAAATAAAAACACACACACAAAAAAGCAATTAACAAAATAAATCTACAGAATCATCTGGTGTAAACTTACAAATAATGAAAAAGACTAAGGCCAAGTGTATGTTCTTTATGTTCTTCACTCTGGACAGACACTTAAAATCAGACACAATCATGAGCTCCCTTTGATAGAATGAATATTCTCAGCAGAATGAAGTTGTTTTAAGAAACAAAGAAACTTGTGTCTTGATTTTCAGCATTTGTCTATGACCCATTTTGAAAAGTCAATTTCAAATGCTTTAATTCCCCTATAAATTGGATCATTTGCAAAATGAACAGATCAGTCAGGGTCTAGGCCAGCCGTGGGCAAACTACGGCCCGCAGGCCGGATCCAGCCCATTTGAAATGAATAAAACTAAAAAAAAAAAAAAGACCGTACCCTTTTATGTAATGATGTTTACTTTGAATTAATATTAGTTCACACAAACACTCCATCCATGCTTTTGTTCCGGCCTTCCGGTCCAGTTTAAGAACCCATTGTGGCCCTCGAGTCAAAAAGTTTGCCCACCCCTGGTCTAGGCAGTGGTTGGCAAACTGCGGCTCGTGAGCCACATGCGGCTCTTTGGCCCCTTGAGTGTGGCTCTTCCACAAAATACCATGTGCGGGCGCGCACATACAGTGTGATTGAATCTTCGTGGCCCATGCGCAGAAATCAGTATTTTGTGGAAGAGCCACACTCAAGGGGCCAAAGAGCTGCATGTGGCTTGTGAGCCGCAGTTTGCCGACCACTGGTCTAGGGCAATATCAATGAGGACTGAAGCATGGTCCGCTATGAGAACATCCGTGGCACCTTTCCAGAGCCTTCTGATTTGACTTTCAGTGCACTAGCTAGGGCACTGGGATCAGACGAACTTTTGCAGCCACCTTCTGACTCTGCCATTGGTCAGCCAGCCAAGGGGCGTCATACTCCATAGAACTGATGGATGCTCTAGGGTGCTTCTCTCATCCCCCAGCCTTACCTCCCTCAGGCTGACGTTTATGCTCTCTTTTTTATTGATGTAAAGGAACAACAGAAGACAACAAGGCAATGTGACATATTATTAGATATTTTGGAAAGATGTTGGTTCTATATATAATGTCTTCATAATTATTTTGTAGCTCAGAAGTAAGTTAACTTTACCTTTGATGATCACAGTGTAGTGATGTGGCTGAAATGAGCCCCTAGTCAAAATTATTAGCTAAATATGTTTATGCTAAACATTTATTTTGTGTAATTTAGTTCAAATAACATGGAATAAATTCACTGTAAGGTATCTTTTTGAATGGCTACACAATATCGAAATGAAGGAAAAGATATAAAAGGCCACACTTAATAGCATCATCATGTGCGTGTGGGATTTGAGTTCATTGCAATCTAGTTACTGTGTGGGTTGCAGCTATTGGCTTTCTAAGCTGTCCAGATGCTTCCTATTGCAGAGTTGAGGGTGATTGAGGAATTTTGGCTCATTTTACTACACTTCCATCATCATCAACTGGGATGTTTTTCATATTTAGAATTGTGTCATAAAAACATGTCAAATTTTTTTTCATCCTAAAAATATACATTTTTATATTAAACGTTTCTGGCAGTCAGTGTATACATCTGATGTGGTACATGCATTCTGTTGTTATTCCAAAATGCAGTTGTTAAGATGATGGCGTATTTGTGCATCTCACATTCAATATTATGTCATAATTGAGAGCAGGTTACAAATTGGCAGGCATAGGCTTGAGTCTGATATAGAGGCATTTTTGTTTAACCTGCAGTTCTTTGTTTGTTTGTTTTTTATTTGGATTAGTTTCTAATACTTTAAAATGTTAGAAGATTTGACTTGAGAATCCAGATTTCTTGATAAATTAGTAGAATTCGAAACCCTAGGCCTCATTGCCATGTGGCAGCAGTTAAACCCCTTTAGGTAGGTCACTTGTTTTCTAGGTTTGAGCCGTTCTCACCTATATGATTCATTGACTTATGTTGGCTTCCTGGTCCGTAGATGTTTGAGTTTGTAAATTAGTTGGGTCCTGGCTAAGTTTCAGTAACAAAGAGACCTGAAAATACTGGAGCTCAAACAAGAGAGAAGTTTATTTCTATTTCTTGTTAAAGTCCAAAGGTAGGCAGAAAGTCTAGGTGAGGTAGGAAGCTCTATTCCATGTGAATGGCCAGCAACATAGCTTCCTTTGATCTTTGACTTCGATAGTGTTGTATATGAGTCTAACTGGTCAAGGTTGATTCATCAGTGCCTGGTTCACATTTCAGGCCACAGGGAAAAGAAAAGGAGATTTGTAGACAAATGATTTCTTTTTTTTGTAAGTGATGCAGACGTTGTATTCATTCCATTGATTAGGACATTGTCATGTGGCCACAACTAAATTTTAAGCAGACTGGGAAATGTAGTCTTAAGCTGGGTAGACATGCATATGTGCCTTATTAAAATTCAGTTTGGGGGAGGAAGGTTCTATTACTAAAAAGAAGCAATCTCTACCACAGTTTGCGAAATACTACTAGTATATTTGTAGTCAAATAACAGAGTAGGGATCAAATCTAGGAACAATAATATATATTATGTTTATAGAGTTGATGAGCGAGACATCTAAAACTCAGAGGGTTATCCCAGAACACTCAGCAAAACAGTAGTAGAGCCCCAGGTAGAATTTTTGTCCTTATCTATTGCTCCTTCCATTGCATCTTTCCAACTTCATAAGAGTATTCCTTCTATAGCACATGGTTTTCTGTAGACATTTTTACTTAATATCTTTTTTTTTCTAGAAAACCATAAACTTAGAGGGAGCAGTGTCATATATCACTTATCCGTGGCTTTAGTCCCAGTATCCAGCTCAGTTTCTGGTCCTTAGTAATTATCAAATAAATATTGTGGGTCAGTAGATGAATGGTTGAGGGGGAAGATGGAAAGGAAGAGAGGAAAGAAAAAGAAAAGAGAAGAACCCAGTTTCATTAGGGGTCCTTCCTAGTTCCTTACCTTGATTCTTAAGGATGTGTAAACTCTAGAGCATCCATAGCTCATAGAATACACTTCCTGAGCATCTTGTAAACATCTTACAAACCATGTATCCTTTCATCTTTTCAAACTCTGCTACAGTCACTTTGACTGAGATATTTACACATTCAGTGAGCCTCATACTTTTGCATTATTTTATTGAAAAGAACCAACAGTTTTGAAGAATGACATGAGGTTGCCAACATTTTCTTTTACTAAGAAAGGTGCTGTCTTTGACTAGAGAAGCCTGGCTTCTTTGCCTTAGCCAATGATTCTCAAACTATGGTGTGGAGTCTGGGTGTGCAGATATGCCTCGGGAGCTAGAGATAAGGGAGGGTCATACCCCATCTTTAATCCAAAGCACCCTCATCAAAGATCTTTTTTTAAATCAAGTCATTACTTAATCCCATTTCCCCAGGTTCTTTTTTATCCTTCCTTCTGGGATATCCAGCTCATCTGGAGAACCATCTTCCATAGTTCTAAAACTTCATATAAACAATGAAAATAGCACCCACAATTACAAGAAAGCCCATTTCACTTCACAGAGCATTTGTTCACTTCTGATACCTTAGGAATGGAATTTTTGTGTTGTGATATGGCATTTAAACCATATCACAGCACAAGTAAAATACCTTGTTTCGTGACACTACTAAATAATGAAAGTAGGTAATGCATTTTTTTTTCAAGAACTATATTGCGCCTCCTTCCTTTAAAACAAAGCTTACTTTACTCTTGTTAAAAGGCCTTTCACACTTATTTTGTGCTGTTATTCTGGCAGTTTTAAATGGTATATTTTGAGAAATGCATGTTGTGTCCCTCTGGTTATTGTTCTAAACTTAAATACCTCAGTTCCCTTTTCGTTTTCTGTACTTTACCTCTCACTTACAGAGGAAACATGCCCTAAGGCAATAGAAACCCAAAGATTTATATTCTTATAATTTTTACATGACAGAATCGTATATTTTCTTTAAATAATGAAGGTTACTCAGGCACAGACTCTAAGAGCCAAATGGGACATTAGAGGATTTAGTCCAACTCCTCATTTTACAAATGAGGGATCAGAGACCCAAAAAGTAAAATGACTTGCTTAAAGGTCATACATTAGAAGAGCGAGGAACATTCATTGTAAGCAGTAAAACCTACTCTGATGAACTTAAATTTTGTAAAAAAAAAAAAAATGTTTTTGTTTGTCTCACTTGACTGTAAAGCTCTAGGGATAAATCAGGCATGGTAGGTGCAGGGGTTCAATTAAGTCATCTTATCTCTTTCTTTATTCTCAAGGTTCTATTTTCTTTTGCGTTGGCTTCTTGCTCTAGAACTCTGTCTCCATGTGGCATCAAAAGGTAACCATTGGTAGCTTCACAATCCAGAAAAAGAGAAATCCCATCTCTCCTTATGTCTATCAAATTCTGAGAAAAGGACCTCGATTGACCCTATCTGAGACATCTGCTCTTCAACCAGCCACTGTGTCCAGGAAACTGAGTTAACTAGTTGATAATGTCAACTAATCTCCATGACTCAGGAAGGGAGACCCTTGATTGACAGTCCTGCTAACAGGAAACAGAATAGAGGTTCTGTTATAAGAAGATAGAGGAGAAATAGCTACTGTAGCCTACCTTACCATCTTCCTGTTTCTCAGTTCTCAATCTAGCTTTCCTTCCAGTCAGTGCTATTCTACAAAAACAGCCGAGAGCAAATCTCATTCAGCTCATGTGCATGACATACGTTGCCAAACAAGACTAGATAAACACTATTTTATTCCAGAGACTTATAATCTAAAATTGTTAACTCAGTGTTGTATTAGGCAGAAGGCTGTACAAATACATACACTAAAAATTGACATGTCTTACCAGTTTGGTTTATCTGAGTGGCTCTTCTTGTGTGAAGCTTTCTTTCCCCGGAAATAACTAGAACTTTCTAAATGTCATGGCAAAGGAACTGATCTCAAAATGGGTTCATTGAGGACCCTCTCATGCTGTCCTCTCTTGTTAAAGAGGTAGACACCTGATTTATGAGGTATTCTGATTATCTGAAGATGACTCAATGCCACACTACTATCTTAAAGGCTTTAAGTAATGAGATTGAAACAGTCCCCCTGGGGATCGAGCCCGCCACCAGGCCATGTACCCCACACCGGGAATCAAATAGTGACCTCCTGGTTCATAGTGTTTTATTTTTAAAAGAAGAGTTGCATAGATATTTAGGTGGGTTTCTTTTTCACTGAATTCACTATATCAAAGCTTGAACAAGGTTGTCTTAGGACTCAAAAAAGATAGCCAACTCTAGCCCTTGTCCTAATAACTAATTCCTCTCACTGATACACACACAAAAACTGAATTTCAGTTTTAAAAATAGTCTGGCCAGTGTATTATTTAAATTTTACAATGTGTCAATTACTTTTCCCTCAAATCATGACAATTATAGTCACTTGGCATTTTATGTATCTATAAGTATCTCGAGGGAGGAAATTAAATCCTTAAGGTAGAATCATATCTTGTAGAAAGGATTTAACAGCAGCAGTAAGCCTGCGTCCTGACAGCTCCTATATAAATTTGGAAGCTGGAAAAGATAATCAAGATATTAAGACATGCTGCAATCATTCACATTGGAATAGTTGCCAAGTAATGAAGTTCATTAAAGGAAGTAGCGCATTCCATGTAGCTGTATTAAATATTTAAGCATCACAGAAGCCAGTGCTTCCATCTATGCTTATCTTAGGCCAAGTTCCATAGTCTTTTTAAAAATATATATTTTAATTGATTTCAGAGAGGAAGGAAGAGGGAGAGAGAGATAGAAACATCAATGGTCAGAGAGAATCATTGATCAGCTGCCTCTTGCATGCCCCACACTGGGGATTGAGCCTGCAACCCGGGCATATGCCTTGACCAGGAATTGAACCGTGACCTCCTGGTTAATAGGTCAAGGATCAACCACTGAGACACACTGTCCGGGCCCATAGTCTTTAGATACATCTATAAGAATGAAGTTACTGGAGTAGAATCAGTTTGCAGAATCAGCAAAGTGCAAGAGAGCATTCTTGTTATTATTTTCTTACTTGATTAACAAAAAAAATCCCATAGAGTGAAAACCAATCTCAGTAGGTTGATATTGAAAAGTTCAAATTACCATTTTGTTCATAGTCAGTAGCAATTTCCTGATGAATACAGATGAATTTATATGATTTGAAATACAGTTAATTACAAAACATGGCATGCTTAGATTTTGGAATAGTTGGTCCCATTAGGTGTTAACTCAGACATATTTGTTTATTTCAAAGTGAAACAAGAATTCTGATTACCTTTGAGTAGGAAAAGAATGGAGTTCACAAGAATTCACATAAAAACATTCTATTATCCTGTACCTTAGTGATTAGATTTTAACACAGACTCACAGCTGAGTCTGTATTAAAAATCTAATACTTTGTTTTATTGAGTGTCCAATCCATAGACAATGCTAGCTAGACATCCCAGCATCACGAGGTATCCATGGAAAAGAGAGCCCTCTCCCCAAGGAATTCTGATTACCTTTGCTTAGCGTTTAATAAAGGTCATGGAATGCCAGTATCTAAACCTTACTTAAAAGTGTCCTCTTGACTTTCAAATTGATAATAACTGTACATTTTGCTGAGGTTCTTGCTTGATAATATGTTTTCATTTCTCCATGAGTTTTATGTTTAATCCTCTTAATGAGTCACTGTAATTCAGATGAATATAACATAGCCCTATCACTGATAATAAGTGAGAAGGGACATAAAACTGTGAAAGTGTTAAACACTGGATAGCCTTCCTTTGTATCTACCCTGTGAACAGGTAGTAGAGGAATAGCAGTGCCCATCAATCCAAATTGTGTGGCTTCTGCAATCTTGGTTGTTTGTCATCCAGCTAGTGCTGGGAACTTGGGTTTTGAGAGAATTTTCATGAGGTGGGATCATCATTTATTTTACTTGCTGATAGATAAATAATGGCTAAATGGCAATGGGTTGAGATTTATGAAAGTGGCATTCAATTTCCTAGAGTTAATGCCACTCTGAACTTGAAGAAGGCATTGATATATTCTATAAAAGTTTGATAATTTAACTAGTTTACCTTCACAAAGTTAAAATGTATGTGAAAGATAAAATGCAAAGAACTTGGATTCTTAGAAGAAAGCTGATATTCAAATCTATGGAATCTTATAAATTTCATAGTAATGGGAGCCAACTATGGAATTAACTAAAACCCACAGGTTTATGTTGGAGGAGCTCATGAGAACACAGTCTCATTTTAAAAAAGAAATACTGGTTGGCCAGAGGAAACAGATATAAAGGTATAAAGATATCCTGATAATATTAATATGAATTTGTGGCCATCTCTTCATGAATAGCTATATATATGGCACATTGACTTTCTAAGAATCCATGCAGGTCATTTCTTTTAGAATGTAGGAAAGCGTATCTATTTTATTGTGCTTTATCTGTTACCGGAAATTAATATTGAATGGGAAATAAAATTTTACATTAAAGCACTGTGATGTATATTTAGAAAGTTTGCCAGCAATTTACTGTTATTTGTTTCTTGCAGACTTGTACAGCATATGTGGATTTTATGATTTCTGTGGCCAAATTGATACGTCAGGAAAGAGGACTGCCCATAGATGAAAACAAGCTTTCTCTGGAAATGAATAAAGTTATGGAATTGGAAAAAGAAATTGCCAATGTAAAACACATTATCTCTGATACACTGAATAACATTAACTACTTTTTCTTTTTTTTCCCTCTCTATTATATTTTAAGGGTGAAAGGTACAACTCTTTAACCAAGTGATAAAAATACATAGCTTAGCAAAGGATCATTAACTTTAAGAGGACCTTTGAAACTGTAAAATTTTATAGTAAACTGGGTTTCCAACATCCAGGAGACATACTAAGTTTAACAAATATTAAACTAGGTACATTTAATTACCTATTATACGTGGATTATACCAAAATTCTAACTACAGCCAAACTGTTGTTGAGATGTCCTTGAGACTCAAGACACACTTGATCGCTAACTGTTGAGTAAAGCTGTTTTAGTCTTGATAGGCACAATTTTTCTTAAAAAAAAAAAATAGTGATTAAAGAGATTACCTCTATCCCTTGGCTAAGAAATATTAGCCCCTGAACATGGCTGCATGACTGTGTGATGTCACCGAGTTCAGACTGCCAGGCTGCTCAGCTCAGGAGGGGAGATCTGGCAGGAAGAGTTTACCAGCAGAGCCCCAGGGTATATTCATGAATTTCCTCTAGTGGCAGGTGAACTCTTAGAGTCTGAGTTTGCATTTTCTTGTCTGACTGGGTCTGTAGTCTCAAGTGAGTGAATTCTGTTGGAGCAACATCAAGGTAATTGATTGAACCCAAGTTTGGTTTCAGTCTAGGCTCCACAGAGCTTTTGCTGACATAGCAAACAACAGCCTGCTCTCCTACATCCCATTGACTTGACACTGCCATCAGAATCTTGAAGACTGGAGATCTTTGAGGACAATTTTAGCTTTCCTAGGGCCACATGAAACCAAAAACCTCCAGTCAGAGCCAGACTTTGCTTGGAGCTACAGCAGGATGAATGGAAGTTGAATGGGTTGCACGTGGCTCTGTGTTGAACACAGAATTATTAGAGAACAGTTTATTGCCCTAGGTTTTTACCACTTGAACCTTCCCAGACCATGCTCTCCTTGGATCAGTCTCAGCTCTTTAATAGTTGGATCTCAGAATTATTTGTGTCTATATTTTCTCTCTTCTCTTAGACTCTGAGGTCTGGGTGGTACCTTAGTCACCTTTGAATCACCTGTGTATCTCTAACCGTGTCCAGCTTATTATTGCATGCGGGAGATGTTCAATAAATAATTTTGAAAATAAAGGCATAAATAAGTGACCTAAAGGGGAAATGGGAACCATTGTCTCTGAGAAACAATTCCCAGTTTAATTCATTTCAGCCACTAGCTGGGTGGGGGTGGTGGGGATAAAGGGGTTGTCATTGCATTTCTTTCTCTCCTTTTTTTTGTGATTCAGTGGGAAAAAGTAAAGCTAGATATGGTTGAGTATAGAGCAGTAAACTGCTTGGGCATTATGGGAGCATAGTCACAAAAGTACAAAGTGCTAGCATTCCTCAGATACCTGGCAACCTAAACATGAGTTTTCTCTGTTTTATTTGCTTTAAATTCTTGCAGAAACCATTGTGAAGTGGGTTTTTTTCCTGTCTGAATTATAACTTGGACACTGAATAATAGTAGTGGTGGTGAAGGGGGAGACAGAATTTGCACGATAAATTGGAGATGACTATATTCAAAAAAAATTATTATAATGTGAAACAGACACAACCGAGCTGGCCATTAACCACAGATGGAAGCAGGCCACATATTGCTTATGTGGCTTGGCCATTTTCAAAAATATAAAAATATTAAAATATATAAAAAAATATATAAAAAATATAAAAATATTTTTGAGAACTTTTATATTCAATACTACAGCCAAATCTTGATAATTGTTACTGAAAATATTTAAAATCTCTTAAATTTCACTTTCCTTTTTGATATGACAAAGTAAATTACAAAATAAGTATAGAGTGGAACTTCAAGTATATTTACCTATCCCAGTGGTCGGCAAACTCATTAGTCAACAGAGCCAAATATCAACAGTACAACGATTGAAATTTTTTTTGAGAGCCAAATTTTTTAAACTTAAACTATATAGGTAGGTACATTGTTATTAACTTAATTAGGGTACTCCTAAAGCTTAGGAAGAGCCACACTCAAGGGGCCAAAGAGCCGCATGTGGCTCTCGAGCCGCAGTTAGCTGACCACGGACCTATCCCATATTCCTTTTTTCCTTAAATATAATGTTTTTCTAAAAAATTCTTAGTTCTAAAATAATGATCAAAATTTAAATCCATAGGCTTCAGCTAAACCTGAAGATCGAAATGATCCAATGCTTCTTTATAACAAGATGAAATTATCCCAGGTCCAAAATAACTTTTCATTAGAGATCAATGGGAAGGTAAGTAGCAAGTTTTATGTACTCTCTTATTGTGCCATTTCTAAAACAACATTGAAATACAGTTTCTTAAACTTCAATGATTTCTTACTTATTGAAGTAAATTGAACATTAAATGAATTTAGATGACACTGACCATCTGACTTCATGACAGGACCAGGAAAAAAAAACCTATTTGAAACTATTATATTTATATTTAGTTAGAGGTGATTTTAAAAGTAAAAGTACTTTTTCAAGGCAGCTATGCAATAATGGTGGGAATGATCATAGAAAAGGGTTTGGAAAATATTAAACTGAAAATCCTTCAAAAAGACCATTATATAGCCATCAGAGTTGGACAGTCAGATAATAAAAGCATTTAATTTGTTTTTAGCTCCTAAAAAGATTAATTTATTCATAGAATCTGCTATGTTCTCATCAAGGCATCTATGAGGTGTTCAGAGCAATAATGGAGAAATAGAACACAAGAAATAAGAAAACTCTGTCTCATAGATTCCATTTATAAGCAGCAATTGACATCTTTTTGCTTAGTTGTAATTCATTAGCTAGTATGTAATTATCTCTTTGGGAGGCCATTCATGTGTATTTGTGTATTAGTTGTGGCACACAATCAGGAAATAAAACAACATGCATGGGAAAATCTGCAAATGACTACATTCAGTGATGGATTTGCCTTGGCAATAATTATAATAAAAAGGGACTTTTAAAAAGCATAACCTTTCCAGTTAGGAATTTCTCACAGAGCTTTTTAAATTGAATTTATTGGGGGTGACACTGGTTAACAAAATATACAGGTTTCAGATGCACAATTCTATAACACATTATCTACACACTGTATTGTGTGTTCACCACCCCAAGCCAAGTCTGTCCTTCACCATTTATTTCCCCTATACCCTCCTCCACCTCCCTCACGCCCTCTCCCCGGGACAACCACCACATTGTTGTCCGTGTCCATGAGTTTTGTTCTCTTTTTTTCCCCATTTTTGCTCAATCCCTCTACCTCTCCCCCGCAGCCCTGCCCCCCAGTCACCCTCCCCTCTCCAACAGCTGTCAGCCTGCTTTCTATCTATGAGTCTGTCTCTAGCTTGCTTGTTAGACCACTTTGTTCATTAGATCTCACATATGAGTGAAATCATATGATATTGTCTTTCTCTGGCTTATTTCACTTACCATAATGCTCTCCAGATCCACCCATGCTGTAAAGTGCCTAATAAGTATGTTTTGAAAGAATGATCCAAACCACCAAAGGAAATCAAGAAAAGAACATCACACTTCATACTTAGAAAGCGACCAGCGTATAATATACTTATCTGTATAACTATAGAGCCTAAACTATTGGTAATTGTAAACATTCTTAAGCACTGAAATGTGGCATTTCAGCAAGATGTGCATGATCTCCACTTCTGCTGTTTTTCCTTATATCCACTGATGGTTGAAAAACCAAAATTCCCATTTTAAAAAGACAAGCTTCCATCTTTTGGCAACTCTGAAGAGTAAAACTGCATGCCTATGGGCCTTATATTGACAGTGTTCTGTTTGGCTTCATTGGACCCTCTGTGGTGCATCTATAACTTCATTGAACCTCTGCTATAACTAATGTGCTTTCATTTACTGCAGGATCTTCACAGAGATATATTACTGTGTTAAATGGATTATTTATTTATTTTTTTAAATATATTTTTTATTGATTTCAGAGAGGAAGGGAGAGGGAGAGAGATAGAAACATCAGTAATGAGAGAGAATCATTGATCAGCTGCCTCCTGCATCCCTCTCCCCACGTCCCCCACACCCACTGGGGATCCAGCCCAAAACCCTGGGCATGTTCCTAACCAGGAGTCAAACCGTGACCTGGTTGATGCTCAACCACTGAGTCACGACAGCTGGGTGGATTGTTTATTAAAACCCACTTTTAAAAGATAAACACTTTACACCCATTACAATTTTTGCATACATTTTAAAGCTAACATTTTCTTCTATTTTATATTGATTAGACCAAGAAGATGACACTGAGCCTAATTTCTAACTGTATTTTCTCTACACTTATAGGCTTTGCTTTTGTTCTTAAGTGGTTGGTTTAATTCTATCAAAATAATCATGCTGCCGAACTAATTTTTATTCAAAACCAATTGAAACAATTAAGGGAAAATCCCATACAAGTATCTGACTGGATGATTGTGATAATTATATTGTGCTGCAGCTGACGCCCTAACTATGTCTGACCTCTGAACATAATTGAGTATTGGATTCAAGAAGAGAAATTCATAATTACTGAATGTTTTGTGCCTGCTTTTTTCTCTAGCCATTCAGCTGGTCCAATTTCACAAATGAAATTATGTCAACTGTGGATATTAAAATTACAAGTGAGGAAGATGTGGTTGTTTATGCTCCAGAATATTTAACCAAACTTAAGCTCATTCTTACCAAATACTCTGCCAGGTAAGTATGTCAGAGTGCCCATGTCCTCAGAGTTTACATTTAATATCACTCTTTAGAAGCTTTGCAGCCTCATCTTTTTTGTTGCTGGGTGGTGGGTTTTTTTATACAGAGATCTTCAAAATTTAATGTCCTGGCGGTTCATAATGGATCTTGTAAGCAGCCTCAGCAGAACCTACAAGGAGTCCAGAAATGCTTTCCGCAAGGTGAAGATACAATCTCTCTTTTCTTAAGACTTAAAACATAAAGAGACACATGGTTATGAAGGTGCCATGTATACTGCTAGAATGTGGTGAACTTGGCCAAGAGACAAAATGCCGAATGTTGGTTATTTTGCCCATGTTTAGGCTATGATGTCTGGAAAAGCCATCATAGAAAAGCTAGTTTTTATGGTCTTTGCCATCCTATGTTTGTCTACAGTGGCATCGTGATCGAAATGCCATGGAAGGATATGCATTTGGTTATGTGAGCAGTTCATGAAACAAACATACTGGCTTGGTGTTTGTGTGGCATTAAAAACAATCGCAGAGATATCTCGATTAACTTGATTTTTCAGGTGTTCATAGCTCACTAGAGTTACACACAGATGGAGTACATTGACGTGGACAATCCACTAACACATCTACCTGGAGACAACCTTAAGGCCTTTTATTAGGCTGTACCTACATTTAAACAATCATCATTTTAGTCATGTTGTGAGGGACGAAGGCAGGAGAGATGAGAAAGGAGAAATTCTAGCAAATGGGTGGTGTCCAGTATTGATTAGTGTCATGGAAAGGAAATAACTTTCTGACTGAAATTTTGTGTTTTTACCCTTTAAAAGAAAATACAAGCACAATTTTAAGATTGAAGAATGTCAAATTGGTATTTTGCTAAATTTCCCTTACCTAAGTTAGTCCCCTTATTGGTACTTAAATTTATACACATAGATTTCTTCTAAGTGCTGGAAGTTCAGCTAAAACATTCAACAAACAGGAATGTGCCTTTTTGTATAGCAGATTTCTCTCATTACGACGTTTATTGAACATTACTTCACATTTATGTTTATGCAGCGGTAACGGCGTTATTTTTTGTTTGGGAGGGTTGTTTTTTGGGTTGCTTTTTTCCTAAAGCTGTCTAGAAGGATGTTAACTTGTAGTAGCCTGAAGTTCTACTGGGACAGGTACTGAAAATATACCTTATTTTCAGATCGTATGTAAGTAAACAATCCAATTGGATTGCATTTTATCATCGGCAAGGACAACGTGCCTTGTAAGGAGGACCAGTGAATATTGCAAGAACTTAGGAGACGTAAAGAATAGCGAGTCCTGTGAGATTTGTGTTGTGACCATGCTCCCTTGTCTTACTCCTGATCAAACACCATTTCCTTTTTCTCTCCTATAGGCCCTTTATGGCACAACATCAGAAATAGCAGCTTGGAGACGTTGTGCAAACTTTGTCAACGCGAACATGGACAGTGCAGTGGGAAGGCTTTATGTGCAAGCAGCATTTGCTGGAGACAGTAAACACGTGGTAATGTTCTCAGCACAGTACACTATCACTCACTCATTTGCATTGATGGACAATTACAATGGTCCATAATTGGGCTAAAATTTTATTAATTGTCAGGTAACCTCTGAATCATAATTGGCCATTATTTCCCAGTAAATCTCATCCTCCCTCTCTCAAGGGTCTGGTTATGTTTGTGATCCTAGTATTATTTAATCCGAAGGCAACTGTCCTTTTTCCAAAAGCAGTAGGTTCTGGAAACAGTCACATGTTCTAGTGATACAGTCATTTCTAAACTGACTAAGAATTAGGGTTTTTCTTAAAAACCTAGAAAATAAACCCAGGTTTAGTTGAAGTGTAAGAAATGTACTCTATTTTTCATTGTTACTGACATGAAAGCAATGCAGCTTGAAGATATGGTGAAATAATCTATTGAAATGCTGCTTCATGCTTTACTAAATTACAAATGGTAATAATAGGTAATATTTTATGTTAATTCTTCTTTTATGATAATGGAAACCGGTTTATTCTTAACATGATTTTTGATAAATGTATATATATATAATACCTATTTAATCATAAGTATTGATAAAAACAATGTTGCTTTAAAAATATAATTTTTCACATATACCCATTTGTTTAGGTCAGTCTGCCTATAAATTTATATTTATTAATATATTATTAAATCACATAAAGACAGATTATAGCTCTATTTTTAAATTTTAAAAAAAGTTCAATTTATCTTTATTGCTGAAAGCATTACAGATATGCCCTTTCCTCCTCCCCCCCCCCCCCCCCATTTACACTTTCCACCCTGTTCCTGCCCCTCATCTACCCAGGCTTTCACCCACTATTGTCTGTTTCAATTTGTGTTATAAAAAATTAACTAATGGCCTAAATTTGTCTTCTGTTCTTTTGGTTTGAGGTTGAGGATTTGATTACACAGATCCGGGAAGTTTTTATTCAGACTTTAGATGAGCTGACTTGGATGGATGCTGAAACAAAAAAGAGAGCTGAAGAAAAGGTAAAAAGCAAGGCAGGGCTAACTATCAAAGAAATAAATTCTTTATAAAGAAATGCCAATTTTTAAGATAATTCAGGAAAACAGATAATCAAGAATTGCTTTAAGAATTTGAATAAACACCTGATCAAAGGCAGTGAGAAAAAAAATTGCATAAAATAAAAGCAAGTTCCTTCAGAATGTAATGTTTTCAGGAACTTTTTTTTATGGATAAATTCATTTTTCTATGATTTCCATTTTTTATTTCTTTGTAATCAACTTCTAATCTCCATGTTCAGTTCAAAACTTTGAAAGATCTCTACATTTTTTAAAGAAAGACTTCAGGAAACAAGAGGAAAATCTTATGTTAGCAAGTAAAGAATGAAATGATGTTATCACTGGTTCATAATTTTTCTCCTTTTAAGAAATATACCTAAAAGGCCTCTAACAATGTCAAAAATATGCCCTCAATTTGTAATGCAAATTTCTAGCTAAATTTTTTAAAACATGCCTCCTCTTGTTTTTTATAAAACCTAGGAAGAAAAAAATACTGTATTTCTGTTCAAGCAAATGTAAGATGGTGCAATTTTTGAGTTTTATAAGGTGACCTGTCTCTTTTATTGGGACTTTTAATATTTTGCATATGAAGAAAGGTGATATTTCTAAGGAAATTTTAGGTTTAAATTTACTATGGTCATTTGTCTTGCTAACTATATAAAAATAAAAGGAACAACATGTCCTGTGACAACTGTATGTGCTTTATGAGCAGTATTCACATGCAACTTGATTATTTGTCTGTAGTTAAGGTGGCAAGAAGAACAGACCATATTTTGAACTGATAACAGAGGGAGTTCAAAAACCTAATATAATAAGAGAGTCAAGCTGCAGTGTAGTTCTGTTTTGGATTAAATCACATGAAAGGACTATGTTTTTCAGCTTCACGGAGCCCTGAGTGGGTTAGGTCTAGATTTTTAAGCCCCCTTATATTTTCATTATTCTGGCAAAGTCCTCGGAAATGTGGGCTGGATTTGCTTCATTCATGTTCTAGCTCTCTGTGACATGGTCCTGTTTGATGTAGGCAATTGAATTGTTCTAGATCATCATTTCCCAAGGTGGTGTCAGAAAACAGGTGCCAAGTTGTTCCACAAAAGAGAGTCCCCTGATCAAAAGACATCAGGAAACACTGCCTGTAGGAAGTCTTCCCTGATCTCATCTTAGTCTAGGTTACATGCTCTGAGGGTGTGATTCTATGGCATCATACATCACACTCAGAGTAAATTCTCATTTCATTGCTTATCATTGATCTTTACAGTAAGCTCTCTGGGGGGCAGAAATTTTGCCTAGCATTGAAGCCTCAGCCCCTTGCAAAGTACTGGGCTCATTGTAGACCCTTGAACATATATTGAATGAATAAAGAGACAAATTAACTCCTCCTCTTGGACACTCATAATAACCTAATTTTTACTGTAAGAAGTCCTGCAATAAAGAAGCCTGCTTAATGTTTTTGTCACAGTATTTATCCAAAGTATTTGACAATAAATTACTTTTATGCAGTAACTTTTATTTCAATAGAGTCTCTGTCCCTTAGAACACTCTTTTGGGGAAATGTGTTCTAGAAAATAAAGTGCTAATGAGAGGGGGCTGATTAATAATTTGTGGAAACCTACAAGAAAGTGGGCGTGGCCTAACTGACTTAGTGACACATATCCTGTCCCAGCCACTGGGGAAATCCTGGGCTTATGAAACAGATTGGTAACAAAACCACATCCCTTTGATGGCAAACCAAATAACTCAGAGATACAGGCTTAATTCCCCATGACAAATTTAAATTAATTAAATTATTCAAGAGCAAATGTGATATGATAGCATCAAAAGTCAGATATCTTTGAGAAAATAAAAAAATAGAAATAGCAAGTAGTAAACAAGGGGTAATCATGAAATAATAAAAATAAGTAAATAACTTTAAAATACTAAACATAAAAATTAGAAATGGCAGTAAGCAAGAGGTAAACGTGAGCTTGTATAACAAGGAAAACTCTTGTTTGCTACTTGTTTAATTAATGTCATTAATTTAACTTTGAAAAGATAGGCACACAGCCTTGGAGACTGAGGTAGAACATAAAAACTCCAAGAAACGATATTCAGGAAGAATATTAGCATGAACATAGAAGCCTATACCTGTTTTCTCAGCCAAATCGGTAATGTGGAAAGACAATTAGAAGCTGCTAGAATGGAAGCTCTAAGTATTACTTGCCCTATAAATTGGCCGACTTGTCAGCTCTCATTTTGGTTTTCTTGGGAAAGCTGCAGTCTGTGAGGACAGAGCATTAGAAGCTAAATTTCAGACCAACTTTTTGTTTCTTTTGAGCCCCAGGATGAAGCCACTTCAAATATATTTTCTTAAGTGTTCTCTGATACTCTTTTTGTAAACAGTATGGATCAAGTTATTCAGTTGATATTCATGGGCAAACGACAGTGTTTGCATTTGAAAGTTATGTAATCATCCTCACATTCAATATTACAATTCTCATAGGCCTTGGCAATTAAAGAAAGAATTGGCTATCCTGATGACATTCTCTCAGATGACAACAAACTGAATAAAGAATATGAGGAGGTAAGTCTCTATTAAGACTCTGGGCTAATGACACCTGGGGCTGGTGGCAATGTTATTTTTAGTTATCGGGTGCCAAAAATTATGTGAAGTAGCCTAAAATTATAGGTTTTATTATTTTTTTAAATATACTTTTATTGATTTCAGAGAGGAAGGGAGAGGGAGAGAGAGCTAGAAACATCAATATGAGAGAGATTCATTGATTGACTGCCTCCTGCTGGGGATCAAGCCAGAAACCCAGGCATGTGCCCTGACCCAGGAATCGAAAAGTGACCTCCGGGTTCATAGGTTGATGCTCAACCACTGAGCCACGCCGACTGGGCCCATAGATTTTATTATAAAAGTCTTTAGCACTGAAGACAGATCTGTGTTTGTTTCAGTTTTAGCCTTTTGTTTCATTGGCCTGTCCCGCATCTGTTATTTTGGCTTCCACATATTCCATTTTAAGAAGAAAAATCTGGCGTCCTTTAGAGTATCAAGGGTAGCCCTAGCTGCTTTGGCTCAGTGGATAGAGCATTGGCCTGCGGACTGAAGGGTCCCACGTTCAATTCCGGTCAAGGACACGAATCTTGGTTGTAGGTTCCTCCCAGGCCTGGGTACTGGTCAGGCCTCGTGCAGGAGGCAACCAATTGATGTGTTTCTCTTACATCTATATTTCTCTCTGTCTTTACCTCTCTCTTCCATTCTCTCAAAAAATCAATGGAAAAATATCCTCCAGTGAGGACTGAAAAAAAAAAAAAAAAAGAATCTCAAACTTAAAGAGTATCAAAGGTAGACAGCAAAGTGCTGGAACAGCGGGCAGCACTCAGGCTCCTTATCTCGTCTTACAGGCCTGAAAAGTCAAATCTTCAGGTTCCCACCCACTTTTTAATTTTCCTTCCACTGGATAAGCTAGATCATGCATTCTCTATTTAAAAAGCAAACAAAATACCTGAGAACCAGAGATTGTTGTATTCTCCTTTGGTAATGGAACAGTGGTAAGAGAAGAGAATTGATTAAAGTCACTGCAGTACTTATTTCAGACTTAGCTGAGGTTCTTGTTACTAATCTGTGGTCACCACAACTACTTGAAACCCTGGTGATGATAAGGGAATCCTTGCGTAAATTGGAGATGACAGTGATTCCTAACCCATTGATTACTTGTCTGATGTGGGATTTGCAAGCCACAGTATTCTCTCGTCCTTTTTCATTTGCAGAAAGGCTTGACTATTTCTTTTAAATTAGCTGGCTGTAGCATGGGAGTCCTGGGGGCCCTTGTAGCAGGAGCTTCGTGGCTAAGACTATAGACTCAAAACTGACTGTATAGGTTCAAATCCTAGCTCCACAAGTAAACTTGTCTGTATCTCTGTTTCCTTAACTTTTAAAAATATACATATTTTTATTGATTTCAGAGAGGGAGAAGAAGAGATAGACACATCAATGATGAGAGAGAATCATTGATTGGCTTCCTCCTACACACCCCCTACTGGGAAATCAAGCCTGAAACCCAAGCATGTGCCCTGACTGGGAATCGAACCGTGTCCTCTGGGTTCATGGGTTGATGCCCAACCACTGAGCTACGCCATCCAGACTGGGCTTCTCAACTTTTAAGTGATGATAGTAGCCCATCTTTATAAGATTATTAAAATATTCTTAGAATACTGCCTGGCCCATCGTAGGTACTAACAAGAATATGCTGTTATCACATCCAGTATATAAGGATTAATATCAATATGGTAAGGCTTGCCAGATACTTCATTTCATGTGATTAATTACACTGAAGTGGTGATTCAACCACAGCAACAGTGACCTGTAATATAGAACTAGACTAATTGGAACTAAATCCTTCTTTGGTAAGTTTTAATGCTCTCTGTTAACGTTATTAACAGGTAGAATTTAAGAAAATGTCCTCTATATTTTTAGCAAAAGTTTTGAAGATACTGGTTTTAATATTTTCCCCAAAATCTTTTATATAATATAGTACAAGTACAAGGAAGATGAATACTTTGAGAACATAATGCAAAATGTGAAGTACGGCCAACATAAACAACTAAAGAAGCTTCGAGAGAAGGTGGACAAGGATGAGTATGTATATTCCAGTTTTTAACATATTTATTCAGAAGAGGGTCTTTTCCCCTCCTTTTTGTTGTATGAAGAGAAAGAGTCTGACTTGGGATAGTGTTAAAAAGTACCACCGTCTCCTATGAAGTACTTTTAAGAACATCTAAGAAAATTATACTAAAGACGGATCAGGATTTAACCAAATTAAAACTTTTTTAGTTAAGGTACATCCTCAGATAACCTAATTTCTTTGGTTTCTCTTCATTTTATTGCCTGTCCCTCTGCTTTGCTTGTGGACAAGATTCTCAAGAACACCTTAATCTAAGCAGCCCATGGCTCCTTCAAGCCTTCTCTGAGGCCTTACTTAGTGTACTCAGAATTTTCTTCTACCCACAGCCCCACCTGTTTCCTGTCAGTGAGTCATTCCCCAAGTCCATCCCCTTCCTGGATTGCTCCATGTAACACTTCTCTCATCCTAGACGTAGCCAAATATGAGATATCAGAAATCCCTCTCACTCCTAGCCTTCAAATGCTCTTAATTTCTGTTTATTAGTGGGATTGGTCCTTCAAATTAACTATTGGTTTAGCATTTACTTATCAATTAAATGGATGTGTTCAACATATTTATCAACCTATATGGTTGTGCACTTAAATTTCTAGAATTGCTTCTGTTGATATCTCACTAGGTTCTTAGCTGCTAGAGAATAGGGGCCATTCCTTTTGACCATTCAGCACAGTGCAGAATACATAGATTTTCAGTTAAAGTTGAATTAATGAATGAATGACGAACAAGTGAAAAATAAACATACTAACTTGATTTGTGTGGTAACGAACACAATAACATACCAGTGAGGTTCTTGGTTCATGTATGCATTTATTCTTTCATGTATTCATATTATTAAACTAAACTAATATTTTAGAACACTGGCTAAATCTAGGTGTCATTGGGTACTGGGAGAATCAAAGGTAAACTTTGTTTATATTACATTGCATCATAACAAGTAGAAAGTAGTGTTGAGGAAGGGGAGAAATCAACTCTTTGACCCTCTTGAGTTCTTAAGACTGAACTAATAATAAAAATGACATAAGACCAGATTAACAGAGGAAAAGTAATGTAATATGTGCATGTGGGGGGTTATAAATGATACTCTGAGAAATTTATGAACCAGCCAGCTCTTTATGCCTTTTAAACAAAGAAACAATACATTAGACAGGACAAAGAAACTTAGGTTTGTGTATTCCTTTAGTGAAGAATCTAACCAAAGTTTGGGCTTCAATAGTAAATTAGTAAATAAATAACAAGTTTTGTTTATACAGAATTAATGAATTAATAAATAAATAAATAACAAGCCATGTAGCCCTGAATTCCAAAGCTCTAAGGATAAGGGTGTCTCAGTCTACTGTAGCAAGAAGACTTTTCATAGGGGAGATTTATTTCCTGCATTCAAGGAGAGAAGGGAGATTCCGTGTGCCCTTCTTGCATTGACTGCTTGTCAAGTAACTTTAATTCAAAATTATCAATATGCTATTGTACGATATTTTGGGGTGGCCTTCCCTGACCCTGACAGTAGGAAAGACATGTTGTAATAAATAAACTGTACCACCAGGAGGGCTAGACAACAATCCTAAATGGAAATGCTAATACATTTCAATTCTTATACAACATTTTGAACTCTTCAGGTATTCTGAAAGAGAGACTGGTTTCTTTTGCTGACCCCTGGGTTTGTACTGGAGCAAAGATTGTCTTATCTGGGGCTAACGTCGGGGCTGCAAATGTCAGAGAATGTTTGGCATCCCAGCTGGCAAAGAGGAAGGAAAATGGTTACATACCGTACAGTTGGTGTTGTAATAGATTATCAAGTTGTTTCTCTAGAAACCCACACAAAGTCATCAAAAAGAATACTCTGTGGGTTAAAATCTGAGAGGTTTCTGACAGGTCTGAATATTTTCATTTCTTTAAAATATATATACTTACATTCAGTAAATGTTAGCACCGTGTAAATTATTGTCAAATACTCTTTCTGAAAATAGCTACTATAACTTGCACCATGTGACGCAAGAAGATTTATTTATCATTTTAAAAAATAGTTGTTGAAATATCACTGATGTTTTCTTTTGAAGTTGATGTAGACCCAGTTCCAGAATCACTTTGTAATATAGTTTGCTCTTTTCATTCCCTTTCATCATATGGATTGATTTTCTTTAAGTTCTCTTCTCTTTATGATAGGTAGTCAAAAGTCAAACTTGTATATAATATTTTAATGCATGTTTGGTGAGTAGCAGGCATCACTCAGTAGTACTTTGTGGATGTTCTCCGTGAGTTTCTGATAGTCAATCACAAGTGCATATGACTTCCTAGTTCTTCTCTGCCAGGCCTGGCCAGCTGGTCTTCCTTCCCTGTCTAATGCCTACATACTGAGTACAAGGGTTCAAAATTCTTGACTGCACATGAGAGTCAACTGGGGAGCTTTAGAAATAGTACCGATACCCAACCCTGCCTCCCTAGATTTTTGATGTACTTGCCTGTGGGTGGGGACCCAGGTACAGTAGGTTCTTGAATAATGTCATTTATTCAATGTTATTTCATTATAATGTTGATGAAATGCTTAAATAGGATATATATATATATATATATATATATATATATATATATATATATTTCTTTATTGATTTCAGAGAGGAAGGGAGAATGAGAGATAGAAGCATCAATGATGAGAATCACTGGTGGGCTGCCTCCTGCACGACCCCACTGGGGATCGAGCCCACAACCCAGGCATGTGCCCTTGGCTGGAATCAAACCTGGGACCCTTCAGTCCGCAGGCCGACGCTCTATCCACTGAGTCAAGCTGGCTAGGGCTTAAATAGGAACTTTTAACTCTTCTTTGTATCAGTTAACCTACAGTAAAGTTGGTTTCATTATACGTCATTTCACTTCAATTCCAAGAAGCTATGGGTGAGATTAAGTGAGTACTTACTATACTGGTTCTTTTTAAGTACAGCATGTTACTGTACAAAACAACATGAGATTAAATCAAGCACAAGAGGAAATGATGCAATCAAGAGGTACAATAAACATGAAAGGTACGAGGGCTGCTGCCTGTGTGACGCAGCATACTGTTACTCAAACTTTTATTTTTCCTGAGTAGAAAGACTCCACTCTAAAATAACAATAAAAGTGTAGGACAGTAAATATGTAAACCAGTAACATATTCGTTCATTATCATTTTCAAGTATTATGTACTAGACATGGTCGTATGTGCTATATTTTTATACAACTGGCAACGCAGTAGGTTTGTTTGTACCAGCATTACCACAAACATGTGAGTCATGTGCAGTGGTATGACATTACCAGGCTATGATGTCTCTAGGCAATAGGAATTTTTCAGCTCTACAAGAATCTTATGGGACCACCATCGTATATATGGTGGCATTGACCAAAACGTTATGCAGAGCATGACTATGTCTAACATGATGTAGCGCCAGTAACATGATTATTTTCTTGCAGTCCATAGAGCAAACACAAACTTCTAATGAGCAAAAGACGTAGAAGAACAAAATGAATTTCTACTCTTGTTTTTAGGTCTGATGCTATTTTGTTCGTTTCTCAGGCCAAAACATTCTATAATATAATTGGGACAGGTAGTGCCAGTGTTTATAAGTCACAATGATTGAGCTGTGGAGTTACTTTTTACAAACTGCAAAGACTTATTTTATTGCTGAACCTTCCCTGCTGTGGTACATGAAAATAAAAACACTGACATCGACAGCATAAACATTTTATTGAGCAGCTACAATGTGTGCGAAGCACTGCACTCTTCGCTCTAGAGCAGTGGTTCTCAACCTTCTGGCCCTTTAAATACAGTTCCTCATGTTGTGACCCCCCTATAAAATTATTTTCGTTGCTACTTCATAACTGTAATATTGCTACTGATATGAATCGTAATGTAAATATCTGATATGCAAGATGGTCTTAGGCGACCCCTGTGAAAGGGTCGTTCGACCGCCAAAGGGGTCGCGACCCACAGGTTGAGAACCACTGCTCTAGAGGCTAAACAACTAAATCTGAGGAAAGGCGGGATTATAAGGAAACAAAGTGCTAGGGCAGCACTTTTTAAAAATCACAATGAAATCTTATTAGTAAAACATTCCCTGGAAACATGTCAGCATTTAACTTAATATTGAGGTGGATAGAGGACGCACTACAAGCGAAACGAAACAGAAATGCGCGGTTCTGTTCTGCCTTCCCCTTCGTTGCTTCACGCCTGCTGCTTTTTCTGATTGGATGGTGGGAAGCCCCTGAAATAAGTGGTACTCCTGTGGCAGACAGCCCAGCATCGGGGGCTCCATGGGCTCTTTCTGAAAGGCCAGCACCAGCAAAAATGGCAGGGAGGTTGGCTCCCTGTGAAGTGACACTCTAGTTTAGCCACTGCTTGAGTGAGTAAAACTCTTGTGTCCCAGTTCTGCCTGTTATTACCTGTGGCCTTTCAAAAGCCATGCAGTTTCCTTATTTATAAGAGGAACAGGTTGGTTCAGACTGCAGGAGATCCCTAAGGCTCTCTCAAGCATTACAGTTCCATTGCCCTGACTGCCAAGCTTTGAGAGGAGAGGATGTTTTCTTCCTTGGCGTCTCTGTATCAAGTGAGCCAAGAAGAGAAGAGCATATTCTTTTTTAAAAATACATATTTTTTTATTGATTTCACAGAGGAAGGGAGAGTGAGAGACAGAAACATAAATGATGGTAGAGAATCATTGATCGGCTGCCTCCTGCACGTCTACAACCCCAGGCATGTGCCCTGAGCAGGAATGGAGCCGTGACTAGCTGGGCAAACATACTCTTGAAAGCTAGGGAAGTACCTCACCTCTTTCTAAAATATCCCTTCTGATTTCCCCTTCACTGATGTTTCTAGAATCACTTTCTTTCTAAGTAAGTCCAGTGCCAGTGAACTTGATTATTAAAAGAAAAGCAGTTGTGCAGGGCTTACATGGGTCAATGTGATGGCACACAGGTGGGGTATTAATAGGACCTATCCAGGTGGATGTGCAGGTTGGAGACGTGGGGCACAAATGAATCTCCATGAGTATAGATTTATGGGGAAGATTTGTGAAAAGGATTTGGCTCATCAAGTACTACTCAGTGATGCCCTAGCCCCGGGGCCGGCAAACCGAGGCTCGCGAGCCACATGCGGCTCTTTGGCCCCTTCAGTGTGGCTCTTCCACAAAATACCACATGCGGGCATGCACGTACAGTGCGATTGAAACTTCGTGGTCCATGCGCAGAAGTTGGTATTTTGTGGGAGAGCCGGTATTTTGTGGAAGAGCCACACTCAAGGGGCCAAAGAGCCGCATGTGGCTCGCGAGCCGCAGTTTGCCAAGCTGCAGTTTGCCGACCACTGCCCTAGCTGGTTTGGTTCAGTGAATAGAGCGTCGGTCTGTGGACCAAAGGGTCCCGGGTTCGATTATGGTCAGGGGCATGTACCTCAATTACAGGCTCCTCCCCAGCCCGGGCCCTGGTCAGGGCTTGTGCAGGAGGCAACCAATTGATGTGTTGTTCTCACATCGATGTTTCTTTCTGTCTTCCCCCCTCTTACATTCTCTCTAAAAAATCAATGGAAAAATTATTCGAATGAAGATTAAAAAAAAAAAGTACTACTCAGTGAGAAAGATGGGATAACAGGTAGTTAGACTAAACTTGGACAAATCACTCTAACTCCTCATGATAGTATCTGCCATGGTATGCTCATGTTCTGCACACATTATAATCGATAAAAAATTTAAGTTGTTATCTTTTATACTTCCATTAAACCAACCGACTTTGCACTTTTCCAGTGTGTTTAGGGATTATAAACAAAACACATTTTATCACTAAAAATATTTCTGTCTTTTTAATTAGCACCAAAGGAGGGTTTTGTTTTGTTTTGTTTTGTTTTGTTTTGTTTTTGGATGAGGAAGGAGAAGTAGGGAGGGAAGATAAATAGTTGAAAGGTTGAAGTGTTAAACTGGGAGAACTTTGCAAAAGAATTCTGGAATTTTCATGCCAGTGTGCCCTCTTGAGAGGGTGGTATCCAGATGGCACAAGGCTTCCTTCCAGTTGCCATTATTCCCTGCAGCTCACAGAGCAGCACCGCCTCACCACAGCCTGTGCCTTCCCCTCCCATGGTCCCAGGATGAGAAGGGTCATTTCTCTTGGGGCCTGGAGGTTCCATCAATATGCTTAGACCCAAATCTGTATCGAGCACCTATCATGCTTCCAACCTGTTCTAACCCTTAGAAATACAATTAAGAACAAAACATGAAATAAACCAAGAGGACTACATCAAACTAAAAAGCTTCTGCACAGCAAAGAAAATGGTCACCAGGATAAAAAGGCAACTAATGGAATGGGAGAAAATATTTGCAAATCATATATGTGATAAGTTCCCAGGGCTGACCAGCAGCCCCTGAATGACGGATGAATAGATTACTCAGACACAATTTGACTGTGAAAGAGAGGACTAAGGGGTTTCTGGCTCTAGTGGCCAGAGCAGCCTCGATTGCCTGCCTCCTTTTATTGGAATTTTTATCTTTAGATACAATCAATTGGGTGAGTAATCTTGGGAGGACACATGTGCTTACATTATCCTCTAGGCAAGGGCATCCAGGGATTAAGCATAAGGATTCCAGTAAACACCCTGCACATGCACGGACTTGTTTGGAAAGGTTAAGGAATAATTAGGGGCACTGCCTTAGACACTCCCCTAAGTCTCCCCTAAGTTGAAATTCTGATAAACAGGGCAGGCAGCCTTCCACACACTTCCTTTTTATCAGAATATCCTCCTTACAAACTTGCCAACCAAGTCTTGTGTGGTCCCCAACAATAAGTGGTTAATCTCCCAAATATATAAGAAGTTTCTACAACTCTGTAACAAAAAACAAAACAAACAAACAAACAAATTCCTAATGACCCAATTTAAAAATGGACTAAGGACTTGAACAGGCATTTCTCCAAAGAAGACATACAAATGGCCACCAGGTACATGAAAAGATGCTCAGCATCACTAGTCGTCAGGGAAATGAAATCAGAACCATAATGAAATATTGCATCACTCTGGCAAGATGTATTGTCAAGAGACAGAAATTGAGAGAGAGAGAGAGAGAGAGAGAGAGAGAGAGAGAGAGAGAGAAAGAGAGAAAGAGAGAAAGAGAAAGTTGGCCAGGATGTGGAGAAATTAGAACCCTTATACCATTTATGGGAATGTAAAACAGAACAGCCACCATGGAAAACAGTATGAAAATTCCTAAAAAAAAAAAATTAGAGACAGAACTACTGTATAACTCAGAAATCTCACTTCTGGGCACATATCCAAAAGACTTGAAATCAGGATCTCAGAGAGATACTACATTCCGACTTTCATTGCAGCACCATTCACAATAGCTAAGATGTGGAAGTAATCTGTTTCCATCGACATTTAATGGATAGATAAAATGTGGTATATACATACTAATCAGCCTTTAAAAAGAAGAAAATTGTATCATATGCAATGACATGGATGAGCCTGAGGACATTATGCTAAGTGAAATAAACCAGATAGAAAAAACATACTGTATGATTCCACTTATATGAAGTATCTAAGATAGTCAAGTTCATAAAATCAAAGAATGGTACCAAGGGGCTGGGCTTGGGATGTTGTTAATTATCAGGCATAAAGTTTCAGTTAAGCAAGATGAATAAGTTCTAGAAATCTTTTGTACACATTGTACCTACAGTCAACAATAATGTGTTGTACAGTTAAATATGCTAAGAGGATAGATCTCATGTTGGTGTTCTTAACACAATTTAAAAAAGAACAAAGCCTGAAACCTCCCTGCCTTCATGGGGTTACCAGCTAATGAGCCAGATAGACAAATAAACTTAAAATGCTGCTGTATCATTACTAAGTCTTACGTGAGATGTAATAGGTTTCAATTCTTTTATAAAAGATCCCAAGATTATTCTAAATCAGGAGAAAAAGTCACCAAAAGAAAATTCTGACAGAAATGATGCATTGACCCATAACTCCCAAATCTGGAATTTCTCTATATTTGGCATATCACACACATGGGGGTGCACGCATATGTGCATGTACATACATATAAACTTATTAAAGACTAAAACGATTGTGCTTGTTGTGAAACTTAGAACCACACATAACCAACTGATGACTTCTAGGAAGAAAATCAAGAGGAGTGATTTTTATTGCCTTTTGTTGAAAGAGAAGTGCGTTCTCCC
Source organism: Myotis yumanensis (assembly GCF_028538775.1). Taxonomy (NCBI): domain Eukaryota; kingdom Metazoa; phylum Chordata; class Mammalia; order Chiroptera; family Vespertilionidae; genus Myotis; species Myotis yumanensis. Next base: position 197,214,485 of record NW_027223753.1, on the reverse strand, counting down.
ACTTTAATGTCTGAATAGGAGCTCTGGCTCTCACCACTCAGACAGTGAGATGATTCATGCAGAATACTTCAGTTATGTTAACAACTCTTATGCAACAACAATAAACAGTTTAATGAGGCTCTTTGGTCCTCAGGTGCTTTTGCCTTTGGGTAAAAAATTGCACCTTCTAGAATAGTGGGAAGAATTTGTGTTATGGAGTCAGGGAGCTGTGGTGGTGGGGATGGTGGGGGCTGAGGGGTGGAGGGAGTAGGCAGGCCTGAATTAAGATTTCTGCTTTGATACGTACTAGCTGTATGAATTTAGACAACCTACATAATACCGCTAAGCCTCAATGATTCCTTTAAAAACTAGGATAATATCTACTCTTGCCTTATAGGGTCATTGTGTTCTGTGTTGTGTAATGTCCTCCACATAACATTGATGCTCATTAAATAGTACCTGTTATTGTCTGGTCAAGGTGGGGCTTCAGGGTGATGTAGAAGCCAGCATCCTAAAACTTACTAAGATAAGAGGGAGCCCTGTGAAGTGAAGGGGGTCAGAACAAGCTCCCCACCCCCACCCCCCCCATGAATGTGTTGATTATTTTGAGCTGAAGACAAGGCCCCAAAGTCTCTCGATAAAGCTTTTCATCTCCCCCTTAACTGCCTAAAAAAACTTTGGTGAAGGCTAATACTAGAGACAACTACAAAGCCTGTGAGTTAGGTGTGGGAGCTCAGCAGAGACTGTCTCTGGGTGGCATGGCAAACATTTGTTTACCAAACATTTGCTCTTTCCCCCATCTTCCTGTGAACTGACTTCCTTCCCTTTGAAGCCCTAGACCCCTAAGCCCTTCTGCTCACCTGGGGTTGTCCTGACTGTCTTTGGGCTTCTTATGTCTATGTGAGGCTCTTATACATACTTAATTAAATTTGTTTTTTTTTTATATCAATCTGCCTTATATTAATTATTAGATTAGCCAAAAGTGCCTAGGAAGGTAGAGGGAAAATTTTTCCTCTTCTACAGAAGCAATTTAAAAATAAGTGCTTGCATTTTAGAGGTTGGCAAGAAATTGGCATTCATCATTTTAATGAAATTTTGTGTATTATTTAGATCAACAACTTAGAGAGGGGGATTAGATTGGAAGATGATAGGGTCCTTTTTCTCCTTAGTTTACGTTTCTTTTAGTTTGTAAGCATTAGGACAAAGAATTTGATAACCAAACTATGCCTTAGTTTCTACATGTGAAAATTGGACATGTCATTTATCTTAAATGGGTGGTTTGAAGATAAATGAAGGTACATGGAAACCTCTGAAGTCTTGATGAGATAATATTGATAAATGTAAAGAATTACAGTGGTCATTGCGATTACAAATGAGAATTCTCCTTTTCAGGAGTACGTGAGTAAGACAGAGAAAACCACTGCATTTTATTGATGATTTCACAGGACTTACTCATGAGATGCTGAGAAATCGAACACTTCAGGGAAAGGGACATTCATTAACCGTTTGGTTGCTTTAAGTTTTAAAGTCACACATGAGTGGGTGAAGGAGAAGTTTTATTCCGAGTGCTTTCACAATCCAGTGGGTTTATTATATCTGAAAAGCTATAGGATCAGGCTGTCGACTTCTGCTTTTCTTCCCTGCTGTAAAAATGTTTGTGTACTTACGTTTTATCACCACTTAGATTCTTCAGGGTAATGAGAGCTGGGAAAGAACACCTGGTCCCCCTCTTGAGTCTTTCTGTTATATTTCCCATCCCCATCGTTAGCTCAGCTTGGAGGGCCGCGCTGCATATAGTGGCTCTTCTTTGTTCCATCATTGAAAGCCCCAAAGAACAAGTTTACCGGACAAAACTATGGCTCAGAAGTTAAAAGTAAAATTTTCTTACTCCTTGTTTTCTCACACTGTGCTTTGTACCACACCACACACATCTTTGCTCCTACACACCCAGACCCAGGAGGCAGGAAGAGAAAGCAAAGAACAGGGTGATATTTGACTCCTGTCTCAGGCTTGATACCTGCCCAAGAGGCTGCTGGTGCCTGACCTACCGCCAGGTAGCCTGCTCTATCCATTATTTTAGGGCAAGAATCGCCACCATCTGGTTTTCTCTTCTGCTGCACATTTCCTCTTTTCTGTCCTGTTCTTCAGGGGCGAATTTGTCTGTCTTTCATGGATGGAAGTGTCTCCCAAAACTTGGAGGTTACATCCAAATCAAAAGAACGTCTAGTTTTGGTACATCACCACTTAATTTGAAAAAAAATTTGTTTTAGCACTGTGTTTTTCTTTTAGAAAAATTTTATTTTATTTTAAATATTTTTATTGATTTTTAGAGAGAGAGGAAGGGAGAAGGATAGAGAGACAGAAACATCAATGAGAGAGAATCATCATGGATTGGCTGCCTCCTGCATGCCCACCACCGGGGATCGAGTCTGCAATGCAGGCATGTGCCCTGACCGGGAATCGAACCACCAAGCCACACCAGCCAGGCTAAATTTTATTTTTTAATTACAGTTTGCATTCAGTATTATTGTATAGCATGTATAGCATGGTGGTTAGGCAATCATACACTTTATAGATTTCCCCCGATATTTCCAGTACCCACCTGGCACCATACGTAGTTATTACAACACTATCGACTATATTCCCTATGCTGTACTTGACATCCCCCTGACTATTTTGTAACTACCAACTTGTGCTTCTTAATCCTTTCACTGTTAATTTAGCTTCTTGACCACAAATCTTAGACATTGAGTCTGTAGCTGTTATCTTCATTCATTTAAGATGTAGTGATCGAATAAGAGTACTTCCAGTTCTGGTCATACCCAGGGACAGTACATCCTGGGCAAATGAATCTGGGTAAATTAGCCCAGAGGTGATTGGAGGGCATACTGAGAAAGATCTTAAGAAAGGAAAGGCAAATGCCAAACACTAGTGCTCTCTGAACCTAACCGCCATAATTCTGATTTTATTTGAGCATTCTGTGCTCATAAAAAGCAACCTATTTTCTTGAAGGTATAATTCACAGTGGACATTTTAATATGCAAAAACCTCCCTGCTGGAAAGTTACAGACATTAATCAAAATGCAATCTTAAGCCTTTTACAGTAATGTAACAGAAGAGCAGGAAAGCACCAAACAAAAGGTACCACATTTATTTTTACAAAAGCAATAAATATGACATGGGTAATATAAACTTCGTTCATCTATGTCCTACTTTTGAGATCTGTCGCTGTCTAAAATATTAGTTTCATATGTCTAGTTCCTTTCCTCTGTAATGTAATTATTTTTTTTTAATGTTTGGGTTGGCACCTTTTGTATTTCAAGATTAGCATTGTACCTGAATCCAGAACCAAATAATTTGCTTATTACTTGCGATTACCCATAAAAGCCCATGCAGAGTACACTATCATTACATCGGAAGTGTATAATTGAGTAACTGAACCTTAAAACAGCTGAGACCTGGAAACATGTTAACTTTTATAACAAAATAAGTATAAGCTGTTTTTGCATAAAACCTACTGACATAGTTGCTATCAAAGTGTTGAGGACACGTCAGAGATACTGTTCTAAAGTCACCACAAGAAAGCACATTTTTCATACAACTTAGAATCATATTTGAACCTAAGTCATGATAACTGTGTGACGTATATATATATGATAGACCTAATCCGTCACTTTTCCTGATCATGATTTTTATTCATATAAATATTTTCTTTAATATTTTTTTCATAATATTTTTTGGTCACACAAACAAAATCTACTTGTGTTATATAGTATCTGATCTCTTGGTTTTAGTCTGGCCTCCCTGTGTTTACAAATACATGTTTTTGTGGTGAGTCACCACAGATCATGTGGGAAGCAAGAAGAGTTTAATTAAAATAAATAAGATTATATGACTGTAATCATCAACCTTCAAGAAATTAAAGTATTGATGACTCAGCTGCAATTAAATTAGGGAGGACTGATATGTCAGTCACAGACAGCATCCTGTTTGAAAATTTTTTTTCTCTGTTTAAAACAACACCGTCAAACTAAAGAAGGAACACATTGATCAACCATCCCTCCTCCCACACTCTCCATCTTCAAACTTATTTTCTTCCTAAGGAAAAATTCACAGAAACATTATCTGGATTTTTAAAAATCCCAAATCCTTCATATAAATATCTTAGTCATGTTATTGGAGATAAAACCCATACTTAATTAGAATTTATCAGACACTTGTTATATCTGGCCCTCCCACAGTTGTTTTTAAGAGAGCAAAATGGGACTCACCTCTGACCTCCTACCATAGTTACAGAAACTGTAGCTAAAATGCTGACTTGGGCAGCTGACTTTGTACTGCTCACCTCACAAAGCAGGGTCTGGAAACAGTTTTGATTTAACCTCATCGTACTAACTACTGTAAGCTCCTTGCATGAGTAGGATAATAATTGCTACACTAATTGTTGCCCAGAAAGTGGAATAACTGCAATGAAGTTGTTTTAAGTGTTTGCATGTGTGCTGATATTTAAGAGATTAATCTGAAGTTAATCAGTGTCCATTTTTCAATTAGTGCATAAGGATGTATACTAGTCTATTATTAGGCATATATATTTAACTAATTAGTCTATTAAGATGGGAATAATACTCCAGGCGCACAAAAGTACTTGATAATGATTATTGATATGCAGTCTTTGTAACATATGTATAGAAAGACAAGAGAACATTGGTATCTATCCTTTAGCTTAACATTATCCTTGAATTACTGTCTGAGAGCTATTTTTTCCATTTTCTAATTCAATCTCTTTTTTTTTAATTTTTAATGTTGACATTAGTACAGGAGTCCCTCCTTCCTCCCTCCCTTTGCCCACCTCCACTCTCCCCCAACTCCCCTTTCCTAGGCCTTTACCAAATTATTGTCCGTGTCCATGGGGTATGCATATATAGTCATTAGCTATTTCCTTCACCTTCTTTATCCAGTCACCCACCCCCTTCATCAACTAAACTAGAGTCTTCTGAATTGTGATGTTGTATTTTATAAGAGCTGTAGATTCTCTTCAGAGCCTAAGTCATGCTATACACAGATAGACAAATCTATTTAAGTAAGAACCACCTGGATTTCATTTTACAGTCATCATACAAAAATAAACCTTTGCTCAGTTAGCTGGAATGTCTCTTTTTAAAAAATAACTTTAAACAGCAATAATCGGAGGCATATTATCACTTCATGTATTGTCAACTGCTCCAAAATTGTTGGCCATAGTTACCTGGTATCGGGAACATAAAGTTAAATTCATTTCAATATAACTTTAATCCATTGCAATTTCTGAAGAGATACATTTCATGCAAATGAAATAACAGATTGCAGACCTGGATATATTCTGATTTTTCAAGTAGAAATACTTTCAAATGAGCTTTCTCACTCAGTGAGCTAATTTTAATTTGTTGATCATATTTCAAGCAGAAAGTGAACATTCATCTGGGACTAGTAACAATCCTTTTATTGTGTTGAGTAGATTGAATCAGACAATGCAGTGTCATTTATAACGTCTCGTCATGTTTTCCATAGGTGGATAAGCGGACCAGCTGTAGTCAATGCATTTTATTCTTCAGGCAGAAATCAAATAGGTAAGATCTATTCCTAAATAATGCTTTATTATCCCTTTATTGTTTTCAACCTGTAGTGAATTGCATGACTAGTTTGTAATACTACCCGTAAAAGTATAGCTGAGCCGAGTTACTGATTTATTGAATATACTCTGAAAGTAAATTTATTTATGTATCTCTTTTCGTCATAGTTGCAAATTTTAAATCAATACAAATCATATTAAGTAGTTTTTTAAAACAATACTCTCATTTTTAGTTAAATGGTTTATTTCTAATTAAGAAGTTATCGGCATTTTCTTTTGTATTTTTTATGGTTTTTATTTTTTGAGTTAATCTTTAACCCAGCTGGAATTTATTTTGGTATGTGACATGCAAATGATGGATAATCAGAAAAGTTTGTTTTTATATTACATGTAGATAATAAGTAAGGCATGTGCACCAGGTTAAAATCAATTAGCTCAAAGTCTTTTCTGGGCTCATACACATCCCAGCTAGTGGAATGATTACCTAAACTCAGACCAGAGCCTGTTTAATGATCAACTGAGAACCTGTTTATCCTTTGTAATGTGGTCCTAGAAACCATTGAAACCTTTTCTTAGAAGTGCTTTTATTGCTAAAGAGTCTTTACTTTGAAGTCCTCTTTTTTAAAAAAAATATATATTTTATTGATTTCAGAGAGGAAAGGAGAGAGAGAGAGAGAGAGAGAGAAACATCAATGATGAGATAGAATCAGTGATCAGCTGCCTTCTGTACACCCCACTCTGGGGATGGAGCCCCACAGCCCAGGCATGTGCCCTGAACGGGAATGAATCGTGACCTCCTGATTCATAGGCCAATGCTCAACCACTGAGCCATGCCAGCTGGGCATGAAGACCTCTTTTTGATGCTCAGTAATTCTGTCAGTATAACTTCTAGTTCATTCTAGACTTGGACTTAAATGGGATAAATAACCTTTAATGGAATCCCAAGGCAAAGTAAGGCAGCCTGGATTTTGGTTCTGTGTTAGGGCAGACTAAGGGATATAGCTTCATTTTAATCCAACTCAGGAAGGTCTGAGTTACCCCATACTTCTGGAGCTGGCTCAAAATTGCTCCACGTCAAAGATTCTCTTATCAGAGAAGACTTGGGAATGTTCCCATTTTGTATTTAATGCCCTCAAACCAAACAAGCACACAGCTAAAAGAAAATGAGGGTAAAAGTGGCCTAACATTTCACAAAGTAGACCATTAACCTCTGAATAATCAAGAATTGGCTGCAATACCCATTCTTAATATATAAGAAAGACATTTTTTAAGATTCTTAAGATAAATTCATCCAAAGGAAATACCAAATTTAAAAAAATTGTTAACTTCTTTTCATACGCTTGTCTGCTAAAAATAGCAGTTCAGAGAAAGGGAAAGTGTCATTTGAGAGGAGAGATCTTTGATATGAAACGTTTTCTCTTTTGACAATTCATTGAAATCTTCAAAGTGAGGATTGTATTAACTAAAAATAATTGAAGGTCCTGATCTCCCTCTTACTTCTTGATAAAAGTGTGTATGTGTGTGTGTGTACATACACAAATATATAATGTTTGCAACATTGTCTTCATGGATTTGGTATCATGTGCATTATAGAATTAGAATTGGTATAAAATAACATGTGTGTCATAGATGACCCTTCCATCTTCACACAAATACCCCAATTAAATTGGATACAATATCGCATGGGATTGTTTTTGTTATGTTATGGTTAAAAAAAATAGCATATTTTACTATCATACAGGGAGTTATTCATAGTAATAATTTCTCCTTTTTAATTCAGTTGCTACCTTTTGTCATAATTCATACATGTAGGCTACATTCCAATTTTTATGCACCCCACCAATTCACATCAACTAAAAAATAGTCATCTTCCATGGCAGCAAAGTACACTGAAAGTATTTAATTCACTCACTGATTTCTATTCCTTGCATATTTGCTCCATGGAGCTCTGGAAACCTTTCCTGCTGTCAAATATTTCCCTGTAAGTTCTAGGCAATAGTCAATCATCTTATTAAACCTTAAAATCTCATCCAAGGAAATGATCACGTTAGAAGGGAATACTTACTTCTTCTGCTGCATTCTCCTTTTCCATTAACAACCAAAAAGTTTTTTAAACTCTAGGAAATCTGTAGATTATTTATATTTAGTTTATCCAGCCTGGATGGTCCATGACTATCTTGAGATAAGAAAGTTTTCTAAAGTTGTCTCATTCATTCTTAGGAGTCTTATTTTCAGACTTGAAAATTAAGAGTAAATATTTCCAAATATTTAATATAAAAAGAATTTAATTTTTATACCAAAAATTGATGTTACCTAATTGTAATCATGAGCTTTATATCAAAGATTGTAAAATTGAATTGTTTGCAGCCTTAAAAGCATGAACCAGGGAAGTGAGGGGGAGGGAGCAGGGAGAAGCCTAGTCTTTTGTTTCATGGACTAATGACTTATTTAATTAACTAGCTTGTTGACATCCATAAAATATGCACAACTAAGCAGTTGGTTATTATGAAGAGTTGTGAAGTCTCCTAGTAAGAGTGATAAGGCTAATGGCAAAAAAGCCTCATCATAGAGGTTTAGCTGACAGAGAAAAAGGAGAAATCATCATTTGCAAAGCTGAACTTGAAGACTAGTATTTAATAGGAGCCATAAAAATCTTATCACTCGCCTGAAGAATGGCATATTAGGGTATAATTAAAGCAGCAGGATCTTTACAGATAACGTTTAGTCTTGCTAGCACGTTTCATAAGAGCATTTATATAATGGGTGGATTTTAATCAGAGTACATAGTGTGGGAGATAATGTTCACTTTCAGTTAATAAAGTACCACACATAATTTTTATACTTTAAGCTAAAAGTTATTTCTTGGCACTGTTGATAGCTTAGGCAGCCACATATGAGGTATAACTTTCATCAAAATTCACCAAGGACAAAAGTATTTTTGTTGTTATTATTTGGTCATTTTGAATGCTATAGCAACTTTACAGATTTTTTTTTAGATGTCTGGGGAGCACTTAGATTGCCCAGTGTATTTTAAAAGTCTCTGTAAATATCTAATTTTTACCCCTGAAACACATGCAAACCTATGTTATATTCACCCCAATATTTGCTACTCGGTGTTGACTAGATATTAAATTTTTTAAGGTCAGGGCACTTCTTATGTGCTCCTGGTATCCCACATAGTGATGGCCCATGGCTTTGCAAGCAGATAGATATTATACTAATGATATTTTTTGTTCCAGAACATAATGTTTCAGTTATTCAGTGGATACTAGAGTTTTCAAACATGAAAAATGAAGTTAGTAAATTATGAGCACTGTGAACTAAAGGGAGTTGCATGAGGGAGGCGGGGAAGTAGGAGAGGGCTGTGGAGCCAGACCAGGCAAAAGCGTTGGCGTTTCCTTAGAGAGCTGTAAGCCGTGCAAGGATTTTTAGCAGGGAAGTGGTAATGAGTCAAGTTGCACTTCAATCTGCTGCAGGATAGATTAGATTTAGGATACATTATAGGTCGGTGAGATAGGAAGTGGTAAGAGCAATTAGGAAATTAATTCTAAGGCAAGGAAATTCTAAGGCAAGGAATGAGAGTGTGAACGAGGATGGTGTGGGTAAGGTTGATAGGAGGCGAAAAACAGAAGAGCCGCTTCTAGAAGGGAGGTGGATGATCCATTCTTTTCTTTTCTTTTTTATTGATTTCAGAGAGGAAGGGAGAGGAAGAGAGAGATAGAAACATCAACGATGAGAGAGAATCATCGATTGGCTGCCTCCAGCACGACCCCTACTAGGGATCGAGCTTGCAACCTGGACATATGCCCTAACTGGGAATCGAATCAGTGACCTCTTGATTCCTGGGTTGATGATCATCTGCTGAGCCACAACCAGCTGGGCTGCATGATCCATTCTTTTTTATTTTTTATTTTTTATTTTTTATGATCCATTCTTTTACTAAGTAGACTGTGTACGACTTTGTTAAAGAAAGGAGGCATCTGAGATAAGCAGAAAATGTTCACTTTGGGTGAATTGAGACCCCTCAAATGCCATGAATAGAAATAATAAAGTCAAAAGAGTGATGGCTTACAGGGGAAAATGAGGAGTTTGATGTTTGACACATGAAATTTAAACAATAAGACATCTAAATGTAGAAAGTTAACAAGTTAATGTAGATGTCAGAGTATACCTATAAAATTGTTATTTACTAAAGTCTTTAGGACACCGTAGTAAATTTATTTATTCACTTATTTATTACTAGAGGCCTGCTGCACGAATCTGTGCATGGGTGGGGTCCCTTGGCCTGGCTGGTGAGATTGGGGCCGATCAGGGTCATCTCCCCCAGTCCCACCCAGTCCCCATTGGGGCCATCAGGGCTGGCCAGCTGAGGGGAGGGACCAAGGGAGGTTGGCTGGCCGCTGGAGGTTGGCTATGGGAGTGCACTGACCACCAGGGGGAAGCTCCTGCATTAAGTGTCTGCCCCCTGGTGGTCATTGCACATCATAGTGACCAGTTGACCAGTAGTAATGGTCGCTTAGGCTTTTATATATATAGAAGGTTATTAATTTGTTTAACACCTTTTCTAAGCACCTAGAATGTTCCAGGCACTATTCTTGTTTTAAGTGCTGGAGATAGTGAACTGAAAAAAACTCAAAAACAAACATGAATCTCTGCTCTCCAAGGGCTAATAGTTGAGGTGTTGGGGGGTAGGAGGTGGGCCAGTAAAAAACAAGAACAACAATCATAAAGGAAATATACAGTCATAGATTTTTTGATGAAAGTAAAATACAGGTATGTGATTGGAGATACCTTCCATTGAGAGGCTCTATTTATTTAGTAAGCCATTAAAGTTAGATAAAATGTTAGAGCTAACATTAAAAATAATACTTGTGATATTAAGTAACTATTTCCCCCAAATATTTACAGTGGGGAAAAGACCTTCTGATTGAAGATGACAATTACCCCTTGCTTTAAATTCCTTTTGGCAGAAAACAATCTTACTAAGACTGTCAAGTAGATTATGGTTCTAAATCACAGAGTAATGGTGTCACTCTGGGATGAACTCTTTGTTATCATCAATAATAAAAGACTTGCATGTGTTTCTATCACAAAAGATTTTTGTATGTAATTAAATGAAACGGAACATACTAGAAAACAGTTAAGCAGGCAAGAAGCCAACTCCAGGCCTGCCATCCCAAAATAAAGCCACAAGTAATCCTTAACCCTCTTCTTTCCTTGTAGTCTTCCCAGCTGGCATCCTGCAGCCCCCCTTCTTCAGCGCCCAGCAGTCTAAATCCTTGAACTACGGGGGCATCGGCATGGTAATAGGACATGAAATTACCCACGGCTTCGATGACAGTGGTAAAGTACACTTGACATTCCTTTGGCGGAGATATAGCCTCAGAAACCTGATTAAGAGCTATTATAATTTAACAATACAAAAATAACATTCATCCATGTATCACTGGCTTACTAATCACCACACTGTTAGTGTTCCTTTTAAATTGTTGCTTAAGAAGTTTAGAAATTTCTAGTAGTGAGGTAAGCCCTGACGGAATAAAGCAAATATTCACATTGAGAAAACACTGATGATAATATTTAGTCTTATTTTATGAGTTTTTATGTCTTAGTTCTTCTTTTCTGCCAGACTTTCAGAGGGCAAGGTCCACATCTTAAAATGAGATAAAAAGTTAAACGTTAAGGTGCCCGTAAGCCTAAGACTCTTAAACCGCTTGTGGTGTGTGACTTCATCTTTTTTTTTTTTTTTTCATCTTAACCTACTACCTAGTTTAGGCCTTGCAAACAGTGGGCACTTAAATATTTACATAATGCAAAATGGTTTTTTGATTGGCAAAATAGATTTAGAGTTTCAGTGAAACTGAGAAGAAAAGTAGTAAAGTCAGGAGATATGTAAAGAGGTGATAGTTGAAGCTATGCCAAATATTGGTTTGCAAGGAGAAAGAAAATAGAAAGAGAACAATAAAGAGAAAATAATTACACCTTAACAAGACCTTTAGAGATCTAGAGAAAGAAAAGGAGATGTGAAGGGCACAATTTTGAAAAGGACTCACTAAGTGTCTGTTAACTCAATGAGCTATACAGTAGTCTTCACAGGTAGATACTAATACTATTTCCATTTATTAATGGGGAAAAAATAGAGACACATAAAAGACTCGCTTAAAGTCACAAAGCTAGAAATTGGTGGAACGAGGATGTGAGTTCAGCTAGTTTGTCTTCATAGCCATTTTCTTAGTACATCATGGATAACTATTAAAAAGATGATAATAAAACTCAGTGTCAAATCAAATGGCATCGATAAATATATCTCACAAAAGGAAAAGATCGATGTATTTAGGGTTAGCAGGAAAGCTCCAGGAAGAAAGGTGACTTTTTCTTTGTACTTGAAGTAGAGGGAAACTGAGTCCACCATATGTCACGAGAGTTTGAGGTATGAAATGAATGCCAGAATGAAAATATTGACCTTTTAAAATCTCAAAATACCAAATGAAACAGACATGGTTTCAGTAGAAACCATATAACAAATATAAGGCATTATTTCAGAAATGTTTATCTGGCAGCCTCAGCTGAGATCTTAAGAGCCAGGTCGGTGAACTATCTGAATTAATACTAAGGCACATCAGCAAACAAAATCCTGGCAGTCCAGATGTCATCAACTCTGAATGAGAAAGAATAACAGTTCCTCTCATTATGTGTTCAATTTAATGTCCTCTCACGCAGTGGTATTTCAGTTCTGGCACTTAGAATGAAAAATACCTTATTGTAATTTTTGATGTAATGAGTTCTCATTGTACTTGAATAAATATATTCTAGGCAGAAATTTTAACAAGGATGGAGACCTTGTTGATTGGTGGACACAACAGTCTGCAAATAATTTCAAAGACCAATCCGAATGCATGGTGTACCAGTACGGAAACTTCTCCTGGGACCTAGCAGGTGGACAGCATGTATGTCATCAGCATTCTCTTGAAAAGTTTTAGATACATCAAATCTTAAGTGAATTACTGATGCTTTTTAACAATCAGAATGTAGTTAAGGGTCTTTTTTGTTTTTTGTTTTTAACAGATCAATGGAATTAATACCCTGGGAGAAAACATTGCTGATAATGGAGGTATTGGCCAAGCATACAGAGTGAGTAATAATATTTTTCCCATTTTAGTGGTTGGAGTGTATATTTATCATATTCATTCATTCATTCATTCACTCACTCATTCAAAGCCTTTTGCAAAAGACACATAATGTAAGCAACAAAAGATTAAAATGGAAAATGTAAGGAGAAAGGGGATGGTAAATATGCTAACCAGCAGGGGCAATTCAGTTGCGATTGAGCTGAACACACGAAGCTGAGAAGAAGAAACACAGAGCATTATATCAACAGAAATAAGGAGATAGGCAAGTCCACAGAGGAGGCAACCTTTCTCTAAGAAATAATCTCTGAAATAAATTTATGACAAAAGAGGCCCCATAAAAAGAATTATTTCAGAATCATTGATCCATGTACCAAACAGGACCTTCAGTTTCACAACAAGTGAAGAAGTGTTGAGGAACTATAATCAGCATAAACCATAGTTCATTTACAATGATACCCTGAAGGACTAAGTGATATGGTTTCAGCATGTGGCCTTTTAGTCATCCAAACTATTATGGCCAGAGAAGTTTATCACAGAGTTCCTTAGATTCTCATTTAGCCTTCCATTAACTCATGCATTCAACAAATACTCAATGAGGGCTTTACTCTGTGTTTGGCACTATTTTCAGTGCTAAAGATAAAGCTGTGAACCCTCCCTAAATGATATCATTACTTGATCATTTAAACAAGGATTGAAAAAGGATGCACAAGAAAAAGCAGGGATTTGCACAAAGAGTGGAGGAATACTGGTCTTGAAAGCAACAATGAGGAGCGAGGGTAATGTTGAGTGTTTCTTGCAACCCTGAGGTAGCCCAGATGTGGGAGAAGGAGCAGAGTCTACTTGACAAGGTGTCCCCATGATAAGGTGAATCGAATGTTCCATGGAGTGGATGAGGATGTAAGGTTATTTGTTCAACATAAACCACAGTTCATTTATAAATGAACTGTGGGTTAAGGAAGAGGAGGATAGGCTCAGTAGTTGGATCAGGAAAGAAGAGGAAGCACCAGAACTATGTGGGAGAGAGGACAGTGGGGCCTGTGACTTGACAGTGAACATGAACAGATTATCAGAGTGTGAGACTTGGGAGATTACACTGACAGCAAAGTTTCCTAAAGGACGAATCCCCGTCAAGTCCTGGGAGATGGTAAATTGCTGCTGCTTTGAATGCTTGGTAGTTTTTCTTTTACTGGATGCCAGACATTGGGCATTTTGCATCTTTGAGAGCTGAATATTTTTGCTTTCCTATATTTTTTAGCTTTATTCTAAGACCCAGTTAAATTCCTCAGAAATGGTCTGGTGGTCCTGTTGGGTCTTGGTTCTATAACTTGTTAAGTGGGACTAGGGAATTGCTCAGTCTAAAGACAACTATTCTCCACTGCTGAGACAAGACCCTACTGGGTGAATCTTGAGGTCTTTCATTTTTGTTAGGTGTGCATACCAGACATTTTTATCTCTAATCCTTGGCCATGGTTCCTTCACTAGCACTGAGTAGTTTGCTCACATGCATACCCACATACTCAGGTGAATATTCGAAAGGGCCATCTGATCGCTTGAGATCCTCTATCCATGCAGCTTTCTCTTCTTCAGTGCCCTGTCCTTGGTATCCCTGAACTTTTTGTCCTCAACTCTAGGAGTCCCTTGGACTCTGATGGGTTTTCTTTTCTCTATCTTGTAGCCTGGAAACACTGAAGGCAATAAGCTGGGGCAATCACAGGGCTCATCGTATTTGTTCACCATCTCAGAGAGATTACTCCCCCTTTTCCCAGTGTCCAGTGTAATGCAAGCCATTGTTTCATATGTTTTTTCCATCATTTGGTTGTTTTAGTGGGAGTGTTGTTTACCCCGTCCCTGTCACTCCATCTTGCCTGGAAGAGGAAGGCATCGGTACTCTTAATACTCCTGTAGTTATTCTTATATACTGCCAGATTAAGAATCACTGATTTAAAAATCCAGTCAAAGTCTGGGCTGATGGTACTTCCATGGAGATGCCCATCTAGAATAAGTACAGAATTATAATGCAGCAAAATAAATTTGTGTAAATATTTTATTATGCACAAAATTATAATATCTAATGCTCTGTCCCCTACTAGGTTGTGAACTCCCTAAGAAAGAGCAGTCTCAAGTATTCCTCATTTACCCAGCATTTTTACTTAGTAGAGACTCAATAAATCTATGATAATGGCAAATAGAAAGAAATGAAATATATTTTCTGCTTATCTAATTGGTCACTTTCCTTTGTAATAAATTGGAAATGACTCATCTCAAAAATGTAGTTGTCAATTCCTTTCTTAAAGTATATTTAAGTAGAAGAACACTACATTTTTCAAGTGTCCATAAATCCTCTTGACTTGAGATCACTTTTTGACATTCAAATAACCTAAATTCCTTTTTCCTAATGTAACTGAAGTTCACTTTGTTTTGTCTTGTCTTCAAGGAGCCAAAATAATTGCTCATTCTTATTTTTAGAGTCATAGGATATTAGGCCTCTAATGGATCTTAAGAGAATCCCTTAACTTTTGGCAAGAATCACCCAAACAAAGTCTGCTATGAGTATATTTTGCTAAGAGTAGTAACTAAGCTAAATATAGCAATTACAGACTCTCTTGGCAATTCATTCTTCCAACTAGCTGGACTTATCCATCAATCAATAGAACAACATTTACATAAGCTTTTCATTGCTTATTTAAGTCATCCATTGATAACTGACATTTGTTGGTCATTTGATGTGTGCTGAACTCTTCTCATTTGTTAATCATTATCCTGTTTTTTCAAAGAATTTGTAAATGAATTCTAGTTTTCTTTCTAATCCATGAAATAGTTGTAGGTTGCCATATCTAAGTATATAATGATGATTCTGATACAAAAAGTTAATTACCTGTTACATGGTCTTTTGCATAGATTTATATATAAATTCGTAAATGCTAAACATCATGTTTCTGTTTCACTAACTGCCTAGGCCTATCAAAATTATGTTAAAAAGAATGGTGAAGAAAAATTACTTCCTGGACTTGACCTAAATCACAAACAACTCTTCTTTTTGAACTTTGCTCAGGTATGCTACCATTCTTGATTGATAGATATGAAAATCATTTTGAGTTATAATTTTATAGTAAGTTAGATAACGCATGCTGAGTTTTCTTGATTTAATCAATTGTGGCAGATCGTTTGACTTGACGAAATTTTATTGTGTATAACAGACTGTCAGATTATATTAATGATAATTATGCTCCTGGTTGCCTATGCTCCTGGTTGCCTATCATTGAACAGTATTTAAAGAGTAAATGGTTAAGGAATGTAGAATTCCAATTTAATTTTTGCAGTAGGAAGTTTGCTTTTTTCTCAGCCTGCCCAAACAAGTAACTAGTATCCTTGATTAAACTTAAGCACAGCATTTCCTTTTTCTATTCCTATCCTAGGTGTGGTGTGGGACCTACAGGCCAGAGTATGCAGTCAACTCCATTAAAACAGATGTCCACAGTCCAGGCAATTTCAGGTATGTGGATTTGAACAGCAGCCAAGGTGCTCTAATATTGGCTCCATTAGTTCTGAGTTTGGAAATTGGCCTTTTCTAATTCTGACTCTATAAAATTTGGAAATCCAGTGTTGTTGTTTTCTTCTCTTTTGAGGGTTACAGATAGGATCAACAGAGCAGATCAGGTAAATGTCATGTTTACACAAGCATAGCCTTCACTGCTCTATTCCTCAGAATATACGTGACCTAGGTTCAGTGCTTGATGAATTCCAATAAAGATGTCACCTCAGAATAGTGGCTCTATTTAAAGGTAGCACAAGACATTTCTAAAAGGCTGTAAAAGGTTTAGGCTTAGGACCCATGAGTAGCTATGCCAAAGAAAGATTTTCGTTCAGCATAAAGGGAAACTTTCCAGTAATTAGAGCTTGTACGTCATGGAATAAAGTTATCTCCAAAGCTCCAGGAGAGAGTACCTTGAAGCAGAGGTCTGAGAACAGCCTGTCAAGGATGATGGATTAAAATGCTCTGCATGGTGGAAGAATGAGTTAGAAGATATCTAAAACCCTTCTCAAATCAGAAAATCTTTGAGAACATTGGATTGAAAGAGAATCACTCTAACCAGCATTTGAATGTTAAAGCCTAGATCCCTATCTAGCTGTTTTAGGACTAAATTCCTAATGCTACCCGCTCCACAGGGACTTCAACCCTTCTGATCAGCAACAACTTTTCTCAGGCAAGACTATCTGAAAAATAAATTTAAAATTTTGTAGGGTGATTGGAAAACAGAGTCTGAAAACAAAGGGGAACTAATGGGCTGAATTTCAAAAGCACTTCCTAAATAAACATGAGCACAGTGCCCATATCATTCACTCCTAGGGAAAGACCCCATCCAAATATGAAACAATAAAATACCACATTTGAAAACTCATGTTGTTCTAGTATGATCATTAGCAGCAGCAGCAGCATTTATATTTGCCTTAACATTTCTTTCAAAATTCATTCACTCAACAACTGTTTATTGTATGTTCGTTTTGTGTATAATCCAAGCTAAATTTAGTCTTGCTAAAATATTCAAATAAACTGCTTTTTAGGTAACCAGCAACAAAAGTCACTGGATCAATTGACATTATGTTTTATCCAAGTAACTTTTAGTTTCAATTTTTAAAAGTTGTCTTTTTTCTTCTGAAGTCTTTGGAAGTTAAGATGTAAGAATCTTATAATTGCTCTCTGAGGATAATAGGGAGCAGTTATAAGCTCATGCAAACTACTAACCACCATAACAATCAAATTTTGAAGTTCTGCCACACATATCCCCATGGCCGAAAGCATCCTATCTAATAAAAGACAAAAAGGGTAATTAACCGTACCTCCGCTACGCTTCCCATTGGCTAATCAGGGTGATATGCAAATTAACTGCCAACAAAGATGGAGGTTAATTTGCATATGTAGGCGCCAAGTGACGGAGCGAAGCCAGCTGGCTCTGGGCAGGAGCAGTGAGCGAAGGCCGGCGTGGCGAGTGAAGAGCAAAGAGGGGGGCCCACCAGCCCACGCACGCAGGGCCGGGGGCTTAGCTAAGGCTTAGTGCATACTCCCTGGTGGCCCCACAGCAGGGCATCCTGGCAGCCTCCTGACAGGAGGGCAGCCAGGAGAGCCGAGTGGGGCAGGGACTGCAGGGAGCCAAGTTCCCCGGGGTCTGAGGAGAGTGCTTGACAGGAGCCCAGACTGCAAAGAAGGAAGAGGAAGTGGCCACGAGGAGTTCTTCCAATCCCCCAGCATGGACACCCTACCCCAGCCCCCATACCCCCGGGGGGACAGGGAGGCTGACCAAACAGGGAGAAGTCCCAGCC
Organism: Myotis yumanensis; assembly: GCF_028538775.1. Lineage (NCBI taxonomy): Eukaryota > Metazoa > Chordata > Mammalia > Chiroptera > Vespertilionidae > Myotis > Myotis yumanensis. The sequence goes on along the minus strand of NW_027223753.1, from coordinate 197,196,449 downwards.
TTGGGGGTAGCTGCAGCCCATATCTCCAACTCCCAATCTCTTCCCCTGCCACCCCTGCCAGGGGAGCCCACAACAATAGCACGCCTGCGACAACCCGTCAGTGCCCCTGAGGCACCCGAGGCCCATGGCCTGCCGCTGCTGGGCCCCCTCCACTGGGGCCAGGCACGCCTCTCCTCCCTACAACTCCAGACCCAGGTGGAGGCAGGCCTAAGCGGCCCCTCAGGGTCAGACTCATCCCCCCCAACTCCCTCTCCCTGACAGCAGTGGCGCTGTCTCCGCAGCAGAAGTGCACTGAATCTTGCAAGGGGTGCAGCTAAACCCGCCTTCCTAGCCCACCTGGCCCCACCCTGGCCCGGCCCCTGCCCTGTTCCAGGAGATTGGAGCCCCGCCCTGAGCACATACAGCTGCAAAAAGGCCATGTACAATTTAAAGAATGGTGTCAAGTGGGGAGGTTTGACAGTTACTCCCCCTTCAGCCTTGCCACACCCATAGCGCCCCCCCTAGCACTCTCCCCTCCCCCTAGCCAGCGCCTCCAGGGACGACCACCACTACAGGGCCACTGGCCAGAGCCCGCCCCTCTGAGGCCTGTGGAACCCTCTGCAAAGCTTCCATATCTACAGTCCCAGGAAACAATCATGCCCTCCTCCCCTAATCAGCACCTGCTACCTGCGAGGGTACCCGTGGGCTTAAAAAAAACAATCCCTTCCCGTTTAGACATCACTTACTTGATGAAACATTTCTAGGTTTATTAGCTCAGAACTTCCTCATGACAACCCAGTGAGGTAGGCGGAGAAGAGATTACAATTCCCATGGTAAATGCTTATGCAGAAATGAAGCTCAGAGAGGAAAAGTGTCAAGCACAGTGGTTCCCAAGGTGCAACACACGCCCCACAGTGGGGAGGGCAATTTGATTTTAAGTGGGGACAATTCCAGAATGAGTTAACAGTGAATTTTTTGCATTTCTTATGGTTCGAAGGAGCCTCATCTACAGCGTATCCTATATAATGAAAGGCTAATACGTAAATGACTGAATGGTGGAATGACCGGCCACTATGCTGTGCGCTGACCACCAGGGGGCAGACACTCAACGCAGGAGCTGCCCTCTGCTGGTCAGTGTGCTCCCACAGGGGGAGAGCCGCTCAGCCAGAAACCAGGCTCACAGCTGGCGAGCACAGCAGCAGTAGTGGGAGCCTCTCCCGCCTCCGTGGCAATGCTAAGGATGTCCGACTGACGGCTTAGGCCCACTAAGCCGTCAGTCGGACATCCCCCCAGGGCTCCCAGACTGTGAGAGGGCACAGGCCACACTGAGGGATCGCCCCCCCCCCCCCCCCCCAGTGCACGAATTTCGTGCACCGGGCCTCTAGTCTATATATATAAAAGCCTAAGCAACTGTTCGACCAGTAGCTATGACATGCACTGACCACCAGGGGGCAGATGCTCTGACCGGTAGGTTAGCTTGCATCTGGGGTCTGGCCAATCGGGACTGGGCATGATGGGCCAGACATGACCTGGAGCCCTCCGCGGTCCCTTCCCAGCCCCAATCCTGCACCCATGGGGTCCCTTGGCCTGGCCTGCACTCTCGCCATCCAGGACCCAGTTTCTCTTGGAGAGCCAGTTTTGGCCTGATCTCTGCAGGCCAGGCCGAGGGACCCCACTGGTGCAGGAATCCGTGCACTGGGCCTCTAGTATATCCATAAAAACCTAAGTAAATTTAAGTAACATTATTGTAATACCTGTTACATCTGGGGTCCTTGAAGAAAGGGGACTGCAAATTAATTATTTGATAGCTCAATTTTGTCTCTTGAGTATTAACATTTTTATCTTAACCACTGGGTTAAAAACTTCTCTGTTTAAAATATATTTTCTACCTTCCTGCCTTATTAACAAAACATCCTGAACAAAACTGTGTGTGTTTTTTCTTGATGGCACAGACTATTGTTATGACTAATAGTTATGATTTCACTGTTTATTAGTTTAGTGAAGTCCTCCAAAGCTAGTGTATGGGGAGCTATTTATTCCTACACTAAAGCCACTAATGGTGATGCTTTTCGAATTTTCATTTTGGCTCTTTACTAGTGTTTTTCTGTTTGTTTCTTCCCTAATTCTCTTTCCTGTTACTCCATTGCCTGCTTTTGGCCATCCCATTCCCCCATTCTGATTAGCTCCAAAAACATCCTTTAGCTTGTATGCTAAAAAGTGAACGTAAGCTTTGAAGTAAGAAACACTTAAATTCCAACCATGTCTCTGCCATTTACAAACTGTTACTTAACCTCTGGGTCTCAATTTCTTGATATATAAAATGAGGATTAAATTATGAGAGTTGCTAGGGGGATTAATGTTAATGTTTCTGAAGTGCCTACTTCATATTTGTGTTTGAAAACTGGTACTAGGATTGGTTTTAAATAAGAAAGGTATGAGCAGAATAAGAATTTCTGTGAATAAAGCATATGGACTTTGCAACATTCCACGTTTCCTGACAGTCAAGTACTTTCTGTTGTTCATTTCTTATGTCTGGATAATTCAACATGTTAATCACTGATTGCTGGTTAAGTGACATGTAGGTAAATATGTAACTTTTCTACCACCAATTATAAACTGAAAATAGTTTTAATATAATTAGCTGTAGAATTTTGTATTTGTAAAAATATGTATTTAGTATAAATACGTAAAATTACTTGCAACTTTCATTTTCTTTTTTCTGACCCAAAAGAAGTCTCTGTGACTATTTTTCATTCATAATAAGAGAAGTATGTGTTCTTGTTTTTTAAAGGGTAAATGGAATGCCAACCTTTTATCAAGGAAATTATTTTCTCTGGAGGTAAAGGGATTTCCTTGGCAAAAGGTTGAGGTTACATTTAGTTTTGGAAACAGGCTGCTTCCTGGCTGTACAAAGTAAAACATATTTTTTAAAGAACTTTGAAAACTAAGAGACATGGAGTTGCTATTGAAAGATTGTGTACAGTGGTTTATGTAGAAATGTTTGAAATATAGGAGGTTTTTTACTCTTATGCTTACACAGTCGCTGTATGAAAAACAAAAAGGTGAATTATACTTGATATAGAGCTAAATCTATAAAATAATTTGTTAGGTCTAAGCTATACTTGTTCTATTCTTTCTAACTAAAGTCTTATGCACTTTTAAATGAGCTTTTAAACTATTCGTATTTAAAACAAAACATTTCCCCTTGATATTCTAGAATTTGCAATTTAATGACTTCTTTCAGTCACTTCAGGGAATGGTTGTTATGATAATATTTACTACATAAGCTGTAAATGTGTTTATAAAGTTAGTTAGATGGAATATTCCTACATAATATAGAAGATATGGTAATATTTTCAAAGCAAGTCAAAATAGACCAAGTTATGCCTGTGTTGTATTCTACCTAAATAGTAATGGTGCTAATTTAGATACTTAGATTGCTTAATATTTTTCTAGTCAGGAAAAAAAAAACTTCAGAGAACAAACCCAACTAATAAAGCAAGAAATATTTTCCACAACTTTCTAATTCTTTTGAAAGAATATCCTTTCTAAGGTTTTATGTAGACACTAGAGGCTCGGTGCACAAATTCATATACCAATGGGGTCCCTCTGCCTGGCCTGCAGGATCGGGATGAAACTGGCTCTCCGACATCCCCCGAGGGGTCCTGGATTGTGAGAGGGTGCAGGCCAGGCCAAGGGACCCCACCGGTGCTTGATTGGGGCTGGGGAGGGATGTGGGAGGTTGGCCAGCTGAGGCAAGACTGTGGGAGGGCTCCAGGGAGTGTCCAGCCCATCTCACTCAGTCCTGATCAGCCAGACCCCACCAGCAAGCTAACCTACTGGTTGGAGCGTCTGCTCCCTGGTGGTCAGTGCACGTCATAGCAACTGGTCGACCAGTCAACTGTCTGCCCCCTGGTGGTCAGTGCATGTCATAGCTACTGTTCGACCAGTCAACTGTCTGCCCCCTGGTGGTCAGTGCACATCATAGTGACTGGTCAACCAGTCAACTGTCTGCCCCCTGGTGGTCAGTGCACGTCATAGAGAGTAGTTGAGCAGTCTGAGCATATCATTTGCATATTACGCTTTGATTGGTTGAACGAACGACCTGATGACCAGACACTTAGCATATTAGGCTTCTATTATATAGGATTTTCAAGTACCATGGCTATTTTGTTCCTTATGATTCCATGATTTAGCATGCTTAAGCTAAACCCTCTTTGAAATACTGAGGTTTTCTTCATCTATCTTAAATACTAGCATTGGTTTCTGATATTTTGTAAATATCAGTGGATTTCAGTGAGCCTTGTTGAATTCCCATTAGTAATGATTAATTTTCAGCCCTTAACTTGGAATCTCTTTACTTCTTTACCAATTTATAGTGGAACACATGCTGATCAATGTGACCCTACTTTAAAAGAATTATGAATCTTAGTTAATGGCAAAGATTGGATAGTTTATTCATGAATGAAGCTAGTTAATCTTGTAGCCAAGTCATTCATTTAAAAGAAGTAATAAAAAATTGTCAGTGGACCCATTAATTGCAAAAAGCTCATTCATTAATTCAAAAACCCAGTTAATTGCAGACAGGAGTAGTCAGATAAGTTGTAAGATACAAAATCCATTCTTGGTCAAGTGATGTTCAACTCCATATATCTTAGATGTTATTTTTGTTTTTATGCTTTCCAGTTTTATTAGGACATAGTGGTATACATCACTATATAAATTTTAGGCACGTAGCATGATTGCTTGATTTACATATATTATGAAATGATTACCACAATAGGATCAGCTAACATCTATAATTGCTTGTACCTTTTGATCACCTTCTTCCAATTCCCCATCCTTCCATCTATAGATGTTTTTAATATAAGTGTTTATTTGCTAAGAGAATAAACAGCAGCAGAATAATAAAATAGTTTATGTAATAAAGTAAACATTTCAAGCAAATCACTTGAGAAATAATAACATTATATTATATTCTGTTATTATAAACAAAAAGTACATAGTTTTCTTATAGCATGAAATTATGTAAGTAGTGTATGTAATATTAATGAGATGTGATCCCACGCTCAGAGATAGGATTCATTTTTTATTAATAATGTATCCACTTTTTGAAATAGAGTACTTATGTCATCCACCCAACGATTTGGTGTTATAAACAACCAAGCAGTACCTAGAATCCTAGGAAAGTAAATTAAGCTGAGGTATGTTGTTGACCTAATTTATTCAGAATCAAATTATCTAAGTGAAGCCTTTGGCTGGAAAGAGAGGAGATGGAATGGAGGCCAAGAGCTAAGTGTGCGTTGGGTTGACTATTGTTGCTAGTGATGTTCTGTGAACACCTTCCTGTTTTGTAGTGTGGTTCTTTCCTTTTTAATTTCCTTAATGCTTTAAAAGTTTTAAGGGAAATGTAGAAGAAGTCATAGGTTTGGACTCAAGTACTTGTCCAGTATGATTATATGTAAGACACAATCCTTTGAAAATAATACTTATTTTTTATTTTATTTTTTATATTGATCCTTACCTGAAGAATGAAGATTTTTTTTTCTTATTGGTTTTTTAGAGAGAGTGGAAGGGAGGGAGGAAGAGAGAGAGAGAGAGATGTGAGAGAGACACATCGCTTGGTTGCCTCCTGCTTGAACCCCGAATAGGGCTGGGGATTGAACCTGCAACCGAAGTACATGCCCTTGACCGGGAATCGAACCCATAACCCTTCAGTCCGTGGGCCAACACTCTAACCACTTAGCCAAACCGGCCAGGGCTGACAAAATACTTAATAAAATAAAGACAAAAAAGAGCTGCTCTTCCAGTCAGTGACTCTCGGGTGCTTCTCTGTCAGTTCATCCAGAAGCTTGTGGGGCAGTCAGCCACCGTGATGACTGTTCCCCAGCCAGAGATAGGGCTTCCTAAAGTGGGAAGGGGGTTGCATTAAAATCCGGGGTGGGGAATGTCTGGACCACAGGCCGAATACAGCCCATAAAATCATTGGTCTGGCCCTGCCAAGGCATTAGGGTGAGTTAATTGAATATTTGACTAAATATAGCGGGCTAATTTTTAAGTTGATAATTTTGTATGGCCTGTGAATGATGTTATCAATAGCCAAATGGCCCTTGGCAGAAAAAAGGTTCCCCACCCCTGCAGTAAAGGAATTAAAGTTCTCTCCATGAGCCTAGAATGTAGACTAAGGACCTGTAGAAATCCCTGATGTCTAAATCCGTTCATTCCTACATATACAATCATTTTTGACCATGTATCAAGTGAATTTGTTCTGAACTTTCAGATGTAAGGAATGACACCCTTTTATTATTGTTACTTTTATATCAAATTAATTCAAGCTCTGAGCTCCCACTGTACGTCAGGAAGTGAGACATTTAATTTCAGTAGTTTTTCAGTGTACTCCTTTCTGGGGCTATACAGGAATTCAAGGCATCATGTGAACCGAGAAAGTAGGGAAGAGCCTCCACCCTGCTGTGCTCACAGCTGACACTCTTACAGTCCAAGGGCTCCATCTGAAGTCAGGTGGCTCTGTCTCCTTCCATTGTTCATGGGAGAGGGCCACAGGAGCCACCAGTATTGATGTTCAAGTCACCCGACGGCTACACATCATCCTATTGGGGCCCTGCTCAGAGTGGAGGCATATCCTGTCATTCACACCACCCACCATTACTGGACTGGCCCCTCCTCAGGCTCCTGGCAGTGGGCCAGCCTTCTCTCTCTCAAGTGGAGTAATAGATGTCAGTTCCCCAGCTCTGGCTTCCATCCCTTCTCAACCCCCAACCCCATACCAGGAGAATTCCTCCCTGAAGTTTACATCCTCCCTGAAGGCTAGGGGAGTCATGTTGGGGGATTGAGAGATAGTTGACGGGGTTATGAGTGACACATTAGGAAGTCAGACTTTGAGAAATGGGATATGGGTCTTTCTTTCCTAGAATGGGGATAGGGAAATGCTTTCTTTCCATCCCAGTTGGTCTATAATAGCGAGCAAACAACAAAAATACTAAACAGTGTTTTTCTTCATAATACCCTATCACTCCTGCATGTAACTGCCATGATCCGGCAACAGGCTCATCCATCCAGTGCGTACTGAGTCCTGCATATGCATGCAGTGTCGCAGGCTTTAGGGTGCAGCAGGAGCAAGGGAGACATAATATTTTGCCCTCACAGAGATTACAGTGTAGTGGGTATGTCAGGAAGTAAAGAACAAATAGCTGTAAATTGTGATAAGCTCTGTGATAGGGCGAGCACAGGGAGGGGGATCCAAAAGGGACAGTATTTGAAGAAAGCCTCAGAGGGGGTGTGGTTAGCAGAGGCAGGAAGGCCGAGAAGGAGTTAGCCATATTGTCACTGGGGAGTAACTTTCCAGGAAGTGGGCTCTGCAGGAGCAGCAAGTCCTGGAGAGGGAAGGAGCTTGGCCATTGTAAGGAATGGAAAGTAGGTCAGTGTCATCCCCATGAGGAACAGGAAGGGAAATGTACCACGAGGAGGCAGGGATGGTAGGCTGGAGCCATCAGGATGTTGGAGACCATGTTGAGGAGGTTGAATTTCCTTCAACGCCTGGAAGGTTTTAAGTAAGGGAATTCTGGAATTTGATCTATATTTTAAAGATCACTCTGTGTGCTGAGTGGAGAGTAGGTTAGAGGGGGCAGACATGCTCATAGTTATACATGTTAATACATCTGTGTTGGAGATCTCAGTAGATTAGAAGGTACTCTTAGGTCATATGCTCCTAGCCTTACACGACTCCAGTCTGCTCTCCCCCTTCCAACCCAAGGTGGGTGTGGCCATGGTCTCCGTGGGCAGAGAAGGGAAGGAGCGGTTTCCGGGTTGATGGGAAAACATCCCCCCTGCATCACTGTACTGACCTGTCTCTCCCCTCAGATGCTGCTTGGTGTCATGGTAGGGTGGACCCTGTTGTTTTGCCCATCAGGATCAGAGATAAGAAGAGCTTGGCATTTTGCCAGCCCTTTCCAGTTATTCAGGCTGGATCCAGTTTCTGATATTTATGGAGTTCTTTTGGAATAATAGATAATAATTGTTGCCTTCCCTATTAAATCAAATCAACTAATATCTGTTCAAAGTCTCTTACATTTAAGTTACCATGTGAGCCCTTTCAAGATATCATGATTTTATTCTTTGACCAAACTCTCCTTATATTAACTACAATTCCAAATATGAATTATGCATTTATGTTACAAATGTGTATAGAATGTTTATAAATTAATTCCCCATGAGAACCTTAAAATCCAAGTACTATTATTATATGCATTTTACAGAAAAGGAAACTGAGGCACAGGGAGGCTACATAAATAAGTCATAACCAGGATTCAAACCATACCGTCTGTCTTCAACATCTGTTCCCTTAACTCCTATACTTTGTTAACCTCTCCATTTAAAAATTCTGTTAATGAGAAGAATGAACTCATTCTACCAGTTTCTTTCTTTTCTTTTTTTTAACTATATTCTAAATTCACTCACTTGGCCTAATAGAGAAATGCTATAGCCCTACCATGTGGTATGGACATGAGTGTCAAATGCTGACGGTGACTTTCATTTGTTTCACAGGATCATTGGGACTTTGCAGAACTCCCCTGAGTTTGCAGACGCCTTTCATTGCCCCAAGAATTCATACATGAATCCAGAAAAGAAATGCCGGGTGTGGTGATCTTCAAAAGAAGCAGTGCAGCCCTTGGCTAGACTCGCCAACACCACAGAAATGGACAACTCTATCCAAGAGACTGGGCCATAGAGCTCACTGTTATTATACACAGGGACACCTAACAGAGATGAGAGCATCATGATAAAAATGAAGTTAGGTTATTCTGGAAAAGGGTGGAGGGATGAGGGCGTCTATTGTCTATCAAATCAATCACTTCTCACTGTGTAAATAATACTTAATCTCTAAAGATAGTATTACCGTTCACTTCTGTTTCTCGTATGATCTGCCAGTGTGATGTTGTCTCTTGAAGAGTGTTAACCATTATAGAGAAGGATTTCTAATCCAAGGAAAAAAGAAAAAGTTGAAGAATACAATTGGCACCTAACACACATCAGTGACCCGGGAGTGAAAAACACATTGTCGAAGTACTTATTTGTATTTATATTTGCAACATTTATGCTCCTTCAAATCTCTTCCAAAGAATTCTTATACATATTGGGGCCTTGGGACTTATGTAGTTTTAAACTGACTTTTCCAGTCATCAGTTATGCATTCTGAGATCATTTTATTTTAAGTACTTAGGGCTAAAATGAAATGTCTAAAACTGTGTTTTGTTGTACCTGTTTTGACTGATAACGATATTCTTGAGGTTTCTTGCAATTTTCTAAGCAATTTCTTGTTTTCTCTCTCTCTCTCTCTCTCTCTCTCTCTCTCTCTCTTTCTCTCTCTCTCTCTCAAAACTTGGTCTTTTTAAGAAATTTGTAGCAATGTATAAATAATTTTTATATTTAATTGTTGACTACATTTATGACTAAGTAATTGTTATTATAGGTAATCATTGACTATTGAAGTTTCAGACCGAGATAAATAGTTATGAACCAAGATCTGTAAAGTGATGTACAGATGAACATTTGAGACTTTTTAAACTTATCAATCATATTGATGAAAAGCTTTAAGTACACACTTTGGCTTAAACATTGCCATTGGACGGTTGTCTAAAGATACATAAGACTTGTGGTTTACAAGCAGGATTTTCCAAATTCAACCTGTCCCTTAGGTGGCTGGAATGAAAGGGCAAACCTGCATCTATGTAGCTCCACATCTCCTTATCCTTTCAGATTTGTTACCGAATGGAAATATTTTGATAATAAATTGAGATTGTGAATCCATTGCTCACTATGGTTGTTGTGGCCGCCATTTAGCTCTGGAAAGTGCATTTTTGACTAGAGGGGCTTCCGTACCTCCGTCTCCAACAGACCTGCTTCTAAATTTCTAACCTGCTTAGAGTTCTGGGAGGGGATTGTTTAGTCTCTGATAGGAGCTCAATCTTTTTTGAGGCTTTAACATTCTTTTCCTATCCTGTTCATGACTTTAGTTCATTTCATTACTTGATTAATATTTTACAAAACAAGTACACTTCCAAAAATCTTCATTTTTCCTAACAAAACATGAAACTGAGAATTTTGTTTTTCCTGCTTATTGGTTTTTCTTGCTTCTTGAAAAGTGTTATTGAAATATAACTTAAATACAAACATTTCGTAAAGCATTAGTGTGCAGCTCAGTGAACTTTCTCCAACTGAACACAGCCCTGTAAGTAAGAAAACATTACCAGCCACCAAGAAACCCCTTCTCCCAACCGTCACTTCACTCCTCCAAGGACAACTGCTGCCCTGACTTCTAATGTCACACATTAGATTTGCTGTTTTTGTCTCTTATGTAAATAGAATCAACCAGCATGTACTCTTTTGTGTCTGGCTTCTCTCATTCAGCATTACATTTGTGAGATTCACCTATATTTTTGCATTTGTTTGTGGATCCTTCATTCTCATTGCTGAATTTTACTTTAGTGTGTGACTATACTACAGTTCATCCATGCATCTGAGAAGTTTCCAGTTGGGGCTATTGTGAACATGCTTACATATCACCATCTTTTAAAAAATATATACATCGTTTTATTGATTTCAGAGAGGAAGGGAGAGAGGGACATCAATGATGAGAGAGAAATCTGGGGATCGAGCCCACAAGCATTAGGCCTGGGCAGAGGACCCCCAGCTCCCCCCATCGCTGACTCCGCCCTGCTCCCAGTGATGGCTGGTTCCGCCCCTGCCCCGGCCTAATGCCTCTGGCCAAGGTGTTAGGCCTGAGTGAGGCATAATATCCATTAAACTAACCATCAAAGCGCTCTACCTCTCTCCACCCTTCCATTACCCAATCCACGATCGCTGACTCTGCCCCTGCTCCCCACGATTGCCGGCTCTGCACCTGCCCAGGCCTAATGCCTCTGACCAAGGCATTAGGCCTGGGCAAAGGACCCCCAGCTCCCACCATCGACTCCACCCCCACCCAGACCTAATACCTCCTGCCAAAGCATTAGGTCTGGGCAGGGGACCCCCAGCCCTCTGCGATCTCCCTCTCTGTCCCTCCCTAGGCCTAATGCCTCTGACCTAGGCGTTAGGCCTGGGCAGGGGACCCCCAGCTCCCATTGCCGGCTCTGCCCCTGCTTCCTGGCCAGGGCGGGCAAAGGCAACTGGTTCTCCGATCACAGGACCAGACAAAGGCGGCCCCCAGGGCTGCTTTTGCCCTGCTCCCTGGCTCTTGGCTGCCTCCTCGGTTTCCGATCACCAGCAGCGGCAGGCGGCTTCTTCCGTCCTTCCCCTTTCGCCTCCCAGCATTGCGCCTATGTATGCAAATTAACCGCCATCTTGGTTGGCAGTTAATTTGCATATCGCCCTGATTAGCCAATGGGAAGAGTGTTGGAGCCACGGTTAATTACCATGTTTCTCTTTTATTAGAGAGGATTTTACCAATATTTTCTTGTTTTTACCAACCCATTCTTCCAAAGATACCATAGTTTTCTGTCCTGATTTCTTTTAAAAAGTTCAGTGAAAAGGTTGCCAAATGCTGTAGGGAATCACAGACCTAATCAGATAACTTAGGCAGAAAACAGAAGTGTCTTTGTGCACAGTCCCTGGACTGAGGTACTTGACTTTTGGTTGATGAGCCGAAGAGAGGAACCATCCGTGGCTGGTGTCAAAGTGGCACATGTTTACTGTATTCTAATCTATTTTTAACAGTGTTGTCTTAATTCCAACACCTTTGCATTTTGCATGTCCTCTAAATCAGTGAGAAACACGACTGTCATTTTCAACTCCATACCCACACCACTATGCTTCTATTTTGTTCTTTGACAAAACAGACCGTCAGGTTGTGCAAGGGAAGCCTGGCAGAAAAATGAGCATTGCTCTGCAGGACATGATGGGCTCTCAGCTTGTGCAGTGTAGAAAGACTAGGAAGTCTAGCCATTGTGACTAATTTGTACATTTGTGGATTTTCTTTCTACCCAGAAACTGACAATTTTTTTTTCAGGTATCATTCATGTTAACATCTGATTCTACCTCTTTAAATGAACTTGATGTCATCTCTGATCTGATCACCTCAAATTATAATGCACCCTAAAAGTTTCCTTCATATCCAGGAAGATGAAAGTGGGATCAAGTATCTAGATTATCATCGCCTTGGTGAAAATCTCACAACACACTCGCTATCCATGCCCTGTCCCCTGAAATACAGCATCAAATATGTAATGATAAAATGTTTATTGCAGTTTTGTCTATAATATGGAAGAAAGGGGGAGAAAAAACTAAATAGCTGCAAACATTTACATTTGTACAAAGAAAATATGAAAAGAATGCAATGTTGGATATTCATTAGAATGTCAACTATGTTAAAATATTGCTGCATAGAAAAAGTTGGAAGAATATATACCAAAAATTAATAGGGAATATCTCTGAGTGGTGCAATATATGTGATTCTTAGTTCCTTCCCCCCCCCCCCCCGAATTTTAAATATTTCTGTAAGCTGAAACATTACATTTAATATATATATATATATATATATATATATATATATATATATATATTATTGATTTCAGAGAGGAAGGAAGAGGGAGAGAGAGAGATAGAAACATCAATGATCAGAGAGAATCATTGATCTGCTGCCTCCTGCATGCCCCCTACTGAGAAGTAAGCCCACAACCTGGGCGTGTGCCCTTGACCAGAATTGAACCCAGGACCCTTCAGTCCGCAGGCTGACACTCTATATACTGAGCCAAACCAGCTAGGCTGAAACATTACATTTTAAAAGTCATCTAAAAAATGTTGTTTGGAAGAAAGGAGGTAGTAAGGGAGAAAAGATGGAAGGGAGGGAAATGAGGGGGAAATTGACCAAAAAATTGAAACATAATTCCATTGAATTTAAGATGTGTTCATTTATTTAAGAAGCTGTTCAGTTTTGTATCTTAAGGAATCCAGCCAATGCAGTTTGGTCAGCAGCTCTCCCTCCTCCACACCCCAACAGGCCAGATCTCAGTTTTATGAACTGGCTTTGAAACACGCTGCTTAACACAGAGCAGGGATGTTTGGTGGACCTTCTGCTGATCGTGCTTGAAGTGGTTCTGTGAGAACAAAGCCTTGTACTCTCGAGGTGTGTGTGTGTGTGTGTGTGTGTGTGTGTGTTCTGAAATGCTGAAGGGTTCACTGATCTGGCCACACTCTCCCACCTGGCCTCCCTCCTTACAAAATCCTAGCATCTGTCAAACCCTGACTAAGGTTAAGGATACAACCTATAATGTGAAACAGGAGCCAGTAAATTATACTGTGATCAGACCTGAATGTTCCACCTGGTAGGCACCATGATTTACCTGGGTGTCAGGTGCTAAAATTTAGAGGTTGAACAGGGAGGAGGCAGAAGGAGACAGCTAATCCCAGGTGACTCACTAGTTATATGTGCTTATATTTGACTTTGGTTGTAAATGTGAAAATCAAACATTTTCTGGTTTAGCCAGAAGTAGGGGCTTTGTTGAGCCAACACTACCAAACCTGGGCATGTGTGAGTAATTTGGCCTTCCTTCCATGTGTCGACGTGACTGTTGCAGACTGGCTTTCTCCAAAAGAAAGCCATGAAGGCCTGTCCAGTGTGGCTCAGTGATTGGGTGTCGACCTATGAACCAGAAGGTCATGGTTCGATTCCTAGTCAGGGCACATGCCAGGGTTGTGGGTTTGATCCCCAGTGGGGGTCGAGCAAGAGGCAGCTGATCAATGATCCTCTCATTATTAATGTTTCTACCTCTCTTCTCCCTTCCTCTCTAAAATCAATAAAAATATAAAATTTTTTAAAATGATGGTCAACCACACTCAGGCTCGAAGATGTTCTGCTTCCTTTCCAGGGGAAGGATCGCTCTAACTGCAGTCTGTTAAACCCTAGAGGAAACCTGATTGGCCATTTAGGAAACATGCCTACCCCTGTGGGTAGGGCATGAGGAATGGGGGGAGGGTATAGAAATGATGATCCATGAACCCCTACAGAGTCAGAGAAGGGGAGTTTCCCAAAAGAAAAACACCGTTCCTAGAAGGGAGAGGAGAAGAAACAGATGTCTAAACACCCATGATACTAGATACTCCTTGAGCGCTTTGCAAAACATCTCAGTGTGGATTGCATTGTGCATGTTAAAATGTTATGTGTCGACTTTAATTTTGTGTGAGCAAAATGAAGACGTTGTGCATTTTGGTTAGATTTAATACTTAAGAAAATTAAAAACTATTAACAAAAGAGAGTGGAAAGGAAAAGAAATCATCCTTATTTTTGTTGAGTGAGGCATAAAATCTAGCTGTTTGTAGAGACTTTCCATTTAATATAGCTAACCTGTGAGCTAATGTTAGTACCCCTGATTTTACAAGTGGTGAATTTTCACTTCACAGATTTGTCCAAATTCACACAGTAAGTGACAAGGCCAGGGACCAAACCACGAATGTTGAAGACCAAAATCTACATAAACTTACCATCAAAGCGCTCTACCTAAAGAGTATTTTAGATCAACTCATTTGTAGGTCATCATTCCCAAAACATATATCTTTAAAGAAAAATGAACAAAAAATATTTTCAATTACTTTTATTACTTTGCATAAGCTTTTGATATTTTTAAAAGAATATTAAGTATTTTAATTGTATCAGCAAACATCTATGTTCAAGGTACTATATTAGAAGCAAAAATAAAAACAGCTGAAAAGAAAAACAAGGTAAAGTAATATTCTTGGGATTGGCATTATACTTGTCCAATACATCCATTCACATATTCACCGATGAAACATCGAGCACCTTTTATGTGTGATGTGCTATATCACACGTTAAAGGGCCTATTAGAAGGTTATTAGAAAATGAAAACAAATGAAAATCGCTGACCTTTTAATATAGGGCAGACATTAAAAATACACACAAATAAATGTAGTAGAATGTGTGATATGCCAAGAGATATCAGGAAAAAAAAATTGAGAAGTCAGGGAAATTTTGATTCCTAGCATGCCAAAGACATTCTGGAGAAAGTAACATTTATGTTGCATTTGAGAGTATGGATGGGATTTTGACAATTGGAGAAGGAGGCAAGGACATATTTTGGCTAAGTGTATCTCGTATTCAAAATTACACAATTACTCTATGGAGCAATACTAGTTCTGGAAAAACAGAAAAGGGCGTATACACCCTGAGACTGCTGACCGTTATGCACAGTTGGCTCTTCAACATGTTTTGTACCAAGAAAACAGTATTCCTATGTATTTAAATATTCTATGCTATTCTCAAAGTGTACTCATTATCATTCCACTTTGATAGAAGTCCTGTGCACTGCTCACATTTACTAGAAGTTGAATGATGAGGATAGTATTTGTCTTCTTCCTGGGGATTTAGAAGTCTACTCTTAGTCCGGTCCTATTGTGAAATCACTGCCCAGAGCAAATAACTAGTTCTCTGTATTTTCGTGTCTCAGGATTAAAATCAGAGTTGGGGTCAAGGCCTCCTCAAAATCAGAAGACAGGCAGATGGAATGTTTTGCAAATCAAATTCCTTGGAGGTTGCAAAAGATACCTTTGTGCAGAGAAACTAGGGCATGGAGTCATGGAAAAATTCAAATGCAGAGAGAGCCAGCTAGACTCAGGGACACTCAAGGTCAAAGCGTGGCTACATGCAACATTTGGCTCCTCTAAGCCTCAATTTCCTCCTCTTTGAAATGGTCATAATCACATATACCTCTCTGGGAAGGATGCTGTATCAGCTGCCAAAAAATTGTTTTCAACTGCATTGAAGTTTAATACTTTGATCGTTACCTCTGACTTTTCCTTGATGCTAATTAAGCCTGTGAGTTTTTAAAAGCCTAAGGAGTTTTGGCTAAAAGACTAGAATTTTATTTTTTTTTTATTTACCATATTGTCTTTTATTTTACTGTGGGTGAGTCACTTACTTGATCCCTTTTAAATCATTTTTCTCACTAGATACTCATGAAACAGAAAAGGTACAAAACATGCAACCTTTTCAATAGCAGAGAATTTCTTAAAAAATCAAAAGAGCAAAAGGTAGAACACACTCAGAACAAAATCGAAGTTCTGAAAGAGATGATTAAAATTTGGGGGAAAATAGTTTACGCAAGTACCATTACTTGGCTCACAAATATATCATTGGCCCAGAGACCTTAGAAAAGCTAACTCCTTTGAAACTTAGCTTGCTCAGAAGCAAAGTATAAAAATGTAGACATACTTTTGTCACCTAGTTAGGTAAAAGGTAGAATAATTACCCCTCTCCTTCCCCCTCCCCCTCATAAAAAAATATGTTCACATCCTAACTTCCAGAACCTGTAGAAATCAGGGCACATTTCTAAGGGGAATTAAAGGTTGTAAATGGAATTAAGGTTGCTAATCAGCTGACATACAGAGGGTGATTATCCTGGGTTATCCAGGGGGGCCCAGTGTAGTCATTAGGGTTCTTAACAGTGAAGAGAGAGGACGAGAGGCCAGAGTGATGTGAGGTGAGCACTTGGCCAGCTGTGGCTCACAGGAGTGCAGACAGCCTCTGGGAGCTGCAGAGGACAAGGAACAGATCCCGCCCCAGAGCCTCCAAAAGAAACAGCCCTGCCCATGGCCCCAGGAGACTGCTGTCAGATTTCTGCCCTGCAGAACTCTCAAATAATAAATGTGTTTTGCCTCAGTGGTTGAGCATTGACCTATGAACCAGAAGGTCACAGTTTGATTCCCGGCCAGGGCACATGCCCAGGTTGCAGGTTCAATCCCCAGTAGGGGCATGCAGGAGTCAGATGATTAATGATTCTCATCATCGATGTTTCTATCTCTCTCTTCCTCTCCCTTCCTCTCTGAAATCAATAAAAATATACTTAAAAATTAATAATAAATGTGTTTTAAGCCACTAAGTTTGTGGTAATTTATTATAGCAGTTATAGAAAACAAACCATATATGTAAATTCATGATATAATCCTATATAATTAAAGGCTAATACGAAAATCCTCTGAACAGTGGAACAACCGGTTGTGATGCACACTGACCACCAGGGGGCAGATGCTCAACACAGGAGCTGCCCCCTGGTGGTCAATGCAATTCCACAGGGGGAGCACTGCTCAGGTAGAAGCCGGGCTCATGGGTGCCAAGTGCAGCGGTGGTGGTGGGAGCCTCTCCTGCTTCTGTGGCAGCACTAAGGATGTCCGATTGCCAGCTTAGGCCCACTCCCTGGGTCAGTTGGACATCCCCCAAGGGCTCCCAGACTGCAAGAGGGCACAAGCCGGGCTGAGGAACCCCTCTGAGTGCATGAATTTCATGCACTGGGCCTCTAGTATTTCATATTTATTTACATTTTTTAAAATTATGCTAAGCTTAGATATTATCATTTAATAGAAAAAACATATAACTATAAAATTTGGTCAAAAATATTTACTATTCTTCACTTACCTGTTCTTAAATAATGAAATATGTGGATACAACATCAATTTGGGATAACTAGGTATGAGTTGTCATTATTCTAAACAAATATGAGTAGTCATAATTGATTCACTCACACAGAGACTAAAACAGTGGCCTTTATAAAATAAACATAATTCATCTTATGGACATCAGCTATTTGACACTTACTAAGCCTTGCCCATCACCCACCTTTCATCTCAGCATGCAAACTAATTAACCACTGAGAGGACCTTCCTGGTATAAGCACTAATATGTCAGGAAAATATTTATGACTTTATCCATTAAAATAGATAAAATATAAATTGCTTAGGCAGAGCTTTGAGAAAATAGAAACCCAAGACCATGGAGATGCTAATCATAAAGCAGTCTTGAGATTTTACTGCAGGTGGCACAATGCATTTTCCTGAAAGGTTGTTTAAAGGTAATATTTTTACTTTAGACAAGCTAATGAATAATGAATTGCTATGTCTCAGGAACTTCTATGCAGCCTCAGGAGTCTGCCATAAAAAAAGGCCTATTGCCCCAATGGTCAAACATTAAAAATAAAGAGATAGTTGCACTGGCAAGTGCGTGCTGTCCTTGGTAGCAACAAGAATATTCCCTGATTTTTTAAATGTACAACACCTTTCCATATTCACATTACCCCGGACTTATTCAATACTTACTGAGTTCCATAGAGAGCAAAATGAATGAACAGCCTCACTCTGGCTTACCTCCAATCCATCATGCAGGAACAAACTCCCTATCCTCTCAACTTTCTTCCAACTATTTCTTCAGGGTCCTATGGAGGCCACACACATGTTCCATGTAAGTGGAACCAAGTCCATTAGTCTTTACCATTGAAGAATTTCCTCCTCTCTGGCTTCAATGTTCACACTTCTATTAGTGCCGATTCCTAATGCAGTGGCCATTCTCCAATGCCCACAAAAGGGGCTACAGCTGCTAATCCCCACCAAAGGGACAGCCAGACACACCTACCTGTCTCCAGTGATACAGCTCTGAGTGCTGGTGCCAGGCATTGAGGGCATTGTCATCTGACCTGAGGGCTCTGTCTCTCGTTACTGCCAACGATTTTCTAGCATAGGATTTTCCCATTGTGTCAACTACCATGTCATTGACATTCTGTGTTCTCACATCTCCTCAATACAAAGAAAAGATTTTTCTTTGTATTGAGGGGAGGGAAGAAACATATACATACTATATGCTACATATAATATATGCTATATATAATAAAGCCTATATATATTAAAGCCTAAGCGACCATTATGACTGGACGACCAGATAACCGGCCAGTAGCTATGATGTGCACTGACCACCAGGGGGAGGAAGCTCAATGCAGAATCTGCCCCCTGGTGGTCAGTGCACTCCCACAGCCAACCTCCAACGGTCCCTCCCCGTGGCTGGCCGGCCCTGATGGCCCCAATCAGGCTGGCCGACCAACCTCCTGTGGTTTCTCCTCCCAGCTGGCCAACCTCCCGGCCCCGATCAGCCCAATGGGGACTGGGCGAGATGGCCCCAATTGGCCCCGATCACCGGCCAGGCCAAGGGACCCCACCTGTGCATGAATTCATGCACCAGGCCTCTAGTAGAATATATTATGCTATATAGCATAGAATATATAATACTATATATATATATATATTAAAATCAATGACATATATAGTGTTCATTTGCTTTGTTATTGCAGACCCCTTGATATAGGACTCAAATTTGAGCTCATGGCAACACTTTGAATGGCAGAATCACAACTCTCACTTTCCTTAAGACACACCATTTCCTCTGAGGCTCCTCACTTCACTCTAAACACAGACTCCTGTTGCGCATGCCCAGCCCTAGACAGCGCTGCACTAGGCTAGGAGGCATCTGTATGAATATGCTATGTGTTTACAGCTGGAACCCATTCTGATGGGTCAGTAGGAAATATTTCGGCTAGTCTCTTGCCTCCAGGACTTCCTAAATCCTAGTGTAAATATGGTGGAGGCTCACAAGGACACATTGAAAGGAATCACAGGGAAGTGCATTTCCCATGCCTTAGTTCCTTAACAATGGGAAAGATATTATTGCTAAATGATAATAAAGGCATCAATGTTTTATTTCAGGGTGTGTCAATGGATCTCATTTGCAAGGATATTTACTATAGAACAGAACAAACTATGACAAACTATTCCTTTCTGATACTGAAATGTGGCTCAAGGTCCCAATGTAGTCCATCAAGTAGAAACTGCTGTGTTCCAATGGCCATTCTCCTCTTCCTTTTTATAACAGACTAGAGGCCTGGTGCATGACATATGTGCACTGGGGTGGGGGGAGGGTCCACAGCCTGGCCAGCGCCCTCTCACAGTTCCGGACCCCTTGGGGGAGAGGACGTCCCCCATGGGGTCCCTAGCACTGTTGTGGAGGCGGGAGAGGCTCCCACCACCGCTACTGCACTCACCAGCTGTGAGCCTGGCTTCTGGCTGAGCAGCGCTCCCAGTGTGGGAGAACACTGACCACAAGGGGGCTGCTCCTGCGTTGAGCGTTTGCCCCCTGGTGGTCAGTGTGTGTCATAGCAACCGGTCATTCTGCTGTTCAGTCAATTTGCACATTAGCCTTTTATTATATAGGACTAGGGTCCCGGTGCACGAAATTCGTGCACTGGGTGGGGGCGGGGGGAGTGTCCCTCAGCCCAGCCTGCCCCCTCTCACATACTGGGAGCCCTCAGGCGTTGACCCCCATCACCCTCCAATCTCAGGATCGGCCCCTTGCCCAGGCCTGACGCCTCCGCCAGAGGTGTCAGGCTTGGACAGGGGACCCCCATTTCCCCCCGATCACTGGCTCTGACCCCTGCCCAGGCCTGATACCTCTGGCCCAGGAATCATGCCTGGGCAGGGGACCCCCATCTCCCTCTGATCACTTGCTCCACCCCCTGCCCAAGCCTGACACCTCTGACCCAGGCTTCAGGCCTGGGCAAGGGGACCCTCATATCCCCCCAATCACCAGCTCCGCCCCCTACCCAGGCCTGATGCCTCTGGCCCAGGCATCAGGCCTGGGCAGGGGACCCCCAGCCCCCTCCGATTGCTGGCTCCGCCCCCCGCCCAGGCCTGATGCCTCGGCCAGAGGAGTTGACCCTCATCACCCTCCAATCGCCGATCACCGGATCGGCCCCTTGCCCAGGCCTGAGGCCTCCGGCAGAGGTGTCAGGCCTGGGCAGGGGACCCCCAGCTCCCACCATTCCCGGCTCCGCCCCTGCTACCCACAATCTCTGGCACCACCCCTGCCAAGACCTAAGGCCTCTGGTGGAGGCATTAGTCCTGGGCAGGAGACCCCCCAGCTCCCCGCGATCTCCCGCTCTGCCCCTGCCTAGACCTAATGCCTCTGGCCAAGGCATTAGGCCTGGGCAGGGGACCCCCAGCTCCCTGCGGTTGCAGGTTCCACCCCTGCCTAGACCTAACACCTCTGGCCGAGGCTTCCGGCCTGGGCAGCGGGGACCCGCAGCTGCAGCGGCCCAGCAATCACGGGCTCCACTTTAGGCCCAGGCAAGGGACCCCTAGCTCCTGGGACTGCCAGCTTCGCCCATGCCCAGCTCCCATCACTGGCTCCACCCCTACTTCCCGCTATCACTGGCCAGGGCGGCAAAGGCACCCGATTCTCCGATCATGGCTGGGGGGCAGGGCAAAGGCGGCCTCTTAGCTCCCCTCTGGGTTTCCGATCACTGTCAGTGGCAGGGGGCTTTTTCCTGCTTTCCCTTTCGCCTCCCCGCATTGTGCCTACATATGCAAATTAACCACCATCTTTGTTGGCGGTTAACCGCCATCTTAGTTGGCAGTTAATTTGCATATTGCCCTGATTAGCCAATGAAAAAGTTAGCGGTCGTACGCTAATTACCATGTTTCTCTTTTATTAGATTAGATTCCTGAGATTTGTCTGAGCACATAGCCACTCAGTTAGAGAGGGGTAGACATGTGATTATGTTTCAGCAAATAGAATGTGAACAGAAGCACAGTGTACAACTTCTGGGTCATATTACTTAGGAAGGAGATTGGTTGCATTCCATGGTGCAGACTGAAACATGCAAACGTGCTGATGAGCTAGTTTCAACCAGGAAAAGTAACATGATAGATAGAACCTGGGTCCCTGGACAAGCTTACTCTGGGCCTATTCTGGACTGTGAAATGAGAAAGAAAAAATGTCTTATCTTGTTTGAGCCTGAGGAGAAGGGTTTCTTTGTTACAACAACTTAGTCTCTGTGCTAACAAATACAATGAGTCATTATAGAGCCATTAGCTTCTGAATAGATGAAACAGAGATTTAAAATTTGTATGTGACTAACCAGAGAAACTGTATGATACAAATTCAGGAACTGTGTAGTCAATGTGGGCCTATTGAGAAGAAAAACTGTGGGCTTAAATCTTAGATGTTACACTTTACAAATAGCATGATAGTCTGGAAATCAACCCTATACAAGATTTCATATGACAAAAGAGAATTATGTTAAAATAAAGAAAATTTTTGATGTCCTCTGTAGCCACTTCTCTCATATTAGTTCCTAGGCCATCATAGTAAAATGAGTAAATAAATAAAATTTAAAAGACAGTGATATCTAGTCTAGCTGCTATAACAAACACTCCCAAATTGGAAAGTACGATGAAAATTTTGTTCACCTTCATTTGACATCCAATGCAGCTGGGTATATTTCCCATGGGGCTCTTCTGTAACCCATGACTGCTACCTGGCTCCTTGTAACATTTTACTCACCATCTTGAAATTCTTTGCTCTCACTACATGGATGGGAGGAATATAGGGAAAGGGCCTAGGGAAGACACAGAGATACATTTTTATGCAGGCTTAGACATAAGAGCCAACATTTTCACTCACATTTCAATGGCTAGTCACACGCAAGACTGGGAATTATAGAGAGCTCATGAATATTCATAAGTATTTACAGTCTCTTCCACAGCAGCCATTTTGACTGCTCTGGAAAGCAAAATCCCCAAACATATTGGTTATGATCTGTTGTCCCCTTAAAGTCCTGATCCCCTGCAATTCTGTAAAATATTCTCTGAAGTGTAGTCTGCAACATATGCCAGATAGGAAGGATTCAGAAATAACCTCCATTCTGTTGGTGGGCAGAGAAAACAGCACCGGGGATTAGACCGACGGGGTCAGACTGGTCCTGGGTTCAGCAAACTTGGTACTTGAGTTCTGGCTAGGAAAGAATTCCGAGTCAACACTCAAAACTATAAGAACATTTATTTGTAAAATCACAGAGGTGGAAGAAGTAATTTGTAGAATAAATGGGCTTAGGAAGCAAATTATAGAGGCAAAGGAAGGGCCCTTGGAGCTTAGAAGTGGTGAAGGTAAAGGTGACACACCTGGGGAGATGGGGAGGGGACAGGGGAGGGAAAGGCTCCGCTGTGCTCTTGGGAGGAAGAGTGCTCTGGGTCCTCTGTCCTAAGGGGTTTAAGGGTGGAGTTTTAGGGGCGGTCCCAGGGGAAGATCTTAATAGACTACTCAGCAGCTTTCCAGGTGTGTCCTTTCAGGGTACAGGTCTTCACTGATTGATAGGTCGGTGCCAGGGCAGAGGGTCATTATTCAATGCACCTGGTCCTCAAGTCAGCCATGGCGTGGGGTTGCTTGTCTGATTTGCTGCTTTTCTGGGCTTGAAGCTGAAATACAACTGAGGCCTAGATGTTATCTCTAGGGAGGAAAGGTCAGGGGGTCCAAACCAAATCAACAGCAATATGCTAGGGTCGGAAAGATCACCCTGGGGGTGAGGTCCTGCCCTACAATTGTCCTTTGCTAGGCACCTAGGACTTTCTGCCCTGCTGACCTTCTGTTCCTGGCCCATCATCCTTGTTCTGCTCATGTTTGTCTAACTGCCTACCATATTTCTACAACCCTGGTCCTAATTTTATGGAAGTTGAGAGATCAAAATTTACTTTCACATTATTTCATTTGAAATTCGTGCTGAAATTATAAATTGCATCCTAACTTAGTTCTGAGTCAGAATTTATTTGGCCTTTCCAAGATATACCCATCACTGCTGTGGGCAATAATGAACCACCTTAAAAAAAGGGCTGGGCTAGGAGACAGAAGACTTGTGCTCATAGTCTGGCTGCATTCCCTACCTGTCTGTGTGGATTTGGGAGAATCACCCTCTCTGGACTCTGTTTTCTTATCTGTGAGAAAATAAGCAAGCAAAACACTAAAAGCTGGATGATCCTCCAAAGAATCCTTCTTCAGATTCTCACAAAACGGATTTCACTGTGGCTCAGTGGGATCCACCATGCAGGGCTCCTCCAAAGTGGAACATATATTGAAACACACTAGTCTTAAGAAACGGTGAGTGCACAAGTCCCTGCACACACTTGGGAAGTCACAGGAGCTGGACTACGATTTGGCAGAAAGGGGAGCCTAGCATGAAAGGAGACCCAGAGCTATTTAAGCCATGCGGGTCAGCAGCCTTGATGGCTGTTATATGCTCTCCCCATGTGATTGTGGGGGCACCTTTGGTGTATTTAAAAGGATCTAGAGATTTGAAACAATTTAATTTTATGTGGAAACATTTACAGCAGTCGAGGTATGAGAAAGTGGGAAGTAGACACCTAAAAAAATTACATGGGTTATTATATGGGTCTCTAGAGAATTCAGTGGGTTGAGTCCTTCCTGCAAAAAGTTAGACAGCATGCACAATCAACATTTCACACTGACCTCCATGAGCTCAGTGAGAACTGTTGGCTAACGTGTATGTCTTCCCTATTCCCCAGAAGGGCAATCCAGCTGGAGACACTCCTGAGATGTTCATGAAAAGAACAGCACTCCTTCAAAAGGACATTCTGCTTAGGGATCTCTGACCCTGTAAATCCAGACTCAGCCCAGCCAGGCATTCAGCCAGGTCTACCCACTCACACTGCTCACTTCTGAAGATTCCAGCTCTTCCTGCATAAGTCATCTGGGGGTCAGTGCAGATCATCTGAGCTGATGAAGACTTTGTCAACCCAATAAATTCTTAACAGGCACACCAATATGCCATGCAACAGCCAAAATAAAACATTTGTGGCAACGAAGACTTCCAAAATGTCTATCACCACAGGTTGGCCTGATGGCTAATAACCTTATTTATCACTTGGATCTACAGAGGGAAGATAGGGAGGACTTCTTTCTTAACACTGATAAATTTGGATCTTTACGTAATTAATGCCTGCAAGATACCAGCCTTATTAAGAAATATGAAACTTACATAATAATCTTTTTATTTGAATGCCTGTGGCTTATGTACTATGAAGAAAAAACTTAGAATTACTTGGCCTTCCCAGCCTGATGATTATGAGATACGTCTATTTTTTAAAAAAAATTCAAGATTACAAATAAAGCTGTCATGTAAGGCCAGGAGTAAAAATTAGGGAAAACTATTTTAAAACCTTGGTTCATACTGAAATCGCCTGGCTTTGGCAAGCATCTAACTAATTACAGACCTATTTTGTAATTTGGAATTAGGCCAAGCCATTAAGAGAGCTTATACGAAACAGCCCAGACTAATAAAAGAGGAACTCAAAAATGAGGATGAACCAAAAATGAGCAGAGCAGCTGCCGAACACCTGGTAGTTAATAAAAATTGAAGTCAAATGGCTGAACTATACAGTAAAAACCATGTCAAGATGACTATTTACAGAAAAAGAAGGAACCCTACAAAGAGAAGAAAAGAATTCAAGTTTCCCAAAGTAATGAATTCTATTTCAAATAATCCAAGATTAAACCACAGAGGATCTCAGGAGCAACCAGTAACTTGATTTCTATAGAAGTGGAAAAAAGATAGCAGAAAATTCATGTTCTATCTATAAGTACATGTAGAGAAATTGACAATTAGAAAATTAAAATGATCTTATTGCTTTTTCTTATTAAAAACTCCAAAAGAAAAGAGAATAGGACTGGAAGTAAGGAAACTTGTCATGAAGGAGGCTGTGACCTTGGGCAAATTATTGAACCTCTTTGTGCTTCAATTTCTCTTCTAAATTGAGGGACTTGTACTAGACAACATCTAAAGTTTGTTCCAATTCCAACATTCTGTCTCACGGAAACACTTGCAAAGTCTCAGCATGACTAAATCGGGGGAATGGTATGTTACTGAGAACAAGAGCCTGAGAGGGACTTTTTCACTTCTCATCATCGAATTAGGCCCACAGAGCCTAGAGTCAAAATTATCCCCTAATTTCCTGAATAGGACATTGTTTCTTGTGCCTAACAGACAATATGGCTGCCCCCAGGATACTGTGCAAAGTTGCCTAGAAACTTCTCAGTGTGCTTTGTCTTGAAGTGGATTCTTAACAGCACAGCCACAGTAAAAACATTTGCCCTTACAGTGGGGCCTTGACTTACGAGTTTAATTCGTTGGGAGACGGAGCTCGTTAAGGAGCTCGTTAACTCAAATTACTCTATCAACTCAATGCAAAAAATCACCCGAGAGACAGCTGGTATCTCAAAAAACTCATTAGTCGGGACACTCGTAAGTCAAGGCCCCACTGTACTTTGTCACAATAACTCCTGTTTAAGGGGCAGACCGGTTCTAATGTATAAGTGAAGAGAGTCCTTGGAGCTTTGCCTTTCTTGCCCACAATTCTTTTTTTTTTCTTTTAATATATTTTTATTGATTTCAGCGAGTAAGGGAGAGGGAGAGAGAGATGCAAACATCAATGATGAGTGAGAATCATTGAGCAACTGCCTCCTGCATGCCCCTACAGGGCATGTGCCTTGACCAGGAATCAAACCGTGACCTCCTGGTTCATGGGTTGACACTCAACCACTGAGTACACTGGCCAGGCTTGCCCATAATTCTAATAGCATCTTTTCCTCAGTACCCTCCCTCTGGCTTCACCCAATCCTCACATGCAGGACTGTGCCTGTGCAGACACCACTCATGATTAGAAGCACAGGTTTTCATGGTAGGAAAAGGTGAGCTTGTCAAAGGCAGACAGACACCTAGCACCAATCACAACCCCTGGCACAGAATAGGAGCTTAATAAATACCAGCAAATGGCTCACAAAGCACTTTAAGAGTAACCAACTTGATCTTATATTCCCTCAAGACCCTGCTGCCTCATCCAAAAAAGACCTCCCATCAGAGTCATTGGATGCTAATGTGTTTGCATGACCACTTACCAGGTCAGAGGAAAGCGTTCTAAAACAGACCAAATACCTTAACCCTAACGTTTAACCCAGCACTCAGAATGGGAGACAGAGAACAGTTCAGAATTTCTTCAATTTTTCCAATACACACACAGCCTCACCTTTCAATCACTTACCTTAATTACAATATGATGGCATAAAACCTTCACTTATTTGAAACCACAAGGATGGGCAATTTAAGAGTTAAAGGAAAGAGGGAAGGAGAATGGAAAAGGGAATCTAAGAGAAGAGAAGGAAAGCTCTATTTTTGAGCTCTGCTGAATTACAGGTACCATTCTCGGCACTTTACATAGTGTCTCCTTTAGGCCTCACGCTGTTAGATCTTCTGTTTACAGAAAAAGGAAAAGAGGTTCGCAGAAGCTGATTTACTTAACTGGAAAAATGGCAGAGCTGGGATTGAAGTCCAGCTATTTAAACAAAAAAAAATTTTTTTTTACTATTTATCTCTTTCAAAAAAATATTTTCATCTGTGTTTGGCTCAGGTGTTACACACTAGTACAAAGGGATCAGAGTAAAGCCCTACTCCCTCGGCTTGTGGCACATCTGTCTTTCTCTCTGCCAGGCCTCATACTCTGCCCTTTCAGGGCCCAACTCAACACTTCAAAGAAATTCTATTTTTTATTCAACTTGCCTTACACCAGCCAATGATATGCCACTATTATAGGTTGAATTGTGTTCCTCTGAAAGATGTTGAAGTCCTAAGCAATAGTACCTTATTTGAAAATAGGGTCTTTGCAGATATTGGCGTTAAGATAAGTTCATTAGGGTGGGCCCTAATCCAATCAGACTGGTGTCTGTATAAGAAGAGGAAATATGGACACTAACAGACACGCACACAGGGAGAATGCTACATGGAGACAAAGGCAGAGATCAGGGTGATGCATCTACATGCTAAGGAATGCCAACATGGGCAGCAAAGCACCAAAAGCTAGGAGAGAGTCTTGGAACAGCATCTCCTGCACACCCTCCGAAGGAATTAACCTTGATGACACCCTGGTTTTGGACATCCAGCCTCCTGAACTGTGAGACAGTACATTTCTGTTGTGCAAGCCACTCTGCTTTGGGACTTTGTTAAGACAGCCACTATGCAGCAAACACTAATAATACATAAGGCAACAGGAGAACAGCTGCAAATTATATAACACCAATTATTCAGAAAGATCAAGTAGAAATTCAGAAGGCAGAAGTAATCCAATATTTGTTCAATATATATTTATTCTACTCTGATCAGCCTAATATTCAGAAATGAGGCCATCAGATGTAAGCAAGTATTTTAATTACATTAATTGCTCACGAAAATAAAAGCTTTTAGTCTGCTAAGTAATTGTAATGCTCCCTAGAACTACAGTCTCTGAGATTCATGCATTGACAAATGTGTTTTTAATTCACAGAGGAAATTGATATTGCCCAGAAACTGGAAGAAGTTTAACTATTGAAACTCAGGCATAAGTTTCAACTCAGTGCAGGCAGGTTATGAGTTTGAAGACCCAGGGAATAAACAGCAACAGGCAAGGACACGCTTCATAGACACCTTTTTCCAGAACTCTTAGGAGTAGCCTCTAACAAACCCAATGCAGGATATACTTGCATATGCATTTCTAGTTTGTTTAAAAGCACAAAGGGAATAGAATTCAAATAGTATGGAAAATAAGTTTGTGCTTTAGTGGACCCAATTCCATTTGTTGGCAAATAGTGAAATCTACTTGTGAACTAGTTGGAAAAATCATCAAACACAGAGTTTAGATAACTTCCATTGTGTATCAAATGAGGGTAGTTGGCACCCAGAAAAGAAAAAGGGACCATGATAATCAGTTATATAGATCAGCACATTCTGTATTCTTCTGCATCTTATTGCTCATCAGCCTCCAGCCACCACTTTTCTTCCAGCTCCAGCTCATCAGAATGTAATATTTAAGAAAATATTTTAAAATTTACTGAGCAACTATAAATTGTTCTCATTAATGGAACAAATATGCATTTTTCTCGTATAGTAGGCCAGGCACCGTCCTAGGGTATAGTGGTAAACTGAACAGCTACAATTTCTGCCCTCTTAAAACCCACCCTTGAGCTCATTTGTAAACCTGTGTTTGAGGCAAAGGGAGTGCTTAGAAATATAATATACCTACAAGAAGTTTATGGTGTTTTGTGATGGCCAGACCCATTCAAGATCTCTCAAATAACAATTCAATGTACAACACAAGAGTGAGAATCCAAGAGGTGATATTAACAATTACTCCTGAGTTACATTTTAAAAAAAAATCATTGTCACAGACACCCACTGTTTTCTGCCTAACCCCTCTCCCCTTCCTCTATGAATTGTTCTAGCCCCACTCCAGCAGAGGCAGCCATGATTTAATGTAACCCTGCCCTCAGGGACTATATACATTGCCTCTATCATCTATAATCTAAAATGGACCATGATCACTGCTATAAACCCAGATAGCAGCTCAGGTTTTGCTGTCCTTTGGGATCCAAGGAAGATTGACTTAAATCCCCAGTTTTGTCCTGAAACTCACAAACACTTTCAGCTTCTACATTCTGCTCTGCCAACTTATTTTCACTCTGCCTCATGAGATTGCCTTTATTTTTACCATTTTCAAACTAAATGTGCCTCTCAAAAATAAATCACAAAATAAAAGCCTCACTCTAAAACACCCTAAAATGAAATACCAATGTCTATATCCTGACTCTTGAGTGTACTCTTGTGTTGAGGTAAAAAAAAAAAAAAAAAATCCAAATCTTTAAAGAATTTTTTAAAAATACATTTTTATTGATTTCAGAGTGAGAGAGAAAGATAGAAACATCAATGATGAGAGAAACTCATTGATCAGCTGCCTCCTGCATGTGTCCCACACTGGGGATCTAGCCCACAACCTGGCATGTGCCCTGACGGGAATTAAACCATGACCTCCTGGTTCATAGATTGACGTTCAACCACTGAGCCACATAGGCCAGGTTGTAAAGAATTTTTATGAGTTTATTTGAGCCAAACTGACGACATATGCAGGGAGCAAAATCTCAAATGCTCTGGAGAATAAGTTTTGCAGCTTCTTTTATGCATTTGGAATTAAGGAGGGAATGCAAGGAAGATGCCATGGAGGTGGGAGAAAGAAAGGTGGGCCTTGGACTACATGATAGTTAACAAGGTCATGTGCTCTCTTGAGGGTGGTCCGCTTTAGAAGGAGGGGTCTGAAAGAGGCATTTCAAAGGAGTGTTAACCTAGATGCACAAAAACAATGGACAGGGCTTGCTTGGGACAAAGGTAAGTAAATTTTCTCCTAAAAATGTCATATGCCTGGGGCATGACTATCCCGCATGACCTGCCCAGTTAGGAAGTTATGATCAGATCACCCAGTGAGGTTACTTTCCACAGAACCATTTTCTCACCCGCATCCGCCATGTCACTGGGCTGTTTCCCCCAGCCCCTGCTTGTCTCACAAACCCAGATTCATTGCTCATGCCCAGTGATTGGGCCACTTCTTTTATTGCCCTATCTTTTGCTCTTCTATTACCTATTTGAGGGATCATCAAGACCTTATTCTAAACAAAAGCAATTTCTTCCCTACGAATTCTGTTACCTGTTAATGAGATATTTAAAAAAAATCTCCCCTATGGACTATTAACCAAGTACTTTGGTAAAACATAAAATGGAGATAGTGATTCTGAAAAGACTTAAGTGAGAAGAAAACACTTAATGGGGTTTTAAAGGCTCAGCAAGTTTCCTCAGGCCAAAAATGAGAGAAGGAGATCACATAAAAAGGGGAAAGAAATGTAAGAACACAGAGCAGGTTTCAGGAACCTTAAGTGGTATCCCAGACATTTCACAAGTTCAATTCCAGGTCAGTTTGAAAAGTACCTGAAGGTGAGAGAGAGAGAGCATCTTGGAAAATGACCTATGGAAGTAAGGCTTTGTTATTGATCCCCCACAGTTTTTGCTTTTCATGATATGGCTAATCAGAGTTTCACATTGTCAGCTCTACAAATTGGTTTGTACCAATTCAGTGCCATGTATTAGGTACTTAATATGTGATAGGCAACCTGCTAAGAATTGGTGATGTAAGATGAATAAATGCTCAAAATGTTAATACACTGAGAAGAATTGGTGAAGAGCTTCCTACATAGCATGTCAGGACAGACACACCATCCACATCAGTAGCTGCATCAAGATATTGATCCCTTAAGTCTTTGGGACAACTAGGAAGAACCTGGTGTGGCCAGAACCTCCATCTAGTTGTCTCCAGCCATAAGCACCCTTCTCAGTTGACATCAGTGTGCAATACAAATATTGTGTGCCATGGGTACCATGCTGTGGAAATGGTTGGGACACACTAGTAGAGGTTAAGTCACTTGCAGAAACCCAGGTGAGCTGGATGAGTGTGCCGCCGTGTGATGGTGAAGAACACATGAACTTGAGAGCTACTAGTATTTATGAGGTAGAATCAACAGATGTTAACCTTATATCTCATCAGCTGCCAACCACAACATTGCTTCCAGCTCCAACTCATTAGAAAGCATTATCTAAGAACCTATTTTAAAAGGTACTGAGCAACTACTGATTTTTTTTAATGAATTGAACAAATATTTTGCTTCTGTAGTGGGCCAGGCACTGTGCTGAGATATAGTGGTAAACAGAATAGGTACAGTTTCTGTCCTCATAAAACCTATCCTTAATCTCAGTTATATACTTGGTACTTAAGGAATTTTAATCGGTTTTTTATTTTTATTTATTTATTTATTATTTTTTTAAAAATATGTTTTATTGATTTTTTACAGAGAGGAAGGGAGAGGGATAGAGAGTTAGGAACATTGATGAGAGAGAAACATCGATCAGCTGCCTCTTGCACACCCCCTACTGGGGATGTGTCTGCAACCAAGGTACATGCCCTTGACTGGAATCGAACCTGGGACCCTTCAGTCCACAAGCTGACGCTCTATCCACTGAGCCAAACCAGTTAGGGCAGGTTTTTTATTTTTTATGGGAGGTGAGGCTGAAGGAGAGGACAATGGGGGTTTAGATGAGGGGACCTTCTACAACAAGCCATTCATTAGAGAAGAGTAGGTACAAAGTTTGGAGAATTAAAAATGGTTGAACCTGGTCCTTGGGGGAGAGATTTTTATAGTGAAAAAATGGCTGAGAAGTTCTGAATTTCAGTAATTTGTTTTCTGCTGTACCTCTAAATATTTCTCTTGTTGGACAGCTCCAAATATGGGCCTTGAGAGAGTATTAGCAGAGGGAAGTCAGAAGTGGAGTATCCTGGGAGCTTTATAGGAGCTTTTCTCAACTTCACAGTATTAATCTTATTTTCTTATATCTACTATACATTCTTTTAAATTTCTCATTTGTGTGTTAATGTCCATTTAGAATAGCATCTTGCTCATGCCTTAAGGATGCACAATCTTGTCTTATCTCTTTAAGGATATCAAATGGCAGTTTTCTCTTTGATGTTTGTAAGTTTCTGCATAGTTTCTGGTTTCTTCAGATTGTCTATATCTGTGTGCTTTTTATTTTTATCTTTTATGTTAAGGTTCTTTGAGTATCTGGTTATCTGCTCATCTTTTAAGGAAAGGCAATAAAAAGCTGGACTAAGTTCTGTGGGGTGGATGCATTTTTGACTGTGGGCTCATGCTTTTTGGTCTTTAACCCAAGGGCACAAAACTAGCAATCCACAGGCTGAATCTGAGACCAATGTGTCTGTGCTTTGTTTTTGTTTTCAGTTTGATTTGCGTGCCTCTCACTATGGTTGTAACCTTTAACTCCCTATAAATCCCACCACTCCTTTTTGGTTAAGCTACTTTTAAGCTTGACATTCCTACCTAATACTTTTTGAAGGAGTCAAAATCTTGCTTATTTTTTAACATAAACTCAGATGCCCCTTGCTCTGTGACATCTTCCTTAATACCCTCAGGCCAACTGAAACTAGCCTCATCTGGGTTCCACCAGGTTTCATTCCTCTATCAGAGTCCTTGCCCCAGTCCTCCTTACTGCGACATATATGATGTGTACGTGGACATGGGATCCTCCATGTGACTGCACATCCTGTGGAAGCAGGGACTCTATTTCAGGCATGTTAGTCTCTCCTATAATAGCTTTAGTTAAAAAAAAATCAAGAAAGGTTACTTAAAAACCTTTGTGTTCAATGGGGCAGGGGTTGAAGGTAGAAAAGGAGAATAGGGAATCATAGATCAAACTTGATGCTCATCCCTGAGTATTTGATTATTAAAATCATGACCTGTAATCCCCCCACCTCAACCCCCAAAGTAAGCAACATGCCATGCCAGGCTGCAGTGTGGCTTCAATCTACTCGCCAGTGACTTCACAGAGCCTAATCTGTTTCACATGATAGAACGTTTCTCAAGCTGTAGGAGAAAGAAGAAAAAAACAACCCCCCAACATATCCAAATGAAAGAAGGAAGAGTTCTGCATTTGAAAAGGTAATTTATCCTCATTTGTGATCATGTGCCCTTTGAGAATTCAAATCAGATAAAGCATAAATCTTGGCATAGCTGCAAAGGTGCCCAGGCACGATAAATCATAGTTTGTGGCAAATGTTTTGAAGGCAGTTTTCAGACATCTGAGGCCTTAGCATCTCTCTGGTTTTATTTCACCATGGCCTTGATTGTAAAGTATCCTCAATGTTCCTAAGCAGCATGCATTATTTTATTTATCTATTTTTATTAAGATATATTTGACATATAGCACTGTATAAGATTAAGGCAGCAGTTCTCAACCTGTGGGTCGCGACCATCAGAAAACACATATAGCATGTCAGATATTTACATTACGATTCATAACAGTAGCAAAATTACAGTTATGAAGTAGCAATGAAAATAATTTTATGGTTGGGGGTCACCACTACATGAGGAACTGTATTAAAGGGTCACGGCATTAGGAAGGTTGAGAACCACTAGTTTAAGGTGTACACATATTGATTTGACACACTTATATTGCAATAAGATTGCCCTTGTAGCAATAGCTAACATCACATAATTATTATTTCTCCTAGGGCTGTGGACTAAGATCTAGTCTCTTAGCAAGTTTAATGTTTCTAATACAGTGTTGTTGTCTATAATCACTGTCCTGTGAAGTAGATCTCCGCGACTTATTTATCCACAAGTATATACTCTCAACATCTCTCCCACTCCCCTACCTCCTACCCCCTCAGCCCTTGGTACTCACCATTTTACTCTCTGCTTTTTAAAAAAATATATATTTTATTGATTTTTTACAGAGAGGAAGGGAGAGAGATAGAGAGTTAGAAACATCGATGAGAGAGAAACATCTATCAGCTGCCTCCTGCACACCCCTCACTGGGGATGTGTCCGCAATCAAGGCACATGCCCTTGACTGGAATCGAACCTGGGACCCTTTAGTCTGCAGCCTGAGGCTCTATCCACTGAACCAAACCGGTTAGGGCTACTCTCTGCTTTTTACAAGTTTGTTGTTTTAGATTCCACATATAAGAGGTATCACACAGTATTTGTCTTTGCCTGATTTATCTTACTCCTTTTCTTAAGAATCTTTTGCTTTTATTTGTACCATAACGTCTTCAAGATCCACTCATGCTGTGTTGTGGCAGGATTTCTAAGCAGCAGGGACTTTGGCCTCGCCTCGCATCCGTTTCCACTGAAAGCTCCAGGAACACAATCTGCACTCTCCTCCGTGCAGCTTTCCACCAGAGCTGAACCGGTCTTTTCCTGTTTTATTCAGCCACTCACGCTGGCCCAATGACACAGCATCAGCTAACTCTTCCTAATAATCTTTCCCTTCCAGGATGGTTTCAACACTGTGGGTTTGAAATTATTTGAGAGAGCCCTGGAAGTTACCAAATATAGGCGCATCCATGGGAACAGTAAGCAAAGTATGTTTGGATTCACACAAAGTTATGACTCTGCAAAGACCTTGAAGAACCAGATGGAGTTTAAGGACTGTATCTCCAAGTCCTGCACAACTGGACATGGGAGTTAAAGGGCAGACTGTGGTGCAGGCGGCCGCCTGAGTTCCTCCCCTTCCCGCCACTGCTCCATACAAACAGGGTGGTCTTGGGAGCTATATAAACTCTCTACGAGCCCAACCCCCATCTGTGAAATGGGCAAAATAATTGCTCCTACTTCAGAAGATGTTTGTGAAGATCAAATAAAATAATGTGCTTGAAACACATTTCATAAATATCAGTTGCCTTACTTTTTATTAACAAGACCACCAAGGCTGAAACACGCTGTCATACAAATAAACTACCAGAACAGTTGTCCATAGTTTTAGAAACTGGTTAGACCTCTATACCTGCCAAGTCCAAAGCCAGAATAAGCTGGTTGAATAAAACCAGAAGTGTTCAGAATTTAATATTTAAGCAAATAATTTTTAATACAACATTTGGAAGCAAGTATCATAAAGAAATGAGAAGCATATGGCTTCCAATTTTTTATTATTATAAAGAAAACTTT
The DNA here is from genome assembly GCF_028538775.1 of Myotis yumanensis. Classification (NCBI taxonomy): domain Eukaryota; kingdom Metazoa; phylum Chordata; class Mammalia; order Chiroptera; family Vespertilionidae; genus Myotis; species Myotis yumanensis. The sequence goes on along the minus strand of NW_027223753.1, from coordinate 197,161,417 downwards.
AGAAGGAATGCAATAAACTGCCAGGTCAATAACAATATTTTAACAATCTTTTGCTTTTATTAGAAATGCGACGGGACCTAAAATTCAAATTTTTCCTCCTGCCTAAAGGTGTATATCATGATCCATATGCAGAAACCCCTTACTCACCCAACAGAGGCCTAGATGGTAATGACAAAGGCTCTGGTAACCCAAACTGAACAAAAGAATAAACCATTGCCTAAGAGAATCCTCTTAATCACTTTTATTTGCCTTTCTAGGTCAAAAAACAAATAAGCAATATTTTTAAGACAAAGCACTTTATAAAATGTAATTTGTTTTGCTACCAATGTGTTTATTTTGTCTGGTTTAACTAAGTCAGTAGTAAGTTGACATATACAAAATAGTTAATGTTTTTTTTATGTATTTGGATAAGTTGGCTGATTTAAAATTAATCTAAATTAGTTTTTCTCTAACCGTCATCCTACAGAACACTGTTCCTGGAATGTTAATAAATATGCTAAGAGAAAAGCCTAGGAACACAAATGAGTTTGAGATAGAGGCATTCATTATATATATTTATCAGCATGTCAAATGCACATTAGCATATAAAAGACTGTAAGATGTCCTGTGCTGGAGAAATCTACTTTTTCTTTAACCCATTGTTTCCCAAAGTTATTTGAGCCCGGAACCCATTTTTCCCAGCTCCTCTTTTAGCATCCCACAGAACACAATTTGCAGAATTAAAATTTGAGGATGCATTGATTAAAATTAGGCAGGGTTCATTTTGCAATTCACTAAAAGGCTGTTAAACTGAAGATTGTCAAGGTTCTGCATATTAATAATAGCAATAACAACTATAATAATATGTAGCACTTATTGAGGACTTACTAAATCTTAAGGAAAAGCATGTCTTCCCTATTCCTTGCTTTCGATTCCCTTGAAAAGAGTTTTTCCTCAATATTTCCTGCCTCTTGTCCCAACCTTGCCTCTTCTTTTGTGAGGTGGAATGGTATCTTTGGCCAAAAGCCACTGGTCAATGTTTCTCTGTTAAGTGGAGGCTAACAGATTGAAAGTGAGCATGAACAAAGACACTAATCTTCCTCTATTTTCTCTGCATCTGGACCAGGGGCAATTAGTTAAGTGTCTGCTCCGCTGAAGCAAATTCTTTCTGGTAGATTGTTTCAAGGCCAAGAATGAAAAGTAGGGAGTTAGGAAGCCCATTTCATTGTTCATACTAAGTTGTGTCTTGTAACTTGGCCCTTATCATTGATGATGTGGATATTTTAGTTCTCCATGGAATAACTTTATTATATTTCAACTGATTCAGATTGGGCAGTGAATAGGGGTGTTGTTTTGGGCCCCCCTCATAACTTCAACAGCATATACCATTAATTCTGCACCACAGCATTTAGTCCTCACAACAACCAATTGCTGTAGATACCAGTAAATCCCCTTTTTACTGCTGAGGAAATGGAATCAGAGAGATTACGTAACTTACCAGAGGCGATGTAGTAAGTGGTCAATTTCAACATTAAAGAATGAAACATCATGCACATGATTTAATTACACTGTTACTATAACTAGTGCATCTCCTAGAATGGTGGTTGTTTTTGGACCCCTTTATTATTTATCTCTCAGTCCCACCTCAGTTATATAAAATGAACATTAAAAAACAACAACCTGGTCAGTGAATGAGATACTCAGGGAAGGTCTAAAATCAGAGAGATCTAAGTTAGAAAGTTCCAACTGACAGCTACCCCATCCACATGTCTTATTAGGCCCCCAAAGCATTAAAGATCTGAGTTAGTTATTCTGAAAAGATAGATTTCTGGCTTCTCTTGGAAAATGTGAACATCTGGGCAGCAGTGAGCCGGAGATGAAGAGCTACTGTCTCCTTTGGATGGAGCATGTATAGCACAGTTCACCTCGGCCTCCACTACATCACTTCATTTAAGTACTTTGCCTGCATGTGGTTCTGTAAACATTTCAATGTGCAGACATCCCCGCTCCATTTGCCCCTGTGGAACATCATGGCCATTGCAAGAATCCTGAGGCTAGATGTCCACATTTGTGGTCCAGCCACTCAATGAACATTAGGTGTCAATGTGAAACAGTCAAACGGTAGGTGGCATCTCTACAGAGGAGTGTCATTCAGTGTGGGTGCCCGTTTCAATCCCTCCAGCAAAAATGTTCAAGCTGCATCTGTAGAGACAGCATGGAGTGAGGAGGGCAGCTGGACTAGTAGGGGTCTGAGTCCACCACACACACTCAGCTCAGTGTGAATCTGCGTTGGGTATGAGGCGTCTGTGTAAATGTTAATGAATCAGGCTCTTCTGTGGCTCTAAAAATGTTGTAAAACTATTGTCCTCAAGCCCCTTATATTCTCATCTTCAATAATGACAATTCTTTTTATATCAGTGTCTTTCATGTAGCAGTTGCTCAATAAAAGTTTGTTCAATGAGTAAGTGAATAGACAGACTATGTGCATACTAGGGCAGTGATTGTCCTTCTCTTAAGAAATGTATATTTGAATTAGAGAGAAACACTCTGCTAAGGCCTCTTTCCATCTTCTGTGAGGTTCCATTTCTGAATCTCACTCCCACCCATCACCAGGATGAGGGAGGTTATTCCCCATTAGATTAGGTATTACCTCTTCCATCAGGATCTATTGAAAGGATTCTCTAATGACAATGATAAAAATATGTTCCCTCTTTGTAGGTACATCAAATATCAGAAAGCAGTGGACGATATATTTGGGGGAGGCACATTCTCATCCTGAAATAAGGTTTTATAGACCTGATTTTAAGATCAAAAGAAATGGCAGGTTCAAAATGTAAATAAACCATGGCTTATATTTTTCTCATGTTTTTTTCTTTTCTTTTCTTTTTTCTAATTTAAATTCTTTATTGTTTAAAGTATTACGTGAGTCTCATTTTTCCCCCATTGACCTCTCCCAGGCTGCTCCAACCCCCTAGCACAGGCCCTCACCCCTCTACTGTCAGTGTCCATTGGTTATGCTCACATGCATGCATACAAGTCCTTTGGTTGATCTCTTACCCCCTCACCCCGAGTCTTCCCTCATAGGTTGGACAGTCTGTTTGATGCTTCTATGTCTCTGGTTCTGCTTTTTGTTTTTTTGTTTTGTATGTGCTTCATTATTATATTTTTTTCTTTTTTATTGTTTAAAGTATTACATGTCTCCTTTCCCCCTGTTTGAACCCTCCCCAGCCACTCCCACCCTCCAGGACTAGCCCCCATGGCCCCAGTGTCCAAGCCCATTGGTTATGCCTAACATGCATGCATACAAGTCCTTTAGTTGATCTCTTACCTACCTCCCCCACTCCTTCCCCTGTCTTCCCTCTGACGTTGGACAGTCTGCTTGGTGTTTCTTTGCCTCTGGATCTATTTTTGGTCATCAGTTTATGTTGTTCATTATAGCCCACATATGAGTGAGATCATGTGGCATTTATCTTTCTCTGACTGGCTTCTTTTGCTTAGCATAATGCTCTCCAGTTCCATCCATGTTGTTGCAAATGGTAAGAAGTTCTTTTTTACAGCAGCATAATGTTCCATTGTGTAGATGTACCACAGTTTTCTAATCCACTCATCTGCTGATGGACACTTAGGCTGTTTCCAAATCTTAGCTATTGTAAACTGTGCTGCTTGGAACATAAGGGTGCATATATCCTTTCTGATTGGGGTTTCTCTTTTCTTGGGACCATGGCTTATATTTAAACATGCACAACTGTAGAATCACAGAACTTGAGAAGGAGTTGGAAGGAATCATCAGACAGAGTCTATTGTGCCAATCATAATGTTGAAATGCTGTACCGTGTTATTATACATATCAATTTGCTGAATGTCTATACAGTGTTAAGTATAGTGTGTTTCTTTTTAAAAAAATATTTTTTGTTGATTTCAAAGAGGAAGGGAGGAAGAGATAGAAACATCAATGATAAGAGAGAATCATTTTTCGGCTGCCTCTTGTACTCCCACAACCAAAGCATATGCCCTGACTGGGAATCGAACTGTGACTTCCTGGTTTATAGGTCAATGCTCAACCACTGAGCCATACTGGCTGGGCAGGTATAGTGTCTTTCTTAAAACAGCTGGTCATTAAAAAGTTTTCAAGATTGGATTTTAATAGGGGGAGTATTTAAATTATTCTTCAGTGCCATATAAGTCTGTTGGAGAGAAGTCATGCTTTGGGGTGATGGCAGATAAACACCATAATAAAACTATTTCCTGATTAGGGGTATTTGCTTGCATTTTACAAGACTTGGCTTAGACAAATTATTTGACTGGGCTGAGAGGTCATATGCAAATCTCTGATAGTCAAATGTTCAGAACTTCCTTTCAAGCTGCCAACAGTGCTGAAATAATCTAAGGAGCTCAAGGCTGAGAGATTTATCACCAGGGGATATCTTGAAGTGCGACTCTGCCCATTAGGGTAGTCAGCGAACAGACTTCCTCAAAAGGTCATGAAAGTGCTTACTGATAGCCATTTTTAAAGTTTAAGATTTCATAATAATATGAGCAGGGGATTTAAATGGTATTATTTTAAAGGGCATTATACTTGGACAGCTACAGAAAATTTAGCTGGGTAGTTCCTAGAGGGTATAGGCCCAGGAAATTCAAAGAAATCTCATTTCATTGTCCTTTGCTACAGGCGAACTCAGCCTCAAGTTAGCCTCCAGCTGGAGATCTGTGAGGGATCAAGTGAACAATGGACTTGAAGAGGCTCTGGACAGTGTATTCATCGCCAGGTGGCCTATGGGTCTCACCTGGGCAGACATTATAAGTAGCCCCATGCTTATCCTTGGGATACATCCAAGACCCCTAGTGGATGCCTGAAGCCACGGAGAGTACAGAACCCTATATATACTATGTTTTCCCCCTATACATACATACCTATGATAAAGTTTGATTTATAAATTACATACAGTAAGAAATGAACAAAAATAACTAATAATCAAATAGAACAACCATCACAATATCCTATATAATAAAAGGCTAATATGCAAATAGACTGAATGGCAAAACAACCAGAACAACCAAACAACCGGTCGCTATGATGTGTGCTGACCACCAGGGAGCATGTGCGGAACATGGCGGGTGTTGGCCATGGTGGGATGGTGGAGCAGGTAACTGGGGGTACCAGACCAAGGTGGGGGCACCAGTCGCTGGAGCGAGCCTCTGGTAGTTACTGAAAATTCTTTGCTCCCGCACACCGTGATACCCGGCGCTGGTCCTGATCACTCAGTGCCATCTGAGGGTGCAAGCGGCGGCTGCTGGCCTGATTGCCCCTGAGGGCTTCTCCACCTCCCTCTGCTCCTGAGGGGCGATAGGGGCAGCAGCCGCCACTCCCACCCACTGACAGCACCAGCCCCTCCCCCACTTGCTGCTGGCACCAGCCCCAATTGCTCTGTACCATCAGCAGGTGGGAGCAGGGCCGGCGCCGTCAGCACGTGGGAGCAGTGGCAGCAGGAGTAGGGCTGCCAGCAGACAGGGGACCATGGGGCCGTGGTGGGAGGGGCTGGGAAGGGGCCTGCAGGATGGGCCAAGACCCGCACCTGTGCCTACTGAGGCCTCATGGCCCACAGATCCTTTCAAGGTGCATGAATTCGTGCACTAGGCCCCTAGTCTACACTAATAAAAGACAAAGATGCTAATTGACCATACCTTCGCTATGCCCACCAGCCAATCAGAGCAACTATATGCAAATTAACCCAGCCAAAAAGGCGGTTAATTTGCATATACCAGCTGGGAGCAAAGACTGAAGACGACATAGAAGGAAGCCAAGCGCTGCAGAAGGGAGCAAAGTAGAGGTGGCGGAGATAGGAACGGAGCCAAGGCGGCCGGGGCGGGAGGCAGGAGGCAGGAGCGGAGCCGGGGCGTGGTGGGTGGTGGGGGTGTGGGGGGCGGGGAGGGCGGCTGCTGGCGGGCGGCAGGAGGTGGGAGGCGGCAGGCGGCGGTGGGAGGTGGGAGGGAGCCGAGGCGGCAGAGGCAAGAGCAAAGCCCTATTCTTGCAGGAATCTTCCTGCAACGGGCCTCTAGTATTATAATAAAAGTTATGTGAACATGGTCTCTCTCAACATATCTTATTGTACTTACTCACCATCTCACCTCAAGGAAGCACTTTATGGCTTCTCTGTGGCATCTCTGAATAGCCAGCATCACTGCTCTCCTGCTTTGGGGTCAGGATTAAGTAACATAAGGGTACGTTGGACATGGGCACTGTGATACTTTGACACTCAATCTGATAACCATGCTGGCTACTAAGTGACTAACGGGTGGGGTGTGTATACAGTGTGGATACACCCAACACAGGGATGATTCAAGTCCTGGGAGAGACTTCGTCATGCTACACAAACAGCATGCAATTTAAAACTTATGAATTATGTCCGAAATATTTCATTTAATATCTTTGGACTGCAGGTAACTGCAGGCAACCGAAACCATGGGAAAACAAAACTGCAGATAAGAGGGACTACTGTAGGCTAGCTAACCCAGCTCACCTTTCCAGTGCTCTTGTCCCTTCCCACGGAAGTTGACAAAGCTAAATACTAGCTACCCCAATCTATACCCTTGAGTTTAGAAATGGCCACATGACCCAGTACGCCAGTGAGGCAAGAAAAAAGTATGCTGGGGGATTGGGGCAAAGTAGTGTTTTTTCTTATAAAAACGGTGGCTAGCACTCACTTCCTCCTCTTCATCATTTTTGAGCATGCATGCTCATGTTTGGGGCTTTGGAAGCAATTTTGTAACATTGATTCTTGAACCAATGTCAGAGACCTGCTTCCTCCTGGTGGTGACATCATAAAAAGGGTTTTTGTGTTGTTTGTTTCTTGCAGCCAAAATACATAGTTGAGGACTAGTAATTCATTTTGTGTGGTTTTTAGCCTCTTTGTAATAACAGTTCACTGGATGGATTTCTCTCATTCAGAAAGAAAAAAAATCTTTAAACACCTAGAGCTGGGACCAGGGGATTGACTTTTACAGGAAGTTCTCAGATGATTGTCAGGTAGGTGGGTCTGCAAAAGTCAGTGAACTCCCACCTCTGGACCGCTGACTTCTAGCCTGAAAAAACAAAGGGCAGAAGCCAAGTTCAGAGCCACAGAGCCAGAAAGAATGAGAAGGAATGATCGGCCCCAACCCATTGTCTTCATTGTAAGCGAAGGATTCACATGAGCCTTGTCTCTCCACATGTCTAGGAAATCCACAAACACCATCAGAAGCTCAATTTCAAAGTCATCACCCCAACCATCAAGAATTCTTGTCTTTCCACAAATGGTCTGTCTGGCTTTAGTTTGAATCACTTTCTTTGTGTTAAATTCGACCCCAAGAAAAGGAAAAAAAAGAAAAAAGGAAAAAAGAATATCCTCTGAGTTTTAAAAGTGTGCCAGGAACTTCACGTGTCATGAACTTTTAACTTGGCTTTTCCACAAACCTTGTGAAGTGGATATTAGTGTCTCATATTCACAGTTAAGAAAAGGGAGGCTGGGAGAGATTATGTAACTAGTCCAAGGACCATCAGTGTTAGGGAACCCTTTTGTCAAATCTTTCTAGAGAGAATAAAATGATTAATCAGCATCTTTCTATGACCCTGCAGACAAAACACAGGATTATTTAAAGATACAGTCATCAAGCAATTTTTAGTCTTGATATATTTACATTCTCTTAGATACTACATTGGACCTAAGGAACATATTTTTTAAAACATCCTTTTAAACTCATCCCTCTCTTTCACCTGCCTGGTGTTCCCTCAACCCACTCCTCTGCACCTGATAGTATATGCTCTCATCTCCACCCATATTGCCTGCCTTGCCACTATGGCAGCAGTTCTCAACCTGTGGGTCGCGACCCCTTTGGCAGTCGAACGACCCTTTCACAGGGGTCACCTAAGACCATCCTGCATATCAGATATTTACATTATGATTCATAACAGTAGCAACATTACAGTTATGAAGTAGCAACGAAAATAATTTTAAGGTTGGGTCACAACATGAGGGACTGTATTTAAAGGGCCAGAAGGTTGAGAACCACTGCACTATGGGCTTTTAGGCTACTAAGAGTTCCAAAGGCCTGTCAATCAAGTATCAGCTTCGTGAAGCAAAGACAGGGGAAACATCACATTTCTTTACTTTCCTTAATTGTGCTAAATATGGTTCATTCCATAACCCACTAAGGTCTGTGGGAAATGTAACCTTGGTCATTTTGTGCGATGGATCAGTTGGAAAATGCCTTCAGTTGTATGTAACTGAGACTTAATGTGGCTTAAAGAAATAATGGTTATTGCATCAAGTGAAAGACATTGGAAGTAAGGAGTCCAGATATGGAAGCTTCACAGTCTTTAATTCCCAGGATCCTTTCCACGTTCTGCTCTGCCATTTCTGGTGCAGCATTTTCATGCTGGAGCTCCACCCATGGCATCAGAAATCCAGACAGGCAGGGAGGAGAAATGGCGAAAGGACATTTCCAAAGGCTCGACCCATCCAGTTCCTCCACCCTCTCTGCCAGATGTGTCCATGGAAACCTTCTCCGTGGCTTCTGCTGACAGGCACTTGGTGCTCAGTTTCCTGACAACCGTGCAGCTCAGAATGCATGGGAGAAAAGTGCATTGTGGAGACAGAACAAGATGCAAGTTTAAGCCACCACATTACCTACCACCAACTCTTCATTCCCAGTCCTCAGCCATCTATTAGTTATCTTTTTTTCTATCCTCACTCGAGGATTATTTTTTTATTTATTTTAGAGAGAGTGGAAGAGAGAGGGAAAGACAGAGAGAAATATCGATGTGAGAGAAACACATCAATTGGCTGCTTCCTGCATGTGCCCTGACCAGGGCCCCAGGCCAGGGAGGAGCCTGCAACCAAGGTATGTGCCCTTGACTGGAATCAAACCCAGGACCCTTCAGTCTGCAGGCCAACACTCTATCCACTGAGCCAAACCAGCTAGGGCAGTGATGGCGAAACTTTTGAGCTCGGCGTGTCAGCATTTTGAAAAACCCTAACTTAACTCTGGTGCTGTATCACATATAGAAATTTTTTGATATTTGCAACCATAGTAAAACAAAGACTTATATTTTTTATATTTATTTTATATCTTTAAATGCCATTTAACAAAGAAAAACCAACCAAAAAAATGAGTTCGCATGTCACCTCTGACACGCGTGTCATAGGTTCGCCATCACTGAGCTAGGGCTACTAGTTATCTTTTGATGATAACAAATAACCCCCACACTTAATAGCTTAAAATACAACCAGGTATTTACTCATGGGCTTGAATGCAATGATTCCCTTCCTGGGAGTTATTACCTCCAAGAGTGTCCTAGAAACGGGTAACTTGTGGCCTGACCTGAATGGTGTGGTGTTTCTTGCTCAGGAGTCTTCAATCTGGGCAGATCTTAATAGGAAAGTTTCATCTTTGTTCCAAAGGTATTGACTGGGAACATTCATGCAACTGCTTTCAGCGGGGGGCACTACTGGAGCTAGAAAGTCCAAGATGGTCTTTCCTTTTCCTCCAGGGCTTCTGTGGCCTTTTATCACTTAGTGTTCTAGACCATGCTTCTCCCATGGTGGCTGGATCCTTTGAGGGAGTATTCAAAGAAGGAGTAAAGAGAGGCTGAGAGTCCTTTAAGGAACTGGACTTGAAACGAGCCAGGAATCACTTCCTCCATATTCCATTGGTCAATGTGAGCCATAAGACCAGCCCAGATTCAAGGGGAGGGGAAAGAACCTCCACCACATTAAGGAATATGATCAGTGTAATCCCCATTCTATGCTTTCCCTTTGAGGTTAGACCATTCTTACTTTTTTTAAACAACAGGGTCCACATACTACATCCTCTTGGGACAAGCCTATGATAATTTCTTGGTGGACCTCACCTTTCAAAACAAAGATTTCCAGGCCTGCAAGAAAAAAGTTGCTACCACTATCCATGTGCCTTCCAGGAGGCAAGGGAGGGAACTTAACATAAATAGACTTTTTATGAAAGAGAAGTATCCTTGTCTTTCCTTTTGGGACTGAGAAAACAGCAGCAAAAAAGTAAACAAAATTTCAATAACTTATCCACTATGGTCACATTTGTGTGTATTTAAATATAGTTAGCTTTAATTCTCTGTTGTAGTTTGGTAGAATATAGCGATAAGAAACAAAGTTTAATGATGTTTATAAAGACTTGTTTTGACAGTTTCCACCTCATTTGCATTCAAGCCTAGCTATCATACTCCTTAGAAGAAGCAAAAAAATAATTAGATGGCTCGCATCTCCTTCCCCTTCTCATTGTTTAAAAAATATACATGGGGAATCATTACTATTAAAATTCAGCTCAAAGTAGCTAAGACAAAAAAAAGAACTTGTTGGTTCCTAAGCCTGGAAAATCCAAGTTAAGTCTGATTTCAAGTGTAGCCGGGTAGAGGAGCTCCAACATCATCTCTGCCCTTTGTTTTTCATGTTCTTGGCTACAATCCTCAATCACCTGACTCCATTCCCTCCTGCTGCAGATGACCTTCCTCCATGTAACCAGCAAAATAATTGCCAGTGGTCTCCACATAATTTTCTTCAAAAGTAGCCACTCCCGGGAAAAGTATCTTCTCCCATCCTAATAACAACCTCAGGGAAGGCTTTAATTTTCCTTTTTAGGTCACATGTACTCCTTTGGCTGGATTGCTTTCCTAGAGGGATTGTGTTATATACAGAAAAATGACACCACCCACCCCCAAAGATGTTCAAGTCCTAATTTCTGTAACCTGTGAAATATGTTACTTTCCTAGCAAAAGGGACTTTGCAGAAGTAGTTAAATTAAGGAGCTTGAGATGAGGGAATTATCCTGGATTATCTAAACAGGCCCAGTGTAATCAGAAGGATTCTTATAAGAGGGATGCAGGAAGAGCCAGAGTCTGAGAGAATGTAATAGGGTGATAGAAGCCCACGTTGAATTGATGTGAAGATGGAAGGAGCCACAAGCCAAGGGGCACAGGTGGTCTGGAGAGGCCGGGAAAGCCAAGGAAACAGCTTCTTCCCTAGAGCCTCCAGATGGAACCATCCCTTCCAATATCGATCTTGGACTTTGGCCTCTAGAAGTGTGAAAGAATAAATGTTTGTTCTTATAAGCCACTAAGTTTGTAGTCATTTGTTACAGCAGCATAGGAAACTAGTGTAAGTTGGGTTTCCTGATTTGGCTTAGTTTAGTTTATCTGTCTGATCTGTGGTCAGGGAGGGGGTAAGAGTTTCCAAAGGGTGGCGAGAGTGGCAATGCATGATTGATGGCATTGCCAGGACCACATGCAATCAGGCAGAATTTTACCCAGAGGAACATTCTTTGGTTATAAGAGGAAATGAATAAAAGAAAGGCTTAATATATCCAAGAACAAATAGACAACAACAATAGCTACCACAATCTAGTACTACCCAAAAGTAAAAATTCTAAGTCAGGCAGAAGAAAAGAACAAAGGAGGAAAGGGCATGTAGGACTTAGAACTTGGCCTAGATATTTTAAAAAAATCCACAAGCAGTAATAGCCAATGTTTTCCTTCTCTAACATCCTGAAAGACAGCGAATTATGAAGGACAAAGCACATGCCTTAGAATCAGTAACACCTAAGCTCAAATACTCCATGAAGAGCTGACCCTCTAATCAAGGTTTGCCTCAGTGAAGTGAGCGAGCTGGTGCTTTATCAATTCTTCCACAAAGAACACCTATTTTCATGGACAAGGAAAACAAATGCACACACTGAGCCCCTGGGAGTCCCACAAGGGATCTTATGCATGTGAACATTTTCTTGGATATTATTTCTATTATTTAAAGTTCAGGTTACTACTTGCTTTAATACAAAACTAATATTTTGAAAGTTCTGTGAGTTAAATTATTTTCTCTTTCAAGGGTTGAATTTGGTGAATAGTTAGTTCCAAGTAGTGTAATGCTGCCTGAAGATGCAATGTCACCAACTCCATAACCTACCGACTGAGTGATCATGATACTTCATAGCCTAAGACACATTCCTCACACTCAAGTACCTGAAACAATGGAGCCAACTACCTCCCAGAAGTATCAGTTGTACTCTAGTCATTTGTTTTACAAATATTTATTGAAGATCTGTTATATTGCAGACACATAGGCAAGCAATCTAAATTTTTATATTAAAGTAAACACAAATGTATTATAGAGAAGAATGCAAAATTAGCATGGGTTTTTTGTTGTTGTTTTTTTGTTTTTGTTTTTGTTTTTATATTTTATTGATTTTTTACAGAGAGGAAGGGAGAGAGATAGAGGGTTAGAAATATCGATGAGAGAGAAACATCGATCAGCTGCCCCCTGCACATCTCCTACTGGGGATGTGCCCGCAACCCAGGTACATGCCCTTGACCGGAACCGAACCTGGGACCTTTCAGTCCGCAGGCCGACGTTCTATCCACCGAGCCAAACCGGTTTCAGCGTGCATGGGTTTTTAAGAAAAAAATAAAGAACTCTCAAAGAATATTCCACCCTTGCAATGGTCTCATGCTATATCCCCAGAACTTCTCAGCTGGTAGGAGTGCAGAGTTTTATAAACTCCCATGTAAGGCATTAATAAAAATGCGTGTATTGTAATGTTTTCCTGTACCACAGGTCAAAATGGGTAGCTCAGAGCCTAATCTGCAGACATTTCTTATTGGAATCACAGAGTGATTTGTTTTTACCCCTTGAACTAGTGGCTGATATTTAAAACTCAGGGGTCATTTACTAAGTTGAATTTCTGGCTTCTCCTGAAATAAACTGAAAGAGCTAGCAACTTTGGGCCACCTCCTCATATATCAACAATCAGCTGGCTAGACAAGACCCAGCAGCTGGCCACTTCCTGTCCACACCACCAACCAGACTCATGGGCTGCTTCTCTATCCATGGAACCTACCTGGGCCTGGGAAGCATTTGAACCTATATCCTGAGTTCCAGTTTGAGTCATTTGGGTCATTTTGCAGTATTTAACACTGACTGATCCACATTTCTAAACTTGTCTATAATTTTCAGGATACTAGTCTTAATAGTCAGATATAGAAATTGGGCCTTCTCTGCCCAAGCCCCAAATCTGAGAATCAGAGAGCTGGAAGGGACCCACTTTTCTGATCATGATCAGAGGACTCTGAGGGTTGCCACACAACCACAGGGATCAGAAAGAGCCCAAGACTCCAGACTTCCTCTTAGGAAACAAGCAGACTCAAAATGTGTGTCTTCGCCAAACACAGTCCCAAGGAAAGTGGGCAAAGAGGGGATTAATGGAGGCTAAATTTTAGTGCATGCACTCTCCTTATAGGATATAGACTCCTCAGTGTTGAGAAAGGGGGAGAGGGTTCCCAAAATGTCTTTGGATTCTGTCAAGCACAGAGGGGTGGCCTCCTCGCCAGGACAGGGATAGTCAGGTAACGGAGTCCAAGTTCCCACAGCTCCGCTCGCGCGCGCGTGTGTGTGTGTGTGTGTGTGTGTGTGTGTGTCACAGTACCCACCTCGGGGGCAGTGAAGGTTCACCATGAGTCATGCTTTTGTTTTCTGGCCTCGGTACCTTGTGGTCTGGCAAGAATCAAGGCCTGGGATTTTGCAACAGCTGTTCATGTCACTGGGAAGGTGTGCACTGGGGTTACTTTTCTCAGCTCATGAGCACAAGTTTTGCTGCCAAAAGGCCATGTTTCTCAGCTAGAAAAATAATCTATCTGAAACCTGTGTGAAGTCTTAAATGCCAGGGTCTAAATTCTTACTGAAGCCATATAGTCTTTTTTAATACAGGTTTCAAGTGTATTACTCAAGAAAACATCATCTGCATAGTGCACCGTGTGCCCATCACCCCAAGCAAAGTCTCTTTCCTTCCCCACTTATCCCCCCTTTGCCCACCTCCTCCCCTTGCTATCACCACGCTGTGTCTATGTCTATGTGTTTTATGTATATCTTTTTTGCTTAAATCCTTAAGTTGTTCGCAGTCTCTAGTTCCAATTTAAGGTACCTAACTTCTAAAGGGAACAGCTGTGACAACTTTTCAAATGCTACCATAATTCTGGAGAAGCTCATCAGCACATAGTGATGAGCATCCGCATATAGATAAAGGCTCATTCTATATCTTTAACTTATCACAAAATGACTTCCTTATTGTTTCAGGAAACAGCCATTTTGTCCTTCATTCAGAAGTTCAATACACAAACTTCTCTCTACCAGGCCACCATTACAGCCTCCTTCATATCACTTGTAGCCCTGGTCTTTCTTGACCTCATTTTTACCCCATCCTGTGGGGGAAGTCTCCCTAATCCTTGATCTAGCGTTTGCTTCTCCCTGGACCCTTTCCAGCCTCTCCGTGGAGAGAGGCACTGTGTCCTCAGGATTGTGGCCATGGGAGAAATGTTGATTATGTGATGACCACAGGCACTACCTGTTCCCTGCAAACAGCACACAGCAATGCCACAGGGACTGCTGGCTCCCCTCTTGCTGTGGGAACTTGTTTTAACGTGTTTGGGATAATAAAACCAGCTACTTTCGTTAACAGATGTAACATTAAATCTCACCAAGCACACTTAGCTAACAAGCCAAGGATCTGAACCATAATTGTCTTGGGAGACAGTTAAGGGTCTGAAAAGTCATAGTTGGGCTATCAATACCATTAATTGGGAACTCATTAAAGCTCTCTGATCTCAATGCTCTCAAAATAAGATACTTATTTTGAAGGCAGTCATATTAACAAGGAAAGATTTTAAAGCCAACGGCATTTATGTGTATTGGAAGGGAAGAGAGTGGAATTTTTTATTTAGGTTATTATCTTTTTAAAAATCTGCCTCATGTGTCCAGATCCAAAGGTAGTATTAACAGAAAATTCTAGATAACATTTATTGCTGCAAGCATGTGTGATTGTCACTTTCATATGCAATGATATACTTTTAATAGTGATTCTTTGTCATCAATTCTGGGCCTCTTACCACAAAGTATTGACTCCTATACTAATAATTATTCTACTATAATTATTTTTTTCTCTCTGCTTATGTAGAATTCTTAAGGCTTTTGGTCTTGAGTCTTGTATAAGATGCAAATAATGCTGAGAGGAAGCATACCTTTTGTTATTACTAGTGGATATAACTGGAAAAAAATTAAACCTTAAGACAGATTGATTGTCACAGGTAGCCCTACTTCTAAGGCCTCTTGGAACCTATCCACCTACCCACCTTACTCCATTCTGGTCAACTTGTAAACTAAGAAGAAAGCACAAGGTAGCTCTTCTGTGCACAGATCAAGGGAGAGATATTGAGAAGAGTAAACAAGGAAACTACAAGTGGCTGAGAAATACCTAGAGACAAAGAATAATGGATTGGTTCCAAGAAATACCACACCACTCAGATCAGGCCACAAGTTATCTGTTTCCAGGACACCCTTAGGGGTCATTACTCCCAGGAAGGGAATCGTGCGTTCAATCCTCTGAGAAGCCAAGCATGCCTTCCTGATGAAACAGAATGCCAGCGTGCCAGCAGATAAGGATATTGTTCTGGAACAGAGGGGAACATACATAGGCTATTCTGAGAATACTTAAAAGTCATGATTACCCCACACACTGATCCAGACAAGTTAACTAGTGTGTGGGGAATGCAGAAGAGAAGCATTTTATTGACACAATTTTCCTTTTTCTTTAATTGCAACTGGTAATTCTCTTCTAATTACCATGAGTTGACCCAAGAAAGTGCAGAAGAAAAAAATATTTGCATTTGATTATATGCATTGTTGTTTTTCCTTCGGATAGGGGATGGGTGGGAGTGAATATTGAAAAGAAGGAAGCAGAAGCCATAAAGTAGGCCATACCCTGGGCTGAAGGAGACAGGATGTCTGGGGCAATATCACAGTCATCTGTGAAGCATCCCTGCTCCTTGGTCTACCACAAACTGGTACTCTGCAAATCACAAAGATATACATGTTTTTTCCAAAAGAAGAGAGTCAAAACCATTGTGTTATTCACCCTATTTTTCTTAAAAATGTTGTTTCACGTTTTAAAGAACACAATATTATGAAGAATCTTTTTCCAACTCTTTTTCTATTCTTTCTTCTTTTTAAAAGTGAAGGTTTCTTTGTGGGAGATTCTTCGAATTTTTATTGTTGAGGCAATTTCTATAAATAAGCGAAAACATTGCTTTGTGCATAATTTTCTTCTGCACTAAAACAGCTCACTCATTTTGGTTGTTATTGGTAAGAAAATATCCACCTGTTTGATCTTGAATTGTTATTTCCATGAACTGTAAAAAATAGTGACTCAAAGATACTTATGTCCCAGGAAGTTGTTAAGTAAAAGAGAAAAATGTACAAAAAGAATGCCATCTTGTGACTGCACCATTAGAATGACAATAAAACAAACATTTATTACCCGAGAAAGTAATGCTATGGTGTCCAAACAGGGGACCTCACATGGCAATATGAGTGTCTGAGATATTGGTGCACACTGAGAGGACCACAGTCTATGCCACACGATGCAGATGCCATCTTGTCCTTGGGACCCAAAGAGGATGACATTGCTCAGTGTGTTCCCTAGAACCAGGTATACCTGGGAAGGCAAATTATTTGGAGAGACCTACCAAAGGCTCTAGTTCCCTTTGGGCAATGCCACTGGGTGTGATGTTGACTGGTCTAAGGAGTGACACTGATTTCAAGATGACTGAGGAAGGTCCAAGGGACCTTGGGTGTTTGAATTCAGAAGAAAGCTGCTTTCTCGTGGTAGCCTAAAACAAATTTGATTTTTTGACACAGATGTACCCCAAATCCTGGAAATAATAACTTTGAAAATGCCAGTTAAAGTATATGAATTGTTTTTTAGCCAAGTAGTGAAAGACATAAGTTCAGTAAACATTTGTTATTTTAAAATGCTGATTAACAGCCAAAATGAGGTTTAGGTAAGGTCATGGTTTGTAGATCCAGTACTTATCATGAAGAAAAGCTGATGATATTTAGCATACATTTTGTGGTGGATGTCTAGATGGTTAATGATATCCTCCCACAAAACAAAGACTTTCTCCAGATGATACTTAAAAAAATATATAGGGCCTTAGCCAGTTTGGCTCAGTGACTAGAGTGTCGGCGAGCAGACTGAAGGGTCCTGGGTTCGATTAAGGGTATGTACCTGGTCGGGGCACATGCAAGAGGCAACCAATCGATGTGAATCTCTATGTCTCTCTCCCTCCCTTCCACTCTCTCTAAAAACCAATGGAAAAATATCCTCAGGTGAGGATTAACAACAACAAGAAAAATATATACATACACACATTTAGCCATATATGTACATATATGTATACACATATATCCTTTTCCAAGAGATTCAAATGTACATTATCATATAAAAATTCCAAGTAATCTTTCAGTAAAGGAATCTGCTCAACTTTACTAAGCACAGCATTTCCCAAACTTATTCGATTATGAAGCCCTTTTTGCCATGCAACCATTATTAACATCCCATAAAACCAAATCATGAAAATGCTGCCTCAGAACCTCACTTGAATCCATAATTACTCTATTTGGTCTACTGGTTCATTTTTTCCAACCTAGTTGTTTCAAGCTAGAAATATAGTCAACATATAAAAATAGATTCCTAAATAAAACCCCACACAGTTTCACTCAACTCAACCAGCTCACTGAAGTATCAGTGAAATCCCAAGGTTACATGTACACAGATCTGCTGCATAACACAGAACCGATGGCACCTTTGTGGGTTTTTTTTTTTACATTTGCAAACTAATACAGCATTGTCCCACCTTTTCAAAGGCAGATAGTCATAGCATTACCCATATACCAACTTACATTTGAAGAGAATTGTCTTTAGCATTTATTTATAGACATATTTGGCATAAAACAGAAAGTAAGTATTCCACACAACAAAGCAATGCCTGTGAGACTTTAATGTATCATTAAAAGTACCTTTAGCTTGAGCCAGGAATCCTTACCTCTAAATTAAACAAGAAAAGATTCGGCTTCGCTTAGAGAGTTGTATCAAAGCCTTGTTCTATCTTAAAACCTACTCATCAGTGTCTGTGGCATTGTCATCTCATCTTTGTGAAAAGGGAGTATTATGCTGGTAGATGGTATAAAATTCTTGCATTTTTAAGTGTTTGTAAAATCTGGCTCAAGAAAAACGCAAACCTGGAGAGGCAGCATTCACTCCTGCAGACAATGGGAGCACCCTCTGCTAGGTGGACTGACCTTACCCATTTCATCCCTCATGGCTGAATAATTTCTAGTAGAGTCAGGGATGTGCCAACCAATATTAAGGAATCATCTGAGTTCCCTTGAGATTAATATATTTCACACACACACACACACACACACACACACACCCCAAACTCACAAATACCTAGCAGGTATTTGACATCCTCTTGGGCTTAAAATGGGCCCAGCAACCACTTTCTGACTTGATAATTTTAGGAGCCTTCAATGCCAGTCGAGACAAGATTCTGCCCAAGCTTCATCTGTTAGCAATCTGTATTCACGTTAATTCCCCACAATCCAATCCTCTTGAGATAGCTGCTAATTAAATAGAAAAGTACCTAGATAAACTCATGTGATTATCATAATCTAATACTGCTAAATTGAACCCATGGGATAATTTAAATGGAAATTACATCTCCAGTCACTAGACTGATGTTATGACTCATTTTGTAATCAGCAATTCTTTTGACTTTGTTGATCTCCACCCCTAAACGGATGTCTTTAGACTGAGGTGGAAAGGATTGTTGGTTGGAATCTGGTCCTTAATACGGCTTTTGCGTATGTTTCCATACCTATAATTGGCACTGTGAGAATTGGAGGGTAATAAGATTGTTAATAGGGACTAATATCTCTACAATTCCATATGGAATGTTCTGAGTTTCAAAGAATTTATGTAACTTGAAGCAATTGTCTTTGAAGAGTGGTTTCTCCCTAGCTATCTGCCTCATAGAACAGCTAAATCAACCCTGATTGCTTTATAACTCTGGTAAATTGGGGACTGGCTGCCTTGTATTTTAGTTCTTCTAAGACTGCTTGCAATCCAAAAACTTGGAAGAAACAGCAAGACTAGGTGTGCTAATGAGGCCAGGTGAGAGCCAAGTTCTACAATAAATCATGCTTTTGGTGCTAATGGACTAGGGCCTACCAGCCGTGGGCAATCTACGGCCCTTGGGCGGATCCGGCCTATTTGAAATGAATAAAACTAAAAAAAAAAAAAAAAGACCGTACCCTTTTATGTAATGATGCTTACTTTGAATTTATATTAGTTCACACAAACACTCCATCCATGCTTTTGTTCCGGCCCTCCGGTCCAGTTTAAGAACCCATTATGGCCCTCGAGTCAAAAAGTTTGCCCACCCCTGGCTAGTCACTAGGCTAAACCTTTCCAATGCTTACGACTTCAAGTTGTATGAATTCAGCCTCTGCAAGAGATGCCACACCAGCCAGGTCTTAGGTGCAAGAGCCATCTGCTAGTGGGCATCCAAACAGTAACCCCGGAAGAAGATGCTTCAGAGAACACGGTCTCATGCCCATTACTTCTGAGAAAGGCCCCATCCTGTGCTACTAGAGAAAGGGTGCTTAGGTGCTAGTTCTGAGGACTGTAACTGACCCACATACCATTTTTTTAAAATTAACGGACAGCATTTTATTTTATTTATTTTTTAAATCTTTATTGTTAAAAGTGTTACCTATATCCCCCTTTTTCCCCCCATTCACTCCTCTGGCCAACCCTCCCCACCCACCCACCCAGGCCTTCACCACCCTATTGTCTGTGTCCATGGATTATGCATATATGCATACAAGTTCTTTGGTTGATCTCTTCCCACCCACCCACCCACCCAACTATCCACCCTGCCTTCCCTCTGAGATTCAACAGTTTGTTAAAGGAAAACATTTTAAATACAGATATTTCACATGTAAAAATTGGAAATTTTCTGAATCTCCTGAAAAATTGGAAGATCTGATCATATTAGTCTTAAATTCTCAAGAGCCAAAATGTTGTTCTGGCTGAGTAGCAGCTTCCTGCTTCAGATGGGGCATTTGTTTCCAAATCATCAGTTTGCCCCTGACAAGTTTTACTCTCCCCCTCACCTGGGCTCTGTAGGCATTTGAGTTTATAACCCATGCTTCAGTTGGAAGGGAGAACAGAGGAAGAAAGACATGTTTCAGAAATGAGTGATTCAGATTTAGGCTCTATAATTGACCACTTTCTTAGATAAACTTCCAGAATTTTATCTACTTCACTAGAGGCCCAGTGCACGAATTTGTGCACCAGTGGGGTCCCTTAGCTTGGCCTGTGGGATCGGGCCAAAACCAGCTCTCCAACATCCCCCGAGGGGTCCTGGATTGCAAGAGGGTGCAGGGCAGGCTGAGGGACGCCACTGGTGCACAATCAGGGCCGGGGAGGGATGTGGGAGGCTGGCCAGCCAGATCGGGACAGCAGGAGGGCTCCAGGGCATGTCCAGCCCACCTTGCTCAGTCCCGATTGGCCAGACCCCAGCAGCAAGCTAAACTACTGGTTGGAGCATCTGCCCCTTGGTGGTCAGTGCATGTCATAGCAAGCAGTTGAGTGGCCTCAGCATGTCATTAGCATATTATGCTTTGATTGGTTGAACAGCCAACTGGACGACCAGACACTTAACATATTAGGCTTTTATTATATAGGATGTTTGAAAGTCCCAGGATATTGACAATTTCACCATAGCCTAAGCATATGAGTTTTAAAACATATAGATGGCCTTATTTTAAGGAAAACAAAAAAAGACAGCCTATATCTAAAGATTATTTCATTTAATAGTATAGTTTCCAGAGCCCAATAAAACAAATATATTGATTAGTTTAAAAATGTCTACTTTTCAAGTTTTGAGGTGAAGGGGAGGGGAAAATATAAGCTAACCAGAAAGCCAAATCTTCTCTGGAAAGGGGGGGAAAAACCTGGACCTGTCATTTCTTTTTCTAAACCTTCATCAGATGAAAGGAAATCAGTAACACTTGCTTTACTTATAACTCTTTATCCAAAAACCCTAGAGTCCTGTATAGTGGTGATCTTAGATCTAAAAAGTGTATCTTAAGCTGGTTTCTGTGCCTCTCCATGCTTTGATTTCTTTTCAAGTGGCAGCTGTCTTGGATTTGCTCGTGCATATATTTCTTAACCTAATGCTAAATGAAATCAGATGAGGAAATAAAGGCAAGTCATCGCAGAAAGATCTCAAAGCCTGCATAAGTCTTTCAACCTTGTTAGAGACCCCATTTTGATTTTCTAATGTCTAACTCAAAGAATTTTACTGAACTATATATTTTTATTTTCATATATATACATATATATATATGCAATTCCAATAGCAATCAGAATTAAAGTCACTATTTATGAATCCTTTTCTTGAGAATAGACTTTAAATAGATTTTTAAAGTCTTATTGACTACAGTGTAAATTAAAGGTTGTAGACAGACGTGTTCTGTTTTAGCAGACAAGATTCTTTTAATATGAATCTTAATGGATTTGAGCAGGAAGGAGAGAATTCTCCATTGTTCATGTCATTGTTACTATCCTCTATTTTCTTCATTGGTTTTGTATCTCTCACCTATGCTACCTTGTTATCCCCAAAAGCATGTGAGTTTGTGACCCCTGGATTATCAATGAATGTACCAACATACTGTTCCCCACAAGTAAATTAGAGCCAGACTCAGAAAGAGAAAAAAAACTGTTCTGTAATCTTTACTTTAAAAAGAAATTCATGGGTTTTAAGAAACAGACTGTGTCAGGTTGTTTATTGATATATGCCCGAGCTGCAAATATATTTTAGGAGAAAGTTGGAGAGATGGCTCGGAGACAGTGGCTCTCAGATGTGAGCACATGTGCATCAGAATCACCCAGAGGACTTGTTAAAACACAGATTGCTGCCCCCCACCCCCAAGGTTTCTGATTGAATAGCCCTGGAGTCCAAGTATTCGCAGTTCTAACGGGTGTCCAGGGGATGCTGATGTAACTTGTCTAGGGCCCAAATTTTGAGAACTACTGGAGTAAGAAATACCCAGAGACTTGAAATAGTTGTAAAAGAAACTGTCAATTTTATTTTTCATCCCCCCTCTCCCCTCCCCCCGCACACACACACACAGACTTTATTTTCTTTACCAAATGATTAAAATTCCTGTAGACAGAACTTCATGGAGCAATAATGATAATGAATTACTGTGAAGGAATAAGTAATATTTGGAGGGATGTAGAGAGATGGGTTAGAAAGGTGGTTTGGGGTCGTAGGCTTTGTAAATACAGAGTACACTGATTTGAGAGAAACCAATTTCTAACTAGACAACACCAAGCGATGATGTGGGTTTTAGACACTTACTTGCAAAGATGATTCATACTACGGAGGCCTTTGGTCTGGTTATAAAAAAAAATTTATCAATTTTCTAAGAAAACAAAAAACCTTTGTTATGATCTTTTGTCAAATGATGGATGAGTTAGACATGAGAAAAAGCACTGTGCATTGCATAGTTTTGACATAAATCATGCAACAGGATTGACGATCACTGAGCCTTTGTTTTCATTGTTCTGCAAGTCCTTCTCCTATAGGCAATCACCAACGCATGCACCATCTCTCCCAAGGAATTCCTACAGGTTTCCAGAACCAGATATTGAGCCAGACTTTTCCTTTAGACCAAGATGATTAATTAGAAGTTCATTAGTGCTTTCACTACCTGGAATATAGTCTTCTCCTAAATAAATTCCAGTTGATAACGGTTAAGCAAATTTGTTTCAGGCAATGAGTTTTGAATGCTCTCAGTAGCTAAATTTTTTACTGTGACACCAAAGAAAACTCAGGTACGGTTTTGTACATGTGACACCCAGCTCCGCTCACACTTGACCCTGAGTCTGCTTTCCTCCAGATAATGCATCACAACGCCTTGCTTTCTACTTCAACTCTACTTCTATTACCTGCCATGTTTACACAACACATGACTTTTTTTCTCCAAAGTCTTCCTTGTCACTATCTGCAGCTATACTTGTAAAGTTACAAAGATTAATGAGTAGTCACTGTTGCTGCCATTGCTTTCAAACCTCTTTGGATTTCTGGATGTGAGTTGCCACTGAAATGCCCACTGATTTTTCTCTTTTCTCTAAAGTGAATTTATGCAGATCTGGATTATTTTTAAAAAGTCTTCTAAAGGATTATTTTTGTGAGTATTTTTGCATTATTTCTAAATCCCAGGACTGTGAGCAGTCTCTAAACTTGAAAAAATGTTAAATCATCACTTTCTAGAGTCATGTACTATACAAACCCAAGTCAGACCTTCAGAGGACATGCCATCAGAGTTGGTAGGAACACAAATACATCATCCTCTGCCTTAGAAGATGAAGAAGTATAAGGATGAGGATGAGGAGGAGGAGGAGGAGGAGGAGGAGGAGGAGGAGGAGGTAGTGGAGGAGGACGAAGACTAATGAGCACCTCACCCAGGCAGAGCTGTTCAGAGTGCAATGGGATATAAAAATGTAAGCAATATAGATCCGGGCAACAGCATAAATGAGATCTAAATCATTTACTGTAGGAGTACCGCACTCTCTCCCTTTTCATCAGGCTTAAAAATACACACCATGAGAATGCATTTGTTATCTCAGAGAGACTATACAACATAACACAGTAATCTCCAGGCTCAAAAGGAGACTGCCTGGGTTCAAGTTCATCTACTCATCATGTATCTATTGGACATTTTCCTGTCATGTCTAGTGAATCCTATATACAAAGAATTTTTAATCTAGGGGAATATGCAAAGGGAAAAAGGTCTCACTTAGGAAGAACAAAGAAGTGTGTGTGTGTGTGTGTGTGTGTGTGTGTGTGTGTGTGTTTGGAGGTCTAAGTGGTCAGAGATGGTAATATCTAAAAACAGTGTGTTCTAAAGTAATGCTCTTCAAACTATTGATCAATCCTCTGATTTTAAAATGAGTTTGGTGGACTGAGACTAGAATTTTGTTTTAAAGAGATTAACCAATAAATTTATATGCATATATGCATAATCCATGGACAGACAATAGTATGGAGGAGGCCTGGGGAGGGGAGGGGAGCTGGGTGGAGGAGATCAATTCAGGGAGGGAGGGCGGAATCTATAATACTTTCAACAATAAAGATAAGTTTTAAAAATAAAGAAAGAAATTACCACTGACCCCACTTATTTGTATCAAAGGACTTGGACCATGCAGATATGTTGCTCCAGTGGCAGTGGGATCCAAACAGTTCTCAGCATGTTTGGCGTCCTGAGGGGGTAAATGAGCTAGAGCCTGCTTTCAGAAACCTGAGGAACCTCCAGGGAGAACTCATCCTTGTCAAGGAAGAAGCAGGTTTCAGGAACTTGACTCAATCATTGTGAATTCAGTGTGACAGGAGATGGTTCAGTCTGTCTGGCCTTGCCCTGAGCATCCATATGGGTGCTAAAGAAAGAAAGGGAGGCTGAGCACAAAAATTGAAAAAGCTATTTAATTAAGCTCTGAGTACATTGCATCCTAGGCAGCACCGCTTTAAAACTCCACAAAGAGCAACTTGACCACAGACCACCTCACAGGCCCAGTGAGGGTTGTGATGGCAGAGATGGGGAGAAATGCAGAACCATCCACAGTGCCTGGGATCCTGCAGAGGAGAAGTGGTAACTACAAGGAGCAGACATATTTGTAAGTCCATGTGGACCCTCTTGGGTTTCTGTCAGGAGGGAGACAATAGCCGGAGAAATCTGAATTACTGATCTAAAAGTGATACCATTACTCCACACAGGCTACTGAGAGCAGAAAAGAAGTGTTGGTTGCATATACCATGAGAGAGAATCTATATATAGAAAAGTCTAAGCAACTGGCCGACCGGACAACTGGCCAGTCGGTCAGTTGCTATGACACACACTGACCACCAGGGAGTAGATGCTCAATGCAGGAGTGGAAACCACAGGCATGGAAACATGGAACAGACTGATGAATCTCAGAGGGAAGGGGGAGGGGGAAGGGCGGGAAGAGATTAACCAAAGATCTTATAGGTATACTAGAGGTCTGGTGCATGGGTCCCTCGGCCTGGCCTGCGCCCTCTCGCAATCCAGGACCCCTCGGGGGATGCTGGACTGCCGGTTTAGGCCCGATCCCCAAAGGCCAGGCTGAGGGACCCCACAGTTTCACAAATCCATGCACCAGGCCTCTAGTATTAAATAACAAGAGAAGAGAGAAAGCAAAGGGGAAAACAAAATTGGATGAATCTGACCACACACTTGAAGAGTCAGCAGCACTTTGACTCCAAAGCAATCTAGCCATCCATGGTCAGGCTGGAGGGCAAGCTTCTGCCTTCAGCAATATAAATGAGGAATATGCCCGAGGCCTGCAGCATCCTGATGAAATTACCATGCTTATTAGACTAAGGGATTGCTTTTCCCAAATTAAAATGCATCCTGTCCTGAGTGTACCTTCACATGATAGTGATGAGAGAAAATATATAAGGCACCAGTTTAGTGATTTTAAGCATATCTATATGCAAACCACTAAAAAGCCTATTTCCTCTTCACTTATGGGCCAATTTTACAGAGCAGGTGACCTATAACAACTCAAAAACGGCTTCCCCATGATCCTGTTTCATTCAGCATCAACATTCCAATCAGTATCCTATTTCCTTTAATATTCATAGGCATAGGCTTCAAAACAGACCTTTGTCAGCAATATAATTTGAGTCATTTGGAATTGTAAATGTATAAGGGCATGTATGCCCAGCCCAAGAAAATGACTGAAAGTGGACTTAAATCCAGGATAATGACCAAAGTCTGAAACCCTGGAATATTCCTGACCTCCCAAAACAGCCTCAGCTCTGTGCCCACTCATGATTGGTTCAGGTAATTTATAAGACATTGCAAACTCATCTCCCTTTTGCAAGGGAGTCACTTTAGAAAGAGAGTGGAATGAAAGTGAAACATTCAAGCATCTCATTCTCTAAGAAATTACCAGCTCACAATATTATTCTTCTGCTTGTAGTGTTCTTTGCTTTCCTCTAAAGAAATCTTAAGCTCATGTATATTTATGTTTTAAGTGAAACTTATCTGCTTGTCCAAAAAAGAAAGGAAAAGGGAGAAGGGGGGGTGGGGGAGGTCCTGAGAAATAGCAATAAGCAAAAATGAGGGTTTTGAGTACTTAGAAATGGGAAATAATTTTCTCAAAAAATAAAAGAGGATGCAAAAGTCATGTTATTATAAGATCTATGGCTGGTTCTCACTTGAAAACATTACTTCTGTTTGTGCTCAGGGATGTCTTCTCTAGGATCCTCTCCTCTAGGGAATTGTTTTTCTCAGCTCCCCCAGGCTTGGTACTTCATGAGGAGTTGCCTTAGTTCTTTCAAATTTCATTTGGATTTTATCTCGTTTCCAAGGCACAGAGAATAGTAAAAAGCTTTCTTCAAGAGGTTTTTGTATTTTATGCCCTAATACAGAGTACAGAGAAAATAATATTTCTCAGTTCTGACACAAGTATATGTCTTGGGTGGGGGAGGGGTGGGTGTTACGATGACGTGCTGAGCATTACACGATGAAAAAACAATTTAGAAAGCACTTAGCCCATAATCTACTCAAATAATTATATCTGTACTCTGAGAGAATGTCAGCTGAAGATTTTGTAAATTTAAAAACAAATTAAGATTCTATTTCTCAGAAAATTTGTATGCAATTACCTGCCTGAACCTATTGTTCACAGGTTACTAATCACTTCTTTGAGAATTCCAGTCCAGCTTGAATTGCTCCAATGATACCTTTAAAGTTCAAAGTTAGAACATTAACATTGCGTATTCAAGAATATGGTAAGGGGACCAAAAAAGAAAAAAAAGAACATAGGAAGGGTAAATAATTAATCACCTATTTGATATATATTTCTTGTTGCCTATTTTGGACTATATTCTACCAGTCAAAAAAATGAGAAATGGATTCACCCATAAGTAGCTTCAAACTTAATGGGGAAACTAAAACTCTACATAGATTAAAACTAGTGGCCAAATATTATTATGAATCATTATATCTTGTATAATTAGAAATATACTGTATTCCTATATAATAAAAGAGAAACATGTAAATTGACCACCCCCTCTGCTACACTCACCAGCCAATCAGGCGTGAGTATGCAAATTAACTTGACAAAGTAGGCAAGTTAATTTGCATACACAGGCACCAAGCGGCCTGGGTCCCGGGAACATCCTCAAGACCCAGGCTGCTCCTAGCCTGTAGGCCCGCCCATAGGCCCTGAGCGGCCGGGGTCCCAGAATGTCCATGGCCACTCGGGGTCTATGGGTGCAGGCGCCAAACGGATGTTCCCGCTCTGTGGCCACTTGCATGTGCACAAGCACCAAGCGGCGGCCTGGGTCCACGCCCCCCAGCCTGGTGCCCACAATGCACAGGGCTGGCTCCCGGCCTCGGGGGCGTGGCCCCTGGCGGCAGGGTCACACCCCTAGCCCAGTGGACACAACACAGGGCGTCATCTGTGCATGAGCTGCAGAGGAAACATCTTTTCTTTTCTTTTTTTTAAAAAAATATATTTTATTGATTTTTTTACAGAGAAGAGGAGAGAGAGATAGACAGTCAGAAACATCGATGAGAGAGAAACATCTATCATCTGCCTCCTGCACACTCCCCACTGAGGATGTGCCCCCAACCAAGGTACATGCCCTTAACAGGAATCAAACCTGGGACCCTTCAGTCTGCAGGCCAATGCTCTATCCACAGAGCCAAACCAGTTCAAGCTTAAACACCTTTTCTGACTGCTCATTGGCTAAGCTCCCTGTATGCCGCCACTAGCAGTGTTCTTGGTAACTTGGGTTATAAGAATCCAAGAAGGTGATTTAAGGTTTTTCCACCATACTCCTGGAGGAAAAAACGAAGGTCCGCTGCTGGAGGGGCTAATAAATGTCATATCCTGCCCTAGCCAGTTTGGCTCAGTGGATAGAGCCGAACCGCAGGGTCCGGGTTCGATTATGGTCAAGGGCATGTACCTAGGTTGCAGGCTCCTCCCTGGCCGGGGCCCAGGTCAGAGCTCATGCAGGAGGCAACCAATCAAAGTATCCCTCTCACATTGATGTTTCTCTCTATCTCTTCCTCTCTCTTCCACACTCTCTAAAAAAAATGGAAACATATCCTCAGGTGAGGATTAAAAAAAATAATAAATAAATAAATAAATGTCATATCCTATGAAAGACACAACTTGAAAATGCCTAAAGAAAGTTGTCATTTTTTCATGGTGAAGGGACTGGAGTCCGTGTTGATGAAAACACCTTGGCAGCTGCGGTGGCTGGCAGTGGCGGCGGCAGCGGGGTGATGGGGCTGGCACCTTCCCCTGATCAGCCCGGTTGCCTCCTGCAGAGGGAGGCCAGACTGTGGCTTAGGTATGTCCTAAGCCGTTGGTAGGACATCCCCTGAGGGCTCCCAGTCTGTGAGAGGGGGCAGGCTGGGCTAGGGAACCGGCCACCCCAGTGCACAAATTTCGTGCACCAGGCCCCTAGTATTATATAACATAATAAAGTGCTAATTTCTTGTTGCAGCAATAAATAGAAAAGTGGTTGGCTGGGACCCACCAATATAAGCTGTCATAGATCAGTGTCTATATGTATCAGGGAGTAATACACACACACACACACACACACACACATTATAATTATGTTTTCCAAACTTTTGTGATAATAGAAATCCCCCAGAGGACTGATTTTTTTTAATAGGCGTCCTCCAGACCTATTGAAATGAACTCTCCAGAGAAAGAGCTTGAGGATCTGTATTTACAACAAATGACTCAGGTGATTCAGATCAAGTAGGTTTAGAAAACATTACAGTCCTCACCACAATCTCATGAAAATATTATTACTTGTCTTTTATAATTGAGAAAATTAAGGTTAGAGAGATTAATTAACGACTCATAGGGCTCCCAAGTCAGGATAAAGCAATCTGACTTCCCCAACTTTTATTCCTTTCCCTGCACAAAGCTTCCTTTGTTCTCTGAGAAAATGATCAGGTTGGCTGTGGAAACATGGAATTAAAATACTTATTATAAAAAAATTCATTCCTATTGCTGCTTAAAAACAATGTTACAGTCTGTTTTAAAGTTCTGGCGAAGAGAATATTGAGTCCTTGAAATAAGAAAGTCTTTGTCAGAGGTAAAATGTAAAGATTTATGGGGAACACTGAGGCATTTTTTGTTCCAGGGAAACGTTGAGCATACATTTGAACCAAAGGACCAGTGCATGTGGAGAAAAATACTCCAGACTAAAGAAAGGAAGTTGTTCTGACAAACATAAGACGTAGGTTGCCACATTCTCTCTTTCTAACTCTTCCTGTATTACTTGTAATTCACAACTCGGAGCCATAGGGAGAAAAAACAAACTTCTTAAAAAAAATTTTAAAGTCTGGCCGCTGTGTTTCAGTGGTTGAACGTTGACCTATGAACCAAAAAGTCACTGGTTCGAGTCCCAGTTAGGGCATGTGCCCGGGTTTCAGGCTGGATCCCCAGTAGGGGGTGTGCAGGAGGCAGCCAATCAATGATTCTCATCATTGATGTTTCTATTTCTCTCTCCCTCTCCCTTCCTCTCTGAAATCAATAAAAACATATATTAAAAAATATGTACAAGAGTAGAGGAAAGAGTATAATAAATTCTTGTGGAGTTATCTCTTAATTTAAACAAATATCAGCACTTTGCCTGTCTTATTTCCCATCTCCTTTATTTTTTGTTTTGTTTGTTTTCTATGGGAATACTTTAAAGCAATTCCTAGACATCATATAATTTCATCAGTAAATATTTCTGTATGTATCTCTAACAGATAAGAGCCTTTTCTTTTCCATTGCCAATTGCAAACGATATAATGCACAAAATTAATAACAATTTTCTAACATCTCTATTACAGAAATACAACAGTGGTTTCTGTAGTTGGTCCATATATCACATTTATTTGCTGTGTGGTGCTCAGCACAGCCTGGGGTGAACCTGAGGGGGCTGGTGAAGGATTAAAGAAGACAGACAAGAGAATAAAGCTGGTGCTAGGTGGGACACTGCTCTCAGATGGAGAGACAGTGCCACAGCCTGTAAGCAGTCTTTATTTTGTAGCCAGATTCCATGAGGCAAAGTAAGGGCGTGGTCAAGATGTTTAGAATGTTCTCGTGGGTTTCGAATCTACTCAATTACATGCAACTGAACTCTATCAAGCTTTGTTTTGGCAGCACTTGCTGCACCTCCCACAGCCTATATCACTTAGCCACCTGGGACCACAGGTTTGGACCATAGGTCAAGCTTACAACTATAGCCTTTGGTTATAATTGTGCTGGGAGGGCTTTGCCCTCCAAGCTGGGACTTACACGTGGCTTTGCCACGAGAGGACTGTACTCTCTCATTAGTCTGAGGCTTGAACCTGTCCAAACACTGTAGCAGTTCTCAACAATTTGCTATCCTTTTAAATCTCTTTTATTCTATAACTAGAGGCCCGGTGCACGAAATTCATGCACTGGAGGAGGGGGCAGGGTGTCCCTCAGCCCAGCCTGCACCCTCTCCAATCTGGGACCCCTCGGGGGACATCCGACTGCCAGTTTAGGCCTGATCCCTATGGGAAATTCTGGGTCCCTCCAGTGGACACTGGTATTTAGAGACCACAATAAAGGTGTGAGGGTGCTCATCCCTTTTAGGCTTTTTCAGAGGGTGGAGCTAAATAAGATTACCAGGTGTTTGCTTGACTTCTTGTTGCTGATGACATAAATTTGAAACTAACAATACCAATATTAGTACTAACAAAAAGACTTTTGAGTGTGGATAAGATTCCTATCCCAAGAAAGATGTACAGTCAGAAATACTGTGTTTTAAAGTCACTTGAAAGAATATTTTCTTTTTGTAGTTGTGCCACCAACTTGATATACTATTATGTGTATTTGTTTCAGTTTGATTTAAATTGGGGGGATGACCTTTTTTTTCTTTCTGTCTTTTTCTTTTCAGTTTATAAGATTTGAATAATAAAAACTATAAAATAAGGTACAGTCAGAAATGGCCTACAATGTGGTGCCTCTGTTTCAATATTTTAATATAAGTATGTGTGCATATTGGGATAGCCTCCTCTTTTCTGACACAAAAGGTAGCACACACTGTTCTGTACCTGTTTTTTGTTTTTTTTTTCACTTAACATGTTGACCTGGAGATGACATCACATCAGTTGATAGAGACTTTCTTTATTCCTTTTCACAGCTGTGTTAAGTACTACATTTTGTAAATAGAGCACAGTTTTCTCAGTCAGTCCCCTATTAATGGACATTTGGCTTATTTCTAGATTTTTGCTATAACAAATTATGCCATAGTGAATAGAATTGTATATATGCTGTTTTGTATTCTTACCAGCATATCTATGGAAATTGCAATATTTTTAGAAGAGGAATAGTTTGGGCAAAAGGTAAATACATATGTAATTTTAGTAGATACTGATACCAAACAACCCTTAAAATGTTGTACTATTTTTGAATTCCTAAAGACAATATATGAGATTGCTTCTTTCTGCACAGCCTGACCAACACATATATTGTCTTTATTTTCCCCCACCTGATAGGTGAGCAATGGGTCTTCAGTGCAGTTTTAATTACAGTTCTTTTGTTATGAGCAAGAGGTTAAGGACGAAGTTTACATTTACATTCTGTTTTCCGTAAACTATTCCTTCTTGTCTCTAGCTCATTTTTTTCTATTTTTTTTTGGGGGGGGGGCGGGGGGCAAAAATATTTCAATTGTAGTTTAAGCTACCAAACGTTTTCCTATTGCTTATGCATTTAGTCATAAGTAAGAGTGTTTTTCCTACTCCCAGGTTATAGAAAACTTCATCCATACTTTCTTACAGTTCTTATTTGTACCCAAGATTTTAAACACGTTCCCAAAGAGACATTTATGTACATTAAAATATCAGTTTACAAATCCAAGTTTATGAAGTAGTGTCAAACATTGCAGTTGTCTACATGAGACATATTTAATAATCTGTCATGTTCACACTTGTCTTCATTCTTCTAAATGGCATCAGTCTGAAGTCGTCTTGCCTGCATGGTAAAATGATTTGTTAGTAAAGCAGAAAAGAGTATTTCCAGACTAATGTATGCCCTTTATGAATGAACATATTCAATCATTGAAAACTTTACCTTTCTAAAAGAAGGTAATGTAAACCATTACAATGCAGCCCACAATCCAGGCAATCAAGAGAAGAATAGGGACCAGAATGCGTGATGATGTAGATTCTGTTTAAAAATAAACAAAACAGAACAGATTTGGTAGGTCATTGGGGCATTTTATCTCCTGAAACAAGAGAATAAGAGGGATCTGGTGATAACAAAGGAGTAAATACACTCTCTAGTCATACCCATACATGACTATCAGTGTTTTTTCTACAAAAGGTACATGGGACTCAGCTGGGAATTTGGAATAGAAGGCCTGTGTTCACATCATAGGTCTTCCTTTTACAGTTATGTGACCTTGGGCCACTCTGAGCTTGAACTTCCCTATTTGTAAAATATGGATAATGAAACATGTGATATCTATCCCCTGAAGTTGTTTCGAGGATCAGATGAATTTGAATACACGCAAAGGCTTTGTAAACTCTACCCACTGTGTATGTGTAGTGAAGACAGCACACATTCATGTATGTGTGCAATAACACAAAGAGCAGCTGTTTACATACAAACAATTGACAATGACTC
Organism: Myotis yumanensis; assembly: GCF_028538775.1. Taxonomy (NCBI): domain Eukaryota; kingdom Metazoa; phylum Chordata; class Mammalia; order Chiroptera; family Vespertilionidae; genus Myotis; species Myotis yumanensis. Next base: position 197,128,780 of record NW_027223753.1, on the reverse strand, counting down.
TGACGTAATTCCTACTAAACTAAATAATAATCACAACATAGGGAAAGGTATTGAAATTGTTCTTGGCCTTGATGGCTAACTTTACTCTAAAATATCATAGGGGGGAAAGCACTGTATTTTATATGATCATTCTTTTTTTAATCTTCACCCAGGATATTTTTCCATTGATTTTTATAGAGAGTGGAAGAGAGAGGGAAAGACAGAGAAACACTGATGTGAGAAAAACACATCATTTGGTTGCCTCCTGCATGAGTCCCTACAAGGGCCTGGGCTGGGGAGATGTCTGCAACCGAGTTACATGCCCTTGATCAGAATCGAAACCGGGACCTTCGGTCCTCAGGCCAACACTCTATCCACTGAGCCAAACCAGCTAGAGATATATGATCATTCTTGACTAGAGAAGAGAAATTCAGGACTTTTTTAAAAAAATTGTTCAATATAGCAACCAACACTGGACCAACACACACATAAAAGACATGAGTATAATGACTCCTCCTGTGTCTGCTGTTTGTACCCTGACCAATAAAAAACAACTTTTAAAATATATTTTTAAAATAATATTCACTGCATCTCAATCTTATTCTTTCAAACACACACATATCACACAATAGAATTAAAAAACGCACAGAAAGATATCATGTAAAATTAATGTTTTGGGTTAAGGACTCATATATTCTTAATTGAAAAGCACAATTAGATCGTATGCCATCGGCTAACAAAGAGGATGCATAATCTTAGCAATTGCATTTCTTCACTTTATAATTTTCATTACTTTAAAGTGTGGAGTTTTAAAAATACTATTAAAATACAATCATCTGGAAACTTCTAAAGACACGTCTAAAATTAAAAGATATTCTCATTAAAGCAAACTTTCGGAAGTTAAAATAAATATTAATCATTTAAATCTATGTTTCCAGAAATGTTGGAGTCTTTCTTAATTCTCAAAAATTAATTAGGTTTTCCTTGCTTCTCCACCTTCCTGTGACCTTGAACAAAGCATTAACCACTGAATGAAAAACCCTTCTCTTTATCTGCCATGTGGTATTGCTTTAAGGATAAAGTGAACATTAAGACATACCCTTTACTCTTATTTGAATGAAAGCCTTTTATGAATTAAGATGCCATTACAGTGGAAGTACATAATAGTACTTTTTTTGAGCTGTTCATATACGTGATTTAGTATTTCTCCCAATTTCAAAGAACTTAAAAGTGAATATTAATATTTTAATTGAGAATTATAACTGTTTTATATAGGGATATTTTAATATAATTCTAAAATGTACATATTATAAAGCCTTAATTATTTATAATTCCTTGTAAACCAATACAATTGATTGTGCCTTTTGACATTCAAACTATAACTGCATTTTTGTTCTTTAACACTAATATGTTAAGTTTTACCAAAAATCTGTCCCATTGCTCTGAAGTAGGAGTACAGGAACTCAACATAGCACAAATCAGCACAAAACCTTTTTTAAAATATGAAGACCAACTTCAAAATGCTTCTTTCTCTGTCCAGGCCTGAGCATGCCCAAGCAGTTACATCTGGAAGAATTCTTAAGGTCACAGTGCCCTGGAACAAGACTGTCCAAGTTCAAAACATGATGCCATCACTCTCTACGTGCATGGTTGCAGGCAAGTTACAAAATTTTGCTGTCTCTGCTTCCTTATCTGTAAAATTGGAATGATGATAATACTGCATATTTCATGAAACTGTCAGGACTAAAAGTAAGAATTCCTGTAGGCATTTAGAAACTATTTCTTGGACACAGCATATTCAATATCAGCCTTAATCATCTTTCTTAAATATAAAAAATATTTAAAAACCAGGAAAAAAATTTCAGATGCACAGCATATGAGAGATGACTAAGCCCATTTTATTTATTTTAATTTTAGAGTTAGAAAACAGGCTCAGAGAGATTGAGGTACTTCCTCAAACTCGCAGGCCATTCGTAGCAGCTCTGACACAGAATTCAAATGCCCTTAATTCTGGTCCAGCATGCCACAATACCGCAATCTAATCCCTCAAATCTAGTACCACCCTGGAGAATAGCTGACTTCTAACTCATCTTTCAAAACAAGTGTGAACAAATTCAGCTTTTAAATTTGTTTAATCCTTTCAGAATTGTCCACGAATATATAGACATGGTCCATACGCTGCACATCGAATGCACGCTTTTTGGCCACACTAACATACATGGTTAATGCTCTTTTAGCAGATATACCACATTCATCAGAATAACCGAGTAACACCAGATACCGGGAAGCAAAATAAGCCAGGGAGCCTGGGTCTTTTTTTTTTTGCCAAGACAGCCTGACGCTGAAATCTTACCTTTTTCAGCCATTCTTCCTGTCGTTGGGTGGGCTGATCAGCGCCAGGCTTACTTGTTACTGTTTTCCAGGGTCACTTTGAACTTTAAATAGAGAGATTATCTGAAGAGGGCAGCAGCTGCCCCTCTCCTGGCTGCCAATTGTGTGCAAGCAGAGCTCCTCTGGCAACTCTTAGCCTGTTGTGATGGAGGAAACAAGGGGCTGCATGGCCTAAAGAATGAAACAGGCTGAGTTATCCTAACCCAGAGATAGGCAGATTTCTAATTCACCCAATGCCTCCAGCCCACGTGAAGAAAACGCTCAGTGAAGGAATGCACAGAAGAAAAGTGGCATTGCAATTAGAGAAATGCTGCCCAAGAGGGAGGGTGATATATGGAAAAGAAAGGACTTTGAAGCTGGACAGACGTGACCTCAAATTCTAGCTCTGCTATGTCTGTAAGAAAGGTTGAATTGCTTAACACGGGAATCAGCTTCTTTAATTTTAAAATCAGGAGAGCAATACCTACCCATGAAAAAAAGTGTCATAAAAATGAAATGAAAAAGCTCTGGGAAATACAGACAGTTCTTTATTACATTATAGGATGCAAAAGATAAAACACATTAAATGCTGCCCCTTCCTATGAACCATTCTAAAAAGAGAAATTTTAATATAAAGGTACTAGAAGCAAAAACAATAAAAAGATGTTGTATTGCCAAGAATTATCAGAGAGCAGTCATAAGCTTGTTTTTATTAGCCAAAAAATAGGACATTTCATTTTTAAAAGTCCAACATGGTTTATGTAACATGACCTAGACTATGCTTGAGATTCTCATTGGAATAACTTTAATTTTTAGGTTTGGATAGAAAAGTTTTGCCAAATGACCCTGTGACCAACAAATAGCACCAATACTTCCCAAAACTCCAATATGAGATTGAGAGTGTCCTCCTTTAGAAGGTAAGACTTGCGTGATCAAAGCCACCTCCACAGAGTCCAAGAAGGACAGTTCCCTGCAAATGACCATGCCCCATCAAAATCCGCCAATGGGTCTCCATCTCCTAGAGAGTCAAAATCTGAACTCCTTGTTAGGGCACCTAAAAAGCCTCATCTCTACTTCCCCATTTGCAATGATGCTTCAGCCCCTGTGAGTTTCTTGCTGTTATATGAATTCAGGGTATGCTCCCATAGACATAGGTAAGAACACTTGATTTTCTACCTCAAGTCATATAGATTAGAGTATACAGCCAATAATCTGGTAATTTGATTATGTGGCATTTAAGCCAAGTTTATTACATGTCATTTAAGCCAAATTATCCCCTCTCTCTTCCTCTCTCTCTCTCTCTCTCCCTCTTTCATTTAACATTGAAAAAAAAAATGCCTGGCTATACCCAAGTAAGAGGAGAAATGATGTACAATCTATGCAATAAAATTCCTGGTAGAGTCAGATATTGTTTTTCAATCCTATCTAATAAAAGAGAAACATGGTAATTAGCCATATGGCCACTACCCTTCCCATTGGCTAATTAGTGAGATATGCAAATTAACTGCCAGCCAAGATGGCTGCCGGCAGCCAGGCAGCTTGAAGCGAACAGGGAGGCTTGCTTGCTTCAGTGACAGAGGACTCCAACGTTCCCCGCCTGCCTTGCCGGCCTCTGAGCTTGCAGTTTAAAACATTGTAACAAATATAGAAGCTAAACAGAACCCCAGAAACCTGTTTTCAGTCAGCCAGGCTTCAGCCAGCAAGACCGCAACATTGTTTCGAATACAGAAGGTAAACAAAGGCCAGAAACCTGCTTTAGCAGCCGAGCCTCAGAGAGAAGCCAGCTCTCAGCTCCAGTGACAGGCATAGAAGGTAAATAAATGCCAGAATAAAAAAAAAAGAAAAAAAGGAGAGGTTTGGAGCTTCAGTCACCCGCCAGCCTGAAAACAGCCCTCAGCCCCTCACCCAGACTGGCCAGGCACCCCCAGTGGGGACCCCCACCCTGAAGCAACAAGATGGCAGCTAATTTGCATACTGAAGGCAGGCGGCAGCAGGCAAGGCTGTCTGCGGTCTGGGACCCGAATCTGTGACCCTGCTGGGCGGGGGGCAGTGCTTGAGGCTGTCCGCTGTCCCGGGACCCAGATCTGTGACCCTGCCGGGTGGGGGTCAGTGCTTGAGGCTGTCCACGGGACCAAGACACGGATCTGTGACCCTGCCCGTCAGGGGGCAGCGCTTGAGGCTGTGCACGGTCCAGGGACTCAGATCCATGACCCTTCACGGAGGGGAGGCAGCCTTCAGCGCCCAGGAGTGACTGCGCAAGATCCGCCTCCTGGCCCAGAAGGTGCAGGATCGCAGGGACAGCCACCGTGGCGGGCCAGACTGATGTCCTCCTGGCCGCACCATGGGGGTTTGCGGATCTGCAAAGCCAGAGGCTTCCAGTGTGCACATACCCCCCTGGTGTGCGAACATCCCCCAGCACACTGTCACCCTCCCACGCCTGCAGCAGTTGCAAACCAAGGTGTGCACAAGTTCCCCCCGCCTCTCCACCGCACTTCCATCAACCCGGCATGCCTAACACCCCCACAGGATGTGCATACATCCCCTCTGATGCGCTCACGTCTTTTGGAGAGTGTCTGGGTGTTCTGGGTGCTGAGAGTGGGCGCCTGTGAGATGACAGTGAGAGGGCGGAGTGGTGATGCCCTGTTCCCATGGAGGCCAGTGCAGCTACGAGATCACCTCTGGGGGGTTAATGCAGGTGCTGAGGCAGGAGCAGGTGCAGACAGACACACCTGGTGGGCGCGGGCGGCCCTCTCTGAGGTGCCTTCGGTCAGCCTTCAAGATCAAGAGCCCAGAGGCAGAGAGGAATTCCGTCCTCTCAGTGAAACAGTGGGATAGTCGGGGTGACTAGAGGAGGAATGTGCACTTTGGGTGCCAGCACCCATGAATGAAGGCTGCCCTGACTGAGCCTTGCTTGCTTGGGGCCTAGCGCACTCCTGCCAGGCAACAGGTGACAGGACGTGCTTTTCCGAAGTAATGAGAGAAAACATTGATTCTCCTGCTGCCCATGAAGGTGGAAAGTGAAGTGGGGAGACATGTGGGGAATGAGCAAGGTTCCCTGTCTAGGGGTTCCAAATCTGCTTTTGTTTTCTTTCAACACTGACTAGAGATATACAGGGTGTCCCCCCAAAATGTATACACACTTTGAATACCTACTAATTCCAATGGTTTTAAGCATAAGAAAGGAACAACAATGGAGCTGTTATTTGTTAAAAGTGTGGGCACAAACAGGTAGTTGGACATTCCCTGAGGGGTCTCAGATTGGAGAGGGTGAAGGCCAGACTGAGGGGCCCCTTCTCCCCCCCCTACCCCAGTGCACGAATTTTGTGCACTGGGCTACTAGTACTAAATAATTATATATTGAACAAAGACTAATTGAGGACAAGATAGAGACAGAGAAAGAAGAAAAATGGTGATTGATCTCACTTAAATATACTGAAGTTCTTAACTAACTGGGCTGAAATGAATACACTATCTTAAGGCAAACAGGGAGAGAGAGATAAAGAGAAAGAGAAAGAGAGGGAGAGAGAGAAGAAACAGTGAGGTACCCTCCAAAGAACAAACATACATATATATGAGGGTAAAATAATTTGCCTAAAATAAATAAAAATAAAGATATAAAAAGGCCTGTGTTTCTCAGTAGTTAGAACATCAGTCCATGCACCAAAGGGTTTCCAGTTCAATTTCTGGTCAAGGACATGTACCTGTGTTGCAGGTTTACTTCCTACCCCTTGGTTGGGGCATGTGTAGGAAATAACTAGTTGATGTGTCTTATATGGATGTCTCTCTCTCTCTCTCTCTCTCTCTCTCTCTCTCTCCCTCCATCCCTCCCTCCCTTATGGGTACACTTTTTCTGGAAAGCAATGGGAAAAATATTTTTGGTGAGTATTAAGAAAACAAACAAACAAGAAAGATATAAAAAGGTTTCTACATTTTAAATATTTATTGTCATTTTAATTACCTTAATATTTTCCTTTTGCTAGAAAAAGGACTATTATTAACATTGTTGCTATCAGTTTGGATTTTGAGAGGAACTGCTTTATAACACATCATTTATTTTGCTTAGTTTTCTATAGAAAGAGAGAGGAGGAACAAAACTAATTCAGGGAACATTAATTGCTCAGAAAGGGGTACAATCTAGAATTCATTTCCTTGGTATCCTATCAGTAATTTTTTTAAGTTGTATAATATTATTAAGGAGAAAATGTTTTATTCATTAATAGACTAGTTTCACTTTGAATTCATAAACCCAAAGGCAAATATTTAACCATTTTTGAATTTTCCTCTTAAGCCATACTATTTAGGTATATTTTCTATTTCTACTTTGCATACTTAAAGATTTAGCTATCAAATTCCTTATTATCAAGATGACATTCGATTCTTCTAGGCTACTTCAGGTAAAAAAATGAAATATTTGCCTTCTAATGCAAGATAAATCAAACTTCTTTACTTTTCAAATATTTTTAACCACCAATTTAGTGTCTGCAATTGTAGTAGGTAGATATGAACATGGTAGATTAAATGGACAAATTCTATAAAGAGATTAACTACCAAAATGGATCCAAAAAGAAATAGACAATTTTAATAGACTTATATCAAGAGATCCAAGTCATAAACAAAGAATGTCCCACAAAAAAAAGTCCTGGAACAGATGGCTTCACTGGGACCTTCTACCAAACATTTAAAGAGTTAAGACCAATATGTCAAAAGCTCTCACCAAAAATAGAAGAGGAGGAAAGACCTCCCAACTCATTCTATGAAACTACTACTACCCTAATACCAAATCAAACATATGATAAGAAAACTACAGACCAATCTCTCTATTGAATATAGGTGCAAACATTTCAACAATAAACTAACAAACCAAATTCAGCAACATATAAAAAGCATAATACACCATAACCAAGTGGGATTTATTCCAGGAATGCAAAGTCAGCACAACATTTAAATACCAATTAATGTAATACACCATATTAATAGTATAAAAAACAAAAACCATATGATCATCTCAACAGACACAGAAAAAGCATTTGACAAATTCCAACACCATTTCAAGATAAAAACACTCAAGAAATAAGTAATAAAAGGGAACTTCCTCAACCTCATAAAGGGAATCTAAAAAAAAAAACCCATAGCTAACATCATACTTAATGGTGAGAGACTGGATGCTTCCCTCCCCCCCCCCCCACCCCAACATGAACAAGACAAGAATGCTCACCCTCATACTTTGATTCAATATTGTATGGGAGGTTGTAGCAGGAGATTTAGGCAGAATATGAAGTAAAAGGCATCCAAACTGGAAAAGAAATTAAACTATCTCTATTTTCAGATGACATGATCTTATATATAGAAAATCCTAAAGAATCTACAAAAAAAAAAAAAATCTGGTAGAGCCAGTTTTCAAATTCAGCAAGGTTGCAAGATACAAGTTCAACACACAAAAATCGGTTGTATTTCTACAAACTAGCAATGAACAGTTTTTAAATTAAATTAAGAAACAAAGTCATTTAAGTAGCATCAAGAGCCAGAAAATACTTAGAAATAAATTTAACCAAAAAATGTACAGGACTTGTAACTGAAGATTAACCAAAAAAATCCCTGAATGGAATTAAAGAAGATATAAATAAATGGAAAGATATTTTGTGTTCACTTAATATTGTTAAAGGTGGCAATACTACCCTAAGCAATATACAGATTTAAAATACTCTTATCTAAGTACCAATAGCCTCTTTTTTTTTTGCAGAAAGGGAAAAGCTACCCTTAAAATGTATATAAAATTGCAATTGATTCTGAATAATCAAAGCAATCTTGAAAATGAAAAACAAAGTTGGAGGACCCAATCTTACTGATTTCAAAACTTCCTACAAAGCTACAGTAATCAAGAATGTGTGGTATAGGCATAAGGACAGACATAGATTAATGAAATACAATTGAATGTCCAGAAATAAACCCATACACTTACAATCAAGTAATTTCAACAGGTATGCCAAGACAATATTTTAGAAAAAAAACAAAAACACAGACTCTTCAACAAATGATGCTGGGAAGACTAGTTTTCCACATGCAATAGAATGAAGGTGAACCCCCACCTCACACCATATAAAGAAATTAACTCAAAATACATCAAAGTAAATCAGGCAATGGATTCTTAAATAGAACACCTAAACTATAAGCATTTAAAGAAAAAAACAGAAAAATTGGCCTTTATTAAAATTTAAAACTTTTGTACATCAAAGGACACCATTAAGAAAGTAAAAAGAAAATAAATGGAATGAGAAAAAATATTTACAACTCATATGTCTGATAATGGTTTAGTATCCAGAACATATATGTAAGAATGTGTGTGTGTATGTGTGCGTGTGTGTTTATCTCAACAACAGATAACCAATTTAAAAATAGGCAAAGGATTTGAATAGACATTTATCCAAAGAAGATATACAAGTGGCACATGAAAATACATTCAAATCAGTAGTCACTAAGGAAATACAAATCAAAACCACAATAAGCTACCACTTTATCATCACTAAGATTTCTATAATAAAGACAGATAATAACAAGTGTCAACAAAGATATGGATAAATTAGAAAATTTATATAGCATTGGTAAGAATTTAAACTGATAAAGCCATTTTGAAAAAACAGTTTTTCAGTTCCTCAAAATATTAAATATAGAATTGCCTTATAACCCAGAATTGCCTTATAATCCATTCTTAGGTGTATATCCAAGGAATTGAAAACAGGTGTTCAAACAAAAACTATACACAAATGTGCATAGCAGCATTATTCATAATATTGAAAAAGTGAAGCCTGGCTGGTGTGGTTCAGTGGTTGAGCATCGACCCATGAACTAGGAAGATTATGACTTGATTCCTGATCAGGCACATGCCCTGGTTGTGTGCTCCATCCCCAGTAGGGGACATGCAGGAGGCAGCTGATCAATGATTCTCTTTCACTGATGTTTGTTCCTCTCCCTCCCTTCCCCTCCCTCTCTGAAATCAATAAAAATATTTTTAAAAAGTGTCCATAAACTGGTGAATGGATAAACTAAATGTGGTATATCCATATCATGTAATATTATTCAGTCATAAAAACAAATGAAGTTCTGATATATGCCACAACATGGTTGAACATTGAAAATATTATGCTAAGTGAAAGAAGCCATATTATATTCTTTGATTCCATTTATATAAAATGCCCCAAACAGTCAAATCTATAGAGATAGAATGCAGATTAGTGGTTGCTCAGGGTTGGGGGAAGATGGGGTGTGGAGTTTCTTTGGGGAGTGATGAAAATATTCTGGAATCAGATAGTGGCAATCGTTATACAACTTTGTGAATACACTAAAACCACTTTATTGTAAATATTAAAGCAGTGAATTTTATGGTATATAAATTATATCTAAATTTGTTAAAGTTAAAGTTTATATTAGATTTGAAATAAGGAAGTTCTAGAGAAGACCAGCTCCAACCCCGACCCCTAAGACAAAAAAAGGGGTGAGAACCAGAACAGGAGTGGGAGAAATGCCAGGAAAAATAGTAACAAAGTTAAAAATTTGGGGGCTTGAATGAAGTTTTATTGAGCACCTACTATATGCTAGATACCATTATAAGCAATAGGGATACATCAGTGAACAAAGATCCCTGCTCTCCTAAAGTGGCATTAAGAAAGATAATATGTGCTATGAAAAAAAGAAAAAGTGGGGCTGACTAAGATTAATAATTAGATTTATCCTAAAGCTGGCTTTTGCTGCCAGAATTAAAGAAAAGAAAGGAGTGTGGCTCGAGCAGGGTAAGCAAGGGAAGAGCAGGGAAAGAGGTCAGAGAGGTGAATAAGGAGGGTTTAATCAGTCATTGTTAGAATGTTGTTTTTCTCTGCATGGAACAGGTTTTAAAGAGAAAACTAACACGGTCTGACTTACATTTTTAAAGTATTATTCTGGCTGCTGTGTGATTGGGAGCAAAGATAGAAGCAAAGGGACTGACTGGTGAGGAGGCTACTGTAATAATCCAGACAAGAGTTGATGGGGACTCAGACTCGAGTGATGCTTGATGACTCATCAAAAAGGGGGACAATCAATGAGGCCAGAGAGTAGGGCGGTGCATTTATGATGGGTGTGACTAATAGGGTTCTGATAGATCAGGTGGGACTTTCCCATATTAGCAACTTCTGTTGACTGAGTTGCTGTGTGGAGAAATGTATGTGTTCAAAGTCCAATCAAAGGGCTCTGCAAACTGCTGTAGAATATATAGAGCAAGGTTTTTATAATCTGAGACGTTTGAAATGTGAAATGTATTGAAACTAATGAATAAGAAGCAACAAGGGTTACGGGGCTACCTGATCTTCCCCGGGACTCCTCCTTGCGTGTCACGGAAAGGGTGGTTTATCAAGTTTAAATGCCAGCTATGGTTCTAGCTGTGTGAACTGAAACAAGTGACATCTATTTCTTTATTTGGAAAATGAGAGGAAGAGCACTCAAGATTGTTGTAGAATTAGAGATAAGTGCATAAAAAGGGCTCAGCACCAGCCTTACACATAGTAGGTTCCCAGGACACGGTAGTTGTTGATATTAAACCATGATAAGCAGAGATAAAAGGAATGAAAAGTGACATCTACAAAGAATCAGATGTCCCCTGGTACATGTAATACATGTGCCCACAGTCATTGCCAAGACTTGTCTTAGAGGGACCATATCTATGGATCCTCAGGCCACAGAAAAGTTGGGGAGAGGGGTGTTTGCAGGAATCCATTTTTCAACTCCCATTGATTCCTCAATGCACTTATGATTTGGCTTCAGCCTTCGTTTTTCCAATGAAACAACTTATTACTAAGACCTAAGATGTTGCTAAAGACAATGGAAAATTTTCAGTCCTGATCTTACTTACTGGCATCCCTTGACTCCACTGGTTATTTTCTCCTCTTGAAGTTCTCTCTTCTCTTGTCTGCTGTGCTCAGACTTTCATCATTTTTGACTGCTCATTCTTAGTCTAATAGATTTATCCTCATCTACCCAAACATTAAGTATTGGTTCCAATATAAATATATCAGACTGAGTTTTCATGATAGGGAAAATAAATTGGAGAGAGCCAGTAAGTGCAATCACTAAGTCATGTGCACCTGGGACCGTCCAAAGCCTTGGGGAGTTCGGGAGGACCAGATGGGAGCCTGGTCAAGAATGGTGGTAGTGACAGCCACAGGCATGCCTGGATAGCAGCTGTTAATAAATAGGCAGTGAATTTCTGCAGTCAATTATGACACCGCCAGTTTTAAAAACTGCTGCCACTTTGCAGGACAAAATGTACACAGACTTAGATATAGAATTTAAATGTAAAGATTGACATGTTCAAAGGAAAAGAACACTATCTATAATAATAAAAGCATAATATGCAAATCAATGGAACGACCAAACAGAATGACCTTCCAGATGACCATGCACTGGCACCAGGCCAGCCAAGGTGGGTGCGATGTGATTGGTTGGGGGGCCTGGCCCACAATTCCCCCTCTAAGGGAGGTCCAAGCCAGCGGGGAGATCAATCGGGGTGGCTCCACAATCACCCCAAAGAGGGTTGCCCAGGCCACCCTCTGTGGGGTTATCATCGGAGGGTGGGGGAGCTCCACGGAACCAGGAACTGGGGGTGTGTGGCAGCTTACATGGGCAGCTCCAGGCCAAGGCGAGTCGGGGGTGGCGGGGCCACGAGGCAGCCAGGGCCTACCCTTTCATGAATTTCGTGCATCGAGTCTCTAGTTCAATATGATAAAGACAGAGGTAAAAATAAAATGCTATTTCAATGTCTTTCTCAGCGTAGTACTCGTGTTTGTGGAACCTGTGGCCTCAGCAATTTCCACTAAGGCAGAAACCAAAGGTCTTATTACTTCAGATTCAAGTTTATTGATTGAGTTGGATGGTTTTGTCATTCAGAGACTCCCTGTGCTTCAGACATGTCTCGGCTGTAAGAATTATCTGCACAGATATGATAGGTTCTAACATTCTCAGACAACAAACTAACTCATTGCTGAGTCATCACAGAGGGTGGAGTCGCAAGGGCTGTGCAGTCACCTTGAGGTGACAGAGCTTCGAATCTCTGCTTCACTAATATTTGTGGGACCTGGGGGCAGGTTACTGTCAGAAAGATTCTCCAAACTTGTAAAACAAAAAGTTTTGTTTTCACACTGGGACAAAGACAAAAGTCACCCAAGGATTGTCAAGACCTGTACTTAATTCATCTCATGTTTACTAATGATTAACGTTCCTATACTTAGGGAATTTACTTGCTAACTTGCACATTTTTGTCCAGTAGAAATGCAAATAATTTCCAACCAATGGAATAGATAACCCCAACTATCAATGGCCTGCTGGACATTAACCAGAGCTATCTCTACTTCAGCAATCTCATGCTAACATGTCTTTGTTAAGTATCTGATAAACAGACTAGCTTCTTAAATGCTCTTTGAACTGGTCATAACATATTTTCCTTTCTTAATTAATGAGTTCAATAAAATATTTTATTACGTTTATTGGGGTAACGTTGGTTAATAACATTATGTATCAATAAAATATTTGGTCCATGTCCTTTTTATATTTGCCTCAGAACACTGCTTTTATTTTGTAAAATGGAAATAATAAGACTTACTTTACAGGGTAGTTATGAGAATTAAGTGGCAAAGTCCATAAGGCACTTAGCACAGAATCTGTTGCTAAATAAATGTACATGAGGCCTTCTGGAATTTTTTTTTTACAAAATACTTCTATTTAATGTATTCATCTATATATATATAAAAAGCCAGCGACCATAACAGCCATAACGACCATAATGACCAGTCTCTATGATGCCCACTGTGGCCAGCCAACCGGCTCTATCAGGAGGTGGGACCAGCCGGCCAACCTCGAGGCCCCTCCCCCCTCCTAGCCTGCCCCTGATGGGACTCTCCCACCTCGATCAAGAACGAGTGGGGTGGCGGCCAAATGCCCCCTCCCTTTCCAGCCCTGCCCCTGATCAGCCTGCCTCACCATGATAGGCCCGCAGCCCCTTCCCCCGGCCAGCCCTCTCCTGATTGCACCCCTGCACCCCAATAGGGGGTGGGGCTGGCGCGCCAACCTCCTGCAGCTTCTCCCCCCCAGCCAGCCACACCCTGATGGGCTCCCACCACCCTGATTGGCCCACTGCCCCACCCCTGATTGGCCCCCCACCTCAATAGGGGATGGGGCCAGCCAGCCCACCACCCACAGCCCCTTCCCATGGCTGGTCCCACCCCCAGTGGGGGCGGGGCCCACTGGCCAATCAACTGTGGCCCCTCTCCCCAGCTGGCTGGCCCCTGATGGACTCTCACCCTGATCAAGGGTGGGCCGGTCAGCCGAACACCACCCCCCATTACCCCTGGCCAGCTCTGCCCCTGATTGGCCCACCCTGCCCCTGATCGAACCCACCACCCCAATAGGGAACAGGGCTGTCCAGCCAACCTCCTGCAGCCCCTCCCTGCAGCCAGCCCCACTTCTGATGGGCCCCCACAACCCTGATCAGCCCACATCCCCTCCCCTTGGATGGCTCCACCCCTGATCACCTTCCCCACCCCAATAGGGAGCGGGGCTGGCTGGCCAACCACCCATGGCCCCTCCCCCAGGCCGCTGGCCCCTGATTAGCACCCCCCACCCCATTCGGGGGTGGGGCCGGCCCACCGCCCACAGCCCCTTCCCATGGCCAGCCCCAATAGGGGGTTGGGGCTGCCAACCAATCACCCACAACCCCTTCCCTCAGCCAACCCAGCTGGCCAATGTCCTGCCATCTCCTCTTCCCAACAGGCCCAGCCCTGATCCACCCTGATTGGGGCCAGGCTGGCCAAACCCCAACCATGCACAAATTCATGTACTGGGCCTCTAGTATGTACATAAAAGTATATATCCTTAAATACATTTTTAACTAATATATATTATGATGTGCTAGCATTGTATTTGTGACCCAAATACACTAATTGGTTTATTCCTTCATGATCCTCCTTTATTATAGAAAACCAAGTCCCAGAGAGATTAAGCAATTTGTCAAACATCACATAGATCTCAGAATCAGAAGAGCGGAGCCAGGATGCCTGGCCAGGTATGGCTGATTCCAGAGCCAACACAATTCTAGCTCCCTAGACAGCGTCACTAGAACCATGCGAGAAGACAAAGTACAAATTACATACTATCCATAGAAAATATATACCAAACACACCACCATCAACATGCAACCGTTGAGGGTATTAGGGACGCTAAGTGAGGAATGTAAATATGTAATTTCACACGTCATAAAAGCACACGGCTTTTATAGCTTTCCAGTGTAGAGAGTAATCCAGGACAATCCCTCTGCTTTTGGAGTTCCTTCAGATTTCCAAGCATTCCTCCAAGAGATTCCTTTAAATGTTTCACTCTCACCATTAGAAATTCCTCTTCATACCCAACCTAATTACCTCATGCTGAGGGCTAGCCCTCTCCTTGGGATTCTTTAGTGATGGAAAACAGCTGGTCCCCAATCCCTGCATAAACTTGAAGCCCTCCATAGTAATAGTCTCTGAGATAATTCTAATATCTAAATCCTCTCTTTTTTACAAAAACATTTTCTAAAACTATGGTTATTTTATGTCCGGAGGAGAAGGAGGTTGTTGATGTTGCCCATATAAAGTGTTAAGTTGTGCTGACTGTTAAGGGGCTACTTTATAGTGAGGTGGTGAAGGTCATTGCCACACGATTGTTTTATGGTTTCTATGTGTCTGTTCATACCTCCTGAGGCCTTTTAACCTACATCATAACATTCCAGGCATTTGCAGTCCATTTCTCACACTCAGGGCCCTGTGGAAATCAAAACTGTACATGACCAAGGAAAATATGAGAAAAGCATGTAAACAGCAGAGAAATCTGAGGGGCTTTCCGTGTTTTATGTGAAGTGAATTCAGTCTTATTTTTCTAAAAAGAATATGATAGCATAGGAAAGAAATAAAATGAACATCCAACGTCTATAATAATAGGGTAAAAAAATTGTTTAAGTAAAGAAAAGATAGTCCATTCAAGACTCTTCCCGCTTCAGAACTCAGCTCTAGAAATCATAAGATAATGACAGAAATCTAGTCACATGTTAAGGATAGAACAAAAGATGGAAGGACTTACTGGGACTGAGTACTGTCCAAAAGAAAATCATTAACATACAAAAGTGATTTTTATAAAGATAAAAGCATCGATGCCCATTGCTTGAAAGAATTTATGAATGCATATTGCTTCAAAGAATAAAATCATTCTATACAGTGTTACAATTACATATTAATAAAAGATAATTATCAAGAGCTTCTGCCCTAACAGTTTCGAATCGGCCTGCAGACTGAAGGGTTTCAGGTTCAATTCCGGTCAAGGGCATGTACCTTGGTTGAGGGCACGTCCCCAGTAGGGGTGTGCAGGAGGCAGCTGATCGTGGTTTCTCTCATCGATGTTTCTTACTCTCTATCCCTCTCCCTTCCTCTCTGTAAAAATCAATATAAAATAATATATATTTTTTTTTAAAAAAAAGAGCTTCACTAGGAGCCATGCATTGTTTGAGACACATGAGCTACATTAACTCATATAATTCTCACAACACCCTATTAAATAAACTTACTTTTCCCAGTTTTACAGGAGGTTAAGTTACATGGCAAAAGTCAGGCTGGAGATCCATGGCAGATTTGGAATCCTGACACGTGGTCTAACTCCACAGTCTTTGCTTTTTAATTACTCTGCTGTACTAATATCACAAGATGATTTAACAAAGGACTTAGCTATTGAATCCACCAATTGGCAAAACAAATCATTCCCAAGAGTTCAGAGAAATAAAATGTTTTTGATTAATCTTCACTGGAGGATATTTTTCCATTGATTTTTTTAGAGAGTGGAAAAGAGGTGGAGAGACAGAGAGAGAAACATCAATGTGAGAGAGAGATACATTGATTGGTTGCCCCCCCCCGTACCCCCCCCCCCCACTCACCCCAACTGGGACCAGGGATCGATCCTGCAACCGAGGTACATGCCCTTGACTGGAATCGACCTGGGACCCTTCAGTCAGGCTGAAGCTCTATCTACTGGACCAAACCAGCTAGGGAAATAAATTTTAATTGCAACATTCTCTTGTGCTCCAATCACAGGTATGATGAAGCAAGACCATGCCCGTGGTTGGATTTTAAGAGGACCTTCATCAGATGCATGCTGCTGGCTCCAATCGAGATATTCCTGTAACCATCTCCACTGGAATACACTGGGATCTAATACACTCCAACTTCAGTGTTTCTTCTTTGAACTTATAGTCACTCCAGTGTGTCCATGCTTTTATGAAATTCTTCTAAGTATTATGTGTGTCTATATCCTCCTTCACCATGGGATTATGATTCCCCAAAAAGACCCCAAACTCTGCCTTCTTTATCCTTGGACTCTCAGCATCTAACTCTCTGTAATGCTCCTCTCTAACAAGCATGGACCAGTGGAGGGTACACCCAGGAGAGTGGTCACCTGGGGCATAGAGTGAAAACAAAGCACCTTAAAGATAGGGTGTCTGGTGTGAAAAAGCAGATGTTAGGCGCAGAGACCTGAGGTTGCCAACAATGAAGCCAGATAAATAGTCCAAACACATACTGCCTGGCCTACAGATTGAGATGAAAAGTGGGAACGAATAGGGGATAGGGGAAGGGGCTTAAGACTAATGGGTGTCAATGTAAAACCAGACTATTGTACATCAGACAAGCATCTATCTCATTTGGTTCCCATAGTGAAGTCTTTTAAATGGCACCAGTTCCATTTTGGCTGTGTTGCCACTTTTTGTTTGTTCAGTGGTATCTATTTAAATATCATACTATTTTTTTCCTATTTCATAAATGTAAGTGGGAAATGAAAACTGTGATGTACTTATTATAGAAACAAAAAGCACAGGACTTACAAAATTGTTACCCAGAGGTGAGATGTTCTATATGCTTTAGGTGATAACGTCTTAGCATCAATCTACAGTTCACTGGACTTAAACTGGTCAAGTGTGGATTCAATTATGAAGGGAAAATATGAAGTTTAAAAAGATGTAAAAATTGCCACGAAAACATCTTCATAACATATAATCTTCATACTGGCAATCAAATAATTTAATCTTTTTAATCCTCTTATATAACAAAGGTCTTTATCAAATATAACTGTGTTGTTCACCTTTCAGACCTTTGACTTTTAACAGATTTTCCAGAAACTCATTCTATAAAATAGTAGGGGACTCTCTGTGCAAAACTTTTAAGATCAGAAACATCACTATGTTAGGCCAGTGGCCCTCCACCAGGGACAGTTTTGCCCTCAAGGGAGACATTGGAAATGTCTGGAGGCATTTTTTGTTTGTTTATTTTTTAATTCATCTTTATTGTTGAAAGTATTACAGATGTCCCCTGGGCTAGGGGAGGAAGTGCTATTGGCATTCCATGAGTAGAGGCCAACGGATGCTGTTAAACATCCTCCAATGCATAAGCCCCATGACAAAGACTTATCTAGTCCAATAAATCAATAGTGCAAAGTTAAGAAATCTTGACTTAGGGCAAGAAAGGAGCTGTAAAAAACAAACAACCCTACTATCTCTGTGATTTAACATACCAAACGTTTATTGCCCCTGTCAATCCAAAGTGGGTTGGAAGTAGAGGGCCCTGCTCTTTACTGGCATTCAGATAAATAGGTTGCATCCATCCTGTGGCCACTGTAATCCTAGGGCTTCAAAATCTTCCACTAGATCTTTCTGGGAGACAAAGGAAAAGAGCCTTCAGAGAAATGCCTGGGAGATCCTTTGGACATGTTGTGTGTCAATCTATTCACATTCCATTGGCCAGAACTCAGTCCCATGCCTGTATCTCATGCCAAGGGAGGCCAGGAAATGTAGTCTGGTCATGTTTCCAAAAGTGAAAATAAGTTTGAGTACATACAGCCTCTGCTACCATGTCTTCGATACCTTTGTGACTAACAAAATACTTTGCTCATGGGTGCTTAATAACAATCGATTAATAATATGAATGAATACAAAGGAGTTTGTATTATTAGTATGAAGCAGCATTTCCTTTAAAAAAATAGGAACTAAAAGAATCTAAAAATAACATTTACTATTAGGTCATCTATAAATTTTATTTTAAACAATATATGTCTCACTATAATGAAATGTGATGGTTCACTACCCAAATTTTAAGCACTATTTCTAAAATAAAAGCATATATACTAATCGATGTTTACTTCATATCTTATACTTTTCAAAGTCATCATTATATGAACTAACATAACAAGTTTTTTCTCTAATTCATTTTTAAGGTTTCTTTTTGTGGAGTTTTGAATTGCTTGAATTTTAAAATAAAAGGCATACAACATTTACACAAATAACAAAATGACTACTCTTTTGTTTGTTTGTTTTTAATCCTCACCCGAGGATATTTTTCCATTGATCTTTAGAGAGAGAGAGAAATATCGATGTGAGAGAAACACATCGGTTGGTTGCCTCCTGCATGTGCCCAGACCAGGGCCCAGGCCGGGGAGAAGTCTGCAACCGAGGTACGTGCCCTTGACCCTGGGACCCTTCACTCTGCAGGCTGACCTCTATCCACTGAGCCAAACTGTACCGAATATGGCACAAAATGATTATTCTTATAAAATGAATGTAAAACCACCTATTGGCTTTCTCTATTTACCATATTTGCAAGGACGACAGATAAAACAGCAACCATGACCAATAAGATAATATTTCAATTTGACATTTTGACATTTTTAAAGAGATATTTTTAAAACATATGCTTCCTTAAAAAAAATAAAAGAAAAAAAAAGGCTAACTTAAAAATGATGAGTCTTGCATCATATCCCAAATGTCAAATATCTGTTTTCCAGGCCAAATTGAGTGTTTATTTCTATAAGGGAGAAAATAAAATTTTAATACCCTCAGTGAATAAATTAAATTAGTAGGCAACCATCTCCCCAGCTGCCTTGTATTGACATTGTTCTGAAATGAACTATTGGATTTAGTTTAGCAATGGATAGCATATTGCTTAAAAATAACCAGTTGCAGCAACTTCTATGTAATATGTTCCCTTCGTTTCTTTCTGAGTGCTGAAGTTTCTCTCACTATGGATTGTTTATGATATGTTAAGGAGTCCATCACCAGTAGAAAGTAAGGGTAGAGATAGAAAGGGTCATGATGAAACACTGTTTTCCATTGCAGAGGTGATAAAAATGCAGGGTGCCTCATAAATATGTATTTCTGACCCATTTGCTTACAGGGATGAAAGTATTTATGGTTTGGAAATCTCTAGCTATAAAAACATTCTGGTCTCTTCTATGGTATCAAGTAGCCTTTTATTGAAGTAGAGTTTTATGGTTAAGATATTACTGGGAAATCTGCCTTTAGAACATTAGTAATGCAATAAATTCCATCCAGCTCATCTAGGTTATTTTGGGCAGAACTATGTCTGAATGAGCCAACTGCATTTCACCAAAGATATTCTATTCTATTCAGAGGCTCCTATGTGATCTTCTTTGTCCTTGTCTTTTTTGAGATTAGACAAGAGGAGTCAGGATGGGAGTCTCTTGTATTTAGAGAATTTCAATCAAGAGATGACAAAAAAATTACTAAACAAGAATCTGTAGTGAACCCAAGTAACTGAACTGATCTTCACTAGCTATTGAATCACATTGCAGCTCATGAAAATATCATGTTGAGATCCATGAAGATCGTTTTCTATTTTGAATCTTCTGCATATGAAGTTTATAATAATGTTTTTCTTTCAAGTTTGGTATGGACACTATGAAGTCAACATTCTATAGCTGTATCACATATATCTGTTTTGTTTCCAAATTTGACTGAAAACACATGGATATACGAAGTGCATATGTATAAGATGCAGTTCAGTTTTGGAGTCAAATGTTCTGGGTTTCAGTGATGGCTCTACTACCCATTAGTTGTGTGGCCCTGGACAAGTTCCTTAGCAATCCTGTGCCTCACCATCCTGTCCTGTAACAGAATGACAACAAAAATAGCTATTGTGATGAGTAAATAGCATTATTATTCTCCTTCTGTATGTTCTCACATAAAGCACCCCACAAAATAATGGCACCACAGGAGGCATTCTGTACATAGTGATTGAATAAATTGCCCAGGGTTGGTTGAATATGGTCACAGAGGCATGTACTAGTAGTCCAATATGGGTGGGGGGATGTAGGGAGGCAGGGATTGAGAGTCAGAGAGAAATTAAAATCCACTTTAGAAATATAACTTCTGTTGAGTAAGTCAGTATTAGTTTTCTCATCTATAAAATGATGCCAAAAATAATGTTTTAAAAGATCATTGGAATTAGAAACAGTATATGGTGAGCTTTGGCAACATATCTGGCACTCAATAAATGATAGCTTTTACTAACAAGAATCTGTAATACTATGATCTGTTTCTACTCACAGAACAGCTCTGATACCAAATGTGTGGGGGTTTTCCCCACACCAACCAATTCTCCAGCTCTCCTGTCCTACAGTTCAGGTCTGATATTAACTATCCAGAGTTTATGCAGACCCCAAAAGCTAAGAGTTCAGTCCCACAGGCTGCCCCCACTTCAGACACCAATCACAAGTCCAGGTTTTTTCTGACCAACTGGCTACAAAATGAGGGTTCCCACAACCTCTTCTGGTTCAATGATTTTCTACAACAGACCACAGAGTTAATGAAAACAGTTACTGATTTGCACCCACCTACACATGGGAGGTGCTATCAGGCAGTTGGGTACCAAGGGTGACTTCTCCAACCTAACAGACCCCTGCCTCCACATGGACAGCTGAGACCACCAAAGATCAGCATGCTACCGTGAGAACAAGGCTAATACCATAAAGTCCAACTCACTCACATTATCGTGAATCTTTAATCTCCTTGTATATCCTCTAAATTGCTTGTTGGCTGATTAGAAAGTCAAACAGAAAAATGTTATGTTGTTTAAGAAAGGTGTGTTACAAATACAAAAGAAAAAGAAACTTGGGCTGCTCAATAAGTAATTCTCGTTGACCTGCAAATGTGGGATGACTTGCTGTCTTACCAGAGAAGAAATTGAAAGACTTACAATTTATTTTTTCATTACTGTAGTAACTTTCAAAGCATTGGGGGGGGGGGGGGGGGGGGAGGGATCTAAATTTTCCAATTCATTTTACAAAGCTGGAGAAGCTTTTTTAGATACTGAAATAGAAAACAAAACTATAGGTCAGCATTTCCAAAATTGATCCATGGATCACTCTTTCCAATACATAGTAATGAATAACACACACACACACACACAAACGATTTTGTGATCAAATAATTTAGATAAGTGAAACATATGATATCCTTTTCTTGAAGGCTCATATGCATTTTTGTGTAAAAGGCTCTAAGAAATTCTACAGTAAAGAAGCCAATGTAACCAAGACTTTCACATATTTATTTGACTGTAAGCAATCACTCCCTTATGGGAAGCCCAAACCCTTTTCTAAAGCAAAGAAGGTAAGAGACATAAAGCAATGATGACTAACTCAATTTGGAAACATATCAGATTTCATCAGGACAGTAGATAGAGACCACATCCCCTGCCACAGAAGTTCATAATAAATTTGTAATACCTCATAAGTCTGACAAATAATTATATGTATCTCTATGTACACATATAATTATTTAGATCTTTCAAAGAGTATTTATTCCCTTAAATATCAGCATTAATGTGATTTGTTTTTGCATTTATTTTTTTTTGTCGTTGGTTTTACAGACACCAGTGAAATTTGGAAGAATCAGAATTAGCCCCCGCCCTAGCCAGTTTGGCTCAGTGGATAGAGTGCCGTCCTGTGGCCTGAAGGGTCCCAGGTTCGATTCCGGTCAAGGGCACACTCGATCCTCGGTGGGGGGGTGTGTAGGAGGCAGCCACTCAGTGAGTGCTGTTGGAAGCCAAGGAGCTGGGGTGACCCCTCAGAGCTCTGCAGACTTGAGGCCAGGGGCCAGGCCTTTGTACCTCCACATTGACTGGTCTTTGGATGTGGCACCATAGGGAGAAGATAGAGCCTGGCACCCGATCTCCCCCACTTTGGTCAAGAGCTAAGCCTGGGGAAGGATTCAGCTGTGAGCTGGCAGCCTGCAGCCCTCAGAGCAGGGGGTGGGACGAAGGCATCCTGGGAGGTCTAACAAAGCCGCCACTTCCAGTCCCTGGAGTGGGACTGTTACTAATCAGTGATACTGAGCTGCAAGAATGTCTGACATTAGTAAAATGCAGCGAGAACTTCATTTCATGCTTGTCTACTCAGGTAAAATCCAAAGAATGAAAATCACCACAAAAAAATAAAAAAATAGAAGCTTGAGTGCAAGTTTGGTAAGAGGAGAAATAGATGTAGTGCGATTCTGAGATAATTGACATCTGCTGAAGCCTGATATTAAGTATTTATTTATTCCTATTTTAGTTCATTTGTCCTACATTTCACTTTCCTAAATAAATATTCATCTTCCTGGGGCAATGATTGAAATTACAAAATAGGATTCACTTCTTTTAAACTTCACCCGAACACATAAACTACTTATATTAATCTCGACTTCTTTTTACATAAAATCCATCAGTAGCTATCATTTTATGTTAGATGATCTGTGCAATTTCCTATGCAAATATTCCTTTAGTGTACTTGTTGAGTAATGATACAAAAACATAAGAGCAACCATATGTCACACTCTGATATAACGAGTATATGCATGGCCAATAAGGAAGTCTCATAAAGATATTTGTTTTTCTTTACCCTTTTTCCTTCTTTATCCCTTCCATTTAATATTAAAATGTAGAATACGTTAAAAAAGTATTTATTTAGATTCTCTCCCCCCCATACACGCACATACCATGTACGCCATGATCCTTAAATCAAGAAGACGTCGTCTAGCAATAGGTCCCAGTCAGAGAAATGTGACATCACTCTGATGAACGGACCTCAAATGAAGAACTTCACGTGCTTTTACTGACTAGGGCCCAAACTAAAAATATGCGCTTATAGATAAGTAATACAAATGCACAGGAACATTGGCTTAGTGATGGCTTTTTATTTGCCCCTATTACAGTGTGGTGGCTGCGAGATTGTTCTGTTTCCAAGCACCTAATCCACATAAAATGCAAAGTATTAACTCCCTACTTCCTCTTTCTTGGTCTTCACTGCATCTCAAAGCTAAAATGGCTCACATCAGCCTCCCCACCACAGTCACTCAGAGATTTTTTTTCCAAATTAACACGATTTAACAGAGACAAGCTAGGTGCACGATGCTTTCAGTTGCATCCACTAAAACCAACCTGAAAACCAGAAAATCATTAATTATTTTCAAGTCAAAGTTATAAAATGTTTAAAAATTTGATTGATTTTTAGTGGCACAATTTTCCGGGTGAAAGTATAGATGAAATACATATCACGAATTTTTCCTCAACCAGAGACCTGCCTTTTTTTCAAAGCGAATACACACGAATAGTTTGAGGATCATTCCTTCACCTAAATATGTTGAATAAGCTATTACATGTGAAGCATATAGTTTCAGAGCAAGAAAGAATCTTATGCCACCTTGTTTAACCAACCCATTTTATACTATAGATAAGGAAAGTGAGACCAGAATTTGGAAGCCACCCACCAAAGGGCATAGAGATAATTAGTACCCACTGTCACACAAGAATGCAACTCTCAAAGCAGTGTTCCTCCTGCAACAATAGCTCCATTAATATTTCAGAGCGTTTTTGTGTATTCTTGTTTTCGACTGCAATTAATTAATCACTGATTAACTTAATCTAGTAGGAGACCATGGTTCCTAATGCCATGGTTAACATTCATGCTTAAATGCCTAAGCTACTTTAGTATTTTGTGCATAATGAGGAAACTGAGGCCAGATTTTATATTTTGTATAAACCTGGGGAAACGTGGTTATGGAGTCACACAATTTATACACATCTAATATAGATTGCTTACCTGGGCCCCAGGCCCGTGCAAAAGAGCTGAGTCCATGAGACCCATGGAATGGTGGGTCTTATAACCTTCAGCAATGTTCTGCCTGGTAAGATGTTTCCAATTTCAAAGAAGGCATGGCCTAAGGCCAGCCCCGATCCTATAGCACAAATTAAAACCAGAATATAGTTTTGAAATCTGTAAGGCATTTTGAATGTCTGGTTAATCTTGCATTGTAATTTTCATTCTGCTTTCCCACTTTATTCAGAACAGGATTTTGTGGCAGAATTTTTAAAGATAATACAGAGGGTGGGGGGGATTCATCACAATATATCTTCCCAACCCCTCCAAGTCCTCTATTGCTTTTTGCTTTTATTTTGAATCTTACAAGAAGTATTCTCATATTTCACATAATTTCATCTTCATTTCCCGACACGATGAACTTTTGCTGAACGTATATTATAGGTTATCTATGGCAGATTAGTTCAGTCAATGTTTATGAAGCCAAGGTTAAAAGTTCAATTGCAGTAAGAGTCAAAGACCTTTACTCTGGCCCGTGGCCCTAAGACAGGTATGTTCCAGAACCCAACTACGCCTCTAATAAAAGATCGTAGGAAAACCCCACACAAGACTGAATGGCCTCCTCACACTACTTGGCAAATATCTTTTATGACACATCCTTGGTCTGGAAGCCAGTATCACAGTCTCACATACAAAGATCAGAGGGACTAATATTTTTTTTTAAAAAAACCAACTACATTTCAGGCCTTTCCCTGGACCCTAGGGACACAGTAATGAGAAGATTAGTCACTGTGCCTGCCTTCTCAGAGCTGCATTCTAAATTCTGCTTCTTCAGGAAGCTTGTTGGAAAATTTTCAACTAATCCTGATTTTCTTCTTCTCTGAGCTTCTACAGCACTTAGAATCTATAACTGAATACTAGACCACCTGGCACTGAAATTCTGCTTATTTCATTCATTCCTGCAACACTATTCATCTCATTTCCTCGACTAGATTACAAACCCCTTGAAATCAAGACCCATTGCCGTTTATTCTCTACCCCACACAGTGCCTACATGAGTGGTCCTCCGTTGATACCACTGACCGTTGCTTCTTAAACAGCTTTTTTAAAAATCAGAATTATGCCCTAACTGGTTTGGCTCAGTGGATAGAGCGTCGGCTTGTGGACTGAAGGGTCCCAGGTTCAATTCCGGTCAAGGGCATGTACCTTGGTTGCGGGCACATCCCCAGTAGTGGGTGTGCAGGAGGCAGCTGATCGATGTTTCTCTCTCATCGATGTTTGTAACTCTCTATCCCTCTCTCTTCCTCTCTGTAAAAAATCAATAAAATATATTTTTAAAAAATCAGAATTAAGAAAGACTGAATGAGTTCAGATAAAATTTTGACTGAGATTCATTTCCTTGAAAACTATCTTTCAAAACTTTGATAATAACCTTTAATCCACACAATATGCAAGGCCTACACACAAATTAATAAGTAACATATTCATACATAGCTGTTAATACACAGTCTCTATATAATATCAAGCAAAAAAGCAGATTATTAGAAAAAATACTAAAATAATATTAAGTTAAGCCATATGAAATTATGGGTTTTGTTACTCAGGAATGTTCACCACCCAGCAGGTCCACATGGGTAAACCTGTTATGAATTGTGCTTGGTTTTGGATGTGGACATTCTAGGTGAATTAAAATGTTTTTCATATGTTAGGGTATTTTTATGACTCTTCTCTTTGCCTACAGTGAACATTTATTTTAAATTAGAAAAACATTAAAATTATTGATTTATTGACTATAAGATTGAAGTTTTTTTTTTAAATCTCAGAAAAGATGGCTTTGCCACAGTAAGTCTGCCATCTGGCCTCTCGAATTCTTGGTCAGATCTGCTGCATTGGATCCAGCTCAAGGCTCCTTGAGAAATCGGCTCGTTAGTGTCTAACCCCCTCTAGTGAGCAGATCGCAAACCTCCGGTTCATCCCTATAATTACTTTTGAACAGAGGACCCTATACAGTTGATGCCAACATTGCTACTAGTATTTTTAAGTTGTAGAAAATTGTAAGCATGACTTTCTAAATGGGCTCAGTTCTTATTTTTTTCTGGACCAAATGCATCCAATATTTCTGTTATTAATGGGTCCAGTTTTTACCTTCAATTTCAATTGCAAAGACTCTGAGTAAAGAATAGTATCACATTAAGGACATCAGGGTTCGCTGGATCATCTACCACCTTTCTAACTTCAATGCCACGAATCCCTATTACCTAGTGTACATGCATAGGGATGATGCCCATGGGATTGACAGGGAAAACCAAATATGAGTTCGATAGAGGAGGGCTGAAAGTGATGATTAAATGCTACATATAATGAAGCCGGGGCCCAAGCCAAACATGGCTTTCAATGTTGGTATTTACTTAGAAATCAGAGAAGTGTCAGTCATTTATAGAATTTCAATTTAGCCTTCTCTTGAACTTATACTGTGAGTTGAGATTTATTGTGAACATTTTAATTTGATGCATCAAATAAATAAATGAGCATCTAAACTTACATATTCTTTTATAATTGTACCTCACTCACCTCCTAACTTGCTTATTGGTTGTTTTCTGAGGTTGAATTACTTCAGATGGCCCATCTACAGGAAAACTCCCCTCCGCCCCCAGGAAGGTCCCAGCCACAGACCCACACACATCTTTTGCTGCCCTTGACACTGGATGGGCTCTCTGTGAGACACAAGCCCCAGGCTGAAAACCACTCACATTTCCGACTTTTGTTGGTTCAACAAGCATTTCCTATGATCCTATTAGAAGTAAGCTACCCTGCTGCGTGCTGTGTGGAATAGGAAGGTAAATCTTTTCATTTATTCTGGAAATGGAAAAATCCCCAAGACAGCTGATAATCTAGAAAAGAGACTCATATCTGTATGGAAGTTGCTATACAAAGTGAGGCCGACTGTGACAAGGCCCCTGTGTCAGGTGCAAATGAAAGGTTGTGGAGCTGTGAGAATGGACAGGTGTCATCCTCACAGACGACTTTAGGGAGAAGGTGGCACTCGAGCTGGGCCTCAAAAAGTGACCCAACTCAAAATCTTTCCTCTGCCCATTCCCACCCATTCTCCTCTGCGCCAACCTCTTCTCTTCCAATTGTCTTCTCTTTTCTTGCTGATCACTGGTCAGAACTAAGTCATAGTGAGGGGCTGGTCAGACGCCAAGGGGGAGGTGGGCCTGGAAAAGGGAAACAGGAACAACAAGGTAAGAAGCCGGGAGATGGAGAGAAAGACACAAGGTGTCCCTCGGAGACAAGCAAAGACTTGCACTTCAGGACTCAGACGGGGCAACTCAAACTTGCTGTAGGCCCCTTGTAACATGTAGCGTGATACAGACCCAGGGACAAGGGTACAGGGCATGTAAAACACACCTACACCAAGACATGTCAATGCTGAGGGCTCCAGGCAGCAAGGCCTTTCCTTCTGCCAAGCACAGCTCTGGTGCAGGAGGGAAGAGTTGCTTCCACTCACGTGATAGCCAGGGGTCCTCCAGGCCGGGAGTGGGCCACTCTCCCTGGCTTATCCCAGCGAATTCAAAGCTTTGAGCTTAGGTTAACTTTGTTTGGATCATCATGTTTCATATACGTTGCGAAAGCAGAAAAAGCCCCAGTTGGTTTGGCTCAGTGGATAGAGCGTTGGCTGCGGACTGAAAATATATCAGAAAATGACCCATCCTTCTTATAATAGGGAATAGGACGGACTTTTCTTCAATGTCCATAATAATCTCCTGTTATAAGTAAAAAAATAGAGTGGTGTAGACCTGGGGAAACAGTCCTTCAAGGACTCAGCCCCACCTTATATCCTCACACAAATAACAGAAACCCCCAAACACTGAAACATGCAGGGAACAAGCCAGCGGCCCCTTCTGTCTATGCATCAACACTCTTTTCTCCTCCCCTTCTGTTCACTATTGACACCCCACCTTCCCCTGACCTCTGCCTCTGTAAGATAACCCCACCCCCCTCTCCAAGCTTTCAACCTCTGCCCTCCAAAAACACTTGGACTCGAGTCCTCTGAGAACTATCCAAGAGCCATGTAATCTCAGTGCCTCAGTTTCCTCACCTGTAGAATTACAGAAATGTCAAGAGGATCACACCAGATGGTGTTTATAAAGGAAGTGATTTTCATGTGTGTAAATTTTATGCACACGCTTCTTTGCAACTGAATGATTTTACGTGAGGTGATCTGCAAGCACGTTGTCTAGCACACAACAGTTCTCCAGCCCCATTGCTGTTGTCGCCTTGGAGTTGCCATCACTTACGCTATTATGTAAGTTAAGCATCGCATGTGTGAAAGTGGTTTATAAACTGTAAAGATCTATGCAAATGTGATATTGCTAATGATTTACTTACTCCGAGGTGTTACCTTTCCCTAGGGATATTTGTGTTTTATCTATAGACAAAATCTTAAGCTAACGTTGATGCTACATTGGTGGGGATTCAGTCTGCAGTCAAATGGGTTGGGGAAGAGAATGTAGGAAAGATGGACAATTTCCTCAGAGTCCCCCCCAAATTATATTAAGTGGGAAGAGTAAATCAACTTTAGGCTTTCTCTACATATAAAGGCAACTTTAAGTAAAGTTAGTGATTATTAAGGAAAAACAGATAGATTTTTCCAAACAGTGTGGCCTAACAGGATGTATTAGTCCTTGAATATTTCAGGTAGGTATCCTGGGACCTGACCATTACACAAGGACACACCTGCCAGCACACATGAGCAAGCACTCACACAACTGCGATCATGGGGTGCTGAGCCGGCTCCCCTCCCAGCTTTGCCCCTCCCTCACATCAGACAATTGGGAAAGGATCATTCTCTTTGAGGATGAGAATTGGGAAACTTCCATTGGACATGCAGAGGGGAGCCCTGAGAAGAGCTACAGCGAAGCATGAATCAGATGTCTAGAGAGGGCAGACCCAGCTGGAACCCATGCTTCCTCATTCCCACCACCCCACGCCCACACTGCCTTAGGGCAGCATCTAGCTTTTTAGTCCAGGGTCTGGGCAAATACAATCTCCAGTGTATTGGCCATGTAAGTTATTTTAAAAGAGAAGCTTTGTTAAATTACTCTTGTTTAGATTTAGCGCAGCCTCTCATTCCAGCAGATGGCAATGAAGAACTTTATATGGGTAAAGAACCCAGTATATGCCCTTAGATATTTACAACAATGTTTGTTCTGATATAACCAATGTTTAGGAATAAGAAGAAAATAGGAACCCACTCCTTCTCTTCTAAATGACATTTATTTTTCCCTCTTTTTTTGTAAACAAAAAATCCGAAACCCAAGTTTATTAATTCATCTGACCCACAATGTGATGCTGTGGCTCTGAACACGGTGCAGCAGAGGCTCGGTGGGCGATATTGAAATGAATGGCACAGAGAAACACTGGTGGGTCTGGTCTTTCTATACAGGGATAGTCACAAATAGCTCAACAACCATCTTTTAAAGATAACAAGTTTTAAAAAGACCCACTTCCTTCTGATTCTAAATATGAAGACTTGATGAAATCAAGATAGTTGGACCAGACCAGCATTTCCCAGATCAGCCCTTCTTCCAGATCTTCTGGCTTAGTAGGCCCATGTAAGGACTGAGATGTACACAACTTTTTTTTTTTTTTTTTTTTTTTAATAATTTTTATTTCTTAAAGTATTACAAAGAGTATTACATATGTCTCCTTTTTTCCCCCCCTTGACATTCCCCCGACCCCCACCCCCCGCCCCCCCCATCCCCGTGTCTTGTGTCCATTGGTTAATCTTATCTGCATGCATATAAGTCCTTCAGTTGGTCTCTTAATCCCCCCCGCAACCCTCCCCAGGCTTCCCACTGTAGTTTAACATTCTGTTCAATGTTGCTCTGCTTCTGTATCTACCCCTGTTCATCAGTCCATACTGGTCCCCTTTATTTGTCCCAACCTCACTGGAGTAGTCTCAACCTCACCAGGGCCGTCTGAGCCTCACCAGGGCCGTTTCAACCTCACCGGGGCCGTCCCTACCTCACGGGGGCCGTTTCAACCTCACCGGGGTCGTCCCTACCTCACGGGGGCCGTTTCAACCTGACCGGGGTTGTCCCTACCACACCGGGGCTGTTTCAACCTCACCGGGGTCGTCCCTACCACACCGGGGCCGTTTCGACCTGACCAGGGTCGTCCCTACCTCACGGGGGCCGTTTCAACCTCACTGGGGTCGTCCCTACCACACCGGGGCCGTTTCAACCTGACCGGGGTTGTCCCTACCACACCGGGGCCGTTTCAACCTGACCGGGGTTGTCCCTACCACACCGGGGCCGTTTCGACCTGACTGGGGTCGTCCCTACCTCACGGGGGCCGTTCCAACCTCACCGGGGTCGTCCCTACCTCACGGGGGCCGTTTCAACCTGACCGGGGTTGTCCCTACCACACCAGGGCCGTTTCGACCTGACCAGGGTCGTCCCTACCTCATGGGGGCCGTTTCAACCTCACCGGGGTCGTCCCTACCACACCGGGGCCGTTTCGACCTGACCAGGGTGGTCCCTACCTCACGGGGGCTGTTTCAACCTCACCGGGGTCGTCCCTACCACACCGGGGCCGTTTCGACCTGACCGGGGTCGTCCCTACCACACCGGGTCCGTTTCAACCTCACCGGGGCCATCCCGACCTCACCGGGGCCATCCCAGCCTTACCGGGGAAACAGAAAGTTTGGCCCTCTGTCCCCTGCCGGCGGCTCCCCGCTAGACAAAATCTCCAGGCGTTCCTGGTGGTTGAACATCCAGCACTCCTGCCCTCCACCAAGTGCACAGACTGCCTGTCTACTGTCCCCCAGCACCCCACAAGAGACTGGGACCAGTGGGCATGTTTGTGCGCTTGCTGGTACAGCAGTTCCACAGTGCCGGCCGAGTCAGGCCCAGCCCTGGCCGGCCCCGGACCCGACTCTGCCCCCCGATTGCGTCCCTCCCAGATGCAAGGAGCTGAAATCTGCAGCCTGCTGGGATGGGCTCTGTACTTGGTGCCTCTGCACATCCTACTCAGTCTCAATGCGCTTCTTTCTATGCGAGGAGTTGAAATCTGCAGTTTGTTGGGTTGGGCTCTGTACTTGGTGTCACATCCTACTCAGTCTCAATGTTCTTTCTCTCCTTCCAGTTGTAGAGCTTCCACTGGGCCAACTTTCCCATGGTTCTGTATGATAGGTGTTTGTCTGATATTTGGTAGTTTCGATGTTGTTGTGTGAGGTAGCACGCACAGGTCTCTTCCTTATGCCGCCATCCTGGTTCTCCTGGGTCTGCTTCTTGAGTGTGTCTCTCATGGCTGCGAGCAGTTGAAGTCTGCAATTTGTTGGGAAAGGCTGCAAAAGCGCAGGTGGGTCTTTTTGTGCACCTGGCACAGCTTGGATGGGGATGTAAATTGATTAGGGCTGAGACTCAGGGAGTCGCCATGGCGGAGCAAATAGCACTGGCTGAGTCTCCGCGGCCCCTTGACTCTCTGCCAGGGCTTTGTGTCCCCCAGTGCCGGCGAGCAGCTGTGCAACAGAGTCTCCCTCGCTTTCTGATGGCTGCAAGGCCGTGCTGCCTCTCCCCGTAGGGTCTGGTGCTTCATGATCCCGCCTGAACCAGCTCAGTGGATTTGAAAGATTGCCGAAGCAAAGGCGTTTCTACTTGTGAGTCTGGCACAGCCCAGATGGGAATGTAAATTGAGTAGGGCGGGGTCACAGGGAGTCGCCGGGGCGGAGACTCAGCGGCCCCTTGCCTATCCAGGACACCAGGACTTTGCGTCCCCCAGTGCCGGCGAGCAGCCGAGCGCCAGAGCCTCCCTCGCTTTCTGACCGCTGGAAGGCCGTGCTGTCTCTCGCCTTGGGGCCTGGGGCCTCAGAGACCCGCCCGAACCAGCTCAGTGGATTTGAGAGTTTGTAAAAGCACAGTCATTCCCTCTTGTGCCTCTGGGACAGCCCTGAGGGTAGGGCGGGGTCACAGGGAGTCGCCAGCGTGGAGGAAATAGCGATGGCGGCGTCTCCGCGCCCCTCGCCTCCCCGGGACACCAGGACTTCTTGTCCCTCAGTGCCGGCGAGCAGCCGCATGTCAGAGCTTCCCTCGCTCTCCGACCACTGCAAGGCCGTGGCCGCCTCTCCCTGTGGGACCTGGGGCCTCAGAGACCCGCCCCGCGCAAGCCCAGAGGATTCGAGGGTTCGTAAAAAACCGAGAATCCATTTGCAGCCCGCGTGGCGTGTGACTGCGTACCTCTGGTTTTGGTGCCTCCGTAGCTCCCACTCAGTCTCACTGCGCTTCTTTCTTTTCTTCCAGTTGTAGATCTCCCACTGGGCCAACTTCCCCATGGTTCTGAGTGGCGGTTGTTTACTTCATAGTTGATAGTTTCAATGATGCTGTGAGAGAGCAGCACACACAGGTCCGCTCCCTACGCCGCCATCTTGGTTCTTCGAGATGTACACAACTTTAAGTTCCCCAGAGGTTACCTGCCCAGGCTAGGCCAAAGGGGCTGTTAGACTCAGGGTGCAAGTTGACATTGATGCCCAAATATCCAAAGCATCATCCTGGACTTCCTCTTTTAGGGGGGGGTTACAGTGTGATGGGGTCCATTGGTCTGTGAACCTACAAGTGAATATGATAAACCTGATGTTGGGTTTGGGATCTTCCTGTCACATAGATGACCTCTGGTGTCCCTTCCAGCACCAAGGCCCTCACTACAGGAAGAACAGTCAGGGGCAGCAGAACCAGCTCCTGCTGGACCACTTGTCAGCTCAGCTGAAGCCAGAGCTGAGTCCTAAGAGTTCTGAACACAGTCTATTTGTAATACCGAAGAGCCTTTTATTCTGCATATGGACCTTGAATTGTGTATTGGGTACACATATGTATGCAAATACCACTTTTATATATCAACCAAAGGTGGTTATCAATATGAGGATTAAGAAATGCTGTTAATGCCATCTCCAAAAAAGAAAAAGAGCCATTATTTCCGTCTTTCAAAGAGCAACATATGGGATGAATACAGTTTTGAAGAAATACATCAACATTTATAATTATTGAACAAAAACTAACATGAGGCATAATATTGCTAATCTGCTTTACTTGAAAGCAGTTGGAACATGAGTATTAGCATATATTCCCTTTTCAGGGAGCCAATTTAACTTACAGCCAGACAACACAAAGCTCTGTAACTTAGACAGAAATAGCTATTAAAACTGTCAAAGGCAACACACACTTATGGATGAAAGCAAACTGTAGCTGATGGCTTGTCGCTTGCTCATATCTGCATTTCCCTTGGATCTGTGCTTGTCAATTCAAAATTATTCAGTTCCAATGAGTCATTTTTTTTGTTTTGATAGATGTCTGAGATTCCTTTTGGGAGGTGGAGATATTTATTTCTGAAATAAAAATAACAATGTACTCCCGTTGACAGAAGGGAGAAGGCCTCATTTTCCCAGTTTGCTCGTGGGGGTGGATTTCTTGCAATATCTCAAGAAAAGGAATTTTATGAGACTGGCATGGGAGGATGCAATATGGTAGAAATCTTTATTCCCATGGAATTAAATCCCTGAGTTTCCAAAGTCCTATTTCCTTTTGTCCCTCCATAAAAGAAGTGTAGTTTTGGCTTCAGTAGAACTAAAATCAGAGCCAGTGTCCAGCGTTTCCTGTCCATGTCTGCAAAGTCCAACACAGCATCGGGTGAGTTTAATTTTGTTTCCCTGTTGCAGTCCATCAGACCATGACATGTGGGGTCCACAGGTTCACATGGCTAAGAAGGAAACACAGGCAAATGCAAGGAAGCCAAGAATGAGCCACGAGCATAAGAGAGCAAGAACTCTGTTATGTAAAAGATTATGTATTCCCAAATTTTTGCATGCTTGCAGTGGTCACGCCCATTCTGGCCAATGACTTCTGTTCCCAAGTGTGACTGACAGACAAGTACCTTCCCTATGCCATCCCAACTTCACTGGACAGGCATCTGTCTTCCCTTGGTTGGATCCCTTCCCCCAGTATTTTGCAGGGAATAGGCTGGTAGTTCCCTGGAGAGTGCAAAGTTGCAGCTTCCTGGTGAAGCTGCCCAAATGACCATGCTTATAATGTCTGCCTTCCCTTTCTACCTTTCATCTTATTAATAACCAGCTAATTACAATGGTATCACTCCTACTGATTATTAGCAGATTGATTTTTACATATAAACCCCCAAAGAATCCACTTCAGAATATGCTGTATTTACAGAGATTTCTGGATACGGGTCTTCAGTTCCAGTATTCTCCTTCCTGCCCCTGCAGTCATCACTGTCAGTACCATTCTTTTTGCATTTGCTATATATCCCTAATTTGTGAAAACTTATGTTTTTGTTCTGTTTGTTTTTGTTTGCAGCTTGTTTACTGCCCAGACTAGACAGAGGGGGCTGTTAGACCCAGGGTCCAAGTTGACACTGATGCCCAGATATCTGAAGCATCATCCTGGCCCTCCTCTTTTAGGGAAGGGGTTCTGGTGTGATGGAGTCCATTGGGTCTATGAACCCTCCAAGCGAACATTTGCCTGGTTCTTAAATGTATCACTGGGATTGGTATGTTTAGTCAATGTCCGTACCCAGTGGGTGTAACTCCCACATTGGGTTTTCATCCTGTGAAAGAAGGGATCTCATGGTGGGGGAGGTCAAATTAAAGCCTCTAAAACTGCCCACCCCCAAACTTTTAAAAAATCACATCCCAGGGATTGGGAGAGCCCCTTGGTCCTTTCCTTTAATTCTCTAGTCTGGCCCTTGCAGAAACCAGGGGTTCTAGAGTGACTATTGAGAACTCATCCAGATAATATCCCCAATTGCAGTCACTGTGCCAGATGTGGTATTTTTCTAGAGCAGATTAGCACAGCTTCAGGTACATGGTATGTGGTCATGGATTTGGCATTTATGTTCTTTTCTATTCTAATCAGAAAAATGGATCAGAAAAAGTTTGCATTTACATGGTGTGGATAGCACTATACGATTACAATTTGTATTTGTCCCAGAGTTCTGTTAACTCTCCTCTCACTGGTCATAATACATCCCAAAGATATTTGGACTATTTCTATATCTTACAGTGAAGCATATTAATTCACATTATGCTAGGTAGGCTGTATAGTAGGAAGTTTAGCAAGCTGGAGGCCTTGGTAAGACTCATGTGCACTGGGAGGTAAAGATAAGTCTTATAAAGACCCACAGGGCTGCAGCAGTAAAAACTTTAGAGTCCAGAAGTGAGAGGAATGACATTAAATTGTCTCCAAAGTAGGAGGCTCAATGCATTCAGGTTCTGAAGGCAGCATATTGCACACCTGGGAATGCTGCTGCACCTCTACCAGACGGCACAGAAGACTGCCAGCCTTGAGGGAGCCCAGAGGAGAATAGAGCTCTGCAGCAGACCCAGGCTGTGGTGGCACAGGCAGCCCTGCCACCTGGACCCCTCAGCCAGCAGACCCCATGGTATTAGAGGTATTGGTGCTGGGAAAAGATGGTGTGGAGTGATGGTGAGCCCCAGTGGAGGATGACAACACGGGTCCTGGAGGTCTGGAACCAGGCCATGCCATAAGCAGGGAGGAATCTGCATTTGCTCTTGAGCCAGTGAGATGGACCGCTTGTCTGGGGCACCAAGCAGCCATGCCTCCAGAACTGCTCAGCACGCGCTTGGTCCTATCAGACCCCCCAAGTCATGATGTTGAGTGGGCCCAGCAGCAATTCATCACAAGATGGGAATGGTATATCTGGGATCAAAATGAGCTGGATCAGAGGACATGAGGAAGCTGCATGAGCAGGTAGCTCAGATCCTCTTGTCAAACACTTTGCCATCCCCTCCGTTCGAAGCTATGGCTATATGGGGAATTGCTGACAAGCAGCTGATGACCACAGTGCAAGGGTAGGTTGGCCCAGTAGGTGGTACAAGCTGAAAATGAACAGTAACTGTCTCAGCATCCCTCAATGTGGTCCTGAAAGAACAGTTGCAAGTCCTCTGCATGCGTATATCCAGGCCAGAAAATAATCTGGCCCATGGAAGTTGAACACCAGCAACATCTGACCCACACTGGAACAATTTACTGTTCAACTGAGGCCAGTGGTCGGCAAACTCATTAGTCAACACAGCCAAATGTCAACAGGACAATGATTGAAATTTCTTTTGAGAGCCAAATTTTTTAAAACTTAAACTTATAGGTAGATGCATTGTTATTAACTTAATTAGGGTACTCCTAAGGCAGGAAGAGCCACACTCAAGGGGTCAAAGAGCCTCATGTGGCTCACGAGCCGCAGTTTGCCGACCACGGAACTAACCAATACCCAGGATACCGTCACCGTCACAGGTGTTCATTATCCAGCAGATGCTCACTTTTTCATGTCAACTGACAACCTGAAAGCCAGGCAGCTGAGCTACCCTCAAGCTAATTGCAAATGATGTTTTTTGGAGTCCCAGATCTCTGCAGTTTCTAATAGCATCATCTGCACCTGCTGAGGGTGTAAGACTTTGATATTAGGTCACCTCACAAAACAGGTTTTGCCAGAAGCCCACGGGAAGCCTAGGATGCACACCTCCCCAACAATTCAAAGGAACAAATGCAAAGCTCTTCCCATATTAGTTACATTAATATCAAGAAGACCTGGCTGCCACTAAAAACAATAGACAGACTGTCACATATCAGAGGGAAGGCGTGGGTGGGAAAAGATCAACCAAAGAACTTGTATGCATATATGCATAACCCATGGACACAGACAATAGGGGGGCATGTTCGAAGGGGTCAATGGGGGGAAAGGGGAGCATATGTAATACTTTCAACAATAAAGAAGGTTAGTTCTTTGCAAAGTGGTAAAAAAATCGACCTTAT
This sequence comes from Myotis yumanensis, assembly GCF_028538775.1. Lineage (NCBI taxonomy): Eukaryota > Metazoa > Chordata > Mammalia > Chiroptera > Vespertilionidae > Myotis > Myotis yumanensis. The sequence goes on along the minus strand of NW_027223753.1, from coordinate 197,091,641 downwards.
TCCTTCTTGTATACCTTCCTCAGAAAAGGCATTACATTTTACATTTGGAAAGACAAATGCATAGTCGTTTGAATCACACTATATTCAGGAATCCAGCCCCGCACCTACTTTTATACATTGCCAGCAACTTAAATCACTTTCTGGTTATGCCAGCCCTGGGCAAACTACGGCCCGCGGGCCGGATCCGGCCCGTTTGAAATGAATAAAACTAAAAAAAAAAAAAAAAAGACCGTACCCTTTTATGTAATGATGTTTACTTTGAATTTATATTAGTTCACACAAACACTCCATCCATGCTTTTGTTCTGGCCCTCCGGTCCAGTTTAAGAACCCATTGTGGCCCTCGAGTCAAAAAGTTTGCCCACCCCTGGGTTATGCTTTCATTTGCTACCACACTTTCTGGAAGGCCTCCTTTCAAACACAATCTTACTGACAGGTTACTCGCTGCTCTGCAACATGGGAGCTGCTCTGTGGCCGTGCTTTTTGCTGAGTCTGACAGGTGCTGCCTCCCCTGGCTAAGCCGCCTACTCTGAACCTGACAGGGACTGTGTGTAACCTCTCTGTCACCTGTCCAGGCGGCGGAACATGCCAGGAAGCCAAATCCTTCTGCTGACTTCACTTAGCCCAGAGCGGGGAAAAATGATAGCTTTTCTGAACTGGCCCTGGGCAAAATCATCAACTATTTCAAGAGAAACTTAGAGCAGAAAGGAAGCATAGAAATCATCTAGTCTAATCCTTACATTTCGCAAATTGAAAAACCCTAAGTAGTGAAGGTACTTCTGCAAGGCCACTCAGCTAGAGAACAGGAAAATGCTAGTAGGCACGCTGTTATGACAAAGCCCCCTGACAAAGCGGAGTCATCTGCTGAGTTAGTTTGATTGGCCTCGAAATAGCCCTCCCCCCCCCCCCGCCCCATTACTTCTTCCCACACTGCCCAGCTCTTTTCTCTAGTTCTGACCCTCTCCTCTATCTTTGGTATCTCTCTGGTGAGTTCTAGCTGTTTCTTCCGGGGTGGTGTCTGCTGGGGTCTATTGAAGAGAATAGTTATGCTAGGTATTTTTTTATTTTCATTTTTGTTGCGTGTGTCTCCTTTTACCCCGATAAAACAGAAGGGTCCTGACCGGTTTGGCTCAGTGAATAGAGCGTAGGGCCAAGGACTGAAAGGTCCCGGGTTCAATTCCCGTGGAGGGCATGTACCTTAGTTGTGAGCTTGATCCCCAGTAGGGGCCGTGCAGGAGGCAGCTGATCCATGTTTCTCTCTCAACAATGTTTCTAACTCTCTATCCCTCTTCCTTCCTCTCTGTAAAAAATCAATGCAAATATATTTTTTTAAAAAAACAACAAAACAGAGGGAATTTAATTCAGGGATTTGGTTATATGGTTGCTGGAACAGTGAAAGAGCACAAAATAGCATGCCAACCTAACCCAGAGGTTAGTGACTGCGGGAAGCAGCTACCACCATGGTGTGTGTGAAGAGGGGTGCGGGGGGTGGGGGGGTGGCAACAGGAAAGAAGTGATGTTACCAGAGGCTAGACACCCACAGGAGGGCTCCTTTGATACAGGTGCTCCAACAGCTGTGGCTGGTGCCTGGATCTATGAAGGACATGCCACATGGTTGTTGTTCAAATCATTGCAACTGGCACGGCCGGAGTGGCTCGGTGGTTGAGTGTCAACATATGAACCAGGAAGTCATGGTTCGATTCCTGGTCAGGGCCCATGCCTGGGTTGCCGGCTCGATCCCCAGGAGGGCAGCCAATCAATGATTCTCTCTCATCATTGATGTTTCCATCTCTCCCTCTCCCTTCCTCTCTGAAATCAATTAAAATCTATTTTAAAAAACAACAACAATTCATTCCAACAGGTTTTATATTGCCACGAAAGAAAACAAAATGCTTAAGAAAAGGAACCATTTTGTAGCAACTGAAAGCCTTGTTGTGCTAACGAAAGAGTATTTTATGTAATCATTAAAGCCAGTCCCTTAAGGATATATACTAGGGAAAACTTTGCAGCCTGGTTCTAATTACTGCATGTACTTAGAAGTAATCAAAAACCATGTCTTAAAAAATATTCTGTAATTAAGACTGCTCACTCAGTTAGCTTTGACTTTTTCCCTATTCCAACTTGTCTGAATTAGTGAAGTTCTGACCAAGAGCAATAAATCAAAGCCATTATAATTACACTGTGTTTAGCATCATCCATCATAGGTCTGTACTAATTTGACTTGTAATTGTTTTTGTCATTGCTTACAGTTTTATTAACAATAGTAATTGCTACTATTTTATGAATGGTTGGTTATATAGCAAGTAATTTATAAAAATTTCACTTAACCATCCCAACTTATCTGTGAGGCACTGGTAAGTGTTATTTTCATTTCAGAGATGAGGAAGCAGTTCTGAAAACATCTGTGACTCACATCCACAAAGTGATTTTAGGGGGTTCTTCCTGATTTACATATTTACCTCAGTCCTTTATGCTATTACAGAAATTAAATGGAATTATATTTAAAATAATTCAAAACAACACATATTAATAAAAAGTATCCAAATGGAGCATATGGAACATCTTTATTATAGTTGTTATAGCATTTGTGTCTGCTAATCCCATCATCTCAGCCATTTCTACTGATTGATTTTTTTTTCTTGTTTATAGGTCTATTTTCCCACTTCTTTGCATACTTCGTTAGAGGTTGAATTTTGTCCCCCAAAAAGAAATATTGAAGTCCTATCCATGGTACCTCAGAATGTGACCTTACTTAGAAATAGGATTGTTGCAGATGTAATTAGTTAAGATAAGGTCATACTGCAGGAGGGTGGGCCCTTCATCCAACATAACTGATGCCCTTGTAAGAGGAGGAGAGGACAGGGGCCCGAGGAGATGTGGTGACAAGCAGAGATTAGAATAATACAGCTACAGGCCAAGGAACCTGAAGGATTGTCAGCTAGGAAGAGATAAGGAAGAATTCTACCCAGAGTCTTGGAGGGAACACGGCCCTGCTGACATCATGATTTTATACTTTGAGCCTCCATTTCTGTGTTTTCAAGCTACCACGTTTGTGTTCCTTTGCTCTGGCAGCCCTGGGACATGAATAAACCTGCTAATTTGGATTGGATGCTGAATATTGTGAACTTGACATTTTGGGGTCCTGGATTTTATTGTATCGCTTTAAAGAGTATTGGACTTATTCTAGCATTCAGTTGACTTACCTAGGAACAGTTTTATCCTTCTGAAAGTTGCTTTCAACGTTCATCAGGATGGATTAGGAGAAGCTATTGGTCTAGTGCTAATACTCTTCTTTAAAACTCTACTCAATGTCCGGGTCTTACAAGAACTCCCCACCCTTGCTGATGGAAATATGAACTATTCCCAGCCCAGGGTGAGCTCTGGAAAAATGTTTGACTTATGATGTCTGAGGGTCTTTGCCTGGCCTCAGGGAATTTCTTCTCATGCATGTGCCAATCTGGACTCAGCCAAAGACTGAAAAAGACCCATTTACAGGTCTCCAGAACTCACAGGGTAGCTCTCCCTTCTCTGGTATTCTGTTCCCAAAATTCTAGACACCTCTTCTCCCGGCATTCCAATTTCTGTCTCTTCAATCAGCCAGACTTCTGGGCTCTGCAACCTGGAAACTGCCCTTGGGCAGTAAGTCAGTCAATTGTAAGCTCACCTTATCATTTAGGTTGTCATTTTCTCAGGGATCACAGTCCTGTACTGCCTCTTAGCCAATGCCTGGAAACCTTGGTTTCATATATTTTATCTGATTTTCCTTTTTTCATGTTGGAGATTGAATCTAGTCCCTATTATATCATCATGGCTGGAAAGAATGTTATTTATCTTTTAAGCAAGAATATGGTGTTTTGAAACATTTCATTTCCCCCCCTTCTTAGTAGCTGAAGGGCACGTCCCACCTCGCTGCACTAATGTGCAACATGTCATGTATCCCTTGACACCAAAAGCTTTTTCTGTGACGCCTCCAAGAAAGAGAAATTTAAAAATTGAACCAGAGCCTGGCAGCTTGGACCCAAGGCACCTACTCTCAATAAACATCTTGTGTTACCGATGACTGTTAGAGGCAAACTGGTGACAGAAAGCACATTTTGCTTTTTTAAGTGATTTCATGAGCCAAGCAGATGGCAAGTTTTCTCACTTGTCAACAAATGCAAACCTAGTGACTCCCATCTTTGAAACAATCTTTACCTCAGCACCATGTTTGAGCCAGGGCAGGGTCGGGGGTTAGGCGGAGACAGGTGTGATGTGGTCACAGTCAGGTGTGATGGGATCATCAGAAACCAAGAAATTCACATAAGAATAAGTTGGACAAAAAGCAACACTCCGTATTAAAAACATGCTAAGTTATAGGCCTTATAAACATGCCAAACTCTATAGACTGACATTTTTACAGCAATTTCTAAATTATAAGACATTGCCACATTTATTTATTCCCTTCAGAACTACTTCATCCACAGTCTTCTATTGCTTGGCTGATGGCAATTCCACTCTCTGGACCCTCAGGCCGAAAGCCTGGAGTCATTATGGCTCATCTCCTCTCAGGCACCTCCTATCCAATCCATCAGCAAATCGAGTAAACTCTAAGTAGAAAATAGATCTAGATGCAACCACACCTCCACACCCCCACTGTCTGTGATACTGTCATCTCCTTCCTGGATTCCTGCAAGAGCCAGGTAGTCAACTTACCCCTGACCCAGCTCCCCAGAACTATTTTCTTTCTTTCTTTAAAAAAACGATATATATATATATATATATATATATATATATATATATATATATATATATTTCAGAGAGGAAGGGAAAGGGAGAGGGCAATAGAAACATCAATGATGAGAGTCATTGACTGGCTGGGAATCAAGCCCGAAACCCAGACATATGCCCTTGACGGGAATTGAACCTGAGACCCTTCCGGTCAACACTGAGCCAAACTGGCCAAAGCTCCCCAGGACTATTTTCAACCCAATAATCAGAATAATCCTAATATAAATCAGATTGTCACTCCCCTGCTCAAAACTTAACCAAGGCAGAGTAGGTTTCTTTTCTTTTTGCAGCCAAACTGTTTGATCAGTTCCTGACATCATGTGACAAGCCTCTAAAACAGAAACTGAAAATCCAATCATAAAGATTTGGAAGGGCAGGAATGTCACATCAAAATTTCTTAAGTCTAAGAAACTGCCTCCTTACCTAGCAAAAATCTCTTGTGTTTGTGGGAAGAAATGATGGAAGCAGCCATCATTAACTCCGAAAACTTCTAAGCTAGAACATACAGTGTAAGGGCAATCAGTCAATCACTTTTCATTCTTTTAAAATAAATCTTTGATGCTTTATAATGTGAATGATTCTGTCGTGAATGTAAAACAATCAGCTTTTTTGTTTAAAAAAGCAATAACGTGTTCCTGGTAAAAATGCTAGACGAAAAATATTCTCTTGGTTGCATGCCAACATGTTTCCTTTTAATGTATGCGAAAGCGTCTGAGCAGATAGAAACATCAGATCAGTGAGACATAAATTTCAATGTAGAAATTATTCATTGTACATGAGTCAACAATATTCCCTACAGGAAGCTCTGCCAGGTGCTACCAATCTAAAAAATATTGCCCTCCCAAGCCATGCATCATTCAGGGAGAGTTAAAAGAAAATCTTTGGTGTTTTTTTGATTGGGTTTCACCTAGCAATATTTCCAATGTCTATGTCCTTCATATCAGAAGGTCTCTAAAACAAGTTATTTCAAAAGAGGTCTTAAAAAGTGTTATAGAAAGCCACCTGGTGTTTCCAAACTTTCACCTATTGATGAACAAAAACAAAACACATGTTGATTCTGGCAGGGCCAACGTGGGGTTAAATAAATAAAATGTCTCTGTCCTCGGAGGAGGCATGACTTGGGCTGGGCCTTTGCTGGTATTTGGCTCATGAGAGAGAGGCAGTGCCATATGCAGTGAGAGCCAAGCACAAGTTTGTCCTGGAGACCAGGGGACTATTAGTCAGGGTGCGAGTGAGGCTGAGGACGGAAGAGCAGAGCAGGAGGGAGAAGGGTCTGAGTGAGGCCCTGGCAAACGAAGGCCCATGATCCAAGCAGCAAATGAAGTACTTGTTTACGGCAGGAGCAAAGCAGAGGCCCCGGAGAAGGAGAAACAAGAAACGTTGCCAAGTGGATTTGCAATTTTGCAAAAACACAATTCTAAAAAGGGGCTGTTTTCATTTCAACGCAGAAGTAACTCCTGTCTTCTACAGATGAGTGATGCTTTATTTGGAATCCTGTAAGGTGGGTGATGAAGGAGGTGTGACCCCATCATCGCCTTAGTTCCGGGGCTCTGGAAGGTCTTATTTGGGCTCCAAGTGGGGCTCTGGAGAAGAAAGCTGGGAAAGGGATAGGAAAAAATGCACCGGCGGGGGAGAGAGAGAAAGCAGCGGCTTGCAGAGATGACTTGAGCAGTGATGTATGAGGTGGCGGGAGCACAGCGAGAACCATTGCATTCCAGGTGTGAGGTGCTGGGAACGGCCAGGAGCACTCGTCCAGCGATAGTTTGAGGAGTCTTTCATTTATCATTATAAAAGGCAGTGTTAAAAGTAGCAGAATCCACTTTCATTCTATATTTGTATGGCAAATGTATCGTACTTATGTAGGTTAAATGTAACTGAAATTGTTAATATCATTTTTCATAGTCTCCCTAGGATAATGTAAAATCTTATAAGACATTACAGATAGATAGATGATAGACATAGATAGATGTGATTACATTACTGAAATTATTCATCAATGAATCTTTTCTGAAAGCTTTGAGATCATAGCTCACATACCATATAATTCGCTCACTTAAAGTGCATAATTGAACAGCTTTTAGTATATTTACAAATATGTGCAAACATCATCACAGTCTATTTTAGCACTTTTAAAAAAATATGTATATTTTATTGATTTTTCACAGAGAGGAAGGGAGAAGGATAGAGAGTTAGAAACATCGATCAGCTGCCTCCTGCACACCCCCTACCCCGCAACCAAGGTATATGCCCTTGACTGGAATCAAACCTGGGACCCTTCAGTCCATAGGCCGACACTCTATCCACTGGCCAAACCAGTTAGGGCTATTTTAGCATATCTTTATCACCTCTAAAATAAACATCACTTCCTTCATAATCACCTTCTACCTCCCTGGTCCACTTCCAGCCCCAGGCAATCACTAACATACTTTCTGTCTCCATAGACTTCCTATTCTGGATAGTTCATATGAATCAAGTCATACAGTATGTGGTCTCTTGTGACTGGTTTCATTCACATATGTTTTCAATGTTCACACATATTGTAGCACATATTAGTACTTCATTCTTTTTTTATGGCTAAATAATACTTCATTGCATGTGTGTACCATGTTTCATTTATCCATTCATCAGTTGATGGACATCTGGGTTGTTCCCACCTTTTGTTCATTAAGAATAACAACTGCAGCTTGCATAATCTTTGCTGGAATAAATATTCACACAAAAACTTTTCTATAGACATATGTTTTCATTTCTTTTGAGTCTATGCCTTAAAGTGGAACTTCTTGATACTATGGTAACTCTGTTAAATCATTTGAGACACTACTGGACTGTTTTTCAAAGTGTCTTCACCATTTTACATTCTCACCAGCTATGTATGAAGGTTTAGATTTCTCCACTTTCTCAACAACATTGGTTATAATCTGACTTTTGGGTCTAGCCATCTTAGTGGGTGTGAAGTGGTATCTCATTGTGGTTTTGGTTTGCATTCACCTGATAACTAGTGATGTTCATGTGCTTATTGGCCATTTATCCATCTTCCTTTAAGTGTCTGTTTAGATCCTTTGCTCACTTTTAAATTAGGTTACTGGGGTTTTTTTTATTATATATATATATATATGTATATATGTATATATATATATATATATATATATATATATATATATATATATATTGGTTTCTGAGAGGAAGGGAGAGGGAGAGATCAAAACAAAAATGATGAGAGAGAATCATTGATTGGCTGCCTTCTGCACGTCCCCTCCTGAGGATCAAGCCAGCAACCCGGGCATGTGCCCTGACCAGGAATCGTGACCTCCTGGTTCATAGGTCAACACTCAACCACTGAAACACGTTGGCTGGGCTTATTATTGAATTTTAAGAATTCTTTATATATTCTGGATGCTACCAGATCCTTATCAAATATATGATTTACAGCGATTTTCTCTCACTATGTCTTTTCACTTTCTTGATGGTATTCAGCGGTTCTCAACCTGTGGGTCGCGACCCCTGAAAATACATCCTGCATATCAGATATTTACATTACAATTCATAACAGTAGCAAAATTACAGTTATGAAGTAGCAACAAAAATAATTTTATGGTTGAGGGTCACCACAACATGAGGAACTGCATTAAAGGGTCGCAGCATCAGGAAGGTTGAGAACCACTGCTAAAGCATAAACATTTTTACCTTTGATGAAGTTCTATCTATTTTTTCCTTTGGTTGCTTGTGTTTTTGGTGTCATATCTAAGGATGATTTGCCAAACCAAAGGTTATGAAGGTTTACCTTTATGTTTCTCCCAAGAGTGTTGCAGTTACAGGTCTTACATGAAGGGCTCTGGTTTATTTTGAGTGAATTTTTGTACATGGCAGGAGGGAAGGGTTCAGTTTCATTGTTTTGCATGTGGCTCTCCAGTTGTTTCAGCACCAAAGACATTTCTTTCCACATTGGATGTTCTTAGAACCTTTTTAAAAACTCAGTTGACCGTAGACGTGCAGGTTTATTTCTAGATACAAAGTATAAATCCTCCAACTTTGTTCTTCTTTTTCAAGATTATTGGGTCCCTTACAATTTCATCTGAATTTTAGAACCATCTTACAGTTTCTACAAAGAGGTCAACTTCTTGCTTGGAAAAAAAAAGTAAAATAACAAATGCATTCCATTTAACACCTGAAAGATATTTTAAAGCCAGGCATCCCAATCGTGCAGGACAGGCACCTTATATTTTTGTCAAGAGCACATAAGAAAATTAAAAACTTTGTGTGTTTTTTAAATTTTTTTCAGCCAGGAAGGTTTAGCACTGTCAGATATTTCATCATATCTTCCTGGAGAGAGATTTAACTTTAAAACAAAACAAAAAAAAAAACAACAACAACAACAACAAAAAACATGGTCAGGTCCTGGGATTAAAGGTCAATGGGAACCATTTCTACTACTTAAATGAGTAAATACCCATCACCTCTTCCAATGTCCTAATTTAGATCTTTCCCCTTAAGTCTAATAAGGATAGAGCAGATGCCCATTTTAAAAATGCTCATTTCCCTTGCTGGTGAGCAGACAATGATCTCAGAGAACCTCTGAAGTTGATTGTCTTTTTGGAATTGGAAGAAATTGGAATTCCAAGAAGAGATCACTGGAGTTAGAGGAGGCTGATAGTGTTAGAAAATTATTGTTTCCTTGGCTTCTGACTGTGGTGATTTATATGAATTTTGTATAAATATGTATCATTGTTGGGTAAAATGTTACTTGTCCTAAAAGGAGCTCAAGAAGATAAAAGAATTTTTACTTTCCCCAACTCATTTTACTCAAAAATTTCTGGAAACACTAAATTCTAAAATACCTCAATGATACACCTTGGAATTTTTTGAATTAAGGAAAACATTCACATACATTCAAAGGGAGTCTCCCACTCCCTTTTCATAAGATATAGCCAAACAATCATTACCTAAAAGATGTAACTAAGCAATGTATTCCTAAATAAGCAAGAATCAAAGTTTGTCACCTCGTTAATCAAAACCATAAACGTCCATGGTCCTTTTCATTATTTCTATTTTTTCTCTAAACTTTTATCCCAAGAATTTATTTAGGCATTTATCATTAGAGCCTTAGAATTACATTTAGATTTTTCTTTCCAGGAAAATAAGACTACATAATCTTTGCTTTTCATAAAAGTATGTTTTTGCCAACAAGTGGAAAACATATTTGGATTTTTCCCATATGAACATGTTTTAGCAGCAAAAATGCTCCTCGTGAGGGGTTGGGCATTTGTGACCAAACACAATTGACTCACTCTGTAGCCATTTAAATTAGCAACATTATGTGACACGGCCAAGAGGCCAAAAAAGAGTTAGACACCCTGGGGTTGAGTTTTAGTGATGCTAACTCTTTAACTACATAATATGGGGCAAATTTATCTGGTTCAATTTCTTTAGCTTTACAAATAGAATAAAAATATAAATCTTATGGAATTACTCTGATTATTTTTTTTAAAGAAAAGAAAAAAAGAAAATTGGGTAATCTTTAACCCACAACAAAACTATAAAATATTCCCACAAGGTTCATGTGTTTTAATGCAAGATGCCCTGAATACTCTGCACTGAGCAGATAATAAACACACACACCAAAAAAAGCTTATGTAATTCTGCCCCAAGTCTGACTTAAAATTAATACTGTAATTTTGCTTATCTTTTAAAACCCACATATTATTTTGAGAAATAATTTGAATGATCTCATAGCACTGATACAGATCTTTGGGGAAAATAAGATTCTACTGCAGGATTTTCAGTCAGTTATCCGTCAGGGAGCAGAGAGAGACTGACTACTCAAATCACACTTTTAGCCACTTCTAAAAATAACATGCATTTCTCATTTTCCACCACTAGATGGCACACCTATACATAAATAAACCAGGGAATTTGTATAGGGGAGAAAATGAAATCTAGCCCAGTCCACATAACAATACCCAAGCTGGGTAGCCAAATTTGGGGCTCAGCTCCACCACTGCCCAGCTGTGAGACGCTAGACAAGTCATGTAACTGGCCTAAGCATTATGTCTTCATCTTAACAGTATGTGCCTCGTAGCATTGTTGTGAGGATTCAATGAAGTAATACATGAAATGCACTTAGTGCCTGGCACACAGTTAAGTACTCAATAATTATTGGCTGTTACTTTAAAAAAAATTAATTGGCATCTATTTCTATTTTTTTAATATGTTTTTACTGCTTTTAGAGAGAGAAGGAGAGAGAGATAGAGAAACATAGATCGGCTGCCTCCTGCACACCCCCTACTGGGGATCAAGCCTACAACTCAGGAATGTGCCCTGACAGGGAATCAAACCGATGACCTTTGGGATGACACTCAACCAACTGAGCCACACTGGCCAGGGCTTAGCTGTTACATTTTTCATTACTATTCTAGCGATTCAAAATCAGAGCCTCTTACTTTGCCTGAAATGAGGGCTCTCTGGTTTGAGTCTCACAAAATGAGGAAGAGGGCAGGATGTATCCCCTGAAGGGCCCAGCCTTGTCTCTGCGCTGTCCTGCCATGACCTTCGTGGCGGGTTTCAGGATCTGAAGGAGGGGCGACGCACAAATAAAAATGCTATACAAGAAATATGAATTTAGAAGGCATTGGGGGCCAGGTGGAGCCTCTTTCTTGAAGAGACACACCGAAACTGGGTCCCATCTGCTTTTACTCAGTTTTAGATACACATCTTGCCCTCAGTAAAGCACAGCAAACAGGTAGCAGACAGACTGTCTCTGAGGTCAGTAAAGACCAGTAAAGATCAGTAAGGTCCAGTAAACATTTAATTGGAGGCTATCAGGTCAGAAGATTGCTTCAAGCCACCACTATCTCACCACGAACAATCGGTGCTTAGCGTCAGCCCTGCTAACGCTCAAGGCCCATCGGCCTTCCACGTTCCTTGGTGCACTCTCATGACAGTATTGGCAAGCGGTGGCATCCCCCTACTAGGAAAGGGCCCCCAAGCTCCTGTGTCTTGATTTTTACCATGTGTGTATTACTTTTCCTGGGGCTACTTTCTAAAAAGGCCTTGTGTTGGCAATGTCCTTGTGCTGTCTGTAGGGTCACCAAAGGAGGAACCACGAGGCTGAAAGTAGAGAAGAATTATAAAGAGATTCCAGCACCCAGGGGGAGGGGTAGTCAGAAGTTTTAAAGGACTCTAGGTGGGCTTTTTCAGCGTGAATTTTCTGGGCAGGTACAGATCCTGGGCAAGTCCGGAGGAGAAAGTTACTGGTCTTAGCAAATGGAATGTGGTCTAAGTGAAAGGGACTGTCAGATGGAAAATGATCTAAAGGTCAGTTTCCCAGGGGAGGGGATATCAATTCAATTTTTTGACCAGACCTAACACTCTCTCCCTGCTTCCTCAGTTTCTAAACATGCCCAGGAAAGGTCTGGACCTGGGAGAGCTCAGGACTCCACAGCATTGCAGCAAAGGGGTATCTAGGGAGTGACCAGATGCAGCCGGCCTCCAACCCGAAGCAGAACTGGCCTGGGACAGGCAAGCCGAGTCCTGCCTGAGCACACAGACGGGGAGGGCCAGGCCGGTCTGGGCAGAATAGCAGAGGTGGGGACAAAATAGTCATGCTGAGGGCCAAAGCCAGAAGCAGATCTCATGGATAGAAGGGGTACTCCATGGGGGGAGCCCTCCGAGGCACTCCGGAGGGAAGGAGTTTGGGGACAACCTGAGAACCAGGAAGGAGAAACGCTTTTATACAGAAGTTGGAAGCAAAGAAACACGGGGTAAGAAGGAAAAACCTCTTTCCAGAGCACCAGCTTCAGTGGACACACAGACTCCATGAACCCCCACCTAGGTGCACCTGGGCACCTCAAATCCATACACAAAAGCAAAACCTCACCCCTGCCGGAGACCTGCTCTGGCATCTGCACCCCCTTTCTCGGGGAAGGCCCCCCAGCTCACTGGCCAAAAGCCAGGGGTCACTCTGAAGCCCTCCCTCACCCCCAGGGCCCACGTCCTTGAGCTCACCAACGTCAGAGTCACATGAACCACCCCCTCTGCCTCGGCCTCTCCCATTACCTGCAGAAGGAAGCCTTTGGCATGAAGCACAGGCCTTCCTAGCCTGAGCCCTGTCTGTCTGTCCTTCCATTCTCACCTGCCTGGTCCCTTCAGGCACCTCGGCTCCCTGTGTGATGAGCTGAATGGGTATAAGACTGAATAAATGCATCGCCACAACCAGAAGGGGATTTGGAATTTCCAAAGGGGTTAGATTTATTCGCAAATATTTTGCTGTCAAAGTCCATCTTTTAATAAAACACTCCTGGGTTTTCTTGTTAGACAGTTTTTTGTGGATTTAAAGGGGCCCTATCCATTGTGAAAGTAGAGATTACATCTTTCTCAGGCCTAGCCTAGCACTTCACATGATATTTGCTGAAAAGCAAGATTTAAATTCCAGGCTCTGGGAACTTCAAGTTCGAGTTTTCTTCCAAGATTGGGTCTTTGATATGGATCCTGACAATCTGTCTTGTACTCGGCAGAAGCAGAAAGGGCTAGAATGGATTCATGCTCCCTGTTTCTGCAGCAAGATGCCTATGGCAGGCAACTCTGACACCAGGCACAGGAAGGAGGAGGGAGAACTGAAGCTGTAGAGGAACCAATGTGTGCAAGGAGACAGGTGAGGAACTAAAGTTGATTTGTGGATAGAGCCTGTTGTAAATATACAGTCAGCCCTTTATATTCCTGGGTTTCATATCCATGGTTTCAACCAACCTCTAATGTAGCAGTTCTAAACCTGTAGGTCGCAACCCCTTTGGGGGTCGAACAACCCTTTCACAGGGGTTGCCTAAGACCATCGGAAAACACATATATAATTACATATTGTTTTTGTGATTAATCACTATGCTTTAATTATGTTCAATTTGTAACAATGAAATTGGGGGTCACCACAACATGAAGAACTGTATTAAGGGTCGTGGCATTAGGAAGGTTGAGAACCACTGGTCTAGGTGCTTTCTTGTTTTACACCTGCAATGAAATCAGACGTCTCTGGAGCTCTGGCATGTCTGAACAATGCATCAACTCCTTCCATCGTTTTCTTTTTGCAGAAAAAACTTTTTAACAAAATTATTGCTTATACCCCATGCAGATGCAATTAGAAAAACTGTTCCCTCCAATCAATCTTTTTTACTATCCCCACCCCCCCACCCCATAATCCAAAAAGAATTTGTTTATATGTTGGCTACAAGTTAATAAACCAGATATCAAAACATTTTTTAAAATGGTTCTATCATTAAATATACAAGTTGGTGTCTCCCCCAACAAGTTCCCCAACAATGCACACATAGAAGTGACCCCACAGTTAAACCCCATGTGTGTAGAAGGCCGGAAACCGTCTCCCCTCTGCCTGTGAGCAGGGATAGTGCTTCGCTTTTTAACCAACTCCAAAAGCAAGTATATCTACTGTTGAAATCCAGTGGACCCAGCACCTCTGTATTCCTGCCTCATTTCAGGAATTTTGCATTTTTGCAAAAAGAGTATTTTGACTATTGGCTTACACGTTCCAGATAGAGATTTGCACCAAACTAATTAACATACCATTACATAAACTTTAAAGAATGCCACCTGGTGCCTTGTGCTTATCACACAGGTCTATTATACTCAAGCACAGTTTCGAATACACTTACCATGCAGTCAAACCACCAAGTTAGGGGGCAGGGGCAGGATGGTCTGCACAGGTTTTAGGAAGTACAACAGCAACTCTGTGAGGCCGACTGTGGTGGGGAGCGCCGTGGGTCAGGAGCCTCGGAATCTGGTCCTCCCTGGCCATTGACAGGTCCAGCTGGATGACCTTGGGAAAGTCTCAGTTTCCATAGTTACACGGTTTTTGAATAATTAATTAAAATAATCAAACAGATGTTGCGTTACCGGTTTACCATTCACAACAAACTTGCACTGAAAATCTTGTTTCGGAACATTTTTCTCTAGGATTTAAAATAAAAAAACAATTTTTTAAAGAAAAATTTAGTCTTTATCCAGTAATATAAAATGTAAATAAAACTGGATATATTTGCTCATTAAAACTAGGATCTATACCTTTGAACTATGTGCTAGCTATCTGTGGGATTCTGGACTGCACTTCTGTCGTTGAACCACCAGGGGTCGTGATTTGAGCGCTGTGGCAGAGAACGGAGCAGGTTGGCTGTGTTATAGAATGTCAAGTGGGATTTTTCTTGATGTCCTAGAACTGTGGTTTAGGCTCTGAGCCAAAAACAAAGCTACTGGAGACCCTTTCTTAGTCCGGAGAGCTGACAACATCTGCCTGCAGGGGGCGCCAGTGGTGGGGCCTGCAGGCTTACAGACAATCCTCAGAATAAACTCGACCTCCCAGGGCATCCCAGCCCCTACTCAGACCATACAAGAGGAGGGAGGGAGTCTCTCATTGGGGGAGAGTAGCATCCATGGAGAGAGGCTAGGCTTACGCTCCCCAAAGTCAAGTGAGAGGCCCCAAGAGACTCTCTCATTACGATGGGGTATTTGCAAGAACGAGGGGGCAGCTCATTCCCTCATGTCTACTTAGCCCCTGACTTGCTGATCTGCCCCCAGAGGAGGACATGAGGCCTGGAATGAGGAGGGGGGAGCAGTGTGTGTGTGTGTGTGTGTGGGGGGGGGCACACTCCGTGAATGGCTGCAGCAGGAAGCCAGTTGGTGGCTGAGCTCATCTTGTCTTGCCTATTCTTCTCCTAACATCCGCCAGCCCAGGAGGGAACCCAGCTGTCCCTCCACAGCTGTCCCCAGCTCCCCCCAAACCTAATCATAATGTTCTCTGTAGCGCTTTCCAGTGGACAAAATGCTTTTGCCTGAGAGCGTGTTACCTAAATTCCATCGCAGTTCTATCTTGTGATTAGGAACTGACCCCATTTATAAAGAGGGACCCTCCCCAGGTGGCAAGCCTCGTGTTAAAACAGGACAATAGTCCTGCCAGCATGGCTCAGTGGTTGAGCATTGACCTATGAACCAGGAGGTCACGGTTCAACTCCCAGTCAGGACACATGCCCGGGTTGCGGGCTCGATCCCCAGTGGGGGTCATGCAGGAGGCAGCGGATCATTGATTCTCTCTCATCGATGTTTCTATCTCTCTCTCCCTCTCCCTTCCTCTCTGAAATCAATAAAAATATATTAAAACAAAACAAAACAGGACAAGCCGAAGATGGAGTTGCTTCGGCAAATAGAGACTTCATTGCAGTCTCTTGGCCCTCCCAGAGAGGAAAGCCTAAACCAGTCTGTCAGGAATTGCTTGGTCAAGCGCCAGTTTGGTAATCTGCTCATAGATCCAGCCATCCCCTCAAGAAAACCAACAACCACTCTGCTGTTTTGCCTCCTATGACATCCTGTGCCTGCTGCCTATAAAAGTCTTTCATTTTGTACAGCTCCTCGGAGCTCCTTGACATCTGCTCGATGGGATGCTGCCTGATTCTAATGGATTGGCTCAAACTCCTAACATTGTCACTATGCCTCAGTTTATCTTTTAACACTATAAATTGTAGGCGTGGGGATGCGTTCTCTGTCTTTGCTCACCCATCTTTCTTCTTCCCCATTGTTTAAGATTGTGATTTTTTTATAAAGGAGAAGCGGCTTTGTTACAGAAAATGGTGTTTGTGCACTTAAAATGCAAATCAGGTTAGTCATGCGTGTTTGATCTTACCACCTACCTGCTGATAATTTGCCCCCTGACGACAACCTCACTGCTCTTATTCTAACTCACTTACATCCACCAAGAAGGCGGGTGTTTCTGTCTTTTGTTGTTGTTCCCACTGGTTGGAGCTGTGCCAGACTGTTCCAGAGAAGAGGTTCAAGACATAATAATTGAATGAGTGAACAAGCCGACCAGTATGAAGTGCCAGTAGACATTCTTAGAGTCGGGAACACAGCCAAAGGCGTTCCTCCTGGCAAAAGTTATTTTTAAGTAAAAATACAATGATTCTAAAAAAATTATTTCAAACCTGATGAGAATTATAATTTGGGTTGAAAAGATGTTTATCTTCTCTTTCTTTTTCCCCGTCCCTCAAACCATTGCTGAGCACTGCCCAAGAGGACGCTTCCCAGCACTGATCTGGGGGTGAAATGAGAATTTAGGGATATGTGAAGGCTCGAGTGCACATGTGAGTGTATATGTGAGTGTGTGTGTGAGTGCGTGTGTGAGTGCGTGTGTGAGTGCGTGTGCCTGTGTGTGTTATAAAGTGGGGGAGGGGAGAGGAGCAGGTGATAGACAAGTAAGAATGGATGGGAAGGGAAAACTCTTGGAAGCAGCCTCCCACCTCTTTGCCACGTAAAGAAGGTTCAGATGAAAGCAAAACATTCAGGAGAAAGAGGCTTTTCCCCGCTACCAGTGGGACAGGTTCCCGATGACAAGGAAGGGCCTCGGAGAGTACAGCTGCCAGAAGCCATGTGGCTGATGGTCTGCATCCTCGCCTTCTGTAAGAAGCTCTCATCGGAACCACAGCCTCGGGTGTCCTCTGCATGTCACCAAAGCAATCATGCTGACGTCATCTCATAAATTCATTCAGAGGCCAACACTTCTCAGAGCAGTGCTGATCCTTCAGAAAGCCTGTCCAAAGCCTCTTGGCCTGAGAGATGTTTACAAAAATCATTGCACAGCGTGGGGTTCACTGGGCTGAAGATGAAGGAAACAGACTGGATTTTAAAAGCATTTGATAAAAATAAATGTCATCATGATGTTCCACCCTTTTCATTCATTTTTTCCAGTAAGATCCTGTTTGCTACTGGGCCATTCATTTCCCATTCCTCCCCGCAAGCATCCCACATCCTGGTTGAAGAACATGACCTGCAAGCGAAGAGAACGGCCTGGCTCCTGCACCTCTGAGGATGTGCTCGCTGGGCCTGTGGCTTGGAGCACAGTGACTGCCGCTCTAGGAGTTAAATGCCACCACCGAATCCCAGCAATCAGCAGAGGCCACCATGGAGAGGTGAGCTGAGCTTTGGGAGAATGCAGCGAGGTGGCCATTGGCTAGATTCCTGAAACGCAGTTATTTTCGAGCATTGTTTAGCAACATTGAAATGGCACTCATCACCTCCATCGTCATCACATCTGATATGTGCATGGCACTTTCTCAGAATTTGTCCAAACACCAAGACTGGCCAGTTGTCAGGATTTTTTGGAGTATGCGTTTTGATTGAATTAGTTGCCATCATTTAAAATTTGGGATACTTTACATTTAAAAAAAAATAGATTTCTAGCTTCTTTTAAGGGATAATATCTTCCCATTTCAGACTTAGGTTTCATCAAGAAACAAAAATCTCTGGAATCAAGTGGCAGCTGACCTTTTCTGACAGGACACGTTATATCTAGTTCACCGCAGTCCCCACTCCTCTCTATTGTCTTGCCATAACCCGTTACAACATATTCTCTGCTTGAACCATTTGCATTTGCAACTTCTGCTGTTCATGCAACAAAGTACTTTTGAAAATGTTCTTTGAGCATTTCAGAATGATTTCTGAAAAGACATTTTGGCTGTAGTGTGAGACTTAAAATGGAGGAAGGCAAGACCAGAATAGGTATCTTTCCTATAAATAAAGGCTTTCCTATATCTCAAAGTAGAATCTTGGCCTTTAATATGGACCTTATATCAAAACTTGGCGCAGTTAATAAATGAAGGTAAATGTTTTGCTGACATTGTCAAACATCTCTAAATATCATCGATGTGACTTCAACCTATTAAAACCATTATTTTGAAAACTATGGTCAACATGAATAGGACTTCCCATCTGAAGAGCACTGGAAATAGGTGTGTATCACAACTATTCAAAATAAATGAATATCTCAGCTCCTATTTGCATCTAAGTGCATACACAGTCACTCAGTCTCACACACTCACACGCATATTCATGCACTCACATGTACTTACATACAGTCACACACTCAATCACAGTCATACACTCATTCATGCACAGACTCATGTAGTTACACATACAGACACACAATCACACATACACTCTAATGTGCATACACTCACACACATGTATGTACAAGTGCTCACACACACACTCTCTCATATACACACTCATGTGAGAGCCAATGCAAAGAACACCATGCATTACACAGAATGGAAAAAGGAAAATGATGAATATCTATTTGGATTTAATTTTTTAAATCTTGCTAGTTCACGCTTATATT
Source organism: Myotis yumanensis (assembly GCF_028538775.1). Taxonomy (NCBI): domain Eukaryota; kingdom Metazoa; phylum Chordata; class Mammalia; order Chiroptera; family Vespertilionidae; genus Myotis; species Myotis yumanensis. Next base: position 197,072,711 of record NW_027223753.1, on the reverse strand, counting down.
TGAAGGAAAGAGGGGACATCAGTCTGGGTCTGGGGATCCAGGTCTTGGAAATTTCCATCTTCAGAATGTATTAAGTCTGTCTGAGGAATGCACTTTGCACATTTCAGCATTAGGCTTCCCGGTGAGTTTGCAACAGCTTTAGTCTCTAAAAGAAAGGGCATCACCAGCTTTCTTGGAATCTGAACTTGCCGAAACATTTTTTAATCTGTATTTATGCTGCTTTATTAAAAGAGGAAAGGGTGAGCTTAACATCTCATTGCTAATAGAAATGATGAAGCAACAGTGAAGGAGGGTATGCTGGCTCTCAAGCACGGTCTGGGGGACTCGGGGGAGTGAGTTTTAGCTCCACCGCGGCCACTGACTAACTTCAGAGGCTTTGGGTAAGTCCCCTGAACTTTCTGAGTCCAGTATTTGCATTCACTGATACCAGGAGTTCTCTTCAGATTCAAGCTCTGCCATTTTTAATTGGGTGACAGTAGGTGAGGCGTTTTTTTCTTGCAGAATCTGCCTCTAAGCAGACCCTGGCACATGCATGCTCTGTGCAGTAAGCTGCCCGGACATCTGAAGCCCCCAATGTGCTCCTTACACCACCAGCACCAATTCAAACCTCTCTCTGCTGCACCACGACACTTTCTCTCAGGGAAGCTTGTGCCCGCACACTGAGGATAGACAAATGTGAGGCAAGGCGGCCGGTCAGCTCTCCAGCTGCTGCCTTCCGTGGGTGGACGTGAGAAAGAGCTGCAGCAGCATCTGCGCTCTGAGACTGACCGCATCCTGCCGGCCTCGGGGAACAAAAATCTGTGTGTGCACAAAGAAGACACACTCTTACCTATGTTGGAACTTGTCATCCTTGATTCCCACCCCTTGAATAAAACCCAGCAGGTTAGACACACCCGTGTCAGACAGCCATATGGGTCTGTCCCAGTTTTCATTCCAACCTTAGAAAACCTGAGAAGTAGGTAATGCGTGTGTGAGCTTAGGGCTGCTCCACGTTTACTCCTCGGACTTCCAACCCCAACACTGAATGCTCCCCACCGATCCCTGGCTTCACAGAGTACTCCACGATAGTACTCCACAATGGCAAAAACATCCTAAGCCTTTGCCCCTTTGTCCCCTTGGAAACCTACAAGTCCTTCATCCCCACCCATTAGTGCACAGCTCTTGGCCAAAAACATGCTATGATAGTGCAGATGGATGCATATTTAACTTGGCGCCAATTGAATTATATACAGTGGGGCCTTGACTTACGAGTGTCCCGACTAACGAGTTTTTTGAGATACCAGCTGTCTCTGGGCCAATTTTTTGCATTGAGTTGATAGAGTAATTTGAGTTAACAAGCTCCTTAATGAGCTTGGTCTCGGAACGAATTAAACTCGTAAATCAAGGCCCCACTGTACAAGGAGGAAAACAAAACAGAAATGTATTTACAGAAGCATGAGCCCAGTGCCTCTCCTGGTGTTCAATGGGAGGAGCAGTAACCTATTCCAGAGGGAAAAACTGCGGTGTGGGGCTCATCGAGAGGCAACAGTATCCACAAAAAAACCAGGTCCACCCAGCACCGTGCAATTCCATTGTAATGCAAGGCAAAGAATTGACATGTGACAAAAGCTTATTATTTCACCCATTATGAGTCATTTTTTTCTACTTTAACAGAGTTCTTCAGTGTCCAATATAAAACTGGGGTTCCTGTCATTTCTTTTTACCTCCGGGTAAGTAAGTGAGCACAATAGTTAGGGCCCACCAGCCTCATCTTCCTCCCCCAGGCCTCCGCTCCAACCACTCCAGGCTTTATTCTGGAAACTGCCATATATTTCCTTTAATGTTCTGACTTCATATTTTCCTATTAAAACAATATAAACCTATAAAAAGCTGAGTTCAAAAGCTATAAAGTAGCAAAATGACATGTACATTTTTCTTCTAAACTTTCATGTACATAAAAGATGAGCTCAATCCCATATAGACAATTATATGTTTTTATTTTTCTCTTAACACCATATAGCACAAGAAATTCCACATATGTTAACATCTCTTTGTAAACACCGTTTAAAGGGTACAGAACTTTGTCTGTCTGTTGTGGCTCAGTGGTTGAGTGTCAACCCATGAACCAGGAGGTCCCTGGTTTGGTTCCTGGTCAGGGCACATGCCCAGGTTGTTGGGCTCGATCCCCAGTAGGGGGTGTGCAGGAGGCAGTTGATAGATGTTTCTATCTCTCCCTTCCTCTCTCTCTAAAAATAAATAAAAACATATTTTAAAATAAATAATAAATAAACAAATAGTTACAGAACAGTCATCACATGAATATTTCATAATGTACTTAGGTGCCACCTGTGGTGTCAAGCATTTAGTTTGCTTCCACTTTTCACTATGACAACATGTCCTGATCATACGCACTTCAGGCTTCTCTGCTGTCATTATGTTGTCACCTATCTATCACATCTTTCCCTCTGTTCTCTGCCTGGTAAACTCCCCCTTACTCTTCAAGTCCCAGCTCAAGCCTTGTCTATTCTGGGACTAACCTGTCTGTAACTAACTCCTCAGGGTGAGTCACTTTCTATTCTGGGGTTCTACATTATCTTGTGTATATCTCTGTTACAATACCAATGATATTGTATAACATTAAGATATATGGGCATCTCTTCCACCAAAATATGACCTTTCTGAATATAGAGTCATGCATTTTTTATCTTTCTAACCATATCTCCTAGCACAATGCCTAGCACATAGTAGACACTCAACAAATATCTGCTAAATAAAAGACTTTCAGAGGAAAAGAGAAGTAGGGGGGAGGAGGTAGAAAGTGACCCAGAGAGGAAGGGAGAGGGAGAGAGAAATAGAAACATCAATGATCAGAGAGGGTCATTGATTGGCTGCCTCCTGCACACCCCAGGAATTGAACCTTGACCTCCTGGTTCATAGGTTGACACTCAACCACTGAGCCACACTGCTGGGCAGAAGGTGACTCCTTTGATAGCATAGGCAGCGGTTGATATTAATGAAAGAGAAGGGAGCCAGACATCTAATTAAAGCTGGATTAACTAGGAAATGGGAGCTTCCAGATGCTCCAGGGAACAGCCGCATTCTCCGCCCAACAGTTGCTAATCATAGTAGGGAGGAAGGACCAGCTTTTCAATCTCCCCAGGGGACAACCTGCCTGCTCTCCTAGATTATGGCGGGGGGGCGGGGGTAGGAACACCAGTAGAGGGGAAATTCCTCTGCTGAGGCATGCACAGTAGAAGCCATGATGGCACAGGGGTAGGGCCCAGCACAAGCCCGCAAAGAGCCAGGGAAGAGATTGGTTCGTTTGAAAGAAAGCCCGCTCTTTCCCAAGCCCGAGCTATATATTCAAATCTTAGCAAAGGCCCATAGGGCATTTTGCCTGTTGCCATGCTCTCCACAGCGCTGGTCATGGCCTGCAGCCTCGGTGATGGACATGCTGGTGGGGAAATGAGACACAGAATGTCTGCATCTTTGGGTTGGCCCTCTTGGGCCTGATGGGCATGGGTGCAGGCTGGCGGCCCCAGAGGCTGGACTTCCTTCACAGTGGGATACAGCCGAGAACCCTGGTCACAGATGAGACACCAGGCACCTGGGGACAGATAGTGCCTTGTTTTCACTCCAGTAAGCCTCAAGTCCTCCTCTGCGTGGGTCCCCAAAACACTTTTCTCCTGACTCGGAGGGAGAATCCCATGTCCACCAGCAACACTTTGTGTGCTGAGTGCCTGCAGAAGGAAGCTGCCCTTTGCTCGGGCATTCTGATGATCAGCCTCCCTCCCCACGGGACAAAAGAGAGTGACTGAATCCGGGCCGTTTGTCACCAGCGTTAGATGAGGCTTTCTCACAGAGGTGTCTAGCTTCCGGGGCCATGACTTCCCAGCTTTACAAACACCTCTTCCTCTCGGGTTTTCCGGAAGCCACAGCTCTGCACTGCTGTTCTCAGCTAAGGAGCACCTGCTGCTACCATGACCTTCCACGGCCCCAGAGCCCCACTTGGCACCACGTGAGGTGAGCTCACACTGTATCCACCCAGGGAATCCACAAGGAGATCTTACTGCCAAGGCTCGGCCCAGGTAATTTAAGATGCTGTTCAAGCAAATGGCATCACGCTGTACCATATCCGGAGGGAAAGTGTAATCTTTTTCCCCAAAATGTTTTTAAAACAACAGCACTGGCAGAAAGATAGTCCAGGCAATCCATAGAGACTATAGTAAATACCACAGATAAAGACCCAAATGCGCTAAACTAAATCACAAGGTGCCTTATATTTTAGTCACATGAAATTCTCCATGCTCACCTCTGTTTTCACAGAACCTCAATGAAAAGCCCTACAAAGAAGAGCCATGTCAGGGGCAGTCACCTCTCTGCCCAAACACACATGCCTATAATCATGGGAAACAACACCCACTACCCCACAAAATGGAAATATTTCAAGAAATTCATGCTAATGGTCTGTCCCAGTCCGGTAAGCTCTAGGTATGTCCAAGTTACCATCGTATCTTGGTAAAAGCCAAAATAAACTTAAATTCCTTGATTCAGAATTCAACTCCCAGGATTTAACCTTAAGAATAACCCAAAAGAAAAGATAAATTACAAATGTTTTTTTAAAATATTATTTGGGATAATGATACTACTATTCAAAAATAGAAGAATGATTACGCAAAGCAAGATGTTTGTACTTAGATGTTAACAGACTGATTTCTGGAACCAGACAGATCAAATAGAATGGATATTGCCTTAGAATAAATCACAGTATAGGAAGATTTGATAGAATTTCCCATGCACATGCTAGGAAGAAGGAACTTCTGCACCCCATACCACATCCAGAAAAAAACCACTACATAATATATGAGAATGAACAGCCTTGTCAGATTAAAGCAGGGCCGGGAAAGGGCTGGAGACGGTTGGTTGCCAGGATCTCATAAAATAAGGAAGGTGGGGACCATATGGCAGCCACAAACATTTTGGCCTCTGCGAGAAACACTGGGGATGTGCGGCATTCTAATAAATGGTGAAGGAAGGGACGTGGTGTTAGTGCACACCAGCTGCGCCACAGATGATCCAAATGACCAGTCAGATCCATGAGAATCAGTCCCTGAACACATGTACACGGAAAATAGCCGGGAAGGAACGCGGTAAGTAAAAACAATTGGTCTGCTCGTGTAGGAAGAGTATGGAGTAATTTTTCCCCTTAGAACTTCCTTTTTATTGATATCACTGTGCAATCAATGATTCAAGCACGTATTCCAATCAGCTTTTACACAGTGGCATGCGTTGGTTGATGGGACGCACTACATATCCTATTCATGATGTAGGGACTCCAACAGAAGGGCCATTGTGCATGTTCAACGGCCAGGAAAGAATCCTGTTTTCACTGATCAGCAGTTTTACGACCTCCTACCTCCTTCCCTTGCTGAGGCACCATGTCAGGGGAAATGACTCCAACACAGACTTCTTGTCCTCTTCCACTCCCGCCATGTGTCACCCACTGTGCCACATCTCAGATCTTAATGTGGTCCCTTGTCAAATCCAAATGGCTGCCCCTGACCCAATGTTCAGGCTAAACTGTGTGGAGGCGAGTTCTCTTCATACCTTTCTTTTAGGAAAGAAGTTCCTTGGCGAAGTCCAAGGCACACCTAGTGGTGATGAGGGTCAAGTATTGGTTCTTACTAACTTAAGTAGCCCCCTCTCCTTTGATATGGAAATGAGAAAGAATAATTCAATTAAGTTCCTCCAGGGTTTTATGCTAATAGCCTACTCTCTGGGACCAATGGTCATACTGCCAGGATCATCATCACCTCAGAGCATTTGCTGATATTAATATTAATAAAATACATGCAAATTGTTCATTCAGTAAATATTCATGGAGACAAGCCATGGGTACTGAGTAGTGACAGAGCTGAGGCAAGGATGCAGGTCCCCCTGCTCAAGGGATCTCGCCCTTACCCCAAGGCGTCCTGAGTGAGCCCTGATGCTGGGCAATTCACTCCTCAAGGAATACGATAGCAACGCTTGCACTGTGCTCACTTGAGGTCAATTTGGCTGCCCAAAGTGCCCTTTTTGTTTTGTTTTGTTTTGTTTTGTTTTGTTTTGTTTTGTTTTGTTTTGTTTTGAAACAGCAGCCTCACAACCCTCCTTGGGAGTTGTACTTTTACCAAAACCATCACCTGGTAACTCCCACCTCCACCCCATACACGCACCTATGTTTCTGTTAGCTTTTTATTTCCACATATTTAGCTCCCACTAAAAAGCTCTCCTTTTGAGGGAATGCTTTCAGCAATTGTGCTACCTACTTTGAAGTTGTTTCTCTTAAGCCATCAGCCTTTCTCTCTTCCCCCACTGTGAAATTGACTAAAAACAGCATGAAGCTAACAGGGTTTTGTATAGAGACTGGACATAGAATTGAAAAAGTCTGAGATTTTTCCCCCCTTCTTTTAACACAAGGCATCTTCTGCTGCATCTTTCATTATTGTTATCATTATTCACCAAAAGCTTTTGCTATCCAAAAAGATAATTCAGAACCAGGGACTTTCTTCAATCAATTGTTTCCAAGTAGAGCTCTCCTGGGGAATAATTTACATTCTAAATACAACATTAAAACCCTTTGTTGAATCGAGTAAGTAAAAGAAACCAACAAACTGGATTCTTCTGATTTTCTTTGCTCATTTGAGTTTATTCAACCCATAGCGCATTTTTTGGTAACGACAAATGGCAGGATATTTACCCCGTTTTGCTCAGAGAGAAATAAAAACAAAGGAGCTTTAAAAAACATCAGTGGTAGAAGTAGAGACACATCTGGGAGTTGTGTCTTACTCAACCTCACACCCACCAGCCCAGCACAACGCCTGGCACCCAACAGATGCCCCAGAAGTGTTTGGCAAATAAATGAGTGAGGGACACTGCTCAGGCACCAGCTCCTTCTTGGAAGAGTGGCTGGGGAGAGGCATTCAGCCAATAGCCTGGCCGCATTCCTGGCCCTGGCCCACTGAACACAGCAGAAGGTGTTATTAAAAATGTATCTCTCCCTGCCCTAGCTGGTTTGGCTCTGGGGATAGAATATCGGCCTGTAGACTGAAGGGTCCCAGGTTTGATTCCAGTCAGGGGCACATGCCGGGTTGTGGGCTCAATCCCCAGTAGGGGGACGGGGGTGGGGGCGTGCAGGAGGCAGCCAATCAATGATTCTCTCTCATCATTGATGTTTCTATCTCTCTCTCCCTTCCTCTCTGAAATCAATAAACATATATTTAAAAAAAATAAAAACGTATCTCTCCCTACAACCTGTGCCCACTTCAGATCATCCTCAAGAGGACTCTGTCTGGACATGAGGGTCCTCTAAAAGCTGTGCCCGAAGAAGCTTTCCGGGCTCCCTCTAGAATTGTAAAGGCCTGGAGTTCCAAGGGCTACCTCTGGGGTACAGGGCCTGAGCCCATCCTGCAGCTCTCCCAGCTGCCCCCACGGGCTCCTGCACAGATGCCAAAGGCTTCCTGGATAACCACGTGCTTTGGTTCCCAACATCATGTCTCCAGTAAGACAGCTTTCCTGAATTTCAAACACATTTCACATTTTCTCTTGAACATCCTTTGGGCATCTTATAGGAACCCTAAACTCAAGTCATTGACTTTCCCCAAGACATAAGCTAACCCTTGTGTGCCTCAATATCAGACTCACTGCTTCTGCATCTCAAGGGTACCCCATCTTCCCTCAGAAACACCTCCAAGCTTTGGTGAGGGCTGTTTGTGGGGGGCTAGGATCTCGTTGCACCAACATCTTGCTTGGAAAACTACTCATCCTTCAAGAACCTGTTCCACGTCACCTCCCCTGGCTGCCTGCCCCACTTCTCCGGAGTGGACGCAGCTTCTGAAGAGCTTTGTTCAAGGGTTTCAATAGCCCTTGTAATTTATCTGTTAGCTTATCTGTCGCCTCCTGACTGTGACCACCTCCCCACGGGTGGTTCTCAAAACCAAGTGAATGTCAAAATCACCCGGGGAGCTTTTAAAGCAGAGATTTTAAAATCTGCCTCATACCTGAAGATTCAGATTCAATAGGTCTGGGATGTGGAATTTCTAAAAGCTCCTGAGAGGATCCTGGGGATCAGCCACACGTGGGAGCTTCACCCTAGGTCATGGCCCCAGTGTTTCATTCAGCTTCTCATCAGCATGCGCATGGCATCAGCAGGTAATAGAAGACCCATTTTTGTTGGTTGTGAGGCTTGTGGGTGAATGGACAGACAGATGTCCAGCAGATGTTCAGGGGAAGTGAGACATTCTGACCTACTACAGATCAGAAGAACCTGAAAGAGAGGCTCACTTTAGTTTAGATTCTCTGGGAATGGACACAGAGCTGAGGCCCATCCCCAGCTCAGAAGAGCCTTGGCTCTCTGAGGGGAGCAGGCTGTCTATAGGCTCTCTCTTCTTCCTCATGCTTTCCTTCCTCACACCTCCTCCTCTTCAAAGGCTTTCATAGACCAGGAGCTGCTCCAATCTTCCCCTTGCATCAGATCAGGTGTCTCCATGGCCCGAGGGGTCACAGGACACAAGCCACAGACCTGAAGAACCTAGCTGAATGCCAAGATCCTGCGAATGGTCCCATAATTGGGGCCCAGGAGTTCAAATGGCCAAATGAGATCGCTGAGACAACCCAATCTCAGGAAGGTGAGGAAGACATGGCGTTGGAGTTGTGTGTGTTTCCTGCTGCACAGAAAAGAGAAAGGGCCTTCCTAGGTGCTGTCTCTCAGAGGCAGCCTCTGCTTCCCTGGCTCCCCCGCCATCTGGCAGCACTTGGAGCCCCTCGTGTGTGCTCTCTTTAAGAGCCATTTGAATCCGTATTTCAAGCTCAAGAGCATTTTCAATATAAAAAGGAGTCATGCTTGACTTAATTGTATTGCCTCGGGCTTCACCAGGAAAAGTAAGTGGGAGGGTAGGTGAGACAGACTCCTCTGCAAGCAGTGACATCTGCTGCTGCTGGTGAGGAGAATGCCCAGGGCATCGCCTTTCCACACAATTAGTCCAGCACATGAAAATAAAAACAACCCACTTTTCTTCCAGTCTGCCAGCCTCTTCGCATCCCTGGAAACAAACTCTCTGCCACTGGGCGACGTGACAGGCTGCCCGGCAACAAGCATCAGCTGTCACAGGCACCGTGCGAGCGGAGGCAAGGCTCCAGGGCCAAGCAGAAGAGTTCAGGACAGCCACCAAAGGGAGCCTCCAGATAAGCATGAGAGCATCAGGGTAGATGCAGGTCCAGAAGATGGGTCTCCAGGGTCTGCCTATGTTTCTAGGTCTGTTTCCACACGGAGAATTCATGGGTAATTTATACAAACACATCTCATCTCCTTGGAAAAACAATGGCACGATTAGAGCAAAAATAGACTCACCTAAACCTATAGCATTGACATTCTTAATCAACATAAAGCTGCAGAAATTCCAGCACTTTCCAAATGTTCCCAGCTGGTGGGTTCCCCATACTCAAGTTGAACGGAGAGGAGGAGATAGGCCTCCTCCTGTGGGTGGAGAGCCAGGTGGCTTCTCTGCTCCCTGCCACCTGCAAACCCTAGAATTGTCTTGTTACGGAATTTACCAGGCGACCAAAAAATACGCAGGAGTACAGGAAAAACACATTTATTTTCAGATGTTTCTCATATACTAGTACAGGACTCAGGGGAGGCTGTTTCTCTCCAAATCCTGAGCAAGCCAATATGGAGGAAGCTTTCCCTTTATACCCTTTGGTTTCTTTGTCCCCCAAATATGGATCATACTTCCGGACCTTTCGCGGGCTTTGCACAAAGCCCTGTGTGTTGGGGTGGGGGCCATGAAACCTCATCTAAAGGCCTGGCCCGGCGCAAGTGCTGATAACTCCGTCTGAGGGTTGTCAATTGTTCATGGTTTATGGCCTCTCTAAAATGGGAATAGTACTTAGGTAAACAGGTCTTGCAGGACCAGATAATTAAAGAAGGGGCAGTGACTAGACTATAGGCTAACAAGAATGTGCATTAGGTTACTGGCACAGATTCAGATTGCTAGCCCCCAAAAAATGTCTCATTTTCCCCATCATTCTGGCCAGAGCCATATGGCTCACTGGAGCCCTGGTCTGCGAATCAAGTGCCCCTGGAAAGGTTGGTGATATGAGTTAGTTCGCACTGCGCTGAGTGTTACCACATTTCAAAGTGAAGGAATTAATCCTGGTGTTGCATGTGGTGGTAGGCAAGTCCTTCAGTGGTTTGCATAGAAATATGTGTGAACAGCAATGCAATGTGTCTGCTAGGCCCACTGCCCCCTCTGGGATGCCATCCAGTTAGCTGTTTGGTATCACATAACCCTGCAACCCTGCTTACAGCTGGTGGACCACGGAGGCCTGCCTGGCTGAAGAGCTGCTTGGCTCAGGGACCTGCCAAACAGGCACAATTGTGACTGAATTGAGCTATTCAGATCTCACCACTTAGACCGTTTGAGAGCCTTGTGTTTAAAAAAAGAATTAACAGTTGGTAGAGGGACTAAAAATATTCTGCTTACCGAATAGGCAGACAAAGTTCCTATCTAATCACCAATGCCAAAAAAGTTATTTTTGGAAAGAATTGCCATTTTTAAATTGTGTAAAGCATTAAAGTAATCATCACAGGGGGTGGGATCAGAACCTCATCTAGTCTTATTTATATTTGCCTTAGAACTTCCTATGACATTTACTTTGAAATCTGGGGTAGGGAGGGGGGATTGGCCTACACATTTTCTAGTCCAAATATCTTTTTAAAAAATATATTTTTGTTGATTTCAGAGAAAAAGAGAGAGGGAGAGAGAGAGAGAAAGATAGAAACATCAATGATGAGAGAGAATCATTGATCGGTTGCCTCCTGCACACCCCACACTGGGGATCGAGCCCGCAACCCGGGCATATGCCCTGACCGGGAATCGAACCGTGACCTCCTGGTTCATAGGTCAATGCTCAACCACTGAACCACGCTGGCTGGGCTCTCATCCAAATATCTTAATGTGAACCTGAAAAAATATACAGAGAAGGGGCAGAAAGAAGCAATAGAAGCCAGGAGAAGGAGAGAAGAGAATTTCCAGCAGTCAGAGGGAAGGAGCAACAGATGCAAAGTCAAGGACTTGCTGGTGACCAGGCAGCAGAGAGGGAACTCAGCACCTGCTTCTGAGGGGACACAGACTGAAATGTCCCAGGTGCCCCAGGGCTGCTGATGGGGCCTCTCTTATCTCCCCACACAGCCTTGCTGCACGACCTTATATCCTGAGCCTGAGTGTGTCTTTGCTTCAGGAAGCTGAAAAGAGCCAAACTATGGCATCATGTTAGCAAGTAAAAGAAATATATTCAGATATTATCACCAAAGCCAAAGGTAAGGAACGTTAAAGGGAGTGGACAGAATATCATGATTTATGTGGCTCAGTTGAGAACTTTAATTCAAGATGAACTTTGAGTCGAAAGGCAAGCTGTGCAGAATGTGGAATACCTTCAAAACATGGAGGCAGGGATGAATACAGGTGAAACAGTCGGGAAGCCAGGGATATGTGGCCCAAGTACTGTGAATATCCAGAATAACTCTACTGTTCACATTTTAAACTCGAATCCCCAGTCTTTCAGCACAATTTCCTGTTCTTATCAGATACCAACTCCATCAATCCCACACCCACTTTCCCACATTTTTGCAGCATCCAGTCCCTTGGTGCCTGCTTGGAAGGTAGTGAGTTCTTATCTCTGTAGATGCTCAGGACGGGGAGGGATGATTGTCTATCAGAGATACGACTCAGGGCTCCCCTGGCCTTCTGAGAGTTATGCTGCTCTGACGGTGGAGAGAATTCAAGGACATATTACAAAGGTGATTCACATGCTTGAGTCTGGTAGCTGCAGGGGCCTGACCTTCCAATAAGCATTCCCTGTTTAAATGACCAAGGTTCTAAATTTTTAGGCTCAAAACGATCACAAAATAATTAAAGTGATAAATACTGAAAAACAGTAGCACTGGATTAGGAAACCACTGTGCCAATTTAAATAAGCTGAGTAATGTTATAGCCAGTGCCTTATAAAAGGCAAGACAGTGATGACATACAAATGACTATAATTAATGTATAACCTAATTTATGGGAGGAAATTGGTGCTGCTCAAGAATCCTACACGGTGTTTCTGTTTAAGACTTTTTAGGGCCATGACATCAGCCTCAAACAAAAAATGCTGAGATCAATTGAAACTTGCCTTAAGTTATTAGACTCCAATTTAGATCGAACTCAATTAAATGAAACCTACTAGTTCTAGGAAAACGTAGCATCAAATAAACTGCTCATAAAGTTGAAAACTGAATGACAACAACAACAAGCCTAATATATTGAATAAACTTGTCACCGATCTGAAATCTGTAAATGGTATTATCCAGACTGCTGTGAAAACTCTTGCATAGAAAGTCTACATTTGTTGGACTTGGGAGTACTATCTTATTATCTTTACATTATCATCAAGGCAGATGATCATTAACTATCCATCTTTATTTAGCCTTTAAAAAAATCAAATAAGAGGGTGTTTTATGCATCAATGAATGTCTCAGACATCTACCGATTTATAAAATTAAGGAGTAGAATTTTAGTAGAAGCCCCCGGAAATCCTAGGACAATCAAAGGTGACCATGTAATTATTTTTCTCTTCCTCAGGGAACAAAAGGAAGTTAATAGAGTGTAACCATTGCTTGTAAGCAAGTTACAAGAAGATCTGTGTGCCTCTTTTCCAGAAGGTAAATACACTGAGAAGAAAATGTAACACCTGCCCAATACGCTGCTCAAAGCTCTCCGTTAGACTGTGCTGACTTGCTTTCTACCGTTCTTATAGAGGAGAGAGAGAATCTCATCTCTCATGGTCCTGAATGAGTTAAAATAATTATTATTGACAGACACAACTGACCCAAAATGTCTGCTCTAAAGAAGGTCTGCCTCCCCGTGACCACTCTTCTCTGCTGGATCAGCCACTGCATTTGTACCCAAGACCTATGAGCAGAACCTCTCTATCACATCCCATTACCGAGCAAGCTCTGTCTTGGGATCCAGACTATGCAGATCTTTAAATCTCACATTCAGCAGAAAGCTGGAAGCAAAGCAGATAATATGTGACTATTTCTTAGCATTGTGCTTGAGTGTAAAAAAAAGGGAAAACAGACCCTTTCACTTAGCATCCTAAAATAGCCATCCAGTTGCAAGGAAAATAATAGCAATAACTACTAACCCGGGCTTTATTTTTTTTTAAATATATTTTATTGATTTTTTACAGAGAGGAAAGGAGAAAGATAGAGAGAGTTAGAAACATCAATGAGAGAGAAATATCAATCCGCTGCCTCCTGCACATCTCCTACTGGGGATGTGCCCGCAGCCCAGGTACATGCCCTTGACCGGAATTGAACCTGAGCCAAACCGGTTTCGGCCTAACCCGGGCTTTAGAAGCATCCTCTAATTTAGAAAAAGACCTATGACACTTTATTCAGTGGTTGATTGACTAATAACTACTCTGTTTCCTTGCAACTCCAGAACATTTACACATGTGCTTATGTGGTGAGCTGCATATATAGCCAGTGAAATAATCTCATGAAAATGTTCAAACAATAGTGAAAGAAATGCAATGAGAACAGCTTTAGCATTTCCACACAGGGTAAATCACGGGGATGTAAAGTACAGAATAGGAAACATAATAACTATATACAGTGCCAGGTGGGTACTAGACTTATGGGGGAATCACTTCATAAGTTATATAAATTTCTAACTATGATGCTGTATACCCAAAACTAATATAATATTGAGTGGCAACTATAATTGAAAATAATTTTTCAACCCTCCTTTCCCAAAAAACTCTTATCATTGTTTATCTGGAAAAGTAAATCCTAATTTGATGTTTAAGGGCTGTCACTATGGTGGTTGTTTTAATCCCTCTTTTAAAATATGTATAGAACTTTGTTAAGTAATAAACAATTTGGAAAATTTGGAAACCTAAAAACAATTTGGAAAATACTTCAGCTGTATGTATGCCATGGGGTATTAAGCAGTTCAAATGAAACAAATAGGGGGAAATGTATCTAGCTCATTAACTTTATTCAGCCACCCCATTTATGACCAAAAATTCTTCAGGAAAATAATACAATACTAAAAGCAAGTTTGAAACTAATGCTGCAGGGGGAAGTGGTCCTAAACCCTAAATAAGTTGAGTTTTAAAAGAAAAATAACAAAACCACTAGCTTGAAATCAAAACAAATTTTAAAAGGAATGCGGTATGGAGACTTTTTTGCAATTTAAATGATGAAACTATTTCATTTCATGCAAGCGAGGTACGATGTTTACACAAACCATTAAAAGTTGCTGGAATATATGAAATCCTAAGGAATCTTATAACACAGGCTGTGTGATGAATCACACAATACTGAATATAAACTAGCAGAGACAACACAAATTGAGATTTTAAATTTCCAAAAATGAGATCTGACATGTTTAATGGAAATGCTTATATTAATTATGGCACTTGGAAGCCTATATTAGAAAGACACTAAGCAAATCCATGTTCTCCTGGAATGCGGCTGCCCATCTGAGAGAACCTAACAAGTCAAATGGGGATAAATGGTTCTGTCTCAAAGCCAGTCCAGGAGAGCCCAGAGCTGACAACTTCCTGTCTCCCAGCCATGTGGAGTTGCCTTGGTGACTCTCTCCCTCCTCCTGGTGTGCTCTCCAAAAATACAACAAGCCAGATGCCTGCGGGTTCGCATGTGCCTAATGGAGCCTCTCGGAGCACCAAATGACCTGGAAATGTTTAATGCAGCTTTTGTCAGACCTAATTACTGGGATGTTCTCATACCCGCTCAGGGACTAATTATGATTGGTTATCAAGTTGGGTACAAAGCTATGGGCCAAGGCCACTGCCCACTTCACCGCTGCATGCAGAGTCTCTGGATATGTGCCCTGTCCGGAGAGGAACTACTCTCAAATGTTTTCTACAAATTGTCTTGTGACAAATTGCCACTGAGTCTATACACCATGTGTGATGGACTAAATATGTGTGACACCCCAAATTCGTATGTTGAAACCCTACCCTCAACATGATGGTATTAGGAGATGAGCCTTTGGAGGTCATTAGAGTTAGATGAGGTCGTGAAGGTAGAGCCCTTGTGAATGGGATTAGTGCCCTTACAAGTCACAAGGGAGATCAAGTGTAGGCAGACAGGAATTCTCCCTCCCTCTCTCTGTTCTCTAAGCTGTGAGGATTCAAGGAGAAGTCAGCATCTGTAACCCCACAGAGGACTCTCACCAGAACCTGGCCATGCTGGCACTCTGACCTTGGATTTCCAGCCTCCAAACTTTAATAGATTTATGTTGTTTATAAGATACCAAGTCTGGCCCTAACTGGTTTGGCTCAGTGGATAGAGAGTCTGCCTGCAGACTCAAGGGTCCCAGGTTTGATTCTGGTCAAGGGCATGTACCTTGGTTGCAGGTCGATGTTTCTCTCTCATCCATGTTTCTAGCACTCTATCTCTCTCCCTTCCTCTCTGTAAAAAACCAATAAAATATATTGAAAAAAAGATACCAAGTCTTTGGTACTTTGTTAAAACAGCCTTAACTAACATACCACCCCATAGCAGTGAGCACTAACATAGCAATTCCAATATGTTCCGTATCAAATTATTCCCATTTTATATGCATATCACTAGGGTACAGGCTCACAGAAATGTGAAAATCAGGCTTGAGCTTGGGTTACATTGATGTCTAGTGGGATAGGCTCAGTCCCTCAGAGCACCCTCTCCACTCTCCACCCTGCCACAGGCCTGGAAAGGGCACAGGATGCCGGCTTCTAAGGGCCCCAGGGAGTCTCTCAGTCTAGATGGCACCTTCTACTTCACTCAACTCCTCACTCAGCCTCAGGGACTCGTGTTGCACACCCCTTACTTTGTTTCATTCTTGTTCTCCTTTGGGACTTTGGAAGGAGAGAGTTGAGTACAATAGTCTTCTGTTTCTGGCTGTCATCATCAATCCTTGCTAAGCCCTTCTCTTATTTCTGTATTTTCTTCATCAAACCCAATCACACGCTTACTTCCCTTCCCCCTGCCCCATTGGCAATCATTCTAATGTGTTTAATATATATCCTTGGGTCTAACTGTGACTTGGAAAGATATGTAAATATGATCTCAATTCATATAAATAATAATATATACATATCATTCAGTTTCCAAGAGGAAACGACTCCTTCCTGGATGTAATATTCCCTGTGACTGCCATGTGGAAGTCTGTTATTTGCACCCACAGTTTATTACCAAGTACAGCCATATGATGCTTCAGGGATGGCTCCTTTACATTCTCAACAGAGAGGCCTGACAATTCCTGCTCCTCCACACAATACCATCCAACTTTCTAACTTTGGGCTGTCTGATGGTTGTAAAGTGACTCTTATTATTTTCAGTTGCATTTCTCTGATTTCTACTAAAATTGGACATCTCTTCACATACTTGTTACCCATTTAGATTTCTCTTTCTGTGGATTGCTTATTCTTTTGACCATTTATGACTCTTATAAGGTTTTTAATTTTTTATTACAACACTTTTCTTCATCCCTTGTAGGTTAATTCTAACTACTTTATTATGTTTGTTGTTAGAAATAGTGTCTTTTTCTATAGCATTTTTTAGTAAATTATTGCTATGGTAGACTTTTCTAAGTTTAACTAGCAAACTTCTAAACACTTTTATTAAACTAAGAGTTTGTTTATTAAGCTCTTATTTCTACGTGAATTCGTATGTCATCTGCAAAAACATGATGAGCTTGCTCTTCCTTCTAATCATTCTCTCTCTCATTTCTATTTCTTGTCTTTCTGCATGAGCCAGGACCTTCAATTATTTGTAGAACAGTAAGCAGTACTGATATGCCATATTCTTCTTTTGCTCCTGATCTAAACAGAAGTAAATTTAAAGTTTCTCCTTAAACATGATGTTTTCTGTAGAGATTTGTACATAATATTTACCTGATTAAGAAATTTGCCTTCATGTCTTAGTTTACTGTGAGGTACTATTTGTCTATTAATAGAAGTTAAAGCATCAATTTTTTTTCTATCTATTAATATGATGAGTTTTAATGATAGATTTTCTGATTTTATGTTAGTCTTACATTTCTGGGATAAATACTACTAGATCATATTATCCAGATATATAAAAGCCTAAGCGACTGTCCAACCATCCGACCAGTAGCAATGATGCACAATGACCACCAGGGGGCAGACGCTCAACGCAGGAGCTGCCAAGCTACGGTGACTTGGCAGCTGTGGTTCTCGGGTGATGCACCTGGAACCAGAGAGGAGGGAGCCTGATTCCAGGGTACATCACCTGAGAACTGCCCTCTCGCAATTCGGGGCTCCTAGGGGGATGTTGGAGAGCTGGTTTCAGCCCAATCTCCACAGGCCAGGCCGAGGAACCGCACCAGTGCATTAATCCGTGCACTGGGCCTCTAATAGTTCTATAATATGTGATTGGCTTTCATTATCTTACATTTTACACAGACATTTTCTTTCTTTGTCATAAATACAATGTACTTAATTTTTCTTTTGTTTTACTGACTCTGTTTTAGGAATCAAAATTATGCCAGCCTCAAAAATAACTAGGGTTGCAGTTAGTCTTTTCAATTTTCTGGAACAATTTACTTAGATGACAATTATTTGCTCCTTGAAATTCTGTTAGAATCCATCCATTAAAATAATAAGACTGAAACTTCTTTTTGAAGGTAGGATAATTTCCCTTTCAATTCCTTTAGTAGCCTTTGGTCCAATTGGAATTTCTGTGTTTAGATCTGAGAGTGATGGTTGTTTATAATTTTATTATTTTAAGACCTCTTTTAGTTGTAATTATTTCCCTCTTTTCATTGAGTATCTTATTTGCATGTTATCTTTTGTCTTTTATTAGTTTTCTCAAAGATTTGTCTCATCTTATTTTTAAAACTAGTATTTTGAAAGTTTTCAATATGTTATTCTCTATTTTTATTGCTCTTTATACTTTTGCTCTAAGATTTATTCTTTCCTTTCTTCATGTTTCTTGGGTTTTTATGGTGTAACTTTTTCTATCTTCTTAGACAAAACACTTTATTTTCTATTATATAAATGAAAGCTATAAATTTTTCTTCACAAATTGATTTAGTTCTACTCAACACATCTTGACATGTAATGCTTTTATTTTCAGTTTCCTTTCTGCAGTTTTTTCTTAAATATTTCTCTTGTAGAAACTTCCAATCTGAGAGTCTTTTTTTATTGGTTTAGTCCATTTACAATTCTGTTACATCAGAATTTTTTGTAACTTTATTTCGTATTTTCAATTATCATGATATTTTCAATTTATCATATATGTGGGAAGGGAGGTTCTTCATTACTAACTTCTATTAGATAAATTAATATATTTTTCTGATAGTTTTACAGTTATACATTCTATTTTTATTCTTCTGTTCATCCCTAACTTATTAAGATCTACATTTCTTTTGATTGTTTCCTATCAATTTCTTAATATTCATATTTATGTATTCCGCTCAAACAAGTCAAGGGTGAGAGATACTATAGATTTGCCCACTCAACAACTGCTTAAACTTCATACCAGCATATGGAGGTTAGAAAGCTGAAAAATGCATTTCTAAGATTTCTGTGCAGCTAGAGTGCCAGATATGGCTTATGCTTCTTCAATTCATTGCATGTACACTAGATCTTGAATTTTACATGTCTAGCAGCACTTTTGCCATCCGTTTCATTTGAATGTTTATTGATGTGAATCTACAATAAAAAAAGTTTTCACAATTGGAATCTATTGTACTAGTACATTTTCAACTGGAATCTACAACGTATACCTGGAGAACATTCTTAACCATCACATTGGAAATAGTTTATTCCCCACTTAGCTGAGCTTTTGAAAGAATTCGCTCGCTCTCTCTCTCTCTCCTTTTTCAGAGAGTTTTTTTTATTTTTTTGTAAGATCTTACTTGAGCCAAATTAACATCATATGCCAGGGAACAAGAACTCAATTGCTCTGGAGATACTATAGATTTGCCCACTCAATAACTGCTTAAACTTCATACCAGCATATGGAGGTATGAAGCTGCTTTTGTGCATTTGAAACTAAGTGTGTGTGTGTGGCGGGGGGGGGAGCTAAAAGAACTTATTAAGTACAAATTTTGAAAGGGATCTTAAAAAGCAATGGAGTAGTTAATGATTGTTATATTCCTTATGTATTCCTTCAATTTTTGAATTGTTTTCTTGCTCTTTGAAATGTTTGGGTGGATTAAGAGGTATTTAATCAAAGTATAACAACTGTTTCTAAAATATGTCATTTGGGACACATTTAGATTTGTTGGAGGTTCAGTCAGAAGTGATACTGAGTTCAGTACGTTGCTACTTGATTGACAGTCAGTGGAATTGGCATTTTTTTCTTGGGTAAGTCTTCCTTGGCACTGAAAATACTGGAAACAACTGTAAGAGTTGGGGTTTTTTATTTTTTATGTGTTCGTTTTATTTTGCTTTTAGGACAAATTGGGAAGCCTTTTTTCTATAAGGCCCCAAATGTGTCCTAAAAATATAATTCCTCTAGCAGGGGCCCAACTCTACTCAATGATAGCCTTCGGCCCAACCACCACAAAACCTGGTGTGAGGGGAGCCCACCCCACTCCATGGCATGGATGCAGCCAGGCCCTCTGGTGCCAGCGAAGTCATGGGGTGGGCCCAGCCTACCCAGCCTCTGTGGAATTGATTGCTTTCTCCAGATGGTTTTGGTTCTAGAGCCCACTTTCACTCTTAGCTCCCTGCTTGCTACCCCCCTGACCTCAGACAAGCCCACTCCATCCCCATATTTCATCTTCGCGCCTGGAACCAGCTGCGTTCCATGCCCCAGCTCCGTGCCCTGCCTAGGAAGGAGGTAACTGAGCAATGTGAAGCGTGGCCATTGTGCCCTCATGAGCCCTTCTTGGTAGCGAGCTGAGTATCAAAATGCTTCCCACTTGGGGGAAGATGGGAGAGAGGAACGTTGACTCGCAAAGAATATAGCATGGCTAAGGTCTACAATGCTACGGTCATTTAGTAGCACGGGAGGTGGAAGGAACCATCTGTTTACTGTGCTAAGTAAGCAAAAAGCAGACATCAGGGGAGACAAGGGACGGAGTGGAAGTAGAGTTGAACTGAAATTCAGGAGGCTCGTGTGATAGCCCCAGCTTTGCAGCAAGATGATCTTGGGGGAGGTCAATTAACCTCTGAGGACCTCAGCAGAACATCAACAGTCTGGGACTAGATGACACCAAAGCATTTTAAACCAACATACTTTTTTTCTTGACCCCAATTGACCGCTGCTACTAATGCAGGCATATATCAAACACAGCTGTTTGTTCATAATAGGGATTCAATATGCTAAACGGAGTGTTTACGGAAAACCTAATTAGGTGGGCTGTTTCTGATGTGATTCCAATGCCTTTGAAAAGTGTCCTTTGGTCTGCGCAGCCCTGACCCCAGCTGACTTATAGAGAACAGTAGCTATATCCGTATTAAAAATGCTTTGTCACCCACACAGTAGTTAATATAGTTCATTCTATGCAGCAAGTTTCAATTTTCAGTCAGTTTGTTTGTAAGCTAAAATGGAGTCACTTTCCACAAAATTATTTTCTACACATCTGGTAATAAAGCAAGACAGTGGCTGACGGGCAAAGAGGAAAGGTCATATCTCGAATGGTGACAAGCATCTCCATTCTCATCTCAGATGGCAAGATCAGAGGTTACTCCTAACATTTCCTTGGGTCCTTTCATTAGCTTGGACATTTACATAAACAAGAATTATTTTCCCCCAAATAGAAAGGCACTTAAGTACCATAAATTCACGTGTCTTTTTCAGAAGTTATTTACTAAGGATTAATTCATCATATAGAAAACCCGCTGTTAATAGGGCAAAGAACATAACTATAACCCAAGGCATGGGTTCAGAAATTTTGTACACATTGCAAAAAAAATAAAATATTGAATAACAACAATAGGCTCATCTCATTTTTCATTGACCCAAATGGTTGGTGTCATGAAAACAGTGTGATTTGTATACTATATCAATAATTCAATAGTCTGAAGTGGCATTAGAGTGAAAGCATTAATGTTGTTAAATTGTTTTACTGCAAAAAGCACTGAACAAAATCAAAGTAAAAAGAGAACATCCTATGAAGACTAATTTACTGGGTTGAGACTATTGTATATAAATAATCCACTAAAATAAATCCCTATTTAAAATAGTAGCATGCATCTTTTTCTCTCTATATTTGACTCTCAAACTGATATTAAGGGCTAACTTGGTTCTATATTAGAATGATCTAAAGATATGTAGTATTTTTGAGACATTATATTTTCTAGTTTTTAATGGTTATTCTTTTTCAAAATATATATTTTTATTGATTTCAGAGAGGAAGGGAAAGGGAGAGATAGAAACATCAATGATGAGAGAGAATCATCAATCTGCTGCCTCCTGCACGCCCCACACTGGGGATTGAGCCTACAGCCCGGACATATGCCCTGACCAGCAATCAAACCCTGACCTCCTGGTTCATAGATCGCTGCTCAACCACTTAGCCACACCAGCCAGGCTTAATGGTTATTCTTAATTCAAGTAAGATTTTTCTATCAAATATACTTTTAAAATCCTTTGTATCTATACTTTAGTGTGTTTCTTCAAAATTCTTTTTATCAGAACTCTTTCACTTAATCAATAGTTACTTAATTGAAATTGCTATGTGCTGGGATGATTAAATTTTCTTTAAAGTATTAATTAAGGTTAAGTGAAATGATGAGGGTGAGTTTCTAGTCCAATGGGACTTGTGTCCATATGGGAAAAGGAAGAGGCACCAAGGATGTTTGCACACAGAGGCAAGACCGTGTGAGGACACAGTGAGGAGGTAGCCATCTTCAGGCCAAGGAGAGGGACCTCATGAAAAACCAAATCTGTGACACTTGATCTTGGACTTCCAGCCTCCAGAACTGTGAGAAATAAATTCCTGTTGTTTAAACCACTCCATCTGTTACAATTTGCTATGGCAGGCTTAGCAGACTACATATATATATATATATATATATATATATATATATATATATATAGTGGGAACTAATCTCAATCCAAAAAATTACATATTCAGAAAATATTAATACTTTGTTATAGATCAATTTACATGGAATTTCAGAATCTGAACCCCACCTCCACCTCAGGTAGTATAGAACTTAACTTCATTCCACCCCAGGTTCTCCCAGGGCCAAGGCATGGAGAACGGGAGGTGAGGGCCCTATCTGGCCTTTGAGCCTTACGACATCCTTTGTCGACATTAGTCCTTCAGGTTGGGATCTCTGTGAAGCTGAAATGGTCCCATTGGCCTGGATGCACCGTTATGTGGTTTTCCTTTTCTGAGGTCACGTCACCTCCTCTTATACTGTATTACTCTTAGACTTGATCATGTTGAGTCCTGTTCTGTGTCCTTTGCTTTAAAGGGCCCCATTCTGTTCCTTCTCTGACCTCACCTCTCCCCATGGGCAAGGAGCCATGAAGCTAAGTGGCATGCCACTTGGAGCTGGTGTCTCCCTTCCAGACCCATTCCTCTGGATTCCTGGGATATTGGAATTCCCTCATCAGAAGGCCCTGAGCCCATTTCTTGAGTCTTTTCCCAGGATGGGGTTGACAGAGAAAAAAGGGGGCAGGTCTAGATAAGGATGGGTATGGAATTCTGAGGATCTTGAGAATTCTACCTTTAAACCTGATCTTTCACATTATCATGAAAGCCTTAAGATCCATCTTGCCAAGGTTTGGACTTGATTGGGACCCATCATCCCTCTTTCCTTCCAATTTCTCCCTTTTGGAATAAGCATGTCTATCCCAGATTCACAGTTGAGAGGAATTTTGGGATGGAATGAATGTATTCTGCATGCAAAAAGGGCACGATTTTAGGGAAGCCAGGGACAGAATGTTATAGACAAAAGGTATGTCCCTCCTAAAATCCATACATAGAAGCCATAACCCTTAATGTGATGATACTTGAAGATAGGGCCTTCAGGAGGTAACAGAGGTTAGATGAGGTCATACAAGTGGGTCCTCGTGATGGAATTGGTGCTGTATAAGAAGACACATGAGAGTGCTTGCTGTTATTCTCTCCCTCTCTTCCCTGTGAGGACACTGCAAGAAGGCAACTGCTTGCAAGCCGGAAATAGAGTCCTTGCTAAATCAGTCAGCACCTTGATCTTGAACTTCTAGCCTCAAGAACTGTGAGAAAATAAATTCTGATGTTTAAGTCACTCAGTCTATGGTATTTTGTTATGGCAGACCAAATGGACTAATTTGGGCAACACCTGGAGACCTGTTGGGAATGCAAATCTCTGAGCTCCACCCCAGACCTACTGAATCAGAAACTCTAGGTCTGGGGCCCAGCAGTCTGTATTTGACAGCACTCCAGGGGATTCTAATGCTTGCTTTTACTGCTCAAGGTGCAGTTTTTATTCTTTTATGTTCCTCCACCAGAACAACTTAGAGAATATTTTTTATGAGAACGTAGCTTTAGCCTTTTTAGAGCTGAAAGTGCTCCTTGTTCCATTATCAGCAGGATCTCAGATTCCCCATCAAGCTTTTGAATACAAAATGCAACTGCTGATAAAATGTGTGTTAAATTGATGTACCTGGTTAAAAATATCCCAAAAATCTACCAATATGCTCGATCTCAAAGAATTTTCAGATGCATCCTTTTGTTTCAAAGAAGATGGGTTTTTTCCCCATTTATTTTATCTTCTTTAAAATCTTGGTGGTAAGGCCTTAGGGAGCACATTTTGGAAACACATATCTCTTTATATGTATGTAGGCATTAAAATCACGAGGAGAGCCTGGCTGGTGTTGCTCAGTGGTTGAACATCAACCCATGCACCAAGAGGCCACCAGTTCAATTCCTGGTCAGGGCACATACCTGGGTTTTGGGCTCAATCCCCTGTGGGGGGCATGCAGGAGGCAGCCAATCAATGTTTCTCTCTCATTGATGTTTCTATCTCTCTTTCCTTCTTCCTACCCTTCTCTCTAAAATCAATAAAAACATATTTTAAAAACATTTTTAAGCCACAAGGGGATATGACAACTGCTTATTGCTTCAACCTCTTTCCTGAGATTCTTGGAAGACTTATGTCTCCCTAGCAATATTTAAATGGGGAGGGAATTTGGTGTAAAAAATAATTAATACTTGGATTTAGGTAAGCACAGCATGGCAAGTTTTTGTATGTGCCCTGTGAGAAGAACAGAAAAAGGAAGTCATATGTCTTAATGTACTTGCAACACATTCTTTACATGCCTCATGTTTTATTCAACCGTCACAGTACCTTGAGGTTGGTAGCATTATCTCCACTTATAAGTGAGCAAAATGTAGACTCAGACAGCGGGCATATGTATCTTACTGAAGGAAACTTGGTCAACCATTAGAAGTCTTGGGATTTGAATCCAAGGCTGCTTATGTCTAGAAAAGCCTCCACATTCCCAGACTATCACGCCGCCTGCGGAAAATGCATGACAACCTTACAGTCTGACCATCTTTGCAAAAACACCTGCAATATTGCAACTGCTTCATTCAGGCTCTCATAACTTTTGCTGTACTTGCTAGAAGAGCCTCCTAATGAATCTTTTAATCTCTAGCTGTTTTACCCATGTACCATGGCTAGAAGTGGTTCTCTGAAAAGTAAATTTAATCACATCACTCTCCCAACTAAAAATTCTCAACATCAGCCTTCAAGATTAAGCCCAAACTCCTTGACATGCCATCCAAGGACCCTCCCAACTTATCATTTGACTGCATGGCCAATGCTCTCCATGTCACCTCCCACCACTCCACTCCAGGAAGTCTATATGCTCTACCTTTACCACTTACAATCCCTGCTCACATCATGTCTCTTGCCTCTCTTCCCTGACACACATCCTTCTTTCTGCTCAGAATGCTCTTCCTGACCCGTTTTCCTTAACCAGCTCCTACTTGTTTTTCCAGGCCAACTTGCAGATTCATCTGTTCTCAGAAGCATCTCTCAATCTTTGCTGTCTAACTGGAGTATGTCTCTTTGTCTTGCTGTTCCTTCTGTCATGGCACTTACCATGGTGTATTAGAACTATATACTTATACAATGCTTTGTCCCAGGGCCTGCCAGTCCAGGACCACTAACTAAGTGAGCTATGGTTTCCTGGTGCGGGCCCTCTCTGCTTGGGCCTTGTGCACCCTTGAAATTGCCCTCCCACGTTCATGGGAATCCTCACGTGAAGTCTCACATTTGCTCATGATTAATTCCCTGTGCCTCCACAGCTACAGGAGACCTGTCTGGAGACTATTTACAGTCTCTGTCTCCAAATAGTTGCCCCTTCAGGACTACTTTTCCTTCTACTACCTACTGCTGCTACTGAGTGTGCTGCACCCATTTAACGTTCCAGGCCCTTTCTCAAGTGTGACAGAATCCATGTGGTGCCAAAGTAGGCCAACTACATTGCTTCGTTAGAGACTTTTGTGTGAAAACAATTACTTCTATTTTATTTTGTGTTTCACTTACAGTTCCCACACTCTGCCAAAGCCTCAGACAAAGGAGGTATGGGCCCCATTCCATTCTCAAAGCTAGTTTGATAACGAAGACCATAAATTTGAGCATAGCTTGTCCTGACTATTTCCCAGGAGAAATTCTTCTCCTGGAGGCTTCTTATTTTCACATGCAAATAGATTCCTAGTAGTCCTGTTCCCTCAGTAATCTAGATTTTCCCCAGAAAGCTCTACTCCCGGAAATAAACTCAATTTAGGCTTAAACTGATTATCCCCAGTACTCTCACCCATAATGCAAGGTACTGAATATTAAAAATAAAATAGGACATGGCTGTTATTTCTCTAAACTGAAGATACTATTGTAACTGAATACTTCACAGAGAGAAAAAAAAATGCATACTTTCCAGAGCCCTATCTTCAGTAAGAGAAAAAACTAATGGTGTTCCTCACAGGGGTGGGCCCTGGCCTTGGTGTTTGTTCATTCGCTTTCTTTATTCTCCCAGCCTGGGAGCCTACCTTACTAGGAAAGGAACAATATATGGGGCTGATTGAAGCCAGAGCTGAACACAAGGAGCCACTATGGTGGTCAGGCAGTGATTAAACCTTTTCAGGGGAAAAAGTTGCATACATACTTTGTCGTTCCCAAACATCCTCACACAGCTACAAATCCCCCCGAATCCAGCATTTTACGGAGAGTGTTTTATTTCCTGGCAGAGCTGATTTGGTCTCCTACAAGAGACAGATGAGAATTTGGCCAATGGGCTTCAAAAAAGCCCCTTTTTTTAAAGAAGGGGATGCATATCGTCAAATTTCTTTCTTTCCCTTCGGAAGTGACACTTTGCTAGATTCCACACATTTTACCCCGATGAGTGTTTACCTAGGGAAGTCCCAACCCAGAAACTTCTAGTTCAAAAACAGCTTGTGTGCCTAGCCAATTTGAGGAAGTCTAGTTGCCGGAAAACCCACTGGTTAAACGTGAGGCTAGAGAGCTATGTGGCAGGATTCAGAAAAGAGAAAGCTTATTTTCCCCCCAAATTGGAAGGCCAAGGCCTGGCTCTTAAAAAAAACAAGCACATCCCTGGTGCTAGGAGTATAGCCGTTGCCATGGCACCCATCCAGCTAAAGCTGCAAATGCTACAGAGGCTCCACAGAGACCAGATCCTCAGAGCTGACAGTGACAGTAAGAAGCAGCTGCTAAGTATATCTTAAAGCAACAAGAAAACCCCTCTGACAGGCTGCAGAGGGTCACATGTTCTAAGGTAAGCTCTTGGCAAGAACAGAGCTGCCATGGATAAATTCCTGTCTGCTCTTTTAAAATGCACTACGCTGGGTCATGTCTAGGGCAACAAAACTCAATCTATAGAACACTGAGAGTATCTACCTCCTTGGGTTTTCTCTACAGTACACATTGTAATTCTGTCCCCTTTTTGTTTTTTACCTTTAGCACATTAGGGAACTATTTTTTTTTAATTTTCATGGTTTGATTTTAGCATCCATTTGTCCAGTTTGCTCATTTAACGCATGAGGAAATTCATGTTCTAAGATGTTTATTATTACCTTGCTCAATCAAGTTCATATCCCTCATAAATAATCGAGCCAGGTCTGTCTAATTCCAAACAAGATCTACACTTTTTTCTCATTGGTCTATATTGCTTCCCTAAAACTAGTGGCAACTATATTTTGTCCTCTATCAGTTAAGAATGATTTGGGCTTCAAGTAACAATAACAACGATAACAAAAAACTGAGTATCTCAAACTATAAAGAAATGAAATCTGGACCTGGGTAGTTACAAAACTGGCTCAAAGGCAACCTAGGGTCAGGACTCTGAGGCAGCATCTCTGCAATTTTCATGACCTTCCTCACATGATCACAACATAGTCATTGCAAATGCATAAGGTCTACATGATCATGTCCAAGGCCAGGACAGGTGGACAGCTGCATAATAGGAGGAGGAAGATGAATTAGAATCATCATGATGGTCTTTCCTTTTATTAGGGAGTAAAATTCTACCTAGATTTCTCCCAGTTGACTTTCTCTTGTCTCACTGGACAGAACCTTGGACAATGGTAGCTGCAAGGGAGGCTGAAAAAGTGAGCATTTGGCTTTTCACTGCTGCTACAACAGGAGGCAGTTAATAGAAGTGCATTAGGATGGCCATTAAGTAGCCAATCAAAAGTGTTTGTCCCATGTCCTCACGGCCTCCAGGGAACCATTGTTGTATGGCACACTTCCTTGGTTCAGTGCTCATAGTCTTTTTCTAGAATTATTCTAAGAGCCTCTTAACTGAGAGTCCCTGTCCATAATCTACTCATTTAGTGGTAGAATTTGACTGAATCTTGAGTTGTCTTATTTATACTTTTCAGCCCTTTCCATCAACAGACCTAACAAACCAGCCATGTATTTAATACATAAGCATTTTGAGAACAGTTGTTTAGATTTTCTATATAGAAAATATTTACAACAAAAATACAGCAGAAGAACCCACTGTCTTTCCTTTCCCCCATAAGCAGTCTCACCCTGCTTAGTCCCAGTGTCAGTCACACAAGCTTTCCATATGATAGAAATCCCAGATGAACTTGAAATGTTGTACAGTGTCTGGAGGAAGAAAGAAGCACACACACACAGAGATGCCAAAATCAAAAGTGGGACTTATAAATTGTATGGAAATACAGGGGTTTTTAATTTTAATTTTAATTTTTTTAAATATATCTTATTGATTTTTTTTTTACAGAGAGGAAGGGAGAGGGATAGAGAGTTAGAAACATTGATGAGAGAGAGAGAAACATCAATTCAGCTGCCTTCTGTACACTCCCTACTGGGGATGTGCCCGCAACCAAGGTACATGCCCTTGGCTGGAATCGAACCTGGGACCCTTCAGTCCACAGGCCGACGCTCTATCCACTGAGCCAAACCCGTTAGGGCAGGGTTCTTTATTTTTAACACAACCATTGCAGTCTCAGTGCTGGTTTTCAGATTTATTGGCTTGGAAAATTAAGACTTTCCTATGGGATGTTTTATGCTTGCCACTTGGTAAAGTCACTAACTACTTGACTTAAAGCCCCAGACTCAAGAAAATTTTATCCGAAAAGCCACAGAGAACATCTGAATTTATTTTTTGTTTCCATAAACAAGGGCTGGAATGGTGCATCAATGAGAATACACAGCAGCAACCCCTAAGCACCTAAGCACCGCAGATTCCTGGAGGGGTCATTAACATTGTATTCCATGTAAATGGGCCCTCCCTGGAGCTTGGCAGCAGCAGCCTACCAATAGCTTCTACAAAACCCAGCAAACAGCACACCATTTAGCCTGAGAGATCGTCCCCACAAGATTTGTGCTCACAGTGATGAGACACTTTTTCCTGCTTGGACTTTGCCTATAAGGTTATGCATAAAAAACCATTCTGCTCAGAGCCCAGGCTGATTGAAATCTGAGCTGAGCAGTTGTCTTTCAGTTTTCATACCATGATGCATAGCTCTGGTTTTTAAATGACAAGAGGGCACCATGGTTCTCCAAATCCCCCACCCCTCTAGACAATGAAGACAAAGGACAGGATGAGGGAATGAAGGTTTGGTGAGGGTCAGAGGTAAGTGCCTGGCACAGACTGAGCAGAACTGGGGGCACACAAGCTATTAGGTTTCTGAAAAAAAGATGAAGGCTACTATTTTTCAGGCAGAAACTATGCCAATTTGGGAGAGCCTGAGTAGAGTGTGTTGGAAGAGAGAATATAGATTAGTCCACGGGAATCAGATTTAGTAGAAGAAAGCAGGCACAGAGTTTTTATTGTGCTTTTCATTCATTTAGCAACAGTAGATTTTGTGTCTATTGTGCAGGCACCCTGCTATGCCAGGCACTAGGGTGGGATTCAGCAGTGGAGGCAGACACGGTCCTTGCCCCCAGGTAGCTTACAGTCTGGTGGGCAAGGCAGACATTAAAAAATTACCATGCTAATAAGTATTCAATTTGAATTGTGAAAAATGATGGGGGTTCAGGACACAGTACCCTGAAACATGGCAATTTGGCATATTGAATATTTCAAGCTGATGAAATTTGAAAAAAAAAATGGCATATGCAGGAAGAACTTTTGACTTGCCCCTGAAGCAGGTCACAGAACCTTCATGTGAGAGATGCCCTCCCTACCCCTGATGGAGTATCCTATCTATTTCAGTCTATCTCCTTGGGCAGAGAGAAATCTGAAATAAGGCCTTGCTCGGTGCCCCCGCTCCCCCCGCCGCCCCGTTTACTACACTGAGCTCACTGCTGTCCGAACTTTTTACCCTTCATCAAACGTAACATAAAAACACTCAAAATTAACCATTTCTTTGGGTCTTCAAGTTCTTATGAAGGCTCCTGTGTCACATAAAACATAAATAAATTTGTATGTTTTTCTCTTTGTTAGTTTAATTTTCAGACCCAGCCAGGAATCCTAAGAGGATCTAGTAAAACTATTTTCTCCCCTCTACAAGCATTTCAAAGGAAAAATGCACAGCAGAAGAGTGAAAAACACAGGAACAAACCCAGACTGAGGCGGAGTGTGCACAGGGAAGTGATGTTTAAGCCCATGACCGATGAGTAGGGTCCAGCCTAGTGAAGAAGCCACTGGGTGCTGGAGGCAGAGGGAACGGCAGGCTGGGAGGCCCTGTGTGCAGAAGAACTTGGCACATTTGAGGACAGAAAGGAGGCTAGTGTGAGCCAACTGGGCACTGCAAAGCCCAGAGCTCAGACTGGCTACAGGAAGCAGAGGCTTTTCGAGAAAACCCCTTTCAGGTCCTGAACTTCAGTTCTGGATCACATCTAACAAAAGAGTCCCACTGGTCAGCACGTTAACCACCGTGTTGGAGGCCACCTTGCTCTGAGGCCACTGTTCTCTGCGCTGAACCGTCAGCAGAGCATAAATGTGTGCCCTAAAGCGATTCAGAGGTATTAGTAGAGGAAGCACCAGGTCTGAAGAGGCCAATGGCTATTCAAATCACTGATATTTGGGGTACTGGGTCAGGTTCCTGGGACCTCCCTTCAATCACATGTTAGCAACTGCCAACCACACAAGGTGGGGGAGCTGGCTTCAGACCAAAGCACCAGTTCCTCTGCAAAAAGCTCCCTCCCCTTCCTGTTGCCTCTGCTGCACACTAGTGATGGGCAGGCAGCCTGGCCAGTGACTTCAAGGTCTCTTTATTTCCTAGCATTTGGAAAGGGAAGAATTTCTATAATATGAGGCTTCAGGATTCAATTATTCCAGTTCCCTGTTAACCTATTGCATCAGCAATCCCTCCCAGTGGACAGGAGGGGAGAGAAGAGCTACATGAGTTTAAGGAGGCTGCCTGCCATCCAAGATGGTTTGAGGGGCAGCTTGTCACCCCACAGCCTTCTGCAGTCCCTCATTTCCATAGCAAACTCAGATCCTGGGGCTCAAGCAGCTAATTAGAAGACAAGTTACTCCCTTAACTGAGGTTGTCTTCCTCCATCATGCAAATAAGTGCAGAAGTTGTTCATTCCTTGCATTCTAATCTAGGCAAAGGCTTGGCCAAAAATAAAAAAAACCTTCCCACACTAACTTCCACTAAAGTGCTAATGCGGAACTAGTTGGAGCTCTTAAGATCTGTGCACCCCAGAAAGAGCCTGCTCCAACACCTAGGAAATAAAGAGACCTTGGAAATAAAGAGAACTTGAAGTCCTTGGGCAAAATAGCAAAGTGGAGGGCATAATTCTGTTTTGTTTTGTTTTAACTAAAGTCTAAAAGGACTCAGTAATGAGAGACTAAATATGCAAAGAGACAACAGCCAGACAATATATAGAATAGACCTCTAACCCACAACCTGCGGCAACGAATCCAGGAAAACAATCCATTATCTACATTAGCCAGGCCGGGAAGCCAACCCGCTGTCTAAATCAAACTTGTAGGAAATCAGACATTATCTCCAGTAAAACCTAGGAAACCAAACAAAAGCCCATGTAAGAATCAGCCCCAAAAGGCCAGGACTTGATTAATAACTGACAGCTTTCCTGCTTCCAATGTAGGACCAATTAGAAAGGCCCAGGTATGCACCCCGAACCAATTACATTGGAACCCAACTAAAGCTCCCCCATGCCACCGCCTCCAAGCAGGCATACCTCAAGCCTTCCCTCTTCCCACTGTAATGCTTTCCCACTCCTCCACCAGTCTTAGAGTATCTGCCAAAACCTTAATGACAATAGCTGGCTCCCTTGTAACAAAGCCAACAACACAGCCTTTGTTGTTTTCATTTGGTCAGTCTCCATTTCTCTCCACACTAGGATCCCATCACTTGCTGGCTACCTGGTACATCACTGGTCATCATCTCTGGACCTCAGTTTCCTTCTCTATACAATTGAGTTAGTATTGCTGCCCCTGTCCCTGTTATAGTATTGTGAGGAAGGAATAAATGCTTTGTAAACTAAAGCACTGAAGCAACTAAATTCTTCGGTTAGCAGAGGCAGCTAGGAGTTAAAAGAGAGGGGAACTAGACTGGCTGGGCCTGATTGAGTTTGGAATTTATACCTAATCAGGTTTAGGTCTAGAAGTTATAGCTTCAAATACCCGCAGGGAATAGCTGAATCTCTGCCAAGGGGATTAACATCTGTTAGTCCCCATATGAGGAGAAAGGACTGGCTTTCCAATCTCCCTAGGGAATCATTATCTGCCCCAATTACTGAGGGGGAGGGCAGGGGCAGTAAAGGAGAAATTCCTCTGTTGAGGCCTACACAGTAGAAGCCAAGATAGATGGCAACCATAAAGGGGAGATGTCTAGCCTGAGAAAAGGATTGGATTGGATGAGGGCATGGAATCCCAGAAGGTTCAAGAAAAGTATAGGATAGGGAAAGGGCTCAGCACAAGCCCACAGAAAGCCAGACAAGAAATTGGATAGCTTGAAAGAAAGCTTACCCCTTCCCAAACTTAAGAGAACACAATCAAAGCTTAACAAAGGCCCTGCTCAGGAGCATCCTCTCTCTGTAGCAGCCCCATGGCTCCAAGTCCAGCTCCAAGCACAGACCTGGTTGCAGGGCAGTCAGTCAGGAAGAGACTAGGCTAACCGGATGGGGCCAGAGACTGAGCTGGCATGTACTGAACTGAACTACGAAAGTGTCTGGTGCCCTGCAGATGCCCGGCCAGTGGCACAGAATCTCTGGACCCTGGCCTTTCTCCTCGGCTTGTGCAGACAAGGTTGGACTTCTTTCACAGCAGGATTGAGCTGACCACCTGTCGCAGATGAGACCCATATTTCTACTCCAATACATCTTATCACCACTCCTCATCCTCTCATGTGTGGGTCCCCTGACTTGCTTTTCTCATGACTGTGGAGGAGTCCCATTTCCACTGGCCACACTTCCTACTCTGGGAGCCCTATTTCCACTGGCCACACTTCCACTGTCTGTCTGTCCACCACTTTCTTCTGATCTTATCCTCCCTCCTCCCATTTCACAACTCTTGGACATAGTTCAGCATTTTGACTTTACTATATAAAACATGTGAAAAGTCATGTAAATGTCCATTGATATAGAATTTTAGAAATTGAGACATGTTGCATTTTTCTCCACTGCCAATGACTTAGCCTCTCTACCATCCATCCTTCTCTCTCTCCCACCCTTAACCCCTTCCATGTGAGTTTCTCTTCCCAAGGTATGCCTTTTATCCTGCCAGCTTCTCTGTGTCTCTTTCTCTCTCCTTCCTCTGTTGTTATTGGTGGCTTCTGTTCTCTGATGCTAGATTTGGGGATTTTCAAACTTATAAAATCCTGGAAGTTTTCCCTATTCGAGGACACATGTTGCTCTGGTGGGTCTGAGAGCATTTTAAAAGAAATACAGTTTCATTACTTTCAAGGACAAAAAGATAACACTGGTTAAAAAGGGAATAACAAAGCCTTGAAGGACTCAGAGTTGCAATTAGCCTATTCATTGTGTGAATGCAAATTCAGGTTCACTGATAGAGGAGCATTTTCTTTGTTTGTGCTCTTAATTCCATTAGCAAATTTTATTCTCTTAGTTGCATAAAATCCCATTACAGAGTAATATTCATCACAAAAATTAATCCCAGGGTCTCCTATAATTGCAAATATGAATCCCTGGTATAGCCCAGTGCTTTGCTCACATGATTGCAGCCAATTCTCCACACAACCTAACTGTGTACCATACACTCTGTGGCAGCAACCAGCCTGCCTTGCACGTGTGGGCCTAGAGCAGTGATTCCTGGGGCAATGGTTCTCAGACTTGAGGATGACCGTGTATGTTGCTGTCGGGGCCAGTAAAACTTTTCCTTTACCCCTTTTGTCCTTCTGCTGGTAAAATAATTTAAATGACATACTGCAGATTAACAGGAGAAAATAAAATTTTAATACATGCATGGGGAATTCACATAAGCATGAAAATTCCAAAAACAGTGAAGCTACTTGAAAAGTAGGTTTCTCGTGCCTGATTGATATGGCTCAGTGGTTGAGCATCGACCTACAAACCAGGAGGTCATGATTCAATTCCCGGACAGGGCACATACCCAGGTTGTGGGCTCCATCCCCAGTATGGGGAGTGCAGAAGGCAGCTGATCAATGATTCTCTCTCATCATTGACGTTTCAATCTCTCCCTTTCTGAAATCAATTGTGTGTGTGTGTGTGTGTGTGTGTGTGTGTAAAAGGAAAGTAGGCTCTTCATCATTAAATTAATACATAAAAGAATAGTCAGTTGACATCCACAAAGAGTCAGCATCAGGCGGCAGCTTTAAACCTACAGTGCTGATGATATATGGAGTGAAATTTTAGTTGATACCGAAAGCATATGATTAGGAGTCCCCTATCAATCATTCCATGTAATCCATGCCATACTCTTTCTTTAAAAAATGTTGCACCATAAATGCTGCCAGAAAGAGTAATTCTTTTCCACAATATTCTGAAGCTTATAATAATGTAAACTCTTTGAGAAATGGTAATAAACACTGGTGATAATAGTTGTGATTTCCTTCTGTTAGACAGTAGGAGGTTCACATATTAAGAATGCCAGAAGTTGGGAAACTAAAGTGTTAAATAAGGGTGCTTCTAGTAGATGTGGTAGGTAAATACCAGTTGTTGGTCTATGGCTGTCAAAGCAGTTAAGTTTGAGAAAAGGCAACATAATCCTGAATAAAAAAATTGTTTCTGACAGAATGAAGAGGATTTTTTATATCCAAGTCATCTTACACAACTGATATGCAATCATCTTGGGAAATATACCCCTGTATAATGACTTATCATCATTAGCATACTATCGCTAATGCAATGGTTAATGATCCTCGTTTTAATAGAATTGATGAGTTGAAATGGAATCATATCATCAATCCTGGGATTATTAATAGGTAATAGGATCAATACTGCTCCTGTTACTGGCCAAGGGTTTGAGCTTCCTATACAGTAAGTATATATTTGGTGGGTCTTGATATACAGATTTCTTTTTTTTTAATATATTTTATTGATTTTTTACAGAGAGGAGGGGAGAGGGATAGAGAGTTAGAAACATCGATGAGAGAGAAACATTAATCAGCTGCCTCCTGCACACTCCCCACTGGATATGTGCCCGCAACCAAGGTACATGCCCTTGACCGGAATCGAACCTGGGACCCTTGAGTCCACAGGCCGATGCTCTATCCTCTGAGCCAAACCGGTTAGGGCGATATACAGATTTCTTAGGAGAGAAGATAAATGGGAATTAAGGCAACTGCTAACTCTAAAACTGTAAGAAGTACTAAAATAATATATTCAATTGAGAGAACCAAAGGGCTAGTTGACAACAGGGCTAACATTCCATCTCTAATTAGGAGAATTACTACGTGGCTAGCTGCCACATTTGCTGTAAGCTGCATGCCAAGGGCTATTGGTTGACTGTTAATATGGTTCAGGGATTAGTGAAACAGATGTTCCATAGGGTACAAGATGTACAGACGAGCTTTTGGTTATACAAGGAAACCAATAATAACTGTCCCTGATACTTGTAGAGTTTTTGAGATTTGAGTGATTGTGGTAAATGTCTGGTATAGCACCCCTAACAGGTTTATAGAATAAATAAATAAAATAAGTCACATAAAGATTAGAGATCAAGCTTGTTCTTAGTGGCTGTGAATTAACTTTAGCTGTTTTTAAAGCAATTAGACTAATCATTGCTGGAATGTAATGAATTATGCAGTTCTTAAAAAAAAAGTTTGGTGGGAGAAACAGAATTGTTGGAAATATCATCAAGATGACAATAAGTAATCCTAATAATGTGGGATACTAAAAAAGACAAATATACTTTGCTTCATTTTGTTTCTCAAGGGGCTGTTTGGGTATTTCAAGTGTTTTGAGCAAGAATAGGCTAAAAAATTTGAATCAGAATTTTTAAATTGAAACTTGCTGTGGTTTTAGAATTTCTGATAAGACAGTAACGTTTCCTGGTGCTGTATCTAATTGGAGTATGTCATCAAGGAACAATTTGTAATCTCAATGTTTAACCAAAATTTTAATGATACAAGCTCCTTAATTAGTTTATAGTAAAGCTGCCGGTCAGCTTTTGAAATAGTCTACAGGTGCCATTTCAAGTGCTACGGTTGAGGCACAATTTCAAAGCACTGCTCTTAACAAATACTAGGTCTTGTGAATATTAACACTTTTTTACTTAAAACTTCTGAAATAGCATCTCTTTTTTGTTTGTTTCTTTTTTGGTCTGCATATGGCATAGCTCATGAGTAGAGCACATCTCTTCATAAGATTAATATATTGATCAGAAGTTCTATAGGTGGTAGGTACTATTTATCAAGTTCCGGGAGACAAAATGTCCCAGGTTTTGAATCTGTTGCTGAAATTATGTATGAATCAAAGTTAATCATAGTCTGTATAATTTCAACATCATTGATGTCCTGTTGTTTTTGTGATTATGAATAGGCTAT
This sequence comes from Myotis yumanensis, assembly GCF_028538775.1. Classification (NCBI taxonomy): domain Eukaryota; kingdom Metazoa; phylum Chordata; class Mammalia; order Chiroptera; family Vespertilionidae; genus Myotis; species Myotis yumanensis. The sequence goes on along the minus strand of NW_027223753.1, from coordinate 197,036,292 downwards.
TAATTTTATCCATTAAGTGCAGAATTCAGCAAAGAATTCATAAAGATTTAAAAAGAATTAAAATAATTGCAGGTAACATTTCAAACTGTTTCCACTTCATGAGTATCTATTGTGCTTAGGTAAGATAATTTGGCACATAATGAAATGCAATTATAAGGGCATAGTCACAGAAATGTAGCTTTTTTTTTATAATAAAAGTTACATTTTGAAACTATAGTTGGAATGGGTGTACCATTATGATATAAGGAATTTTAACCAATAAATAACTTTGACAAATATGTATAACAGTTTTCACTCATAATTAATCTGTAAGAAAAATCTTAGTTATAATGAGATTAAAGCTAATTTTGAGGAATTTGATTTTCCAGTGGATGATTGGTTTAGTGTTTCCAGTGTTTTCAGTACTTAAGATTGTGTATAAGTTGATTTTTCAAATGTTTGATATAATGGAGGGCATACTTCTGTTTTCAGGAAATGTTCCTCTAATTATAAATGTTATTAGCATTACTGTTTTGAGTGAGATAAATGACCCTCAATATGAGAGTGTTTGATGCTTTGTAAGCATGTATAACCTAGATAGTATGAGTATTGTCATAGCATACCAGAAAGACTACAACTATGTTGGGGGTGGTTAAATTAACACTTAGAGATACTATTGTAAAGTGGACTTTTGGCTCCTGTGACATGATGATTATCCTGAAATAATAGGCATCAGTCTGCAAAGCCTCCTGCTGCTACAGACAGGACATGGTGAAAAGGGGCAAAATCACAATATATATTGTTGGGATGATTAATTTTATGTACCAACTTGACTAGACAATGGTAACCAGATATTTGATCAAGTAGAATAGGATGATGCTGTGAAAGTACATTTCAGATGAGATTAACATTTAAATCAGTAGAGTTTGAGTAAAGTGGATTATTATTCATAATGTGGATGGGCCTCGTCCAATCAGTTAAAGGCCTTAAGAAATAAAATTGCTCTCCCTCAAGGAAAAGGAAATTCTGAGAGAATTCTGCAGGCTTTGAACTCAAGCTGCAACATCAATTCTTCCCTGGGTCTCCTGTCAGCCTATCTTACAGATTTTGGATTTGCCAGCCTTCATAATTGTGTAAGCCACTTCCCTAAAATAATCCCTCTCCCTCCTCTCTTCTCTCTCCTCTCTATCTCTCTCTTCTTCACCCTTCATCTCTCTGTCTCTTCTCATGCCTATTTCAAATTTAATTCTTAGAGAGGAAATATCTCAGCTCACTCGAAATAAAACTAAAGGGCAATTCATTCAAAGAATACTAATGAATGACAGATATTGTCAGAGAAAAGTTAACTATGCTAATGATTTTTCCTTGCTTTTGGTAAGAAATTATCTTTCCCTTAAAGAAAAAAGATAAGGAATGCGCTTGGCAAAGTTGAAGTGATTCATCTTATTCCTACAGGGTGAAGTGACCCACACACCATTTCATCATTTCAGACCAGCATTCATGTTAGGTTTCAAAGAAAATGTGATTGCTGAAAGGTAAAAACTAAGCACACCACAGGGAAGTCACAATATTCAACCTTTTCATCCTCCTAGTTTGCCTTTTCTCTCCTTCCAGCTTACATCTCTTTCCAGCTTGCCAAAATGAGACTCATTTATAAAACCAAGTATTTAGATGAGAAACTTTCTGCCTCAGTTTCATTGTATGTGGAAGACGGTTACTGGGGGAAATCTCAAATATTTTCTTTGACCTCCCTATATATCTCAGGTCCTTGATCCTGCTCTTTGAGTAATGCCCACAGTCTAAATCTTATTTTCTTAAGAATTATAACCCCAACTTTAGGAAGGAGAATGATAAATTTGTTTACTCCAAAATGACATGGATTCCCCCAAAACATTCCCCCTAATTGGTTGCATTTCCAGCTTTCTTGCACAGACAACATGGAACTCTGCATATACTTGTTTTGTCCCTCCCCCTTTGGCTCCTGGATAACTCCTTAAGATTTAGTTTAGATGTAACTTCTAAGCTTCTCTCCCTCTTCCTCTAAGGCAGGTGCTCCTCTTTTCTGTTCCCACAGAGACCTATGCATAGAGGCTAAAATATCCAAAGGCCAAGATTTGAACCCTAGTTTTTCATTTATTAACATTTTTTCTCTCATCTAGTATTTTGATTTCAATGTTCTTCATGCAATATAATCCCTTTGTGGACCTGCTTCTAAAACCAAGAATAGATGTTCACCACCAGCATGAGGGATTCTTCTATAGCCAATGGAGAACCTGGATGGAGATGGGCAGAAAGCTGGAAACTTTTCTAGTGTGCTCTAGAGCTATAACAGGACGCTCAGACAATAACAAACCAACAATCAAAACAGAACACCTATTCTCCTTTCTGAGAATGGTGAGAAAGAGCGAATGTAGCCTAAGAGAAGAAAGAATGGGACATTACATGAGCATTAACAGACGTCTTGAGCTTGAAACACTCCTCAGTGTTTATTAGAAGAAACTAAAAACCAAGCATCCTCTATGCTTTTAAAAATGTAACCTTGGTGCATCCAAATGTCATTAAATTATTTTGGAAGAGGAAGCTTTACCATATTTGAGACATGAGAGAATATAAACCCAGCATTTTGGAGTTATGCATATTCTGAATAGAAATAGATTTATTCCAGGCGAATAAGCACGAGGAGGCAGCTACCGAGTGTTCCGCATTCATTTAATTATTCCTCCTTAAGGAAAATATTTTACAACCATAATGGGGCAGCGAGGAGAAATCAAGCAAGTCAAAATGCCTTCAAGTACAACCAATGGCCTGGGGACTGCAGGAAGGATGCCATGTGTTAAGAACCCACTCAACTTGGCAGCCCTTAGGAAATAATTGAGGATCAGGAACTTTGGCCCCTTCAACTGCCCTAACAAGGACTTCTGCGGTACCAACCCGCACCTAACCTGTCAAAACGTAGCAGATAGCAGATTCTGAGGAGGAACTAGATTTTATCCTTAAAACTAGACGTAGAGTTGACAGGGAGGTGGGAAATGATCAGAAATGCCTACATGGAGAAAAATATGAGTAAATTTAGTGTAATTCTCTCATCATCAGCTCATCAAGAACCAAAAATAATTTTCCCTCTGGTTATATCTTATTAGTAGGCTGCATAGCCCCTTGAATATTAATAGTAATCATCTCCTCATATTATATATTAAAAGAAAATAAGCGATTTGTTTCAGAATTCTTGGGAAATTTTTCTGGGTTTCAGACATCATCTATTGCATTCTCTGCTTTTATGCCACTAAATAAAGCATGTGAAGCATTCACTGAGAAATGAGAAAAGCTCCCTCAAGTGTTCTCAACACAGTGCTAAGACTAAACTCGGCTTTGTAAGATCAATAGATTCGGTAACCCTTACAAATCCAAAAGAATGTCAATGTCTTCACTTATATAAGTGGTCAGTGTTGACATCAAGAAAAAGGAAAAATTACTGAGAACCAGCTGGATAAATATGTCCTTAAGAACAGCATAAAATGGACAAGCAAATGAAGGTCTGATCTCCTTATCAAACAGAGGCAAGAATGTCTACACTTAGATTTTTTTCCTGTGATGGTAAGACCTCTGAGAAATAACATTTTCAAAGGTATTTTTTTCTTACCACTATTGACTACAGGATATTTTGAAAAGTGCAGTCATCGAAAAAAGGTAAATGGCACCATATCAACTTCATCATCTGTAGCCATTTGGATTTTAATTTTCACTAAAGGTTATTCCATCCGCCGCCCCCGCCCCCCCCCCCCCCCCCCCGCCGACAACTCCCACTATACAGACCTGGAACTGTCACCTCCAGCTCTTTCTTTGCTCTTTGATGCATTGAAAATAGTTGTTTCCAGAATATGTTGCATGACAGAGAAGAAAGGGATTTAATAATATATTATAATTTACAAATCTCACTTGGCAAAATATGTGCATATAAATCAACATTTCTGGTGAAAGGCCCCAAATCTTTTTAGTCTCCCACTGAATACACTCAGTGTTCCACATGTGAATACATTCAGAGGAATAATGCATAAGGAAAGTGCCTCACTTGATAAAGGTGGATAAAAAAATAATTCAACAAGACAAACCTGACTTTAAGCCTCATTCAAGCCTTCAAGATAGAGATGGGAATCAGTCATATAGTTTTGTCCTAAAGTTGCCAAGGTGAAGGCCTGAGGGAGAAAGGCATCTAGCCTCTAGTCATAATAGTAGTATCATACTACTAAAAAAAAGAACTTACACACACACACACACACACACACGCTCATATACACCCTAGGAAAGAGTTTGATAAAATAAACAAACTGAACAGGGATTTTGGAATAGGGCAGAACTAAATTTGAATCCAAGCTTTTCACCGTGGTCAAACTACTCTTGACCTTGGTCAAATCATTTAATCTTGTTGAACTTCAAGTCCTTCATTTGGAAAATGGAGGAAATTAAATCTACTTTCTGGATTTTGTGAGGATTAGTTAGGTATTACGTGTACATGAACCTGACACATAGTAGGGGCACATCTGATTGTGGTTATCACACCTTTCATGTTCCTCACTCCCCAGATGAAGCAGGCTGGCAAGAAACAATAAAGGAACCATAACTCAAGTAACAGTTCTTAAATTACATCAGATCTTTCAAGCTGTATACTCTGCCTAGTGAAGAAAAACCTCACCTATGTTTCTGAAACCCTAGTATTATTGGCTTCTCCTGGAAAGAGTGAGGTAGTAAAGTTTAGATCTAAATTGTCTTACTATTAGCTCATTAGATACATAGAGTCCAAATAACATATAAAACAGTACATTTCCCTAGATTTGACTTATTTCTGGGGTAAGACCTTAGTTCTTAACTGTTAACACACACCCATACAGCCTTACAGAGAACAGAGAAATCTCCTCGCCTACTTCAGCTTTATCTTCCCTGTGCTTCTTTGGACATTAAAGAGGTTTCTCTTTGACTTTATGCCTTTAGAATATATTTTGTGTGTGTCCAGATAATCATCCCTTCATTCCACCAAATGCCATGTACATGGTTCTTGGATAGATAATTCTGGGCTGTAGAAGAGAGAAGAGAGGGAAAAAGTCCCTCATAGATGTCCTCATTTAAGGTGCGATAGCTTCCCAGTGATGAGCACTTTCACACTGTCCAGAAATCCTCTTGGCATCTCCAGAGTGTTCTTATGTGTTTTTCCACCAATGAGAAAGGAAAAGGAGAAACAGACCAATCCTGCTATGCCGCCCCCCCCCCCCCCCCACCATGGAAACTTCTCATTTCTCACAAAGACCAGTATCCTCAATCCCTTGTGTAGGTGAAAAGATACTGAGTTTTCTCCATTCAGACTTTGACAACACTGTGAGTCTCTAGATTTATTGTAGCTGGTCTCCCAGGGACAACAGATTACACACACTGATGATTGCTCTCCACCACCAACACTCCCTCTGTCATACCCACACACCATATGTCACTCTGCTTCCCGTATACCATTTGCAGACCCATTGAACACTGATGCGCCAGATTAAGTTCTTTACAGTGGGTGCACTTCCTTCCTGTTTAGGAGTGGTAGAAATCTCCCCCACAAACCTGCAGAGAGAAATCACTGAGCTCCAATATCCTAAACCCTCACCTTCAATGTCACCCTCCTTGTACATCTCTCCCTTCCTCTAGAGAAATAGGAGGGATTCTTGACTTTGGAATCAAGCCTTATCACCTCCTCATGGGTGATAAGGTCAACCTTCTGAGAAATAGTAGATCCTCTCTGCCTTCTGACTCCCAGATGAAGGAGAACATTCTGAGCCCTGGTTTGATCCAATCTTCAAACAAACTTTATAAACTTGAAGGTATTCTAGTTAGCCTTTTATTAGATTGAATGTTGTGTTCAAATACTGTTTACTATCCATCTATTAAGTATCCTGGATTGCTGATGCCTCTGCAGGTGATAATGAACTAGTCCTAGAATTTTTAATCCTAAACAATTGAAATTTTTGGTGGTAAACAACTCTCAAAAATTTTTCCTTAATCAGGATGGACCCAAGAGAGAAATCTTTAAATTGTTAAGATTTTTTTCTAACGTGTGTGGTATGTGCCTGGAAGGGAAAAGTGTCTGAACAGTTCATTGCCACCAAGATATCACTATATCTGGCCCACAAACAAAATAAAAGCCAACGTGAATTGTAATTCTAGGGATTTGCTGATTGAATGAGAAGTAGAGAGGCAGCCTTTTGCAGGAAATGTGGATGCAGCAGATCCAAAAGTCTCCTTTTGTCACCACATTCTCACCATCAGAGGCAGAACTGCCCTAAGAATCCCCAGGGCTTCTTTCCTCACCAAGTGGCTCAAGTCATCATGGGTCACTCGGGATCCTAGAAAGGCCTATTTTCAAATACTCCCAAGTCCATCTCTGGTGTGCTCAACAACTTTATACAGCATTTCATTTCTCCTGGTCCTGGAAAAGCCACGTTCCTTCCCTGCTACAGGGCTCCTTTTATCCTTCCTCCACTGTCCACAGCTCTGAGGATTCTCAACAAGGATTTTTTTCCACCCTATCCCACTGGGCCAATGGAAAGAAGTTGCCTAACAACTTCTCAGCAGTATGTGGGCATCTCTCCAAGATTTGTGTGTGTGTGTGTGTGTGTGTGTGTGTGTGTGTGTGTGTGTGTGTTTTCTCAGGAGTCAACTGAAAACAGCGACTCCTTTCCCAACAGTATAAGCCATTCAGAATTTGTAGTAAATATATTAATCCATATTTATCCATCTGTTTAATATTGTTATGCTTTCTTAAAGACTCTGTTTCTTTCTATTATCCTGGCACATTGTTTGTCCAATTCTAGGAAGAGGAAGAGAAAGGAGGAAAATATATGTCCTTCCACTCACAAGCACACAAAATCATGTACACAATTTTAAGATACACACTAACCACCTATACTAGTTTGCTAGGGCTGCCATAAAGTATCACAAATTGGGTGGCAGTAAAGAACTGGTTCATTGTGTCACAATTCTGGAAGCTAAAAATCCACAATCAAGATGTCGGCAGAGTTGGTTTCTTCCGAGAGCTCTAAGGAAAAATCTGTTCCAGGTCTCTCTCGTTGGCCTGTAGATGGCCATATTTCCCCTGTATCTCTCCACACTGTTTCTCCTCTATGCATGCCTATTTCTGGATCCATATTTCCCCTTTTTATACGAACACCATTTATATTGGATTAGAATCCACTTTAATGACCTCATTTTAATTTGATTACCTCAGTAAAGACCCTAGATATTTTGGGGAGAGGGGATCACATACTCAAATCAACACAGCTCATTTATAGACTCTGTTAAAGAACCCCCAGAATAAAGCATCATCCTGGTACAAGACGAAGTCTCTAGTGGCAGTTAGAAAAGAACTCTGTCTGGTTCTTACGTTGAGGCTCAATCAACAACCAAAACATAGTCCTCCCACCCACTAATTCACTGATCTCTTAAATTACATAGAGTTCATAAACATTTTTTTAAATATATTTTATTGATTTTTTTACAGAGAGGAAGGGAGAGAGATAGAGAGTTAGAATTCTCGATGAGAGAGAAACATCGATCAGCTGCCTCCTGCACACCCTCCACTGGGGATGTGCCCGCAACCAAGGTACATGCCCCTGACTGGAATCAAACCCGGGACCCTTCAGTCCGTAGGCCGACACTCCATCCACTGAGCCAAACTGGCCATGGCAATAAACATTTTTTATGCCAAGATTTTATATTTAATGTGAACTTTTTTCTGGCATCTTTAAGCTCAGCTTTCAAGTGGGTAATTTTAAAAATGCTCTTGGTGTTTTTCAGTAATTTTGTTCAAAATATTGTGCATAATTATTGAATTTTTTCATTTATTAACCAATGAATTAACAAAATTTGCTGAACAAGTTGCCAGAGTAAATAAAGTTGCATAGAAAATAAGTTGGCCACTTGCCAATTTTCTGTTTTGCATTTCCAGGCAGTTACCAACATGCTTTTGTACTCAAGCAAGACCAAGAAATTATCATTCATGTATTTACGCATTTTAGCTCAGGGCTTAGAAGAGTTCTTTGAAAGTTAATTGTCACTTTTGAAGAAATGTTTGGTAAAATTTGAAAATTTTCACTTACTTTAGAAGTTTGTTCTCCAACAAAATATTCTTTCTTCCATTGTCCTTTGAGCAAATGGCATTATAAGATATATTAAACCAAAAAGATAATATGGCTTTTAGAAAGGGGTATTGGTTTTATACAAATTTGAAATTTCAAAAGTACACCTGCTCCTCAGTCCCAGAGTCTATTTCAGAAACGAAAATCACTTTTTGCTTTCAGCTTTGATAAAGTTTTTATAAAGCCTACATCTTATTTTCCCCCAAATCCTCTAACTTAAAACAGTACTATCTTTTCATAAAGGTCTAAATATGCTTTCATTTTCTCATACAAACTCCCAAATAATTCTTGAGTTTCCCTCAAATAGAAATCCAATAAGAAAAATCAATGCTGGGAAGCAACATGAGCCTTTTTCTCTCATCATTCCTTTAATATTTAGGTGGAGACCCTCAAGCATTTAGTGACCCAAAGTTTTCCAGAAGGGAGAGGTCATCTGAACCTCAGGTACTTGAATCAAACCAATTCTAGATAGTGAAACTGGTGATGGTGGGGATGGGGGTGGGGAATACCTGAGAGAATATGTCATACTTAATAACTGAGACAGCTTATTAATGTCCAATATCACCTTGGGGTTTGGGTAGTTAATATCCTTCTATGTTAACTTTATTGGGCTTAGCATCTATTTTAGAATTATGTCCTATGTGATATCCCAGCCTATTCATCCACTCTCACTACTATTCAGTCTGAACATTCAAGGAGGTTGAGCCCATTGAACTCATGGCAGACACAGCTATGCCTGGAATGTCAGGTACCAGTCTGAAAAACTGACAGTCCAGCTCACCGGGTTCCTAAAGTGTAACCCCCATTTCTATTTCTACATCTTTACCTCTGGGTTGTCCAATTCCAGGATCTCCTACTTGGCCTGGGTAAATCCAATAGACACAATCATTAATATTTTCATAGTCTGGAATTTGTGAACTAATTTACATCTTACTTTCCAGAAAGAAATTTCCATATCAATATTTAGCAGTTATATAAGCAGTTTGGTCACCCAGGTTTGTGACTTGGTGGGTAGACCCAGTCTAGGAGGACACTTTCAAATAGAATGGTTGGCAATAAGAAGATACTTCCTTTTGAACCATGGCTCAAATGCTTCTGGGTTCCCACTTCGGTTTCTGATTTAGTGAAAGCTGGGAAGTGCAATCAGATCTTGAAGCACTCCCTAAAGGAGCAGGTTACTCTCAGTTCTGTGACCAGGTTCTATCCTCTTCTAGTATTTTTCCTCAAGTCAGTTTTTGGAAATTGAGAATTGTTTTTATTGGCACACACATGAGCCAGAGTTCTCCAGAGAAACAGAACCACTAGGAGATATACATACAGAGATTTATTATAAGGTATTGGCTCACATGAGAAGTCCCATGATCCACCATCTACAAGCTAAAGCTCCAGGAAAGCCAGTGGTGTAGTTTGGGGTTCTGAGAGCTGAAGAGCTGATGGTGTAGATTTCAGTCCAAGTCTGAAAGCCTGAGATGTAGGAGTGCTGATGGCAAGATAAGATCAATAATCAGGACGAGAGCAGCTTCAATCTTCCTCTGCTTTTTTGTTCTATTCAGGCCCTCAATGGATTGGATGAAGCCCACCCACACTGCAGAGGGCCATCAGCTTTACTCAGCCCATCAATTCCCATTTGAACCTATTCCAGAAACACTCTCATAGACACACCTAGAAATAAGGTCCCATGCCTCAGTCAAGTTGACATAAAATTAACTATCAAAGGCCATGCCGCCCAGGATTGCTACATGGACTCACTTCCTTCTAAGTAATGAAAATTGGGTTTTATTTCTCATTGGCACACCAGCTTATATGCTTCTTAGTAAGCCAAAAATGAACAACACTGGGGACCAGCACATATTTGCAACCAGTAGTTACTGCTTTATACAGATTCAATCTATTGTCTTTAACTGGTATGTGCTGTATGTAAACTAATTTAATATTGGCTCCCTTATCTTGTAACGGAGCATTCAGAATCCCCAATACATTCAGGTTAACTTGGCTTAGCATTATATTCTTGAGGAAGGCATGAAGGGGAACACCAACATAGAGAAATTGAATAAAACAGACAAAATGGTGGAGAAAAGGGAGGTGGGAAAAGTTCTACCATCTATCCTTGGGTCTTGGCAATAGGACAAGACAGAGCAGTTTTCCTACATTTTTTGGCAAGTAAAATGACAAGTAAGGATAGAATTCTGAGTTAGAAGCAGTGCATGAAAGTTATTTCTTTTTGAGGTAGTTTGTTTAAGATGGTAATGCCATTAATTAAATATAGTCTGCCAGGCCTAGAGACCCTACCTGGGCCTCTAGTAGTCTGATAAGACAGACATGGCCAGGAGCCTGGTTTACTGGTAGCAGTACTTTACCCAGCGTGAGTGTCCATCTTTATTAATTTATTTCTCCAACTAAATCTCCTCACCGATTTGCTGTGTTTTGGGGCTTCTGGCTTGAAAGATGAACTTTAATTTATAGAGATGTAACAATTTGACCTACAAACAACTATTTCTATAAAATGAAAGGGTTGCATTCAAGGTGAAATGAGTAACTACTATTTTCGCTTGCTCAGTTTCTAGCCTCCATCTTCTAGTAACAACATCCCATTTGGCTTAAGGTAACCACTGAAGCAGACATGTCCATTCCCTGACCGTGTTTTCTCAGTACTCACTTCTACTCTCAGAAGGCAGCTCACTGCAAAAATCCCATGACTCCTTGCCCAAGAAGTTTTGTTACAATAACGTGATCAATTTATACACAGGACAAGCCAGAAGTACCCAAGAGTTAATGTCCCAGAAGCCCTCAACAAATCATGTAAAGGGATACAGTGGGAAAATACCTTGGCTTTCTCATTTCTCAGTTCACATAACTCTGGTGTGTGATCTAAGCTGTCTCCCTGTGAGATTAAATTCCAGTTGCCTCAAGTGGGAACTGCTTTGATAACACATCCTTTATCGGCTTCCTTCCCTTTGCTGCCTCTCTTTCTCACTCCCAAATAAACCTCCTGGGATCAGTTCCCAAATGAACCACTTCCTCTTGAACCCTTGTCTCAGAGTCAGGCTCTGGGGGAACCTGAACCAAGACACTATCCCTGCCCAAGCAGACCCCAGCTTTTGGGGACTGGTAATCATGGTACGTTACATGCCCTGTCTCTGATAGTTGGACCTTGAGTGGAATCACACAAAGACTATTTCAGGGAGGCCAAGGCTGTTCAAAGGGTGTGCTCATTAGTTCTTTATGGATTGCTGTAGCCCCCCTGACACAGGTCATTTTTGAGCCAGATGCCTTAGTTGTTCTGCCCAATTCTATGAGTTACCCTATATAATTTCAATAAGTTCATTTTGGTATAAAATAGCTACAATTGCTTTCCATGACTTGCAGTCAAAGAAACCAATGAATATAGATGGGATGATATGGTAAGCCTTTTACAGCTATAAAGATCTTGTGATAAAAAATGAACGAGTTATTAAGAGTATCAGAGCACTAAATGCTATATATTTATTATTCATAAAGTCAAATCAATAGAAGTCACATTAAAATGTCAGTGTTTTCATTTTTTTTCACATTTTACTTGAAATAACATCTTCAGCTGGTGAGAATGTCTAACATTTTCACCCAATTCCCATGAATGGTGATTGATCTGGAAGAGTAAAATAACTTGGGGGAGGGGGAGGAAGGGGTTATTATGGTTGCCGTTGTTTTGTTTTTATCTGAGGTGGCTATTAAATTCCCATTTCCTAGTGTAGATCTTTAATTAAATGTTTCTAAGAGTAAGACATTCTTACTCTTTTTCTATGCAAATAATCCATAATGCTATAATCCTAGAGAAACCTATTTATGCTAATTTTACATAATTTTTTTTTTTTAAATTAAATCTTTATTGTTCAGATTATTACATTTGTTCCTCTTTTTTCCCCCCATAACTCCCCTCCTTCCAGCTCCCACCCCACCCTCCACCCTCACTCCCCACCCACTGTGTTCATCCATAGGTGCATGATTTTTGTCCAGTCACTTCCTGCATCTCCCACACCCCTTTTTCCCCCAAGAATAGTCAGTCTATTCCCTTTCTATGTCCCTGATTCTATTATAATCACCAGTTCATTCTGTACATCAGGTTATTTATTCACTTGATTCTTAGATTCATTTGTTGATAGATGCATGTTTGTTGTTCATAATTTGTATCTTTACCTTTTTCTTCTTCTTCCTCTTCTTAAAGGATACCTTTCAGCATTTCATATAATACTGGTTTGGCGGTGATGAACTCCTTTAGCTTTTCCTTATCTGTGAAGCTCTTTATTTGACCTTCAATTCTGAATGATAGCTTTGCTGGATAAAGTAATCTTGGTTGTAGGTTCTTGGTATTCAGCACTTTGAATATTTCTTGCCATTCCCTTCTGGCCTGCAAAGTTTCTGTTGAGAAATCAGCTGACAGTCGTATGGGTATTCCCTTGTAGGTAATTGAGCCTCTTTCTCTTGCTGCTTTTAAGATTTTCTCTTTGTCTTTTGCTCTTGGCATTTTAATGATGATGTGTCTTGGTGTGGTCCTCTTTGGATTCCTTTTGTTTGGGGTTCTCTGCGCTTCTTGGACCTGTAAGTCCATTTCTTTCACCAGGTGGGGGAAGTTTTCTGCCATTTTTTCTTGAAATAGGTTTTCAATATCTTGCTGTCTCTCATCTTCTGGCACTCCAATGACTCTGATATTAGACCGCTTAAAGCTGTCCCAGAGGCTCCTTACACTATCTTCACACTTTCGGATTCTTTTTTCATTTTGCTTTTCCAATTGGGTGTTTTTTGTCGAATCTTTTGTTTGATTATTGTACTCCTCTGGTCTGCTATTGGGTATAATATTCTTTATTTCAGTCCGTGTATGCTTACTTTCTAATTTCTTTATCGTAGCATCGAGGGTCTCATTAGTTTTCGTGAGGCTCTGCACAAATTTATGGCAAGCCCTCAAAATTGCGATTCTTAGCTCCATATCCTCCATTTCTGTCATGTTTCTTTGTCTCCGCATCTTTTATGCTTTCTTGGTGCACCCCCTTGTGGTCTCTGTGCGCAGTCTTGTTCTAGCCAAGCCTTAATTGTTGTAGTTAACACTAGAGGGATTTGACCCCCAGGCCGACTGGCTATAGGAATCAGCTGTAAGGAAAACGTCTGCCTTCTGGGGAGGCGCTAATCCAGCCTTTGCCTGAGGCGATCGGCAAATGGCTGTGCGCAGGGTTTGGGCGGGGCGGGATCAACAGGGCGGGCGGAGGGAGCAGTTATGGCCACGCTCAGTCCCGTTCCCAGAGGCTCTGCTTCTCAGAACCCCGGCAGCCGCTGCAAACCTCGGAGAGAAAGCTGCCCTCAGGTTCCAACTGATGCCGGATAATCCCGCTTCTCCCGTTTGAGTCTGGGTCCCTAGAGACTCGCCCGGATCTGGAGCCCAGAGTCTGAGACTCACTCCCGACCGAAAACGACAACCGCGCCCTCAGCCACCAGCCCGCTTTGCGCGCGCACCTCGGTACCTTTGTATTTTCCACACTGCGCCGCCTCTGAGCCTCGATTTGCTGTTCTCTTTCCTTCTAGTTGTAGAGTCTCTCTTCAGCCAGCCTTCCTGTGGTTCTGGGTGATGTCCGTTCAGTCTTTTAGTTGTATTTTTGAAATGGTTGTTTGCGGCAGCGGTCTCCGGTGTTTACCTACGCCGCCATCTTGGTCTCCTCTGTCCTTTTCTTGTTGAGTTGTCTAATTTTACATAATTGAACAAGAGAATTCATAGAGAAAAGCAATTTAAATATGATTTAAAGAGAGGCTCCTAATACCCAAATCTAGGAAAAGTTAAGAAACAAAACAAATAATGAGAGTAATGGATTACAACCCAGAATATAAAATGCATGTATTCATGAGTCCATAGTGATATAACTAGCTGACTAAGAAAATAAATTGGAGAGCAGAATTCCAATTAGTAAATGTGGAAGGAACGATAACAATGTAAAATCATCATTTGGTAACATTACAGTCATAACTATTCCAGCCAAGAATCATTAATAGATGCTAAAATTAGTAGGTGAAAGTGTGATGAGAAACAGAATATTTACAGAGTCTCAAATACCTTCCCCTAATACACCTACCAAATACAAAGTGGAAAATAGTAATGTTACAGTGGAGAGACTTGGAATACTCTGCTTTGTCCAAGTGATCCAAGTTAACATTGGCAGTAATGAGATAAAATGACATCATAGCCTCCTAACTTGATCTGCTAAAAAGGTGATGACTAATTTTCCATGTCAACTTGCCTGGCCCATGGGATACCAATGATATTTGGTTAAACATTATTCTGGGTGTGATTGTGAGGGTGTTTCTGGATGAGGTTAACATTTAAATTGATGGACTGAGTAAAGCAGATTGTGCTCCCCAACATGGGTGGGCTTCGTCCAATCAGCTGAAGGCCAGAGTAGAATAAACAGGTTGAGTAAGAACTCTTTCTCTCTGCCTTACTGCCTTCAAGCTGGGACATCACTCTTCTCCTGCATTTGAACTCAAACTTCCACTGAAACTATACCATTGGCTCTCCTGGACCTGGACTCCTCAGGCTCCATAATCGCATGAGCTAATTCTCTCTCTCTCTCTCTCTCTCTCTCTCTCTATATATATATATATATATATATATATATATATATATATATATATATTTCTCTCTCTCTCTCCTCTGTTTCTCTGGAGAACCCTGACTAATACAGATATTTTGGTACTGTGAGTAGTTGTAGAGTAAAAAAATTTTAAGAATGAGTTTTCTGAATTGATTCTGGTAATTCTGGGCTCTTTTGCTCTCTAATCTGATTAGATTTAAAGATGCTAATGGCTCTATTTCCAGTGGTAGAGAGACCACTGATAGTCCATGGCTTGATCTGGCAATAGAGATACACAAAATGTCTGTATTCGATACTCCTAATCAATCACTTATAAGAAGCAAGGAGCTGAGTGTGTACATGGTACTTAAAAAAATTTTTGGGAATCTAACAAATATAATGAGGTTGACTGGTTGCTCCTAATGTTATTAGACAAATAGTGAAAAGAAAATGATGAGCTCATGGTTACGAATTCCCAAATCAGACACCACATTAAGGACCTGAAAACTTCTGTTTGTGTCCTGAAGGACCCTAATCTCCTGTAGCTGCAGGGCTGAGATGGCTGAAAAGCAAAAGCAGAATCTCATCATGTTATTGGCTGAATTACAATACAAGTTCAACTCCCAGCCTCACAGAGTGTCTACAGTTAAAGTGAGGGCGTTGAATCGGAAAGAATGGGATCCTGAAAGCTAGCATGGGGACATGTGGAGAGACCCTAACAAAGCTGTGGACACTGAGCTCCCAAATTCTGATGAATCTTCTTTGCCAGTGGAAGAGACCACCCACGCTGAGTGGAAGCAGCATTGCACCAGGTATGTGAGATTTTTTATCAATAATGCATAACCTAAATTTAATTATGACAAAATATGAGACAGACCAAAATGGAGGGACATTTTACAAAATAACTGGCCAGTGCTCTTCAGAAGTGTCAAGGCTATGAAAGACAAAAAAACAAACAAACAGGTTGAGGAACTTTCACAGATTAAAGGAGACCAAGAAGATATGCAACTAAATGCAATGTGGAATTCTAGTGTGGAATGTGGTTCAGAAAAAGAAAAAAGATCATTAGTGGGATAATTGATAAAACTTGAATAAAGGCTGTAGATTAGTTAATAGTATTATATCAGTACTGACTTCCTGTTTCTGATCATTGTACTGTGGTTATTATAAGATGTGAACATTTGGGGAAGCTGGATGAAAGCTGTGCAGGAATTCTTTGTGCTATTTTTACAATGGTTTTATCCATCTTAAATGATCTCAAAATGGAAAAAGTTCAGAAATGAAAAAAAAAAGTTCAAAACATTTTTTAAAGTAAGTTACACAAACAAGCACTGAAATAGCAACTGGGGGTGGAGGCTACACTGAGGAAGTAAGTGTGAGAAACCCAGCACATTGATTATGCCCTCTGACACCGTAATGTGTTCAGAACAAGCTGTGATCTCGCTATGAAAAGGAAAATGGAAATAAGGAGCTAGTAGCCTGAAGAATAATGCCGAATATGACTTATTCAATGCGTAAATGTCAAAGGAATGCAGAGTGAAAACAAATTGAAGAGCTTGGAAGTCTTAAGAAAAATGTGACTGGAAACAAGGGGTGAATTTTGACATATGAGTGATTTCTTTCCTCTATAATATTTTGATAATAAAATATAAACATGTGCCTGGCTGCGATGGCTCAGTGGTTGAGCATCGACCTATAAACCTGGAGGGCATGGTTCGATTCCTGTTTGGGGCACATGCTTGGGTTGTGGGCTCCATCTCCAGTGAGGGGATGTGCAGGAGGCAGCCGATCGATGATTCTCTCTCATCACTGAAGTTTGTGTCTCTCTTTCACTCTCCCTTCCTCTCTGAAATCAATAAAAATATTTTTTTAAAAAGAAAAGAAAATTGACTTTCAGGTAGAATTTGATTTGAACTGGCAATGTCAGGCCTTATCACAAGTACCATTTGGCTCCAAATTGGCAGCTGGGAGAATCAGCAGAGGACAGGAGACAGATGCTCCTAAGTGTGAATTTCTATTTGAGAAAACATCCTCAGTCAGTTCATATACTCTGTGTTTCAAAAACATGGACACCAACACTCTGGACTCATGGAGGTTAATTGAGTAGGAAAAATAACATGATGAAACCATTTGAGAAAGATCTGTCCTGGGAACTGAATTTGCAAATGAATTTCAAGTAGGATCAACTCAAAACCCACGGAGATAATGAATTACAATCAAATAAGACAGGCAGGGCTGCTTCTTTGAAGAGGCTATGTTTCTTTATTAAAACACACACACTATTCTTCCCTTCCACAAAGAAATGCACTCTCTCTTTATTTATTTTTTGTTAATCCTCACCCGAGGATATTTTTCCATTGGTTTTTAGAGAGAGTGGAAGGGAGGGGAAGAGACAGAGAAAGAGAAACATCGATGTGAGAGAGACACACCCATTGGTTGCCTCCACACACACCCCAAACAGGGTCAAGGATAGAGCCTGCAACCCAGGTATATGTCCTTGACCAGAATAGAATCCGGGACCCTTCAGTCCACAGGCTGACACTCTATCCACTGAGCCAAACCAGCTAGGGCTCCAAGTTTGCTTTTAAACATGGGCTTTTTGGGGGCATCTCCTGTTTACCTGGCTGTGATGGAGAGAGTTATGCACAGAGAAATAGTTCTCTCCTGTGGACATTTGACAATGGGAGCAGGATAGTAAACGAGGACTGACAAGCCCAAGCAATCAGGGAGATGGGAGGGAGTGGCGATGCGGGGGAGCTGGAGGGTGCATGACCTCTGCTGAGGCCCTCTGTGTGCCTGCAACAGGGGTTTACCTGCAGAATGTGAGCCCCATGTTGTCAGACCTGCCAATTGTTCATGAAAAACTGAAGATCTACATTTTTCTGTGAAATAGCTTGACCTTGCAATGTTTACCTAAAGCTTTTTAAACTAGGTGCAGACTTCCTTCTTCAAATGCTGTCATCTCTTCCTTCCGTGACACTCTCCCAAGTTTCTTCCTTCGTTACTGCATGTTTCTCATCTCCTTTCCTTGGCCTTCCTCTTCTGCTCACCATCTAAAAACCTTCTCTCTACATCCTCTACCTGGGCAACCCCACCTGATCCACCTGTGCTGGACATTCCCAAACCCATATCCAGCCCTGATCTCTACCTGACACTCCAGGCTGTCAACTTGACCTCTCCAAATGTGTGCCTCATGGGAATCTCAAATTATCCTGACCAAGAGGGGCCTTTCCCCTGACCCACCCATACCTTTTCCTCGTCTCAGTAAATGGAACCACCATCCACCAACACATCCGTGATAGGAGAAAAAGAAGCCCCTTCTGCATGTGTGGTAAGATTTTATGCTTCATACATTTGTTCATGTTATTCCCTCTTCTTAGGAGACCCTTCCAGCTCCTTCCCCATCCTTTTCTCCTGGAAATTTTCTATTTATCCTTCAAAAATCAGTTCTAGCATCATCAGCTCCAGGAAGGGCTAAGCACATAATTTTATGGACCTAAGACACAATGAAAATGTGCATGGAGAAGTCAAGATTGACTGCCACCCAACCCAAGGATAGTGCCTCTACACAGGGGCACATGTGGTACCTGAACTGAGGGTGCAAGAGAGATCTCCATCCAATTGCCTGTCAAACATGCCTGTGGTGCTGCCAGCCCAGGTGGGGACACCTGACACCTTGCCTACCCCAGACACTGCAGGGTCCAAGCCTAACCTCTTCCTGCTGCTGGTCTATGCTTGGGATGAAGGGCAAGGTGACGGCAAGCAGCCTCCGGCCCCCTATTGCCTGCCTCTCTGCCCCAGAGCTGCTGAGAACCCCTCCTGGGAAGACAGGGAAGCAGCAGAAGGTAAATCTGAACTAAGCCCCTGACATATGCTCCATGTCCCATTGGACTTTATTTACAAAACATACATTCAAAGATAAAACGAATAAGAATTTCAAAGAAGGGACCACAAAGCATTAAACCTCCAGCATGGGCACTTCTGAGCATGGGCCCTAAGCTACTGGTTGTAAGCCAGTCCTGCCTCAAAGAGATTGTCCCTGACCAGCCCCAACCCCCCAAATTGAGCTAGCTGCCCCTTGCTGTGCTCCCTGCTCACCCCATGTTTGCCTTTGTCAGATTATGTTAATATTGTCTATTTATATGTATGTTTCACAAAATATTTTGTAAAATTCATAAGGTTAGGGAATTCAGCTAAATTTTTAAAAATTAATTTCTAGATCTTGGTATTGAAACTGCTTTTAATGGGCCTTAAAGAAGATGTTAAAATAACCAGACAAATACACTAACTGGCTGAGCTGAACCAAGTATATGCACTGTTGTTGCTTGGCCCTGCCACCACCACTTGCACCATGACAGCTGTCTGCTCACTCCCAGAACATCCCCAGCAATGGATCACACCTGACCCACAGTTTTATATCCCGACTACCATGCCCACTGCCACCACCACTGTTCGGGAAGTTTCCATGTACAGCTCTAGCTGACAAAGAGAGATCACCACATCTGACACCTGCCAGACTATACTCACGGAGGCTCTGGCTTCCTCAGGTAGCTGGGAAAGGCTAGGTAACAACACAGCTGGGAAGGTGGAGAAGACAACACCCTAAGAAAGCAGATGTCAACAATGAAAGGCAGGAGACAGGCAGGAGTCAACAGGTATTTGTCTGTCATTCCTTATCCTAATAGACTGAGCTGAAATGCAGTAATTTCATTTGGCCTCTCTGGAAATGTCTCACAAGACTGAGCAACCAGCTATGTTAGCTCTGAAGCCATGACCAGCTTGGTAATTCTTCTTGTCATTTCCCTCCTTCATTCCTTGCCTGGTTCCTTTCCCCCTTCCTCTTGCTTCCCTGGGACTGTACCTCCATAAAACATTAGCATGAAAGCTTTCCCTCAGATTGTCTTCTATAAAAAGCCAGCCTGAGGCAATTGGTAGCAGAAGTGGGGTAGTGATGATGGTTGGCAGGCTGTGGCATCAGAATTACTAATGCTCTTCCCTGTGGTTGATTGGGATAAGGTGGAGGTTTAGGGTAAGCCTATGGATATCAAGTTGGCACTGCAATTGATCAATATGAGGGTAATGATAATTATGAGACTGCCATGGCTGGCTACTTATGATGGGATTGAATTCCTTGATAGGCTAAGGGCAGCTGATTGTGCTTTTAAGACATTCTGTGAAAGGTAAAGATAGCTCTAAGGCAAGTAGTAAGACCAGATCATAAATATATCAAGAAAGAACCAGAGAAACATCAATGGGGGCAGATCTTGAGGGTGTTAGATCAAGAATCTGGAATTTGACTGAACAAGGAGAATTCATTCAAATGGACAACTCATCCATAACTTGTAATTTAATGTCTAACAGGTCTTAATGATGTCCCAATAACATTTAATGTCTACCAGTCCTAATATTACCTGGTATCACTGCTTAAAGCCTGCATTCAACAATGGCTCAGGAATTTTGTTGGAATTTACTTGGCAGAGTAATGAGGAAGGGTTCAGAAGGCTCAGGAAAAAAAAGAGTATTAGAATGAAGACATGCAAACTCACCTCCTGAGTATATTCTCCAGGGGGGACCAGGGCAGAATCCCTTGACTAAGAAATGTACTGATCATGGGGGCATGGACATTGTTGAGAAACTCACTGTTGGGTGTCCTTTTCAGACCAGGGTTGACAGTGGAAGATCCTGGCATATCCCTGGGCTTCTTAATATCAATGGGGATATTGGGATTCTGGAAAAATCAGAGGCCAGGTGAGTATAATTACCATACTGAGCAGAATGGCTTAGAATGGCAATCAAGGTGTTTTGGCCCCAAATGCCAAATGACCTATTATTACAGTTGATTTATGCTGTTTTTCCCAAAGGTAACACAGACAAACAACCCTCTAGAAAGTGGTTATCAGAGCTTGATCCTAAGAGCAGCAGCTTTAGCATCACCTTGGAACTTGTCTGAAAATGAAAATTCTGGTGACATGACCCAGCAATCTGTTTTAACTAGCCCTCTGGTTGATTGGATACATGTGAAAGCTTGAGAACCATTAAACTAAGGTTTTGTTTGATTTTTAAAGCCAAGAAGAATTGGCCACTGATGAGCATAGGCTGATGTCAGACATTATAATGGAAAATTGCAATTTCTAGTAACTAGATCTAAGTCACTTCACAGATCCAGAGCCCATTGTTGGAAGGAAAATCTGTGTCCCCACAATGACACCAAGAGGATAGCAAATAATTCTCTAACCCTTCCTCAAATTTGCCAGAATAATTGTGCACCAAAAAAAGGGAATAGCCCTGGCTGGTGTGGCTCAGTTGGTTGGGCATCATCACATGCACTGAAAGGTCACCAGTTTGATTCCCAGTCAGGGCATACACCCGAGTTGCTCGCTCAATCCCTGATCAGGGTGTGTGCGGGAGGTAGCTGATACATGTTTCTCTCTCAACTCAATGTTTTTCTCTCTCTCTCTTTCTCTAGGAGCAATAAGAACATTTTTTTTAAAAGAAAGGAAAGGGAATATCCAGTCTTCTTGAGAATGGTGAGACTGAGGTAACATCTGACACTGACATCAAAACATGGTCCTCCAGTTAAAATGGAACCTTATAGATACCAGACTACAAATGGTGTTTGGACTCAAGTCCATCTTACAGTGGATCTAATAGATCTAAGGACTCACTCTGTTGCTATTTCCCTAGTCTCTGAATGCCTAATGACACAGACATGCTTAGAAGTTGGCATTTGGTTTCCTGACCTGTGATTTAAGGAACAGTATGATAAAAAGGTGCAATGCATCTTCCCTCCAGGCCAAGACATTAAATCAGAAGCAGTATCACCTCCCCGAAAAAATTGCAGAAACTTGTTCCAACGAAGATTTAAAAGATTCATGGATGGAGATTCCCATAATATCCCTAGTCATTCCACCCATCTGGCCTCTGCAAAAAAAGGCATATGGCTCGTGGTGGATTGCTGTGGATTATTATAAACAAAGCAGTATCCCTAATGACAGTTTCTGTGCTTAGATATGATTTTTATTGGAGTAAATCAAGTCAACTTCTGGGACATCATTTGAGGCTTTTTCTCTACTGAATGCTTTATTCCTGATTCTTATCAACAGAGAGGACCAAAAGCAGTTAACCTTTATATTGCAAGGAGGGCAGTACATCTTCACTCTCTTGCCCGAGGTCTGTGTTAATTTTCCTGCTGTCTGTCATGGTCTATTCCGGAATGATATCAATCATCTTGATATTCTGCAGTCCATCATGCTAGCCTTCTATACTAATTGACATTTTACTAATTGGACCTAATAAGGAAAATGGGTCAAGTACTTTGAATGCCCTACTAAAACACATATATGTCAGAGGGTAGGTGGGAAGTCCTTGATGTTTAAGGAGCCTGATACATCAGTGAACTTTTTAGGGATCCAGTAGTCTGGAACATGAAGGTACACACCCTCTGAAGTAAAGCCTGACTATGGCACAAGTAACTGTGCAATTGGACTTGCCTGACATGAGCTTGGTGTTAACACAAACTCCCAGAAAAAGATTGAAAGGCATAGAAACAAACTACTGTGTTAAGGAAATGGTATCCTATATAATAAAAGCCTAATAGGCTAAGTGTCTGGTCATCCGGTCAGCCATTCAACCAATCAAAGCATAATATGCTAATGATATGCTAAGGCTGCTCAACTGCTCACTATGACGTGCACTGACCACCAGGGGGCAGACAGTAAATCAGTTGACCAGTCGCTATGATGTGCACCAACCACCAGGGAGCAGACGCTCTGACCAGTAGATTAGCTTGCTGCTGGGGTCCGGCCAATCAGGACTGAGCAAGATGGGCCAAACACACCCTGGAGCCCTACTGCGGTCCCTCCCTGGCCCCGATCATGCACCCATGGGGTCCCTTGGTCTGGCCTGCATCCTTTCAAAATCCAGGCTGAGGGATCCCCTCCCCCGAATGCACAAATTTTGTGCACCAGGCCTCTAGTGTTTAAAAAAAAAAAGACTCAAGTAGCCCAGAAGATGCAAAAACTATGACTTGTTGGCCTAGAACTTCGTATCACCTGCCCCTGTTACACAGGTGCTATTTCCTAAGCTCTCACCTATGGCCTCATGGGAAATTACCTATAACCAACTGATGGAGAAGGAAAAATCTTGAACCCAAGTCTTGATCAAAGACAGTTGCAATGCTATATGGGAGTTCTATAGAAATAAATCACTGTCACAATACAGTCCCTCTCATGAGTGACTCTGAAAATATAGGAATAGCCACAGGAGGTTCAAGAGTGTCAACCAGCTTCTCTTTGGCCAACCCACTGCTTGCACAATAGGCGAATGAACCAAGTAGCCCTGGTGGGAGGCTCAGAACCTATACATGGATCCAAAAGCAGGTGCTCCAGAAACCAAGGGGTAGAACTCGGCTTAGCCTCTCTCACCATCACTCTCAATGACCCAGTTGCAGAATTTGTACTTTCTGTCCCTACAACCTTGTATCTGCTGGGTTTGGAGATCTTGATTCCCAGAGGAGCATTCCTTCCCAGAAAACACATTAAGCATTTTACTGAACTGGAATTGAACTATTTTTAACTCAGCATGCCAATGGACAAGAAAAGGAAAGAATTTCTATACTGTATGGTTTGACTGTCATTCCAGTGGTTGCTACACAATGGGGACAAATACATGTACACCTACATTGCAGGACTCACTGAGGTACCTCTTGGAGATTCTGTGCCCAATGATAGCTATAAATGGACACTTACAGCAACTATTGCCTAACAAAGGAAAACAACAGAGAGTTCATGTATACCAGGGATGAGGGACTGTGCCAACATAACAAGCAAGCAACCTAGAGCATCTGATGGACTGACTAAAGGTGAGAGATACTAGAATGGGTGACAGACAAGGGAGTTGATAAATATCAGCTTTGAACCTGGGTCCCACTGCAGCAGTGAAAACTGTTGCTTGGTTTCTAATCCTCTTTAAAATCTTAGGTGATTGAAACTTACCACTACTTGGAAGGATTGGCCTTGCACCTCCTTTTTTAAGAAGTAGAGAAAGCATCTTGTTCTCATACAAGATCTAGGATATTATAACAGGATGCAAGTGAATCTGATTGGTGCAGGGATGTAGTATAGGAAACTCAGTCTATGCATCACCCTAGATCTACTCCATTCTACCCAGACAGCAACCATTTGCAACGCTTCTAGCTATCTGAAATATGCCCACAGTGTTTAAGTCTCAGCCACTGCCACTGAATACTGAAGGCCCCCACATTTAGCCCCAAATGATAGGGAGTGACTGCTACACTGCAGGCCAGAGGCTCTGCCTGCCCCAGGGGCTGCCTGGAAGGGCTACATACTACAACCTGGACATATAAGAAGTTAATGCCTTGTAAGGTGAACTTTACTACTGAAAGATGGTAAATGGGAAGGACACCAAGAGGTACTTTTCTCACCCTTCCTTCTCTCCGATAGACTGCTCTGAGGTGTGGTGTTTCCAAATGGCTTCTCAGGAGACATCTTGCAAATCTCAGCATCTGGCTGATTGTGTTGGGAAGATATGGCAATCTTATTAGCTCATCCTCTTGAACTTTCTTTCTTTCTTTTTTTTGTTTTTTCTTTTTTTCTTCTTTCTTTCTTTCTTTCTTTCTTTCTTTCTTGCCGCAATTGCCTTTATACTCATTCTTGCTTCCCTAGGAAAGCACCCACCTCACCCCCCCCAATACAATGTTAGCATGTTAGATTTTGCAGTAGGTACTTTTTCTGTAACACTGAGCAAGAAGTCAGCTATTTTCGTTTCTTTTAAAGAGTGGGTGATTCAGGACTCTGTTTCCAATCTGAAATTAAGGAGCTTAGAAGTCACCACTCCATCCTAACAGCAGTTATAAAGCAGAACAAAATGAAAAATTAACAGCTTTTTTTAAAAGATCTGTCACAGATATAAGGTCACAGGGTAAACCACCGCTCCCAAAGTTGGAGAGAATTTTTATATTTGAATACAGAAAATCACAACTTACCAGAGCAGAAACCCAGGAACAGTCACCTCCATGGGAACCAATGCTAGAGTAGGAAAACCTGTAATGGCTGAATTACTGGAGGCTCAGTGCGGACAATCTGAGAATTAAAAACTCCAGAGTGAACCAGTCACAGGGCCCCCACACATTTGTGAGTTTTACCTCCAGGAGCTCCACTAGGTCCTTACAGTGACTATGGAGAAAAATCACCTCAAGTTTCCAGCAGCAGAAGGACAAAAAGAACCATTTTGAAATATGCCAGAGGATTCTGTTCTTAACAAGCCTGGTACCTCTTTGCATCCAGTAAACATTTGATAAATTGATAAGGTAGGCAAATGTGAGAGAAAACATTTGTCCGATGTCTCAGTTTGTTGTATGTGTGGAAGGAGAAAAAAGCACAGAATCTTGTACCAGGCCTTGAGCTAGGGAAAAGGCACAGATCTAAATACTGCCCTCAGAGAAGTCAAAGTCCAATGGAGGAGGCAGACATGTGAACAGATTGAT
Organism: Myotis yumanensis; assembly: GCF_028538775.1. Classification (NCBI taxonomy): domain Eukaryota; kingdom Metazoa; phylum Chordata; class Mammalia; order Chiroptera; family Vespertilionidae; genus Myotis; species Myotis yumanensis. Next base: position 197,011,054 of record NW_027223753.1, on the reverse strand, counting down.
AAAACAGAGGGGAATTGGAGACCCCCAAATGGAATCAAGTAATTCTAGATAGGCTGGGTACAACCAGGGAAGAGAAGACGACAATCAGAGAAGACTCTCTAGAGAACAGGATCTTCCAAGATACATCTTGAAAAATGCAGTGTGCAAAGAAGGAAAGGGCATTCTAAGGTAGAGGAAAATAGGCTGTAGAAACAGACAAGGGTACCAAATCAAAGAAGACCTTGTATGCATCAATATGGAATCTTATTCTATAAATATGGAGATGCACTAAAGCAGCGGTTCTCAACCTGTGGGTAGCGACCCCTTTGGGGGTCAAACGACCCTTTCACAGGGGTCGCCTAAGACCATCGGAAAACACATATATAATTACATATTGTTTTTGTGATTAATCACTATGCTTTAATTATGTTCAATTTGTAACAATAAAAATACATCCTGCATATCAGATATTTACATTACGATTCATAACAGTAGCAAAATTACAGTTATGAAGTAGCAACAAAAATAATTTTATGGTTGGGTCACAACATGAGGAACTGTATTTAAAGGTCCAGAGAACCACTGCACTAAAGGCTTTTAAGCAGGAAAGATGGCTTGATCAGATTTCTGTAAAGAAACTTTACTCTGTCTTCTGTGGATAGTGTCACTGCTGTAGACAACTCTCCGAGCCACCTGTCACTGCTCAGCCTTGGAATATTCCATCTAGCTTATAAGAAACAAGTCAAATGAGAAAACTTTGAAACTACATAGTCAGAGACTGAGGGCTTCCTGGACTTGCTAGCTTGCAAAAGGAAGAAAAAAGTTGCAAGCCTGTTACTATCTTGCTTGAGATCTCACCTGCTGTGTGATTTCCTTGTGACTGTGTGAGTTCCTGATCCATTCTACTAAAAACTGAAAGAAACCATGGTTTGGAATCTAATCTGAGCACTCAAAGTTTGTGGTAAAATTGAAGATGTATTGCCTCCTCTGTGGGAAGCCACCCATTGTCTTCACTATTAGAGAAGTGTAAACAAGGATCCCGGAATGCTGGTGAACCTTGAGCCACTGGCAAGGGCCAGAGCTATGCACCGATTGTTTAGTCCAGACAATGGGGGCTCAAGCTATTTCCTGACCAAATAGTCTCAGAGTAAATCTTTCTAATATTTACTGACCTTTAAGTTAGTCTGTTTGTTATGGCAATTAACTGCCTGACTAATAGCTAGATGTGTATCAAAAATTGAATAAAAGGTTGGCAAGGCTTGGGCACCAGTGGAAGTCCTTTCCCTTGCACTGGGCTTTCTGCCTGGCCCCCAATATTTCCAAATTATTATTTCTTGTCTCGTCTCTTTCATTTACGTGCGGCCCCTTCTCCAGATCCCGAACCCTGAACCACGCGGGACGTGAAACATTCACACTCCTCTGCCTTATCAGGCCATCCTAAAACAGTAATTACGAACTTGCTTTCTCTTCTCTTCCTAAGTTCTATTAGTAGAAGAAGATTGCATGTATGGGCAACAAACACACATGGACACCAAGGGGTTGGTCTGATAACCTATCATTTGGCACCAAACGTATTTTACTATTAGATCACTTTGTGACAGGGTTGACATCCAAATGTAAACTCCTGGATTTCTGTAAGAACACAAATTCTGTCAAATTTCAATGGGCAGGCAGCTTCATTCCATCCCTTTGCAAATGAATTTCAACACATTTCATCATGCCAATCTCTTTTCAGACAAGTACACTTTAAAAACAAGCCAACATCTAAGGATCAAACTTTGTGGGTTCAGAACTCCCAAGAAGACAAAAACATCGCAAGTTCACTAAGGGAATGAAGAGGAGTAACTCTCCCTCTCACCATTACATTTCAATCCCAACCAGTGTCCCAGTACTTGTCCAAAGAGAGGAAGACCCTCAGCACTGGGGGAAGTTCAGAGCTGGGGACTGAGGGTAACCAGGGTCTGATTGCTTTCCTCCCCACTCTTTCCTCACATAACAAAGCTTTACGTAGTCTGATCTGCCAAACAAAGCATCTTGCCTGCTTTTTCCAACACGCCCCCCTCCCCTTCCCCCCCCCCCCCACCCCAGGATTTGGGAAGAAATTTTTAAAAAATCTTTATTGTTTAAAGTATTACATAGGTCCTCCTTTTTTCCCCATTAACCTCTTCCAGCCCACTCCCGTCCTCCCCACATTCCCCCACCCAGGCCCTCACCACCCATTGTCCACGGGTTATGCATATATGCATACAAGTTCATTGGTTGATCTCTTCCCAACCACCCTCCCCTGCAGGAAGGAATATTTTTAAACTAGCAATATCAACACCAAATGCAAGGAACTCATTATATTTGATTTCATTTCAAGTCACCTTACAAATATGGTCTTTGAAGCATAATGAAAACACCCAGAGACATAAACTGCTGCTTAAAACCGTCCCCTGTAGAACTTGTCCCTTCTGCTGCAAAGAGATGAAAAGGAAAATATTTCCAAGTGTTCTGAGTTCCTTACTTAACAGTCATCATATGAACTTCAATTGAAAAAAAAAGAAAGGGTCACCAAGTGTTTAAAAATCTGCTTTAATTATATTTTCATGAATTTCCGGAGAACATCATTGCAGTGAATGTTACAAAAAAGCAAAGAGAGACATCTGAACATGCAATAAAAAATGGATTCACAGTGAAAATAATGTATGTTGGTACTAAAATATAGTTACTTGGCTCCCTGAAGGAAAAGATTTCTTCTAATTATCTATTCACTTGGGTTTTATTAGGATAAAGTTTTGTGGGGGTATTTTTTCTCAAAAGCTTTGGGGGAAGTTTTCAATTTCTGCTACCATTGTTAGCGTCTGGAAGTCCCTCATTCTGAAAGCCATTATTTGCAGCCTATAATTTAATCAGAAAATTTAAAAGTACAACAAACAGCTTGGCAACTGTGTTCTTGTTACATACAAAGCCATTAGCAAAAATATGTAACAAAATTTATGTAAAACAAACAAGTTTGTCCTTATATACAGGAGTTTGCTTTATTCCACCCCCTCACCGCCTGCTGTAAAATGAGAGGGTCTGGGGGGGAGTAGCTACCAGAACTCTTATTCTGGTTGGGGGAGAGAAATCTTAAAAGGTAAGGTAACTATTTTAACCACCTTTTAACCGAGTTGTAAAAACGCATCTGGGCTTCTCAACAAAGGAGGAAAAATAGGAACGATGATAAATGGCTTTAAAATAAAGAATTCATCCCTCCGTCCTTTGCAAAGCTTCTTAGCTAACTCAGGTTAGAGAGTGAAAATGACTACATTGGTGACTGTGATTAGAGGTGAAACATACGTACACTGTCACCCAAGCCACTGAGAAGGTTCGCATGTAGGGCATGCACATATTTCATACCGACAGAGTTTACACCACAGGAGAGAAAGATCATATAGGTGCGTGGGGAGTGCCCCCCAAATCTATACATAAATGCAGGGAGAACTCATGGAGTCAAAGGGAGACCAACACAAGTTTAAAAATACCTGTCCAAATCATTTCAAAGCCAAGGACCCTGTTTACTGAAAACTCTTGACAGTCCTACAGAATACCTTGTAAACATGGAAAATGCGGCATTATGTAACTCACAGTCTCAAAAGAAAATAAATTTCTGGTTTATCATCGCTGCTTGGCTCTGTCTGCAAAACAGAATGATCCGAACAAAGCTGGTCGGTGTGGCCTGCGTGCAGGGCTGTGCATGCGCCTTCGGGGATGCCCCGGCCCTCCACGCCGCTGCCCTTGGCGTTGCTCAGGTAGCCGGCTATGTAGGAGCCCGTGGAGTGCCGGTTCCCTGCGGGCGCGGGCGCCGTGGGCTTGTTTCGAAGAACCACTCCAGCCACGTGGGCGGGGTTCACACCCTTTTGCTTGTTGGCTTCCTGCTTCTCCTTGGCCCGGCTGGCAATATTGCGCACTCTGCTCTGACTCCTGGATGACAGCTTTCTGACCAGCGCCCTGGGGAGCTGATTGGCATCCTGCTTTGCATACAGCACCTGGCAGCTGTCTTCCTGCTCCAAGGACACGAGTTTCCGCAGCTGCTCGGTCAGGGCATCCATAGGCTCTAACGACTGTGTCTTCACAGCCACACCCTTCCTGTCTCGGATGCCCGTTGTCACAAAACTCTTACTGATACACTGGTACTTGCTTTCGAAATTGCAGGCGATGTCCTCCGACGTTAAGTCCCCCAGGCTTTTGGATTTGCAAGGACTGGGCAGCTTCAGAACAGGCAGAGGAGGCTGCTGGGGCTGCTTGGGCGCAGGGGCATGCAAGTCTTGGGCACCAGACGGGGGCGCGCAGGTCTGGTTCATTTTTGCATCTGAATTGGAGAAGTGTTTGTGCATAATACCAGCACCCTGATAGGCTCGACAAGAATGACTTTGATTTTTGACATCTTGACTAGTGTTGAATATTTCTGAGACAGGAGGGTGGAGAGTCGCTTTGCAGTAGCCGTTTCTCAAGCCTCTTTGGAAATGGTCCACCACATCCCGGCTGTACTTCGGTTTGAAAGGAGAAGCAAGGGGACTTGTGCCTTCTCGCCTATAATCATAGGTGGTTATAGACAGATTTGCTGAGTCTCCATCAATTTCCACAAGACTGCTCTCCCCAGAAATTAGACAGAGTGTGGGGTCAGCTATTCCGTCTCCCAGGGTCAGGTCGGGGGAAGGGGCAAGGCTGTTCTTCAGGATTTCCCAGTCTTTCCCATTGGTGGGACTTTTTGGTAACCAGCAGTGAGAAGTGTTAGAGGAACATGGCAGGTTGCTCTCCGTGGCCCCTGTCTTGGCCTTAGCAGAAGGGCCATCATCTAGTTTGGCTTTAGAGATGTTAGGAGTGCAGGTAGTTTCACAAACCACTGTGTGTGTTGAGCGTTCAGAGGCCTCAGGACTTAAGAATGCAATCCGCTCAGGAGTTGAGCAGAATAAGGATGCCTTGGGTTTTCCCTTGGGAAAGTCATGCTGGAAGGGCATTTTTAGGTCCATGTTGGGCAAGGGAGGATGGTCTGACCTCATACGGGTGCCATGAAGAGGAGAAACAACTGTGAGGTTAGCCTGATCCTTGGTCTCCTCAAACTGGCCAATCAGTGCTGAGATGGAGCTGCCCGGCTCATTCTCATTCGTTAAAGTGACATTGTCGATAAGATGGGAAATGTCACTCTCCTGCAGAATCTCAGTAGAATGTAAGTCAGGTGTGTCAGGACAGAGCGTAGAGACATCTGACAAAGAAAAGGATGTTGTAGCTTGACCCTTACCGCAATTACCATCCACGTTTTTAATCTCCAGATCGCTCTGAGAAAGGATGCTTCCTGACAAGGTGCTTTTCCCTTCCACAGAGCCCCCGGCATTCCCATTCTCCTTAGTTTTCACACCATACAGATCTTGCGTTAGGTTAACTGCAGGATTAAGAACCAAATGCTTCCTTGGGGAGAGGGATTTGTTGCGGCAGCGGTGTTCCTGGCCATCACCTGACACTGTTGGTTTGGTTCTCCCACCCTTGGGACCTGGCACTCCCTCCTGTTCTGTGATTGACATCTTGGTAGTAGAAACAGCAGAGTCCCCTTGGCTGATGTCTTTGTGGAGGAGAGCGCTGGAGGAAGAGGATAACTTTTTGCTGAAATGTGGAAAGTGTTGATCTTTTATGCTTGCCTTCCCATTTCTGCTGCCATCCTCAGCTTCTGCTGAAGGAAACAGACAACATTTTAGGTGACATGTAGCACTTTATGTAGAAGCTGCACACACTCATGTTTGTCTTCAGACAGACAAATGGGGAATGTAAATCTGTCACATCATGAAAGGATATAATTATGGATTGCATAGATTTTCAACAAAGTATCTGTGTGATGAAGAAATGGTAAAATATATGTATAGGAATTTCACTGAAGTTTCCCTTTGAATATCTATTACATCAGTGGAGGATGTAATATTCATTATCCAAAAAAAAATGTCAATGAGTTACCATACTTTTACAGTGAGGATTACCTTAAGTTGTTTCCTATTCAGATTTGTACTACACAGAAGCATGGCAATAAAAACAGAACAAGACAGCTCTGTTAAACAAAGTATTGTGGTACCTGTAAGCAAGATACTATAAGTTTTCAGAGTTAAGCATGTTTTAAAAGTACAAATCATATTATTTTTAAAAATCATTCTGGCAAAAGATATAATTAATTTCTAAAACAAAATGGAAGGTGCAATAAATATATTAAAATGTCAATATATTGTCTTTAAAATGTAAAATTGAAGAATTGGTCACTAATTCTATCCCCTTGTGAATGCCTAATTTTCTGTTATCATATTTTTGTTTCTAGTACACACATTTTATATTGCAATCTCCCCGAAAAGAGGCAGCAAAATATCAAGCACAGTAAGGAAAACTGTAAAAACACACAAATCACAGCAATTTGGGGTACCCCATTATGCTTATTATGGTGCTAAGACAATATTGGGTGTTTAAGAATTCTTGAACATATTCTTTTAATAGTATTTCAATGCTTTCAGTCATAATCTATAAAAAAGAATTTGTTTAATTATTAAATATTTTCCTAACTAAAAATATTCATCATAAATCTTTGATAAACCCTAAAATTATAAGGAAAATAATTAAATTTCCAATGATGTTACCACTCAGAGTCAGGCACTGTAAGTTTTGTAGAGGAATAGAACTATGTATAGAATTTTCTATTCAGCATTTTCTCTACTTAATATTTTTTCTACATTATAACTTGAATCATTCCATGGCTATGTATTGCTCCATATTTGCCACAAATTTTATATATACTTATACATATACATATACATATACATATATGAAAGACTAACTTATATAATTGTTTTTTAAATGGAAAAAAGAAACATCACCTCAATATTACTTTCTAACTCACCTTAATAGTATTAACATCTTAATTTTGGCACTGACAGAATAACTACCAATTTTTGTTAAATATAGTTTTATTTTCCCCCAAATGGAGTTCTAATATAAATTTTGAATCATGTATTTCATCTTTCCTCTGATATTCCTCTTAACAAAAAATTTCAGACTTTTAAACTCCCTTTTCTTATTCAAATAAGCCATTCAAAAATTGGTGTGTCTCCCTAGAATATCTTTAAAATAAAAATCAATATAAGCAAAATGGTGCTTGTGAGAACATCGATTATTGAAATTAGATTGTATGATAAAAGGAGAATTTCCCAAAAGAAATAGGTATCACATTCTACTTGTCTGAAATTATTCTGATTTAATTAAAACATACTAGTTTCAGAGACATCAAACGAACACAGTTTTGGTGCTAAATTATCTAGAATAAGGCAGGAGGAGTCACCGACACAAGCCAAGAAGTCTTCGGTACATTGCAAGGCAAGCCTCACTGTTTATCAAGGTCTTGATATGAGTGAGGTATTATGGTCAAATTAGGGGAAAAGCTGGGTAACACGCTTGAGGAGCCTATGACCAGGAAGGAGCTGCAGGCAGGCTGCCTTCCCAGCAGCATCCAGGGATCAGGGAAATGAGGCCACAGGAAAACAGCGCCTGAGCTACCTCTGAGGAATCCGAGATGTTTAAGTGAAGATAGTAACTTGCTTTAACATCTGGTTTTCCCTCTTTCTCCATAAACATTCCCAATCACAGAAATGTATTATATGTTGGGGAGAGAAAAACAACTATATACAACTTCAGAAAAATCAATACATTCCTATTCCACCTGAGAGCAATCAGTATATATGGCACCCACCGGAAGACCAAGGTCTCTGCTCATAGTCTGCAGGCTTCACCTCTCCCTACCAGACCCAACAGATCCCTGCAGTCACACCTGCTGGTGTCTCATCACTCACTGTCACTCTCAGATGTCAATGTGAGTTGAGGCTTAAGCTCTTCTACCACCCTCTCCCCAAAGTTTAAAATCTGGTCTAAAAAAATCACTTTAGTCCGGCCGGTGTGGCTGAGTGTTGACCTATGAACAAGAAAGTTATCGTTCGACTCCCAGTCGGGCACATGCCCGGGGTTGCAGGCTCAATCCCCAGTAGGGGACGTGCAGGAGGCAGCCGATCAATGATTCTCATCATTGGTGTTTCTATCTCTCTCTCCCTCTCCCTTCCTCTCTGAAATCAATACAAATACATTTTTTTTTAAAAAAATAACTTTAACAATTACTTATTTTTCAGTGTGTTTTACTTTGACTACAAAATGTCAACCACATTATAATAACTAGAGATCAAAATGCTGCTTACAGGGGTCTCTTTTTAGAGAAACTTAAAGCATCTTACCCAGAGAGTTTTCTTTCCCGTCGGTGTCTTTTGCTGTTTCGGATACAGGCAGCGACAAAGCCCCCAGAAAGCACTTGTCAACAGGCATCGAGACCGGGCGCACCTGCAGGCTCCTTGTGGTCCTCCTCACAACACCATCCTGATCCCTTGCAGCCTCGGACACGGAGTCCTTTACCTCCACCACTTCCTGGAAGCCCATTTTGCTCTTTTTCCTGCCTTTGGCCGGCGCGCTGGCCGTGCGGCGGAGAATCCGATCTCCAATCGATCGCTTCCGCACGTAATGGGAATTGCTTTCTGAAGAACTGTGCCTGGGATTCTTATTGAACAGTCCCTTCAGACCTTGGAGCTGTCTGTTCTGGAGATACAAAAGGACCAAACTCAAAGTCAGCAAAGGCAGTGGTGTCAACAACTGGCCTTTCTTAAAATGACAGCTCCATGAAAAATGGAATACAAAATGGAAATTTTCAGCCATTGCAATATATTCAGACCAAGAAAACAGCAGCTCACAGCATGTTTGCACAACGTCATGCATGTCTGATCCATCTTTACTTTGTGAGGAAGGCAGCCTTCCAGAAGTTTCCTACCCGGAGGTGACTAGGGGGCAGGAAAAGTTTTCACAGTTAACAGACTGTTAAAAACTTCAGCCGCCTTAAAGCAACGGATGTGTGTTTCAAACTGGTAAGCGGGAAAATGGAGTGACATGAGAGAGCATGAGGCCGTAACTGTTTAAAAAAGACATATGTCAGCAAGAACACAGCACCATGCTGAGCAACTACCTTTGTAGCTCCTAGAAAGTGCAATATAGTGTAACTGGGGTTGAGTATTAAAGGGCTCCACTGCAAGGAAAGAGACAAACAGACAAGACACAATTTGGGCTCAGTTCAAGGTGGCACAAGTGAAAACAAAAGAAAAAAAAAAAGCATATATGCTTCTATAAACCCTGTCTTGAGGTTTCAGTGATTTTAGCCACAGGTTCATTCATGGCTCCACTCACCACCACCACCACCACCGCATGGCGGTTTGTGCATCCCAACCCAAACAGACCTTGAAAGTAATAAACTATATGACTTCTAAATGGACACTTGTTTAGGAGAGAGAAGTCTGTGGAACACTTTCTTTTTCATATTTTAATTTATTTCTGGATCAAGTTTTAAACAGCTTCTGAATTTTATTATTTCTGTCAAGTATGATAAATACTAGAAAAACTACTTCGTTACCCTGGGATTCCTAGAAATTCAAGAGTCATTTTTCGATCGTTTATATTTGTGTGTATTTAGGCCAGAGGAAAAAATATCAACAAGCAGCACAAACAGAAACCCAGGACTAAAACATAGAAAGTCGAGGAATAAAACTACATCACTTTTCGAGATTAGGATTCTTAGACATCCCATCACCTATGACTGATGTGAGAAACATACACGCCTAATCGAGGCTGAATTCATCCATTCCCTAGCAATTGCCTTGTAGTTGTGGTAATATCAATATCAGCCAACATTTTTGAGCATGTATTGTGTGCCAGGCAGATTTCTAAGGATAACATTGATTTATTTACGAGGTAGGTACTATTTTTACTCCACATTTACAGGTGAAAAAGCTGAGGCATAGAGGATGTATATGCATCTGCAGCGAAGCTCCCTGCTACGCATTCTTCCTGGGAAAGAACACAGCATTTCTGGGCCTTACTCAATGCTCCGAGTCCCTCCAAATCCCATCTGGTTCTGCAAGCGCCTTCCCGTGGCCAAGTCTCCAATTACTTGGCATGACTGGAGGACAGCCTGTTGATTTATCAACCTCAAGGGAGCCGCACAATGAAGTGAGCAGTGTCAGGAGAGAACTAGAATACATTTTTGTGGTCTTTTCTCTTAAGTCCTGTGGGTGGCTTTAAATTCATTCTTGAGTTTTAGGTTTTCTATGAAATACAATGGCATCCAATGAAGGCAGCCTGCCTAGAACTGGCTGGAATCATAGCTTGGGTTAGTACAAGTAATTCATCAAACAGCTGAGACACTACATTTCCCATTGCAGCCAGGCGGGACTTTTTAAGAATTAAAATAAAAATCAACATTTAACTCTATCTCCACTGTGTTAACCAATGATCATCTGTGAGAATAGTTTTCAGTCAAGCCCAGAGGGGCCCGCTGAGGGGAAAGGAATGGGTACACACCTCTAAGAGCAGGAGGAGCACATGTGGATGGGGACCTGAGCGCAGGACAGCACAGGGCTCCTGGGCTTCCCTACAATTTATGTTCGGAGGTACAGTCCTTTGATGCAGTCAGTCAATAAGTAACTTTGTTAAGGACAATATGATGGTTGCAAGCGGCTTTAACCCCTATAATCTTTCTCACCTTTCCAAAGATTTCATTGATTGTTATGTGGACAAATATGGATGCTTCTGTCAGCCCTTCCAAATAGACATGCCGGTAGCCTGATAAGAGAAGAAGAGAAAGCAGTTTTCTTTCATTGAACTTGCATTTGGCTTCCCCACTGGTACAGTCAAATTGGGATTTTGACTTTCCATTTCACAGAGCATGTCAACACACATATTATCATACAACGCGTTTAACATGTCATACATTGTGTATATCAACATCATATATTAAATCTTCCAAAGAAAACGGAATGGCCAGTCTAGAGAGGAAAGGCCAGGCCATACCTACCCGGCACTAAGCTGCTGAAGGTCACAGTTCTTTGCCCAACGAAGTCTCGTCCAATAGGATCGTGATCCCACACAAGGAACCGAACCAAAGCTATTTCTGGCATGTGTACTGTAAATGTCAGGGTTTCTTCCCACACAGGGTTAAATCCTCAGAGAAAACAGGAAAAGAAAAATCAGAAAAGTGAAGGGGTTGGATAAAAATGAATTGGCCACAACATCTGCAAAGCAGGCAGTGAAAATTGCTTGCGATGGTTATTAAACTCATGCAGAAGACCAAGCCGCCCCAGGATGCCTTACTGAAATAAAGCCTCGGAATTTACCCCATTGCTAGAAAATAATTGGTAAGAAAATTGCCTGTAAATGATTACATCAATTCTAATAATCTTTGATGCCAAATTGCACTGCAGAGAAAGCTCTTTCATGCCATATTCAGGATGCTTCAATGAGGTCAAAGTAGCTATAGTAGGGATCTCAGAATGTTTTAGCATAAAATGATAAAGGATGATTCCCACCCCCACCCCAACCCCCAGCAGAGAATTATGCCTCTCGCGCATCAAAAATTCTACTGCTGCAATAATCACTAGCAACTGTTTCATAAGGAAGGTTTCTTGCAGATTTCAATGCTTAGATATCACGCTATTTAATTCTTAAGGGAATCTTCTAAGGGTGGTAGGTCACGGTTCGTTTTTGTTTTCTTCTATTTAAGAAAAAAGATGTATATTACCAACTTTCAAAAATTACACAGGTAACACATGCTCCTTTTTTTAAAGTAGGAAAATAAGTATTTATAAATAATTTTATAGTTGAAAAACTGATAATCAGAGAAAATAATGTGCCTAGGGGCACAAAATTAGTACCATAGCCTAATTAGACTATTCATTATTGATTTTCAGTGGCTTCTTGTGAAGCAAGACCTTAATACATTCAGATGACATATTTTATAGCTACCAAAAATAAATAGAAAGGTCTATAATTCAATTTAAATTCTAAAAGCAAAACTCCATTTATTTCTTGGTAAGATTCAGATAAAATAATTATTTAAATTGATAAAAATTTAAGTACTCTAAGTTTTTCCTTTCTAAAAATGAATATAAATTTTATTATAATGTATGCACTAAGGGGCATCAGCATTTAACCATATTAAACACCTTAGTTAATGGCATAATTATGGACTGAAAAGCATTGAAATGCAGTCTCTCCTGAACAAAAGAAGAGATTTTCTTTGTCTTGACTTAGTGATGACCTCTCAATTACTTCTGGGTGAAGAAAATCTATTGAACACTGATAGGAAAATGCAATATAGAAAGTTCTTAAGCATGGTATTCAAGTAAGAAGTTTGTGCTACTCTTTTACCCCCAAATTCCTCTCCTTAAACTAGTGCTTAGAAAAACTCCCCTTTAGGCCTCTCTTTGAATTTCTAATGTCTCCAATGTTTTGAGAATTGAGAAGAACAAGTATGCAATAATGTTTATCAAACATATGAACAAACACAACTTTAGATGATTGCAAAGAAAAAGACACAAAGGTTGGGTAAAGAAAGCGGTCTTTACATTATAGCCAAAAAGACAAGAATGCTGCCCATTCACCACATGTGCATATTTAAGAAGACTTGCCAGAGCATGTTGCCTGAGCCTTAGAGTTTTACATGCTCCAGAAAACAGGAGAAATCATCAGGACATAGATGTGCAAAATAAAAACACAATATAAAAACAGGACGGAGGCATTTTCCTAAGTGGAGTTTTAACTCAGCCCTTTAAAATATAATTTATTCTTTTCATGAGAAAAAAATTTTTGCTTTGAAAGCAAAAATCTTGAGAGCCTGTTCATCAAAACATCTCATTCACTAATCCATGTTTACTTAGTTTTATGTGTTGAATAGCCCTTAACATAAACTCAGATGGCAGTTATGGACTTTAGGAATTTCTGTTCTACGTAGACACATTTTTCTTTTTCAATGCAAATTCTGTTTCTAGAGCACCCTGATTAAAGTGAACACAGATTGTCATCTTACCATTGTCATCCACCACACGGGTTTGATCTTTACAGCAATCTACCGGCAATCCAATAATTTCAACTTCAACAAAAGGATCGATGATCTACAAAGAGAGTGTATTATAATAACTCATACATTTCTACACACGTGTTAATTAATATGACAATACTGGCCAAAATGCCTGCATTTCAGCAGTAACCCATTTTATCAGGTGCTTGACAAGAAAAATAACTGTACTAGGTGCAATAGATTCTGCTACATGGGACAGAAATTTAAAAAATGGATTAAATTTTTGTTTGCCAATATCTATTAATGCTGTCCAAACTTTACCCAATGATCTACAACTTCAGTTCAGGGTATACACCCAACAGATGTGTGAGCTTTTGTCTTTGTACAAATGCTCAGAGCAGCTGTATTCATAATAGTGACATTGGAAACAATCTAAATGTCTATTATGAGTGGGATGGATACATTATGAGATATTCATTTAATGAATACTATACAGCAATGAAAAAGAACAAATTTCTGCTATATAGACATAATGTTGAGCAAGCCAGACCCAAAAGACTGAATACTGTAAAAGTAAGTTTACGAAAAGTTTGAGCACAGACGAAATTACTCTCTTACGATAGGGGTTGGTGTTTGATGAGGGAGCAGTACTGACTAGGAAGGACAGAAGCATTCTGGGGTGATGTCTTTGAACTGGGTTACATAATCATTAAGAGAGCTTATCCTCATTTGATTTGTGAATTTTAATGTAGTTAAATCAGTGGTACTATAATATAAATTTTAAAATATTTAAAAAGATTAAAAAATAATCAAAAGAAAAAATATGAGTGCTTATCTTCCTCCCACCCCCTCCACATTACCCCTCCTCTAGGGGAAGGCATCCTGCATTGCTGACCATCTGGAAGCTCATTACCTGGTGCAGGTTCCAGATAATGAGCAATGCAGGACTCAAACCCGAAGGGACCCAAGAGAGCTGAGAGAATGATTGAAGTCCAAGAAAATACATTTTTAGGAGCTTGGAGAGTAAAGAGAGTACAGATTCCTCATCTGTGAGCCGGAGATAACAGTGTCTGCTTCACCCCACCGTCACCCAGGTGAGACACCAGAAGAATGGAACCAGATAGTGGCAGCAAGACCGGGAAGAGATTTGGTAGGTAGGGCACCTAGCAGATGGTAATTTACTAGATGTGGAAAGAAAAAAAAAAAGGTGAAAATTAAAGATGACAATTTCTGATTGGGAGCAAGAAAAATTGTCATTTCATTCTCAGAAATATGAATAATATGAGAGGATAATGGAAGCCAGGGTGGGGAGAAAAACCTCTATCTTCATTTTCATTACTCTCTGACTAAAGGACAACATAGTAGTATCAGTACTGCAATTCTGTCTCTGATAGAAATCACAGATGTTCTCAAGTCATGTTTTGGTTGCTGCAGAAATCTTCATGTATCAGCTACACTCATCACAACTTAAAATTCCAATAGTTATTAGACCACCTCTAATCCTGCTATTTACTTACTGCCTTAATGAACACATATATTTGCATATCACAATTTTTTTGTAATATTTTGATAAGTGAATTTTAATATAATTGGTTTCTATGTAGCCCTATGGTATTTTATGCATTTAAAAACATTATTTTGAGAAGGGCCTCATGGCTCAAGAAAGTCATAATATCCTGATAAAGAACCTTATAAGCCAAGATAAGGAGGTTGGGTTTTGTTTTAATTACAAAGAAAGACAGTCCCTATACACTTAAAAGATTGCACTAACTCCACAGACTATGTATTAATTACAAAGGTAAAGAGATACCTATTTAATGAAGACAAAGAGTTTAGGTAATACTAAACTGCAGAGCTGCATGGTTTCCCATAACATTCACGGTCCAGAAATAACGGTTTAGCAGGTAGGAGTGGCAAAGAGCCTGAAGTGATGGGCCACTCCTGAGAGGAAAGGCATGAACATAGGAGGGCTGACAGGTCAGGAGAAAACTGTGGCCAAGAAGGTCAAGACCAGGTGTAATGGGAACAATGGAATAAGAGCTCTGGGAAGACAGGATGCTATGCTCATAGAAGAGACATTTTAAAATCATGCTACAGAGGTGTAGCAAGTAATGACAAGGTTCAGCATGTGGCCAGGAGCAGGTATCTGATGTGTAGCAGAGATGAGGGGATGAGGAATGTGGATGGAAAATTAAGACATACTCTTATGCAATGTTTCTATTGATAATAAAGTTGTTTTTGTACCCTAATGTTAGCATTGCCCATGCCAGTCTTGAATAATGAATTGAATCATATGAACTCATGCCTCCAAGGGCTGTGTGTGCTTTGCCCAAAAGAGCTGGTTAATATCTGGTGAGCTGAGATCAGTGGCTCGTTTATAAACACACACACACACACACACACACACACACACACACACACTTGACATTTTGGATGAAGCGTGAACCCAATAAGATAGTCACAAAATTAACCACTGGGTCACTCGTGGCTTACCTCTCCTCGGTCTCCAAACATGGAGTCCGGAGGTTTGGGAAGTTGTTGTCCACTGATCACTTTCAGGATGAGCTGCTTTTTGGGGTTGGCAGGAAGTGGATCACCAGAGAAAGGGTTGAAAGTACCTAAGCCAAGTAAGCAGATGTTAAAATATAACGTTAGTAGCATGGAAACACACACACGTACACACACACAGCTAAAGCTTGTAGAAAAAAGAAATGACAAATGCTGAGTTATTAGAGTGTGTCTTAGAGCCAAGAAACTATCAGGTAACTATCAGTGTGGCTTTTGTGTGAAGGCAACAGCAGCTGGCATTTCCAGAGCTGTGACTTTTGGTAAAATCCATGCTCCCATTCAAAGGAATGGGCCAATTTAAAGCAAGTGTCTGCGATGCAATTATCAACCGTGGCATGGGGGCAGGAGCAGCATTTTACTCAAATGCCAATAGTATAGGGGAGGGGAGCAGTTATGTCAGATTTAAATAATTTCCTAACCTAAACTATCTCGGCTATAGAGTAAATATAACAAACAGAAAGAGGATCTGAAATTAAGTAAATAGCAGAGAGAAAAAAACATACAAAGTAAAGAATCCTGAAGATACACCTGTCAACACATTTAACCTGAATTGTTAAAAATCCAATTTGGAGAATTTTAATAAGCAGAACCAAAAAACATGTTTTTTTTCCCCATCTAAAATGACATTATCTTTATTTCTTGTTAGCACTGTTTTGTATTGGAAATTCAATTTGGAGAATTTTAATAAGCAGAACCAAAAAAACATGTTCTTTTTTTTTTATCTAACACTACATTATCTTTCCTCTTTTGTTAGCACTGTTTTATAATTGGAACATACTGACTACAGAGCTTGATAAGCCCAGCCAGTGTGGCTCAGTGGTTGAGTATCGACCTGTAAAGCAGGAGGTCACGGTTCAATTCCTGGTCAGGGCACATGCTCGGGTTGTGGGCTTGATCCCCAGTGTGGGGCATGCAGGAGGCAGCCAATCAATGATTCTTTCTCATCATTGATGTTTCTCTCTCTCCCTCCCTCCCTTTCCTTTCCTTTCTGAAATCAATAAAAATATATTTTAAAAAATAAAGGGTTTGATAAAATTGTTTCAGGTGGTATTTTAATTTTGCCACTAGATTTCCAACTCATACACCCTAAGAAAGCTTCTGAGATGGCTCAAACCTTAGTAATGGTAGAAAGTCAAATTTAGAAGTAATGCCCAATGAATGTCATGCTGGGCACTAGATTTCAGATGGCAATCCATTGCTACCTCTGCCCTTCTTCACATACAAAACCTCAGGAGGGAACATTCTACACATCATAGCGTGACAATAGTTTTAATTTAGACTCCAACCTGAACCTACCTCTTTTTTGAAATCATGTTGCTAAACACTGGGGCATCACACTTTCCACAGAGCTCCTTCAATAGAGGTCACCTGCCTTCAGATACATGACTAGGAAATTAACACATACCTTTGCACATTTGCTGGGGTTTGAGGACATAGCCACAGTTTCCATTTGTCTTGAATTTGGCTCGGTTTAACTGCATGATTCGCCCTTCAGACTGGTAGTTCAGTGCCACTGTGCAAGTTCAAAGTTTGAGAGAATTAGGCAAAATGTCAGCATAGACTCAAGACAGGCAGAGGACCACGCCTTCCCGAGGGGTACACACCTAGCTGGCAGCCTGCGTTCCAGTAGGGCAATGGGTTGAAGTTACTGGAGTCAATGCGGTAGGCAGAGGGGTAAATCCTTGTGAGTTGCTTTTGGTTATAAATCATAAACTGCTCTGATTTCTGCTGAACCACCTGGTGTGCTCTTGTTTCACTGAATGATAACACATTTCCTATGGTTCCTGGCAATTTTTAATAAAGAAAAAAGAAAAGTGAGAACTACAGCAAAACAAACAAGCAAACCGGCAGTCAGACATCCCCCTCGAAATCTGGGACCACTGGCTCCTAACCGATCACCTGCCTGCCTACCTGATCGCCCCTAACTGCCTCTGCCTGCCTGTCTGATCGCCCCTAACTGCCCTCCCTTGCCAGCCTGATCTTGCCCCTAACTGCTCTCCCCTGCCAGCCTAATCTCTCCTAACTGCCTCTACCTGCCTGATTGCCCCTAACTGCCCTCCCCTGCCGGCCTGATCTTGCCCCCAACTGCCCTCTCTGCCTCGGCCCCCACCACCATGGCTATGTCCAGAAGGAAGTCGGATGTCCAGAAGATGGCCAATCGACCTGGTCTAATTAGCATATTACCCTTTTATTAGTATAGATAGATTATATAGGATAGGATTGCTTAAATGGGGGGGGAGGAGGGCTTTTTCAGCAGGAGGAGGTGCTCTTGGCAGACAAAAATACATAATCCCTATATCTGGACTGATAGCCAACCATATGCACTATACTGCCAAACCAGTCATTAAAAAATTGAACCACTCTCTTACACTGTACACCAAACAGCTGTTTCCCTTAAAACCCTTCCTTAGCCCCCAACTTAGGTTCTGCCTTTGCAGTTCACCCAGATTAGGTTCTGATTGGTCAGTTTCTATGCCAGTCAGTGTCAAAAGCTCCGCCTCCTAGGCAGCCATTGGCTCCTCGCACTTCACCTAGATTTGGTTCTGATTGGTCGGTTTCTATGCCAGTCAGCATCTCCGGGTCTATCTCCGGGCCTGATCAGAGAGGTGAGGCTGATCAGCAGTCCCCACGGAGGCCCGGAGAGAAACAGATGTGCAGCTGCTGGTGAAGCCCGAAGAGAAAAAGAGAGGCAATGGCTTATCAACAGCTGCCACGGAGGCTGTGGATCAGACCCTGCCTCTCTCTTTGGGACTCTCTCTGGGCCTGATCCACAGCCCCTTTGGCAGTCAGTGCTGGGTCACCATGGCAACCCAGCACTGACTGCAGGACTGACTTCCGGTCGGTTGAGCCTTTGGTCATTACGGACCCTGGGTTTTTATATATTAAGATGCCTGTTTGGACATCAGGATGGGTCAATCCAGGGCCAAGGACACTGCAGATTTGGGGTCATGATGAAGTAAACCTCCAAACATTTAATATCCTACCCTTCCCCTAATCATATCTTTTGCACCTTGTCTACAATATCCCCACTACTATCACCCCTTCCCCAAACATCCATACCTCACCCCCAAAATGACTACCATGTCTCCTGGGCCTGCTGGAAAAGGTCAGTCTAGATAAAGAGCCCAACTTGCCCAGAGCCTCATTTTCATTCCAATGTGTTCTGTGACAGCTGAGTGTGTCTAAACCCAGACTGAGTGACATGGCCCATGAAACCAAGGAGTAGAGCTATAGTCCAGCTGGGCCACTGACCTGAATTATATCCTGATTGTGCATGTTTATTAGAGCACAGTCTCCCAGGGCCCTGTTGTCCTTGGGGGTTGTACACCCTTAGATAGAAAATGCTGGCCAAGTGACTAACGACTACATTCCAGAGCTGGAGCTTGGAATAGTCATAAATACAGGTGGGAGGCAAAGCAATTAGAAAATTCATTTTTAATCTGATGATGTGCTTCAAATTAACTCTTTCCTTATCATGTATAGTTTATTGACATTAATTTATTAACTTATTCACAGCACAAGTATTCTAAAAATGATGTTATTTGAGGATTTTGATGAATACTTTGAACATGATAGGAGAAAATACAGTCTTTTTGACAAGTTAATGCAGATAATATAGTACTGTAATCAGTGTCACTGTTTGCTGTCTTTCCACATAAATATGCATACCACATTGTCATCAAGATGACCCTGATAGGCATATGTCAATTAATATATTAATGCAGTTGAGTTGTTTTGCATTAGAATAAGCCATTCACTCATTGTCTATTGTTCATTTTAAGGCTGAAAAGAAAACCCACAAAAGACAAAAACAGCTGAAGTTCAAAAGCTAAACAGTACTCAATACTACTTTTCTCTTAAGCTAATAGAATTATGATTTCCTAAGGCATTTGTTAGAAATTATATTCCTCTAAACCAAAACACCTTCAACTCCATTGAACCACTCCAGGTTTATTTTCTAGCTGTGGGCAGTTATTACAAGAATGTGTTTATTGTTCACATGCTGAGAATCCTACCGGTTATCATGCTTTCACATGAAATTAATTTAAAATGTTTATGTCACTACTTGAAGAAGAAATCAATATAAAAGAAAAGAAAATCTACAGATAGGAAAAGATACACTTGTGAGTTAGAGGGGGGGAAAAGAGATCTGAGGAAAAATCCTGGAGGTTTGAGAGGATATAAGTCGCCACAATGTCATTTCCCTTCACTAAGACTCACTGAGAAAATGGGAGATTCTGATTTACATTTAACTTCCACTCAAATTGAAACTATATTGAAAAGCCACATGAACATAGTTTATGTCTATAAACATTCATTAACTGGACAAAATAGAAATGAGAAGGGCTGAGAATAAAGGGGAATCGAGCAACTAGCAGGAAAGCCCAGGATAAGAACAGTTGTGACTAGAATTTCTCAACCCAATTTGTGGCAATTAATAGGTGAAAATCAGTGAAGAGTCAGCACTTCTGAAATTTTTCCTTCTTTCTTTCTTTTTGTTTTTTTTTGTTGTTGTTGTTGAAACCTCAACCTTTGGGTTAAATTGTTTTCATCAAAGTCAAATTTCCCAATGAGAAAATAGGAGGCTTTTCAAGGTGTTCTTTAGGCCAATTAATTTCTTCTTTTTTCCGGTTGTTCACATTGGGAATGGCCATCAAATCAGGGCAGGTCTCTATAGTTCAAGTGTGAGGGAAGCCCTACTCTGACACATTTGTCTTTTTTATAATAAAGTCCTCCTCTGCCCTGTAGGAAGTTTCTCTGGCCTCTAGACAATCAGGCAACCCCAGTAATCAACAGAGGCCTCCCTATGAGCTAAAAGCTTGGTCCTGGCCGTCAGTTCCCTGACAACTCAAGTGGGATTGTACCCAGTTCCAGAAATGTGTGCTGATGATCTGATTAACAAAAATTAATTAACTGTTGACAAAGAAAGGACAAGGATATTTATCCAGAAGAAAAAACAACACTCAGTCCTCACCATCGTCCACGATGTCTTGGGCCGCCACAGAGTTGGTGTACACCACCAAATCCGACAGCTCTCGGCAGAGCTTCATGGTTTTCCTCCGGCGACCCAACCTGTGAAATGCACAAGGGACTCATGATACTTTAGACCTGGAAGAAGTGTGGGCCTTTGTCTACTCTACCTTTCTTACCTGCTCCTCATGGAGCCAGGATTAGAACCCAGTGTGCTTCCTAGTTCAACACTCTTTCCACTAAAACCCTACTTATGTGGTGAATTCACAGCTCATTCAGAATCAGTCTCATATCCAGTTATCTTTAGGGGCCCCACTGCACTGAGCACTTTATCTTGTGATCCAATTCTCTAGATACATACAACTAAACCAGCCAAGGTGATGGGGATGGAGAGGCCCAGAGAGTCTAAGCAAGAAACATGGAGACACCTTCTTACCTGTACAGCTGGCCTATCTCCTTGCCAGGATTCTGCTGTGCATCTTCCTCATCATCAGTACTGTAAGATTTAGACTGTGATTTTGTGGTTTTCTGCTGGAAAACAGAGGAAGGGAGAGAGGAAGAGAAACATTGATTGTTTGCCTTCCAAGCAGTTCGTATCAACTACCACAATCCTGTTACTTTAAATTTGCACATCTGATCCCCTTCAGGGGATATGAGGCAGTGATCTTCTTATTCATTTTTACTTCCTTAGCACCTAAAGGGTCTGGCACATAATAAATCACAGTAAACTTAACAACAAACTCACTGCATCAGGTACATCTACAACATTCAGAGAATGGACTGGGCTTAAACACACACACACACACACACACACACACACACATACACACACACGGACAATAACTTGGAGGGAGAATAAATGCCCAGATATTGCACCTTGCCTGACCATTAATAACAAGCATGGCCATGGCCATAATTATAATACTAAGGCAAAACTGAGGATTTCATGCTCTAAAATTGACTTCCAAGCCACATAAAATGTAGGTCTTAGAAAGACCTTATTCGTCATGCATTGACGGTCTCTATAAGGAATGACGGTCAAAGAAGTAACATCTATTTAAATACTATTAAGGAATAACATATCATCTTTATAGGAAGCTCACTATTCATGTTGACTTATAAAAGGCAGATTTGATTTTTTTGAAAGCTAGCAGTATTATTTTTAATGATTAACCACCATGCCTGCTTTTGATCAGTATGCACTCAAATAACCATCTATATCAAACTGCTCTGTTGAGGTTTTGACCCCTTTTAATTTCTAGCAGCAGAAAGAAATTGTTACCCATAGGATTCAGGCTGAAAGGCTTCAGGACAAATCTGGTGTTGTCTGGACACATTCGCTGTTAGACATAACACCTTTTTGAAATGATGAGGTTTCGCTCCCATCACATTGGAGAGAACCCCATTATTTGGCAACACATACCTTCACAATACAAATGATGGGGAGGAAATTGCAGAAAACCTTGCCATCAAAACAGTTTCCACAAACCAACAAAGGCGAGACCTTCACACAGAGTAGCCTGGACACCTGGGGAATGTAGCTTTAAAAAAGTAAAGGGACTTCATACTCACATTGCCATTAGACCATGTCACCTTTCCGATCATCTCACGCTCAACAAATACAAAACCAGCTACACTGTTGGAATACACACACTCGACTCTGTTGCACTCAGAGCGAGCCACCAATTTGGTCTGGAACCTTCTCAGGTTCACAAACCTCGGTGCGCATGGTGTGGGAGCCCTAGCCTCTGAGGATCTCCTGTGCAAGCTGGCCAACCTCTCTAGCTTCCTATTGTGTTTCTTAAAAGGGCAGGGCAATAACATCTTTTTTAAAGAATTATTATTGTGGTGGTGATTAAATAAGATGGCATAGGAAGTCATCCTCTAAGCTACAGAATATTAACTTTCAATTTTAAGTACTATTAATACTTATTAAAATAATCTGTAAATAGTCTTGTAGGCATTCATTTTTATGGCATGAGACATAATAAATTCTATTTCTATGGTAGCACAAGTACAGCCTAAAAGGTTTACTTTGGAAAAGAAGTTTAATTTAAATCAGTAGCTGTAATCAAGAAATAAAATATTCTCTAATTCTACATATAATTAGTACCTTGAGGTGTTAAAATAAGTGTCTTTTTGAAGTTCCTTTTTAACATAAAAGGCAAAGAGAATTAAGAAATGAATCACCAATGGCAGATAATATTTGGAAAAATGATGATATATTTTCTTTACATACAGTTCGAACACTTTTTATCATGCTTAATGTACCGTGTAATCAATTTTTCATTTTACTTTTTTACTTAATGTTTTGCATGATGAGCTCTTTAGAGTGATCATCTTTTAGTGGCTGCATAATTGTCCATTGTGTGAATGAATCATGATTCACTTAAGAAGTCCTTATGGGTGAACATTTTGGTTGTTTTCAGTTTTTTGTTATAATGACTATTTTGGGGACCTTTTAAGAAATTATCCTACTGATGGGGCAGGAAATTCCAGATACAATATTCCTTAAAACACAAGAAATGTCCTTACAGAAACCTCACGCACAAAGTTCACCATCCAATAATTGATTAGTTATATAACCTTTTCACTGAGGAAAGTACAAGAATTATAAGCACCCAGCATGATGACATGCACCAAATGAAACCACCAAATGAGGAAATGGAATCTTATCTACCCTCCAAAGCCTTTTGATTCTTCCACTCAGCATTACCTTCTCCCCATAGGTAACTACTAATCTGACTTTTACCCAAATGATTTGGTTTTGCCTGTGTTTAAACTTCATATAAATTGAATCAAATTGCATGTATTCTCTTGGGTCTGGTTTCTTTTGCTCAGTATCATGTTTATAATTATTGTTTATAGTTGCAATTTTGTCATTTTTGCTGATAAATATTACCTTATGTGAAGATACCATAATTTTTATTCATTCTATTATTGATGGACACTTAAACTATTTCCTATTTATACTATTACAAATGCATATTCTCATTAGCATTGTATGAGAGTTTAACTTCCTCACCATCACTGGGTGTTGTCAGTCTCTTTATGTTTGCTATTGTGGTGGGTGTGTATGGAATCTCAATGGCATTTTAATTTGCATTTCCCAGGTAAGGGTGGGCACCTTTTCTAGATTAGCCATTTCAAGTCTTTTGTGAAGTGTCATATAAATCTTTTGCCCAGATTTTTTTATTATTATTATTTAGGGTACCTGTCTTTTTTATTGATTTGTAGGAATTCTTTATATTGTCAGGATACAAGACCTCTATTGCATGTATGTATTGCCAATATTCTTTGCCAGTATTACTTGCTTTTTGATACTTTTGATGAACAGCAATTCCTAAATTTCCAAGTCGTTTAATTATCAATATTTTCCTTTTCTGGAGGCCTATTTAAGCAACCTTCAGTTATTCCAAGGCCATGATGATATTCTCCAGTTACCTTCCAGATTTGATTTAAGTGAATTTCACACATTTTTCAATCTCATTTAGTACCTTATGTTTTCCAAAGTTGGTCATGAGGGATCGTCCATGTGATTTCTTTCCACTCTCCTTCACATCTGGATGCTGAGAAAATAAAGCATAATATAACTATTTTTCTTCTTTACTTTTATTTGTTCCTTCGTTCTGACGAAATGGCAGGCAAACTTCTCTGTCTGCCTCTAAGTGGGAAGCATGAGGTCACTTCCTCCTGCTACGCCCCCTCCAGTACAAGGTGGCAGAGTCTGCCAGGGGAACACTGACACGGAGAGGCCCAGGTACCAGCCAGGAGACAGGAACGGCCAGCAGCTGCCCAAAGCTGGGGTCAAAGGCCTCTCAGTGGCCCATCCAGTACCTGATCACAAGGCTCTCCACAGCATAGGATGTAGTCTTTTGAATGCCATGAGTGGGGATAAAATCACCTTCAGTTAAAATAGATTTAATTTTGAAAAATGGCCAAAAATCATTAAGAGCCAATTCTACCAAAAAACAAAACAAAACACATTGATCAAACACTTATTTGGAATTTTAAAAACATGAAATATAAATAAAATCCAAGCATATGTATGAGGTAATAAGATTATTTTTATTTAACTAAACCAGAGCAAAGCTTAGCTATTCATTGAAATAATTCCCTCTGTGGTCAGCACTGGAAAGATATATGAATTTTCCTCATGTGGGTTAATTTTCTAGGCTAGAGATCTCCTTGCTCAAGCTTCTCTCTTGTTAGGATGCAGGAAGGCCGCTCTGCTAAAAGGGTTTAGATTTTTATTAAGTTATCAACCCTAAAAAGTGTTCACTACTAATGACATGGTTTAAGGAGAGACCAGCACAACAGGCCATGCCCTCCCAGAACTTCCTGCTAAACCAAGAAGAAACAGAGATAACCCCATTCATGGAATGCATGTGGGTAAGTAAAACTATTTAAAATCAAATGGCCAGGGAGGGCATCCATATAGAATAATCAGAGATGCCATTTGGAGTGGGGAGTGGAGAAGACTATTAGTTGGAGAAAGAGGCAGTTCAGAAAATACTAGCGGGGTAGGGGGCTATAGGGTAATTTTAGTTGACGGTTTATATATATGGACTGCCTCTGAAGATCTATTAAAGCTGACCACTATCTGTTCAAAAATCCTGAAATTAAGAAGGTAGCCAGATGCGGTCATAGAAGCAACACTGCTCTCTAAGTTAGGAGACCCAGTCCTGCCACCAAGTGGCTACATGTCCATGGCAAGCCTCTTCTCCTGACCTGTTTTCTTATCTATGAAATGGAGGAGGAATGACCCAATTAACTTCTGAGTTCCTTTCTACTTCTAATAGCCCATCTATAGGGAGATCATGTCACTCATTGTCCCAAGCAGGACCCATTTAAGTGTGAAATGGGGTATTTTTAATAATTACATTAGGACAATAGATATAAAACAGGGTTGTCCCAGGCAAGTTAAGGTAAATGGGCATTCTATTTAGTAGGCACCTACTATGCCCCAAGGATTATGCTAAGTGCATTATATATATTCTCATTTAATATATACAACCATTTTTTGAGATAAGTATGATTAAAATCTCAATTTTACAGATTAAAAAAATCTGAAATATAGTGAAGTTAAAGAATATATCCAAAGTTACAAAGCTACCGCTAGTGATCAAATAGGGATTCTTCTTGCCTGGCTCACCCCCCTCCCACACCCTCTTTATATAGAAGTGTAATATAAAATAGATGTCTCCCAAACCATCCATTCAACAACTATTTATGAAGGTCTTGCTAAGTCCCAAGCACTAGAGAAGCCAGCACAATAATGGTTATCAAGAATGACATGGTTCTGGTCTTCATGGAATCTATAGTCTAGTTAGGTAGACAGATACTGAACAGTAGTTGCAAATGTGGTTTTAAAACTTTAGAAAAGAGAAGATAAAATAGGCTACTATGGGCAATATAAAGGGGATAGCTAACCCAATTCAGCACTCAAGTCAGGACTCACTTAAGACAACACATTGAAGCTGGAATTTAAAAGATTAAGCAGGACTTAGAGCAGATGTGGGAATGGAGTGTTCCAGGCAGAAGAAACGTAATGTGAGGAAGACAATGGAATAAACAGTTATGGCTGGTATGACAATTGTGAGAGGTGGTATGACAAGGAAAATGAGGAGATCTGAGACTGGAAAGGTAGGCAAGGATGCAATGATGCAGGTTCTTGGAAAGCCTAGTCAAAGAATTTGTTAGTTATCCCCAGCATAAAGGGAACCCACCAAAGAATTTTGAACAGTAGAGTAACATGATCAGATTTGCATTTTTTAAAGAACCATGCTAATTTCAGAGTGGAGATTCTATTGAAGAAGGGCAAGAGAAGTCTAGTTGAGAGTTGACATTGACCTAGATTGGGACACAGCCATGAAGAAGAAGGGAAGTAGACAGATGGGAGATGCGTCCAGGAAGTGCAATCAACAGGGCATGGAGGCTGCCCAAACCCAGACAGGTGGGAGGCTGCAGTATGTGGTGGGCTCAAGCTTCTCGGCTCACCTGCGCAAGCATGAGGAAGGTGAGTCCAGGGGTACTGGGCTTTCTCCTGTCATTTTCAGCCCTACCCATCCAACTTTTAACTATTTCTCACATTATTTTGCAACAGGAGATTTTTATTTCTCAAGCAATAGGAAGATAGAAATGGATGAAACTGGAGAAGCATTTCCCAAATGACAAATGTTCAGAAACAACACATATGATATGCTTTCTTTTTCCTGTCAAAGGACAAGTACCAGAGGGCATCTTATACCTGCTTCAGGTGTGCATGTAAGCCTTCATGCGTGGCCTTCAGTAGAGCCCTCACTGTGAAACTATCAGGATCTTCTTTGTCTCGAATCTGAGATTCTTTTAACAGTGACTCCAGTTTTTTCCTTATGAAAGACTCCACCTGGTGCTCAGTGGTCCCGTTATTCTGCAAAGAATTAAGCGATGGAAATGATTGTCCTTAAGAAACACAGAATCCATTAGAATACACCCTTCATTCAAGCCAACATTGCTTTTATAATTTGATTCTCTCTCAATTAACTGTAATAAGTTAACCTCATTGTACCATTTTGGTCCTCCCTCTCCCCCCACCAATCCCATTAAAAAATTATTATCATGATTGCATTCAACCCTCAAGAACCTTATAAAGTCTTATTGTCATTTCTATTTCAGAGATGCAAAATCTGATGCTTTGAGAAATTAAATAAGCTGCTCAAGTTTCCAGAGCTGGCAAGCAATTGACATAGGATTCAAACTCAGGTCTCTACACCCTTCCCACTGTGCTACTATATGCTCTCAAATGCGGGAAGGCCAGCAAGAATTTTTGGAGACTAAGTTTTCCATATCCACATAGATAAATTTGAGAGAAAAAAACATGCTATTTAAAACACACCACTTTCTTCACTGAAGGGAAAAGAATGTTATGGAAATCTCTGCATGGTAATTAAGATTTCAACAGTGATGAAAAGAAGGGCTTTCCTGCCATCCATAGTTCTAGCAAAGGTTCTACATTAGTAAAGCATGTTCTATAAACACACGAATGGGTTGGTTTTTCTAAAGCAGAAATTTATAAAGGAGGGTAGTGACAGATAAAGCTGGAAACATACTTTGGGACCAGATAGTAGAGGCATTAGAAAGCAGGAGGAGTGGAGGGGCTGAGAGTCTCTGGGTAGACAGTGCCAGATTAGCATTTTAGATATATTATGAACAGGTAGTGTGTCAGAGAGAGGAAAGGTGCCTGCAGATGAAAAGCCAGACCATGGTCCCACCACAAGCACTAAGAGCCTAGGCCAATGCACTGGTGGGCGACGGGATAAAGAGAAGAGAGCGTTTGAGAGCAAAATTCATTTTGCACAAAACAAATACATATCAAGCTGCTATATGCCAGGTGAGAAACATTAACAAGGCACAACCCCACCGAATCCTTGCTGTCACGGAGACAGACAGCCTCATCAATGGGTAATTATAGAAGCAGGTGCAAGTAGAGTGACAGATGTAAGGGATATCACAGGCACACAGAGGTGGGGGGAATGTTGGAGAGACTTGGGAATGTAGGAGAGATTTCCCAGAGCAGAGGACACCAGAGCCAAGCTGTAAAAAAAATGAGTGTATTAGTTTTTCTGTGACTGCTGTAACAAACTACCACAAACCTGGTTGTTCAAAACAAAAGAACTTTATTCTCATTCAGTTCCAAAGGCCAGAATATAAAATCAAGATGTTGGCAGAGTTGCACTCCCTCCCAAAGACACTAGCTTTCTTGGGATATATTCCTAGAAGTGGAATATATCCCAAGAAACCAGAAACACCAATCAGAAAGGATATATACATTCCTATGTTCATAGCAGCACAATTTACCATTGCAAAGATCTGGAAACAGCCTAAGTGCCCATCAGCAGATGAATGGGTTAGAAAACTGTGGTACATCTACACAATGGAATACTTCGCTGCTGTAAAAAAGAAGGAATTCTTACCATTTGCAACAGCATGGATGGAACTGGAGAGCATTATGCTAAGTGAAATAAGCCAGTCAATGAAAGAAAAATACCACATGATCTCACTCATTTGTGGATAATAAAGACCATTATAAACAGATGAACAAAAATAGATACAGAGGCAGAGCTGCCTTGAACAGACTGTCAAACTACAGCGGGAAGGCTGGGGAGAGTTGGGGGGCAGAGGGGGAGTAATAGATCAACCGAAGGACTTGTATGCATGCATATAAGCATAACCAATGGACACAAGACACTGGGGGGGTAGGGGAGGCCAGGAGATTGTCAAGGGGGGGGGGGGGAAGGAGACATATATAATACTCTTTGTAATACTTTAAGCAATAAAACAAAATTTAAAAAAAAAGACACTAGCTTTCTTGCTTCCTTCAGTTTACAGCGGCACCAAGCACTTACTGACTTGTGGCAGAATAACTCCTGCCTCTGTCCCGGTCATCACATAGCCTCCTCCTGGGTGTTCCCCCTCCTGTTTGTGTCCTCTCCTTTTCTTATGAGGACACTTGACATTAGATTTTTAAGTCCCACCCAGTCAATCCAAGATCCTTAATTACACCTGCAAATACCCTTTTCCCAAATAAGGTCACATTCACGGGTACCAGGGGTTTGGACTTGGACAAATCCTTCGGCGGCAACAAATCAATCTACTACAATGACCAAGAGCTGATCATCTGGCAGAGTAGGGTGAGAGCATTCAACATGAGCAAAAGCATGAGGAAAACAATAGCAAGGAGAACTAGTAACCATCTGAACATGGAGAAAAGAGCACAAGGATTTATAGAAAAAAAACAACTATATTGTGCTAAGACTCACAAAGCACGCTCACATAACAATATTTCATTTGAGCTGCCAGACACCCTTTAAGTTAGCACTAGGGTTAGACAAACTTTACTCATAATAATACAGAGGCAGAAAGATTCAAAAGCTTGTCCAAACACACATGCCTATGAAGTGGCTGAACTGGGACTTGAACCTAAGACTCCCAACATGAAATTGTGCCCATTTCACCACACAGTGCTGCAGCCATCCCTTTTATACTGTTCCAAATAAAGACAAATTCTTGAGTCAAGTTCGTCATGAGCAGGCTCATATTTTAAACAAGCATTATTCCTTTTTGACACCTGGAAAATATATGGCCAGTACCCCTCTGTGGAAAATACTAGGTTTCACTTAAGGTCGGAAGGGAATCCAAGAAAAGAACTCCAGGAAGCAAATCCCCCAATGCATTTGATCAAATGCCCCAGAGCCTGGCAGAGGACCTGCTTGGTAGGAAGACACAAAGAGAAAGCCTGCAAGAGCACCTGGTGTGCCCAGGTCACACAGAATGCCCCAAGTTCCCCTCCCTTTCCTTCTCTGGATCAGAGCACACTGAGTCGCAGACAGTGGGGAGATGAACTGTGGCCATTATGCACAGACACTCTCAATGTCAGCACAGCAAGGCTAAACATACAAAGCCAGGCCAACTGGTGCTGGTGAAATCGTGAATGATTAATGCAAAGGCTGTACTTACTCACTTCACAGCCTCTAAACACAGGGAGTTGTTGCTGAAGGAATGATATTCTGTGATTTTTTTTCCCTGTGATTTACAGCACAAGAAAATCAGCGGCCATGGGGAAACAAATAAAAGTGTGGCTGAGGTTTCATTAATATATTATCACTGGGGCTGGGAGCCCAATAGCACTGCTTAAAGGAAGCTGAGACAGACACACGACCTCACAACCTGCCAGCCATTGTGCAGCGGCACCAGGGACCACAGCTTCTTGCTCTTTTGTTCCCTGAGCTAGTGGGAAAGGGAGGATGCATGGTGGGGAGGGGGAGGGGGAAGCAGCCCTTTAGTGTGGCAAGGAGTCGTTTCCCCAAGGGAAGGAATCACCGTTCCGAATTCCTTTTCTGAGAAGTACATATGATCAGGAATACCTACTAAAAATAAATAAATCAAACATATAAACACATTCTTGTTTTATCTCTCACGAGAAAGAAAAGGATCGCTGAAAAAGTGAAGGGCTACCAAGAATCTTGGCCACTGCTCCAGGCTGGGAAGCAGCAGGAAAAGGGAGAGATTGGGGTAAAGGGGCTGACCCTTAAAGGCGGACCTTCTCAAACAGTGGTGCTCTACACTGAACACTACAATCACCAGAGGAGTGTTCCTAAACCCCAGGCACACACCCAGACCATTCACAGGGGAATCTCTGGGCAGGGACCTTGCACTGGGATTTTTGAAAGCTCCTCTGTCATTCCAATGTGCAGCCAAAGTTGAGCATCTTTGCTTTAAAGCAAACAAACAAAACACTGGACTCTCTCACCATCCCTGAATGTCTTCTGGCTCTCTGGGCTTGAGTCTGGAGGCAGGAAGAACAATATCGTAGCTGTGCTTGGTGAGTGCACTACAGCTTTGCAAACCCATAACCTGAAAGTCCTGGGCTGAAGAGCAGCTGCTACTCAGCCATGTACTCCTGTGCTCCCCTGTTTCCTGCCTGCTCCTTAGCTCCTTTAAAACACCTCCTTCTTCTGTTCAAGGACCAGGTGAGGACTTCCTTGAGCAATAATCATGCTGCTGCCGCCATTCTTGTTACTGATGATGTCTAGCATTTACTGAGCACAAATCATGTGTTGGGCATTCTTCTGAGTTTTTGCAGGGAATGAACTTAGCCCTTATTTTAAAGTTAAATTATTATTTTATTCTCTTAGTACATAAAGAGTCAAATTTTGCAAACAGGCAGAGAATGAGAGTGACTTATATTTCCTACAGGGAGAAATCACTTATTTTTATAATAATAGAGCCCATTGATTTGATTTGCTCTCAGTATGAATCAGACAGAATATAGAAGCCTTATTTTTTCCCTTTGTCTCAAGTTGCTTTCAAATAGCAACAGGTCTTTCAAAAGCACAGATTCTCAGGAGGATCAGGAGATAATTTCAGACTGCAGAACTCTCAAGATTTGATTGCTTGTCACCTAATGTATGTGTGTGATGTCATGGAGTCCTAGGATTGTAGACCTGCTCTTTCTCCAGCTCAGATGTCAATTTTGGACAGGAGAGGATACTACTGCCACAGTTCAAAGCCACGGGGATAGTCACTTTCCAGGAGTGTGAATGCAACTTATAAAACAGGTAATCAGGGAGAGAGAGAGAGAGAGAGAGAGAGAGAGACTGACTCAATAACATTTTGAAATATTATGATGTCCATTTAAAAAAGGGCGGGGGAAAAAAGGAGACATATGTAATACTCTTTGTAATAATTTAAGCAATAAAAAAATTATAAAAATTAAAAATTAAAAAAACAGATAAAAAAAAAAGAAGAAACTCAGGTTTAGAAAGGTGGGTGAGCTCCTCAAGGTCATACAGTTAGCAAGTGGTAGAGCCAGCTTGGAACTCAGGTAGCCTGGCTCCAGAGTCTGTGTGTTTAACAATTGCAACAATCTCTAATCTTCTCTGAGTGTTCCAGCCTGCTCTTACCTCCCTTTCCGATGAACCCACTTCCACTAAGTCAAAACCAAATGACCTAACAGTTTAAGTTTATAATTCATTTTTTTGCTCATAACGTGATTGTGCTTCTATAGTTAGATGGACTCAACTTTGAGGGGTCATACACAATTAATGTCACCCTGAAGGTCAAGGATGACCCATGTATTTCTCCTTATCTGAATCAATCACATTGAAATGAATGATTTTGTAGTTCCAGGAATCTTCTAGAAAAGCTTCATGTGATCCTACTTATGCAATATGAAATGAGGGGGGGGTCTCAGGAGGAGGCAGTTCCCAAATCACTAGATAAGAAGGGTGAATACAGAATGAAAGAGGGCGAAAGGGGAAAAATCCCATTCAAAATGAAGCCTTTAACTCAAAATTCTAAAACCAATGAGGAAAAGTAATGCCAAGACAGAGTGGTAAAAACATCAACACAAGGGACAGGATTTCACTCTTTCACTTTAAAATTAATGTGTTTAGATGCTCAAAGATATGAAGAAATAGCTCCATAAAAACACACACAAGAAACTAAGAAGTCAAATAATTAAATAAGAGCAAGTGTCTATAAAAAAGAACCAATAAATTTTGTAAATAAAGAGTATAGTACTGAAATGAAAAGAGCAATAGCTAAATAAACTCTAGACCCAAGTCAAAGAGATAATTAATGAATTGAAAAATAATATTGCAAATGGTACCCAGAAGTCAGCACAAAGGTAAATATATATATATTATGAATAAATATGAGATTTGGAGAATAGACTGAGAGATCCCAACATAAATCTAACAGGACTTCCAGAGAAACAGGACTGAAAAAGTGGCATAGAAACAATATTCAAAGAAAAAAAAATGGTTGATTTCCAGAATGAAAGAAAATATGAGCTAATAGGAAATGAATCCTGAGTGCTAAGAAAATAGCTAAATAAATCCACTCCTAGTCATTTAACAGTGAAAATACAGAACGATGAGATGGAAAGGGAAGACAGATTACCAACAAGAAAAGAAAAATTAGACTAATAAGAGACTTCTCCTCAGCAATTGTAGTTCCCAAAAGACAATACCTTTGAAACACAAGGAACATATATATATATATATATATATATATACAGTCATGCACTGCTTACCAATGGGGATACATTTTGAGAAATGTGTTGTTAGGAGATTTTGTCATTGTGCGAACATCATAGAGTACACTCACACAAACCTAGATGATATAGCTTACTACACACATAGGCTCCATGGTATTGCCACTGCTCCTGGGCCACAAGCCTGTACAGCATGTTACTCTGTATAAAACAACAATAGATTAAATCAAGCACAAGAGAAAATGATAAGATTAAGAGGCACATTGAACACGAGATGTATGAGGCTACTGCCGGTGTAACACAGCATACTGTAAACTTTTTTTCATAATTAGAAAAATATACTCTAAAATAATGATAAAATGTATGGTACATACATAAACCAATAACATAGTCCTTTATTATCATCATTGAAGATTATGTGTTGTACATAGTTGTATGTGCTATACTTGTACTAGTATACAACTGGCATTGGTTTGTTTACACCAGCATCATTACAAACATGTGAGTTATGTGTTGTGCTATGATGTTACCATGGCTATGACATCACTAGACGATAAGAATATTTCAGCTCCATTATAATCTTAAGGAACCATTGTCATTATAATCTTAAGGAACCATTGTCATACATGCAGTCCGTGGTTGACCAAAATGTCATTATGCAGTGCATGACTGTAATATATACATGATGTTAGACCTTAAATGTTCACTACCTTTACTCTTCGGCAGGATTGCAGAAGTGTAGCAGGTTCTAGAAACCACTGGAATCTTCCAGGGATCTTCCAGGCCACCTTGTCCATTCCCCACTCCTTGCTGCCAGGATACAACAGCATGTCCAGCATGTGGGCATTTAGTCTCTGTGTGAACACTTTCAGTAGCAAGACCTCACCACCTCATGAGGTAACTCATCCCTTCTATGAGTGCTGACAACTCTTAGCCCAACAAGACCCATAGGCCTTATAATAGCTCATTTATAAAAAAAAAATCACTTAGGAAGATGAATTTGTGGCGAAAGGAGTAGGAGGAGAGGAAAACAGTGGCTATGCTTAGTGTGAGATAGACACCCAGATTGAATAAAGTTTTTAGGGCATTAGTGTAATAAAAAGTTGTTACATGTTACTATACTAGGACTCATTTAAAACTTGTTGAAGGCTTGGTGTTTACGAGATGAGCTTCATAGAGGATTTTAGAAGAGGAGAAAAAAATCAGTGAAGTTGAAATATGATGGTGGAAAGTCTATAAGGCACCTTGACATTAGAAGACCCCATGAAGATGAATAATGGTGAGTTGGCTCACTGAATCATATCTGGTAACACTGTGGTTGAAAGGAAACTGTTCCCTATGCCTTTGAGTTGTGTGATTCTTGGATCATTAAACACACTGCTATACCTTGTGGCTTAGACATCATGAGCCCGAGTTTCTCTATGGCTGAAGCCACAAAACAGTAGGAGGTAGAAACGTAAAGGATTCAATTAATTCAACAGAAAGGAATTATTACATGAGAAATAGACTTTCTGTGTGATTTGAATCCCTTGGTTAGAAATAGCAGTAGACTAACAGGAATAGGAAGCCTGTGTGAGGGCTCTGCTTAACACGAAGGTAATGCTGGGCGAGCCACACATCCTACTTCTGATCTTTGTATTCACTGTTCCCTCTGCCTGGAACATTCTTCCCCAGATACCAGCATGGCTAACTCCTCACTTCCTTCAGGTCTTTGTTCACACGTGACCTTCTCTCTGAGACCTTTCCTGATCAATTTAAAACTTCAATAGACCCTTCACATACACACACTTTCTCCACTTTTTCTCTCGTTTTGTCCCTTTAGCACTTATCACTGCCTAGTACAGTGATAAGTATAGACGTTACTTACTTGTTTTAATTCTTGTCTATCCTCCCCTTCTCTCAATAATGTATAAACTCCATAAAGGCCAAGATTGTTGTCTGTTTTGTTTACTGATAGATGCCCCAACTCCTATAGCATGATGGTGGTATCTCCAATAAGAGATGCTGAATAAAAATTGGTTGAATGTGCAAATGTATCTTTAAGCCTCAGAAGTTAGTATTGCAATGTTCTTGAAAGCTAAGGTAAAATGTTTATTGCAATAATTGAGATATAACATAAATCTAACCACATCCTGTTGCATTACAACTGAGGTTAAGAACTCTCTCTAAGGTTTCACATAGTTATGCACAGTCCATCCTCTTTTGCAGAAATATGATCAGGCATTTGGGGTAAGATCAGGAAATTTACATTTGACATTCAGATAATGCATTGAACCCTCTGCTGACAATAGGAGTATAAATTGACTGATTACAGGATAATACTTCGGTTTTCAAAAGACAACAGCCCCATGACTTAGAAGAGTTCAAAATTAGAGAAAAAGGATTTGGAAAAGTGGAGTAAAAACTACAAATTTCCACTAGATTGTTGATTTCTTTTTTTCTTTTTAAATGTATTTTTATTGATTTCAGAGATGAAGGGAGAGGAAGAAAGAGATAGAAACATCAAGGATGAAAGAGAATCACTGATCCACTGCCTCCCGCATACCCTCCACTGGGGATTGAGCCTGAAACATGGGCACATGCCCTGACCAGAAATCAAACCATGACCTCCTGGTTCATAGGTTGATGCTCAACCACTGAGCCATACCAGCTGGGCTAGAATGTTGATTTCTTTATATATTTTCTCTCTGAAAGTGTAACAAAGACACACTTGTAAAATTTTACAATTGAAGTGTTTTCTGCCTTCACTTAGGCCCAAATCAAAGAATCTAAATTAAAAATCATAACTATCTCTATGGAATCATGTTTGAAACTATCTTCCCATATGGATTCTTAGAAACCAACTAAGAAGCTTTGAAGATAAGAGGAACTCAGTTGGATATTTTTACAGGTGAAGTTACTGATCTTTCCCTCTTAAGAAAAAACTATAGCTACTTAATTTTATAATTACAGATATTTAATTTAGAAAGTTAAAAGGCTCACTGGCATTAAAGAAAAAAATATATAAGTGGGTGGATGTAGAAACCGAACAACTTGGGTTTTACTCAGAGCAAAAAATGACTATATTGTAATAATAGCTAAATTTTTATCATCATTTTCACTAAAAACAGCATTCCCTAAACTTGTAACTTAGTCAAACCTCTTTGTTCCCTGTTTCAAATGAGGCTAGCAACCAACAGATCTTGGAAACAAGATGCAAAGATAATGAAAATCAGAGACAAAAGTCTGGTTTGTAAAACAAAGCTAAGACATTTGAGCCACATTACTCGTAATCACAAGTAATTAATCACAATATTGTAAATATCTGGGAGAGTAAAAAAGAAACTATTTAAAATATTAAGTGTATTTTCACTTATGTAAATAGATTTAGATTAATTTTCTAAAACCAGAGCCCCATTAGTGAGTGGTAATAAATTGAGCCAAGATAAACCATCAAAAGGCGAGAGATTAATACAGATGGTGATTTTTCCTTTTCACTTCAAGCTGAATCTTTTAAAGTGTATCAAAGCCAAGAAAGAAGTGTCTACTGAGACTTCAGCTGTCATTCAGCTCTTGCTTCTTTTCAGAATGATGCCGGCTCCCTTTGGTACCTAAAGGGAGGTAGCACAGCTACTACTGTCTAGAAGGGAACAGACCATTTTAACAATGTAATAGATAAACTCAGGGCAATAATGCAAATTAGAAGAATTTATACAAAACTTCACTGTTTTTTTGAGAGCAGAGTAATACAGTAGTCCTGATATCTAGAGAAGTACTACTTTTCTACAGAGGTGAAATTGTAATCCCTATACCAAACTAAGATGAGCAAATGCTACTCTCAGGGTATTATGCGATCCTGACAATCACATGAGTTGCAGAAGATGGGTGTGGCGGGGGCAAGGTTGAGAAATTCTAGTCCCCAGCTGGGAGGGGGTGTCCCTTTAAGCCTTACAGTTGCCCCTGGCTTGCATTTCCCTGGGATGACCTGGCTGAATGGTGCTTTTTTAGAAAGGCAGCTCCTTGATGTAGGACAGGGGTCTGAAGCACCATGTGGGTAACAAACTATTCTATGCCATTTTATTTATTTAAGATGTGGCAACTTAAAGAGCAAGCCAAGAGCCCCATGTCTGAAGGGGCTGGGACATCCTCTGGCCCATGGTCCATTTTCTTAGGGTGGGGATGGGCATCCTAGAGCCCCAAGCAGCTGGGTCCTGTGAGTCGGCCGTGACAGGCAGCATGCAGGGCTGCTAGCAAGAGCCAGAGAGACAATAGGAAAGTCAGTCTATTTCAACAAAGTCAGTGACATTTGGAACTGCAATTTGAGTTTTGCTCAAGTTGTGATAGCAGGGGATTTGGAGAGAGGGTCACATGGGTTAATCACTAACATTCCATCCAACTCGAAGACGCAAGACTTCTTGACACATTCCCTCAATAAACATTTGAGTGTCTGTGTGCAAGCACATGGAGTAACTTTCAACAAATATCCTTTTTTATCCAATAAATGACCTTATCTTGGTGAGGATTCCAACACAGCTGCAACTTTTACTGCAGCACATAGCAGGTAAAAATCAGGGCCAAGTCTGTCACTTACATAATGGAGCTTGAACTTGCACTCATCTTCAATTTCATCTGCACTGTCTTCATCAGAGACATCCCCTTCCTCTGCATCATCTCCAAGGTGATAAGGCAGCTTCTTACCCTGAAATGACACAAAACACTCAATATAAAAATGAAAATAAATTCACACTAGCCAAAAGATGGAAGCAATTCAAGTGTCCACCAACAGATGAGTCAGTAAACAAAATGTGATATATGCATACAATGGCATATTATTCAGCCAAAAAAAGGAAGAAAATTAGGACATTTGCTATGGCATGAACAAACCTTGAGGACATTAGGCTAAGTAAAATATCCATGACAAAAAGACAAACTATATGATTCCACTTATATGAGGCACCCAGAGAAGACAGATTCATAAAGACAGAAAATAGAATAGTGGTTACCAGGGCTATGGGGAGTTTTTTAATGGGTGTGGAGTTTCAGTTTTGCAGGAGGAAAAGAGTTCTGGGGATTAGATTAGTTACATGGCAGTGTGAATGTACTTAATGCTACTGAAATGTACACTTGAAAAGGTTGAGATGGCAGGTAAATATTAATATTGCATTGCACTACAATTTAAAAAATTTTTAATGTGAAAAATAAAAATGTGTAATCCCTTGGCCAATCATTACTTCAGACTGACTAGTAAGCAGATAGTTTGAGTTAAAAGCAAAACAAGGAAGAAGAGAATTTCAAGAAAAGGTAGATTAATTACTTTCAACTAAATATAAATTATTTACAGATGTTATATTTACAAATAAAAATCAGGCTTATTTTTGAGAATATATGGCTCACTATAACAAGCATAATCCCATTCCACATCCTTAAGAGAAGCATTATTTAGAGATAGATTAGATAGATATAGATTTATAGATATAGATATAGATGGAAAGTGTGTAAGTGTTTTAGTTATTATAATAATAAATAACTTGCCTATCTCCAAAGTGGTACATAGTCATTCAAATGATACCTTTTGGATCAGAAGTCACTCTGATACTAAAGAAACATAGGAAAATCAGTTTCTTTGTTTTTGCTTTAAACAGGAGCGTGATGGTTTATAGATCTATGTAATCTCCTTAAAGTTTGAAGAATGACCCTATTGCAAACAGACCTTGGCTGCCTTGCAATACTTCACTCACAGTCCACATTGCCCACCACTCCTTCCATTGAGTTCCTCAGTTTCCTGGCTCTGACTCCTCCTGATACCTATCAGCCCTGGGACATCCTGTGTCAAATGACCAAAGTCCAGTTATACAGAAGGGATTCAGTCCATATCAATATCTACCTTAAGTTTCGCTGTCTAAAATGGAAAGATTTCAATCAAATGGCCTTATTCCACATTGAACCTTCTGCTGCTGGCTACAGGTGATTCAGGAAACATGGAAGCATTTACAAGCTGATAAAGGTAACAGTTAGCTTTCTAACCCAGCCATCAGTATTCATCACAAGAATTTACTTTAGAAAGATTTTAAGAAAATTGACAGTGTTATCTCTGGCATTATTTGGAGCTTGTATTCAAAATGCTGCCTTACAACACCTTTTTGATGGAGTCAGTCTATAATTTTCATTTAAGACAGAAAAACAGGTTTGACCAATTACAAAGATGAATACTTTACCTCTTTCTCACCCGCTGCCCTCCCTTAAAGTCTTGCTATGACATCACAGTTACTTTGACTTTTTTGCACCTCCTATCTGATATCTGGCTTTTCTGTACACACCCCTTTTAGGCAACAAATAATCCAGTTTGAATATTCATACCCTACTGCTCTTCCTTAGGTATTTAGTCTCAAAACAATGCAACTCTCCGAGATGGTTTTAATCCAAACACAAAATGAACTGGAATTAAGTCAAATCACAAAGCAATCTGCCATCTCAAGGAACTGTCTTTCTGGCTATCCCTTGCATTAATAATATTCATTGCAGGTATTCAGTTTCCCTTCTCGAAAAAATCCGCTTAGGAAATGTCAGTTTATTCACCAACTGCTCCTTCGCATACTCGCAAGTCCTGTGGGCGCTGTCAGTGCTGTGCTCCGCTGGGAAGGGAGCTCTTCTCACTTATCCAGGGCCAAGCAACTGTGAAGACTTCCCCCACCCCCACCCCCACCCCCACCCTCGACAGTTATTGGAGCTTGAAATTGGAGAGAAGAATCTGAAAGAAATGCTTTCAGATATGGACACAGGAACCTTCTCCGCCCTGTACCCCACACAGTTCTCCAGTATGAACTAATACAAGACTAAAGTATTAAGCCTTTGGCTTACAGTATTGATGTTCTCACTTCATAAAAATAAATTCCAGAATCTGTGATCATTCGATAGCTAGCTTTTTCTTAAGGTAGGACTATAAATAATTTGGAGCAAGGTGCATACACAAATCAAGACAACCCTTCATGTACAAACTGTAACTATTATTCTCCTGAGAAACCAGTTTGTAGGGTGGGCGGGAGGGCTGAGTTGGTCATTCATGCCTTTAAATATGTTCCTTTGGGGAGTTACCTTCACTAGGATTTTGCCTTTCAGACTTTGAGGACTTGGAAGCTGCTTGGTCTCTCCTGGGTCTATGGATGACAGGTCCAGTTTGTCCTGGAATATTCCTTTCAGGTACTGAGCAATCTTCCTTTGCTGCTGGACACTGCAGTGATTCTCGATCGACAGTATGACCGGAAACCTGCGAGAATAGCAACACCTTCTAAAGGCAGAGCACGGCAACTCAGGGAGTTTCAGCAATCATTCCATGTTCATTATGTTCTTGCAATCCTAGTAACTTGTGAGAATGTGACTATTAAGATACTTCAACTGAGGAAAATGAGAGACGCATTAAAAAAAAAACAACCTCCTCTGGGTAAATATATTTTGCTAGACATAATGAATAAAAACCAATCCATATGGGATTGCTTAGTTTCCTATTTTGTATCATGGAAAAAATAACCATATATCTCTCTCTATCTATAGATATATGTAGATATACCTATATAGAAATTGATTTAAATGAAGAAAGGATAAAATTTTAAGAGTGATAAGAAGCCTAAAGAAATAAAACTCATATAATGTAATTCTGTCTTATTTATTCAAAAGTCCAGAAACATCTCAGAGACCCCTGAATATCCTAAAATGCAGATATCTACATTTAATATATCATATATGTTATAAATAAAATATACAAATAAAATACATAATCAGCCCCCAGCTTGAATATTATTCTTGAAGATAAAATAATGGAATATATAGGATCCCCTGCCAGGCATTTCAGTCATTTGTAGATAATCATATACTAGTCTTTACTTTCAGATAAAAAGAAAAAGAAAGAAAGCTCAAGCATCCCCTCTCCGCCGGCACTCAGGTTTCTGCGCAGAGAACTTGAGGCCAGAGAGACGTGATCAGCAAAGGCAGCCTGAGAGGTGGCGCCCAGGCCAGCAAGTGGAGCAGAACGGATTGTGTGATATCCTTCCTCTTCTGACTTTGTTTTCTTCCTCAGAGCGAGAAATTATTTCAAATTCAGACTGATTGATTTTTTTCAGTTTTCTATCACTATTTTCCAAAGTAATAGGTAATGTATAGGATGTCACAAAAAAATCTATATACACACTTTGATAAACCCTGGTTTAAAGATGCAACTAAAATTTAAGAAGGAAAAGTGGAATGAACTTTTGAAGTGTGCTAAACAGGCTTGTGAGTTGTTTTAATTTGAAGTGCTCTTCTCCGTAAGGATTCCAGAACTTGAAGCAAGCACTGTCAGGTCACCAGACACTCCCTTGAGATACACGCAGCAGGTCTTCTCAACAGGCTACTTCACATATTGGGAATGGAGTGGTAAAATCCCTTCTTCAACTCGGCTAAGACTAGCGTAATGGTACATCAGAAATCAGTACTCGAGGTTCTTCCATGAAGAACACACTGTAAACTAAACCTGCTACGCAGCAAGTGCCTCTTATTAGAACAGCATTTTAACCTCATGGTTAATTAATGACAAGACCAAATATTAAAAATTTCAAAGGCTACTAAGTTTCATAAGATTAATTTTATGCAATTTGAATTTGCTTCTTTAAATTGAAAAGTCATTTCTTGAGGGTCTGGTATATTGCAGGTACCTGCTAGGCAATAAAGAATGAATAAGACATAGCTTCATATTTTCCATGAGTTCATGATCTTTAAGACTTCAAAAAGAAAGCAAGTAACCAACAATTATAAGAAAGTGCTATATGACATAATAGGAATATGCTCAGGCGCTAAGAAGAGAAAAAGGGAGCATTTCATTCAGCTGGAGGCATCAGTAAGCAGTGAGTTTGCCAGAGGGACCCTGCTTAAACAGTCTTGTAGGATGAGTAAGAATTAGGCAGGTGGAATAATGGGGAAAGGTGTTGCAGATGGAGAGAATAGCATATGCCAGGGTTGGGAGTTGTGAAAGAACTGGGATCACTGGGAAATCCTAAAGAGAGCCAGTGAAGGCATAATCCTAAGTCTCATGAAAGAAGACGCTGGAAGACAAGGAAGGAGCCAGGCTTTGACGGGCATGGAAGACAAAGCTGTGTACTAGAGGGAGCTTTTGTGGGACTTTAAGACAAGAAATACAACTTGCTTATATTTTCAGAAAGAGAAATATTGCACCAGTGTGGAATATTTCCAAAAGGGGAAGTGAAAATAAAGAGAAGGCAATAGAGTCAAAGGATAATTTAAGAAGTAGAATTGAAAAGAATTGGCTGAATTGAGAATGACTCCCAGTTTCTGGCTAAAGCCACTGATCGGCAGTGCTACTCCTAACTAAAAAAAATAATAAAATAATAAAAAATACAGAGCCAGAGTAGGTTTGGAAGAATGAGATGTAAGTTCAGTTTAGGGGATAAGCTGCCTGATGTTAGAAGTGTTATCTTTTGTTCAGTGTTGTGGCTCCTTGCACCTACTATAGTATGCCTTTCTTAGAGTAGCACCATTAAATATCTAAGTAAATACTTGAATAAATAATGGCATTTATTGATTTTGAGGTACCTATAGGATGGATATGCAGATAAATTTTTACTAAGAATTTTTCTATATAGTTCTGAAACTTGGGGGGAAAGTTCTGGATATATGATTAGACAAATAACCAAAAAAGTAGGCCAAGGGCAACAACTTGGGAAATAATGACTATTAAAGAAATGAGGAAATGAAATAGAAGACCATATAGGCCAAAAAAGGAGAGTGAGAAATAATGACAGCAATGGAGGAGAGAATGTTATATCAGAAACTAAAAAAAGCAAGTATTAGGGAGAAAACAGTCAACAGTATCATATACCAAGGGGTCCACTAAAATAAGCTAGACACAGCAAGTCTGGAACCTAGATATTATTTTACTGAAATTTAGTACAATATCAATAAACTACTGTGTATAGTAACCTATGTTTCCAGACTTTATAGACACTCTGTACACCCTGGTTTAGAAATTTTGAGATCACTCTTTGCAAGACCACACTTTGAGGCCACGTCTAGAGACATGATGGGGTATGGGATAAATGGAGCATGAGAAAGTATGTACATAGAGTCCATATTATTTGTTTTATGTTTTGTTGGGTCGGAAGGAAAGAACCACGGTAGCAGAAAAGAGATGAATACTCCAAGGATGAGTGTGTGCTTTTGTAGTCACATTACATCAGGAGATGCTCCATGTGCCACCTTAGCTTAGCTCCCAGGTGTTG
Organism: Myotis yumanensis; assembly: GCF_028538775.1. Taxonomy (NCBI): domain Eukaryota; kingdom Metazoa; phylum Chordata; class Mammalia; order Chiroptera; family Vespertilionidae; genus Myotis; species Myotis yumanensis. The sequence goes on along the minus strand of NW_027223753.1, from coordinate 196,967,826 downwards.
CTACACTTACTCATTCTTCACAAAGGCGTGCTTGTTGATGGTCTCCACAACATCTCTGAAGGGGATTTTTGAAGTGAGAGTATAACCATGGTGAACAACTGGCTCTCCATCTGGGCCATCCCAACAGTCAACTGCCAAAAACAAAGCTTCACATCAACAACCAAAAGTTTCTGGCATTTACTAATATTACTGGAAACATCAGACAAATATTATTTTATTTTTTGAGATTATACATATACCATGTTATGATCCTGCGGATGTCAAACAGAGAAATAGGTGTTTATTAGAATAAGGAATTAAAGATAAATAATTTGTTTGTGAGTGCTTATAAGTTAACAAAGATGTCATATTCACAATCAGCTTAGCATGTACCATGAACTCTCATTAGAAATTGATCTGAATCACCCTGACCAGTGTGGCTCCGTTGTATGAGCAGTGTCTCATTCTCCAAAAGGTCATTGGTTGATTCCTGGTCAGGTCACATGACAGGGTTGCAGTCTTGATCCCCAGTAGGGGGTATGCAGGAGGCAGCTGATTGATGCTTCTCTCTCACATCAATGTTTTTCTCTCTATCCCTCCCTTCCTCTCTTTCTAAAATCAATAAAAACATTTTTTAAAAAGAAAATAAAATTGATCTGAATCCAATCAAGTGTTCCAAGGATAGTGATATTTCTTAACATGTTGTTTCTTTAATTTCACGTCTTCAGTTTACTAGGGTCTTTTAATAAGTCACAGTGACCATCTCAAATCAATAACAAGGGTTTTCATTATTGTTTATTTAAAATCATTATGTTTCCATTAGATTTATTTCTATTTTATTAATTCTACCATAGTTATAAAATAACATTAACTTCTTAAGTTCAAATCCCCAGGTCCTGCCAAGATTTATGTGAATATGAGCAAATGATTAAATAATTTAAAGTCTTACTTTTCCCATCTATAAAAGGAAAATAGTAATAGCACTTGATCATAAGTCTCAGTGGTGATTAAGTATATATAAAGTTACTTATAATATGGCACATAGTAACTGATATGGTTATTGATAAATTGGTATTGTTATGTGTGTAGACAACCTCACTGGCTCCGAGCTGGAGAGACATTGGCTCCCTCACCATCCTCCCAGGCTTAGAGTTTGCCTTCTCTTTTTTTATCAGACTCATTTCTCAAAACACTGCTCCTTTGCTCAAAAGCCTACCAGGTACATAACTCAGCATCCAACACATATTATATACCCAGTAGATATATGCTAAATGTATTAATAAATATCCTACAGCAGCCCCTGCCTGCTTAACCCCAAGGTCCCTAAATCTGGTGCTAGAGACTGGCTAGCCATTCACTAAACTGCTTTCCCTTTCACCCTGGCACACAGCTGGACTAACTGACCAGCCTTCCCTTGCAGTGGGATGTGGTCATCAAACTGTGGGCAGAAATGGTGTGTACCACATCTAGGTCTGGTCTACAAAACCTTGCCCTACACCAAGCATGTCAAACTTGTGGCCCACGGGCCGCATGCAGCCCACGACAAATATTTTTGTGGTCAATATAACGGTATGTAAGAAACATTTTAATAAAAATTTCGGAACTTAAATTTTTACAATATCCTGTTATACATAATTATTAATAACAAACTACAATGTTTGCTAATGACTGATCACTGTAATCGTGTTGCATTCATTTCCCTTATGCGCCTTACGAGCAGGCACACCATTTCTCTCCACTAGTACTGGCAGCGAATATTTTAACAGTCAATTGCCACATCATTAGTCTTGGACTGATTTGTTTGGTGTGCGCAACAAGAAATATTTCGCTTTCAGAGAATAAGAAAAATGGCTTTATTTGTGTTACACTTATTAATTTGTGCAGTTACTCAGTGTCTGGCAAGTTAATGTTCAAGAAAAAATATTAATTTTTATTAAAATGTTCTATCACTTTATGTTAACGATTACTCATTTCAGCCCTTTGTATTCAGCATGTCTCTTATCGAAATAAACCTAGGTTTCTATGAAAATTCAATCTTTCATTTTTTTGTGGCCCACATAAACTTAAACCTTGTTTATTTGGCCTGTGTTAGCCTTTGAGTTTGACATGCTTGCCCTACACAGCCATCCCTGCTCTCTCTTCTTCTGTGACTTAGAAGCCATTGTTGAAGGTGGCACAGCCACAGGATAGAAAGAGCCTGGTCCCTAAGACTCACCCATTAGGAGCAACTGTTTTGAAGTTCATATAAGCAAGAAATGAACTTCAGTTGTTTTAAGGAAACAGATTTTTAGGTTTGATAGTTAAAGAAACTAGTATTGTCTTAATTAATATCCTAGCTCCTGTCTGACAAGTCAACCTTATTTCTCCTACACCCAAACTCACAGACTTATTCTTCCAGTTAGGCAAGTTTCCTCACATACAATCCCTGCCTCAGACCTTCCCTTCTTTCATTGAAGGTCACTGAATTGCCTCCTTTCACTTTCACTCTGCTTATCTAAATCCCAATCCAGGCTAAGCAGGATCCTCTAGAACCTTGACAGTTCTCATGGCGTTGGCCTAGGACAGTGGTCGGCAAACTCATTAGTCAACAGAGCCAAATATCAACAGTACAACGATTGAAATTTCTTTTGAGAGCCAAATTTTTTAAACTTAAAAACTATATAAGTAGGTACATTGTTATTAACCTACCTATACAGTTTAAGTACTGTTGATATTTGGCGCCACCCCGGCGCTGCGTATCCTGCGTCCCGCCTGCACCGAGCCTGCACCTAGTCTCCCGACCGACACCCCCCACTTCTTCTAACGCCACTTCTTCAAAATAGACTCGCCCAGGCCGAAAACCAACTTCTGCACATGGGCCACGAAGTTTCAATCGCACTGTACGTGTGCACCCGCACGTGGTATTTTGTGGAAGAGCCACACTCAAGGGGCCAAAGAGCCGCATGTGGCTCGCGAGCTGCGGTTTGCCAACCACTGGCCTCGGAGGTCACAAGCTCAAACACCAACAAGAGCCTAGCAGGCAACACAAATGAGAGCAGTAGGCCAACAGCAACTGTATGTCTAATGAGACAATTACTTGTCACTCTGGTTACCAGATTTGAGAAAAATCCAAAACCTAGGTGCTATTGCTGTGAAATTTTCCATTTTGTAGCTATTGACAATTAATCTATTTTTAAAATTACAATGTGACCAAACATAATTCTGCAGGCTGGATTTGGCTAATGGCATGCCAACTGAAACTGCCTTGTAATTAAGGCCACACAGTTCAGGACCATAGCTATTCTCTATTTTAGTAACACATTTCCTATATGTGTTTTGTATATTACCTCAAAATAATATCTCCATCTCCTTCTAAAACATGTTCACCATAACCATAATGTGATTTGATGGTTAATGTTATATGTCAACTTGTCTGGGCTATGATGCCCAGTTTTGGTCAAACACCAGTCTAGATGTTGCTATAAAGATATTTTTAGATGTAATTAACATTTACATCAATAAATTTTGGGTAAAGCAGATTATTCTCCATAATGTGAGAGGTGGGTCTCACCCAATCAGTTGGAGACCTTAAAGCAAATACTGATGTTTCCTAAAGAAACGATACAGAGAGAGAGAGAGAGAGAGAGAGAGAGAGAGAGAGATCTCCTATTGGTTCTAACACAGTTACCTATATTAATCAATTAAGCATTAATTGTTAAAATATTCTTATTTGGAAACATTTAGAGAAAATAAAAGAAAAAAAGAACATTCAAAGTTAATAGCATAGGAATAATGGAAACAAAGTTTAAGAATAAATATGCTATTGAGAAGACCAAAAGTTTTAAGACATTACTATGCAGGTTATATTTGGGCTTGCAAATGAGATCAAATGTATCAAAAGCATCTTCTCAGAAGAGAAGCTCCATCCATCCTTTGACATACACTTGGCATTCTTTCATTGGTCTTTGGATATAGGTGTTGAAAGAATAAACAGGTGTTTCAAAAATACAGAATTTTAACAATTTGTACCCTGATTTATAGTCCCATCTTGGATAAGAAAGAGCATAACAGGGTTCCTCACAAATGAACTAACCTTTTTCCCCCAAAATGCAACATAGACAAGGCAATGCCACCCCTGACCTCATTGTCATGGACACATACAAATAGCTCTTAAAACGACATTGATCATAAACTATTTGCTGATAGTTTCACACAGGCAGAATATCCATTGCCGATGATGCTTCTCCTAATGTTCAGATTTTAGGTCTGATTTCTTGACTGTCTGTTATCTATAATAATAAAAGCATAATATGCTAATTAGACCAGACATCCTTCCAAATGAAGCTGGGCTGAGAGGGAAGCCTGGGTCCCGGGTGCCTGCCAGTGGCCAGAAGGAAGCCCAGGTCCTGGGTGCCAAAGGGAAGCTGGTGCTGGCAGCCAGGGGAAGGAAGGCCTACTCTTGCACAAATTTCATGCATCAGGTCTCTAGTATGAAGATAACAACACTCCAAATGGTGCTGGCATCCTAACAGGTGGTGTCAGTAACCATATTTAAATGGCAGCGACATTTCCTGTAAAAGCTCATGCTGTCATGAGAATGCTAGCAAGGTCAAAATCTTCTAACCAATCCCCATAGCCACAAAACAATCAGGGCCCATTTTTCAACCAGACCATAGAGTAGAGGCCCCCAAAAGCACTCTGACAGGGTTGGTCAGTTGTAAAGGCCGAGCAGCTAACACGACATCTCTTCATAATGTCATTTAAAAACGTTCCACTTGATAGAGCTCCCAGTGATAACAGGAAAGGTTATAAACCGATTATACCAGCGATGCAACATCACTTCCATAATGAGAGTGAAAATCTCCTGGACAGAACATCCATATTTATTAAGTAATTCGGTCTGAAAATCAGGGGAATAAAAAGCCATGTAAAAAATGTTATCAATTTGATTTTGTGACAAGCCCACTTTACCAAGAAAGACTGACTGATTACTCTTCCCTAAGACACCATATGTATATCCTGACCAAGGACATTACTGCAGCTGAACACTATGACAGTGTGTGCCATCCCCACCCCCAGCCCAGGCCCCTGCCCTGTATCTCTATGATGTCAGACATGTATAACTTGTTGAGCGCTGAGGGAACAAAGGGTAGAGTAATGGCTAAGAGCAGAATGGCACCTCAAGACCTTTTGCTGCTCAAAAGCTTTATCTTTATGTGAATATTTTATGATCATCTTCATTATTATCAGTAGTTGCTTAAGTTACTCACTTGTCAATCACTATTGTCTGGAGGTGTTCTCTATATCCACAGCAAAAATGCCATGACTTAAAGTGTTATTTCCAGAGTGCTAAATTTGTAGTGAGCTTAATGGTTCTGTATGCAGATAGTTATAATGACTATCCACTTTTAAAATATGTTAATTTACTTTTGTAACTTTACTACTATTTTATATATAACTAGAGTCCCAGTGCACTATTGTCCAAGCAATCTTTCTAAACTTCAAACCTGATCATATCACTATAAGTATTAAGACTTTTTATTGGACCCTAGACACCAAAGCTGAAGTTGAAATCCCTCACTACAGCACTCAAAACCCTTTATGATTGACCCAAGTCTACTCAGCCTACCTGATTTGTCATACTTCTCTACCACGTATATGATTCAACTGCTGGAATTCTCACACTGTACTATTGCTTTAACTTCCATCCTTCCACTAGACTACGCTCCTTGGAGATAGAAACATGTCTTACATCTGTGTACTCACCCCCAGGAACCCACTATAAATCGAAAAAGTGTTGATAGACCATGAAGTATCCTGAAAACAAAAAGTAATCTTGAAATATTTTCCCCACTATTGAATCAAAAATACCTTTCTAGAAAAATTTTCATTGTTAATACAATTTTTCAGCAACCAAAGGTGTTATGTCCCAGCTGCAAGTACTGATCTCTCTCTCTCCTGACTGATAGTAGGGAGAAGCCAGAGAAGATTATGAGTTAAGGAAGACTTTACAATAGCAGGAAAATAATTCTCATTAGTGTGAGTGCATTTTTTAGGTCTCCTTTATTTGTGGAAGACTTGATGGACCAACTAAAGGATGTGTTCACCGACACAAACCGGAGCTCAGACAAAGGACGTACCTTCCACACAGCGACAGCCCTCTTGTAGCACCCGAGCGTACATGTCCACCTTGGACTGAGAGAGCAGCTGGTCCCCAGTCAGGTACGTGTTGTGAGAGGATGCGATATAGTAGTTGCACAGGGGCTGATCCATGTCCTGGTACACTTCATGGTGCAGTGGGTTAAATATATCACAAGCAGGACTTCGCATGTAGCTAGTGAAGCCTTTGGAAGAGAGAGTGGAGTACTATAGCTTTAAGGCATATGTACTTGACTGACTATAACAGGAACAAGAGAGATCAAATATGTTCATAGTGATTATCTTCGTGATTACCCCAGGACAGCCTTGGCAGGGAACACTGGAGCAATGAGATTTGTTGAGTCAAGTAATGACAAAAGCTTAAATATGACTTTTGGGAGTAGCAGTTTAAATATAACCTACAGAAAAACAGACTTTTTAAAAATTTTGATTGAGTGGGTTTCCTACAAAGCCATTCAGTAACTACTGAGCTCAAGCTAGGATTATGCTGTGTGACCTAATTGGTGACTGACACAATGTTAAAGCATTATTTATACTAAGCAGTAGAATGCTGTACCAATAATTTGATAGGTTATTAAGTAAATATGAAAAATAGGCACGGCCAAATTTAGGGTGTGATTATTTGACTATGAAATTGGCTTACAAAGATGCTGCTAATTGCCAGCACATTTAATAACTCTGAAATAATGCTTAAAGGTTATGTAGAAAACCCTATCAGTTTTTCTACAGTTTTCAAAATGTAATGTCTAAGTAGAAGAGGCATTCATTAGTATATGAATAAATACATGAATGACTCACAAGTACTTAAGTGGAATGGTTATTAGGGTAAATGGTTTCAAGGCTTCAAGAACCATATGGTAAAACTCTATCTGTAAATATCCTCTGAGACTCTGGAGAAGTTCTTCATGCCTTTCTTTATGGCCAAAACTCTGAAGTCATGTTTAATCCATCTTAGGGCCACACCAAGGAAAAGATTCACTTCTTAGCAAATGTCCAAATTAGTTTATTTTTTCTGGCTGTCTTTAAATGGTTTTTGATCATGTAAATTTTAAATTATTCCTCTTCATTTTAATTACCCTCAACCTCAGGAAGTAAGCACATGACACCAAAACCCCCTTGTCCACACAGCCTGGGAGCAAGGGGACGAGGCCAACAATAAAAAATGGTGAGATGAATCCTGGCTTTGCATGCTCTTCAGGGCAGCAAATGGCCCAGTGGTCTTTCACGAAGATATCTGTTCAGCCTGCAATTGATTTCCTTACATACTTTACATACACACAATTTAGACACACATGTAGCTAGTAGCTACATTCATATCATACTACTTATATATAAGATCCTTGGATGTAGATTCTGAGTATCTATCTGTTGGCAAATTACTTAACTTCTTTGAGCTTCACTTTTCTCGATGGTAAAATGAGATGGTTGTATTAAAGAGATTTGTGGTTCCAACAAACCTCTCCACTGCTACCAACTGGGTAAAACTGGCTCATTGTCAACATTTTTTAAGAAACATGTTCACTTTCAAGTCCCTAGTTTCCTAGATTACTTATTTTAGGGCTTAATTTCCCTTCATAAAATTATCAGGTTGAGGCTATTCCCCAAAATTAGCTATTTGAAAAAAGTCCAAATATTTCTTAGTATCTTCATACATGGTGGCTTCAAATTGCCTTGCGAGGAGTAAAAAATGTAAATTGTCATTGCAAAAGCAAAAGAAGTGGCAATATGATGGCATCTGCTTTATAGGAAAATAGGTATTGGAATCATCAGTAGTTCCAGAGATCTCTCTGATTTCTTTTTCTAAAATTTTTTCAAGAATTAAACTTAGTGAACTACATTGAAAAATGAGAAATTAAGAATTTTTGTTACTTTACCTTCTATGCCAAGAACGTTTTTCGCCTTATTTTCTTCTGAAACTTCAAATTTCCTTATGATGTCAAGGCAATAGTCTGTTGTCACATTATTCATCTAAACAAAACAGAACATTAGTCGAGTACCTGAAATATCATGATATGTGTTTCTCTACACTAAAAAAAGCTTAGTGCAAAGTGGGTTAATGAACAGTGTTTGTAGTTACTAATGTATAGCCACTTTATCTTTGCAAAAGATCATGCTCTCAATCTTCCTTGCATCTTTCACATTTAATCAGTGAAAACAACCCTTCCACTACTAGAAAAATGTGCTCTATGAAGCAATAAAATTAATTAAACAGAATTAATAATCAATGCAAATCCATTGCCAAAAATCCACTCACTGTAAGCTAGTAGCTAACTGCAAAAGCAGACACTGAAGTTTGCTAATCATAAATTTATGTTGAGAGAAAATGATTCTTTACCAAAACAAAGTGTTGTAGGTAAATCTACCTGTGCATTATCTGTATATATCCTTCCATTGAATCATGAGAGCAGCCTGTCATGTTGATTCAAGAACATAAAGGTTAGCAAGAAAAAGTAAAAAAGCTAGGCAAGATGGCTAGTGTATAGAAAGCTCTGGAGCTGGACTGCTTGTGTTCCAGTCAGCTAGCTGATGTCATTGACAGTGTGATCTTGAATGAGTCACTTACTTTCTCTGTGGCTTCCTTATAAGGCAGCTGTGAGGATTAAATGAATTAATATTTGTAACAATATTAATGGGAGGCACCAAAAGGCAGGACATGATATATTACTGAGTTGGCCTCAAGGTTGCTGCACGAACATTACATAATTAGTGTCACTGGGAAAAGTAAACTCTTCAGAAATAATGTCTTTAATTAAGTAGCAATACAAAGGATGTGATATTTGATCATAAATCCATTGAGCCCCATAGTTTAACAGTGATATTTAAAATACTAATGAATAGTGATAGAGGAAGCTAATCTTGTGAGCCAGTATTTCATATTTCAGTGATACTTCTCAGAAATTATATTATCTCTTAGGTTCAATGCTTATGATTTAGCAAAATCTAATTTTTTCTAAACAGTCTATTTAATAGCATTAAAATTTGCTAAGAGAGTTGGTCTTAAATATTCTTGCCACACACAAAAAAAATCATAGCTATATGAGTGTTGAATATGTTAATTAGCATTGTCGTCATTATTTCACAATGTATACATATATCAAATCCTCATATATGGTACACCTTTAATATTTTTATTCATCAAGTAAAACTCAATAAAGCTGGGAAAAACAAAAATATTATTTTTCTACTTTAGTGAGAAACAGAGTTTAAGGTAATATATATTAAAAAAAAAAAAAAGGCACTAGAACAAGACTTGGCCACAATTCAGCTGACACAATATTAAAAGATCTAATTTAAATATATTTAGGAATTCCCTTTGCTAATCAGGACTTAATTTACTTAGCCTTCTCATATGGTCAAACGCCAATTTCCCATCAGAATTATCAATGAATTATTATATTGCTAGTTAGGAATTATGTCATAGTAAATAAATACTTAGCTATATTGTTATTATAAAGGAAATTACTGTTGTATCTAAAATGAAATGTATAAGTTACCATTGGTTACTTTGTGTAAAAATATACATATCTATGCTCAACATCTTTAAGGTAAAAAATTATATGTGTTCAATTTATCACCCCCTCTTTAAAAAGCTGCTGAAACACGTTTTAAATAACTCATAGTAAGATTTTTTGGAATTTTGATGTTTCTACTTCTACCCTAAATTTAAACTATATATACATCCAACCCCAAGAAAAAATCCCATGCATCTTTCACAAATATTTTTAAGTAAACATTCAACTCAGTAGTCTAATAATACCTTTTGTTCCACCTTCAAAAATTGAGCCAATTCTTCCACAGTTAGGTGATCTTTCTTGTCACTGTAGCTCAAGAGCAACAAATAAAGGTCCCGTCTCAATGACATCATTTTGTAAAAAACACAAAACTCTTCAAATGTCAAAGTTCCCTGATTCTCATCTGTATCAGCTTCCTGAAAGAGGCATATTAAAATCATGTCAGGGTCAGAGTTTGAAACAAGAAATTCAGTGCTGGTAAATATTTACTATAAAAGAGAGAGTACACATTTTACAAATGGTACATATTCTTTTCTAGCATACATGGATCAGTTTTAAAATTGGCTATATATTAGGCCACAAGCAACGTCACAAATTATAAAGAATTAAGCTTATTTTAAAAACTAATTTCTCTCAGAACCATAAATTTATAAATCAATAAAGAAAACTGTGGGAACAACATAATACCCTTCTAAGTAGGAACTAAAATATGCACCACATATTAAAAGTTGTGTGATGAAGTTAAAGCAGTAGAGGAAACTTGAAGTTTTCAATTTATTCAAAAGCAAAGTAAATCAAAAATAGAGAAGTTAATAATTCAACTTAAAAATCTAGAAAAAAATTTAAGCTAAAGAAAATAGAAATAAATTATAAGCAAAAGCAGAAAGCAATGACATAGAAAACAAATGGATAGAACGTATCAAAGGTGAACAATTAAATCAAAAACTGATCTTTTGAAGAAACTAATGAAAAAGAGAAATCTCAGACAAGATAACATAAACAAAAGAGAGAAGACACACTTAACACATAACAAAAATGCCAGTCTCTCATCACTTTTGGAGCTGCTTTTCAATCACATATAAATGTCACCTATAACAAAAGCTCTGTTAATTCTGCATAGGTAGCTTAGTGCTCTTATAGCCATCAGCATCATTGGTACCTCCCTGCTTTTCTTCCACAGAAATCTGAAAAATCCATCTGCACGGATTTGTAGTTCAAATTATTTGTTTCTAGCAATTATTAAGCAAGAATCTTTCACCAGGTATCTTCCTTCTGATTGAATGAATTTGTCATAAAACTGTTGGGAATATATAATGAAAAACCAATCCATTTACATGCTCTTCTTCATTCTACATGTACACAATTGTAACTGAATAAAAACCGACAAGGAATCAATGGCATTTTGAAGTACTAGATTTTGTGAAGTACAGGCAGCTGTTATATGATTTTAAACATAGATTTGAAAGTCTGTTTTTATGAGCAAAAACTTTGATCAATATTTAATCAGACACAGTTTCTTTGTAAGGCTGATTGCCATTGTCTTCTGTAATTTTAAAGGTAGAGATAGATTGGTCCAGGGAATATCAATATTTGGGTGTTTGAGGCTCCTGGTTGTAGAGTTTTTGGACCCTAAGAAATTAGGTCTAATGGTCATGTTTCTTCCATAACTTTGTTTCAAAATATCTAACCCTGGATACAGAGATAAAACATTTTTCAAGACTTCCTTATATATGCCTAAAAAATTAAGAGTAGTAAAACTCTGAAGTTTAAACCATAGCATCAAAGACTTCAAAAGAAGCTATCCATACATTAAACGATTTTTTTTAAAGTCAGTTGAGCCCTAGCTGGTTTGGCTCAGTGGCTAGAGCATTGGTCCGTGGACTGAAGGGTCCTGGGTTCGATTCTGGTCAAGGGCACATGCCCAGGTTGCAGGCCCAATCCCCAGTAGGGGACATGCAAGAGGCAGCCAATCAATGATTCTCTCACATCATTGATGTTTCTATCTCTCTCTCCTTCTCCCTTCCTCTTTGAAATCAATAAGAATATATTTTAAAAATAAATAAAAATTAAAAATCAGTTGAATCTTGCATTGGAATAAATAGTCAAAGAAAATGCTAGGGAATCTTTAATGTCTTTATTAACAATTCAGTAAAAAATAGAGAGAGAGAGAGAGAGAGAGAGAGAGAGAGAGAGAGAGATTGTTCCTGAAATAATACTAAGATCCTTGGTTCTCCCACCACGAGTATTTACAGAACTCCGCAAGAAGCAAGGCCCAGTAGCAATGTTATACGTACAGCAGGCCCAACAGCTTCTCCACTCACTTCTGGCTTGATAAGTTCTTTAAATCAAATGTCATAAAAAGAGACCTTTAATGTTTTTTTAAAACTTCTCTAAAGGATTTACTGTGAGCCCAGAAACATTTGACATACACATTTCCTGATTCACCCTCTAAACTGCTTGATGCATTAAACATAAAAGGTGTCTGAAGTGGAAAAATACAGAATTAAAAACAGATCAATATCTTATGTTTCTTCCTTATCTTCCAAAAAGTACCCAGAAAATCATTATTTTTGTAGACGTAAACTTTACCCTCCTCTGTAAGCTTGGCCTGTCTGATTCAATCAGCAGCTACCTCTTCAGTACTATAAACACCACCTACAGAAAGGATCAGACGGGGACGTGGAGTTCACAACAGGACAAAAGTGAGATGTCACAGAGAGAGCCAGGAACATGGCAAATCTTTTTATATAGTTTAAAGAGAATTCACAAAATACATGACAACCTATTTCTCCTCCTAAGTCCCTCACTCCATCTCTGGGATTCCTTCTACAGCATATCTCATTCCTTCCTCTCAGGCTGTCCTCTTGTGTAATGGGACCAAGTTCTCCACAATGCAGACCATATCCAGCCTAGAGTTTCAAATGGCAGGACCACTGTAAGAGGTCACAGATGGAAGCCAGCCTCCACCTTCCACTCATTGTTGCAACTCACCCCTCATGTTATTTCTGCCCTTATCCCCTCTAAGAGCAAGTGATTAGAAAACAAAGCACAAAACATTGTAACATATCACCCCCTATACTTCTTTTTAGAGGTACAAAACACCACCTACGTAGTCAATGAGAAAATCATTACAAATCATAGATTATGCATGTGACTTGCCTCCAAAGAAGAGCCTTCCCTAAATTCATATCGCAGTAATTACTAATAATCTAACATTGTCTTCACACCAACTCAAACTTAGCAGAGCTGACTTCTACACCTACGGAGGACTAAGTTTGGGCCCATGGATTTTTTTCTCATGGAATTGCCAACAGGGGAAGAGCATCTCATCTAATACCAACAGGCAGTTGAATGAACTTCGGGAGAGCTCCTTAAACACATTTGCTGATTCACCCTCTAACCTGCTTGATGCATTAAACATAAAAGTGATACAGCACTTCTGAGTCCCATAGATTCTGAATTTTAAACTCATCTGAAACAAAATAGAGGACCCTTGGGGATTTCAACAAGTGCAATTTCTTTTGCATGTCTTTATTCTGATCCTCACAACAGTCTGTGAGGTGGACAGTTGAGATATTGCCATCCTATCTAGGAGACTTGATCACATTTACTCCATTATTTGTCAGGTAAGATGCTTATGATCACTCTCTGAAAACAGCAACAAGGCATTTTTAGGAAGTGAAATTATGAATGAAAGTGTGTTTTTTCCTTGATGGAACAAAATGTCTCTCTTTGTCAAAGAAAAACAAAGCAAAACACAGCAGGTAATATTAGCTTCCCAAAAATTAGCCCTTTAAAATACCTGAATACACCAATAACCACTCTTGTGGATTTTACCTAAGGCCAACTGGATTGTAAAAAACGTACCTGAAACATTTGTCTGACTTTTCTTCGGGGTAGGTTGACATTTAGTTTATGCATCAATTGGTGTATCTCTTCAATATTCAATAAGCCGTCACCATTCTTATCAGCTTCCTCAAAGGTCTGCTTCACCCACATGCAGAAACGTCAAGAAAAACACTTGTGTTTTCACAAAATAAAAGCTGCTTTCTAACAGAACACTCAGAAGAAATTCTTTTAAGGAGGCTCTTAGTGAGCTACTAATAGTGACAACAGAAGAAACGGGGGAAGGAGAACACAAACAGGCGATTCCCTTCTCTGAGATGAGTCAAGCCACGCTACTCTGAGAGGTTCAACTCCAACATTGTTATCCAATCGGTTAAGTATCTCTATGATGTGGTGAAACCCCAACTATTCCAAGCTTAGGCCTTCTCCGTCTATGACCTTTCATTTCATATCTTTTTACCTTCACAATACTCCATGGTACACAATCTTTTCAATTCCCTTTTCTGAGTTCCACTCCTACATTTAGAAATTTAGACCATCTAGTTCAATCTCCTTATTCACATGAGGATATAAACTAAAGGAGCGGGAGAAATTTAGAAAGGATTAGCAAGGGAACCAGGTACATAGGGTAGGCACTATCATGAACATCATCGCCATTTACAGATAACAACTCTGAGGCAAAAAAGTAACTCTCCCATGTGGATTTGGGGCTGGAACCCAGCACCAGTCTGAGTCTTCAACCACATCACCATATTGCTTCTAATAGATATGAGTACTGCATCTGCCTCCAATTCAACATGTTCATACTGCAGAAACAGCTTGAATTACACATTACACTGGATGAATTTTTTTTTCCTACAGCGAATTAAGATTCATTATTCTCATTATTCATTCACAGTTGAAGTTTTCAGGCCTAATTAAAATGTAATAATCATGAACATTCCAAATCTGTTCCCTCAATTAATGTAATTAAATGTGAGTCCAATTAAGGATGTCATACTATTATTAAGACATTATCTAAAACCCTATCAAATTATGACAAAACCATATGAGAATGGTTCCCAAACTCAAATAATGTTCGCTATTTTTGACATCAGCTTCCTTTTTATCATTCATTAATTTCCTCTTTCCTTTTCTCTTCTCATTTAAACAAATATCAACTACTTCTGAATTTTTTAACTGTTCTGTGCAGTTCTTGGGTATATGTGCTTTCCAGGTAGCATATTTTCAGAATATGAAATCACTCAGTTATCAACTGGTTGATTCAAATATGGAAACTTTCTACTGCTAGTAAACATGGGCAATCAAGTCAGGTTGAAGAACTATTGCCTAAGCTGGTATAAATTCTATTTAGAGTATTGTAACTTTAAAATGTTAAAAGTAATCCCCATGGTAATCACACACAAAAATAGCCAAAGAATATATGCAAAAGAAAATGAGAAATAACTTATATATTACACTGAAAAAAAAGTCAACTACACACAAAAGAAGACAGGAATGCAGAAAATGAGGGACAAAAAAAGCCATAAGGCATACAGATAAGAAATAGCACAATTACAGAACTCCCTTCTTATCAGTAATTACTTCAAATATAAATGGACTAAACTTTTTGGTCAAAAGTCAGAGATTGGCATTGGTAAAAACACAAAACCCAACTATATGTTGTCTTAAGAGATGCACTTGAGATCCAGAGACACAAACAGGTTGAAAATAAAAAGATGGGGGAAAAAAAGACTTTCTATGTAAATTAGGGGTGACTATACTAATGAAAAAAGATTATAAGAGACAAAGAATGACATTACATATTTATAAAAGGTTTGGTACAGCAAGAAGACATCAATATTATAAGCATTTATGCACCTAATGACAATCAAAATATATAAAGCAATAACTGAAAAAGGGAATCGTTCTATAATAATAGTTGGGGGCCTCAATACCCTACTCATAAGAATGAAACAACCAGATAGTAGACAAGTAAAGAAATAGAGAATTCAGCACAATAAACCTAGATCTCACAGACACACACACAACAATCTATACAATAATAACAATGTGCAAATTCTACTCAAGTGCACATAGGACACTTTTTAGGATAGACCATATTTTAGGCCACAAATTAAGTCTTTATATTTAAAAAGATAGATACACAAAGTGACTTTTCTGATCACAATGGGATAAAGTTAGAAGTCAAAAAAAATCTGGAAAATTCACAAAACTGTGGAATTTAAACAATATACTCTTAAACAACCAATAGATTGAAGAATAAATCACAAAAGAAATTAGGAAAGACTTTCAAATGAATGAAAATGAAAGCACAACATATAAAACCTTATGGAATGCAGTGAAAGCATTGTTAAGGGGGAGATATAAAGCTATAAATTCTTACATTAAAAAACAAAAAAAGAACTCAAATCAACAACCTAACTTTACAACCTAAGAAACTAGGGGGAGAAAAAAACTTAACCCAAACCTAACAAAAGGAAGAAATAAGAAAAGTCAGTACAAAGATAAGTGAAATAGAGAATAGAAAAACAATAGGGAAAAAAAATCAATGAAACCAAAAGTTAGTTGTTCAAAAAGATCAACAAAATTGATTAACCTTAAGCTGGATGGACTAAGAACAAAAGAGAAGACTCAAATTACAAATATCAGAAGTGAAAATGAGAACATTACTACTGATTCTACAGAAATAAAAAAGATAATTAGAGTACTATGTACAACCATATGCCAACAAATTGGATAACAGATGAAATGGAAAAATTTCTTAAAACACAAAACCTACCAAATCTAATCACAAAGGAATAAAAAATCTGAATATATCTATAACTAATATAGAGATTGAATCAGTAATAAAAAAAAAATCTCAACAAAATAAAGCCCTGGTCTTGATGGCTTCGCTAGTGGATTCTACCAAACATCTAAAAACGAATACCAACCCTTCTTAAATTTTTCCAAAAAACTAAAGAAGAGGGAACACTTCCTCACTCATTCTGTGAGGCCAGTATTACTCTGATATCAAAGCCAGACAAAGACACAAGAAAACTACAGACCAATTTCTCTTATGATCATTGAGTTTTTAAAAACACTCAGCAGCCCTAGCCGATTTGGCTCATTGAATAGAGTGTCAGCCTGTGGACTAAAGGATCCTCGGTTCGATTCCTGACAAGGGTACATATCTCAGTTGCAGGCTCAATCCCTGGCCCCAGTCAGGGTGTGTGCGGGAGGCAATCAATCGATGTATCTTTCTCACATCAATATTTCTCTCTCTCTCTCTGACTCTTCTATTCTCTTTCTTAAAAAAATTATTTTAAAAAAATTTAAAAAGAAGAATAGAACTGGAGAACTAAAAGTTCCTGATTTCAAAACTTACTACAAAGCTACAGAAATCAAAATAGTGTGATATTGGCTTAAAGACAAATATATAGACTATTGGAATAAAATACACAGCCTAAAAAGAAACTCTCACATATATGATTGAATGATTATTGACAAGGGTGGCAAGACAATTTGATTAGAAAAATAACAGTCTTTTCAACAAATGGTGCCAAAAAGAAATTGGATATCAATATTCAAAAGAATGAAGCTGGACCCTTTACCTAACACCATTTACAAAAATTAACTCAAAATGAATTAAGGACCTAAATGTAAGACCTGAAACAATAAAAATCTTGGAAGAAAACAGAACAAAAGCTTCATAACAATGGATTTGATGATGATTTCTTATATAAGATACCAAAGGTACAGGTAACAAATGGAACTTCATGAAAATTTAAAAATTGTATGTATCAAATGACACTGTCAACAGAGTAAAGGCAACTCACAGAATGAAAGCAAATATTTTAAAATTATATATCTGATAAGGGATTCATATCCAAACAATGTAGAGAACTCCTAAAACTTAATGACCAAACAAAAAAATGCCAACCTGCTTCAAAACTGGGCACAGGACTTGAGTAGCCATTTCTCCAAAGAAGTTATATGAATGGCCAACAAGCACATGAAAAGATGCCCAACATCACCAACATTAGGAAAATGCAATTAAAAGCCCTGGCTGGTTTGGCTCAGTGACTAAAGCATCAGCCTGTGGACTGAAGGATCCCGGGTTCGATTCGGGTCAAGGGCATATGCCTGGTTGCGGGGCTCGATCCCCAGAGGGGGGCGTGCAGGAGGCAGCCAATCAATAATTCTCTCTCATCATTGATTTTCTATCTCTCCCTCTCCCTTCCTCTCTGAAATCAATAAAAATATATATATTTTTAAAAACTACCACCTCACATTCATTAGAATGACTACTATCAAAAGAACAGAAAACAAGTGTGGTGCAGATGTGGAGAAATTGGAACCCTTGTGCACTGATGGTGGGAATGTAAAATGATACAGCTACTGTGGAAACCAGTATGGCAGGTCCTCAAAAAATTAAAAATATAATTAACAAAAGGAAGTCAACACACTGAAGATGGCAGAACCTAGGTCTCCGTGACATCTCTGGGCCACTGATTAACCAACCCTGGAACTGCCCCATTTCAGATCTCTTGTTCATGAAAAATAAATACGCCTTATTGTTTAATAAATATTGCCTTAAACAATATTAGTATGGTTGCGTGGCTTGCACCAAAAAGCATTCTTACTGGTTCAGTATTTTTGTTTGTTTTTCCCAAAGGTTAGGAAGTTAAGAAGGAAACTAACAGAATAAAGCAGAAAAAGTTGTTCCTATGTTTGTTCTCTTATGAATCCAAGTTGCATTTATCTTCATGCTGAGAATACTGATGAAAGCTCATCAGCTAAGGAGTTCACACTGTCAAAACCCTTTTCTGGGCTGAGTATTTCCCCTCTCCTCCAACAATACCCCAGGTGAGGGATTACAGCCAGATTAATATAAATTTATCACCACTCTTGGCAAAAAATTAAGGCGCACATTCCAATGACAGCAAGGAAGTGGTACTACTCCCTACACACGGACAGGAGGCACATGTACTCTAAGGCCATTCAAAATGTGCAGAAGGAACAAAAAAGCAGTCTCATACCCTCACTTCACAGCTAAGAAAACTGAGGCCAGAACCACCAGCTCGATCCCAGCAGGAGAGGTGCCTTTCAGACCAAGTACATCAATCATTTAACTTGTTAGCACTGCAGAACCACAAGAATGGGTTTAACCAATAATGAAACTCGGCCTCCCATCTCTCAAGCAATTTACAGAGGATAAATGTTAAGTAAAATTTAAGTTCCCCTGGAATGTCAATCAGTTCCGTTTCCAAACTGTACTAAGAGAGAGGGAAAGTAGAAAGGAGCTAAGTCCTGGGTACATAATTGGAACTCAAAAAATATTTGTTAAACTAAACTAGCTATAACAAAGCAGGGTTTTTCTCTAATACGAATAAATGCTTTCCTGGTTATCTCATCTCTCTGGGGAAACTTCATTTTGGATATTTCTTGGAGCTAAATTCAGTCTGTTCTGAAGAAGTCTGCTTCTGACTTTATATACACTTGTTTTTATGTGTTTCACACATTCGTTTACTTTCTGTGAGAGTGAGGAGGAAATAGTGAGGGCTAGGGGTAAAGAAAGAAAAAAATTGGGGGAAAATAAGCATAGACTGATCATCACTTACACACACACACACACACACACACACACACACCACCATTCCACACAGAACTCAAACATAACATTTTCGGAAGGATATTGGTCATGAGTCCTTTGCCTTTTGGCAAGGGAATCTTCATCACTGATGCCGGCCATCAGGTACTTGAGGCCTGTGATCCAGGTGCGGGCCTCCTCGGGGTTGGAGGTGATGAGGTCCAGGGACTCCATGTGGTTACCATGGTAGATGGTAAAGCAGCAGCTGGGGTCAAAGTTCCCCTCAGCTTGTCTGTGGAATATTTCAGACTGCCGACCCTCGGTGACTTTGTAAATGGAGTCGATAAGTACTGTGAGGCAAGTGAAATACATGACAGGTGAAGATATGGACACAGACTTTAAAAAAAAAAAAGGAAAAGCAAAATCATTTTAAATTTTTAAAAATAAGCATGAACAAGGTCATTGTCCGTGAGCTGGGGTTTTTTAAGTCTAAATGTGACATGCAAGCCCTGTCACTTACTGCTAGGAACCTTCTCTACATGAGACTTTACCTTCCTGGGCAGACTAGACAATGCCCTCCCAGGTATTGAGTCTGGATGGGTTGAAATTTATGATAAAATGATAGATATGCCCAGTGGGGCAAGAAGACTGGTAGAAGAGGGAGCTAATAAATATGTCAAATTTACAGTTCACATATTTATGCAGGGAAAACATACAAAGACCTAGAGCCAACTTTGGTGTTTTAAATATGCATAAGAAGATAAAAAAAAATTGAAAGGAAAAAAAATTAGTGGTAACCAAATAGCACAGTTAAAAGTGATTGGCATTTATAGTAAGGATGCTATTATGAGAAGTAGAGCAGGGCTAAGAGAGATGGAAAAGAACAAGGTGGCATCCCAGGGAAAGAGGCATAAAGATGCAGAAGCATAAGGCCCACCCCAGAGATGCTGAGCAGGCCATTCATGCTGGACTGCAAAGCTCAAGAGGGGAATCCAGGAGTAAAAGCTGGAGGGGTAGTGAGAGGCTAGATTGTGCAGAGCCTAGAACAATAGACGAGAGATTAGCACTATTTATGCAGTGGGGCAGCACTGAACATTTGTATCAGAGAAGCACTACAAGGAATGTTATGTACTTTAAACTAAAACAATATGTTTTATTTGCTTCTTTATAGATAAACATAAATCAGAAGAGTTGCATATCCTGTTGATTGCCCACAAACACCATCCTCTTCTCCCCTCTGCCTTAATAGCAGAGTCCCAATTTTCTTCTGGTATTCTCATGGTCCCTACATGATTCAGGAAAATGAGTATGTGCCCAGCCCCAGGGCAAATTCTGGTGGGGCTCAGCCACTGGGGTGTCCTCATTCATATTTCTTACGATTGATTTAGGTGTGGGAATGCATCCTGGCTCTAACCAAGGAGACTGGGGCAATGTGCCATGAGTCAAAGGTCTAGAAAGAGGTTCTTCTCTTCTAAAAAGGAAGTAAAAGAAGAGAAGCTTCCTTTCTGCCTCTTCACTGTTATGTCAGGTTGTGCGGCCCAGAACAGCTGAACCCTTGGTTACAATGCACCAGGGACAGAGCCAAGAGCACTCAACAAAACAGAACTAGAGACTCAGTACCCCATACCTGGGGTCTGCCAACCTCTGGGTTTCTTGTCATGTAAGGTAATAAATTTGTTTGTCATGTAAGCCTAATTTGGTCCAGGTCTTCTGCTACTTGAAGGAGAAAGCATCAGAACTGATCAAAGCAGAAAAAACTAGCAAAATGGAAATTGGTTAGGAGACTTCGCAACAGGCCACCAGAAAGGAGATGAGACCCTGGACAAGGTTCGTGTGACAAGAGGATGGAAGGAGCAGATGAGAGAGGCATTACAGGAGACCACGGGACTTGGTGCTGAGTAGAAGGTGTGAGAGACAGGCCTTAACAAGGAGTCAGATCAAAGCTATTTTACTTGATTTCATTAAAACAATTTTCTTAACTTATTAATCAGTCAACTGTGCTCAGAAAATGGCAAAACACTTTAACTGATCTATATTCATAACATCCATTGGATTTATGATACCCATAAACTTTCATAGGAAAATGAAAGACCTCAGGCTATAAAATCTCATATGCCAAGTAAAATATATATACATATACATGCGTGTGTGTGTGTGTATAATGTCTCCAACGCAGGGGAAATATTAACATTTATAGAATTCATGAACAAGAAAACTTTTATGGATTTAAATTCCCCAAATAATTTAAAAAGCAAAAATGGTGGAGGAGAAAATGGCGGAGGCTTAGACGGACGTGTTGGTGCTTCGTCCCGGACCAGATAGGGGCGAGCAGCTGAAACGGGTAACAATCAGCCCGTTCAAGCTGGGGAGGTTCAGCTGAGAGACAGTCTGCAGCCAGGAAAGACAGAAAACTCCTAAAAAATGCGGATGGTTAGAGATTGAGGCTGAAACCTCCCTCTGGGCGCCAGCGCAGCGGCGAGACCGCGCCATCTCAGGCAGCGTTTACCAGCATCCAGAGATCGGCTACTAACCCGGAGGCAACGATTCGCAAACAGCGCGACTGCAAGAGCCAAGGGGAGACCTGCACCCCTCCACGGAAAGATTCAAGCAACAGCGGCCTCCTGATCACCACACGCTCTGCCTGGGGAACAGTTGCTGCGTCTGAAGCTTCCCTCCACCAGCCAGAAGAGCCACCACAACTGTGAACAGCACCCGTCAGAGGCCCTGCTATCAACAGAGGAGCCGCTGCTACCACAACCGCCCAAGGAGCAACCACAGACCGAGGAGCCACTGCCACCCAGGGAGCAGCCACTGCCACCTAGGGTCCAGCCACTGAACGATTCAACAACTAGTAATGTCAGTGAGATCAAACATGGGTAGACAAAGAAACCCCCAAAGGAAAGAAAAGGAGGACTCGCCAGAAAAGCAGCTAAGTGAGACAGAGATATGCAACATGACGGAAAAAGAATTCAGAATAAGGTTCCTAGAGTACATGCACCGGATGTTCAAGAAGCAAGAAGAAACAGATGAAAAACTCAACTACGTATGCAAGAAGCTAGAAGAAACAGATGAAAAAATCAACAACTTAAGTAAGTCCCAAGAAGAAATGAAGAGCGACTTAGCTGCAATAAAAAACATCATTGAAAGTATCAATAGTAGACTGGGAGAAGCGGAGGACCAAATCAGTGAATTAGAAGACAAGGAAGCAAAACACACTCAAACTGTACTGCAAATGGAGAAAAAAATTAAAAGACAGGAGGAGAGGCTAAGGGAACTCTGGGACAACATGAAACGAAGCAACATACGAATAATAGGGGTGCCAGAACAACAGAAAGATGAACATGGATTAGAAAACCTATTCGAAGAAATAATATCAGAAAACTTCCCTGAGGTGGGGAAGAAAAAAGTCACACAAGCCCAGAGAGTCCCAAACAAGGTGAACCCGAAAAGACCCACACCAAGACACATCATAATTACCATGGCAAATGTTCAGGATAAAGAGAGAATCTTACAGGCTGCAAGAGAGAGACGGAAAGTAACATACAAGGGATCTCCCATTAGATTATCAAATGATTTCTCAACAGAAACACATCAGGCCAGAAAAGAATGGACGGAAATCTACAAAGTGATGCAAAGCAAAGGACTGAATCCAAGAATACTCTATCCAGCAAGGCTATCATTCAAAATTGAAGGGGAAATAAGAAGCTTCACAGACAAAAAAGGGCTAAGGGAGTTTATCACCACCAAGCCAGCCATGCAAGAAATGCTAAAGGGACTGGTGTAAAAGAAGAAATATCAAGCTCAGAAAGAAAACAGCCACACACACACACACAAAAGAAATGGCTACAAACAAGTACCTTTCAATAATAACTTTAAATGTAAATGGACTAAATGCTCCAAATAAAAGACATCGAGTGGCTGAATGGATAAAAAAACATGACCCATACATCTGCTGTCTACAAGAGACCCACCTCATTGGAAAGGACTCACACAGACTGAAAGTGAAGGGATGGAAAAATATCTTTCACGCAAATGGAAAGGAAAAGAAAGCTGGGGTAGCAATACTTATATCTGACAAAATACATCTCAAAGTGAAGGCCATAACCAGAGATAAGGAAGGCCACTTCATAATACTAAAGGGATCAATACAACAAGAAGATATAACCCTGGTAAACATATATGCACCCAATGCAGGAGCACCCACATACATAAGAAAACTTCTGGAAGATATCAGGGGAGATATCGACAATAACACAATCATAGTAGGGGACTTTAATACACCATTGACATCACTGGATAAATCCGCTAGACAAACAATCAGCAAAGAAACAGCAATCCTAAATGACTCACTAGATCAGATGGACTTAATTGACATCTTCAGAACACTACACCCCACAGCTGCGGAATATACATTCCTCTCAGGTGCTCATGGGACATATTCAAAAATAGACCACATATTGGGTCACAAGCAAAGTCTCCACAAATTCAAGAAGATTGAGATCATAAAAAGCATCTTCTCAGACCACGATGGCATAATGTTAGAAATAAACTACAATAAAAACAACCCAAAATACTCAAACACTTGGAAGCTGAATAGCATGTTATTAAATATTGATTGGGTTACCGATGACATCAAAGAAGAAATTAAAAACATCCTGGACACTAATGACAATGAAAACACAACAATCCAAAACCTCTGGGACACAATGAAAGCAGTCCTGAGAGGAAAGTTTATAGCTCTACAGGCCTATCTCAAAAAACAAGAAAAAATGGTAGTTAATCATCTAACTCTACAACTCAAAGAATTAGAAAGAGAGCAACAAGAAAACCACAGAGTGAGCAGAAGGAAGGAGATAATAAAGATTAGAGCAGAAATCAATGACATAGAGACCAAAAAAACAATACAGAAAATCAATGAAACCAAGAGCTGGTTCTTTGAAAGGATAAACAAGATTGACAAACCCCTCGCCAGGCTCACCAAGAAGCAAAGAGAAAGGTCCCAAATAAACCAAATCAGAAATGATAGAGGCGAAATAACAACAGACCCCACAGAAATACAAATGATTGTTAAACAATACTACGGGCAACTCTACTCCAACAAACTAGACAACCTGGAGGAAATGGACAAATTCCTAGAAAAATACAACATTCCAAAACTCAATCAGGAAGAATCTAAAAACCTCAATAGGCCAATAACTATGGAAGAAATTGAAGCAGTCATCAGAAAGCTTCCAGCAAACAAAAGCCCAGGGCCAGACGGCTTCACAGGGGAGTTCTACCAAACATTCAAGGAAGAACTAAAACCTACCCTCCTCAGACTACTACAAAAAATTCAAGAGGAAGGAACACTTCCAAGCTCATTCTATGAAGCCAGCATCACCCTAATACCAAAACCAGGTAAAGACATCACAATGAAAGAGAATTACAGGCCAATATCCCTCATGAACATAGATGCCAAAAACCTCAACAAAATCTTAGCAAATCGGATCCAGCAGTACATCAGAAGGATCATACACCATGACCAAGTAGGATTTATCCCAGAGATGCAAGGATGGTACAACATCCGTAAATCAATAAATGTGATACATCACATAAACAAATTGAAAGAAAAAAACCACATGGTCATATCAATTGATGCAGAAAAAGCATTCGACAAAATCCAACACCCATTTTTGATAAAAACTCTCAGAAAGGTGGGAATAGAAGGATCATACCTCAACATAATAAAAGCCATATATGACAGGCCCACAGCCAACATCATACTCAATGGACAAAAACTAACACCATTTCCCCTAAGAACAGGAACAAGACAGGGATGCCCACTCTCACCACTCCTGTTCAACATAGTACTGGAAGTATTAGCCATTGCAATTAGGCAAGAAGAAGAAATAAAAGGCATCCAAATTGGAAAAGAGGAAGTAAAACTGTCCTTATTTGCAGATGACATGATATTATACATACAAAACCCTAGAGACTCCATCAAAAAGCTACTAGACTTAATACATGAATTTGGCAATGTAGCAGGATACAAAATTAACCCCAAGAAATCTGAGGCATTTCTATACACCAATAGTGAACTTTCAGAAAGAGAGATTAGAAAAACAATCCCATTTACCATCGCACCAAAAAAATTAAGATACCTAGGAATAAACTTAACTAAAGAGGTTAAAGACCTCTACTCAGAAAACTACAGGACGTTGAAAAAAGAGATAGAGGAAGACATAAACAGATGGAAGAACATACCATGTTCTTGGATTGGTAGAATCAACATCATTAAAATGTCCATACTACCCAAAGCAATCTATAAATTCAACGCACTTCCCATTAAAATACCAATGGCCTTCTTCAAAGATCTAGAACGAACTCTCCAAAAATTCATCTGGAATAAAAAAAGACCCCGAATAGCTGCAGCGATCCTGAGAAAGAACAAAGTAGGTGGGATCTCAATGCCAGATATCAAACTGTATTACAAAGCCACTGTTCTCAAAACTGCCTGGTACTGGCACAAGAACAGACATATAGACCAGTGGAATAGAATAGAGAGTCCAGAAATTAGCCCGAACCAATATGCTCAATTAATTTTTGACAAAGGAGGCAAGAACATACAATGGAGCCAAGATAGTCTCTTCAATAAATGGTGTTGGGAAAATTGGACAGATATATGCAAGAAAATGAAACTAGACCACCAACTTACACCATACACAAGAATAAACTCAAAATGGATAAAGGACTTAAATGTAAGACAGGAAACCATAAAAATTCTAGAAGATTACAAAGGCAACAAAATCTCAGACTTATGCCAAAACAATTTCTTCACTGATACAGCTCCTAGGGCAGTTGAAACTAAAGAGAAACTGAACAAATGGGACTACATCAAAATAAAAAGCTTCTGCACAGCAAAAGAAACCATCAACAAAACAACAAGAAAACCCACCTCTTGGGAAAACATATTTGCCAACGTCATATCTGATAAGGGCTTAATCTCCAAAATTTATAGGGAACTCATACAACTTAACAAAAAGAAGATAAACAATCCAATCAAAAAATGGGCAAAGGATCTAAATAGACACCTTTCAAAAGAGGACATTCAGAAAGCCAAGAGACATATGAAAACATGCTCAAAGTCACTAATCATCCGAGAGATGCAAATCAAAACAACAATGAGGTACCATCTCACACCTGTCAGAATGGCCACCATCAACAAATCAACAAACGACAAGTGCTGGAGAGGATGTGGAGAAAAAGGAACACTTGTGCACTGCTGGTGGGAATGCAGACTGGTGCAGCCACTATGGAAGGCAGTATGGAGGTTCCTCAAAAAATTGGAAATGGAACTCCCATTTGACCCTGTGATCCCACTTCTAGGAATATATCCCAAGAAACCAGAAACACCAATCAGAAAGGATATATGTAACCAGATGTTCATAGCAGCACAATTCACCATAGCTAAGATCTGGAAACAGCCTAAGTGCCCATCAGTAGATGAATGGATTAGAAAACTGTGGTACATCTACACGATGGAATACTATGCTGCTGTTAAAAAGAAGGAACTCCTACCATTTGCAACATCATGGATGGAACTGGAGAGCATTATGCTAAGTGAAACAAGCCAGTCATTGAAGGAAAAATACCACATGATCTCACTCATTCATGGATAATAAAGACCATTACAAACTTTTGAACAATAATAGATACAGAGGCAGAGCTGCCTCAAACTGATTGTCAAACTGCAGTGGGAAGGCCAGAGAGAGTTGGGGGGCGGGAGGGAGGGGAGTAAGAGTTCAACCGAAGGACTTGTATGCATGCATATAAGCATAACTAATGGACATAAGACACTGGGGGGTAAGGGAGGGTAGGGGTTTGTCAAGGGCGGGGGGGAAAAAAAGGACACTTATGTAATACCCTTTGTAATACTTTAAGCGAAAAATTAAAAAAAAAGAAAAAAAAAAAAAAAAAAAAAAAAAAAAAAAAAGCAAAAATGGTTATAACTTATTCTGCCTCTCCACATCCTTTAACAGCTGAGCCCAAAACTTGCAAAAAATATTGATGGTCCAGAGGTCTGAAGCTTCCACAGAAGCCACCCAACATAACCCACATATAACTGTGTCAGGACACACAAAAAATTCAGAGATGGATCTTACTTTTTGCCTTCTCACTCTTCCTGGAGGGTCTCCATCGGAGGCGGGTCCGGTGCTCATCCAGGTAAAAGAGCCGGACGAGCCCTTTGGTCCCACGCTTCAGTTTGATCATCTGTGTCCCGGACTGCATTACACTCATGCATCTTTCAACTACAAGAGATCAAAGCACATTCAGCTCTCAGACAATGCATGTGGGTACTGGTGTTCAGAAACTTCACTGTCAAATAAAACCTGATTCACCCCTAAAAACACCCAGGACCAGAAGACAAATTTGCTACAGATACTCTAGGAAGAGTTGTTAAGCAATTTATCAGGCTTAAGCCAGGAAAAAAACCATACTTATTGGAATAAAATTGTACTTCCAGGTACACAATGCATTACTGCTGCACAAAGTCATCTTTTGTTCAAGGGGGTAACACGTTTTTTGGTGTGAGACTGATGACCATTTGATACTTGGATCTATATTCATAAAGCAAGGTCTCAGATTTCATGTCAGCTCTTCTAAGTTCTTACATAGCCAGCTGTAAAAGCATCTTATGATAATGCCTTAAAAGGCAATCAACAGAAACATAATTGGCAAAATGTTTCAACAACTGCCGAATTGTATGATGGCTACATATGGGTTCATCTATATCTATATATATAAAAGCCTAAGTGACCATTATGACCAGTCGACTGAATGACCAGTCGACTGGTTGCTATGACGACACACTAACCACCAGGGGGCAGACACTCAACGCAGGAGCTGCCCCCTGGTGGTCAGTGCACTCCCACAGCCAACCTCCTGTAGCTGGCCAACCTCCCATGGTCCCTCCCCCTAGCTGGCCCCAAACCGCCCCCATCACTGGCCAGGCAGAGGGACCCCACATGTGCACGAATTCGTGCACCGGGCCTCTAGTATATATATAAAAGCCTAAGTGACCAGCCAACTGGCCGGTAGCTATGACACACAATGATCACCAGGGGGCAGATTCTCAATGCAGGAGCTGCTGAGCTGCAGTGACTTGGCAGCTGTGGTTCTCGGGTGACAAACCCAGAAGCAGAGAGAAGGGAGCCGATTCCAGGGTGCAACACCTGAGAACCGCCCTCTCGCAATTCAGGACCCCTCAGGGGATGTTGGAGAGCTGGTTTTGGCCCAATCCTCATAGGTCAGGCTGAGGGACCCCACCTGCCGGAGGGACCCCACTCACTCAGAGAAAACCTCAAGCTGCGCCGCCTGTGTGTGGCCAGCCAGGGAGGGACCGCGTAAGGTTGGCTCCAGGGCATGTCCCACCTGTCTCACCCAGTCCCGCGCCATCGGCCACCTTCTAATTAATTTCCTTTCAATGTGCATGAATCCGTGCACCAGGGCACTAGTATTATTATATTTATGTATGTTTGCAAATAACTAAATAAATATCATTTTAAATATAATTTTAAAAATCAAGTTTTCACAATTGAACATCATTTTTTTTTTTACTTCCCAGCATCATAACCCTCTTCCTTTCCTGCCAAAAACTTTCTGGTTATTCTTTAAGTCACTCATTTTTCCCTCCATTTTTAGTCATATGGACTGTTTAAAATTGATCTACCCTTCAGCTCCAGGGTATCTCATCACTGTGGTTACAGTAATTGGTTCAGAAATGGGCATGTGATTGAATCTAAGACAACTGGGACTTCTGGAAAAAATGGATTTTAACCCCTCTATACCTAAATTTTGCAGCCCAGGGCTTCCAGCTTCCATCTGAGATCCATGAAAAGCAAGTCTGCTTGAAACAGAACCCAAAGCTGAGCTGATAAATAGGAAGGGAGAAAAATGTCGAGGTCCTGCTATTTGAGCCCTGTCTCAAGCCCCTCGTGAAATTGGAGACATATCCCTGAACTATTTAGTTTCTGCTCAAATAGCTTCAATTTGAGTTTTCTGGCACTTGCAACACAGAGAATTTTAACCAATATATCAATAATACTTCTATCTCAGCTTGAGCAAGCTAATTAACCTGTCAAGTTCTGATTCTACCTCTAGGATTTTATGAGGCTAAACCGAAAGTTGCTAACTTCCAGAGATAGAATCTAGTGACAGCTCCTCTAAAGAAAACCCTTGTTGAACTAAAAGGAAGGCTTATCCTAAGAGAAGGGGCCTGGTGTATAACAGAGGGAAATAAGGATCTAGACATAAAAGATGTGCTGATGAATTAAACTGCAAGGATTTTCCAAATAGAGAATAACTTGGTGATTGAATTCTGGTAATATCCAAATAGCTTCTTGTACAAGTGAAAGCTATCATTTAATTCTCTCTGCTTTGAGACGAACCTTGTAAGAAGAGGCCATTGGTGTTGCCTGTTTCCCCGTCACTGGTAACTGGAAATACTCTTTTCCCATTTCATGTGCCTTTGGTGGCCTGTCAATCACCCAACTAAGACATGTGCACCTGACTTAAGCTTCCAGCAAATCTGTCTCCTTCCACGGGAGCAGAGCACTGAACAAAAACAGCACTGAGCCGTTGCAGTGGCCAAGACTTAAGAGATGCTCCTGATTGGCCACTCCAACATGCCACAGTTGTCAGAGTTATTCTTCCTGAGGGTGACAAATTATTCCATTTCCCCTTGATTCTGCAACTTATGCAATACTCCTCCAAGTGTTCTTTTATCATATCAGCCAGAAACAGCTTTTACTTCATCAACAAATACAAAGGCACATATCTAACCCTTAGAGCACTAGAAGCATCTAGCTGAATACCCACAAACAGTACGACGTTAGAAAGAGATCAAAGAAACACAATAAATAAACTTTAACAACATTAGACTTCAACTTTGCTGGCTGAGTATCTTATCTTTACTAAGAAAGATAATTTGACCCCAAAGCTTAACAGTGCATGTGCAAGGTACTCATTACAGGGCCTATAACCAACATTCACTATATCCTCCATGAAGAACCTTTCTTCACCCCAAAAATTAACGGAGAATAACATAAAGTTAAGTACGATTTTAAGAACTGATATTACAAGGGAAGGGAAATGTAGCTTGCTCTTACTCACCTTACCTGACAAATCAAATACCCAAGTAATAAAAATAATGCTTCTTAAAATGTTTACTTTGAAGCACAGAACAAAATTTAAGATTTAGTTTCACTCTAATAAATTTACCCACCACTGAGCACCATTCAGTTAGGTAATGAGAGCCACGAATTTCAATTCTTGACAGTCACATTGACCATCTCATACCAGTAATTAAAGGGAGAACAGAAGAGAGTATGTCATCGTATCAAGATAAAATCAAATCAAACTAACCAAGCCAAAACACCCAAAAAACTCTATTAGAATGTCAATAAACAGATGTTCATAGAGCAACTCCTTGTTCTAGGCACAGGGCTATGTAATGAGGGAAAGCAAAAAGCAAGAAGACTTCTCTTCAAATTAAAGAGGTTGAATTTTAAGAGAATGAAGCATCTAAAGAGACCATTATGGTAGTTCAGAGCTGTGGTTAAGAACACCAAGTTTGGATCTAGACAGCGTGGGGTAGAACTCCAGGTCTGCCACTTAGTAGCTGTATGACGTTGGGCAAGATATTTAATCCCTCTGTGTCTCCATTTGCTTATCTATAAAATGGGGGATAATATTATTTACCTCTTGAGTTGCTGTTAATTGGATGAGTTTATTCAAGTGGAGTACTGAAAATGGTCCTGGCACATCATAAACACTATAAATGGTAGTTACTATTATGGTTTTATTATTGAAATGTTTTTAAAATAAATGCCAAGTCAGAAATAAAGACAGAAATACTATGGGGATCTATAGAAAAAGGAGTCTACAGTGAGCTAGAATGGGGAGAAGTATGGTAATAAAACAGAATCAGTGAAGACTTGGGGGCAGGAAAGAGGAGAGGTATGATCAAAGGGTAGGGAAAGACGGGCCTCCATCTTTGGAAGAGTGACTCAAAGGGCATTGACAGGATATATGAATCCATGGGCCGGACAAGACTGGACTGTAGAGGGTTAGAGGTGCTGGATTAACATTTTAATCCATTGGCAATGAGAGATTCACTAGATATTTCTGAGCAAAGGAGTGACAGGATAAAAGACATAATTTAGGAATGTATGTCTTTGGGGAGAGAGAATAAAATAAATTGTTTAAGCCAGAGTAAAGAAGTTGAAGTAACTGAACCATCACAGATCTATAAAGCAAGGACTATAAATCCATAGACTGTCCACATACGTGACAGTGCCCTCTGCTTTGCTCACACTGCCTTTTGTTCCCCTTCCTTTCCACAGTCCCATTTCTTTTCCCTGAAATGGAATTGCTATGGCTACAATATCTGGACAATTTAACAGGAAAAACACAGTGATATAAACGAATTATCAGTTACTTGAGCTAACAAATACCACCTACCACTTAGCAAATACCATCCAGAGAAACAAAACATTTTAGAAAATGGGATCCAATCCCTTAGAGAGGGAGTATGTTTACACAATATATTACTGTAAATATTCACTAGCTTCACATTTATCCCACCAACTCAGCCGTGGGCTAAGACTCTAGCACCATCCAGTAGAGTAGGCAAGCATACATGATCAAAATGTCCTTGCAGAGCGAGGCTTTGAAACAATACGCTGCCTAAATTGTTTATGGAGCTGCTTTCCACTTTCTCCGTGATCTTTCCCTGTCACACAGAAAAGCCATTTGGTTAGAGTCAAATTGAAAAATCAAGTCCAATGGAGTCCTGAGAGTCATTATAGCCCACTTCTCCCTGCCTCAAACAGTCCATTGAGTTGTCCAGTTAACCAGAGAAAGAAAACCCTCAAGTCATTCCTTGTAATTCATCCCAGTAGGTAATGATCACCAATGTTGGAGACAAAATATTCTTCCAGAGTCCTTTAATCACTTGTGTCAGCATAAGCCAATTTCTTCATGCTCTGCCTTCAGTAGAGGAATTAACAGGGGTTACTACCCCCCTTAAAAGTCATTCTCCAACCATTCTGGGTCAGTCAATTCCATTAAATGGGATGAGAAACAAGGGAACAAAGAAGGAATTCCAGAAGCAGGTCAACAAGGACAGAGTCCCAGTGGCTTAGAATGGAACACCCTCATCACACACATTTCCAGTGCTGGAAAGAGTCTGGGGAAAGTCTGCAAATGTGGGCTATACATTCAGGCAGCTACCAACACGTGCATAATCCCTTGGAGCCCACGTCATTCTCCCTATGATAGCCTTAATATTTTTAGAAAACACGTTATGTGAACACAATGCAGCAACATTCAAGAATATTAAGGGAGAAATGCCCATCAACCCCTCACATAATACACATATTGTTTTGGTCTATTATGGTCCAGATCTTAATATGTACACAATTTGACACACTGGTTGCAATCATGATACTTAAGCCATTTGGCCCTCTGCTTTATTTCATTTGCATTATAAACAGTTTTCCATGTTTCTACACAGTCTTAATAATTATCATTTTAATGGCTGCCTTATAGTATAGTATAAATATTTAAAGAGCAGAAGAAAGGAGTAGAGAACTATATTCTAACTTTATTACATAATTAGAGTTTAAAACTTAACAGAGTCTCATCTGTAAAATGAAAGGGCTAACAAAGTGGTCTGCAAAGTCCTTTAGAATTAACTCCCTATCAGGATTAAATCAATCATTTTGCTACAGTTTAAAGTAGGTAAATTTCCTTAGGGGCTATCAGTTCAATAAATCTTCAAGTAGAAAATACTGTAAATCTATACTAATAAAAGGGTAATATGATAATTAGGCTGGGTCGACCGGCCATCTTCCAGACGTCCGACTTTCTTCCAAAGGCCATGATGGTGGGAGTATCAGTCCAGATATAGAGATTATGTATTTCTGTCTGCCAAGAGCATCTCCTCCTGCTGAAAAAGCCCCCCCTCATTTAAGCAATCCTATCCTATATAATCTATCTTTACTAATAAAAGGGTAATATGCTAATTAGACCAGGTCGACCGGCCATCTTCCGGACATCTGACTTCCTTCTGGACAAAGCCATGATGGTGGGGGCTAAGGCAGAGGCAGTTAGGGGCGATCAGCCCGGCAAGGGAAGGTTATTGAGGGCGACCAGGCCAGCAGTGGAGGGCAGTTGGGGGCATTAGGAAGGCAGGCAGGTGAGTGGTTAGGAGCCAGTGGTCCTGGATTGTGAGAGGGCTGTCCTGGATTGGAGAGGGTGCAGGCTGGGCTGAGGGACCACCACCGCCCCCCCCCCCCCCGTGCACGAATTTCATGCACCGGGCCTCTTGTGCATCGGGCCTCTAATATATATATATATATATATATATATATATATATATATATATATATACATACACACACACACTTGTGATATGAAGTATCCTAATACAAAGCATGTATCCTTTGGGGGGAGATTCCCAACATTTCCACTATGTATATATGATATCAAGAGGTTCAATTCTTTCAGCCATGTTTGAAGCAGAGATAGTCACAGTCTGTTAGGAATGCCAAACATGCCATCCAATGCTGATTTTTATAGCAGCTTTAAGGTATACGTTATATACACTAACATTGACCTGTCTTAAATGTACAGTTCAATAGCTTTAGTGTATTTACAGTTATGTGGTGATCTAATTTTAGAACAGTTCCATCACCCTAGCTCTATGCTTTTAAAAGCCAAGATGCAAGATCGTCTCCAACAGTAATAAGCACAGCTGGTACCCTGCTCCTTCTCTGCTGGAAAGGTCACCTGGAGACTGGGCTGCAATATAGGGCTACAGCCATGCCTGCGTTAGGCCATACAAGAATATCACTTGCACTTTCTTGTGAACACACCTATCACCAAACTGTGCATTGGCAGGCAAAACAAACGTGCGCATCATCTGCAAGAGTGTCTTTTCAGCAAAAAGGTTCATGAAAAAATGTGCATTGATTTCTTGCCAGCTTCCATCGATCAGAGTAAATCTGAGTGACTGAAAGGAATTAGTTTCTGAAAACAATTTCATTTCCAGTGGAAAAAGGTGTCAAATGATACAGGTAATGTTTCTCTCAGAGGAAGAGAAGGGAGAGTTCCTACAATCACCAGAGAAGTAAAGGGCATGTGTAATTCTCAGCACAGACCAAAAACAGATTCAAGGCCTGGTACACAATGAATATAAGATACCTTGCTGAGGGCAGTGCAGCAGGAGGGGTCAGCCCACAGGCCCAGGGCCAGAGAGCCAGGAGCAAAAGGCCGTTCTGGTTATTCCCTCAACCTAAAATTGCATTTTCCTCCGAGCTCTGAGTCCATAAAACAACTGACCTGCATCCCATTAATGTTTTATCTTTCAGGAAGACAAAATTCCTGTTTATCCAAAAGCCTTTAAGAATAGCTTAAAAGAAAAAAAAACAAAACCTGATTCACATCTGGACATTTTACTGTGGACATGAATGTTTTGGATGACCTTTATATAAAATATAACTGCTCTTCACAGAAAATGGCTTCACCTGAAAAGCTCTCCCTCACCAATAGTCGGGCTTTAAAGTCAAGTCATATCAGCTTATGAATAAATGTGTTTCCAAACAACCAGGGAAAACTCCACTCTTACTAAGTCAAGATTCTTCCCAGTGAAGAGCAAACAATGTAGAGATCACTGTTTTTTTATGCCATTGCTTAAATCACTCCCATGGCAAAGATAAGATTATTTGAAAAGGTTTTAGAAACTAATTGGTTAGCAGTAACATTTTGGAACTTGTTTGCAAACCTATAGGCACACAGTCAACGTAGGTACATTTGGGGGAATTTAAGTCAGAGTGAAAGAAATTAATCAGTAATTTTTAAAATGTCAGAACCTTTTTTCTATTTTACTAAAGCCTTACATAACACTTTTGTTCTTTTAATGAAACCTATATTATATTCAACAATTGTTTCTGTTCCATAATTGTTAGCTCTGGGAAACAAATGAAATACAAATAAGAATTCATAACAATACAGTTCCGTTGGTTTTATTTAATGTCATCCCATTGGGGAAGGGGACATGAATTAATTTTAAATTTAGTTTCATCTATTATGTAAAGAGTTTTCTACTTCAACATAAGATCAGAAGTGACAGTGACATCAACATTCTGCAATGTGGTTTGTTATTTTTTAAAAATCCTTTAAAACAAACAAATCAAAAACAGACTCAGAAGCAGAGGAAAAACCGATGGTTGGCAAAGGAAAGGGGGTTGAGGGAGGAGTGAAAAAGGGAAATAAGAGGTACAAGCTTCCAGCTATGAACCACGGAGATGGAGTGTACAGCACAGGGAATATAGTCAATATGCTATAATAACTACACAGTGACAGATTGTTACTAGATTGCAGTGATTACATCATAAGATACATAAATATTGAATCACCATGTTATATGCCTGAAAATAATATAACATTATATGTCAACTATACTTTAATTTAAAAAATTTAAATAAAAAATTTTTTTAAATAAAATTCATACATGTGTGAAACATATATACCTCAGATCATATTTCATCATTTTTTCAGTAATATGACATTGGACTAAATATTTGGGGCAAAATCCCCAAGCCACATTAAGTACTGGCCTTTATTTATAGAGTACCTTGTCATCTAACAAGTCTATTTCATAGTTTGCCACACTGGCTGTACATCAAAATCAACTGGGACCTTCCTAACGTGTTGATCACAAAACCCCAATACAGAGCAATTAAATCAACATCTGTTGGGGTGGGGCTAGGGTGGGCATCTGTTTTATTACTAGAGGTCTGGTGCACAAAATTCATGCACGGGAGGGAGGGTCCCTCAGCCCAACCTGCACCCTCTCCAATCCAGGACCCCTCAGGGGATATTCAACTGCCAGTTTAGGCCCGATCCCTGCATGATCGGGCCTAAACCAGCAGTCAGACATCCCTCTTGCAATCCAGGACTGCTGGCTCCTAACTGCTTGTCTCCCTGCCTGCCTGATCTCCCCTAACTGCCTCTGCCTGCCAGCCTGACTGCTCCCTAACTGCTCTCCCCTGCTGACCTGATCACCCCCTATCTGCTCTCCCCTGATGATGTGATTTCCCACCCCCTAACTGCTCTCCCCTGCCGGCCTGATCGCCCCTAACTGCCTCTGCCTCAGCCCCTGCCACCGTGGCTTTGTTCAGTCTAATTAGCATATTACCCTTTTATTAGTATAGATGCTTCCCAGGGAGTCTACTGTATATCCAGAGTTAAAATTATTGACATATATATCATGTGGCTTATTCTCTTAAGATCTCTGAAGTTAGTAAAATAATTAATTGTCTCTGTAGAGCAGATGAGCAAAGAACTTGGCTGAGGTCATAAAGCTAGTAAGTGGCAAAGTCAGCTTTGAAACTAGGTGCCCTGATCCCAGTGCAATTCTCTCCATTTCACTATGTGTAATGTCTGCCTGCAGGTCCTGTCTGGGCCAGTAACTGGCTGATCACTGATAAGTCCTTTAAACAGACTTGACTGCAATTTTCTGAAAATAAAGAACCTGTTTGCTGGTTCCTAAGACCTTTCTTGCCACGCACTGGGAATCTATAATATACCAGGTCTAGGTTTTGGAAACTATTGTTTTTTAGTTTCCTTGCATTATTATAGTGTCTCTGTTACTGGTTTTAAGAGCTTGTTTATGACTGAAGATGTTAACCATTTCTCATGCATTGCAAAGATATGAACATATGAACAATAAGGACTTGGGCAGGGGAGAAGGAGGTTGCTCAGAGATTAAGTGAACTCCAGAGGAGACAGAATTTGAGCCTGACCCTTGAAGATCATAATAAGAATACTTAATAAATTTTTTAAAATTGTTCTTATTCTATGGTTGTGCACATTTTTTTATCCTCAGAGTGTATAAATGGTAGCTATGATTATTTAAAATGAATTATAACTTCACACCTGTTAGAGTGGCCATTATCAACAAGACAAGCAGTAACAAGTGTTGGAGAGGTTGTAGAGCAAAGGGAACCTTCACTCACTGCTTGTGGGAATGGAGACTGGTACAACCACAATAGAAAGCAGTGACGTGATTCCTCAAAAAATTAAGAATAGAGCCCAGCCGGCATGGCTCAGTGATTGAGCGTCGACCTATGAACCAAGAGGTCATGATTCAATTCCCAGTCAGGGCACATGCCCAGGTTGTGGGCTCAATCCCCAGTGTAGGCCATGCAGGAGGCAGCCAATCAATGATTCTCTCTCATCATTGATGTTTCTTGCTCTTGCTCTCTCTCCCTCTCCCTTCCCCTCTGAAATTAATAAAAATATATTTAAAAAATTAAGAATAGCTCTATCATGACCCAGCAATCCCTCTCCTGGGTATATACCCGAAAAACTTGAAAACATATATTCGCAAAGATATATGCTCCCCTATGTTCATTGCAGCATTATTCACAGTGACCAAGACATGGAAACAACCAATGGGTTCCATGATAGAGGACTTGATAAAGATGTGTTACATAAATATACACAATGGAATACTACTCGGCCATAATAAAAGATGAAATACTGCCATTTGTAACAACATGAATGGACCTTGAGAATATCATGCTAGGTGAAATAAGTCAGTCAGAAAAAGCTAAGAACCATATGACTTCACTCATATGTGGGATATAAAACTGAAACTCGTGAACACAAACAACAGTGTGGTGGCTGCCAGGAGGAAGTGAGTAGGGGGTAAATGGGGTCCTAATATATGGTTATTGGAGAAGATTTGACTTTGGGTGGTGGGCACACAGTGCAATATACAGATCTTGCAACAGAAACCACACCTGAAACCTATGTGATCATATTAACCAATGTCAGCCTAATAAATTTAATTTTAAAAATAGATAAAAACTAAAATAAAATGAATTAAAAATACGCTGTTCACCACATTAAAAACTATACCTTAATGTTTATTCTTATCCTATATAATACAGGCTAATATGCAAATTGACCAAACAGCAGAACAACCAGTTCTTATGATGCATACTGACCACCTGGGGGCAGATGCTCAACGCAGGAGCTTCCCCCTGGTAATCAGTGCACTCCCACAGGGGAGAGCTGCTCAGTCAGAAGCCCTGAGCTGGGCTCACAGCTGGCAAATGCAGCGATGTTGGGAGCCTCTCCTCCCTCCACAGCAGCGCTAAGGCTGTCAGACTGACAGCTCCTGGACTGAGGGCTCCTGGACTGTGAGAGGGCACAGGCCAGAATGAGGGACCCTCCCCTCCCCCCAAGTGCACAAATTTCATACACCGGGCCTCTAGTTAAGGTATAATTTTCTACACAGTCTTAATACTTACAATTTTAATGGCTATGTTTCATTTATTGCTTACTCCTAATCTTGGCTGTTTCTTGGGTGACATTGGGCAAGGGCAATTTATTTGGCTATATGAATAAGGTTTAACCTTCCCTAAAACCAGTAAATATTTTCTCTTAGTTCTATATGATACAAAAAGTATCTCTACTGGGCAAGTTTTTTTAAAGTTTACCATACCACACGTGAATTTTAAAGTACTAGCTTATTTTTGATTGCTGGTTGGGGAGTGTACATTATTGATAGGAGGCAAAAGTTGAATGCAATCCTTGGACAAATCTAATTTCTCCTATGGCAGCAACTGGACCCCAATCCTGGCTTTCTTTAGCGTTTAGACTCCTAGACCACTTCTCCAGATATCCTTGCTGCTTAAGAATCTGCATTTAAAAGCTCTCCCTGGTAATTCTGAGGCATGCTTAAGTTTGCAGACCACATCTCCAGACACCATTACACTTTACCTACTTAGTATGTGGTCATTGGGAGCCAGCCAGTTTCCTTCATTGGACCTTAATTCAGAGTCACTTGTATGACAGAAGCAAAGGCTTATTGCTCAGTTGCATGTTAGGACATTAGCTCAAGGTCTCACCCCATACTTATAAAATATGAAATATCCCAGTTAAATATCCCAGTGAGGATTAAAAGATGAAATGCTGATGGTCAAATAATCATTATTGCTTGCTTCTCTATAATCTCTTGTTCTGTTGGGGGCAGCTCAATATTTCACAATTTTAGATGTGTCCTAACTTGTACACGGGTGCCTCCTTAGTTTTGAGCCTTAATGACAAATAGCATTTTATCTGACCTCACCCACACCCCATCTAGACTCATGTCTTTGAAAAGAAAGATACCTCTATAGCAGCGATTTTCAACTGGTGTGTTGCAAAACCTGACTATTTAGTCAGGGGCACTGACCTCATTTCCCTTAGATTGTCAAATTTTTTAAAAATGATGACAGCTAACACAACAATAACCATCCAATGTGAATGGGTCAAAATTATAACTATGTTTTGTAATATCAGCAAAAAATATCTTCGTGTGTGTACCACAGAATTTCCATAATTAGTTTATGTGTGTCATGAGATGAAAAAGGTTGAAAATCACTGCTCTATAAAATACCTATCCAGTGTGCTACATACACTGACAGAAAATAAGTATTTATTGAGGTAGTTATTATCTCATTCATTTCTTAAATTAACTGTGCACACTTCCTACCTGGGTTTAATTGCATTTTAAAAAAGACTACCTATTCTGTATTCCAAAAATTCATAAGCTCCCAGCAGTTCCCAGTTCTTACACCCAAACTCTTATTTCCTCCACCAACTATTGTTTTTTAGTTTCCTTGCATTATTATAGTGTCTCTGTTACTGGTTTTAAGAGCTTGTTTATGACTGAAGATGTTAACCATAATTTCTCCTTGGAGAAATTATCCTACTTCATGCATTGCAAATGAAATACCATTTTTTTTGTTACTATTTTACTCTGGTGTTTTAGTTTTGGTTGTATCAAACTTGTGCATTAAATGGAATCATGTTCTGTTTAATAATAATAATAATAATAATAATTTTTTTAATTTAAAAAAATAGAGAAGGGGCAGGAGTCAAGAAAGCTTAACTGATTTCATGTAAACTGTCCTAATTTTATCCATTCAGGTTTCACTTCGGTGCCTTTTTTATATATTTTTTTTATTGTTGATAGTATTACAGATGTCTCCCATCCCCCTCCCTTTACTCCCCTCCTACCAGCCCATACCCACCCACCCCCAGGTCTTCACCCCCCTATTGCCCGTGTCCATGGACTATGCATATAAGTATATAAGTTCTTTGGTTTCTCTCTTGTGTGTCTTTAAGGCTTTCCATCTAAGAGTCAAATAACAGAAAATGGAAGAAGTGATCACATTTTCTCTAGAAAACAAGTGCCTCTCCACCCACAAGCCTGCGATGCTCTCAGCCACTGGTCTCCCAGGGCTGAAGATTGCAGAGCCCACCTGCTGGGTGAGCAGGCCTGGTACCTGCCATCCACAGCCAGTTGGAAATCCAGTTGTATGGCATTTAAAAAGCAGGCACCTTATTTCTGTGGCAGGTGTCTTTCAGGGAAAAAAGAATCCATGCTAAGAAAGAAAAAATATTTCCATGTGGTAAGGAAAATGCCTGGGAGAATCCCCTCAGGTTTATTTTTCAAAAATCATTTGTCCTCACCCAGACCCTGGTCCTAATATTACAAGTTTCCCTTTTAAAAATGTAATATCATATAAACATCACTAAGTAACCAAGCATTCATCACAGCTAATGTGTGGCATTTTGATTGGAGTTACTATCCCAAATCACTGCACTATAGATCTTAAAATCATTTTTAAGTAAAAATAAAATCTAAAAATGGGAGAAAGATAAAAAAAACTGAAAATTTCTTTTAAGCCACATTTGCATATATAATCAGAACAGATGTGCTATAAAGTTTTCTAAACAGTCAATCCCAGAGAAAAGGCCTGCATTAAACCATAATTGCCTGGATATAAGATTTCTTGAGTCTCTCTGCATTCAGAAATAATTAGACTAACCCACACACATGCACATGAACACAGACATTCACACACTTCTTCAGCAGAACCAGGCTGACCATTGAGCAAGAATAAACAAGGCTGAGCCGTGTATACATGATTAACCTGTGGTTGATGTGGTATTTCAAGTAAGTCATTGGAAACATACAAGAATTGATGAGGGATAGAAAAAAAAATGTCTTGGAGGACAGGAGAGTGTTAGGGAAGAAGCAAAAAAGAATAGAAAATATTAAACACAACAGTGCCAAAGACAAGGAGCAACTGGAAGTAAAAGTTTAGATGGTGAGGAAGAGAGTCAGTAAGAAAGACACAAAATATAAGAAAGAGCTGTGATTCCAGGAAAAAAAAAGTAGGAGGTAGGTAGGAAAGATGACAAACACCTGACAGCCATGTCAATATCAGAAACACAGGACACTGGGAGAGTCATATGACACTGATAGGTCAGTGAAATGCAGGGCGTATCATCCCAAAGAAAGCACTGAGGCAACAGTATAAGTCAGCACTCCACTGGTGCGCAGCCTTCCCAGGATGCCCTGGGCCACAACATTCAGTACAGGTGTGAACAACATAGAGGCCCTCATCATTTTGTCTCCCAGTGTGTTTAATCTGTACGTAGAACATGTCATCGACAAAAACTGGGCTGGACTCAGAGGAAGGAGGAGTGACACTTGGTGGAAGAAACATCAATAATAAGAGATGCAGAAAGTGGCAGAAAGTGGCCATCTTTAAACATCTTACTGGCAGAAAGTGGCCATGATTGAAACAACTTCTGGATAAAAATGAAAAAATAGGTGCTGAAGCAGGACTGCATTTGAACATCAAGAAGACAAGAATCATGACTAGAGAAGAAACACACAACTTTAACAGAGGCAATAAAGACAGTGAAATTGTTAGAGATGTTGCTTACTTACCTCGGTTCAGTCGTCGTTTCAAATGAAGACTGAGGCCAAGAACTCAGGAAAAGGCTGAGACTCGGAAGGGCAGCCAGGGAAGAATTAGAAAAGATCACCAAGAGCAAAGCTGTGTGATGAGAGACCAAGGCTAAGATCATCCACACCCTCGTTTCTCAATTACTATGTGCAAATGTGAAAGGTGAACGGTGAAGAAGTCAAATGGGGGGTGAAGGGGAGAAATGATGCATCTGAAATATGGTGCAGGGAAAAAGGGGACATATGTCATACTTTCAATAATAAGAATTAAAGAAAAAGAAAGAAAGAAATATGGTGCGGGAAGGAGAACTCCACAGATACCCTGGACTGCCAGAAACAGGAACAAGCAGGGCCTAGAGCAGGGGTGGGCAACCTTTTTGTGAGTGTGTGCCAAAACCAGCAAAATCTCTGACTCAAAATTCTTCTGCGTGCTAACCCTAATTTTTTTAGAACATGTTACGCCTACTTGATATCTCTTAAGGTATACGTATGTGAAGAACCTTGGAGAAATAATAAAATTCATTTGAGAGACAAAAACACAATATATGATGATGAAAAAATACATTTATTTTTTACTGTATACATGTACACTGATAGTCGGACAGAAAACTTTATGACTCCGTTTGATATTATCAGTGGGACTTTTGCTGCTGCATCACTGATGACAGAGATTTTACAACAGGTTTATATTTCGTGACCTTCAGAGATATGCACGAGCTACTACTTTCATCCGTCAGGCTACTCCTATTATGAGACTTAACAAAACTCATCACTGAGAACAAAGATTCACAAGCGTATGTGGATGAAACCAAAACACTGGTCGAATCTAAGAAGGCAGGGAGAGTTAAGGCAGAGGCATAGAAATTGCTCTTCCCCTCTCTCGTCAATCCATGTCTATGGCCTTTAAGATAACTTGTTATGTAAAATTATTTATTTATCTAAGTTGCACCTACACTGAATTTATCTGAAAAATAAAAAAGTCGATATTAAGAAAAAAAAATGTAAATGGAAGATTATAAGAGAGGGTTTCACGTGCCAGCAAAAGTTACTGGCGTGCCATGTTTGGCACGCATGCCAGGGGTTGCCCACCCCTGGCCTAGAGCAAATTAAGCCTAAAGCATGGCTGGAGGTGACAATACAAAACTAAAGCTATCCTACTTCAGGCATGTCATGAGATGGCAGGTTCTAAAGAAAAGACAATAATGCTGGGAAAAAAACAGAAGGCAGCAAGAAAAGAGGACGACCAAATACTAGATGGATTGATTCCATAGAAGAAGCCAGAGGTGTGAGTCTACGGGAGCTGAGCGGGGCTGCTGAAGACAGGACATAGGAGACAGCACTCATTCAAGGGTGGCCAGGAGTCGGAGCTGACTCAAAGGCTCGTAATACACACAGACCCTCATCTCATCAGGCTGCTTTCCTGAACATCTATTCCAGGACAATTATGTCGCAGTCTGCATGCTATTTTGAATTTCTGCAACTGATTCAGCACTGTAATTGCTGATAAATACTGTAATCAGAAATTCTTTTCCTCTCGCAGAGCAAGGGCAATGCCATCATCAGCGTTTATCCCCACAATCCTGATCTGAAAAGCAAGAAAGCACCAACTAGTCCTGCATCTTCCTGCAATCTCAGAAAATACTCGCAGCACTGTGCAAGCAGTGTGATACTAATGACAGAAGAAACTGCTGGTTGAATGATACAAAAGCATCTGTCAGCATTTAGGAAACAATTACCACTACCGGACATTTACATGAGCCCATCCTAGGTGAACAATGACCAGAAGGACCGTTTTGTTGTTAAGTACTTATCTCAGCAACAGAAAAACAAACAAGGTTCATTTAACTAAAATCCCATTTCCGACCAATGTACCGTTCCTTCTGTTCTTGACATGTGGGGACCCAAGGTTAAGCCACTCTGGCCAGCTTGACTCATCTAAAGCAGCTTTCCATTTCACAGTGACCATCAGCTCGGCCAGATGGTCGATGTAGCTTGAGAGAGCAGGCCATCTCAGCAAATGATAACTACTGTGTTGGAAAAGAGCTGCTCTCAGTGGCAGAAATGTTCCGACTACCGAAAGCTCCAGGTGGAACCCCCACTGAACCAGTTGATGTGCAGTCACAAAGTGCCCTATTCCAACCCACCTCAGCACACACTACTGCCTATACTTCTATTGCAACAAAAAGCCACATCTTCTTTAAATTACTTGCCATGCTTTAATCCAGAATTTGAAACTATTCAGGGCAACTCAAACAAGTATCGACTGCCTTCTAGAGATATCACCATAACCATGAACAAGTCAGCTGTCAAGCAGTTTATTGGTGGGGATTAAATATTTCCCAATCCAAAATGCAGTTTTTAAAATACAATTTCTGCCTTTCTCTTCTGTATTCTGAGATGACTAGGCCTAAGTCAATTAACTGTGCCTCTATAAAGCCATGCCCATGTAGGCACTTTAAAAGCTCAATCAGCCGAAACCGGTTTGGCTCAGTGGATAGAGCATCAGCCTGCGGACTGAAAGGTCCCAGGTTCGATTCCGGTCAAGGGCATGTACCTGGGTTGCAGGCACATTCCCAGTGGGAGATGTGCAGGAGGCAGCTGATCGATGTTTCTCTCTCATCGATGTTTCTAACTCTCTATCTCTCTCCCTTCCTCTCTGTAAAAAATCAATAAAATATATTAAAAACAAAAAAACTCAATCACCCCTGAAAAAAATAAAATAAAAATATAAAATTCTGAATCACAAAAGATTTTTAAGAGCGCTGTTTAAAGCAGCGGTGGGGGAACCTTATTTCTGCCAAGGGCCATTTAAATATTTATATCATTCACAGGCCATACAAAATTGTCAACTTAAAAATTAGCCCTCTATATTTCGTCAAGCATTTCATTAACTCCTAATGCCTTGGCAGGGCTAGACCAAATAATTTCGGGCCATACATTCCCCACCCCTGACTTAAAGGAAGATCTTATAAACAAAAAATACTGGTGCAGTTTATTTAAAAAATGAAAGAAAAAA
This sequence comes from Myotis yumanensis, assembly GCF_028538775.1. Classification (NCBI taxonomy): domain Eukaryota; kingdom Metazoa; phylum Chordata; class Mammalia; order Chiroptera; family Vespertilionidae; genus Myotis; species Myotis yumanensis. The sequence continues at coordinate 196,922,899 of NW_027223753.1, read as the reverse complement.
TAAAGGAAAAATGGACAGGAAAGAAGAGAAAAAAAAACAGAAAAGAAAGGCTTTCTTAATATTTTATCTCATTTATGGGAGTCCTTATTAGTGAACTAAAGAGGAAGGCTTCACATGATCTCTAATATTAATGCTATGAATACTCATGGCAATCACATTATGGAAGTAATTGCCACGTGAATTTTTGATACTAATAAAAACCTCATTTCCACCTTGACAGATTCCAGATCAGGGCACATGCTCAGGTTGTGCTCAATCTCCAGTAGGGTGTACGCAGGAGGCAGCCAACAATGATTCTCTCTCATCTTTGATGTTTCTATCTCTCTCTCCCTCTCCCATCCTCTCTGAAATCAATAAAAATATATTTTTAAAAAATGTTCACATATCCTTCTGAAACGATCAATCTAATTTCTTGGAATCAAAACAGCTCAGGTAAAATAGGATATTCATGACCAAGAGAGGGAAGTATTGTAAGTCAAAGAGATTGGCCATTGTCCCTCCAACGAAGCAACACAGTGTGTTGTGCAAGTATGGTGTGCCTGCACTGTAAGAGGATAAAACAAAAACAACAAAAAAACAATGCTCAATTGAGCCTCCTACCTATGACCGGTAAATAAGAAATAAACACTGCCTAGGGTAGCACTGAACAAGATAAGCCTCCTTTTCTTGAATCACAAGATCAGAAAAGTTGCATGACCCTTCTGTTTGCCATAAGGCTCACGGTGGTGAGAAGGGCTGAACCTGTGGGGCAGCAGGTCACCAAGACCAACAGAGAGCAGTAGGGCACTTGCAGGGAAATGAGGACTAAATGAAGACTAAAAGGATGTGCCCTATGACTGGGGGGCCAGAGGTAGGCTCACTAAGATGCAGAGCAAAGGTGTGATCCTGGGCTCCAGAACCGAGGCTGAAGAAAACTGCTTCCAATGGCTTTCAGAACTGCTGCTTCAGTAAGCAGGGCCCAAGCGGTCTGAGAAAGCAGACTGAGCTTCTCTACCAAAAACAGAACCATCCCTCGTGCCAGAGAGAGGACGATCACAGAATGTAAGAGGGGTGGGAGCAGAGAGAGGTGCTCAGGGACCAACCAGATCCCTAATGTATCTCTTTAAAGACAGAGTGTAGTGTTGACTACCTAGCTGAGTCTTACACTATTCTCTGCACTTGTCTGTACAGCTGAGATAGCCCCTATGGAGAGAGTAGAGTTCAATGGTAAGAGCCTGGACTCTGGCTGGGCACCTCGAGTGAGTTAGTTACGTCTCTAGACTCACTTCCTTCATTTGTAACATGGTATGATAAAGTATCTGCTTCATTCAAGACTAAATGAATTAACATAAGTGAAGTGCTATCAATAGTGCCTGATACATAATAATGCCAGACTCCTAAAATGCCATTTATTTAATATTTTAAAATTAAGATTTCCCTGCCCTATTACCAGCTACAGTTATATCCCCATTTGGCCTCCATCTCCTTTTTCCTTCCCATCCATTTCTCCAACACTCCAACTGCCCAAATGCTTAGTAATAGTTCTTTTACACCACTAGGTATTTCTGCAGCTTCTATCGCCTCCGCCTGGTATTTCAGTCGACTTGAAAGTCTGAAAGCAGAGTGCCCCGTTGGAAAAGAAGAATGTTCAACCCTTCAGTCAGAGCTCCCAGCAGTTGTTGATAGTCAATCCCACAGCCTGCTCTGTGAGTATTATGTATATTATGTACTTTCCTTCAACACTCAAAACAAGATTCAGACTTGATTTTAACCTGTTCCACCCCAAAGGTTAGACAGACCCTTTAACCCAAACAAAAACAGTCTTTATGGTTGCAGTACGCCCTGTTATTCTGACATGTGCTTAAATGTTTGGCTTGCAAAGCAAACTCTACAGAGATCTGTGTGTTTCTTGCCTGCCAGTCTAGCGGTACCACCTGATGGAAAGCCATGCCTTGGGGCAAAACCCTGCATAGAAAATTGATTTTTAAACATCTAATCAATTGTTGCTTTTCCTTAAAAAATGAACTATGCATTGAACTACTCCTGAATTGCTAACTGTTAAATGCTTTGGACTGCAAGTAAAAAAAAAAAAAAGACCAACTACAAACTCCTTAACCAATAAAGAGGGTTTTTTAAATTCCCCCTAAGAAGTTTGAAAGGAAGTAACATGGATAATTTATGTTCAAGAATTCACCAAAAGTCCAAGTTTCTTCCTTAACTGATGGGCTGCCCGATGGCCGCAGCAGCTTCAGGCATCGTGTCCCAGGGTCATTTCATGCAGCTTTTTTCAAAGGAAAACTTTCTCAGGAGTGTCCTGATTTTCCTCGTGTCTCATTGGCCAGAATTGGTCATGTGTCCCTGCCTACACAAAGCATTCAGAGGAAACTAAAATAACCAATCTGATCAAGACTCCCCCAGACAGCAGATGCTCAGACCTCCCTTGAATAGGATTAACCTGATTGAGGCTCTGTTAGAAAAAAAGGAAGCTGCTGTTGTTCTTATAACAAGTTTAAATCAAGATAACGTTCTGGGAAAGTTTTTAAATGAAAGCTTCTAGGTATGATTTAACTTTTTCAACTTCAACTAAATAATTAGATTTGGTGTCTCAAAGTGTAATCCCATGCCAGTCTGCAAACTGGTTGTGGTATGTGCAAAGCGAGGTAAGTGTAGAAACTGAAAAAACTTAGAGACTTTTATCACAATGGACAGAAAATTTTATAGTTAAATTCAATGAAAAATTTGGAGCTTGTCTTTTTTTATCTTGGTTTTTATTATCAGCAATTTATTTTTATTGTATTCTACAAAAATGATCAGTCCATGGTGGCCTCAAAATTGGGGTGGGGGCCCCAGTCATTCACCAGGGAGAGACTGCCCTATGCAATTTGTCTAATTTTAGTTTATATGTTATACACAAAGCAAGTTAAATTCTACCTTTAACTGTCATAACACATTCAAAGCAGCTTTTTTCTCCCAACCTGACTAAGGTCTAGGACTTTTAGAGCTAAATGTGTGGTATGAGCATTGTAAAATATACTTGAATATAAAAATTACATTACTAAGTAAAACTATCTAGGACTAATGAGCCTTGGGCCCGAGGTCCAACTAGTCCATTCCAAAAGAGTCTCAACCTTTAACTTCAGCCAGCCCCTGGACACAACATCATGTAAAAAGCGGGTAAGATTTGCATCTCTCCAATGATTAGTGACTTTCAGCATGTTTTCATATGTCTCTTGGCCTTCCTTATGTCCTCTTTTGAAAAGTATCTATTTAGGTCTATTGCTCTTTTTTTAAAAATATATTTTATTGATTTTTTACAGAGAGGAAGGGAGAGGGATAGAGAGTTAGAAACATCGATGAGAGAGAAACATCGATCAGCCACCTCCTGCATACCCCGTACTGGGGATGTGCCTGCAACCAAGGTACATGCCCTTGACCGGAATCAAACCCGGGACCCTTCAGTCCGCAGGCCGATGTCCTACCCACCGAGCCAAACTGGTCAGGGCCATTGCCCATTTTTTGATTGGGTTGTTTATCTTCCTTTTGTTAAGTTGTATGAGTTCCCTGTAAATATTGGAGATTAAACCCTTATTGGAGATAACATTGGCAAATATGTTCTCCCATGCCGTGGGCTTTCTTGTTGTTTTGTTGATGGTTTCTTTTGCTGTGCAGAAGCTTTTTATTTATATGTAGTTCCATTTGTTTATTTTCTCTTTAGTTTCCATTGCCCTAGGAGCTGTATCGGTGAAGATATTGCTTCGGCGTATGTCTGAGATTTTGCTGCCTGTGGATTCCTCTAAGATTTTTATGCTTTCCCAACTTACATTTAAGTCCTTTATCCATTTTGAGTTTATTTTTGTAAATGGTATAAATTGGTTGTCTAATTTCATTTTTTTGCATGTATCTGTCCAATCTTCCCAACACCATTTCTTAAAGAGACTGTCTTGACTCCATTGTATGCTCTTGCCTCCTCTATTAAATATTAATTGAGCAAATGGTTTGGGTTGATTTCTGGGTTCTCTAGTCTATTCCATTGGTCTATATGTCTGTTCTTGTGCCAGTACCAGGTAGTTTTGAGAACAGTGGCTTTGTAATACAGCTTGATATCTGGTATTGAGATCCCTCCTACTTTGTTCTTCTTTCTCAGGATTGCTGCAGCTATTTGGAGTCTTTTTTTATTCCAGATGAATTTTTGGAGAGTTCATTCTAGGTCTGTGAAATATGCCATTGGTATTTTAATGGGTAGTGCATTGAATCTATATATTGCTTTGGGTAGTATGAACATTTTAAAGATGTTGATTCTACCAATCCATGAATATAGTATATTCTTCCATCTGTTTATGTCTTCCTCTATCTCTTTTTTCAGTGTCCTGTAGTTTTCCAAGTACAGGTCTTTTATCTCCTTAGTTAAGTTTATTCCTAGGTATCTTAATTTTTTTGATGCAATGGTAAATGGGATTGTTGGTTTTTTTATCTCTCTTTCTGTAAGTTCACTATTTTTTATATTTTTATTGATTTCAGAGAGGAAGGGGGAGAGAGAGAGAGAGAGAGAGATAGAAACATCAACGATGAGAGAGAATCATGGATCAGCTGCCTCCTGCATGCCCCCTACTGGGGATAAGCCCACAACCTGGGCATGTGCCCTTGACCAGAATTGAACCTGGACCCTTTAGGCTGCAGGCTGATGTTCTATCCACTGAGCCAAACCAGCTAGGGCTGTAAGTTCACTATTGGTGTATTAAAATGCCATCGATTTCTGGGCATTAATTTTGTATCCTGCTACATTTCCAAATTCATTTAATAAGTCTAATAATTTTTTGATGGAGTCTTTAGGGTTTTCTATGTACAGTATGTCATCTGCAAATAATGACAGTTTTACTTCTTTTTTTCCAATTTGGATACCTTTTATTTCTTCTTCTTGTCTAATTGCTATGGCTAGCACTTCCAGTACTATGTCAAACAGCATTGGTGAAAGTGGGCATCCCTGTCTGGTTCCTGTTCTTAGGTGAAATGGTTTTAGTTTTGCCCATTGAATATGATGTTGGCTGTAGATCTGTCATATAAGGCTTTTATTATGTTGAGGTATGATTCTTCTATTCCCACTTTGCTGAGGGTTTTTATCAAGAAAGGGTGTTAGATTTTGTCAAATGCTTTTTCTGCATCAATTGATATGACTATGTGAATTTTATCTCTCAATTTGTTTATGTGATGTACCACGTTTATTGATTTGAGCAAATCAAAATGAAAATGAGGTACCATCTCACACCTGTCAGAATGGCTATCATCAACAAATCAACAAATGACAAGTGCTGCCGAGGATACAGAGAAAAAGGAACCCTCGTGCACTGGTGGGAATGCAGACTGGTACAGCCACTGTAGAAAACAGTATGGAGTTTCCTCAAAAAAACTAAAAATGGAACTCCCATTTGACCCAGTGATCCTACTTCTAGGAATATATCCCAAGAAACTAGAAACACCAATCAGAAAGGATATATGCACCCCTATGTTCATAGCGGCACAATTTACAATAGCTAAGATTTGGAAACAGCCTAAGTGCCCATCAGCAGATGAATGGATGAAAAAACTGTGGTACATCTACACAATGGAACACTTCACTGCTGTAAAAAGGAAGGAACTATCATTTGCAACAGCATGGATGGACCTGGAGAGCATTATGCTAAGCAAAATAAGTCAGTCAGAGAAAGATAAATACCACATGATCTCACTCATTTGTGGAATATAATGAACAACATAAACTGATGAACAAAAACAGATCCAGAGACAGAGAAGCATCGATCAGACCATCAAACCTCAGAGGGAAGGCAGGGGAGGGTGGGGGTAAGGGTGAGAGATCAACCAAAGGACTTGTATGCATGCATATAAGCATAACCAATGGACACAGACACCAGGAGGGTGAGGACATGAGCAGGGGGGTGGGGGGACAATGGAGGGGTAAGGACACATATGTAATACCTTAATCAATAAAGAAAATTTAAAAAATACTGGAAAAAAATAGCAGGCAAGAGAAAGTTGTGCATGAATTTGACCAGGCCAACATTATTTGAAAAAACTTGTTAGGTCCTGTTATAACACAAATTGAGAAAAGTCCTTAGGATGAACAAAATGTTACTATCATTAAGAACTGGATTTAAAGTTAATATCACTTTTTCCTTCAACTGAGAATAGCACCTACATTCAATTAGCACTTTAGGTCTTCTGCTATAGAAAATGTGTTTTGTAAATAGTCTCACATCTTATCATATGTAGTTTCTCAGACAGAAATCATATTAATTAATTCTTGAACCTCTCCATAAAGGACAGGACAGACCTGTAGTTAATACTGAACATTAGGAGGTTATTTTTGCTAATTATGATGTTTCATAATTAGCATACATCAATAACACATATTCATACCCAAACAAAGAACCTCTTACCTACCTGGGTATGTTGGTTTTGTTTTGGGGTTTTTTCAGTAGATTTAAAGTAACCTTTCAAATCACCAATTGCAGAGATAACATTCATCTCAAAATGTATTCAAATTACAGGGCCTTTATGAAATTATTAACATACCATCTTCTCATGAAAAGCTCCCCCACATCCCTGAGCGCACCAGCCAAGGCACTCACAAAGGAGCCAAGAGGCTCAGCAGTTAAGAATTTTAAATTGATTCTTGAATGGCAGCTTCACAGTAAAGCTCATTCTGAGTGTTAGCACATCTCTGCTGGCATTTGTTAGTGTTACGCTTTCTTCTCCTTGATTATTTCCCATTGGTTACTGTGACATGGCTCTCTTTATTTTAGGTATTCAATTTTAAGAACAAAAGTTCAATTAAGCTCCCTCCATCACTACAGGATAATTTGGTTTCATATATTTAACAAACAGGCTCACCTACAGGTCGCTTTGTGGGAGTCTCCTACTGTTCGTTCACTATCACCCTAAGAAACATTCAAGAGATAGAACTTCTTAACAGTTCCCTTTACTGAACTTAAAAAATAGAATGCAGCCCGGCCACTGTGGCACAGTGGTTGAGTGTTGACCTATGAACCAGGAGGTCACAGTTCGATTCCCGGTCAGGGCACATGCCCAGGCAGGAGGCAGCCAATCATGATTCTCATCATTGATGATTCTTTCTCTCTCCCCCTCTCCCTTCCTCTCTGAAATCAATAAGAATATTTTTTTAAAAAATACAATGCTATACTTCCCACCAGTGCAAGTCCCTCACCACAACCAGGTCCCACAAAGAGCTAAACTGAAGCCCAACAGAAGAGAGTGACAACGCTGCATTTCTGCTAGGCTCTCCTCCCTCAACTATGGACACGCAGAACAGCTGACTAGGCCATCAAAGCTCACCCTCCTCTTCCCGAAGCAGCCAGCTGTAACTTCATTTTAGACTTAGGCTATGGTTTTTTTTCTATGCACATGAATGTTTATTTGTGAAGTCTTGACTTCGAGCTATCTCCAATTCTAAAAATAACGTGGGCAAGTTCTATCATCTTAAAGCTTCAGCTTCCCAGATTATGCCAAATCTATCTCTTGCTATTTAATTAATGTCATAAGTATAATGTGGTGCAACGTTGCTGTTGGAAAACTTCTATTTTTCCAACATGTCTATTCTCCTACACATAACTAGAATGAGTAAAACTTCTGACTAAATCATAGACACATATACAGGCAAATGATTAAAGGGTTTGACTGCCTGCCATAACATTGGAACAAGATCTGGGGTCGAAGACTAATGAATAAAGGGTTATAACCCTGGACAAGCAATTAAATGCAGCATAAATATATAACACTAGAGGCCCGGTGCACAAAAATTTGTGCACTCAGGGGGGGGGGGGTCCCCCAGCCCGGCCTGCGCCCTCTCACAGTCTGAGACCCCTCGGGAGATAATGACCTGCTGGCTTAGGCCTGCTCCCGGGTGGCAGAGGGCAGGCCCAATCCCTAAGTGCAGCCCCTGGTCAGGCTCAGAGCAGGGCCGATTGGGGAGCTGGGGCGCCGCCCCGTCATGCACAGAGCAGGGCGGATCGGGAGGTTGCAATGCCACCCTCAGTGTAGACTGATTGGGGGGTTGGGGCACCGCCCCCTGTTACACTCAAGGCAGGGTCGATGGGGAGGTTGTGGCACCACCCCCTGTCATGCACAGAGCAGGGCCGATCGGGGGGTTGGGGCGCTGCCCCCTGTCACTAACAGAGCAGGGCCGATCAGGGGGTGGGGTGCTGCCCCCTGTCACTCACAGAGCAGGGCCAATCAGGGGGTTGGGGCGCTGCTCCCTGTCACTCACAGAGCAGGGTCCATCAGGGGGTTGAGGTACTCCCTCCTGTCACTCACAGAGTAGGGCCAATAGGGGAGCTGGGGCACCGCCCCCTGTCACACACAGAGCAGGGCGGATCAAGGGGTTGGGGCGCTGCACCCTGTTACACTCAGGGCAGGGCCGATGGAGAGGTTATGGTTCTACCCTGTCACACACAGAGCAAGGCCCGTGGAGGGGGGTTGGGGCGCCACTCTCTATCACCCACAGAGCAGGGCCGATCAGGGGGTTGGGGCGCCACCACTGTCACACTCAGGGCAGGGCCGATGGAGAGATTATGGTTCTACCCTGTCACACACAGAGCAGGGCCGGTGGGGGCGGGGGGTTGGGGCACCACACCCTGTCACACACAGAGCAGGGTCGATCAGGGGGTTGGTGCGCTGCACCCTGTCACACACAGAGCCGCAGGGCAATCGGGGGATTGGGGAGCTCCCCCCTATCAGGCACAGAGCAGGGCTGATCAGGGGGTTTGGGCGCTGCCCCCTGTCACGCTGATCCCGGTGCTGGGAGCCTCGCTGCTCCACTGATCCCGGTGCCAGGAGGCATATTACCCTTTTATTATATAGAATAGAGGCCTGGTGCATGGGTAGGGGCTGGCTGGTTTGCCCTGAAGGGTCCTGGATCAGGGTGGGGGTCCCCACTGGGGTGCCTGGCCAGGCTGGCTGAGGCGCTGAGGGCTGTTTTCCCGCTGGCAGTTGATTAAAAGCTCCCAACCGCTCCTTGTTTTCTTTTTTTTTTTTTTATTCTGGGCCAGCTTTAGCTCTGAGGCCTCGCTGCTGAAAACATGGATACAATGTTGCGGTCCAGGGCTGACTGAAAGCCGGTTTTGTTTAGCTTCTTATTTGCAACATAGTAATAGTTGCTTAGAGTTGCAGTTGAGAGTCCGGCAAGTGAGGCGGGGAATGTTGGAGTCTGCAGTCCCTGGAGGAAGCAAGCCTCCCTGCTCGCTTCAGTGCATGGCTGCCGGCCGCCATCTTGGCTGACAGTTAATTTGCATAAGGATACGCTGATTAGCCAATGGGAAGGGTAGCGGTCGTACACCAATTACCATGTTTCTCTTTTATTAGTGTAGATTATTTTCCTCAAAAAAAAGAGTTTAAACTACATATGATTACATTCCATAAATTATATTGCAGCACCTTAAACAATCTAGATAATTAATAAATATTTATTAAACAAATGAATGAATAAAATTAAACAACAACAACATATCACCTGGTTGGAAAGGTAAATTCTTCATCGCATTAAGCTTCTCACAAATAAACCATGTAGATGGCAATCAGTCCTTAGTACCAAAGACAAAAACAGAAGTCCATTTGAAGACATTTGAGAGTAATGAGAGGAGGGGTACGCACAGATCACAGGTTGAAAATCTAAAAGCACTCCCTGGGTTTTTATCCGGGAGCATTTTAAACACTCCCACTCTTAAAAATGGCAGCCTGCGTTCATAGCCAGTACCCACGTGCTTCATCCCCAGGCTCAAGGGAGGGAGTGCTGGGGCATCCATCAGGTTCACATTCCCAGGAACTTGTAACGGAGCCTGAGGAACTAGTCTCCATCTCTGATGATCACTTGCAAGCCAGTGAGCTAAACCAGGGAGCTGTGAAGTGGTCCTTTCTGAGCACACCAAGGCAGAGAAAGGCAGTGTGCAAAGAGAGGGCAGATGGCAGGGAGAGCCATGGAGATCACGGATAGGCACTGAAGAGCCTAGGCTCCCAGCTCCAGTCTCTTGTGAAGCCTCACCATCCTCGGTTTCTTGACATGACAATATCCAAGTTATCTGGGGGATAAAATGGTGGAGTGGGATAAAAATAAGGACTGAGAAGAAAGGATGCAATACAGTTTGGACTTCCTTTGAGGGCTCTAAGAGCCACTGAAGGGTTTTAAGCAGAAAGTGACCACGATCAGAAATCATCTTTACAAACACCACCCTGGCTCAGAGTAGAGAATGAGTTGGAATAGAGCAAGAGTGCAATGAGGAGGCTTTTGTGGTAATTCAACAGCCCATGTCCCAGGGAAGTATCTGTTGCTTATGTGCGCTGCTGCCTGCTGGCATAATTTAAACCGATGGGCTCTTTGTCTTCAAAAGGGCATGTTTTATGTAAGATGTCTAAACAGTACATGGAAACTCATTCTGTGGCACCCCGGCATAATAAATGATTAGACTGTTGGTCTAAAGTCTCCATGATTATGTAATTAAATCATTAGGACTGGAGATTAAGTCACCAGGGAGCTCCCATTATTTAACTGAGCGGTATTTCAGGATCGCCTAGGGAGAATATCACTCCACTGCTCTTCTAGCACGGTCTTCAACATTCCTTCCTGAGTGTGGTAGATCTTTCCTTACCCTCTCAAAGAAATGTCAACAAATGAATTTGTAAGGTAACTCTTGGTAGCAGATACTTTTGCTAATTTCACAAAATCTTTCTAAACCCCTCAAGATTTACGGCTCTCTGTGCTTCTTCTAAATATAACTGACTATTAAACTGACTCAGGAGAGAGGTAGAATGCAAGTTAGACTTTGAAATGTAGACCATAGTGGCTGTGCATTTAGAATGAACTTAGCTTTGTATAACTATTCTGTCTCTACAACAGGTGCAGCTACTGAAATGTTTTTGAAACTGATTTTCAATCTAAAAATAAACCACAAAAACAAATGCCTTTTAGATTATTTCACTGACCTTGACATTTATTATTTCCTTAACTTAAAAATCTTGAGAATATAGACCTAGAGGGTATTATGCTAAGTGAAATAAGTCAGAGAAAGACAACTACCATATGATTTCACTGATAAGTGGAATCTAAAGTACAATACCAACAAACAAACAAAACAGAAACAGACTCATAGGTTTAAAGAACAGAGTGACAGTTGCCAGAGGGAAGGAAGGTTGGGAGACTGAGTGAAATAGGTGAAGGGATTGACAAGTACAAATTGGTGACTACAAAATAGTCATGAGGATGTAAAGTACAGCATAGGGCAGTCAATAATGTTGTAATAACTATGTATAGTGCCAGGTGGGTACTGGAGATATCAAGGGGACAATTTTTAAAGTATATGATTGTCTAACCACTATGCTGTACAACTAATATAAATAATATTGAATCTAAAATGTAATTAAATTTTTAAATTATTTTTTTTTAATCTTGAGAATTCAACTCAGTGTTTCCTATAGCCTGACTTTATATATCTTTTCCTAGACTTAACTGGTCATAAACATTATACTGCCTTATATGTCTACCTATATAATAAGCCCCCAAATCCCCTAACTATGTTTGATCCATTTTCTGGTCAAAATTGTGGGAGGGGCTTTTCATCAAAGCAAGTTTAGAGCACCTGAATCCTGCAATGGAAAATTCATACTAACCCACCCCCCGCCCCTGCCCGCCTCAAAAAAAAAAAAAAAAACACCACACAAAAACATTTTTGGCAAGAAAGTTATGAAACACTAGGCCAGAATTAATTCTGTTTAGATCAGCCAAAAATCTTAATAAAACCGCTAATTCAAAGACTCGCCAGCTGCTGAAGGGTGGCATAGTAAAAAATAGGTCAAGGGCAACTTGCCCAGCTACAAGAAGAGCAAAATCATTAATACAATAATAAAAAGGACCGATAAAATTTATCAAGCACATAATATGTCCTCACACTAGTATTCACGGTGCTTGGCATGCTTGGAGTCACTTAATAACCCTGTGAGCAGTACTATTATCATCCCTATATTACAGCAGAGGCATAAATAAGCTAAGTAGCTTCGCCAAGGTCACCGAACCAAGAAGCGGTGGAATACGTTTCCAGCGTCCACAATGAACTACTTCCCAAGGCCCAGATGTGACTTCGGATTTTCTAGAAATCACTACATTCCTTGGCACAATGAAAGCAGAAAGAAAAAAAAATTTACTCAGGGTACATTGCAGGCTCTTCCATGCTGCCTCCACCATCACTTTCATCAAAAGAAATCTAAGGGACTCCATTTTGCAGTCGTTTCTCATTTTAAAAAGACAGATGTATAAATAAATGGCATCCTCAAGACTTCCGTATTAAAATGACATTCAGTGGAACAGTCCTGTGGGACCCAGAGGTGAAATGCATTTCCCAGTTAAGGATCACAGGAACCCCTTTACAGGCAGGGGGTGGTGGGGACTATCAGTGCATTAGGGCGCAGAGCACCCGTAGGTCACAGAGTTCTCCATGGAACACAGCCCAGGCTCTTCAGGAAGGACTCACGCACTTAGCTCCGTCACACACACCAGGGACAATGACACAGCAGAGAACTGGCTAGAATGTCAACAAAGAAATCATCCAAGTATATTCGGCAATTTGGATTTTGCCCATTAATATTGTTGCTCCTTTTAGAACAAGTGCTCTGTTGCCAAGGGTCTCCATTCAAGTGGAAACTGTTATAATTTTTTCCCTATGGGATGTCCTTCCTTAGCCGCCGTTAACCAAATTTCAACTGACCTTAGTTGTTTTATGGAAATACAGGTTAAGAATCACTGATCTAAAATAAAAGCCCTTGTGATTAATCTAACACTTTATTCTAAATAACTGCCTGTCTTCCACGCTAACTAGTAGAGAATTTTGCCTTTTCCCTCATCTCTCCAAGACATTAAGCTTATGTTTGGGATGTTTAAATAAGCAGCAATTAGAACTCAATGTAGAACTAAGACCAAACATCCCTATTTTCTGGTTCTGAGAGATAAGGCTTTAGGCAAACAAGCAAAAAAAAGCTATGATGATTAGCTAATCCAATTACAAAATACAGAATAGAATGCATACCTATTCTCTGTCCATTTTGAATGATGTCAGGCACTGGATTGGACAAATGGCAGAAAATTCACATGAATAACTGCTCATATAGGAACTTTACCTAAAGTATTTAAATTTCCATGGACATATATGGAAAACAAATTCTCAAACATTGGAGGCTATATTTCCCTGGATAATATTTTCAAATATTATCCAGGGAAACATAGATTTGGCTTAATTTTGTTATTTGTTTTCCTAAAAATAATGGCCCATGTGATTGGATACACACAGTTGCATGTTCTGTTTGTTATTGAAAGCAACGTAGGTTTAGGAGTCCACAACCGTCTACACGAGAAGCAAAACAGCATGATTTTAAAAATAAATAAATAAAAATAAAATAAAATAAAACAACCTCTGGCAGGCACTGTTCATTGCTTATACAAGCACTGTGGCCATGTGCCTAGCTAAAAATATTTCCCAGCCTCCTTTGCACATATAGGTGGTCATGTGACTAAACTCTGGCCAATGTGATCCAAGTGCAACTTCATGAGTGCGTCTGTATGAAAGGTATTTTTAAAAGGGGGCTGATTCAGTTAGCAGTTGCCTTTTGTTCTTGATCCTTCCTGATATTTGAATGTAGATTTGATGGCTGAAACCACAGCAGCCATCTTATAATCACAAGGCTTCCTTGAATAAGAAACCTAGCTCTTTCCCTTAGCCCCCAAACTTCTCCCTCACATCAAACAGCTTAATAATTACAAAAGTCCTAATGAACAATGGTAGAGCAGAAAGACAAAAGAAACCTGAAACCTAGAAGGGCACAGAGTTGCCACACCTACCCTTAGGATTTTTATATGTAGAAAAAGTCTTTTCTTGTTAAGACACTGATTTTTAGATTTCATGTTATATTTACCTGAACTTACATCATACTAATGGGAGCCAACCTCCAAGAGAGCCCACCCTGCCAAATAGTCAGACAGCCTTGACTCTGGATAGTCATGTCTTTGTTTAGTCTCATACCACATTGAAGCAGGCAGTCTGGAGAATGGCATAAGTGACCATGTCATTTCGAATTATTCCACTCTGGGGTTAGCCAGTCACAGCATCATAAAGAGACTCAACCAGCCCCGTGGAGACACCATGAAGAGGAACTGAGGTCTCCCACCAGCAACAACTTCAGAACCACATGAGTGAGCCACCTTGAAAGTGGATCCTCCAACCTGTTAAACCTTCAGGTGACTACAATCTCAGCTACTATCTAACTGCATTCCCATGAGACATGCTAAGCCAGAACCACCCAGCCAAGACATTTCTGAATTCCTGACTCAGAGAAACTATGAAAGGTAGTAAATGGTTGTTCATTTACAGATAATATGTTAGCAGCAATCCTATCTAATAATAGACAAACATGGTAATTGACTGTACCTTCACTACGCCTCCCATTGGCTAATCAGCACGATATGCAAATTAAACGCCAACAAAGATGGTGGCTAATTTGCATACTGCAGGCAGGGCAGGACAGCGCCATCCCACCTGCCCCGCCGCCATCAGGGCCTGCTATTTGCCACCTGGGGTGGTGGGGCAGGACAGCGCCATCCCACCTGCCCTGCCGCCATCCGGGCCTGCAATCTGACCCAGGGCGGCCGGCCGAGGCAGCAGCAATCCTCCGGCCCGCCCGGGCATCCCGTGTGCGACCCTACACAGGGCGGCGGGGCAGGACAGCATGGTTCCTCTGTCACCCCAGCTTCCTCATCACAGCTCCCTTGGGGGCCTAAGCCTTCAGTCAGACATCCCCCGAGGGCACCCTGGATGCCAGAAGGATGTCTGACTGCAAGCTTAGGCCTGATCCCCCGGGGAGTGGGCCTAAGTCGACAGGTGGACATTCCCCCAAGGGGTCCTGGACTGCAAATGGGCGCAGGCCAGGCTGAGGGACCCCCCCCCCCCCCAGTGCACAAATTTTTGTGCACCGGGCCTCTAGTAGATAATAAAATGTGTGCCTGTTGGTATTAATCCTCCAGAATACCCTGGTATTGTAGTGTAGTGACCATCTATATATTTAAAAAGCCAACAACCTGAACGCTGTAATGACCAGAACGACCGGTCGCTATGACGCCCACTGTGGCCAGCGAACCAGCCCAATCTGGGGGTGGGACCAGCCGGCCAACCTCCTGAAGCCCCTCCCCCCACCCAGCCCCATCCTGATCAGCCCACGGCCACTCCCCCCAGCCAGCTCTGCCCCCGATCACCGCGCCCCCCCTCCCCCCCCCCCCCCCAATCAGGGCAGATCAAGGCTGGCCAACCTCCCGCCACCTCCTCCTCCCAACAGGCCCAGCCCCAATTGGGGAAGATTGGGGCCAGGCCGGCCGGACCCCACCCGTGCACAAATTCGTGCACTGGGCCTCTAGTTAAATTAATAATGAACTGCTCAAAATTATTCCATTAGTTATATTCTGCATTACCATTTGATTTAACCTGCCAACATGCTGCTGGTAGCATGTAAGCACCACAAAAGAAGACCATGTCTGGTTTTGCTCATCGTTGCATTTCTTCAATATATACAACAGAACTAGGCATGGAGGACATGCTCAATACGTATTTGTTGAATAAGTGAGTCAATAAGTATATGACTGGAGAATAAAGGAATAAGTGGCAGTCAGGGACTAAGGTGTATTTAGGTGAGTGATTTTTCTTTTCTTCTCTCTTTGCTGGCTAGTCCCACAGGACCACTGGCATGCTGTACATCCAAGAGCCTGCCTAGTCCCTGATTATTATTGGGCCCAGAAAAGAAAATTGACCTGAGGTGACATCCTGAATTGGTTTCCATTGCTGGAATATACGCTTCTTGTTTTAAATTCCAAAGAAAAACCAGAGTCACTGGAATAAAGAATCAATAATGTTAGTAGAATGGCATAATTACAGACGCAGCACCTTGGAAGCCAGAAGGGGACAAAGACAAAGCTACAGAAAGATAAGGGGCATGACAGGTGGGGTTACACAGCCCTACTCCCCAGAGTCACAGCCCTAATCCATGATCTCTGGGGCCGAGAGCTCTTTAATCCCCAATTTGAAACACACTTGATGTGCATTTAACAGGTGTAAACACTACTAATTCCAAAAAGTATACAATAAAAGAAACAATTTTTGAAGGAGGAAAGGAATTTCTAAGAAATCAGATTCAAATCTTGATTTTTTGCTGAATCATGTTTAGACTATTCTTATTTTACATTTCCAATTACTAGATCAAAACAGAGAAAAAATATTCACTTCCTAATATTCCCCTTTTCTGTCACTAGGATAGCTGCTCTTTTTAAAGTCAAACCCAAGCCAATGTGCTGGCAGTAACACTAAGCCGGGTGAACTCCTGTACACGTTCCTGTCTGAATAAAGATTGGCAAGCTCCCTTTTTCAGGCAAAATTCCTTTTTCACTTATTTTTAGCAAAGTACAGCTATTTGCCAGTATTAGCCCTAGATTCTAAAGGAAAGTGATAAAATGAGAATGCTGTTTATTGACACAGCATTTCATAATTTTCAAGCCCCTTCTCCTACATGATCTCACCTATTTCCCATAGAAAGCCTTGGGACAAAATGGGGAGGAAATACTGAAACCTCATTCCTAAAACTCCAAGTCCTCATGTCTGATTGCTCCTAGACATCTCCATCCAGGTGTACCCCAGACACTTCAAACTCAGCAAATGTAAAACCACACCCTCCTTTGGCCCCATGGTTTTAAAGGTACCCGGGATTTGTTTTAAAATCTCAGTATGTATAGAAAGTGACACAGACGTGGATATAGCTAACAGGAAGGAGAGGTTTGGTATACCCTCAGTCCCTAGAAACAGGAAGCCCTGAGACATGGGGAAGGCCACACAGGGAAGCACCAGGGTGGGTCAGGAAGCAGAGGGACCCAGTAGGGATGGGAGTAGGAGGTGGGCAAGAGCCTTTATTGTGGTTTTGGCAAGAAGGATCAGGTCAGGCAGGAAAAGCATGCTTAGGACTGACTAGTTTAAATAATGTTAGCGGCTCCAGGGCTTAGGGGCTGTCCCTAGTTGCTTGGTATCTGGGCACTGGGTGATTAGGGAAGGTGAATAGTGACCTGCATATGAGAGACTGATAAAGGAGGCAGCTGAGCATGAGGAATCTGGATTGGTTAGTTTTTTTATTTTTTTATCGATTTCAGAGAGGAAGGGAGAGGGAAAGGGAGATAGGAACTTCAGTGATGACAGAGAATCATCGATCAGCTACCTCCTGCACACCCCATACTGGGGATCAAGCTCGAAACTTGGGCATATGCCCTGACCAGGAATCCAACCGGTGACCTCTTGGTTCCGGGTCAATGCTCAATCACTGAGCCACGCTGGTTGGGTTGGGTTGGATTGGTGAGTTTTTTATATGAAAGGTGTGCTCACGTGTGAGTTGTTTATCATCTCTAAGAATCAGCTCCCCTGGGAGGGGTAGTCCCCCAGGGGAAGGCCCCAGATATGAAAACATCAGAATACAGAAAATAAAAAGAAATGGTTAATATAGCTGCCTACACATTGTCCTTTCCCCCCCCTCCTAGTTTAGTCTCAGGAATGGGTGGCATCACCAACCACCCACTGGCCCAAGCCAGACACCCTGTCACTGCTTACTTCTCCATTCTCCTACACCACACCCTACCTTCTCCCTCTTGGGTATTTCCCCTGTCCCCTTACTGCTCAATCCTTCATCTCTAAACTTGGCTGTCATACCATAACCTTTTATATGACATTTTGGAGGCTAACTAGTGTCATGATCCTACCTCACCCTCTCCTCTTTTCAGCACTAACAACAATGGTAACCTTCTTAATGTGCAACTCTAACCTCTTAACTCCCATGCTTAAATCCTTTGAAGACCTTTATCTTTAAAAGTGAAATGGTATCTCAACTTCATAATAAGAGTCCCCTAAACTCTTTAGTAAAACTGGCCTTCTAAGAATAGTGCCCATTTTATCCTGACGCTCCTTCAAGTGACCTAAGAGGGTAAAATCACCACAATTTGGAAAACACGGGTCTAAGTAAGGAGCCTAAACCAAGTCCCTCCTGGAGCAGCACTCCTAACCAGCCTCCTGCCCCAAGCTCACGCCCTTGACAATCCACTAATTCTGAAACCGTAAACCTAGGAACACATTGTGCTTCTGATAATGTCTTTGACATGATTTTGCTGGGCTGCCTTTTCATGAAACAGCTCAGTGAAGCAATGGAGTACAGGAGACATTACACTATATACCTGTTGGGGCATAAAATACTAGTATATCCACAAATTCTTGGACACTCCTGTCATTGAAAGATCAAGTCCAGTTCTCCCACCACTTGGATGTAGGCTGGCCTCAGTGACTCATATTTAATAAGCAGAATTCATCCCCGGAACAAAATCTGACAGTATAGAGTCAACCTGTTTGCAGCTGCGCAAAATTCACCATTACCTTCATTCTTGATTTCCAACTCCCCTCCCAGGGAGTAAAACAATTTTATACAAATGCAGTATCATGCAGGGCCAGCTCCATTTGCTCTTCCTAGTCAGCAGGCTGAGAATGTAAAAGCATAGCTAATAAAAAATGCATGTATTCTTCACCTCAGAGTCAATAAGGAAAATGAATGTGCTCTCCCACCCAGCATAACAACAAGCATTTGTGTTCCTAACAATTCAAATAAATCCCTACATACACTTTCACAGTTCCAGGGTGAAAGATGTTTGACTGCTTCATTCAAAAGTACTTTCATAAGAATGTTCCTGGGGACGGTACCAGCAAGCCAAGGCACATATCCTAAACCTTTCTCCCAAACTTGCCGAATCTTTGAGCTAAATCAAAAGACACAATTAACAATCTGTGTTTTCTTTGTAGATTAACAAAGCAGACAATTTAGAAGATCAGAGAGGGAGGGGTGGGGAAAGATGTACATAGAACTCTAGGAAAAAATGCAGAGTCCAAATATCCAGATGGTCTTTGATATGGAAAAGGGTTTAAGTGATAATTGGCAAATACTTAAATCTATCTCATCTCCTCACTCTAAACTTAATGAGAACTTCCAAAGTCTTTCTAAAAAAGAAATAAATTTTAAAATATTAAAACACAGAGGTAAGAGAAAAAGGAGAATCATCCATCCTAAAACAGAATAAGCATTAATTCTTTTTGTACTGAACAAGTGTCAAGCATCAGTGGAATATCTAATCTGGTACTAAGAATTTCTGAGCCTACGGCAAAGCTAGATTTTTAAATTCTGAGTACTTGACCAGTTCTCGGTTCTTAACTTGGTATTGCTGTCCCCATCATATGTAGCATAGGCGTTTTGGCAGGGTTCTGGGAAGGAGCAATTTGTGCCTTCATCCTGCTGTGTTTACCAGAAGTCAGTTAAAGAAGAACGGAAAGCTCCAAAGAGTTAAAAATTTGACTCTTGGGTTAAATGAGATAAAAAGCATAATTTAATCAACAATGTTTTCATCTTAAAATACTCCGGCCCTGGGAGTAAGTAGCAAGATAGCTCGGGAATTTAAATTCTTCCCCAACCCCAAGGGACAGAGGTGGTGGTACCGGAGATTTCCTAATGCTCGGGTTCAACAGTCTTACATTCATCAAATCAGATTAAAATCAAACAAACAAGAACAGGCAGAAGAACCATGAGATGCTGGTGGTCTGCAAAGGAAAAAGAAGTCATAACAAGGCAACTTTAGGGAGAGTGGGACCACTTATAGCCCAGGTACGTTTGCATAGACCTCTGGTCTACCTGTCCTCCCTGCAAAGGAGGCTCCTCCTGGACAAAGTCCCCGTTTCCCTGGCTAATGGCCAGCTTTCAGCAAGGATAAAGGCCTGGTCACATTTAAATTAGCCAAAGCGCTGCAGTTATTTATACAGTCACCTGTTCCATCTTTTAGCAAATAAACAGCGAGTGTCTGCAGTATAACAAAGTGTATTTCTAGGGGCCAAAGACACAGTAATGAGAATGACAGACAGAATGCCTATGCTCAGTAAGCAGGAGTGATCCACAATTAACAATAAATTACACAAAGTATTTCATAATATTTGTCATAAGTGCCACAGAAAGAGAAGTGTAGAGAGAGAAAACAAATGACATAGGACCTGCCAAAGCTTGAGCTACCACGGAAGGCCTCTCTGAGGAGGTGGCTTTTCATCTGAGCTCAGGCTGAGATGAAATCAGCAGTCAGCCAGGGAGAAGGCAAGGGGAGCAGTCCATTGCAAGGACACATGCAGGAGCACTGGGGCCGTGTGGTGGGAGAGGAAGTAGGGCCCACCTCACAGGATCTCTCGGGCCAGGCCAAAGATCTTGGTTTTCATCCTAAGAGCAGTAGAAATCTGCCATAGGCTTTTACTAACCAGGGAGGTGAAGTGATGAACTTGGCCTTTTGTAAAGATCAGTCTGGCTGTGGTTCCAATGATACTTCAGGAGGACAAGACTGGGGCTGTCTACCAAGTACACTAGGTGACTTAGACAAGAGCAGAACTGACGTATGTGGGCTAATAATTTGGGGTCCTCTTCAACTAGAAGTCTTCACATATTTGTTCAACACTGACTTAGAGACATGTCTGAAAATGTTTGACGAATGTGGGGCAAAAGAGCCTCTCCTCCATTGCCCTAGGTAATTCTGTTTGGGTCCCCAAATATCCTGATCAACAGAAAAACCAGGCCACTCAGTAGACCTTGTCCTCCCTACAAGGAGGCCCAAAGATCATCTGACAAGCACATACCCCTCAGGCAGAGCCCCACATATGGTGTGCTGGTTGAGTAGCCCAGCACACCCTATATACTACAGTACAGAGAATCCCTGTTATGGGAGATGGGAAAACAGAGGTCTCACTTCTCTACCCAACCTGCTTTCTCCATTTCATATTTTCAGCTCTGATTTAGAGTAGGATGATTGCAGTGGGAACAGCAGGAAAGAGAACAATTCCAAAGTGAATTAAGTAAAACTAATCAGACTCAGGTAGTGTGTGACAAAAGACATATGGAAGGCATGGGAGAGGAAAATGTGATACTTTTGCAATTTCCTGTGGTCTTCCTCAAACTAGTCAGAAAGTAAATAAATAACAACAACAACAAAAACACACCCTGTCATATAAATAATAAAAATACATACAGAGCCATTTATAGCTTGTACCATTTCACTTTCATTACATTATGTGACTATCATAACAGTTCCATGAGACATGACAGATATAACTCTTGTTTCAAAAGTGGAACTCACCGAAGATCACGTAATTAGTGTACAGCAGAAAAACAAAACCCAAATCAAGAACTCTGAATGCAAACCCATGCTCTTGCTATAAAACACATTGCCCTAAGTGACAGAATAATCTAATAGTGCCACAAACAAGCACTCAGTGGGCTCCCATCATCCTGGAGAGCCTGCCAGAGGAGATAACCACACAAGCCACATGTCATTTGGGAGCCTGGAATGAGCCGAAGTCACCAAACTGGAACATGTCTCTTAAACTAAAGAAGGAAAGGCAGAGCACACTATGAACAAAGTCAGAAATTAAAAGAAAATGGGTGAAGATATTTGCAATATATGTGACAAATATTGTATATGCCGCATATTCAATGTGCTATTACAAGTCAATAAGAAAAAATGGTTATATGGGGCGGGGGGGGGGACTGGCACGAGGGGGATAAAGGTGGGAGGAAATGGGAGATATCTGGAATACTATCAAAATAAAAATATATCTAAAAAAGAAAAATGGTTATAGAAGAGGACATTATCAGTGTACATGAAAAGATGTTCAACAATGCTAACAATTCAAGAAATGCAGATTGAACCAATAATAACCCATTGCTGGCTACAGTAGAGTCTGATACTGGGATTTATAAGAAGAAATATGTATTTGGTCTTCCTTCCTGGCACATAGCTCCTAAAATCCTTGGAATTTCCTAAGTGCTGAGTATGATCAAGGTGAATAAGGTGACTTCTTGAGAGCCCCTGGGTAAAATAAGTGTGGGGGCTGGTTGCCAGTGGCACTCCCTTAACCTCCATGGAGGGAGAGGGGCTGGAAATTGAGCTGAATCGCCAATGGCTGTGATTTAATCAACCACGCCTAAGTAATGAAACTTCCATAAAAACCCAAAGGTCAGGGCTCAGAGAGCTTCTGGGTTGGTGAACACTGGGAGATTTGGGGAGACTGGTGCACTCAAAGAACACAGAAGCTCCTCACTCTTTCCCCCATATCATGCCCTATGTGTCTCTTCCATCTGGCTATTCCCGAGCTAAAATCTTTTCTAATAAACAGGTAATCTAGTAAGTAAATGTTTTCCTGAGTTCTGGGAGCCACTCTAGCAAATTAATCAAACCCAAGGAAGGGATCATGGAAACCTCTGACTTAAAGTCGATTGGGATTTGCAATTGGCATCTTAACCTGGGAGCATTCTTGGGGGACTGAGACCTTAACCTGTGGAATCTGATGTTATCTCCAGATAGCTAGTGTCTGAATTGAGTTGCATTATAGGACATCCAGTTGGTATCAGAGAACTGCTTGGCATTGGGGGGGGGGGGGGGGTAAGGAGGGGCCCACATATCAGAATTGGGAGAATTGTAGTGAATAAACATGCATTCTCACAGACTGGGGCAATTTAGCAACACCTATCAAAATGTTCCTATTCTTCAAGCCTGCAACTTCAATTCTTGAAGCTTAGAGGCTGCACAAGGACACAAGGCATATATAAATGAATGTCTGTTACAGCATTATTGGTAAGAGCAAAAACACTTAAACACCCATCCACAGAGAACTAGTTTCTTAAAATACTGTTGTTAAAAAGAATAAGACAGATATATAGTAGTATATGTAAAAAATCTGAATGTGTCTTTGTACAGAGAGTGGGAAAGAGAGAGAAAATCAAAACCAATTAATCAAACAGAATCTATCCTATCTAATAATAGAGAAACATGGTAATTAGCTGTACCTCCACTACCCTTCCCATTGGCTAATCAGGGCGATATGCACATTAACTGCCAACCAAGATGGCGAACAGGAGGCTTGCTTGCTTCAGTGACGGAGGAAGCCAATGTTCCCCGCCTGCCGCTGCCGGCCTCTGAGCTTTTAGTTTAAGAAACATTGTTACAAATATAGAAGCTAAACAAAACCCCAGAAACCTGCTTTCAGCCAGCCGGGCCTCAGAGCTGGAGTTGAAACAGTGTATCGATTATAGAACCCAAACAAACCAGATACCTGCTTTCAGCAGCCAAGGTCTCAGAGCTGGAGCCGAGCCTCAGAGAGAAAGCCGGCTCTCAGTTCCAGTGACAGCCATAGAAGGTAAATAAATCCAAGAATAAAAAAAAAAAGAAAAAAAGGAGAGGTTGGGAGCTTCAGTCACCCGCCAGCCTGAAAATGGCCCTCAGCCCCTCACCCAGACTGGCCAGGCACCCCAGTGGGGACCCCCACCCTGAAGGGGGTGTGACCAGCGGCAAACAGCCATCATCCCCTCACCCAGGCTGGCCAGGCACCCAAGCGGGACCCCCACCCTGATCCAGGACACCCTTCAGGGCAAACCAGCCGGCCCCCACCTGTGCACCAGGCCTCTGTCCTATATAGTAAAAGGGTAATATGCCTCCCAGCACCGGGATCAGCGGAGCCGCGAGGCCTCCCAAACCTGGGATCAGCAGAGCCTCCCAGCACCGGGATCAGCGGAGCTGCAAGGCTTCCTGGCACCGGGATCAACGGAGCCGCGAGGCCTCACTGCCCCTGTGTCAAGGAGAGCCTCGAGGCCTCCCAGCACCAGGATCAGCGGAGCCTCGAGGCCTCCTGGCCCCTGGAGCGGCATGACAGGGGGCAGAGCCCAAACCCCCTGATCACCCTGCGGCTCTGTGTGTGACAGGGGGCGGGGCCACAACCTCCCTATCCGCCCTGCTCTGTTTGTGACAGGGGAAGGTGCCCCAACCCCCTGATCGGCCCTGCTCTGTGCCTGATAGGGGGGAGCTCCCCAACGCCCTGATCGGCCCTGCTCTGTATGTGACAGGGTGCAGCGCCCCAACCCCGCCATGGGCCCTGCTCTGTGTGTGACAGGGTGGAGCCGCAACCTCCCCATCAGCCCTGCCCTGAGTGTGACAGGGGGGAGTGCCCCAACTCCCTGATCGGCCCTGCTCTGTGGGTGACAGGGGGCGGTGCCCCAACCCCCTGATCCTCCCTGCTCTGTGTGTGACAGGGGGCGGTGCCCCAACTCCCCTATCGGCCCTACTCTATGCGTGACAGGGGGGAGCCCAACAACCCCCTGACCAGCCCTGCTCTATGGGTGACAGGAGGCGGCGCCCCAACCCCCTGATCGGCACTGCTCTGTGTGTGACAGGGTACAGAGCCCCAACCCCCCTGATGGGCCCTGCTCTGTGGGTGACAGGGGGTGGCGCGGCAACCTCCTCATTGACCCTGCCTTGAGTGTGACAGGGGGCGGCGCCCCAACCCCCCAATCCGCCCTGCTCTGAGCCTGACCAGGGGCTGCACCTAGGGATTGGGCCTGCCCTCTGCCACCCGGGAGCGGGCTTAAGCCAGCATGTTGTTATCTCCAGAGGGGTCCCAGACTGTGAGAGGGCACAAGTGGGGCTGGGGGACAACCCCCCCCCCCCCCACGCCAGTGCACAAATTTTTGTGCACCGGGCCTCTAGAATATATATAAAACCCTAATATGCAAATAGACCAAACTACAGAACAACCGGTCACTATGACATGTGCTGACCACTAGGGGGTGCACGTGGAACATGGTGGGAGTCGGCCATGATGGGATGGTGGAGCAGGTGAGCGGGGATGCCAGACCCAGGCGGGGTGCTGGTGGCTGTCATCAGGGCGAGCCTCTGGTGGTTACTGAAAATTCTTTGCTCCTGTGCGCCACAGTCCCGCCCAGCGCTCTCACCTGCTGCCGTCGCCCGGTGCCAGCCCCGATTGCTCGGCGCCATCAGCGGATGTGAGCAGTGGCTGCTGGCCCCAATCACCCCTGAGGGCTTTTCCACCTCCCCCTGCTCCTGAGGGGTGATGGGGGGGGCGGGGGGGGAGCAGACGCCGCTCCCACCCGCTGCTGGCACCAGCCCCAATCACTCCACGCCATCAGCATATGGGACCAGCAGCGGCAGTGGGAGCAGGGCTGCCAGCAGACAGGAGACCAGGGGCCACAGCAGGAGGGGCCGGGCGGGGGTGCGGAGGATGGGCCGAGACCTGCCTCTGTGCCCACCGCAGCCTTACAGACCACAGTTCCTTTCAAGGTGCACAAATTCGTGCATTGGGCCCCTAGTGTAGAATAAAACACATTATTATTACTAAGATAAACTAGGTTTGCTTGTGTATGGGGCAAAGTTAGGAAATACACACACCAAACTGCCAATTGTGACTACCTACCAAAGGGGGAATAGCAAGCAAAGGAGTGGAGAAGTACAGTTCAAAGGAGGATTTTTACATTTATTTTACATATTTCTGTATTACTAACTTTCCAATGACAAGCATATATTATAATTTTTTAATTAGTAAGAATATTTTAATATTTAAGAAACCTCAGGAGCATAATGTCCTTCAGCAAAAAGTAAAATACAATGTTGTGTAAGCATACTCCACTCTTACTCACTTTACTCGTGGACTGCTTTATGTTTTAATATGAAATTACTTTCCAAGCTTATCTCACATGAAACATTAGTATATGAAATCCTGGCTTTCTTCTTCCACTTTTATTAACAGGCAGATTTGCTGTTCCAATTACCTCCATTGAAGGGCAAATTCTAAATCCGTTCTCAGAAATGACCAATTCTCACCTCTGATAAACTAAAAGGCAACCTGCATCTCTATCAGCCTCCACTTTCAAGTCCTAACTTCCTCAGCTTCCCTCCCTCCAGGAACCTTTACAAATCTGTAAGTTATGCCTCACCGCCTTTGGACTCATGCAGGTAACCATGCAGAACAAGCTTATTAATTTGACTTTCACAGCGAACATAATGATCAAATTATTCTAAACGAGCAGGAGGACAGAGTAAAGTCTGAGTTGTTGTTAGCATTTACTTGACTTTACATCTAACCCTACCTCTCATTTCTCCAAGCGTTCCGGGAGAGTTTTGGCAATGGGGAGCCAGTTAACTTTAATCACTCATGTTGCTAGATCCCTCAAATAGTGTAACATTCACACTAAAAATCTCTACATCATACTCCTTAGATCTGATTAATTTATAGCTTGCTAATAATCTCTATTGGCACCACATCATGTATCTAATGCTTGCAAAGAAGCCAGCATGGCGTAGATGGCCAGGCGAAGACGATTATCCACCGGAGTCCCATGGAGTCAGTAGGACAAAGCCACATTCGGTTACAAGAGGCCAGAATTCTCCTTCAGGTGAGTAAAGGGAAAGAGTTCTGTTTTGTTTTATGTTTGAGACCCTATTGAATACATTCACATTTTCTGAGCCTGTGTTAAACATAGCATTACATTTTCAAGATCATTTCTTCACCAAACATTTAATACTAGACATCACCTACCGTTCGTAGAGTGCATAGTATATGAAGGGAGATCATTAAGGGCTTTAGCTCATTTGCTTGTGCTCCAGCACCTGCTACCTAGCCTCAGTGAGTTGTGTATCACACTCTCAGGCACTCTCGCATTCGTTGACCATTTCTGCACCAAGTTCACTTCTACTCCTGCCATCATTGCTGGTGACAGTGACTTAATAGTTGATGACACACCCAACATGCTGGGATTTTTATCCCTTGGCCTCCTCACTTCCAATCACCTTGTCCTCCACCCCCCTAATTCTCACACTTCAATGATCCCAGCCTAGACCTCTAATGATCACTAGTTGCATAATTCCTAACATCTCCACTTCAAGCTTTCCACTAGACTACCACCACTGGTTTTGGTTTTCCCCCTTTCCTCTGGTATCCCAATGACAAAAAAAGAGAGAACACTAGCAAACCTACTCAAGAAAAAAAGGGAAAGTATAATAAACAAAATAAGAAACTGCAAAAGGGGAAAATATTGAAACAGAGTAGATACTTAGAATACCAAAAGACGATATTTCACCAACTCTAGGCAAAAAAAATTTGGAAACCTAAGTCAAAGGGATAATTTCCTAAAAAACACATTGTCCCCAATTTGGCCCCAAATACAGATAATAAACTTAAACATCAATTTTCATATGTGAAATAGAAAAGATTCTCCCTCAAAATAAAAACAACCCCATAGCCCTAGCCGGTTTGGCTCAGTGGATAGAGTGTCGGCCTGCGGACTGAAGGGTCCTGGGTTCGATTCCGGTAGAGGGCACATGCCTGGGTTGTGGGCTTGATCTCCAGTGTGAGGCGTGCAGGAGGCAGCCAATCAATGATTCTCTCTCATCATTGATGTTTCTATCTCTCTCTCCCTCTTCCTTCCTCTCTGAAATCAATAAAAATATATTTTAAAAAAAGAAAAGAAAAAACAACCCATAAGGAAGCACAAGCTCCATGTGGTTTTATGGGGGGAATTCTAACAAACCTTCAAAGAATTGATAACCCTTATGCTACTTGAACTGTTCCAGAGTATAGGAAAGAAAGCATAAACTACCAAATTCATTTTATCAAGCAGATATAATACTAATACCTAAACTTGACTTCATAAAGATTGCACAAAAATAGCTACAAAACAACTTCACTTATAAATACTGATATAAAAATCAGATATAAAATGAATAACATGTAAAAAATATAATAATGCTTCAACAAGTGGGATTTTTCCAGGAATGCAAGGAAAATTTCATTTGTAGGCAATCCATAATGTAATTCACCATTTTAACAAATATAAGAAGAAAAATCATATGATTCTTTTGAGCGATACTAAAAAGGCCATAAGGGCCTACTATAGAATTCATTGCCATTTCTTATTTAAAATAGAAAGCATCTAAATCATAAAGGAATTTGAAGATGATATAATATTTATATAGAGCATTTGAAAATATTTATATTTCCATTAAAAAACTATTAGAAATAAAAATCAATGAATTCATTAAAGTTTCAGGATACAAAATCAATATACAGAAATCAATTGTGCTTCTACAAACTAACAAAATGTCTGAAAATGAAATTTTTAAAAAACTCATTCACAAATAAGAAAAAATACAATAAAATAGTTAGGAGTAAATTTAACCAAGGAGGTGAAAGAC
This sequence comes from Myotis yumanensis, assembly GCF_028538775.1. Lineage (NCBI taxonomy): Eukaryota > Metazoa > Chordata > Mammalia > Chiroptera > Vespertilionidae > Myotis > Myotis yumanensis. Next base: position 196,894,749 of record NW_027223753.1, on the reverse strand, counting down.
CTGTACACTAAAAAGTATAAGACATTGATGAAAGAAATTGAAAACAAAAACAAGTGGAAATCTATCTCAATTTCATGGATGAGAACGATTAATATTATTAAAATGACCACACTACCTAAAGCCATTTATATATTCAATGCAATCCCTATCAAAATTCCAATGGTATTTTTGTAGAAATAGAAAAACAAACCTAGCCCTAACCAGTTTGGCTCAGTGGACAGAGCGTCGGCCTGCGGACTCAAGGGTCCCAGTTTCGATTCTGGTCAAGGGCATGTACCTTTGTTGCGGGCACATCCCCAGTAGGGAGTGTGCAGGATGCAGCTGATCAATGTTTCTCTCTCATCGATGTTTCTAACTCTCTATCCCTCTCCCTTCCTCTCTGTAAAAAATCAATAAAATATATTTTTAAAAAAAGAAAAGAAAAACAAACCTAAAATTTGTATGGAATCGCAAAAGATCACAATTAGCCAAAGCAATCCTGAGCAACAAGAACAAAGCTGGAGGCATCATTCTTTCTTATTTCAAATTATATTACAAAGCTATAGTAATCAAAACAGTATGATACTGGCATAAATATAGATACATAGACCAATGGAACAGAAATAGAGCCTAGAAATAAATAAGCATATATGGTCAACTAATGTTTAACAAGGGAGGTGTAAATACTCAATGAGTAAAGGATAGCCTCTTCTATGAATGTATTGGGAAAACTGGATAACAACATGAAGAAAAATAAAATTGGGTCTATATCTTACACCATTCATAAAAATTAACTCAAAATGGACTTAAACATAAAAAACTGAATCCATAAAACTCCTAGAAGAAAACATAGGGGCAGGGGGGAGTTCCTTGACATGGGTCTTGGTAACAATTTTTTTGATATGAAACCAAAAACACAAGTAACAAAAGAAAAAAGTGGGACTATATCAAACTAAAAGCTTCTGCACAACAAGAGAAACAATCAACAAAATGAAAAAGCAACCTATAGAATGGGATAATGTTTGACAATTATACATTTAATATCAAAAATATATGAAGAACACATATAACTCAATAGCAAAAACAAACAATCTGATTTAAAAATGAGGAAAGGAACTGAATAGACATTTTTTTAATAAGATATACAAATGCCCAATAAGTACATGAAATTTGCTCAGCATCTCTAATCATAAGAGAAATGCAAGTCAAAATCACAACTAGGAATATATCCTAAGAAACCAGAAACACCAATCAAAAAGAATATATGCACCCCTATGTTCATAGGAGCATAATTTACATAGCTAAGATTTGGAAACAGCCCAAGTGCCCATCAGCAGACGAGTGTATAAAAACGCCGTAGAACATTTACACAATGGAATACTACATAGCTATATATAAAAAAAGAACTCTTACCATTTGCAACAGCATGGATGGACCTGGAAAGTATTAAGCTAAGCAAAATAAGGCAGTCAGAGAAAGATAAGTATCACATGATCACACTCATATGTGGAATCTAATGAACAAAATAACTGATGAACAAAATAGATCCAGAGACATAGAAGCATTGAACAGATTGACGAATTTCAGAGGGATGGCGGGTGTTGGGAGAGATGGGTGGATGGGTGGGCAGTGATTAACCAGGGAATTTATATGCATATATACATAACCTGTGGACACAGACAATACAGTTGTGAAGGCCTGAGAGGGGTGGGTGTGGAGTGGAGGGGGTTCAAGGGGAAAAATAAAATAAAATAAAGGAGACATCTGTAATACTTTCAACCGTAAAGATAAATAGTTTTAAAATCACAAAGGGATATCACCTCATACCTGTTAAAATGGCTATCATCCAAAAGTCAAGAGACAAGTGTTGGCAAGGATGTGGCAAAAAGGAACCCTTGTGCACTGTTGGCAGGAATGCAAATTAGTACAACTGCTAAGGAAAACAGTGTGGATGTTCCTCTAAAAATAAAACTACCATATGATCCAACAATTCTATATCTGGGAATATATCCAAAAGAAACGAAAACAGTCTCTAAGAGCTACCTGCACTCCCATGTTTATTCAAGCATTATTCACAGCAGTGAGGACATGGAAACAACCTATGTGATGTGATACACATACAAGCCCCCCACAGGATATTATTTATCCATGAAAAAAAAAGAAAATCCTATTTACCACATCATAAAAGAAACTTAGCATCATGCTAAGCAAAATAAGTCAGACAGAGAAAGACAAATACTATATGGTATCCTTTGTAAGTGGAATCTGAAAAAGCCTAACTCATAGAAACAGAATGAAAAGTGGTTGCCAGGGGCTAGAGCATTGGGAAATGAGGTGATGTTGGGCAAAGGGGACAAACTTCCAGTTATAAGATGAGTAAGTTCTAAGGATCTAAAATTCTTAAGAATGCTACAGAAACTCAAGGCATTTGAAATTGAGATGGCAGCAGCAAATCTCAAACTCCAAGGCTATTTGCAGCCAGCTTCAGTAGGTGTTACGCAATAAGGACTGTTCTATAGCTAAAGGTCCTTGGAATCCCACTGTGTGCTCAGCACTATACAGGGGAAAACAGCACTGTTTCTGTGCCTGAGAAACATATATTCCAATCTAATATCCTAATATTAGAAGTTATTTAGTTACAGGTGCACCTGAACTTTAGCTAAGTAGTTTCAAAGACTGGGGGGGAGGGGGGGAGGGTGTCTAAAATAATTCTTCCACCCACTTATCCATATCAGTCTCTTGAGTTCCGCCTCATCTTTTGTGCATTTGGGTTTTGTATTACTGAAAGAAAATCAACATGCTTCTCTTTTAAAAAAAAAAAAGTCTCTTGTTGAAAAATAGATTGACAATTTTCCTTTTCCTATGTACCTTAGGGTGAGTGGCTCCCTCAGGATGACTTCATAGGTAATTGAATTTGATATGAAATTTACCAAATAGCAAAGGTCTGATATGCTCTGCAGAACATCCCATATAGCTCAAATCCCTACCCGCCTGCAGATTTCAAACATAATGCCACATGGAGAATTGGCACATGGAAGAATAGAGAAGTTTTGTCCCCTTAGTGAATCAGCAGAATCTATAAAGAAAGCCCAACAATTGATCCATCCATATTCTAGCTGGGGGTCCATCACCTGTACAGTTCAGTAAAAGACCTTGAAAATACTGTTTGGACAAGCTTCTAATTCACTAGAATTAGAGGAACTAAGGCCATAATCTTAAATCAATAAATCAATCATTTTCTTTGTAATAAGCTTTGAGACTAGCAAAATAAGAAGCCAGGGAGAACAGTGAATGCATTACAATCAAATAGCCCCAGTCCCCATGAGAACTCTGAATCATTCATTGATATTTGCTTCCTGTGTTTATGTATTTCTTTCTCTTCTTTTGCAATAATTAAAAGGGATATTAAATCTTTAGTTTCAATTGCAAAACTCCCAATAATTTATCAGTAAACAATAATTGAAGACCCACTCCATGTAGGGCATTGTTGTAGCTTCTAGAGATGCCAAGTGGAACGAGATTTTGTCCCTGTTCTCCATTTTTTTTACAGCAACACAACCTGCTATTTTCAATGGCTAAATTCTACGAATTCTATGGGCATACCTTGTGGTTATGCACCCTTTTAAAATCTAACTGCTCAAAACAAAAACAAAAAAGAGAAAGCTACAAAAATGTACATGCTAAACATAGCTGCAAAAACACCTCCTTTGTAATATGTGATTTAATCGAGTTAGACAAGTGCCTTTGGTTAAATTTGAGTAACTAAGAATATGCACAAAGAAGTCAATCTTGACCCAGTTCTATCATTAACTAACTGCTGAAATCTTTTGCTCTTTTTTTCCCTCTTTCCTCTAGGGCCCCTCTCCCCGCTTTCCATAAGCCAGCCAAAGTGTTCCACCTTCTGATTATTTCATTTGAAGAGACTGCTGCTCCAGATATTAGCGTCTATAAAAATAATATCTCTTAGCAAACGTCTCCCTATCTCTCATACATAAGAAGGGATCTGCCCATTCCTTTTGTATCTTCTCCCACTAAGCTGTGTGTGCCTCAAGGAAGGACTCTGGCTTATTTATCTTACTTACCATCCTTGGCAAGTAGTATAACAGCTACTAGGCAATCAATAAATGTCGCTCCACGAACTTCCCCTCCATCATCTATCTTAATATCTCTACAAGCTCAATACTGAATTCGTACCGGCTGATTATAAACTCTTAGCTTGCCAATCATTAGAGGAAAAGACTTACTAGCAAGTTTGCACCACCCTTGTTCAGGCTGGTAGGTCTTCAAAGTAGCAAAGTCAGGCTACATAACAAGCAGAAACTAACATTAATGAGACAGTGCACTTGTAATATCAAAGCATGCTTCAGTCAACTGTCCTTTACTCTCTGCAATTATCACTCCCTTCATAGTTGCCAACCATAATAGATTGAACAGTGATGTGTCATAAACAGTGTGGTGACTATACTAATTATAATGGTGAGAAGGGGCATTTGCTTATGTTCAGAGAAAAACCTGGCAAAGGCAGCACAGAAAAGGGGATTCTGCAGGGACTGAACTCAGTCAGGGTCCCTGATTATCTTGGCTATTTGGCTACTCAAAGAGCACAAAGGAGCCTAGGGTGCGACGCATCTTTCCTACTGAAATTGCTTTCCAGCTACATAATTTCTGAACTACAGGCCTCCAAGAAAGATTTCAGCCCCTTAGTCAAGATTCTCGGAGCATCTGCTATGTCTCAGACACTGACCTAAAACAGCAAATGAAAAAGACCTCAGATGTTCAGTCTAGTCCAAAGGTCAGCAAACTTCTTCTGTAAGGAGACAGATAGTAAATGTTTTAGTCTTTAGGGGCCATGGAGTCTCTGTGACAATCATTCAACTTCGAGTGTAGTGCAAAAATGACCTTAGAAAAGTATTTAAACTATTGAGTATGCGTGTGTCACTAAAGCTGCATTTTCAAAAACAGGCAGCTGGCCAGGTTTGGCCCAACAGAGTTTGCCAATTCTCCGTCTAATCCATGAGTCAAGTACATATTTTTTACAATGCAAAACAGTAAGATCTGTGTTAATGGAAGTTTCTCCTTGTATTTGCACAACATTTTTGAAACAATGAAGCTACTAGTATTTCATATTCGCTGACTCAAAATTTAATCTGCACACCAAACTGTGGTAGTGGGGAGGTCTATTACCCCATTTTACTAGTATAAGTGAGAAAACTGAGGCTCAATCAACTTAAAGAACTTTAAGTCATTCCACAGTGAGGGGTGACTTTTCAAAAATCAGTTATTTACTGTACATTTAGGTAGTTTCCCTTTTATTGCTTTTTACAAAAAAAAATACTGCAATCAACATTCCTATTGCTATATCTTTGTGCAAGTACTTTTACTAGTTTCTGGAAGTAAAGCTGCTGAGCTAAAGGGTTTTGTCCATTGTCAAACTGCCCTTCAGAAATACGAATTCAGATCCCCACTAACCATGCAGAAAGTGCCCATTTTCCCGCACCTCTGCTGACACTAGATATTTTTTTAATCCTTTGGCAATCAGGTAAGAAAAAAAAAAAACACCCTGTAACTCTTTTAATTTTGGAAAACTCAATGTTTTTTAGTCCTCTTCCTTGGAAGTTTTAAAAACATCCTCTCTGTTTGGTCTGTGTGCTTCCTTTACTCAATCGGTCTAAATGACTAGATGCAGAGGGACTTAGGGATTTGAAAGACTTAGCATGAAAGAAGTCAGCGCAAATGATCAAATATTAATTCTTCTCAGAGAAGACTGAATATTATGGATGAGCTGTGATTATCAAAATTGAGTGGGTAAGCTGTTTTTGCATTTATATAAGACTAAATAAGCTGTTTTTGTTAATTAAAGCCAGCTGAGGGTTTAACTTATTGCATCCTTAGTTTTCTCTTTTCACACCTTTATCATATGCTTAACTTAACTTGGTTATATAGGAGCTAGGTAAAATGATAGGTACATGATGAGGGTGGAAAAAACAATCACAAATAGAGCACTGCCATAGGTTGTCAACCGTGAGAGAAAGGAAGGAATGGAACACAGACAAGGTGCATGTGGAAGGTACTAAAATGAGCAAGCATGCATTATTAGGGGAAAGATGCACAATTTACTGAAGGCCTATGTACTGAGCACTCGGTAAGATTTGTTACACTATCATCTCATTTAATTCTCACAACTTTTCGAAATGCATAGAATCCATGTTTTTTAATGAGGAAAATGAGTACCAGTGAAATTGGCCTAGGTGATTACTGAAAAAGCTAAGCTGCTATTAGAAACTTTGTTTGTCTTTTGTTCCTATTTTTTTTTCCACATCCCATATTCACCCACCATGGTACCAAAGCACTGGAGAGATCCTGGATTAGAACTTCTGGGTGTCCCTGCCACCAGTGTCCCTCTTCTCTCATTTTGGGGTACAAGGGAACAAAAGAAATTATAATATTAAAAAAAGAGAACAGGCCCTGTTCTAGACCTATCAACCAGAAGGTCATTCCCAGTTAGGGCACGTGCCCAGGTTGCGGGCTTGCTCCCCAGTGGTGATTCTCTCTCATCATTGATGTTTCTCTCTCTCTCTCTCTCTCCCTCTCCCTTTCTCTCTGGAAGCAATAAAAATATTTTTTTAAAAAAAGAGAGAACAGGTTGCATGTGAGAATGAGAAAGTTACCAGAAACATGAATAAGAGAACAAGGAAATAAACTATGTATTGAGTAAATGAGAAATTAAAAAAAGGAATGTAAACTTAGAATTGTGCCCAGAAGACAAGAATAAATGAGTATAGAATAAAGTAGTAGGACAATAAAGCAGTGGCATGGAAAAAGCGCACATTAGTCAAATGAAGAAATTTAAAAAGACAGATAATACCAAACACCACAGAATTATAAAGCTGGATGGTTCAACCAAGAAACAATATGGCCAGCCCCTTAATCTTGACTTGTCCCTAAAGGAACCCATTTTTCACTCTCTTAATATTCGTTACCACATGCAGTGACTAAAACTGTAGCCTCTCTTCAAATAAGTGCCATATACACCCAGTGTTTATTTTACAACAAGCATGTCAAACTCGGGGCCTGTGGGCAGCATGCGGCCCACAACGAATATTTTTGTGGCCTAGCCAATACAATGGTATGTAAGAAATGTTTTAATAAAAATTTCATAACTTAATTTTTACAATATCCTATTGTACATAATCTATATGTATAAAAGCCCAGTGACTGAATGGCAGAACAACCAGAACAACTGGTCGACCAGTCGCTATGATGCGCGCTGATCACCAGGGGGCAGGCGCTCAGCGCAGGAGCTGCCCCCTGGTGGTCAGTGCGCTCCCACAGTGGGAGTGCCACTCAGCTGACTGGGATGAACAGCACTGCCACAGCGGGCAATCCCCGCAGGCCATGCCCCTCCATCAGTGCACAAATCCATGCACGGGGCCTCTAGTTATTAATAACGAACTACAATGTTTGCTAATGACTGATTATTATAATCATGTTGCATTAATTTCCCTTACACGCCATACACGCAGGCACACCATTTCTCTCCACTAATACTAGCAACAAATATTTTAGCAGCTGATTGCCACGTCATTAGTCTCGGACTGACTTATTTGGTGTGAGCAACAGGCAATACTTCCCTTTCGGAGAACAAGAAAAATAGGTTTATTTGTGTTACACTTATTAATTTATGCAGTTATTCAGTGTCTGGTAAGTTAATGTTCAAGAAAAAATATTAACTTTTATTAAAATGTTCTATTATTTTATGTTAACGATTACTCATTTATTTCAGCCCTTTGTATTCAGCATGTCTCTTATCGAAATAAACCGAGGTTTCTATGAAAATTGAAGCTTTTGTGTTTTTTTGCAGTCCCCTATACTTAAACCTTGTTTATTTGGCCTGTGTTAGCCTTTGAGTTTGACATGCTTCGTTTATAATGTTAGCCAGGGCCTGATCACACCGTTTGCACTAACAGCTGACCGTTTCATCAGCTTCTTGCTCTCCTCAATCCTCAGGGCTTCTGCCAGGCCTGCCAATATTTGTGTGGTTTTGTTTTTGTTCTTATTGACATGTCTGAGCTTAGAATAAGAAAAGCCAAGGAAAGGATGTGAGGGCGATCTGGCTGCGACATCTGTCACCCCATTGATCGCCAGGGTTGATTCGGCTGATCTGGCTGGCTAGGCGGGTGTCCCCCTCCTCCCTCACCGATCCATGTTCGTCCCTCCCGAAGCTGCGCGTTCGGTCGAAGAGGACGACCTTCCCCCCCCCACCCCACCCCACCCCCCCCCCCGTCGAGGAGAGGACCGGTCTTCGGTCAAGGGTATACGAGTAGCTGCGCTCCCCTGCTAGAACCTCCAAACAAGAAAAGCCAAGGAAAGCATCTTAGAAAAACCCCCTAGCCCAACACAAAGGGTGGGCATCTGCTCCAAGATCTTCCAGCTACTACATGTCAGGGCCGGAGTAATACAAACCATTGATTCTTATCTTGTGTCTGGTTTTATAAATCAAAAAAAAAAAAAAATAACCTAAATTTTATTTCAATGAAAAAGAAACCAATGAAATGAGAAAACTAGGGCAAGGAAGTTTAAACCCAAAAAGGAAGAGTTTGTGGAAGAAAGGTCACAACCAACAGAAGAATGAGTGCCCCAGAGTGGGGACAGTAAGAAACACAAGGGTAAGAAGAATAGAAGAACTTCATTCTTCGTTTGTTCTATTTTTCATTTGCCCTCGTGAATATATATTGCTTCCATTCACCACTCCTTTAGGAAAAAGGGGTATAAATTTGAGACGGGAAAAAGTAGTGAGAGAATATGGAATGAAGTTCAGAATGACCATGTACCATGATCAAATATGAAGAGGACTGGCCAGCCAAATTCTTTAAATAAAATGAAAAGTAAGTGGTAGGTGAGAAACTCGAGACATGATCTCTCTTCCTCTCCCCCTGCACCACCAATATTTATATATCCCTATTCATTATGCCCCCATGCCTGCCTTCACTCATGTTCCTAGTTAATTTTCTGGACTTTTCGTTTTTCAAAACATCAATGAGAACCTGAGGGAAAAGAATAAGTAAATGTAAAAAAAAATACAAAAATGAGAATAAGGAAAGTATAAAATAATTGAAATTAACCTTCTAATCTCAGTATCAGGAGAATGCTCACTGTATGAGGACATTGAGTTACTAGGTCTAAGTAACTAAATGATAAGAGCCAAATAAATAATAGCTGAAGTCCTATCTCATGTTCATTCTGGGATTCAACAAGTAGAAATAGGAAGGTGGGGTTATGGAAGGGACCACACAATTTAAATTTTTCATTCTTCTTGTTGATCACATAAAAATGTAATGCCCTATAAGATCTTCATTACTAATGTGACTCCTCTCTGTATAAGTGTGCATACACATAGACATATACACACATACATTCCTGGAAGAATGCAAATCTACATGCCAAAATATCAACCATGGTACTATATGAGGGGTGGGAAAGGCCAGGAGAAATTTCATTTAATGCCTAATATAAATCAATAGTGTTTGATTTATTTTTAAAAACAACCATCGGATATAACTTTGGACATTCAAAATGAAACAAAGAAAAAGAAAAGGGCAAATGATGACAAATAAACTTAGACATGAGGGGGGAATGTGCAAAGAGAAATTATGAAAGAAAGCAAAAAATTATCCTTTACAGCTTTTATTTCATCTTCTTTTCTCTTCTCCTGATTTTGTATCTACATTGGGCAGGGGTTGCCTCCGACTCCTGCTTGTATAGTCTCTCAAGTTTTATCTTTTCTCATCCTCCCTAGAAAAACAGACATACTGATACCATTTTTAAAGAAAAACAAGAAGCAACAGGTCACTGGATTAGACAAAAACCTTATGTTATACACATCTACAACCATGACTAATTTTTTAAACAGATCAATAGAAACAATCATTCACCTTTCTTCAAAGAGATAGCTGAAGTAACTCTAGCTCACTCATGGTAGCTTCTGTTTTGTTGACAAGTAATTAGAGATAGTACAGGATCATTTGTCAAAAACTCAACAAGGGTTCATGGCCTTATATGCCTGAACTAATTTCTCAAGTAGATTGCAGGACACTTAATCTTTGGCTGTTTGAATCAATTCTTCACAGTACTTCTTTTCTATAATACCATGTTTTTTTTCCTAAATTACCACTCCTTTTTCCCCTAAAACAGCAATTTTATATCATCCATCCACTACAGATCTTACCATTTCTCCCTTTCTTCATTAGATCCAACCCAAACTTCTCAGGGGCATATCAAAACCCTTGTGTGATGTGGGCCCACCATAACCATTCTTGCCCGACTGCTTCCTTACACCACACCACTCTTCCTTCTGTCTCTCACTCAGGAAGTAGTCATTTACAGGTCTATTTACTCAAGGGAAAAACAGGCCAGCCTGTGGGCTAGGGAAAGGGAGATGCAGAACGCAGAAGTTAGACTGAGTTGTCTTTATAGAGAAGGTAGAGAATTTTTTACAGAGAAAGCAATCGTTTGTTTCCTTCCTATGAAAATAATATCAAGAAGAAAAGGAGCATGATTGCGAGTCCAGGTTCCAAAGTTGGCCAACAGGACTCAAACGTCAGCTCGCCCAATTACAGTTTGACCTAGAACAAATTATTTTCCTCTCCATGCACCTCAGATTCCTCAACCCAAAGTGAAGGTTGCAACTATACATGCCTTGTTGAGTTAGGATGAAGACTATAACTGTCAAAATTATTATTAGCACCAGGGGGGTGAGGTCATGAATGGGAGCGGGGTGGGGGGCTGGGGTAATGGGGGGATAAGGACACATATGTGACACCTTAATCAATAAAGAAAAAAATATTATTAGGCACTCAATTTTTCTAATGAGTTTGATGCAATCATCTAGTATAGAGATATCCAAAATCTGTCCTTTTCCTCAGACATCTTTTTCTGAAGCAATATCCTTAACTAAAATGAACTTAGGTGATGACTTTGCTCTCATGAGAATTTACATATTCACAACAATGTAATATTATGTAGTTATAGTATGTAAACTTTTCTTATTAATTTTTTAAATCAACCTATGATTGAAACATGGAAGGGGTAATTATAAGTACAGAAAAAGAATGGAAAGATTATTATATGTGATAGAAGTTAGGAGGGATAGTGAGATAAAGGATTGGTAAAAGGAGTGCTATGGTCATAGTATTTCTATTTGGCAGAGCAGGAAACAAGCGTGTAAGTGAATTGTTAAAGTTCAAAGGTAATCAAAAGAGTAACTGAAAGACATTTGGGGGTGATGGAATAGGTGAACTAATTCCTCATCTACCACTGGAGATAATATCAAAATAGAAAAATCAATAGATAATAGTATAAGTACATCATTCAGAAATATGAAAGTAACACTAAAACCCAACAAAAAGTAAAGTAAAATAGTTCAAAGTAGTTTATTTAAGAAAGAGGTGAAGAGGACTAAGAGGGGAACCATACTTTCTGTACTAATTCTTTTATACTAGTAAAAATGTTTTATACTAGATTGAAATTTTCAACTGTTTTTAAAAATAAGAAAATGTAACTGAAAAAATCAAAATACCAACTAAAACCACTAGAATAAACCTACATGAAGAAAACCCAAAATCTTTACTAACATAAAAGAAAACCCAAAATATGGTGGGTCCTACCACGTTCCTGAAAGGGAAGACTTAATATCTTAGAGTTGGTGGTTCTGCTCAGTTATTCCATAAATGCAATTCCAATAAAAAAATCCTAAAGGATTATTTTGGAGACTAAACAGACTGTTTATAAAATTTATCTGGGCCCTGGCTGGTTTGGCTCAGTGGATTGAGCAGCGGCCTGTGGACTGAAGAGTCCCAGGTTCGATTCCGGTCAAGGGCACATGCCCGGGTTGCAGGCTCAATCCCCAGTGGGGATATACAGGAGGCAACTGATCAGTGATTCTCTCTCATCATTGATGTTTCTATCGCTCTCTCCCTCTCCCTTCTTCTCTAAAACCTATAAAAATATATTTTTAAAAAATTATCTGGAATAGAACAGACCTAAAAAAAAAATTTTTTTTTAATAAGAACAATGATGGAGAACTTGTCCTAATAGATAGTTCAGAACTAGACTAATAGATCTGTGGAACAGAATAAAGTACACAGTATCATGAGTATCATTTTCATTAAATAAGAAAATCGCCATTTTTAACAAAGTTAAATACCAAGACATGGCCACTGACCTCCCTACTCTATGTGATATTTGGACTGTGATGCAAGCAACATGACAACATTCAAATCAATGTCCCGTAACCTAAAAGAGGTTGAGTTGGAGTTCTCTGAGCTTCTTGGGGAAATACATTTTTTATTTCTGTAAAAAAAAAAGAGCAGAAATACTCATAACTGGCACAATCCTATCTAATGGACAAGAGGTTTCAAATGTAGTAAGAGCAGAAATGTTAAGTTTCATATCAGGCAATTACTAATTTATAGCTGAATGATCCCAACTACAAGACAGTAACCGGGGGAAAAAGGCATGTGCAGAGGAAGAAGCAGTGTGAATTCTAGGGCAGCTTTGATCAGGGGCAAAGGATATCAGTGTGAACTTGAGAGTACAATGTATCTAAGCTAAGAACCTTGAATAGAAATCATTGTATTCTCACCCATTTACTGCAACAGCCTTCTGGTCTCCCTTGCTCCAGCCTCATTCCTCCCCTCAGCCTCTAAACTATTGATTGATCTTTCTAAAGAGAGATCTTTCTGAAAATCAAATCAGATTAGTCTCTCCCCAGCTTAAAACCTTCTGCTGCTTTGTAATATATATATATTTCAAATATATTAACCTGGATATGAGGTCTTTATTATAACACCTGGCCCTTGCCTACTTCTTCATCTTTGATCTTTGCTTATCTACCTGATGTAATTATTTGTATTCTTCAAGTGTCAGTTCAAATGTCACCTCCAGCAGTCCTTTGCTGACTTCTCCACGCTCAAGGTACCACTGGAATGCTCCTCTATCCCAGTGCTACCGTAATTACAGTGATACAAGCATGTCTTTGCACTATACCATGAGTTACTAAAAAAGAGTTTAATACATTTATCCTTTATATCGTCAATGAGCACTTTGTATGTATATAAAGCATTCAATATATCAGTGATTTTGCCAATTATTAGCAGTTAAAAATTCCTTAAGAAACTCAATTTTCCCCTCCCTAAAAATGGTCTTGTACAAAGAATTCAAATGACATAATGAGAGAAATCACAAGCATCCTAATGTTTAGCATCTCCTAAGAGCAAAAATCTTTGTGATTGAAAAGAATAGGTCCAGCCATCATGATCAAACTTGATTTTGGCCACAGACCTACTTCATGTCTTGGAGAAATTTGTGCAGTCTATGTTTTTTCTCCTTAAAAAAAAGAATGAGATTGCTGTGGTTTCTCCTTGCTCTAGAAATCTAGGACTCACCCCTACACTGACATCAGCCCTATTAAGCATCCACACACAGCACGCACACTGCCAGCATGTAGGTTACACAGAGTCAAGGGGAAACTTAGTAGCAGATGCTACCAAAGTTCTAGGTCAACGTGTGTGTTTTTATTTGCACTCTAAAACAGATATGATTTCTTTTCAATTAGATGAAATGTGCATTATTCTTATTTCAAGTAGATGAAATGTGCATTATTCTTATTTCTATGATTATATCAGTTTACATTTCTGTGGTCCTTTCCCATATTCCAAATGCTTTCAGAGACATTATACCAGTAATTCTTATAAAAACCTTGTGAAGAAAGCAAGAGAGTAGTATTATATTTTGTTACTAAAAAGGAAATTGGGGTTGGCAGACATAACAAGATTATAAAAAACACTTGCCTTAGATGCCTAAAGCTTGATCTGACATCTGTTTTTATGTTGCAGTTCAAGTCCCTTACACATTGCTTTAAGAATCACGAAGATGAATTCTAACTGGGAAGCTAATAATAGTAATTTCCTAAGTATATGCATAAATACAAAATGTAGGAGCAGACATGAGTTTTACACTTAATATACAGCTTTAAAACTAAGGAGGTGCCATCTAAATTGAGGTTTCTTCTTCCTTGGTCTTCCTGGCTCTCAATGAACATTTTTCAACTTTGTATCCCCATTCATTGAAAACACTTCCACTAACATTACTGTTAATAAGACAACTCAGGATTTATGAGAAATCAGACTCCATGAATTTTATATACTGTGAAGTTGATCTGTATATTTTAAGATGTTCCACTTAAAACTGATCTGGAATTCAAAAGAAATTATTTTAAAATAGTCTTGCAACCTACTAAGATGATTTTAATACCAAGATGTACAGTCAGTAAAGGAAATTTTTCACTCTGCAAAATAAACCATAAAAATAAATCATTGAAAATCTATGAAGTAAAATGTGAAATATATACTCATTTTTAAAAATCTCTAGTCAGACCATCAGTATGTGAAGACATCTACCTTGAAGCAAGACATCTTACCTTTGTCAACTTTAAAAGCTTATACAACTAGAAAAACTCATTCCAATTTCCATAATGTTTAAGAATTAAAGCTTAATTTCCACTTTAATTTCATCTTAAAGATTATGTGGTGAAAGTAATAGAGGTCATTTTCGTCATTACTTCCATGATGTATAAAACAAGACAATCCTGATAGTATTCTAATCAATTCAATTTACTCCTACATTCAACTCCTACACACAAGAGTTCCTAAAACACATTAAAAGTCAAAATTCTAAATGGAAAATCCTCTACCTGTATACCGAGTAAAGCAAATTCTACCCTGTTTTGTATAAAAGGTCCTTCCAAGGCTTAGAAAAGTCAGTTATACTCCAGATCTCTCAACCAGGGTCCCATTTCTATTTTGAATAAGAAGCAAGCATCGATGCTGCTACTGTGAACATGACACACTGAAGTTGATACTGCAACTAGCAACAATCTCTAGGCAGACTCTCCGATCCAGCACCAAAGTGATAAAGTTCCATTTGAGTAGATGCACATGAATAATCTGAAATGCCAGACCAATTTCAGGTTGAAGATAAGTTTAGAAGACATTTCTTGACATGCCATTTATTCTGTCTGACCAGGCAGGAACATTTCTGATCATTCAAGAACAGTCTCCATGTATTTTAAATTTCTGCTCTCTTAACTTGTCTTTAAAATGTTCCCTTCACGCTATCAGAGCTAACAGATAGGCTCTAAGAACAGGATACGTGGATTCTGCCTCCATTTTATCTATGCCAAATACTTAGGCCATTTCGTTTTAGAAAGCTAATTATAAACATTTTGTATTATCATTATAAAATGATTGTAATTATGAAACATGGCTATCTTTGATACAATTGGGAATCATTCTGTCCAGGTTATCAGAAAAAGTAAAAATACAGCTTAATTCATCATTATTCAAACTGAAAATAAGACTTGACAATGTTTAAATTAAAACCCACAGTTTGTAAGCATTAGACAAAATCTTTAAGTACATCTGTGCTTCAACCTAAGAATTCAGAAGATTTTGTCACTGACCACTGTATTACAATAATGCACTTCCAATTTATCAGCATGCAAATTCCACCATTATAAAAGTACACATTTGCAAGAAAACAAGCTCTTTTGCCTAATAAAAAATACTTTGCTACCTTTTCATCTCACATTGAAATATAATATTATCAATATGCTGTCAAGAGTCAGATAAACCTTTAATTTAACTAAACATGAATCAAAATAAGAAATGTATACCATCTCTTATTAGGACTATTATACTTACCATAAAATTAGTAGTATGACTCTTACCTTTTTCTGGACTTAAGTTTTTATACACTTCAAGGTCTGCCATTAAGTTTAATATTGTTACACATCATTGGCAAGAGCAGTAAAATTTCTCTCTAAAGGCAAAGCCTTTTCCTGATACACATCTCCAAAAAAGGAAAAGGGAGGGGGGAAAGGCAAAGAAATCCTTAGCAGTCCCAAGAACTTGGCTCACGCTGCCCTGCATAGCATGATGAGATCTTCCCAATGCAGGCTTTATCGTGTGGAGAAAAGAAATCCAGGAGATATGGGTATAGAACTTTGTCCCAAAGTGAAAAGCACAGCCAGATAAGAACACTGGAAGCATCTGCTCAGGGCTGCCGCTATTGTGGGAATGCAGGCGCTGTGGCTACTTTGGGTATGAGACGTGCATGCTTAGTGCAGCGCTTAGAGCCCACGAGCATTATGCACATGTAATGTCTGGGAAGTGTAGGACTTTAAGCATCAAAGAAAGCCTCCTCACCTACAGAGGGCATTGAGAAAACACTGATTGCCATGGTAGTGACGCAGGCTGAATGCAGACAGGGAACATGCACACGCACACACACACACACACACACACACACAGAGAGAGAGAGAGGGAGAGAGAGAGAGAGAGAGAAGCACACACACACTCTCAGAAGCAAGCATCACTGCATTGGAGGCTAAAGGAATCTGTTAAAAATAAGCCATGTGTGGTCCTCTACGCTGTACACTACTTTTGTGCCGGTAGGGTTAAACACATATTTATTGACTAGTATTGCCCTGTTTTTAAAAATCTTTCCCTTGATTTTTATTCTTACTCCACGCACAATGATCACAGAAAGGCTGGAATGTTTCCAACTTAGAATGAAAGAGGTGACAGTTTCAAGACACTTGGACAGTGAGAGTTCCTTCTCAGGTAAAAATAAATCACATGCCTGTGAGCAAAGTAGCATGAATGGCTCTTAAAAAAAACAGTTTTTAGTGAATGAACCAGCATATTATAAGAGTATAATTTTCCCTGAAGAATATATATAAGAATGACTTGCATGTTTTAATCAACTTCTTTATAGAAGTAGGTAGACAGACAGGCAAACAGATATTTCACAAGCAAATGTACTGTAGTCTTGCATTGAGTTGTAACCAAGTCTTTGCATCTGAGAATTAACTCCCTTACTCCCAGAATTCTCTTTCTAATATTAATGTCCCCTGCTCTTTTCTTCTCCCCAGCTTCAGCTGTGCCCTTAAGGCTCCCGGCACCTCCCATTCTGGACATGCCAGTGTCAATCCCGTTACTCCATTGCCTTCAAGACTAACCCACCCCACTCTTCTAAGGTATCAAATTCTGCCTCGATTCCCATTCACCTCTTTTCCAATTTCTTAAATATTTTTGAGAAATTTGAATTTTAAAGTTGTGTAGATGTGTATGCAAGTACACATAATTAGAATATTCTTTTTGCAAGATATATCTGACACTGATATAGACACAACTACACAAAATAGCAGTTAAGAGTTTAGGAGCTCATCTGCCTGGGTTCAAATCCTGCCTCTGCCACCAACCAGCTGTGTGACCTTAGGCAAGTTACTTAAATTCTTTGCTCCTTGGTTTCCTTGTTTGTACAATAGGCACAATAGTTCCCACCCTAAAGTGATATTGAAAGTATCCATTCAATACACAAAATGCTTAGAATCACAATTATTTCATATTATTATTATTATACTATTGTTATTAATCTTGAAATTCTGGAAAAGCAGGGGACTTCATTGTTTAATCTGAACTAACCCAGACTTAAAACACAGTGTGGCACCCCAAAACTTGAGATCTCAGAAATACCCAGTCCTGTTAAATAATTCAAATGATTGATGCTCCCAGGTAATCTTATAACACAAAATTGTTTCCATAACATGAAAGGGCCAAATGATGGATTCCTACTTCCTTTGGCTTCCCAGAAACAAAGCTACCCAAAAAGCAAAGTGCATCTTTGGGCTGATTTCCCACTCAAAAAAAAAAAAAAAAAAGAGATGGAGGTCAAAGTTCTCCCAAGGAAGGCTTGGAAAAACCTCCCTTCCCTTTTCCTCCCAAAGAGCAATCTTGTAATATCAACACAAGGGAGGTCAGGAGAGGAGAAGGGAGCCAACTGCTCCTCACCCTCCTCATCCACAGGGAATCTTCTCCCAACAGGTTCTTCATCCCTCTCATCCTGTCACCCTCAGAGCGCTCCAGCTCCACCCTGGAAAGGCCGGCAGATAGGTCAGATATGGAGCCTAACACCGCAGCAATGAACAGTGCCTCAGGATTATCTTTAGTGACTCCGGGGCACTCTGAGGACCACTCATGCTCCCAAGGTGAACACTCAGAGGCTCTGTGGGGGAGGTGGGGGAGCTTTTAAAGAGCAGGCCTGGCCCATGCATATGCATTTGACTACCAAGGAACACTCATGGATTTTTGAGAGCCTAGAAATATCTATCCCTTACTAAACATCCAATTCTTCAGCATCAGCGAATAACCTTCTATGCAGCCCATGGGAAAGAATCAGAAAACTTAAACACCTACCCTAAAGTTGGCAGGTATACTGGATGAATAGCACATAACCCCTGATTACTCCTCATGTTCTCCCAACTGAAGGTCATGTACAATGTCAAGTCTAGGCCAATCAGCTTTGGGGAGCAGTGGTGCTTCCACTAACAGGTCACCTCAAGAACCATTTGGCTTTAAAAAAAATTTTCTTACCTGAAATCCTCATTTGAAAAGGTTGGGCCTTTTCCAGATCAATTCTAGCCCAGTGCTTGGCACATAGTAACTATCTTAGCTGTCTTCCATTTTTAATCATTAGACCTAATATGGAAATACCTTTCACCATTCAGGTGAAAGATAGAGAAAAATATATCTGAGTTCAGCTCCTGAATTTAAGAGTGAAGGATCTGAAACCCCATCTGCCATAGTTTTCCTCATTTTTCACATCTGAGTTCTAACTTCTGTTGTATTAAAGAAATATCATAGAGTGAAAAAGTCAAAAGATGGCTTCAGAGTCCAGTGAAGCAAAGTTCTGAGTCCTAGCTTTCTCCTCTACTCACTGCATGATCTTGGGGAGTTATGGGTAGGGTGGTCAAATAAAAGAGGACACCCAGTTAAATTTGAGCTTCAGATAAACAACAAATAACATTTTAGTATGAGTATACCCCATGCAATATTTTCTGTATTTTTATTTGTTAAACCTGACGACCCAACTGAGGGGAGCTCTCTAAGCATAACTATTCGCATCTGGGGAGTGTAGTACCCAGGTCATAGGATATATCTAAAGGGTAAATGAGCTCACATAGGCCAACCCCAGTGCTAGGACAAGTAAGTATTCAATAGCTAGAAGTTAAGTGAATGGCCACACCAACCACTGGTTTGGTATAACTTAATTTAATCAAGTATCACACTGAAGAGGTTCTACTGTACTTTCTCCCTATACCTCCACCTCACCAGTTGCATAATTCTGAACCAAGACAAACTCAGGGCAAAAGTATGGCACTTATCTGCCCTCTGAGACTCCCAAATCCAATCAGAAAACCTACTGACACAAACACGGGAGCCACCTCACTTCATGAGACAATTGTTATAAAAGCTACCATTTATCAAACATTACCTTCTCTAATCTTCACAATAATTCTGCAAGAAAACATAATAGGACCCATATTTTAAAGGGAAGAAAACAGATTCAAGTTGGACAAATTGTCCAAGATAGCACAGCTATGCTAGAACCAGGAGCAAACCCAAGCCCACTCCCAATCCAGGCCCTTCCCACGGGCTCCATGATTCAGGTCATGGGAACCATCTGTGAGATTTCAGGCCTAACTTTAAAATTCCTCATTTTTTCCAATTAGAACTATTCCCACACAATTGCAGAAGCTGTGAGTGCCTCTGGCATAGACACACAGAAATGCTTAGGAAGAAAAATAGTCTACAAAGCCATGATCCTTATTTATCCATACAATTTTTGAAGCAGATTCAGCTTTCCTCACAATGCACAGCAGTGCAAAGCAAGTGAAGAGCAGCAGTGGTTTCACAGTGAAAGAGCCTCTTGGTGGTGCCCAGCTGGCTTACCATACTCTTTTTTTTCTTTATGGGAGAGATATAACTATATATTTTAATGATACAGAAGGTGTCCTATAGGTCACACACTATTGTCAAATAAATCAGTTTGGGAGTTCCCCTACATTAAAATCTGACATGCATCAGTGGACAGCAATTGCCATGCATTTTTAAGCATCTGAATCCTAAAACAAGCTGAATATTACCCACATTTAATTCTGCTATGTTCCATGGGACAGAGAAGAGTCACCCTTAAGCCCAACTGCCTTTTTGAAATGGTGCCTCCTTGCTGATTTCTTCATCTCCCCTTCGAGATCTTGGCTTTAAAATAAAATTTCTCATTATTTCTTGGAAAGACTTGACTATCAGTCACATCGCTTGAGACTTTATAAGTTAGCATGAAAATTTACGGGCACATCACTGTCAGTTGATGAAGATGTCAATATGATTCAAAGGAAAATCCTTGGGAGCCTGGTTTCAGCTTGAGCTACCCACGAGCCACCAAGACCTCTCAGGCAAGACTTTATTCACAGATCCTGTGAGAGACCTAGGAGCTTGCAGCCAGCAAACACGTATGAAGAGCATTTCAACTGCTTTTGGTGGAGACTCAGTTAAATGTGAAATTCAACTGACAGTTGGGTTTCGTGAACTCACAGCCAGCTATAAATAAAGGCACCCAGGTTCATAAATCAGCATCCACTGTCTGCATCTCTAGCATCAGTTCTGATCAGTGTTAATTATAACATTAACAGAGAGAATTAACCAGAGACAGGTAGGCACAGGGGAGTCTCTAATGGTTGTTGACAGTGACACATATTAAAGCAAACATCTACTCTGAGGGCCGAAGCTTTAATTACATTCTCAAAACTCCCGTAGTGACATATTCACGTCCCCTCCCCACAGCACTCAGAAGGCATTTGTGCCCTTGAACAGAGAAGCCCCCTTACCTCTGAACTGAGCAGCTGGAGTAGGTATGTTACTAGAGGACATTTCCCCATGCCTAAATCTGACATCTCTGGGTCGAACAGAAGGCAGATGATATCTACCCAGGGGTCACAATGTGTGCACTCGAATGGGAGGCACATGTGATCCTCATAATGCAAACCCCTTATCTGGCAGTACTGAACCCCAGAACACTACTCACACAAACTGATCCCATAATGCAAACCCTAAGGAAGGAGGAGTTAGGGAAAGGGGAGAAGAGATTCTAGATTATTAAACACTCCCCCCGACCCAAACAAAGCTCTTCTGAGTATAAAAAGAGTTGAGAACAACTCTGATCCCCTGAATCCAAAGTCAATAGCCACCAAAGCTCAGATCAAAGAGACCGTCTCTTACAGGCCAGGCCAGCCCAAGCCACGGCCTGGCTAAGGAGGATCCAAACTCCAGCAGCGAGAGGGGACCCCAGCCTCTGCCAACATCAGGGCTGTTGCCGTGGCATAGCTGACCAGTGTATCTCTGGGAGAGCTGAGTGGCCATAACCCCCGGAAGGACAGGAAAGGAGATGTGCTCCTCTGAAAATCTAATCCTGTAATGTCTGGGAGAGACCTTTTAGTAACAAAACATGACCTTCAGCGAAATGATGACCTCAAAGGACCTAGACCAGTGATGGCGAACCTATGACACGCGTGTCAGAGGTGACACGCGAACTCATTTTTTTGGTTGATTTTTCTTTGTGAAATGGCATTTAAATATATAAAATAAATATCAAAAATGTAAGTCTTTGTTTTACTATGGTTGCAAATATCAAAAAATTTCTATATGTGACACGGCACCAGAGTTAAGTTAGGGTTTTTCAAAATGCCGAGCTCAAAAGGTTCGCCATCACTGACCTAGATAGAGACAAATCACCCTTCTTTCTAGAAGAAAACCAAGGAAAGAGATTGTACTGACAACTCTGGTGTCAAGTTTCAATATGTCACAGCACACAGTACTATCACAACAGTCTAAATTCCTAACCTAAATACCCTACAGAAATTTTTTTTTAAATCAACTCCTTTGTCCCTTTCTTGATGAAACAGAAAGTGGCTGTTCTCCACGTCAATAGTGCATTTTTTTACACACATTAAAACTTTTGTAGTGACTCTACCACAAGTCCAATAACTTCACTACTTTAACCTTTCTCCTTGTCTTAGTATCCTCAACAACAATCGTGATGTGCCAATTTTTTTGTTCCGCCTAAAAGGCACCTCAACAGGTAGATGGGACATAGCAACCAGGAGGACCATAATGGAAACTGGAGAGCAGGAAGGGTGAATGTCTTGTTCCCCGATGTATCCTCGGGAATACATCAGGACAATAGTGAGCACCAAGAAGGTCTGAAAGCAGGAAGAACCACCCAACACAGAAACTCAGATTGCAGGTAGTTTTCCAGTTCCCAGGAAGACCGCAAAAGATGGGAGCACGAAGAAAACCAGTTGCTGGGACTGTGATCCTTGGTACCGGTGAATGAGGGAATGATCACAGGCCGCCTTTTCTGTATAACCAGGGAGAAGATCATGGGCATTTCCCTTGTGATGGGAACTAGCAATCCATTACAGTTTTTCAAATGGCATTCTAGTTAACACTTTACCCTAGGAATTTAGGATGAGAGAGAGAGAGAGAGAGCCTGTGGTACCAAAAGAAGGTAGAGTTCCTTAGGAGGAAAAGAGGAAGGATGGTTCAATTACAAATCTAGAAATAATTAAGTACAGTGGCTGAGAACTGAGAGCATGGAGTAATTAAAAGCAACATGACAGACACCAACTGTGTAATGAAAATTTAAATCTTGGTTCCACCAGATAGCTCGGCATCCCAAGTCAAGTTAGTTTCCCCACCTACAGATTAGAAAGTTCCTAGCCCAGGACCTAGGCCAGCCACATAATCTCCAGGTCCAGTGAAAAGTGGAAATTTGGGCTTTTTTGTTTTCAAAAAATAAAGCATTTCAAAAATAAAGAATTTTTATGAAGCCGTAACATTTTCTCCATCTTTGTTACTTTCTTTTTCCCAGGTCTGTTTCCCTATAGATATTAGTTGGGAGGGGAGGGGGGGAATCTTTTAAAAATAAGGACCTTAAAAAAATAATAAAGGGCTCCATCAATGTTGTTTCCTAGGTTGATAACTGTGCTGTGGTTCTATAAGGGAATATCTTTATTCTTGAGAAATACACTGAGGTATTTATGGGCAAAGGACCATGAGATATGCAATTTATTTTCAAATTATTCCAGGAAAGTAATTGTGTGTGTGTGTGTGTGTGTGTGTGATGATAAGGATAATGATAATCATATAGGGTAAAGACCAACAGTAAACAAATCTGGTTAAAGGCTATATGGAGGTTCTTTGTTATATTCATACTAGAGGCCCGATGCACAAAATTCGTGCCAGAGTAGGCCTTCCTTCCCCCGGCCACCAGCAGGCACCTGGGACCTGGGCTTCCCTTACAGCCCCAGCTTCATCTGGAAGGTCATCCAGAAGGACATCCGGAAGGACATCCGGTCTAATTAGCATATTACACTTTTATTATTATAGATTCTTGCAACTTTTCTGTGAAGATAAAATTATCTATACATATATAAAAGGCTAACATGCAAAGTGACCCCTCGGGAGTTTGATTGCTCACTATGATGTGTGCTGACCACCAGAGGGCGGCGCGAAATGAAGGAAGGCCCCAGCCAGCAGCTGGCAGCTGGCAGCTGGGGAAGGGAGGCCCCAACTGGCAGCCAGCAGCCGGAAGGGCCCGATTGGCCCTGATTGCCGGCCAGCCCTAGGTACCCTTACAGTGCACAAATTTCATGCACCGAGTCTCTAGTTTCTAAAGAAAAGGCCAACATAACATAAAGGTCCCATATGAGCACAGAAGGAGGAAGAGGTAACGGCAAAGAGAGACAAGGTTGTAAACTCTATACAGAGAGAAACTATTTCTACTTTGTTAATTCTGGAACCCCCAGTACAGACCCAGATCAACAAATATTTAAAGCAAGCAGGAGAAAAGGCAGCAATATCCTGTGTTCAAACCAGACTGGGGAATAAGAACCTGGAGCGCGAACAAAAGATTGATAGCTATGCCAGTGCCTGGGAATCAGGGAGCTGCCTCTGTTTAGAATAAGACCAAAGAATCGTGGGCACAGGGGCACATGTAGAGTGGTCAGTACCACTCCCTGCACCACACTGCCCAGGGCCTTGGTTCTCACCACTTACTAAAAATTTAGTTAGACCCGACTTAGGCCCACCATTTAACCTTTCTAAGCCTCAGGGTCCTCAGTGATACAATGTGGGAGGTTGCTAATTAACTTACCATAAACTTACTGGGCATCTCCCATATGCCAGGCATGTCTCCTGTTCCAGAGCTTTCATTCTAGAAGGGATCTACAAACTGACTGCATTAAATTATTTCTTGGCGTCTTTTCCAGCCATGAAAATTCTATACAAAACCTCCGGAGCTTTTCACTTCAAAGATAAGCATGAGTATTACAGCATAACCACTCTCTAACATCCTCATAGCAAAGGCATATTCTCTTGAAGGTGAAAAACTTATATGAGATGCCCAATGTTTTTTAATTTAAAAAAAAAAAGAATCCATCCCCATGAACAGTGAAATGCTTGAGAGCATATATAACTGAGCCTTCTGTCAATAATTAAGTCGGTTTTCGCAGCCAAAATTCTTATTTCTTGACAAGTCATACAAATAGGTATTTTAAAACTCTAACAAAGCTCTATACCTAGAAAAAAAAACACTATAAATGATAGGAACTCTTTTTAAAGCAATAAATGTATCAATGAAAAATAACTTTGAAGTGTAGATTAATGATTAGTATTAAAATTTAAAACATCAAAAGTATTTTAATTTTCTGCTCCATTAGTTCTCCTCATTCATAGTCAGCTAGCACAAAAATGGTTACAAAGGCTAATTTTGTTAAAGACCTTGGAGAAAAGAGGAAAGAACTGATCTTTCATGAATACTAAAGATGATAAAATAGGAAACCAATAACATTTTATCACTTTATAAAAAAATTAATCCAATCTAGAAATAATCTAGTACTATGATTTATACTGAACTTGTTATCTAGCCAAGAAAAAAATTTATGTCATTAGTATCAAAAACAAAGTACTTACAGATACCAGATATTAAACCTCTGCACTGATTTTTATAATTTAGGAGAAATGGCAAGGGATAGAGGATCAAAATATATAATTAGAGAACAAAATAAGAGGTATATGAGAATATTATTTCCCTGATGGGTTCTCAGGAGCTAAAATAGGCATACATCTATGAAAATGGTCTCAAAACATAGGCTGAAAGTTGAAATAATGAAACTAAAAGTGTTTGTCCTTGAAAAACGACCATTCTCACCCTGGCCAGTGTTGCTCAGTTGGTTAGGGTGTTGTCCCGTGCACTGGAAGGTCACAGGTTCGATTCCAGTCAGGGCACATACCTAGGTTGTGGGTTCCAGCCCCAGTTGGGGTGAGAGGCAACTGATTGATACATCTCTCTCATCTCTCTCTCTCTCAAATCCCTCATTCACATGACTTCTCAAGTCCTCTCGAGTTACAATCTGACAAGCATCATTTGCAGACCAGGGAGTTGCTTATATCCTGTTTCAGACATAGGAGGTTCCAATTTTTAAGTCGATTCTTACAAAGAAAATTACATGGGCATTTGTTGCCCTTGTGTCTCCTACTTGGGAATCAGCTCATTGGGATACCATTTGGGGTCTTTCCTCACACATGTGTCTGCCCTCTAAATGCTTTGGTTGGTGGAAAGCAGTTCTTCTCTTCCCCCACACCCTATCCTTTTTCCACCTGCCTGTTCCCTGGAGCATAGGGAATAGTCCCTCAGTCAGAGGACTCACACACAAGCCCAGTGGATCTCCCAGAGCAGAGCTGTTCACACTTTACAGTGTATAGAGCTCTCCTGGGAATCTTGTTAAAATGCAGATTCCAATTCTGTTAGTCCTGGGTGGGGCTGTGAGTCTGCATTTCTGACTAAGCTCTAGGCAGATACCAGCTTTCTGCTCCCATGCCCAGTTCTCTAAGCACCACCTTCTCAGCCTGAGGGCAACTCATCATGGTATCTCCACGGCATCCTCTAATGGCCTCCAAAGAGTCTTGAAGCTCTTTGAAAACCTTAAAACCCACTCCCTCGGTTGCTTTAAAAGATACAAGTTTGTGTAGCACATCACTGTTTCACAATAGTGGGGAAAGCCCTAGATTTAAAAGTATGACAAATTCCTATGTGTCAACCACATGGACCTATGTGCAAAGAAGGTGTCGTGCAAAACAAGAGTGACCTGAGAAGTCAAGATTTCTCCTTTATAACTCTGAAACTTCTAGGAATAACACAGGGACCCTGAGCATCATTTTTCTCACACGTAGAGTTGATAAAGGTAGACAGATGTCTACGGGATGACAAAGCTTTCCTTCTACAAAATGTGTGTGTATCTCTTAAGTCTCTAGGTACCCCTTAATTTTCAAAGGTTGATAAACAATTTAATAATACTCAAGTTTATATCTTATGTACTCCAAGTACTGTCCTCCCATTTCCAGTGTTGCATATTTATTTCTGTATCAATTCTTTAAATTATCCTGCTGTGAACTGTGTTGTCCTCAATATGGATTAATCAAAACAAAGAACAATTAGTTAGGGCTAGAGTACATTCTTTGTTGCCTGTTGTTACAGACCTTCCCAAAGTATTTCTGTTTACCAGCAGGAGGCCATAGATAACATTGTGAAGTCAGTTAATGCTCAAAGATATACTACTATCTTTATATCATGTAACAGATATATTGGCTGTAAAGTTAAGACAAATCACATTTTAAGAGCACTATGAAAGAATGATATTAAAAGGAATATGAAATTTGTTAGAAAAGAATAAAATAACTAAATGAAGGTAAACATATTAGTTGCCTACACTCCTCTGCATAAAATCATGATTTTCATGTACCAGTTTTGCACAAACTAGCAAATACATACTGTAGTAAATCAGTAAACTAATAACCTAATTTAGTTCCTAATTTAGTTCTGATTAGATCAATATTTTAGTCAATCAGCCACTGTAGTCCAATGATTCTCACACTTTCCACTGCATCAAAATCACTTGGGATAAAGATATGTAAATATATAGGTAAAGATGTAGAGATAACAAAGGGAGGAAGGGAGGGAGGAAGGCAGGGAGGGAGGAAGGCAGGAAGGCAGGAAGGGTGGGAGGGAGGGAGAGAGGAAGACAGCTGGGGCCCACCCCCCAGAGTGATTTAACTGGGCTTGGGGAGAATATTTTTTAAGCACTCCAACAGATTCTAATGTATAACAAGAGTTGAGAATCACTAGTCTTTAGTTTTTAATCATTTTAAGTGTAATCTTAAAACACATACTGAAATTATAGATTTTTTGTTTCTTTTTTTTTCTTTATTAAGGTATTACATATGTGTCCTTAGCCCCTCCTTGTCCCCCGACCCCTTCCACCCCCCCACTCATGACCTCACCCCCCTGGTGTCTGTGTCCTTTGGTTATGCTTATATGCATGCATACAAGTACTTTGGTTGATCTCTCCCCCTTACCTCCACCCTCCCCTACCTTCCCTCTGAGGTTTGATGGTCTGATGCTAAGCGAAATAAGCCAGTCAAGAGAAAGATAAATATCACATGATCTCACTCATTTTTGTGTTTCGTTAGTCTTTTCTGTACTCTCTAACTTTTCTCCAGTGAGCCTGTGTTGCTATCATCAGGAAAAAAAAAAATTTTAAGTGAAAAAATTTTCTCAAAGAAAACCACCATCCATAAAATCCCAAGCATAACTGGCCCTTCTCCATTTCCTATTTATTCTATATTCTAACACACTATTTGTTTCTATATCCTTCTTCCTAGACGCCCAGTCATCCCCTACCTACAAGGTTAGCATAAAATGGGCTATACTCACAGAATATAACCATTATCAAATTCATAAATAATGTAGTTCCATTGAGAAAGTATTCTTTGTCACCTTAAGTCTGGGATTTTCAACCCACCAGAATCACTGGAGGACTTCTAAAAATCCCCCCAGGCCCTGGATACACCTCGGACCAATGAAATCAGGGCTAAACCTCTGGGCTGGGCCCCACACAAAAATATGCATATTGATTCCCATGTGCAGCCAAGGCTGGCAACCACCGGCTAAATTACAAGTCTCCACACCTGGAGATAAGCTTCTGCTGGCTGAAAAGCACAATACCTTGAAATTCTGACACTGGTGTAATTTCAAAGAATGGTTGGTTATTTGCGGCTATGCATTGATGTTCTATTTCAAGTTGGCAAGGAGTAAAAATAAAACACTAAATAATAAATGTGATCACTGTTCTTCCTTTTAATTGGGCAAAGTCACCATCTTCTACATTTAAATACAGGAAATTCTGAGAACACTGTTATGTGTCAGTCATGTATTCCAACGAAAAGACAAATATGGGGAAAGAAAGCTGAATTAAAACTGTCTTCACAGAGTCCACATTTATCCTACCAGGTGGGTGTTATTTCTCAGAGTAACTTTTCTACCTGGAAGTGACTTTGTACTCTCACATTGCTTGAGATTCTAAGATGAAAGGCCTATATGCTGACCATTTTCTTGTTTGTAAATCTGAAATAAAAGTGCATGTTCTTAACTTTTAAAGAAGCTGTGTGCTGTTTAATTATTCTCCTCATGTACCCCCAGGCCGCCTCTCTTCAGAGAAAACTGGTGCTTTTGTTTTTGCAGGTCTATTTTATGCTCTCTGGGGTAAAAATTAACCCAGAGACAAAACTCTGTGATGAGATTTTTCAGACACCAGCAGCAGAGAATTTTAATAGTATGCAAAATACTGCATTTAACAGCTTTTACTAACAGTGTCATTTTAATGAGCAAAACCTCCATTTTCAGAGTTGAGTAAAATAAACACACAGATAACCAATGGAAATTCTGAAAAGTACTACATGAATTCAAAAAGTCTAAAAAATTCTTTTAAAGAAATGGGTTTGTCCTTTTCCATTTCAAGGCATTATACCTTTGTGATAAGCTTTTCTAAAGCACACTAGGATTCTCAGCAGAAGTGGCCTTTCCGTCTCAGTGTCAGGAAGGAGTGGTTTATGGGTATTCTTTTGTTCAAGGCAAAGCATGAGTGAAGGAAAGAAAAGGGTTTGCAGCCAGAGAAATGATGCATTCCACAGCACAAACATTAAAGGCCAAACGTAACAGAGAGTGCCAAAATAACAAACAGGAAGTTGTTCTCATCTCCCCTACTAAATAAACTGAGTGAAGTCACTCAGAAATATTTTATTGAGTGTATGCAATGCACTCTACTATGGACTGTAGAGAGAAGTCAGGATAGTCTTTGTCGCCTGGCACTTAGAAGGTAGGAGGTGGGGGACAGAAATTAAATCGTTACCACGAAATTAATTGTGATGGTGCAATAAAGCAGCAATGCAAGGAGATAGGAGAGCATAAGACTGGGCCTGACATGGTCTGGGAAGGGACCTTCACTTAGATCTGAAGAATGAACTAAAAGCTGGCTAAGTGAAGAAGGGGTAAGTTTTGTGGGCAAGGAACATAAAGGTTGGTGTAGCTGGGGTGTAAAAGGGAGGGAAAGGGTGAGCTAGGGCTGGAGAGGCAGTGGGTACCAGTGGGGAAGTGGGAGTTCTGCTCCAGTATGTTGAATCTGAAGAGCTGGAAGGCATCTGTGGAGCCACATCAAGTAAGAGATGGAAATCTGGGGATGGAGCACAGAGGGTTGGCCTAAGCTAGGCACACACTATTGAAAGTTATCAGCATATTAGTTAGGAGTTGAAATTGTGCATGTGGGTAAAACACACGCTAGGCTATGGGTTTTGAATTAAAAATCTAGATATCCCTTTGAAATCAACAAGTGGCACTTATGATAACCCCAAACATATTTGTTGAAAGGAATGAACCCTAAGAAAATATAAACTATCACAGGTCTATCGGGATGAATTTTCATTTACACAGCATAAGGGGACAAACTAGAATTTTCAATCTTTGTTTTGATAGATGGGAGACAGTATTTTGTGGAGTTTTTTATTACAAATGAAATCCTAACAATTATTACTGTGGTCCAAGAAAGAAATCTAGACCTTTGTATAACTAAATTAAATAATTATGTTGTCCTGGAAGAACCCTAAATCTGCTTGTGGAAAGACATTTCATCCGCCCCATCAGTCTCTGTGCATAATTTAGCCACAGAGTAGGAAAAGACAATTGGGAAAAAGAGAGAGCAGAGGAAAATTAATTGTAATTATGGAAATGAAGCTTAAAGAACAATGGTCTAAATCTGTAACAGGTTTAACGAGAAATAATTCTCATAAGTAACCACTTAAAAGTCTGCAAATCTGAAAAAAAAAAGTGGACTGTTTATTAGACATATTTCTTCCTTCTAATTTAGTAATTAGAAAATTGGTATTTTCAAGCCTAAAGGATTAAAATCATTAAGGACCTTTCTGCTTGGCTGGACTGCCAATGGCCACATGTTTAAGAGAAAGAATGTGACAGTCAATGGCAAAGGCCAGCCAAGAATCTCCCTTGACACAATAGGCTTGTTTCAGACAACTAAAGCTAAAGCTTCAAAGACAGAGCATTGTTACTTCTCACACACCTGAGCTTCCCCGGTATCCAGATCTTCAACTTGCCACTTTCCTGTACAGCATTACAGAGCCTGAATGACCTCTACATAGAAAGCATGACATACCCAGCAAAATCTCCCCATCAGGTTAGATTCCCCATGGGGAAAGAGGTTGAGACACCTCAACATGGGTTTTTATAAATCTAGTTTGTTGCCTGGTACTGATCAATCCAGCTACACAATCTTTCAGAAGCAAGCACAACAAAGAACACCAGCACCAGTGCATTTAGGGAAATGAAGTCACCTAAGCCAAAATGTTAATGGACAAGGACCAGCCTGGAGTGGCTCTACAGGTGTCCAAGGAGAATTGTCAGGGGTAAGGGGATGGAATTCCATCCACTCAAAATCCCATTACCTGAGCCCTATTATGTGTACAATGAGGTGGTTGGACTGGCAGAGATGGCATCACCCCAGTGACAAGCAGGGGGGAAGCTACAAAAGAAGGATTCAGAGATTTCTTATGGCAAATGTGTGTAGCAGCAGCTCTCATAACTGTGAGAAGAGACTGCAGTTGACAGATGTGGGATGAGAAAGAAGACAACTTCATATTCCATCCCGTCCTCCAGAGCCCGCAGCAGTCTGCACAACTCCATGGGAAGAAACATGGAGTAAGACAAAGTGCAGGGGCCAGACAGGTACCAAAGTGTCCTCAGGGCAAGGGAAGCCATGCCTCCGCCAGAGGGAATTAGAAATGGGCAGTGAATGGGGCTGCAGAGTGGTGGGTCCTCCTTGAAGAGCCAAGTGAAAGGAAACATCTTCAGAAGATGGAACCAGAGGGAGCCTTGATCTCCTCACCACCACTGGCATACAAACAGGTTATTTCCTTTGTGTCTTATCCAAACATAAGTATCCATTTTGTAAGGCCTAAAGGGTTGGTTCTGATTTATCTCAGACAAGGGAAGAGGAAAAGTGTGCAAATCAAATGGGTCAGTTAATTCGCAGCAGATTCTTCGATTAGTGTCTGTTTAACAGTGGGGTGATGGGGAGAGGTAGAGAGACAGCATTTCTTGAAATTTTAGCACTTGGGAGTTTAGAGGTCATTTGTCCTTAAGGTGCAGCATTTTAGTGACATGGAAACTTAGTCCCAAAGGGAAAACTCACCCAAAGCAACACAACTAGAGGGCAGCCCTTGCAAGGTGCCACTCCTGGGTCAGGCCTTGTTAAACCTTCACTGAGTCTGGCACACTTGCAAGATGTACCAGAACATCACAGACCTGGAAATCTACAAGCCCTCAACGCTTTCTGCCTGCGGCCATCATTGGAGGGTGAGGCTAAAGAGAAATCTACTGGGCAAGGCTCTTTCCAGAATTCATTCTATTATAATCTATCAAATTTAAATGACTCAAGTATATCTCCTCCTTTAAATCCTATCTTCTTTTTACTTTAATTCTTTTCCTCAATTTGTCCTTGAAATTTTTCCATGCAATGTTCCTCTCTAAGAGATAATACTTCTGACCTTGATGTTCACAAAAGCTTAATTATCAGTGCATTAATAGGAATCAATGTGTGCTGATATTTTCTGGAAGAGTATGTCATTGGCTGGAAAAGCTAGGCTTTGGCTTAGTGCAGGAGGGGCACTCTCATATAAAATCTAGTAATACTCCCAAACCCCTAAAGCAGGCAGGCTTTAGAAGTCACAATTTGCAAATAAAGTAGCTAAGGAGAACCATAATTCACTTCTACATAATTCCTCTCTCTTTCAGATTTACCAGGCAGGATCTGGCATTCTTCCTTGTCCAGTGAGGATGGAATTCCAGTGAAGGGGAACTTCTCTATTCTTTTTCTTTTTTTATTTTCTTTTCTTAATTTTTTTAAAATATATTTTATTGACTTCAGAGAGGAAGGGAGAGAAAGAGAGGGATAGAAACATCAATTATGAGTAAGAATCATTGACCAGCTGCCTCCTGCACAACCCCTACTGGGGATTGAGCTCACAACCAGGGCATATACCCTGACCAGGAATCAAACCATGACCTACTGATTCATAGGTCGACGCTCAACCACTGATCCACGTCAGTCGGGCTCTTTTTCTTCAAAGAAAAAATACAATGACACTTGTTCAGAAAGATTGCTTGTCCGTCCTAGCTATTGGTCTCTTCACGGTCAAGAGGAACTCATAAACATCACATACACACACACACACACACACACACACACGCTTCTTTAAAAAAAAAAAAATGTAGCCCTAGCTGGTTTGGCTCAGTGGATAAAGGGTCCCAGGTTTGAATCTGGTCAAGGGCACATGCTGGGGTTGCAGGCTGGATCCCCAGTGGGGGGTGTGCAGGAGGCAGCCAATCAATGACTCTCTCTCACCATTAATGTTTCTATCTCTCTCCCCCTCTCCTTTCTTCTCTGAAATCAATAAAAAAACATTTTTTTAAAAAAGAGACATTGACAACCTAGAATTTTTTTTAAAAGGAGCTTTTTGCAAGTGCAGAGCTAACTACAAAGTTTACAGTTAAAAGGAAGCCTTACCTCCTCTTCAACACCATCTTGACAGCCATTCCATCCCACCTCCTGGCCTATAGGACACTCCCATTCACCGCACACCCACCCATGGTGCTGCTAGAAGAGAACTTTGCAATCTGGCCAAACCCTCATTTTAGAGACAAGCAAACTGAGGGTCTCCTAGGTGACAAAGGCTACACAAGTTAATAGCAAAACTGGAAACAAAACTAGTTCCAGGATCCCATTCCAGCCTACGTTCCTTCACGAACTAGCAATCTGGTTTCTGTCCTCACTTCACTGACTAGGCCTCTGGCCATGAAGCGGAGGCTGGATTAAAGAAATTTATTTATTTAAACCAAAGTAATTGGTTTCATTAGAAGGTTGTTGTGAGGCAAAGTAAAAATACATATGAGGCTTTTTTTTTTTTTTAATTCTCACCTGAGGATATTTTTCCCATTGATATTTAGAGAGAGACGGGAAGGGAGAAAGGATGGGGAAGGGAGAGAGAGAGAGAAACATAGATATAAGAGACACATTGACTGGTTATCTCCTGAGCATCCCAACCAGGGCCAGGGATTGAACATGAAACCAAGGAACGTGCCCTTGACCGGGAATCGAAACTGAGACCCTTTGGTCTGTGGGCCAACACTCTAACCACTAAGCAAAACTGGCCAGGGCCATATGAGGAACTTTTTGAAAAGACATACTACATAAATATTTAATAAGAGAACGATCCTTAATTTCATCCCTAGATAGTAAGAGACATTCATAATTCAATCCAAAATATCCTAGTCTAGATTTATGATGGTTATTCAGAAATATCCACATGTTAAGAAACAACAAGCCCAAAATGGAGTCACTTGTGCTAAGCCCCATGTCAGCAAACAAGACTTAATAGCTAACTTAACTACAGTTACAACTTCCCTCAGGAATGTCATCTTAATCAGCCAGTCTGGAATTTCCTGGTCAACATTAATGAGGTAATTCTCCTAACAAACTTTCTTGCTCCCCAAAGATAGGTGACCTTCCCCAAAATAATCATTTCTTCATTTATGAGTTCCTTGTCCCACCCTCCCTCTTTCTTTACAAACCTTCCCCTTTCTACAGCCCTCCAGGGCTCCTTTCTACTTGCTAGATGGGATGCTGCTCAATTAATGAATTGGTCAATAAAGCCAATTAGATCTTTGAAATTTACTCGATTACATTTTTATTTAACACTTATAACAAAATGACAGCAACAGAAATAAATTTCAATATAGTAAGTTGGGATGATACTACAATAACTTATAGGAAAGCAATTAATTTTTTCCCAACATCACAATAATAACTAGCAATGCATGAAAACAAAAATTAAGTCACCTCTAAGTACATTCTATTAAGAAATTCAAATGTTTGAAAAAGCTTATGTGCATAAGAAATTGTATATATTAATTAAAAATACAGTGATTATTGGTTAAAGAACCTGTCCCGCCTGGCGTGTTCTTCCAGTGGTTAGAGCATGAGCCCATGAACAGAAGGGTCAAAGGTTCGATTCCCAGTCAAGGACATGTACCTTGCTTACAGGTTTGATTCCTGGTCCCGGTCAGGGCAC
Organism: Myotis yumanensis; assembly: GCF_028538775.1. NCBI lineage: Eukaryota > Metazoa > Chordata > Mammalia > Chiroptera > Vespertilionidae > Myotis > Myotis yumanensis. The sequence continues at coordinate 196,860,280 of NW_027223753.1, read as the reverse complement.
ATGCAGGAGGCAGCCACGCAATATGATCAAACCTGTCTCTCTCACATTGATGTTAGGAGTTGAAATTGTGCATGTGGGTAAAACACATGCTAGGCTATGGGCTTTAATTTAAATTTTTAATTTCTCTCTCTCTCTCTCTCTCTCCCCTCCCTCCCTCCCATTCTCTCTCTCTCTCTCAAGATCAATGGGGGAAGGAGATATGACTCTCTCTTTTTCTTTCTTTCCCTCCCTCCCTCCCATTCTCTCCCTCTCTCTAAAGATCAATGGGGGGAGGAGGTGGGAAGAACCTGTGTCCCAGGTTCAAAAAATGCTGCAATTTACTTCAACCAAGAAAAACAGCTGAGGATATAAGTAATTTTTAAATAAAAATACTTTGATGAATGTATAAGACATTAAAAGGTTAAAACTATACAAATCATCCTTTGCCCAAGTTTTTTCTCTGTTTCAAATATATCAGAAGAATAAAAGCCAAGTAGAGAAAAACTCCAGCGAATGGATTCCTTACAAGTACGCAATCCCCTTGAATTCAATAGATTCCCTAAAAATCTGAGCAAAGGACAGACTAGTGGGAAATACAAAAACAACTTTTCATAACTCTTAACTAGATACCGCTCATCACTGGACACAGAATTAAGTCAAATCAACCAGCTCATGTCTGTTGACTAGCATCCACCATTTCCCAGATTTTCCAAATAGTCCGTTTCTATATCTGGATTATTGCTAAAATGAAATAGATAAAAGACTGACAGAAACAGACTAGTAACAGGGTTTCTCTTTTGGATTGTGGGTAATTTTCTAAATTGTTTCCAGTGAGAACCATAAAATCAGGCTATGAATATGCTTCATGAACTGTGAAACAGTACAACTATTCACATTCTTATTGCTACTTATATTGACCATTTTAGCCCACATAACCCTCACTTTAATGTAGTTTTTTTCTGCTGGGAATTCCACTTAAATCTGTGTAAAAGGAGTCTGGCCGGCACAATTTGCACATCCAACTCTGTGTATTCTATAAGTCAATTATCTTGCAGAGGAAACGGTTGTTTTCTGTTTATAATGGGCAATTTTCTTTGTGTTTTGATTGATTTAAATGTTAAAACAATTATGGGGAGACAAGGAGAAGCCAAGCTAATCCACAAAAAGCTTCCAAATGCCCATCCTATGTTCCTGAAGCCCCTCTAAAAGAAATCTGACATTTCTGACTAAACATGTCCTGTCCCTTTCTTCTCTCAGAAATGTTCTGAAATCCTCTTCAAAGATATTATCACTAGAGCTCGCTGGGCTTAAAATATACCAAGAATCCTGACAACTTTCCATTACATTAAATAAGTTACTATATTAAAAACATTAATTTTCTGCAGAGGTAAAGAAGAGCAGAGGCATCATTCTTTGCTGAATTACATAGCCTTAGGCATAAAAATCCAAAATGATATTTTATGCTACCAGAAACACTTAAAGCTACTGCTTCACTATAAATGAATAGAATTATAATTCTAATTGGCTTTAATCATTTTAATCTTAAGCAGATGTAAAATCTCTGCAACCTTTCAAAAGGCATAATTCTTGAATGTAAAAAGTAATCTGTTCATATTTTAAGCATTCTACTGCCCTCTTGTGTATGTCATGTTTAGTGAAAATGAAGCTCACAAAATGTAGTAATTCTTATTCTCAGAATTACTTCAATGGGATCTCAGATATTAGAACTCAAAAGAACCTCAAAAACTCATCAAGACCGGCATGTTCATTTAACAGAGGAGGGAAAGAAGATCCTGAAGGATTATATAACCCGCTCAAGATCACATAGGACTAGTTAATACAGGAGAAAATACAGTTGAATAGAACTTAAACCTCTCAGGGTACTAATTTCTCTACTGAAATGGAGATGACAGCCTGGAAGACAACAGTAAGGTTTTGAAGTTAGGCGGAACACAATTTAAATTTTAGAAAACCACCTCACCACCTCTCCCAAGCCTCTGTTTTGCCCATCCATAAAATGGGATGAGTAATAACTATTGCAAAGGTATTGAAAGGATTCAATACGCAATGATCATCAAGCCCTCAGCATAAGTATCTGCAATATAGTAGTACACTCAGTGGTTATACAACTATAAACACACATAGGAAATGGTTTTTAAATCGTTATAAACTTGAGATCTCTGGACAAAGCCATCCTAACATAATGTATGAAGGCATGAAAATCTGAACTTCTTCAAAACTGGCACAATATGAAACTTGAAAAAATAAAGCTAGTTTTTCTAACACTTGTGTTTCTTCTATTACCATATTTATATTTTTAATACAAAGTACTAACCTGGAGAGTATTAATGCTAAGCAAAATAAGTCAGTCCGAGAAAGACAAGTATCACATGATCTCACTCATATGGGGAATCTAATGAACAAAGTAAATTGTTGAACAAAGTAGATCCAGAGACATAGAAGCATGGGAACAGACTGTTGAATCTCAGAGGAAAGCCGGGGGTGGGGGAGCGGTGAAATCAACTAAAGAACTTGTATGCATATATTCATAACCCATGGACACAGTAGAGTGGTGGAGGCCTGGGGCAGGAGGTAGGGGCAGACTAGAAGGGGTCAATGGGAGAAAAAAGGGGACATATGTAATACTTTTAACAATAAAGAGGTTTTTTTTAAGTTCTGAGAGAAAATACCACACAGCAAGCACTGTATGTAAGTGATGAAGCAATGAACAAGACCCCTTCCATGAGGGTCACAGAAAAACAAAACAGGACCCAGCGCTCCAGGTTAAGTCACGATTCCCACGTCTCCTGTCCTAAGGGCCCTTCCTTCACCTGCAAGGCGAAGAGGCCAAGAGCCGGCCTGAAAAGGTGGGGGCCGACATTTCCGTTCCGCTCTTGCTAATAATTAGCTCAACGTGGGCTGGTCATCTCATCTCTGCTCCCCTTTCTTGACCTATAAAATAAAATCATCTCCTACCTAGGGAAGTCCTATAGTGAGGTGGTACAAGGAATGTGGAAAAAAATCCTGTAAACTCTTAACTGCTTTAATAAAGTTTGTTATCTTAAACATTTTAAAGTAATAAAAACACTGTCTGTCACCAAATTGGGGAAGAAAAAACAAACTTAGAAAGCTGAAGGCAGCTGAGATTATGGGATCCTGTCAAAGTCCTCCACTGCCTGTGAAATCTCTTTTTCTGCTACAATTCCACCGGCTTTTGTGGAGATTACACCAAAAATTCTGGAAACACATAAATCCTTGCCTCTCAAATAAATCTCACTCAAGGGTATCCCTGATAGCAGGATTGGCAGAGCTTATCCCTGACTGTACACCACAACATAAACAAGTCAGAAGGATAAAAGCAATCACTCTTTGTGCGCCACGCAAATGACTAATCCCGGTTCCTCTGTGATTTACGGCTGTGGTAAGACACCCCGATAGCGCTGGTTAAATGCTGTGAACTGCTCTGTGGTGGCTTTACATGCGGCCCGATCGAAGGCACACACCGTGCTGGTAATAAGTCCTGATTGACGATCCACAAGTTTCAAACATCTGAAAGGGGTATTTCTGGAACTGACCATGTAGTAGAAGAGAAAAGGCACTGAGAGCCATAGCTAGTCTGGATCAGTGGATAGAGCGGCAGCCTGTGAACTGAAGGGTCCCAGGTTCAATTGCGGTCAAGGACACATGCCCAGGTTGCGGGCTTGATTCCCAGTAGGGGGCGTGCAGGAGGCAGCCGATCATGATTGTCTCTCATCACTGATGTTTCTATCTCTCTCTCCCTCTCCCTTCCTTTCTGAAATCAATAAAAATATATTTAAAAGAAGAAAAAAGAAAGAAAAGGCACTGACATAAACGAACCTGTAAGGCACAGAGTGATAGCACATGTGGTAGCTGAGGTGGGGCACACTGCTTACAACTGTGGGGAAGGGGTCCAATGGAGTTCCTTGGTAATTACCCATAAACAAGTTCACTCAAGCTCTTGGCTCAACCCAACAATTATGCCACCCTTGCACCCAGAGGCTGGAAGAAAAGTGCTGTCAGAGACACAGTCAAAAGCCACCCACACAAACACCCAAGGCAGCTCACCGTGAAACACGCTGTTGTCCACCAGAAAATGCCTGCGGTACTGCACACAGTTCCTTTTCTCCGAGTTCCAGTAACTCATCGTCGCAGGAGTTCTGGCACAGCATCAAAACCAAATTGCCCTGTCAAGGGAAAGAGAATGGGACAGAAATGAAGAAAATGACAGCCACACGCTCACACTGGCAACATAACAGTTACCCGGCATTAGGGGGCAACCCATTGTGCATACAACTTCTCCTCGCAGGGAGCTGGAATCCCCCAGGCCCTGCGAAATGTCCCTGAGTCCTCCCAGGGGGTAGAATGTCAATTACCACATAGCTGCTGTCTACAGGGAAGATAAACCTAACCGGGAACAAGTTTCAGGACTGGTTTATGTGCTCCAGGTCTCAGCCATATTCGGCCAGGACCCTAACCTGCCGATGCTGGTAACTTTTCAGGACGTTGCAATAGGAGAGGAGGTGACTCACGGAAGGGTGACTGTCACTCCCAGTTGCTGAACTTTGTGTCCCTTCCTCTAGTGGACTAAGTGACCCATGGCGATCTTAGAAATATATAGCAGCATCCATGTAGCCCTAGAGAAGCCAAACGCAGTAGCAATGTCTGCCTCCCTCTTATGGATTCTTCACAGGTGTCCCTGTAGGACCAGTAGGGCCTGGCTCTGCTCAGGCTGAACTTACTGGTGCAACTAGAATCGGGCACAGGCCTCAAGGGGAGTGACCAAGAAGCGCTGCCTACTCCTCCGCAGGGCTTGCCCCTCCGCAGACAGAGAAACACAATGCTAACTAGAGCAAGGACTTGAAAAGCACAGATCCGAACTGATGACTTAAACTCCTCCAAACGCTGATGTGCATAACCCTGAACAAGGCCCCCTTTGTTCCCAGGATTTGGCTAAAGCAACTTTTCAGAATTCCAACTCTTTTTTCTGGTCACAGAATAAACCCAAGCAAGGCTGGCATGAAGGGAAGCCCACAGGTGGGAAACAATTTGTCATCTGTCCTATTAAAATAATCTAGAGTTTTGTCAAGGTACTCCAGGATGAAGTCAGCCCCTTGGTGAAAAAAGTAAATAAACGATCAGAGCTTTGTCTATTCATTCATGGGACAACTGGTGCAAGTTCCTAACGCTTTGACCAGAGCTTTATCCCTGGCTCCCTAAGGCTCATTCTTAACCCTCCCCAACAGTGATCTGATCTCACTGACTCCAACCTATCCTACCTTTTCTCTGGCTCCAGGTTCTTCTAGCCTCTTCCCCTCCTGGCTAAGTCTGTCTGCCTCTTACTCCCTCAGGCTGAAAATGAGTCCCAGCACTCCAAGATAAAATCTCCTACTGACCCTACTGCAAACATGACAGAAAACGGCAGATTATGAAGACAACCTCCCCCACCTGCCCTCTCCTCTCTCCACCCAATACTGCATACTACAGAGATCTCTTCTTTAAAAAAGAATTTTAGACATATAAATAATGCCTAAATTCTTTTTAATTGAAAGTCCTCTCTGCCCTCATTTAATGTCCTTATTCCGGAATGACCAATTTTGTTTAGTGTGTGTGTGTATCATTCCAATTCCTTTTTTATGCATATCTATAATAATAAAAGCATAATATGCTAATTAGACCAGATGTCCTTCTGGACAAAGCTGGTGCCAGCAGCCAGGGAAAGGAAGGCCTACTCTTGCATGAATTTTGTGCATCGAGCCTCTAGTGTATATATACATACACATATACATGTGTATATGTAATCCTCACATGAGGATATGTTCATTGATTACAGAAAGAGAGAAAGAGAGGGAGGGAGAGAGAGAAAGAGAGAGAGAAACATTGATGTGAGACCAAAACATCAATCAGCTGCCTCCTGTATGCACCCAACCAGTGATCAAACCCACAACCTAAGCACGCGCCCTGATTGGGAATTGGAAATAATTGTCCATAATATCAGTAGTAACTATTTCCTACAAAGAGTGTCTTTATGATTTACATTGAAAATATTTTAAGTTACATGGAATTAAACAGGACCCTGTCTATATTCATGATCATTTTTCCTACTAACTTGATCTTATGATTTCACATGCCATTCTATATTTTGCACTCTCTTCATTCTCAGTCTAAGGAAGAAGGTTATTGGAAGATGAAAGGATACTGTGCATTTGTATAAGTTTATCGAAACATATGCACATACCTGACTCCCATTAGGCTTCCTTTTAACTGGATGAAAGGAGAGAAGAAGGATTATATTAGAGTAAGTGATTCACCCATGCTACTAGGAAAAGGTAGCAATGGAACTTGAAATCTTATTTCAGATTGCAAACCCAAGGTTCTAGCCATGACAGGCTAGGAGGAACTAAAGTGCTCTGTAATGTGGTGGCTTTTAAATATATCCTACAAAGTCTTGTACATTTCTCCCTTTCAACTGTAGAAGAATCTAATTTGCCTTCCTTTGACTAGGCTGGACTCAGTGGTTCATTTCTAACAAAATCAGTTGGAATTGATGCTATGAGTCTTTTGGGACTAGGTCATAAAAAGGATACAGCTTCTGACTGGCTCCCTGTCTCTCTCAGGATGCTTGCCCTGGGAACCTAGCCACCAACTTGAAAGAAAGCCCAGGTAGGAGTGTTCCAGCTGACAGCCCAGCTAGGCCCTCAGCCAACAACCACCATCAACCATAGACATGTGAGTGAATAAACCTGCAAAGGATTCTAAACCCAGCTTTCAAGACTTCCAGATGAGGCCCCAGACAGAAGAGCAGAGACAAGCCCCGTCTGTATTTCTGATGCACAAAAACAGTGAAAGATAATAAATAATTGTTGTTGTTTGAAGACACTAAGATTTGGGATAATTTGTTACATAGCAATAGATCATGAACATAGGTAATGCCATCAGATATATCCAATGAGGGTGGGACTTTCAACTTTTTGAGGATAGAGACACAAATCCACAGAGATGCCTATAATATTGAGATAGTTGAGCACTGACTCATGGACTAGGCTTTCCAACTTCCAGATCTTTTTGTTCACACTGCAATCACTGCCCTTTTCTTTAAGGGCTGGGTAAAATGTCACTGCCTTCCTGAAATGCCCCCAGGAATCTCTCCCTCAAACTTACCTAAAACTCTCTTATGCACTCAATTATCATAATCCTGTCTACCAGTTTTGAGAACCTACTATGTGTCAGGAATTGTAGTAAGGCTTCACATCAGTGGGTCTCAACTTTTGACTACACATTAGAATCAATCACTCTGGGTAGCCTTCCAACCCCCACTCTCAGGCCACACTCCTGACCAATTACATCAGAACTTCTGGGCGTGGGATTCAGGCATTGGCAGATTTTTAAATTCCACTGATGATTCCAAAGTACAGCCAAAGCTGAACACCACTCTTCATGTACATTACCTCTACTCCTTGAAGAAACTCTTCTGTGTGGGTATTTAATTCTTCAAAAAATAACAATTTAAATTGCATTAGAAATGTACTTCCAATGCACCTTGAATTCAATTTGAAATTATTTGATCAATATCCAGGCAAAAGCAAAGATGTTTAAAAACAGATTTTTTTTAAAACTTTCCTTTGGAGCTCCCAAAATGCTTACTAACCCTCCTAAGAGGTCTATGTAGTTTCAGATTCTACTATTTCATGGTCTACTTTTTTCACTTACAACTTACTAGTATGTTGACACTCTTGTTGTATCAATAAATATACTTCCACAGAATAAATGTAATTTGAAAAAGAAACTGTAATCAACTCTGCTCAAAGGCTGCACACTCCAAAAACTCTAAGGCAGCAAGACACAAAAGGAGCCTTGTAAGCATGCAGAGATTCATGCATCAGGTGAACTAAGAAAAATTAACTTTAAGTTTAAATGCACCTAACCTCATTTTATAATTGATTAGTAACTTCTAGAATCATTCTACATTTCTAATTTTTGCCATATTTACCTGTACCAGGTACATGATTAAAATTGCCAATGTCAAACTCTATGACAGTCAGCACTCTGTAGCAGTAGACACCGCCAATAAAGAAAACATTAAATTCTTGGATGACACCGTTAACTAAGAAAAGCAGGAAGTGTTTTGAGTAAAAAATATGTGTCAATGCTTTTAAAACTCTACAAAGGAAAAAGAAATCCTTCACACCAGCACCCATTTAAATTAACTAGAGCCCCCTAAGAAAAAGCTCACGGTGGCAGACATCTACTGGTTGCTTTCTCCCACTTACTGTCCATGAGATCTAGGTGATGTCAGCTTCATCCCGACTCAGGTGGGCATGTGGCTTGGCCCTGACAAATCAGAGAACTGCCACGGTCCAGGCCATGACATGGGAGGTGCACATGGCCCGTTTCAGACCACTGAGAGTCAGATATGGATTTCTGTTTGAACTGTTGTAGAAACTTCCTTGTCTTTTGGACTTGAAATTGCGAGGCCATATAGTTGTGAAGTCACAAAACCTAAATTCCTGGCAGCCATCTTGTCATTACAGGGGAAATCTGGGCAAACTAGATCCAACCCAGAGAAATGGAGAGACTAAGTCCTGTTGATATCATTGAAGTCACACTGAAGCTAGAGCTATCACTGCACCCTTTAGTTAAATAAACCAATACATTTCCCTTTTGTATTTTAGTTAGTTTTGTTTAAACACCATTGAGTTGGGTTGTCTGTCACTTGCAATCAAAGAGTCCCGACTGATGAAATGTGTCAGCAGAGCCAAGTGTAAAGAGAACCCACCTGGCAGTCATGAGCTCTCTATTCTGGTTTCAATCTAACAACTGGTTCACTGGCGGACCTTGAGCAAGTTGTTCCAACTGGTCCTCTGAGAGTTGCAAAATATGGCTCTGTATTTACTTGGGCTTTCCCTAGGGATCTGCTACCTTCAAGTCCTTTCTTCTGGTAGCAAAGGATTCCCTGACACCCTCTGAAGGCATTTAAGCAGAATAAAACCTGAAATCTTATCTTCATCTTCAGAATTCCCTTAGCTGTTCGTACACCTGAGACAAATCCATGTCACTGCTGTAACTGTCTTTCATGAAAGACTACAAAGCTGTTCAAGTCACTTAAATGCCTTAATAAAAGACAAACTATACAGGAATCAGGAATTCTAACACGAAGGAGGGGAAAATAGGAAAACCTTTAAAAGAGAATCTGGGGGAGGGGTATATATGTGTGTATGTATATATATTTTTAAGTAGAGGGATTTATCTTCTACATGCTGACTACTATGTGCACCTCTTTTTCTACTGCGAGTACCACTACCACAGCTCATTCTCCTCTGGCACCCGCCTTCCATTAAATCAACCGTCCTACCGCTTTACATTCTTTCCTAATAATATTATTTGTGGTTTATACAATATTTCCATTTATATCTTGTATTTTTTTAGTGACCCTTACAATAACTCTGTGACCAATGCATTATTAAGCATGAGTTCAAAGAGGCTAATAGGAAACAGCAGGTTGCAAACCCACTGTCCCCAGTCCAGGGCTATGCTCTGTCCTACAGTGTTTCCCCCTGCAGTCTGCTTCCCTATGGAAGAGCCTAGTGTCGCTTTTCATGATAAATAAGGCTAATTCTTCCCACCTCCACCATTCAATCCCATTCCACTTGTTCCTCCAGCCAGGAGCTGTTGAAGTATACAGATTGGATGGAATCAGAGCAAAGTATTGGTTTTCTGAGCATCAAATAGTGGTAGGTTTCTTTGCAATGAAGTTTAAGTAAGCTACTTGTACCAAGTTCAAAAATTCCAAGGCCAAGTTTTCTAGCCAAACAACACTGTGAAAATTGTCTCAAGGGCTCATGTGTTCTCCAAATTGCTAACAACAGGGAAGAAGGCTATAGCCACACCTTAAACATAATGTATAAACTCACCCTGTTGGAAAAAAGAATAACTAGCTCATGGGATGTAGTAAGGTACCAGGGGCCATGGGAAAACGCCCAATGGAAGTCAAGAGGCCAGTCCTCCCTCTAAACTGTGTCAGGTAAATCCCTTCACGCCCTGTGCTCTGGCTGCCTCATCTATGTAACCACAAAAAAGTGGTGGTGAATGAGATGGTCTCTCAGAGCTTCCAACCTTAATATTTCACATTGTATTAAAAAGTATTATGGGCAACCCCTCCTAATATCCCAATCCATTCATCTTTAATTATAAATTAAAATAGTCCTGAGAAACCACAGAGTTAATTCCCATTAGTAATACAGCATTTAACTTATATGAAGAAGTGCTGATTTCCTTCCCGTTAAGCCTTGCTGAGAGACAAAAGACATAATAAGCTTTGACAGTAATATATGTAAAACATTAAGTGCTTAGAAACAGGAAGGCATAGGGGAAAAGGTCCCAAAATTAAGTCCTGAACCTCATAGCCTCTGACACAGAACGTTTGGGAATTTCAGTATCCAGGTTCCCTTAACGTTGAGAATTCAAACTACAGACAGTTCCCAACTTATGATGGTTTGATTTATGATTTTCCAATTTCACAATGGTATGAAAATGATGCCCACACAACCATTCTGCCTTTCACTTTCAGTACTGTATTCAACAAATTACTTTATTCAGCATTTTGCTCTAAAATAGGCTTTGTTGCCCTGGCCAGTTTGGCTCAGTGGATAGAGCGTTGGACTGCAGACTCAAGGGTCCCAGGTTCGATTCCGGTCAGGGGCATGTACCTTGGTTGCAGGCACATCCCCGGTAGGGAGTGTGCAGGAGGCAGCTGATCGATGTTTCTCTCATCGATGTTTCTAAGTCTCTATCCCTCTCCCTTCCTCTCTGTAAAAAATCAATAAAATTTATTTTAAAAATAAATAAATAAATAAATAAATAAATAAATAAATAAATAAAATGGGCTTTGTTTTAGATGACTTTCCCCAACTGTTAGTGTTTTGAGCATGTTTAAAGTAGGCTAGGCTAAGCTGTGATGCTCAGTAGGTTAGGTATATTAAATGCATTTTTCGACTTAAAATATTTTCAACTTACAATGGGTATGTCTGGACAGAGCACCATGGTAAATCAAGGAGCATCTGTAAATCCAGTTAAGAAGGTAAGATTTCAAAGAGAGCTGCCCCTTCTCTCATTTCTCCACTAATTTTAAGGCAAATTAAGAGAATTACACAGTGCAGGGAGGGGTGGGAGGGGCCAAGGTTCCTCTTTCTCTGGCCCAGGCCCAGAAGTGTCTTGACTCTCCCCACCCTCACAAGTCCCCTCCCCCACTTCCCACAGGTTTCTAAGGATTTCCAAACTGGTTGTTAAAAGGCTCTGCAAACAGCGTAATTCCATCGCTAGCTCCCTCCCAGCTATGTACACAAAGGGAAAGAAATAAAAGGGTACTTTGTTCATTTTTTAAAGTTCACAAGAGACACCACTAAACCCCAAGGTCCTGGTATGTTTTCTTTTAGTTGTCACTTTCTGGCTTAATACATTGTGGTCACAGATCTACTGTATAATACCAGTCATTTGATAATTGTTAAGACTTGCTTGATGACATAGTTTGAGGTCACTTTTTATGAATTTTTGTGTGTGTTTGAAAATAATGTGTTATGCAGTTTGAGATGTAGTGCTCTTCACATGTCTATCAGCTCAAACTTATCGATCATACTGTTCAAATCTTGTATGTGATAACTGATCTTTTTCCCACTTTATCAAGAACTGAGAAAGTATATTACAATCTCACTGGGGATATATACGTCTCTCATTGAAGTGCTGTCAGTTTTTGTTTACTATACATTGAGGCCATGTTATTAGATGCATACAAGTTTTTTTTTTATATTTCTAAGTTGCAACTTTTTAACCAATATGACCCTCATTGTCTCTAAAACATTTGGGCGTGGGGGGGGATTTAAAGTCTATTTTGTCTAATGTCAATATTGCCAGCTTTCTTTTCTTTTTTTTTATCAACTATTTATCTCTAGCTATTATTTTACTTTTAACCTTTCTATATCCTTATAGTTAAACATCTACACTAATAAAAGAGAAACATGGTAATTAGCGTACAACTGCTACCCTTCCCATTGGCTAATCAGCATATCCTTATGCAAATTAACTGTCAGCCAAGATGGCGGCTGGCAGCCATGCACTGAAGCGAGCAGGGAGGCTTGCTTGCTCCAGTGACTGCGGACTCCAGCGTTCCCCGCCTGCCACTGCTGGCCTCTCAGCTGCAACTCTAAGCAACTATGTACTATGTTGCAAATAAGAAGCTAAACAAAACCCCAGAAACCAGCAGGACTGAAAGCCAGCCCGACCGCAACATTGTATCGATGTTTTCAGCAGCGAGGCCTCAGAGCTAAAGCTGGCCCAGAATAAAAAAAAAGGAGCGGTTGGGAGCTTCAGTCACCCGCTTCTGGAAAACAGCCCTCAGCCCCTCACCCAGACTGGCCAGGCACCCCAGTGGGGACCCTCACCCTGATCCAGGACACCCTTCAGGGCAAACTAGCCGGCCCCAACCCATGCACCAGGCCTCTATTCTATATAGTAAAAGGGTAATATGCCTCCCAGCACCGGGATCAGCGGAGCAGCGAGGCTCCCGGCACCGGGATCAACGTGACAGGGGGCAGTGCCCAAACCCCCTGATCAGCCCTGCTCTGTGCCTGATAGGGGGGAGCTCCCCAATCCCCTGATTGCCCTGCGGCTCTGTGTGTGACAGGGGGAAGCTCCCCAACCTCCTGATCGCCCTGTGGCTCTGTGTGTGACAGGGGGCGGGGCCACAACCCCCGCCCTCCCCCACGGGCCCTGCTCTGTGTGTGACAGGGGGCAGGGCCACAACCCCCGCCCCCCCCCCCCCCACGGGCCCTGCTCTGTGTGTGACAGGGTAGAGCCATAACCTCTCCATCGGCCCTGCCCTGAGTGTGACAGTGGCGGCGCCCCAACCCCCTGATCGGCCCTGCTCTGTGGGTGATAGAGGGTGGTGCCCCAACTCCCCTCCACGGGCCTTGCTCTGTGTGTGACAGGGTAGAGCCATAACCTCCCCATTGGCCCTGCCCTGAGTGTGACAGGGTGCAGCGCCCCAACCCCCTGATCCACCCTGCTCTGTGTGTGACAGGGGGGAGCTCCTCAACCCCCTGATGGGCCCTGCTCTGTGCATGACAGGGGGGAGCTCCCCAACCCCCTGATCGACCCTGCTCTGTGTGTGACAGGGTACGGAGCCCCAACCCCCCTGATGGGCCCTGCTCTGTGAGTGACAGGGGGCAGCGCCCCAACCCCCTGATCGGCCCTGCTCTGTGCGTGACAGGGGGTGGCGCCGCAACCTCCCCATCGACCCTGCCTTGAGTGTGACAGGGGGCGGTGCCCCAACCCCCCAATCGGCCCTACCCTGAGCGTGACTGAGGGTGGCATCGCAACCTCCCGATCCGCCCTGCTCTGTGCATGACGGGGCAGCACCCCAACTCCCCAATCGGCTCTGCTCTGAGCCTGACCAGGGGCTGCACCTAGGGATTGGGCCTGCCCTCTGCCACCCAGGAGCAGGCCTAAGCCAGCAGGTCATTATCTCTCGAGGGGTCCCAGACTGCGAGAGGGCACAGGCCGGGCTGGGGACCCCGCCCCCCCCCCCCCCCCAGTGCACAAATTTTTGTGCACCGGGCCTCTAGTGTTTTTTATAAATAGCATACATCTATATTTTCATTTTTCATACACTCTAACAATCTATGATACCTTTAGATTTATTATAATTACTGATACATATGGATTTGTTTCTACATCTTATTTTGTGCTTGCTATTTGTTTTACCTATTTATACTTCTTTTCTGAGCTTCCTTGACTTCAAGACTTATTATTTTTCTCATTTCAAATTTTCCCCATTAGCTAGAAAGGTATTCATTCTTTTAATAATTTTAGTGACTGCCTTAGAAATTTTAACATGCACATTTCACTTATGAAAGTCTAAATTTAATCAATATCGCTAACTTCCTCCTGAACTATGCAAGAACTTTAGAAGATATTAACTAACTCCTTCTGCTTCTCCAACTATGTCACTTATTTTATGTAGTTCCCACTGAAAACATCATCATTATTATTTTACTAGAGGCCCGGTGCACAAAATTCGTGCACTGGGGGGTGGGGGTCCCTCAGCCCAGCCTGTGGGACTGCCTCTCTCACAGTCCAGGAGCCCTCAGTGGATGTCCTACTGACAGCCACAGTCTGGCAGCAGAGGCTCGGAGTAGTTGCAGTGTGTGTGTGTGTGTGTGTGTGTGTGTGTCTGCCTGCTGGGGGCCTGCCCCCAGCCACACTGTGGAGGCTTGGAGCAGGCGCCCCTCTGTGTTGGTCTCTCAGGCTCCTGGCCTCCCCTGCATGTTGTTATCTCCCTTGAGCTGTGGCCAGGGTGGGGTGCTGCCTGCAGGCCCCGCTTGCCTCCTCGCGGATTGCCACGGTGACCCGGGAGCAGGCCCTGCTGGGTGCTGCCTGTGGGCCATGCTTTCCTGCTCGTGGATCACCACGGCTACCCCAGAGCAGGCCCTGCTGGGGGCTGCCTGTGCACCGTGCTTTCCTGCTCCCAGATCCCCGCAGCGACCCGGGAGCAGGCCCTGCTGGGTGCTGCCTGCTGGGGGCTGCCTGCAGCCGCGCTTTCCTGATCCCGGATCACCGCGGCGACCTATGAGCAGGCCCTGCTGGGGGCTGCCTGCCGCCCTGCTTGCCTGCTCCAGGGCCGCATGACCTGTTCACAGGTCGTGGAGGCAATGCCTACTGGGCTCACGTTGCCAGGGTGAGGCTGCCAGCGTTCTGCCCTGTGCTATGGGCACCTCCATCTTTGACATGGAGTTATGGTTAATTTGTATATTACTCCTTTATTAGATAGGATACAGTCAATATGTACTTTAACTCACAAATATTCCCTTTATTTGCACTTCATTACTTTCTGTTTCTGAGACCTTCTACCTGGAAATAATTTTCTTCTTCCTGAAGTACAATTGACTTTTAAGCAAGGTGGAATTAGAGATGCCGACCCCCTGCAGTCGAAAATCTACTTATAATTTTGCATCCATGGATTCAACAAACTGCAGATCAAAACTATGATTGGGAATGCAAAAATACTATTTTTCACTTAGAGTTGGTTGAATCCTCAGGTGCAAAATCCAAGGTTAGGATGGACTGACTGTACTTACTGAAAAAATCCATGTGTAAGTGGGCCTGCATAGTTCAAACCCATATTATTCAAGAGTCAACTGCCTATCCTTCTGGTGAGCATCTGCTAGAACAAACTCTCCAGGTTTTTGTAAGTCTGAAAAGTCTTTATTTTGTCCTTGTTTTTAAAAGATTTTTTAAAATAGAACACTGAACTGACAGTTAATTTCTGTCAGTGCATGAAAAATAACATTCTACTGCCTTCTGGTTTCTACTGTTGCACTATCAGGATGATCTGTCATGTCTTTGAAGATAAGCTGCCTCTTCTCTCTGACCTTGGTGAAGATCTTCTCATTATCTGTTGTGTCCTGCAAACAGCCAACACAATATTGAAGGAGAACAAAGTTGGAAGACTATTACTATCCAACTTCAAGACTTACTCTAAAACTACAATAATCAAGAGAGTGTAATATTTGAGAAAGAATAGACAAATATATCAATAGAACAGAATAGAGAGCCAAAAAACAGACCCACATAACTAGGAATCAACGTATCTCTGACCAAGGAGCAAAGGCAATATCATAGAGCAAAAACAATCATTTCCACAAATGATGCTGGAACAACTGGACATCCGCATGCAGAAAGATGAATCTAGAAACAGACTTATACCCTTCACAAAAACTTCAAGTGAATAATGCAAAACTATAAAACTCCTAGAAATTAACATAAACCTCGATGACCTGGAGCAAGCATGTCAAACTCGGCCACTGAGTTTGATATGCGTGATTGGTGATGACTTTCCAGATACAACACCAAAGGCACTATCCATGAAAGAAAGAATAAATAATCTGGATTTCATAAAAATTTTAAATATGTCATGGCCTGCATCACAGAACAGGTCTCAACCCTGGTCAACAAGAGAATAATAGGTCTCTACCGTCAGTTTGATGAGACCATCAATAAGTACAAGTAGGATGTGCCCAACCCTCACAGTGGCAAGATGTGAAAGACCACCTATTGTCTTCACTAGCTGATAAGCGTAGACAGAGAACCCCCCGAAGGCTGGGTACCTTTGAAGCCCTAGCAAAGGTCGGAGCTGGGCGCCACATGTTTGTCCAAACAGTGGTAGCTGAAGCAACTTCCCCATTTATTATTATGTAAATCCTTGCTGATGGGCTAGAGTGCCTGTTGCCGGGGGTCACCTGCCTAAGGGCTATGCTATGGGTGTATCCCAGATCAATAAAAGCTTGGTAAGGCCTGAGCACCAGTGGAAGTCCTTCTCCTTGAGTTGGACTTGCCCACCTGGTCCCCCAATATTTCCAAATTATCTCTTGTCTCTTCTCTTTCATTTGTGTGCGGCTCCTCATCCAGGTCCTGAACCCTGATCCACATGGGACGTGGAGGGAAACATTTACCAACAGCAAGAAGAGCCTGAGATGAAACACAAGGCCTTGACCAGGGAGTGAGACTGCACTACTGCAGTCCAGGCTGAAAATAGAGGGCTCTGCCCTGTGCGACAAGTGAGCAAGGAGAAGCTGGGTGCATAGGTCAAAGAGCTGGTGCTGCAATTGACAGTGGAAGCTGAGCAGCTGGTGGTTGGTGAGCTAAAGAAAGACATCTACATGGAGAACCAGAAGGTCATGTCAGGAAAGTGACAGGAGCTGGTCACCAAGATTGACTACATCTTAGATGCTCTGTAGCCCCTGCCAGTGATCCTCAGAGTGGGCCCAGGGTGAAAATCAAGGTCAATGAATACTGGCATGTATATTTTGCAAAAGGCCTTCAAGGAACAGAAGCCAGTCCCTGCCTCAGGCAATACAAAAAAGCTTGTTTTATCCCTAAAGTGTTCCTTAAAAAAAAAAAAACACCAAACACTTTAAATTCCATTAAAATCAAAATAGCTTTGTGTTTTCAATGAAGAAAATTTAAATATTTGATTGCTTTTGTTTTGTTCTGAAGACAAGGATATTCTTTCAACCCTTATTTTACTCCCTCTAATTCCTGATGTTTGGGTATTTTGCAAGTGTGTGTGTTTTTTAAAGCACTAAGACCAAATGAAAATAAAGCAGGGACTATGAACATCTGTTTTGTTCTGCTGAAAAAAAATTTTTTTTAACTTCCACTCTGTGAAAGACAAGGTCAAGAGAATGAGAGAACAAACTGCAGACTGGGAGAAAATATTTGCAAGAAAACATATAATAAAGGACTGTTATTCAAAATATACACTGAGCAACTAAGATGGCCCTAGTTGGGTAGCTCAGTTGCTTAAAGCATCATCCTGATATACCAAGGTTGCAGGTTTGATCCCCAATCAGGGCACATACAGAGTGGCATGGAGATATCTCTCTCTCTCTCAAAAAAAAAGAATATATATGTATATATATGTATATATATATATATATAAACACACACACACACACACACTCACACTAATAAAAGACAAACATGCAAATTGACCGTACCTTTGCTATGCCTTAAGCCATGCCCACCAGCCCATCAGAGCAACTATATGCAAATTAACCCAACCAAGATGGCGGCCAGCAGCCACAGAGCTGGAGCAAGCAGGAGGCTTGGTTGCCCCAGTGATGGAGGAAACCAAGCTTCCCGCCTGCCACAGCCGGCTCTGAGCTCCACTCAAGGCAACAAAGTTTCAATTATAGATGATAAATAAACCCCAGATACCTGCTTTCAGCCGTCTGTGGTCCTGGAGCTGGAGCGAGAAGGAGGCTTAGGTTTCCCCTGGCAATGGAGGAAGCCAAGGTTCCCACCCGCCCTGGCCAGCTCTGAGCTCCACTCAAGGCTACAATGTTTCAATTATAGAAGGTAAATAAATCCCAGAATAAAAAGAGAAAAAGAAAAAAAGGAGAGGCTGGGAGCTTCCGTCGCCGGGGGGGGCTTGGCCAGCCTGAAAATGGCCCTCAGCCCCTCACCCAGACTGTCCAGGAACCCCAGTGGGGACCCCCCACACTAAAGGGGGTGTGGCCAGCCTGAAAACAGCCATCAGCCCCTCACCCAGGCTGGCCAAACCTCCATGGGGTGAGGGTTCCCACTCGGGGGGGGGGGGGGGGGGGGGGCTTGGCCAGCCTGAAAATGGCCCTCAGCTCCTCACCCAGGCTGGCCAGGCACCCCAGTGGGGACCCCCACCCTGAAGGGGGTGTGACCAGCTGCAAACAGCCATCAACCCCTCACCCAGGCTGGCCAGGCACCCCAGTGGGGACCCTCATCCTGAAGGGGGTGTGACCAGCTGCAAACAGCCATCAACCCCTCACCCAGGCTGGCCAGGCACCCCAGTGGGGACCCCCACCCTGAAGGGGGTGTGACCAGCCTGCAAACAGCCATCAGCCCCTCACCCAGGCTGGCCAGGCACCCCAACAGGACCCCCACCCTGATCCAGGACACCCTTCAGGGCAAACCAGCTGGCCCCCACCCGTGCACCAGGCCTCTATCCTATATGATAAAAGGGTAATATGCAAATTGATCAACAGCAGAACGACTAGGAATGACTGGTCACTATGACACACACTGACCACCAGGGGGCAGATGCTCAATGGAGGAGCTGTCCCATGGTGGTCAGTGCGCTCCCACAGGGGGAGCTCTGCTCAGCCACAAGCCAGGCTGAAGGCTGCCAGCACAGCAGTGGTGGCGGGAGCCTCTCCCGCCTCCTCGGCAGCACTAAGAATGTCCGACTGCAGCTTAGGTCTGCTCCCTGCTGGTAAGTGGACATCCCCCGAGGGCTCCCAGGCTCCCTGGGAGATCGGGCCCAAGCCAGCAGGTGAACATCCTCTGAGGGGTCCCAGACTGCAAGAGGGCATAGGCCGGGCTGAGGGACGCCCCCGAGTGCACAAATTTTTGTGCACTGGGCCTCTAGTATATATATAAACTTTTTAATGAATAAGGAGAAGAGAATATTTTTTAAAAGGAACTAAGGTACTTCATATCATATGTCATCAGAAAATGCAAATTAAAATGAGATACCACTGCACACCTCTTAGAATGGCCAAAATTCAGAATACTGACAACACAAAATGTGAACTCTCATTCATTACTGGTGGAAAAGTAAAATGGAAACACTTCAGAAAACAATTTGGCAGTTTGGCACCAGACCCCTAGCCCAGAATCCCAGAGCTGGGAAAAGAAGTCCCTATGGGCAGTAAGAACTACAGGCTGTAAACACCAGTGCAGATTGGGGCTCAGTGACACAGAGGCTGCTGTAAACCCAAGCTATTCTTCTTAAAAGGCCAGCACTACAAACTGAACTTACAAGGTCCCGCTTCCTCTGAGCTCCAACAGGACGAGGCTCTGGGGAGCACAGACACATACGAGGAGGAACTGGATTGTCTGGCATTGAGGCAGGAACTCGGGGCAGCTTTCTCCCAAATGGAGGTGCTCGCAGGTATCATTGTTCCTATGCTGGGACCTGCCATTGCAGGGCTGACTGGCAGCCATTTCTGTTTGCTCCGCCCTGGTGATTCCCTAAAACCCGGCCTCATCCAATTTACAACCTCACCCAAGCTGCCTGAAGCAGCTTTTGCAAATAAATGGCCTGCCCTTACTCAGGTTAAAAAGTCTCAAACAAGCTGCAGCTGGGTCAGGAAGCCCCAAACCTATCAATAAAAGGCCCAAGACCAGCACCTGCCTTGCTTCATAGCAGGGCCTCATCTGGGCACTTCCAAACCTGATACAAAGAGGATACAAAAAGAAGGAATCTGCAGATCTCTCTATAGCTCCTTCTGGGTGGCCCCAGGGAATGACTAACTTTGCACCTCCCTGGAGACCCAAGAGCCAGTGTGCCCAGGGGTCAGTGTCAGACCATACCAGATTACAACTACACATCCATAGGTGACACACTCAAGGGGAAGACTCAGTGAGCACCAAAGCCCCACTGCAGCAAGTCCTGCTCCATAGGGGTGTCTCCTGCACAGAAGCTCTCCCACTGTAGTTGCAGCTGGTCCTCACAGCCAATTGGCCTGGAGGTCAGTTCCTCCCAATGATACCAACAGCAATCAAGGCTCAACTACAACAAGACTGTGCACACAGCCCACAAAAGGGTATACCTAGAGTTCTCAGCTCAGGTGACTGGGGAGGCTGAGACACTGGGTCCTATAGAACACTTACTACACAAGGCCACTCTACCCAATACATAGAAACAAACACAGGGAAGCAGCCAAAATGCAGAGACAAAGAAACATGTCACAAATGAAAGAAATGGAAGTAAGCAAACTACTGGATATAAAAACACGGTTATAAGGTTACTCAAGAATCTTCTAGAAACCTCAAAAAAAATGGAAAAAGACCAGTTAGAAATTAAGCAAACACTGACTGAAATAAAGAATACTATACGGGGATTCAACAGTACAGTAGAGGATTCTGAGAATCAAATTAATGATTTGAAATATGAGGAAGCAAAAAAACACCCAACCAGAAGAGCAAAAAGAAGAAAGAATCCAAAAATATGAAGATAGTGTAAGGAGCTCCTGGGACAACTTCAGGGGTACCAACATTCTCGGTGCCAGAAGAAGAGAGAGAGCAAGATATTGAAAACCTATTTGAAGAAATAATGACAGAAAACTTCCCCTAACTGGTGAAAGAAATAGACTCACAAGTCCAGGAAGCACAGAGAGTCCCAAACAAGAGGAACCCAAAGAGGGCCACACCAAGACACATCATAATTAAAATGCCAAGGGCAAAAGCAAAGAGAGAATCTTAAAAGCAGCAAGAGAAAAGCAGTTAGTTACCTACAAGGGAATGCCCATACAACTGTCAGCTGATTTCTCAACAGAAACTACGCAGGCCAGAAGCGAGTGGCAAGAAATATTCAAAGTGATAACTAGCAAGGACCTACAACCAAGATGACTCTACCCAGCAAAGCTATCATTTAGAATTGAAGGTCAGATAAAGAGCTTCACAGATAATAAGAAAAAGCTAAAGGAATTCATCACCACCAAACCAGTATGATATGAAATATTGAAGGGTATTCTTTAAGAGGAACAAGAAGAAAAAGATCAAAAATATAAACAACAAAATGGCAACAAATGCACACCTATCAACAATTGGATCTAAAAATCAAAATAAACAAATAAGAAATCTAATGAACAGAATAAACTGGTGAATAAAATAGAATCAGAGGCATGGAAATGGAACAAACTGAAGATTCTCAGAGGAAGGGGGGTGAGAAGGGGGACAGGAAGAGGTTAAACAAAGATCTTATATGCATATATGCATTACCTATAGACACAGACAATAGGGTGGCAGAGGCGTAGGGTGGGAACCGGTGGAGGGGGGTCAATGGGGGCGGGGGGGGGGGGGAGGGGGGAAGAGGGACATCTGTAAGAATCTCAACAATAAAGATATATATATGCAAATAACAATCAGAGAAAGGTTAAGTAAATTATAAAGAAAAAAGAAAGAAATGAGCTATCAAGCCATGAAAAGACATGGAGGAATCTTAAATGCATATTACAAAGTGCAAAAAGCCAATCTGAAAAAGTGATATACTGTGTGATTCCAACTGGATGACATTTTGGAAAAGGCAAAACTATGGAGACATAGAAGAGATCAGTGATTGCTTGGGGTTGAAGGGTGGAGAGGGATGAATAGGCAGAGCACAGAACTTTCAGGGCACTGGAAAAACTCTGTACAATCCCATAATGATGGGTACATTTCATTATACATGTGCCCAATCCCATAGAAAGTACAATACCAATCAATTGTAACAAATTTTAACTCCTGCAGAGGACATTGATAATGGGGAGGCAATGAATGTGTGGTGGCAGGGGATACATGGGAAATCTCTGCACCTTCCCTTGATTTTGCTGTGAACCTAAAACTGCTTTCTTTAAAAAGTTTTTAAAAAACAATTAAGGAGCTCTATACTGATATGAAATCATATACAAGATACATTATTATAAGAAAAAATACAGAATCATGTGGATGATGTACTACCATTTGATTTTTAAAAGGAGGAAAAAAGCATACATATATAATATCTTTTAAAAAAATACATTAGGAATAACTCTGTTGGTCTATTAGAGAAAGAACTGACTGGCTAAAAAACAGAAGTGTGAGAGAGAATATTCACTAAATGCCCTTTTAAGCAGTTATTCAGTTATTCTTTTCTAACAAATGAAAAGTAACAGCAGTAACAATTCTGGGAGGAAAATAGATGCTTTTTTATTTATTTCACCAAATTTTAGATAAGAAATGTTCAAGACTGTACTGAGAGCTGGCCCTGACTTGAGTTTTTGCTTTTGACTGAAACTTGGACATTAAATAATAGACTTCACTTTTCTCTTTTGACAAGTGAAAAAGAAGTTGGTCCACAGTTTGTGTTTACTCTTTTCTAAGACCGTATTTTAATCATTTACCCAGTAAACAGAAAAATACTTTCAATTCACAACCTATTTAAAACAAGAAAAGCCATGGTTCAGAATAAAACATTTGTATACAAGTTTCTTTTTTTTTTCTCCTTCTTTTTCAATTTGAGAAGACAAAATGTCAGTGTTCTGACATTCACATTCAGAACTGCTCAGGAAAATAAAAGAATAATCACATTACAGGGATTTCTCTGAAGGGTGGGGGGACTGTAGAGGGGGGAGAAGAAATTTCTAGTCTCATTCTTTTATAAACAAATACACTGCCAGCATAAAATAGGGTTAGTAGCTCAGGAGTGGGACAAGTCCGATTCCCATTGGCCCACTGAGTCTGGCTACAGCCAATAACTGATGCTTTATGAGAGGAAAGAAAACTGAAAAATAAAAAAAGCCCTCCACAGCCCTGTTATCAAAATCCAGAAAAGTTTAAAGAACACTGCTTTTAAAAGTTACTAAATGTGAAAAAAAAATTACTGAATGTGAACTTTGGTGAGACTTAGAGAGATAAATAAGAAAGATAATTGCTTTCCTTTTCTTTAAAATTGCTTCCCAGTCTCCTATTTCTACTACTTAGGAGCCATGAGGTGGTTACTTATTTATTATTGAAACCCAAGGTTTTTTTAATTTTAATTTTATTTATTAAGTTGAAATTTCAAAATTCAAAAGAAACAAACTATATACAATGAATAGCATATACTATACAACGAATAGGTACCTGTCTCCCAGCAACCAACATTATTAGTTTCTTGTGTGTCCTTCCAGAGATGTTTTATATGCATAAAGAAACCCTCCCTTTTTTTCTCAACCCTGCCTTTTCTCTTTTACAAAAGTGGTTGTATGGAATCAATAGTCTTTTAAGTTAAAATGAAAATCAAACGGGTCTTTACATCATCCTAACTTCTTAGATGAGCACCTTACTCTCTTCGACAAAGAAATCTCTTTCCAAAAAATTAATTTATTTTCAATAGCTCCCATATCACTCAAAGTTAAGTCAAAAAGAAATAGGAGGTCTAGAGAACTAAATTCCATATGATGGCACAGCAAATCAACTCACTTCACTCCTGGTCCAGAATTGTGACCCCTTCAACGTTCCCACCAGGGGTAGTTTTTCAGGGGTTCCATTGGAATTCCATGGAGACCTATTCTGAAGTCCAGAGGCCCCTTCAATGAAACTGAAGAGGGAGAGAAGAGGGAAGTGGGAAGCTGAATTCAAATGTTTGGCTCTTGTGACTAGCAACAAGGAAGTGAAGGCAGATGAAAGAGAAACCATGATTGCCTTAGGTCAGTTAATCAGTAACTCACGTATGCTAGCATTAAACTAGATCCTTCTGCCTTCCAGTGGCAATTTAACAGGTAAAGCTTGGGCACCTGAATGGCCAGACAGCTTTGTAAGTCTTTGGCTAAAATTCAGAACCAGCCACAGAGAAAAGAGGCTGCTGGTGGGATAAGCTACAGAAAACAAACTCATGAAGAGGGAAATCCAGAGAGCCTTCTAGGGTTCTATGCTGTATCTGAATTCCCGGCTGAGTTGCAAAGCGGAGTTCCGGCGTGGCGTGCTTTCAAGTTGTGGGGTGCTACCAAGAACACTAGGCCAGGCGTCTACCGGCAATGTCAGGGTTCAAGTCCCAACTCAGCTGTGTGAATGTGGACATTCCCGGGCCTCAGTTTCTTCCTGGGTAAACCGGCTCGAAAATACTGCAAATCTCAGGACGGTCCAATTTCCATTTCCCAACACCCCAGCAGAGCAGTTTTGAGAGCTCCAAAACTCCAGCTTCTGGCAATAAGTTTAGAAATTTTCAGCAACTGTCCAAGGTGATTCTGATCTCCAATTTGAAAAACATTACAGGAAGACACCATCTGGTTCTATCCAGCACTAAGTCTCTCAAATACTATCCCAAGAAAAATAAGTGAGCAAAGTTTATAGAAGAGAAAACCAATATTTAAGTCTTGGGGTGCCAGGAAACACATTAAAACCATGAGGGGTTCTCGACCCACTGCAATTTGACAATTTAGAAGTGAAGGGTGGGCTACTTTGATGTGGAAAAGCATCCGCAGAGGAGAACCTAAACACCACTCACTTCTAAACAAATAGCCAACATAGTTTATAAACAAAGTCTTGAATGTTTTTCTGGAGCCTGGCCTGAATTTATAACCTCCTAACCTCCAAGCAGGAAACGCAGCTCCTCCACTCACCAGAAAGCTGGTCAGAATCACTTCTATTTGTCTGTACTTTGGATGGAATGGTATATTTGAAAAGAAAATCACTCAATATTTTTCACAAATATAGTCTTACTCTTCTGAGTGGCAAGGTGATGTGATACAGCATAGAGGCAGGCAGACCTGGGTTCAAATTCCAAGTCTGTTCCATGCTCACGCAGATCCTGGGCAAGAAACTAACCTCTCTGAGCCTCATCAGTAATATGGGATAATAATTTCTGCATCTCTCGATTATTATGAGTTTTAAAATGACATACAGCAAATGCCCAGGCACAGGGTTGGAATATATTAATGCTCATTTCCCTCTTTTCTTCCAGAACCCCTTGTCTAAGGTATTTACTAGACAATAAATAACCAGAAAAACTGTTACCCCTTGTATTAAATCTAATCATGCCAGGATCCCTCAGGCCAAGATAGATACTGAAAAAGACTTTCTGTATTTATGCATGTGTACCATGTACATTCTCATGACACATACATGCTTATAACAAAATGTATAATCAAAAGGTGTCCACAGCCAATTCCACCCAATGAAACTAGATTAAATCACATAACATTGCTGATGTTTGACCATTTTATATCTACAACGACAGCAATTTCATATAGTTGCAAATACCAAATGTAGAGCAAGGATTTCCTATCTGCCCAACCCAGACTTCCTGGGATTATTAAAAATCAAAACCTTGGCATTTTCATCCCAGTTCTGCCATTTATTGGCTGTGTGACTTCAAGAAAATCATTTAGCAACCTTGGACCGGCGTTTCCTGGTTTATACAACAAACATGGTATCTACCTTGGTATCTTTTTCTGTAATTTGATGACAATAAAGAGGCACAGGTAGGTAGTTTAGTACATCCAACATGCAGAGTTGGTGGGAATGTTTTTAACTTTGCTATAAAAGTTTTCTCAGTTGTCCCTTCTGCATCCATCCTGCCCTCTTACTTTGAAGCACAGAAGACAGCGACCTTGAGGATAACAACATAAAGCTGTGTAAACTTCTTCACAGGGTTCTTAAAATGCACTTCTAATTTGGCACACCCTCCCACAGCAGTACTGGATTTCTCCTTAAACAAAAATGGTCACGGGTGTCAAAGAGATGTGAGTGAGTGTCCACTGAACTGTGTCTAAATGATTTTCCTTGTGAGCAGAGCCAGCCTGGAATGAGCCCCTGTGAGGGAGAAGAGGGAGCATGCTTCCCAGGCAGAGGAGGCATTGTTGGAACTAATGAGTTCTGCACCACTTGGTCCACAATCACAGCAGAGCCTGATTTTCCTAGACAAAGAGCAATAACCAAATGGGGGTGCTCTTCAGCAAGCTTCTCTGAGCTGATCGTTGTTGACTCAGGAGGTGGTGTAGTCTCCCTACCCTTCCATGTCCTACGAATGGTAAGAGGAAAACATTTATCAACTTTGGTCAATATTAGGCCAGGTTTGTCGTGGCTATAATGGATTTTTATCGTCTAAACTCACTAAAAATGCCTAGAAATTACTCCAGCTCAAAAATTAAAATGTTTCAGTGCCCTATTGTATTCCTTTTATCCATCTACCATAATTTTACCTCCCCCCGCCACCCCTACCATTTTGGGGGGTGGGGGTGGTTTGCCTTATTTTCAGAGAAATAATAGTCATGATCCTTCAAGCATGCAGGCCAACACTATTCTTAGAAGGGAGCTGCAGGAGGTTTATTATGCCATGAAACAGAGAGCCAGAACAAAGGACTACTGAATCACTCACCTTATCTTCATCTAAGAAACCCTAGAATTACAGGGTTCCTCTGTTCCTCTCAAACTCAAGAGCTGCACTTGCCAAGACTAGGTTTTAGGGCCGAGTCTGTACTACAAAACTGTAAGCAGATAGGTGCCCACAATGCTTTCTACCACAAATATAGACTCTTAATCTAAAATGCTCAAAAACAATGTTCAGCATTTTTTTTTCTAACCAAAGTTTAAGCACTTGTTTCTGAATCTAGAAATCTGATTGCTCAGCACTAAATAAACTGTTCTCCTTAAGAGAACCATACATAGGAAGCATCTTTACCCTGAAAAACCTGAAAAGCATTAGAATTATTTCAGAACTCACAGTTCTTACTTAGTTCACTGAGGGCAGGGACCTAGATTTATTTCTCTTGCCTTATGTGTAATTAGTTTTCAATAAATATGTGTGGACTAAATGAAGAAGTTAAGTAGAAAACATTTAATTAAGAGTTTTCACAGTATATTTTGGCACCTTCACATGAAGCACCTCGATCATATTCTATTTTTATAATTCCATCCTTATACTTCTTTAGAAAACAGATTCTAAAAATAAATTTAACTGCTGGTGATGATGTGGGAAGATGTATCAAACAGCAGCAGTACCTTCAACTGCTTTTATGAAGAATCCGGTGCAGCTATAAATCCTTGGCTCTACCCATCAGCCTTCACTCCCTTTGTCTCATTCCCACCGCCTCTGCCCAGCCTCCCCCCAAGCACTCCCAATCTCATTATCCATGATCTGCTAAACTGCAGTGTACCTCCTGAAGCCAGCAGAAACACATGTCACTGAGAATTAGGGAATTGGAGCCCGTTACAAGCCATCAAATAGGGTCACACAGTATCTGAACCTGAAAATGAGGAGTTTTTCTATTTTTTTTTTAACTGTGAGAAAAGGGGGGGAGGACTTAATGAAACATTTTTAAGCATTTGATCTAGATAGAGTGCACAATGTACAGGCATTTATAATGAATGGGAAGGGAGAGGTAACGTGTTATTTGCTAATCATCTGAAAAGTAATATTGACTTCATTTGCTGATGGTGGAAGGATATTCTCTGAAAACTTCTCCCATGAATAGCCTTGAAGGCAAATTACTTAAAAACAGGACACAGCGCTATTACTTCATCTGAGGTATTTTTATGCCACACTTTACCCACGGAAGAGAACTCCATTTTACATTCATTCTAACCAATGTTTATTTAATATAAGCCACTAGGTATATCAATCCTACTGCCAAATGCTGTTGCAACCTGAGAAAAATGAGCACTGAGAAGCTACAGCTCCTGCATACTCCTTAAGATGTGTACCCTTGCCAAATGCTAGCCTGTGTGTAAACAAACGGGAGTTTTAAAAAGGGGGATGGAGCTGTCAAGACTCACAAGTTTAAGAAAAGAAAAATGACTCTCTTCACAGAAGTCTTGAGAAATCTGACTGGCTTGCTCAAGGCTTTTTGAAACATTCCCTGCAGATCATTTCTAAGATTAACCCCAGAAACGACCAAAACGCCAGAGCTACTGGAAAAACAATCACCTCTCGGGAGACAGTCTTTGTCTCTTCTCACTGGCGTTTTCTTTGGTCCGTTTTGGAGCGCAGCTCGTTCTCACTGACAGGCCAGGAGGAGACACAGGTGCTGTGGGTGGCGCACGCCCTGCTCTCCACCTCGCGGACAGGAGGCTCAGGGCTGTCCCCGTCAGACAAGCACCTGGTATTTTTTTGAAATGCCTAACCAGGAAGTAACTATATTTTATTCGTCTCCACTTTCCTGGGCTAGAAGAAGGAGGGGAGAAAAGTCTCAATTACTGCCCTCATTAGCAATTTCTCACCATTTTCTTCCGTCTATGATCACAGTGGTCATGTCGGCACGCGGGAGGGTGTGGGGGTGTCTAGTTTTCCATTGAGTTGGTGATTGTTCTAACGCTGAATTCCTAGGGTCCGAATGAGACCATAAACTGATTCCACGATACAAACAACAAAGAAAAGGCCCTGAGGGGAGGGGGACAGGGCGGCACAGACGCTCCCCGGGGATCAGGACTTTGGGGCGCGCAGGGTAGCGTCTCGGACTCGCGGCCCTGTCGCCATGGGAACCCCGCGCAGGCGCAGAGCGTGGCCGCCGAGCGGTCCGACCTTCCTCCGCGGTCCCGCGCCGCTCGGATGCCCCTAGTTGAGTCCAGGAAAAGGCAACGGAGCAAATCCTCCCCGCACGGAGAGCACCCGGTCTGCTCCGACAGGGTCCTGCGAGAGGTCAGCGAGCTCAGGAAGGACCGTGAGACTCCCTCCGACTTCCCCGCACCGCGCTCGCCTTGCTGGGAAACGCGAGCCTGCTCTCTCCGCGGGTCCCCGCGATCCCGCGTGGGGTGGCGGGGGGATGAAGCATCCAGCAAGTACCAGTATGCGTTACCTTCCACCCGGCGAGACCCCACCCACCACCGCAAGAGACCGGAGAATTAAGTTCTTGCGTGAGCTCACACACCCACGTCCTTCTGAAAGATGGGACCCCAAGACCAGCCGGGGTCCAGGTCTCCGCACAGAGCCTTGCGGGGTCCCCACGCACAACGCACACACAGTCCCAAAGAGCGTGTCCCGGCCCGGACTGCAGAGAGGAGCTCGGCCACCTGCTCCCTTGCACACCTGGGCTGGCGGAACCAGTCCCCTCTTTTCTTTCTCGTTTCCCCCAAAAGCACTGACCTGCTCAACTTTGAGGGTTCGGCAGAGGAAGGATTCTTCGGGGTCCTCGGCACAGGAGCCACCTCCAAAGTGCTGGGGTGATGAGTAACCGACTCCTGTGGCTCCAACTCCAAAACCCTGTCAAGGGTCTGGAAAGCCCCCCAAAAGGGCACTTGGTCCCCACCAGTCAGCAAACCCCTCCTCCCCAGCGAGCCGGGCTGGGAAGAGCGGGGCGCGGGGCCACACAACCTGCTTTCTCATTCAAATCCTCACGCTCACTCTGCAGCCCCCTCCCTCCGCCCGCAGCTCCCGCGGAAATCAGGAACTGGAGCTTGGGGGAGTGGACTGGAGCTCCCGCCGCCTCCAAGGACTCCAACCTGCTGGGTGGAGGGGCCGAGGGCAGGACCTTGACCCCTGGGCCGGCACCCCCTGGCGGGGTTCCCCGGCAGGCAGGAGCCAGCAGTACTGGGAATGAAGTCTTTTCCTCTAAAGTTTCAAAGGCTCCCAAACCCAGGACACCCCCTTGGTATTCAGTTCAGGGATGTGTTCGGGGGTGGCAGGGTAAAGGAGTTTGGCGAAACGACACCGGAGGTGAGGGTGCAGCGACTGGAAGCTGCAGTTTGCACCAAAGTAAACCAATGTCAGGACCACATCTTAAAGAGAATCCCGAACCGCCTATCTTTCCGCCTCTCCTGTTTTCTACCATTCTAGGAAAATAGCATCTTTTGTGGCGTTACAACCAAGGAGATCTGCTTTGAGCCAAGTGCAGCGAAGACTGAGGAAGAGTACAGGGTACGTTTTATTTGTCCCTCTGCTTCCGAATGCTTTCCTGAAGGGTTAACAGGCCAGTTATTCAATCAGATCCGTTGGCTGGCGGACTCAAACGGCCAGTCTGCGGTGAGTTAGAGCGTGGCCCGGCGGAGGGAAGCGTGCACACAGTAGGCACTCAAAGGGTGATGAAACCAGGAAGTGCACTGAGCGCACCAGCGCGGCGAGTGAGCGGGTTGGCGCGGCTGCTGGCAGGCTGACAGCCGCTGGCCTCGGCGGCCGCGGTGTGATCCGGCGTCGGCGTTCCAGGATTTGCATTTATCAGCCTTCATTCAACCTGCCCTATTGTTAGTTCAAAGCCTGCCTGGGAGGGACTTGGAGACACTGCTCCGCACTCACCTTCAGTTTAAAATTCTCCACCAATAAGAAGGTCCTAGAAAAGCTGGCAGGATGGGGTTGGCAGGGGTTTTCTGGACTTTGTGACAACATAAGCTAAAGTCATTTTCTGTTTCATGCGTGAATTTGCTCAGGAAGTTTCAAATGAGTCCAACGCCTGAAGAGCCGGGCCTGGCTGCCCGTCCACTTTGACGGACACCTAGTAGGGGGCCGGGGGGTAGCACCGTGACCTCTTAGCGACAGATCTAGGGTTTCACCTTTTCATCCCACTTAGCCGATACCATAGAAACAACCCATTTGTATTATTCAATTCAACAGAGGCAATTACAATGTCACAGCAAAGCACCATGGGCAAGAAGAAACTTTATCCTGAAAGCAATCCTGGGTTCTGAGAAAAGAAAGGAAAAGCCATCAGAATAGTCCCTTGAATTTCTTCCTGGCCGGGTAGGGTACCAGGAAGAAATCAGTTTGGAAAAAGACATAAAAGGTCTTTGGGCTCCATAGAAAGAAACCTCCCCAAATTTACTTAAAAAAAAAAAAATACCCACACAAATTCCCAATTTATCAGAAATTAAACAGACAATCTTTCTTCCCCCAAATTGTTTTTTTGCTTTTTTTTTTTTTTTTTTTTGAGATTTGTTTTGCTTGCAATCTCCATGGTAAATAGGAAGACAAAAAAGGAAAGGCAGAGAGAAAGATACCAAGACAACCCTTCACACAGCTAGGTGTCTTTCTCATATCTGAAAAACCAGCCAAGGATGCACGTGTTGAAATAAACTCAGACATAAAGTTCATACCAAGAGCACTTGTTTGAAGTGCATTCTGTATTTTGACAGTTTTAATGCCCATAATTGTGTGAACTTTAAAATTGTTTAATTATGCAATATTTTAAACCTATAAAAAACAAGGCAAACATCCATGTAATACTCTTGCTCCCCCTACCACTTTTTAAAATAAAATATCACAACTACTGCTAAAAACACATCTCCTCTTCCTCCCCCAAAGCGACCAATCTGAAGTTGGTGTTGTTAGCGTAAAGAGTGTGAGTCATACTAAAGCGTGTTTAGGACATACACCTTTGTGTATATGTCCATCAATCTTTTTTTAAAAAGTCTTTATTGTTGAAGGTATTACATGGTCCTCCTTTTTCCCTCATTAATCCCTTCCAGTCCGCTCCCATCCCCCCCTCTCCATAAACCTTTTAATGTAACTTTTCCCTCTGAGTCCTCTTTTCATACCATTAACCAGAGAAAATTTAACCAAAACTAAGAAAATGTTGTTACATTGGTAAGTTTTTGGAACAGGACAGAACTACGTTTCCCTGCTGTGACAATCAGAGGAAATCATAACAAAGGGATTAGACAGTGGTTAGTAAACAGCCTCTGTAGGTTGCCCAAGCCCTCCCATGGTTACCAAAAAGTCAATAGAAGAAGAAAACACACAATACCCCTTTACTTCTCTGGCTACGGGAAGAATTGGGGAGAATGGGATCTAGGTTACCACATCTTTGAGCTATATGTCCTCTATGGTAATAAAGTACCTTTTTTGAATGCTCTCTTGGTCCTGTAAGTCATAATCTTTTAGTAAGGATTTTCCAAGTGTAAAGGGCTCCTACTTGTAGCTCAATTCAAGGTTGAAACCAGCCCTGCTGAAAAATCTGGAGTTAAATCCTCCTAGCTTCCCCATTCAGGGGACCTACATCCGTGCAGTGAGTTACATAGAGCCCCTGACCGAGGTCCTTTGACTTAACCTCCTCCCAGCAGTAAAAGGGCTGTGAAAGCACCGATTTTTCTTACATCCCATTGACTGGTGGTGAAAGACATCCTTCCCAACCCCCACCCTCCTCTAGCTTCCAGAGCGATGACTCTCATTAATTATACTGGCACAGCCCTGCCTGGCCTCCTTGCTAAAGAGCTGCCAGATTTCTACCTATCACCTCTGCCTTGACACAGAGTGTGCGCTGACACCAGGATCACAGAAAATCCTGTAAAAGCTGCCTGATACACGGTAAGATGATGGATGTACCCTGTGGTTGGGCTCGCTGTGCTGCATATCATCAGGGGTTTGTTAGAAAACTCTACTGGGAATCTGTGTTGGAAGCAGATTTTTCTAACTGTACAAAATGGTGCCTTCAATTACAAAAAAAAAAAAAAAAAAATTGCCATATTTAAGATACTCAGATTTAACCAGCAGTAATCTTTGAGTCATATCCATGAGTGAAGGAGATGAATATTATCTCTATTTCAGTCAATGCCTCAAGAAGTCAAGAGAATAATCAGAGCTTAACGATTATCAAGGAGGAGGCATCCCTCTTTCAACACATTTTTGTTGAGTACTTGCCATGTACCAGGCACTGCTCTAGATTATAAGTCTTAGCCAGAGTAGATAGTACTGGAGGACAAAGCAGTAGCTGTCTTTAAAGCCTTACTCCCCATATTGTTCAAGACTTTTTGGATACAAATAAGAAAACCCCATTTCAAACTAGCTTGAGGGGGAAAGCCAATGTACTCACTCTCGCCTTAAGACAGGGGAAAAGGATAAGGGCTTCAGGAATGACTGGATCCAGGAATTCAGAATCATTAATCTCTTGCATTCATTCTTACTTTTGCTTCTATTCTTTCTCTCACTGCTTTTCTCAATGTCTTGACCTTATTCTCTCCTATTACATGTGTGCTTCCTCTATAGCAGCGGTTCTCAACCTGTGGGTCGCGACCCCTTTGGGGGTCGAACGACCCTTTCACAGGGGTCACCTACGACCATCGGAAAACAAATATATAATTGCATATTGTTTTGTGATTAATCACTATACTTTAATTATGTTCAATTTGTAACAATGAAAATACATCCTGCATATCAGATATTTTCATTATGATTCATAACAGTAGCAAAATTACAGCTATGAAGTAGCAACGAAAATAATTTTATGGTTGGGGGTCACCACAACATGAGGAACTGTATTAAAGGGTCGTGGCATTAGGAAGGTTGAGAACCACTGTTCTAGAGGCGTGCATTTCTTCCATAACCGAGACCATCGCACTGCAACAATGTGTTAATTTATGCATTTAAGTATTGCAGTGAATTCTCCACATTCCTGAATATATAAAAGATTGCCAAAATATTCATAATTTTTGAAACTCGCGACTAATACATAGTGCTTCATGATGATTCTACTTTTGTGTACATATGAAAATTTCTGTGAAAAACAGAAAACACAAAACAAAACAAAACAAAACAAAACAAAACAAGGGGCCACCCCCAACTGCCCCCCCCCCCCACCCCCCAGTCCTTCCTGATGGACTCAGGAAGTTTCTCTTCTTCTTAAAGAAAAAGAAATCGCTGTCATATACATATGAATCTGTACAAAGGTGTTTATGTCTTTCTTAGGTGGCCGATTCAGGAGGGGGTACTGTAGGGAACACCTGCTCTTTTTATCTGCCAGAATCCCTTCCTACCCTCCCATGGGGAACAAATCCTTCCTGTGTTATCTTCTAACTAAATAGGACCAATACATGTGAAGCTCTTCACAAAATGCCTAGTACAAACTGAGCTCCTAGAAATGTCAATTATTTTTAGTTATTGTTAATCTATTTAAAGGATTTACAGGCTAAAAAACTCTACACACTGAAATGTATTTTGCCTATGGAGGGAAAAAATTTAAGGCTAAACCCCTTACCAACAGACAATAACATTTTTACGTGATCCATGTTTAACTGTGCTATTCATACTTTTTTCTATAACAAGCCTACATAATTTCTCCTTTTATATGGCAATGCCAAATGTTACAGGCAAATGCACTTTTTCACCTTACAAATAAGGAAAAAATATGTAGATTAAATTGTCAAGATGAGGAATGAGTTTGGGCTAGGTATCAGAATTCTAAACTCGACTTTAAAACTTTGACAAAATAATTCACCCTGTGAATGCTGGACAGAGACAAAATAGCAGTGCTGTGCCCACCTAGGTTTAAGTTCTTCAATTCAACTACGGTTTTCTTAGACCCCAGTTATGCTTCTCAAGAGATTTGTAGTTCCCAGCATAGAACGAATACCTTTTAAAAGGCAGAAAATATGCTAATTAAAGTGAAATTTCCCCTCTTTCTATTTTTCTCCAACTTGCTTCATTGTTTTTCCCGCTGGGGCCTTGGAGGGTTGGGGATGAAGTATTTTAGAGGAAACAATAGTGCCCCAGGACTGAGCCCCTTTTCCTTCTTCCTTAGAGCTTCTCAGCTCAGCTCTGTGAGGCTCCTTTCCAGAAAGACCTCCCACAGAGCCAATATCTACAGCTTTCAGGATGGTCAGAGCCTGCTGGGCAGGACCAACAAATAACTGAAGTCTATACTTTGCCCTAGGAAGTAGTATTGAAGCTCTGAAATGACATATTTCCATTATGCTATAAACTGGGTTCCCCTTCCTATACTACCATTAAAAATTCCTGCCCTCACTGTGGCTCTGTTGGTTGGAGTGTCATCCAGTACAAGAGAAGGTGGTGGGTTCGATTCCAGGTCAGTCCAGGTGGGGGTGTGTGCGGGAGGCAACCAATCAATGTTTCTCTCTCACTTGATCTTTCCCTCCTTTCCTCTCTCTAAAAGAAATACCAATTTTAAAAAATCCTGCAGAATCCCATATAATTAAAAAAACACACATATCTTCATAATCTATCTAATTGCAGACCAGTATTCTAATACAACAATCTTTTTTGTAGACATTGAACAAAAGTTTGGAGAAATGAGTAAGTTGTATTGCAGAGACAAAAAGAACAAAGAGCCCTAGCCAGTTTGGCTTAGTGGATAGAGCGTCAGCCTGCAGACTGAAGGGTCCCAGGTTCAGTTCTGGTCAAGGGGGCATGCAGGAGGCAGCAGATCAATGATTCTCTCTTATCACTGATGTTTCTATGTCTCTCTCCCTCTCCCTTCCTTCTGAAATAAATAAAAATGTATTTTTTAAAAAAGAAAGTAACTGATAAGACCGAATATAAATCCTAACGCTTTGAAAGCGGATGGGGGATGGGGATTACATCATGAGGAAAATCCTTCTATTTCTGTACTATTTGGAATCTTAATGGGGTATGTACTCTCTATTACCAACATCTGTGTTTTTAAAAAAAAAAAACAAACAGAAAACAAATGGTTAGGTTTTTCCACACAAACGTAGTAAAAGGAAAAACTGCATTTAAAAAGCTGTGTTTTTGTTACTTTTATGTGTGTGTGTGTGTATGTGTGTGTGTATTTAAACTAAATATGCTTTAGGGGCTTTATTTGCCCAAAATAAATATCATTTTTAAAGTTTGACAATTTTAAAAAATGTTCTTTCAGAACATTTAAGACAAATTTATCTTCATGGTGTAGGTCAGGATCATAAGATGTACAGGCAAATATAATTTCCAGTGAGCAAGAAACTGGGCTAAATGCTGTGGTGGAAGCAGAAATCATTCAAAATTTAACAAGGTATGGTATACCTTGGAGAATAGGGAAGACAGATGAATAGAAAATAGGCTGATGAATGATTATGTGACAAGTGTTAAACTAGGTATGTGCACAGTGTTGTGAAAGAACAGAAGAGGGCGCTATTACTCAATTTCATTACTAAATTGCCTACAAGCTGTGTTTTGATAAATAAAACAGACAATAGAAACAATTATCCTAATACCTCCATTTTTAAAAAACTTCATTACTGTCTGAATTACTTGTTGTCCTCACTTTAGTTATCGAAATCTATTCTTTGGGTTTCTTCAAAAGACTGTGCTAGAAAATGAGTTCTTCTATAGTGATTTTCCAGTGACTCATATGTTTTTATAGTACACACATTAAAATATAATTACAGGGAATATATATATATATATATATATATATATATATATATATATTTACAACAAAAAATTAACAAAACAATGCCTATCTTTTCTATTTGCAATGCACCCTGATATATTTTAATCTGTTCTTTTTTCTTTTTTAAATGCTGGTGGCACCCATTTAATTGATTCCACATCTCACTAATAGTTCACGGCCTACCATTGAAAAACACTGCTCGGATATGTCCATTAAAAATGTAAAAGAAGCAAAACATTCTGAGTATAAAGATCAGAACACAAATAAGTGTGGTCAGCAGGACCCCAACTGCACACCTTTTCCCCAGTAAATTGCTAGATCTCAAAGCCATACAGGATTAAATCTCTGGGGGTGGAGGTGGGGTTGTGGTAAGGCCTGTGATTGCTCAACACTTTGGCCATGAACCCACATCAACAGAAAGGGGCTTCTAAAGTTTCCCGCCCTCAAAGAGTGGATCTTCCCCCAAGGATTATTTTTGAAGAGGCTATGGAGGATAACTCAGATGAGGATAGCTCATCTTCAGCGAGCAGAGCAGGGGCACCCAGACTGACTAACCAAGAAATTCACACTCAGCAGGACTGGGAGTCATCATTATCCCTGCCCAGCAGGGTAAGACATATGCTATGAACTACTGACATCCTATTTTCCTCCATATTATATATATTGGGTGCATCGACATTTGACCTTAGGCTTCCAGATCATAAGGAACTACCTCTGGGCATGACCAGAAGGAATTCTTATCACTCAAAGATCCCAAACTAGCTCATGAACTTACTACCTATATGAACTCTACCTCCTTTCAAAGAATACTGAACCCTCAATCTAATTCAATTTTATGATAGGTTGCAAAACTTCCAAATATCTAGCTAATTAAAGGCATCATTCCCTGATTTCCATCATTGACACCTTTTTTGTATTTTAACATTTGTTTAATATTTTGATGTGATATTTTGATATTTTGAATGGAAGTTAGGTGAATAAGCTCAATGGCCATCTTGAAATAGAAGTATAGTTGATTCATTTAGAAAGTTTTTTGCTATTTGTATCCTTAACTGTTAGACACTCAGAGCAAGGATGATGGTCTAGGTATAGAAACTCACCAGGGCAGAAAGCTCCAGATGCCGAGCAAGGAGCAAAACTGAGAAAACAAGAACCTCACCCCCAGGGTAACCTGTCATCCCTTAGCATATCTGTGGTCGTGCGGTTTGGACAACAGCTCTTTCACATTTCAGGTCAGGTGGTGTAGACCCCCTGACCTTTTCCTCCCTAGAGATAACATCTAGGCCTCAGTTGTATTTCAGCTCCAGGCCCAGAAAAGCAGCAAAACCAGACAAGTAGCACCATGGCTGACTCAGGACCAGCTGGATTGACTAATGACACCAACCAATCAGTGGAGACCATGACCCTAAAAGAGCACACCTGGAAAGCTGATAAATATTCTATTAAGACCCTCCCCTGATAGGACCCCTAAGATTTCCACCTGCAAAAAAGAGGTAAATACACTCAGAACAAAGGACCCAATCTGTGCTCTCCCTGCAAGGAGCACACCCATGCCATCCCTTCCTTCTCTCCTACCCCCACAGGCACGTATTCCCTAACCTCGAAGGGACCCCGTGAGACTTTCAACCAGGGGAGCAATGGTCAGTGGTAGTTCGTCTCAGGCTTACCCCCTGAACCTGTCTCCAAAGCCCCATTTTATCTGTGTAGCCCTTCCCTTTGGATACCCCCACCTCCCATGCCCTTTTCCTTAAATAAATTCCATTTTCTTGCCAAAACCGGTTTGGCTCAGTTGATAGAGCGTCGGCCTGCGGACTGAAAGGTCCCAGGTTCGATTCCGGTCAAGGGCATGTACCTGGGTTGCGGGCATATCCCCAATGGGACATGTGCAGGAGGCAGCTGGTCGATGTTTCTCTCTCATTGATGTTTCTAACTCTCTATCTCTCTCCCTTCCTCTCTGTAAAAAATCAAAAAAAATATATTTTAAAAAAAATTCCATTTTCTTTCATCACTGTCTGAGATGGCTATTTAGCCCGCCCAGGCACCACCCACTGTAACCTTTCATTAACATTTTAAGTTTTAATCTTGGCTTTTTTCTTTTCTTCAGTCTTTTTGTTAATTTGCATTCATTGAAATAGCTGCTTTGGAAACAGCATTAGAAGAGTTCCAAACCACTGATGGGGGTTCAGGACACACTACCCCCAAAATATGGCACCTTAACATAGTTGACATTTTAAGCTGAAGGAGTCTGAGAAAATAGCCAGAGCAGAAAAATCGCTTGACCTCCTCCTTCATCCAGAAACACGTCATAAAACCCTCATGTAAGAGGTGCGTGGGAGGAAAGGAGCACCCTTATCTCCAGTGGCAAAGGACACCAAGAGGAATCCTAACAAACAGGTCTTGCTAAGTTTTCCCCAGGTTACTGCAATCACCTCCTACTCCTTAGCCTACCATCTGCCTCCATGGCCTTGCGCTCTCCAGCAAACCTAGCACAAAATACTCAGCTCTGTTTCTTTGGGTCATTTCCTTACGAACCTCTCATGTCACAAATAAATGTGTATGTTTTTCTGTTGTTAATCAGTCTTTGTTAGTTTAATTTTCAGACCCAGCCAGGAACTCCTTCCCACACCACAAAGAAGAGCAGGGATGCCGTTTCCATTCCAGCTATCTCTGCAGCAGCTGCTGCTCCTCAATGTATGTCGTTCCTTTGAATGGTGCCTTACACAAGAGTGATTCTGTTGGTGCCTGGAACTTCTGAAATGCTGCTCTTTCTTGGCGTCTTGAACCATGTTGACTTTTTATGAAAAGCCACTGTCTCTAAATCAATGCCATATACAACCACTGGATTTGGGTCAGACTGTCAACAAAATGCCTGCTGACAGCACATGGAGTAACGTTTCCCCAGGAGAAACTCACATGTCAAAGGTGCAAACTCACCTTGATGAGGAACCAGATGATGCTGGAGAAATCCAGAAGAGGCTAAAACTCTGGGCCAAGTATTATCTGCCTGCTGCAGATGCAGTTAATTCTCCTAAAGCAAATTTTGCAAGTGTACCAGGTTGGTTTGAAGTACTGGCCACTGCACTAATCATGTCACATCTTTAAAAAAAAATTTTTTTTGTTAATCTTTGCTAGAGGATATTTTCCCATTGATTTTTAGGGAGAGTGGATGAGAGAGGGAAAGACAGAAAGAAACATTGATGTGAGAGAAACACATTGACTGGAATCGAACCCGGACCTTTTGGTCCTCAGGCCGACACTCTATCCACTGAGCAAAACCGGCTAGGGCCACCTCACATCTTTACCACACTCAGAGAGATCAGGAATATGCAAGAGATAGCCTAACTATTGGGATCAGTGACCCTAATATTTTGAGTCAAGTTTTTTAAAGATGACATTTTGGGCAGCAGATTTCCCAAACTTTCCCATTGGTGAGAAAGGTAAGCTGATTTAGAAGGTTTCACAACCAAGAGACATAAGAGGTTCTGGATAACTAAGAGTTTATGGGGCAGCAACCATCCCTTCTCTCTCCCCTTCACATAGGGGAGGAGGATGATTTGACATTAGCACTTCACTCCCCGTTCTACAAGACTGAGGGCACCATATATCCTGTTGTCAATAAGTTGGGAAATAGTGACGATCTCTTTTGACATTTGCTATGCTACTAGACCTGCCAGCACCCATTTCCTGAGACAAGGAGAAAGAAGCATGACAAAAACAGGGAAGCAGAAGAAATCAAGATGGCGGCATTAGGTAAACACCGGCTGCCTCCCACAACAAATTCCAAAATACAACTAAAAGACGGAACGGACATCATCCAGAACCACAGGAAGGCTGGCTGAGTGGAAATTCTACAACTAGAAGGAAAGAGAAAAGCATACCGAGATTCAGAAGAGGTGTGGTGCGGAAGTAAAATACAAAGGTTGCAGAGGTGCATTCGGAGAGGGCTGCTGGCTGAGGACACAGTTGTTGTTTTCAATTGGGAGGGAGTCTCAAGCTCTGAGCTCCAGTTCCGGGCGGGCGAGTCTCTGGGGACCCAGACTCAAACGGGAGAAATGGGACTGTCTGGCATCAGTCGGAACTCGAGGGAAGCTTTCTCTCGGAGGTGCTTGCAGTGATTGCTGGGGCCTCTGAGGGTAGGACTGAGGGCAGCCATAACTGCTCGCTCCATCCTGTTGATCCCCTGGAACCCCACCCCGCCCAAGGCTTTGCATATGAAAGGCCCTGCCCTTTGTAATCTGAAAATTACATAACAAACTGCAGCTGGCCCAAGGCCCTAGGGCAACTTGCATTGCTTCACAGCTGGCTTCTGCTGAGTAACCTCAGGCAGAGGCTAGATTAGCACCTCCTTAGAGATCCAGGAGCCAGTTCTCCCACTGCAGAAACAGTGAATTCTCACAGTCAATTGGCCCGGAGGTCAATCCCTCCCAATGTTACCTACAACAATCAAGGCTTAACTACAACAAGACTGTGCACAAAAACCACAAGGGGTTGCACCAAGAGTGTCTACCTCAGGTAATTGGGGAGGCTGAGCCACTGGGCCCTATAGGACACTTAGCAGAGAAAGCCACTCTATCAACACAGCAAAGCATAAAAAATGCCAAGACAAAGAAACAGGACACAAATGACAGAAATGGAGGAAAGCAAACTACTGGATATAGAGTTCAAAACAACACTTTTAAGGTGTTTCAAGAATTTTTTAGAAACCGCTGATAAACTTAATGAGACCCTCAAGAAATTTAGTGAGACCTTCGACGTTGTGATAAAGGACCAACTAGAAATTAAGCATGCACTTACTGAAATAAAGAATATTATGCAGACTCCCAACAGCAGACCAGAGGGTCGCAAGAATCAAGTCAAAGATTTGAAATACGAAGAAGCAAAAAACACCCAACTGGAAAAGCAAAATGAAAAAAAGAATCCAAAAATATTAAGATAGTGTAAGGAGACTCTGGGACAACTTCAAGCGTAACAACATCCGAATTATAGGGGTGCCAGAAGAAGAGAGAGAGCAAGATATTGAAAACCTATTTGAAGAAATAATGACAGAAAACTTCCCCTACCTGGTGAAAGAAATAGACTTCCAAGTCCAGGAAGCGCAGAGAACCCCAAACAAAAGGAATCCAAAGAGGACCACACCAAGACACATCATAATTAAAATGCCAAGAGCAAAAGACAAAGAGAGAATCTTAAAAGCAGCAAGAGAAAGACAGTCAATTACCTACACGGGAGTACCCATACGACTGTCAGCTGATTTCTCAACAGAAACCTTGCAGGCCAGAAGGGAGTGACAAGAAATATTCAAAGTGATGAATACCAAGAATCTACAACCAAGATTACTTTATCCAGCAAAGCTATCATTCAGAATTGAAGGTCAGATAAAGAGCTTCACAGATAAGAAAAAACTAAAGGAGTTCATCACCACCAAACCAGTATTATATGAAATGCTGAAAGGTATCCGTTAAGAAGAGGAAGAAGAAGAAAAAGGTAAAGATACAAATTATGAACAACAAATACACATCTATCAACAAGCGAATCTAAAAATCAAGTGAATAAATAATCTGATGAACAGAATAAACTGGTGATTATAATAGAATCAAGGGCATTGAAAGGGAGTGAACTGACTATTCTTGGGGGGGAAAGGGGTGTAGGGGATGAGGGAAGAGACTGGACAAAAATCGTGCACCTATGAAGGAGGACAGTGAGGGGGGTGAGGGCAGAGGGTGGGAGGGGAACCAGGTGGAGGGGAGCTGTGGGGGGGAAAAAAGAGGAACAACTGTAATAATCTGAACAATAAAGATTTAATTTAATAAAAAAAAAAGAAATAACAACAGCAGCAACAAAAAAAAAACAGGGAAGAGAGAGGAAGTGCCTGGTGGAGAGCCTATATTCCTACTTAGTACTATAAAAATACATGAACTTCCTGTAAGTTGAACTAACTCCATGGAAAGTGGCAGGACTGAAGCCAATTGCTATATATCCCTCCTCCCAACATATACACCCATGAGTGAAGTGATTACAGTCCAGTCGCCTTCCACAAGCAAACTCATGTGTCCTTGCCACCCGAGATATAGGGATCCAGAAGTAAAAGGCTCTATACTAGGTGGGGAGAGAAAGCAGTAAGACTCTCTCCCAAGAGAGGGGACTATGACAGGGAACCCCTAGAGAGCCCTCATGGAACTACCATATGTGCCAGAGAAGAGCCAGCATTTGGACACCTGTTTCATGGATAGAACCAACAGAAACATCAAAACAAATAGAAGGCAAAGTGTAAGGAGACCCTGGTTGTCTGTTTCCCCCTGGTTGCTAGAATATGCTTTTAGCTGCCCAATCCTAACAGTGCCAGATCATGTGTATGGGCATAGTTTTTACGCTCCTCCTACATTTTATTCATCATTAATCATGATAAAGCTGGCATTGCTGTCAACATCTCATGTGTAAGAAGTCTGATTGGGAAATGAAAAACAAATAAAACCTAAAAAAGGAAATGTGGATCTAGAAGAAAATAGATTGATAAGGGTCATAAAAATCCAATCCTCTAGAAAAAACAATAAGAACTAAATTCATTTCATAAAAATATATTTAAAAAGGAAAGGGGCCTACATACCCAAATGCCAAAGGAAAGAAGGCCAGGGGGGAAAGATGGTCATGGATTCTGTTTTGAAGTCAGGAGAGAGACCAAGAAATAGTAAATCCTCTATTTGAGGAAGGCAAAGAACCTGGGCTTTAGTCAGAAATTCAGCCTAAAAGAAAGTTTTCCACTTTTTCAAATGGCCCTGTCATAAACATCTCCAGTGACAAAGATCTAGCCTCTCTGCAAGTATCTAGTTCACCATGCCCTTTTGTCATCAAACAAGCTTATCTACAATAGGCACCAGAGACAAAGAACAGAAAAGCAGAGGTGGTTGGCCCAGATTAATGCTACTGGCCAATGGGATTCTTCCTAACCTTCAAGTAGATATTAATCCTGCCACTGTTTAAGTGGAGAACAAGAATATTCAGCAAATGGTGACTGCACATGACAGGAGTCCCACTGATCTATTTTTCTTCTTGCCCACTTTGTCCATAAAATCAGTTCCTTACTACATCATCCAGGAAAAGGTTAGACTGTATCATCTAAAGACCTGTACCGC
Source organism: Myotis yumanensis (assembly GCF_028538775.1). Lineage (NCBI taxonomy): Eukaryota > Metazoa > Chordata > Mammalia > Chiroptera > Vespertilionidae > Myotis > Myotis yumanensis. The sequence goes on along the minus strand of NW_027223753.1, from coordinate 196,817,076 downwards.
CTCACCTCCACCTGGCTTAACTGGAAAGACAACTGCACACTGGCTGAGCTGGTAAAGGTCATCAGAACTAATTACAGTGTTAACTAGGATGAGATCTGACATCACTTGGAAACAAACTGCAAATACAAATGGCTCAAATACAATGAGCTTGCCACAAAACTCATCTAAATGTACTGTTAACTTCTCCATAAATAAAAACATCCCCTTAAAACAAAACCAAGAGCTATTGAGGCTTCAGACCCAGATAATAAAGACTAGTATATAACCCTAACAGACTGAAATGCTTATACTCTCTCTGACTCTATCTTAATTCTAGCTAGCCTGTGCTTTTCCCATGGCCTTCAGGAGAATGGTTCCTGCATATAATTATAGATATGCTAATTATTAAGGGAATTCTGCTTGAGGCTTGAGCTTTTGGCAAAGATTTGCAGGAGCCTCAAGATCAGACTTAGATTAGCAGGGATCAAACAGACCAGGAAGAAAAAGATTTAGAGATTTCATGCTCTTTCTTTGATCCTTGTTGGGGCCTAGGTGTCACACACTTCTTGGTTTGCCCGTTCTCCCTTCCTGTCACATAAAAGAAGCCTGAATTCTGGGCTCTTGTAAAGTGGACTTGCAGAGGCTGTAAGGCCCCAGCTTATCAAGCTGGCACCTTCTCAATGAACAAACCTTTCTTTACTCCAAACTGACATTTTGAATATTGGTCTTTTGAACCATCAGGCATCAGAACCTTGAATCAGTAACATAACATCTTTTTCTAACCCAAATGTGATGAAATCAAATCACACACACAAAGAAAATCTTTGGAAAACATGTGACCTCACTTAAAAATTAATGTTGGGAAATCCATGTTGTTATATTTTAACCAGGCAGCAGCAGTAAACCTCTCACTCCGGATTATTGATTCTCAAGGAGTCAACTATTTGGACCAGATGATGCTTCTGACTTTTGTCTGTATTGCACATCATTAAGAACAAGGTCTATAGACATTGTGGATGTTGGGAATTATTGTCGGCTTTGTAAAAGAAGCTTTGTACTGTCAGGATGGTTTTAGCAGCAAGTATGTACCAAGTCCTAAATTAACAAACTGGCATTAAAATAAACAAATTTATTATTTCACATAATGAGAAGTTGGGAGGTAAGATCTTTCAAGGGTTGGCTACTTTAGGAGTTCAGCAATGACATAGGCATCTCTATTCTATTTTCTGCTGCCATCCTAAGCATATTGTTTTTTATCCTCATGATTATTTCCTTCATAATTGTCCTCAAGATTTTGTTGTCCTCATCTAAAAACAGGTAGAAATTTGCCATTCTTTTTTTCTAGGAATGGAATGAACTTCTCTAGTAGCACTGCCCCAAATTAAAAACAGTAAGCAGATGAGAGAAAAGAGTAGCCTCAGACATGGGTTATAAACAGCTCCTTTATTATAAATAATCAAACTTGATAAAACTGGAAGAAATATTCTCTTTAAAAAAAAACAAACTTAAATATGGCTGCCCAAAATAACTAAAGAACACAATGACCCATACAATTAAATTCTCTCTTCAAATATCAGCACAACATGTATATATCCCCCAACCTGGTACATTTTTATAGAGTGTTTAATTTTTCCTAAAAGCATATTACATTAATCATATTTTGTTTAAATTATTCTGATGTCACCTTTATAACAATCATCTCTTAAATATTTAAATACCATGGAAATACAACTTGGGTCAGTTTGAGAAATTCCCATTTCAACTCAATGAAATATGTCCATATAGCTACATATTTTACTCTTTTCAGAGTAGGTCACCTCTAGACCTCTTGGAATATTTCACCCTTTTCTACGAAAGTGTATGCGACTCATAAGTTCTCTGAACTTCAGTATTAAGGAGCTGTCTTTCCATGCTTCACAAGTACTTCTAAATTTGTCATAATAACTTTCTTTTTTCAGGTTGAAATCTGATCCAATTTTTTTAAAATAACTATCTTTCTTCCAATATTCTCCCCAGGAGTCTTTGAATTTTTCCAAATAAGATTTTTTTTCATATTCTTCCTTCCATATTCCTTCTCCTTTTTTTAAGGCTGTTAATTCAGCTTTAAGTAAGCGTTTGTGAATTTTCCAATACATTTTAGAATCATGATTTAGTCCTTTAACAAGAACAGTTTTGCCAAGGCCTCTTCTCAAAATGTCTTCATTTAGGTTCACATTAAAAAATCTACCCTGGAATGAAAAATAACACAAACCAATTATTTAAGAAAATTGCTAGTAAGCCCATACCATCTATTTATTTTAAATTGAGTCATTCAGCAACTTTAGTCCACCAGAGAAAAGCCAAAAAGCAAAAGGGTCCCCAAGGGCTTAAAACAGCTAATTTGTAATTCAAGAATTTCATCACTAGAAGAGATACTTGCTCAAATTCAGTTGCCTGTTTTATAACATATCACTCTCAGCCTCGCTGTTCTAGCCCAAAGAGGCTTAGAAGCAGAAAAATGCATAAAAAGCAGGTTTTTTGTTTGTTGTTTTGTAGAAGAATGGATCATACAAGATAGGCAAACTGACAGAAGGCCACAGTAAAAGAAACTAAAATAGTAAGCAAATGCAAAATGAACTGAATCATCATGAAAATATTAAATTAGGTTCAGAATTCCAGCGTTTTGGAAGGCGTTAGCATGTAAATGAATTTTTTAAAGACTTTCCACAAAATAATTAACATAAAAATAGGCCTGACCTGGAATCTTCATCCTTCAGAAAATTTCATTCATGGAATCCCTCACTTCCTAGTGAAACTGGATACATGGGATTTCCTGTCCCCACACCCCACTAAGTTACAAAGTAAAGGAGATCCTGATTAGCTATTTCTATACTCCTTGTGGGACTTTAACAAATTACTGTATTAATAATTTCATAGCTTCATTAGACAAGTAATTTACAGTTAAATTCTAAAAATGTGAAAACTCCAGGTTTAAAGTAGGAGATGTTTTCTAGGACTAGTTAAAGAAAAAGTAACCTTTTGCTCCTTTAAATACAGCAACTTTTGCCCTAGCGAGTTTGGCATAGTGCATAGAGCATTGGCCCTTGGATTGAAGAGATGCAGGTTCAATTGCGGTCAAGGGCATGTATCTTGATTGCAGGCTGGATCAGGTTGGGGTGCATACAGGAGGCAACCAACTGATGTGTCTCCCTCACATCAATGTTTCTCTCTCTCTCTGCCTCTCCCCCTCCCTTCCACACTCTCTAAAAATCAATAAAAAAATATCCTCAGGTAAGGATTAACAAAAAAAAAAAATCCCACAAAATAAATACAGTGAGTTTTGGTATAGGAGTTAATAAGTACAGTTTTTTAAAGTTTATCATATTTTTCTCAATCATTTAAATTTTAAGAGCTCATTCCCTTACGCCAAAATCAGAATAATTAAAATTCAACCTCACACATTAGCAAAATTCAACAGATGTGTAAATTACCACAATATACATATGCACCATTTGGTCACCTGCTAGGAAGCAATACAAGGTAAAATACACAAGGTGAAGTGTGGGCTCAGAAGCCAGAAAGAGCTAGGTTTAAATACAGGTTGGTTACCCTGCCTCCCATTGTTGCAGAAAGAATGAATGGGCCAAATTTCCCAGACACAAGTGGGAATAAGGTTCTTGGGATACAGCTGAAATAAGCATTTTCAGAAGCCCCCATGGAGGATGGGATGTGGAAGAGGCTTTATTTGCATAAAGTTGTATATCTCGGGTTGTAAGGTCCCCTGCCCCTTAAGCCAGTCCTGGAAAAGGTGTAGCCGGGATTCCAGCAGAGCCAGAAGCAAGGCCGGTGTCCAGAGCTTCCATTCCATGCTGCAGCCCCGTGTAGTTTAGCATCCAAGTTCATTAAAGCCCATTAATTCATTGTGCGTGCCTGGTGGCTGTGAACCACATGGGCACAGGGGAGCACATCCCTGCCACAGAAGAGCCCTGAATGGGGTGCTTGAGAAGAAAAGAGAGAAGGAAGGAACTTCCTTGGTTTGGAAGTTTACATATTCAGGTTTCAAGCACTTGTAGTAGCCATGCCTATTCTGGCCAATTACCTGTTCCCAGATGTGACTGACGGGAAAGCACCTTCCCATGTCACTCAGAACTTTACTGGGCATGTGTCTCAACTGTCCCTTCCCCCATGGTTCAGCAGGGGACAGACTTGGGAGTGTTAAATGTAGCTTTTTGGCAAAGCTGTATAAATGGCATGCCTATGTGAGGTTGAAACGGCCCCTGTGAGGTTGAAACGGCCCCTGTGAAGCTGAGACAGCCCCTGTGAGGCTGGGACAGCCCCTGAGAGGCTGCAACGGCCCCTGTGAGGTTGCGATGGCCCCTGTGAGGCCAACACGGTCCCTGTGAGGCTGAGACGGCCCCTGTGAGGCTGAGACGGTCCCTGCGAGGCTGCACCAGCCCCTGGGAAGCTGAGAAAAATACCACATGATCTCACTCATTTATGGATAATAAAGACCATTATAAACTGATGAACAAAAATAAATACAGAGGCAGAGCAGCATTGAACAGACTGTCAAACTACAGTGGGAAGCCTGGGGAGGGTTGTTGTTGGGGGGAGGGGTGGTAAGAGATCAATGGAAGAATTTGTATGCATGCATATAAGCATAACCAATGGACACAAGACATGGGGGGTAGGGGAGGCCGGGGGAATGTCAAGGGGGGGAAAAAAGGAGACATATGTAATACTTTAAGAAATAAAACAAAATTAAATAAATGGCATGCCTATGTTATTTAACCTTCCCTTTCCTCCTTTTCTGTTAAATAATAGCCAGGTTATTACAATGGTATCACCATCTGTGAATGGGAATATAAACAGTGACTCTATAGGGTGGTTTTGAAGATAAATAAAATATATTCCTCAATTTAAAAGAGATGATGATATTTTTGAAATGCCTTTGGCATCTCTTATATGATTCTGTATCATTAATTTACTTTTGAATGCAAGATGCTTTGGATAATTCTTATTTTGATAGAAATGAATATGATCTAGACATGCAAAAAAATAATGGATTCCATTAGGCTTTCTATAAATAATTCAAAAACTAAAGAATTAAAGTAGTTACTATTCTAATCACTTATCAAAAATATGTTTTTATTTATTTCAGAGAGAGGAAGCGAGAGGGAGAGGGAGATATAAAATCAATGATGAGGAAGAACCATCCATCAGCTGCCTCCTGCATGCTCCCAATGGGGATCAAGCCTAAAATCCGGGCATGTGCCCTGACCTGGAATTGAACTGTGACTTCCTGGTTCATGGGTTGACACCCAACCACTGAGCCGCATCTGCAGGGTTCTAATAATTAAGGTTATTGTTTCTTCAAATTATTATTGTTTATTATACAACTAGAGGCCCGGTGCACGGGGGTGGGTCCCTCAGCCTGACCTGCACCCTCTCCAATCTGGGAGCCCACAGGAGATGACCTACTGACGGTTTAGGCCCACTCCCCATGGTTCTCTGCTCTCTGCAGACCTGTCTGCTTGTCGCTGCCACAGGTCCTGGTGTCTGCTCTCTGCGGGGTCCTGCTTGCCCATCGCAACCATGGCCAGGGCCAAGCAGGGCCCTGCTGCCTGTTCTCTGTGGGGGCCTGCTTGCCCCTTACGGGGGCCAGGGCTAAAAGAACAACTCCAGAGGGGCTGAGGGGGCTGGGCACTGCCATCTTTGCGACAGTGTGACAGTTAATTTGCATATTCTGTCTTTATTAGATAGGATAAGGAACTTTAAAAATAAGAAAAGTACTCAAAAAAGATTTTCCTTAAATTAGCAATGTTTAGAGTCAATAATTTTAAATTTTTCCTTCATCTTAATTTTCTATTTTTTATAATAAACATATATAATAATAAACTAAAGTTTATTATCCTAACTAATAAAAGAGAAACATGGTAATTAACTGTAACTTCGCTACCATTCCCATTGGCTAATTAGGGCAATATGCAAATTAACTGCCAATCAAGATGGCGGCCGGCAGCCAGGCAGCTGAAGTGAACAGGGAGGCTTGCTTGCTCCAGTGACGGAGGAAGCCAGGGTTCCCTGCCTGCCTTGCCGGCCTCTGAGCTTGCTCTCTAAGAAACATTGTTGTAAATATAGAAGCTAAACAAAACTCCAGAAACCAGCCATCAGAGCTGGAGCGAGCAGGACCGAAACAGGGCAGCCGAGGCCTCAAGCTGGAGCCTGCCTCAGAGCTAAAGCCGGCTCTCAGCTCCAGTGACAGCTATAGAAGGTAAATAAATCCCAGAATAAAAAAGAAAAAAGAAAAAAGGAGAGGTTGGGAGCTTCAGTCGCCCGCCAGCCTGAAAACGGCCCTCAGCCCCTCACCCAGACTGGCCAGGCACCCCTGTGGGGACCCCCACCCTGAAGGGGGTGTGACCAGCGGCAAACAGCCATCATCCCATCATCCAGGCTGGCCAGGCACCCCAGTGTGGGACCCCCACCCTGATCCGGCACACCCTTCAGGGCAAACCAGCTGGCCCCCACCCATGCACCTGGCCTCTATCCTATATAGTAAAAGGGTAATATGCCTCCCAGCACCGGGATCAGCAGAGCCACAAGGCCTCCCGAAACTGGGATCAGCGGAACCACGAGGCCTCACGCCCCAGGATCAGCGGAGTCGCGAGGCCTCCCGAACCCGGGATCAGCGGAAGCGAGGCCTCCCGAACCTGGGATCAGCGGAGCCACGAGGCCTCCTGGCACCAGAATCAGAGGAGCCGAGAGGCCTCCTGGCACCGGGATCAGTGGAGCCGCGAGGCCTCACTGCGCTGGTGTCAGGTGGAGCCGCGAGGCCTCTGAGCACTGGGATCAGCGAAGCCGCGAGGCCTCCTGGCCCCTGGTGCAGCGTGACAGGGGGCAGCGCCCAAACCCCCTGATCGCCCTGCGGCTCTGTGTGTGACAGGGGGCGGGGTCACAACCTCCCTATCCACACTGCTCTGTTCCTGACAGGGGAAGGCGCCCCAACCCCCTGATTAGCCCTGCTCTGTGCCTGATAGGGGGGAGCTCCCCAACCCCCTGATCAGCCCTGCTCTGTGCCTGATAGGGGGGAGCTCCCCAAACCCCTGATTGGCCCTGCCCTGTGTGTGACAGGGTGCGGCGCCCCAACCCCCCCATGGGCCCTGCTCTGTGTGTGACAGCAGCAGCGCCCCAACCCCCTGATCGGCCCTGCTCTGTGGGTGACAGGGGGCGGCGCCCCAACCCCCTGATCGGCCCTGCTCTGTGTGTGACAGGGGTCGGTGCCCCAACTCCCCTATCAGCCCTACTCTGTGCGTGACAGGGGGGAGCTCCCCAACCCCCTGATCGGTCCTGCTCTGTGCATGACAGGGGGTGGCGCCGCAACCTCCCCATCAACCCTGCCTTGAGTGTGACAGGGGGCGGCGCCCCAACCCCCCAATCGGCCCTACCCTGAGTGTGACTGGGGGTGGCATCCCAACCTCCCGATCTGCCCTGCTCTGTGCATGCAGGGGGCGGTGCCCCAACTCCCCAATCGGTCCTGCTCTGAGCCCAACCAGGGGCTGCACCTAGGGATTGGGCCTGCCCTCTGCCACCCGGGAGCAGGCCTAAGCCAGCAGGTCATTATCTCCCGAGGGGTCCCAGACTGTGAGAGGGCACAAGTGGGGCTGAGAGACACCACCTCCCCGCCAGTGCACAAATTTTTGTGCACTGGGCCTCTAGTTTTTAATAATAAACTAAAATTTCATAACAGAATTTACATATGAAACATCTGATTCTCTAAACATAATCACTATGAGTAGCAGTTTTAAAAGGCAAAAATATTCAGTCCCATTATATAGCCAATGTTCTAATTCAGTGATGGTGAACCTATGACATGCGTGTCAGATGTGACACGCGAACTCATTTTTTGGTTGATTTTTCTTTGTTAAATGGCATTTAAATATATAAAACAAATATCAAAATATAAGTCTTTGTTTAACTATGGTTGTAAATATCAAAAAATTTCTATATGTGACACAGCACCAGAGTTAACACATTGTATGCGGGAAACGTATTTATAAAACGTATAAATACATTTCCCGCATACAATGTGTTAAGTTAGGGTTTTTCAAAATGCTGACACTCCGAGCTCAAAAGGTTCGCCATCACTGTTCTAATTAATGGCATATTAATGTGTAAATAAAAAGAATAAAATATTGCTTATTATTTCTTCACACTACTTACCTTATTCACTAAAAGGTAGCAAAAGAGTACTGAATTCTCCTTTCCGAGAAGCTGGAACCACAGTAGTTGGGAAGGTTTTAGTTCTTTTTGTAACCACACCTTCCCAGATTTCGTGAGTTCTACTCCAGCCAGCTTAACCAACAAAACACCACCGGGCTCTTCTAAAAAGGTTAGGTAGAGAAGAGAGTAGCTTTAATACTGTGTTGTGAACGCAAATTTCAAAATCATTTACCCCCCCTCCCCAAATCAATTAAATGTATTGTTTATTTATAAATACCCAGGTTCTCTAGATGTAAGTCTATTTATTTCTATGCTCAAGCTTTCTTTTAAAAGAAGACAAGTATATAACAGAATAATTTCAAAAACCTACTTCAGTCTCTACAACAGGATGTGGGAATTTGAGGAGGAAAGAACCAGCCTCTGCCCAGCCCTCCTTGTCCCCTTCTTCCCTATGCCCTAGCCACTTGAGTCTTCACATGGCTTATCACAAGAGCCAAGCTCATTCCCATACACGTTCTCTCATTCTTCAGGTCTCTGATTAAATAGCAACTCCTCAATGACCATTTTATAGGTATAGGTTCCTCCTTTACATGATCCCCAATAATCTACATCCTAGCACCCAGCTCCTTCTCTTATAGCTCTAAGAACAATTTTCATTTGCTTGTTGTCCATCTTCCACCTAGACTGTAAGCTCCAAGAGGTAGAGTGGTCTTGTTTCACTCAGCACTGTACAGCTAGTACAGGGCCTAGAACACATCTGAATCTTGATTTGAATAAATCAACAACAGGCACTTAATATTTGTGGAATGAATGCTTGAATGCCTGAATAAAATAATGAGTAGTTGATAAAAGGGAGGGAAGGAAGAAAGGAAATCTGGAGCTAAAGTGTTCCTTGTATGTTAAGTCCAAGAGTTTAGAGTTATTAAAAATTAAAATGAAATTTTTTTGCTATTTTATAAATAACTTCTAATAAAGGAGCACTAAATAGTTATTTAGTCTTATTATACTTGCACCTTACTTACTTCTCCATGACGATATAATAGGTAAAGTAATAGGAATATGTTCAATTTCTAAAACATCCTCAGTTAGTCGGCGTAATCGTCCACGTAGTTTAACATTCTTTTTTATAAATTCTAGTGGAATGTCTGAAGAACTTGTAAATTTTGATGTCTGATGATTTACAAGGAGAAAAATACAACATTTTGTTATTATTCACTTTAAAATTGTGTTAAATTATTAAACATTAACAAGAAGACAGCCATTGAAAAATTTTTATTTGGTTCTTAATTTTATATTAATATTTAATATGATTTAATCAAAAGTGTTTATGGGGCATTCTTTAGAAATATTTGTCACCCTTTTACTATTTCAAGCTACTATATAGTGCACATTGAACAGATTCCTAACTTCTAAAAGCTTACATCCTCAAAATGTAACACAATTCATCAAAAAGAAGTGAGTATAATGAATATATATCTGTACCTTGCACCACACAAGTCTGGTTAAATAGTCACTATCCTATTCCACAGATGTGCAATCTACTCATACAGGTACTGCTGGGAAAACCTAAGCCAAATTAAGTCAAATTAAAATAGAACTTTTAATCAACAAGACTTTTTTTTACTTATTTTTTATCTCATAGGAGAAAAATTACAAAAAAGGTCAACATTAGAAATTTAATTAAATACCTAAAGCCCTAGAGTTAGTCAATATTTTATACCTATCTCTTCCACATTAACAATACTATAGGGACACAGGGATGAGCTTCATTCATAATCATGGCTAACTAAGAGCTTCACATATGTAGGATAAATTAGTACCCAACTTCCTAAGGCAGTAAAGTTGAACTAAACATTACCAAAAAAAGTTACACACAAGAAATATATTGTAGCAGACAAATTCTGCATGTGGAACACTCAATGGGACAAATGACTTGGTAACTCTTCTAACAAATCAATGGCTTGGTGGGAAATATAGGTATGGTGAATTGTTATAAAATAAGACTTAAGTCTTATTTTATAACAATTCACCATACCTATATAACGAACAAACACAATTTCTGGACCATCTGAATCCTGATTTGAATAAATCATCTACTTAAAAAAGACATTACTGAGACAATCAAAGAAATTTTAATATGGACTGGGTCTGAAATACTAAGAGATTATTAATTAAATTATATGTCATATGACAAACAGGTATCAATGAGCTTCTTGATGCAATATAATAAGAAGTATACACCACCTTCTTGTTCACACTAAATCTAATGAGGAAACACACACCCCCAGACTGTGGGACATTCTATAAAACAATTGGCTTGGACTTGGTTGAGCACTGTCTTCTATTCTGAAAGGTTGCATGTTTGATTCTCTGTCAGAGCACTAATGGGAGGCAACTGATCAATGTTTCTCTCTCACATTGATGTTTCTTCTTCTCTTTCTCTCTCTCTAAAAAGAATTGATAGTAAGTTCAAGGCACTTAAGATAAAAGTGCTGACATGGAATTAGGGGGGAAAGGCAACAGTTAGAAAAGATGTAGTGTAGTAATGCTATGTAGTCAATGAGAATATAAAACAATATATAAATAATAAGTGTAGGAAATAATTAAATACAGAAACCATAAATCCATGCCCAATTGCAACATGACATTAAAATACATCCTTTAGCAAGTACAGTTATAAAAAAACTTGTAAGTCTTGAAATATCAAATGAATTTCCACAAAGTGTTTATTATTAAAACTGTATTGAAAGTGCAAAAAAAAATATGCTAACTGAAAGCATAAATTATTTTTTATACTGGGCATGTTGCTTTATTCATTGCACAACTGATCTTAAAGAGTGTTGCAAATTAGAGGAAGCATACATTTTTCAGTTCAGAGAGACATAATTTAACTCTGATCTAAATCTGAAACTGCTATAGAAACCAGTTTTGAGATATTCCACAATGTCGGAAATGCAAATTTAGTGATTATACCATTCTCGCAAACTAAATCCTTTTCAGATTCCCTTTTAACCATGAAGAAAGTGATTATGGAAATACAGGATGTGCAATTACTTGCCATACAAAATACTGTGGATGTGTTACTGTTAAACAAGAGCTTAATTGTTCATTGTCCTAAAATACTATTTAAAATTTCTAAGATGAATAACAAAATGCTACACTGCTTGAGATAAAAACTGAAGTGAGAAAAAAGTAACTGTCTACTGCTTCTCATAATGTCTTGTTCATTGTTTAACTTACCAGTCGAACACTTCTTAGAAGTAATGATATTCCAGCTACGGCCATTATGGTGCTGATGTTCTTCAGAAAGAGATTCAATGATTAATTCTCACAACAGTGAAAGTACTAATTAGAAAGGGAAAAAAGGACAGTCCCCCTAACCGTCCAAATAAGGTACATTCTTCAACTGAAGGCCTACTTATTCCAAAAAACTTTAACTGCCCACCTATTAGTCGTCTTTTTCTCCCAAGTAATCTGGCATGCACAGTTAATTGTTCACAGAATAATGTATTGTTCTCTATTATTGTATTCCTTTATCCATGAGTTCCTTGAAAGCAAGGATCAGTTTAATACTTCTTCGTGTAATGCCAACAATAACTCACATAACCCTGAGTCTACAGTGGGGATGTAAGTATTTGGGTAGAAAACTTTAGCACCAAAACCAAAACCTTAAAATACCACATCTTGGGAAATACATGTGGGCAAGTAGTTGAGAAAAATTTAGCGATGCTTTTATAGTGTTTTCTATAAACTGAAATGGGTGTTTAATTTAAAAATAAGGACCCTGCAGCTCCCTACACAGAAGCAAGACTCTCACAGGATTTTCTTCAATAAATGCAAGTGGGTATATAAGAAATGACGCTGAAAGTGTGCACACGGTACATTCTGAGATGGGTTCCTTGGAATAATACATCCCTGTACTAAAACACTGCTTCCACTCCCAATCCTGCTAATGCCATTTTTCCATTTGAAAAAGCCCAGGCATCTCTTCCTGCTTACCTGGCAGCGTGGAGGCCTGATCAGTTCACACCTACATACCCACCACTCACTAATGCCACATCTCTTCATCTAGCACAGCGGTTCTCAACCTGTGGGTCGCGACCCCTTTGGGGGTCGAACGACCCTTTCACAGGGGTCGCCTAAGACCATCATCGGAAAACACATCTATAATTACATATTGTTCTTGTGATTAATCACTATGCTTTAATTATGTTCAATTTGTAACAATGAAAATACATCCTGTATATCAGATATTTACATTACGATTCATAACAGTAGCAAAATTACAGTTATGAAGTAGCAACGAAAATAATTTTATGGTTGGGGGTCACAACATGAGGAACTGTGAAAGGGTTGCGGCATCAGGAAGGTTGAGAACCGCTGATCTAGCGCTTACTTTACGGAGGGGAGCTGCACTCCTCGTGTGAAACCAGACATGGTCCTAGCCCTCTGTGCTGCTTGGCCACAGGGCATTTTTAAGGCATTGATCCTACCCGACTTCTCAGGAGAATTCAACCCCGTTCATCATTCCTTCTGAAAACATTCCCCTCACTTGGCTTCCTCCACCCCCCCACCCGCCTTCACTGTTCCTTTGCCCATCTTGGCTGGCCACCCTCCTTTTCACTCCCCAGTTTCTAAACTGTTAGGGAGGCCTCGATGGCAACGAGGGCTTCTTCCGTAGTGTCTCTGACTCGCTTCCAGATGCCATCCACGCTTTAACCATAGCAGACCGCTGTATCGATTTTTAGGTCATTTCCACACAAAGGTGGACTATTGGCGCTGGATGAAAGGCAGACCTATTTTCTACAATGTCTCCAAGTTCCATCTTATTCTAACCACTTGTTGGCATGTAACTAACATTTTTCTATGTCATGTTGGTTTTTCCTCTTTAATGCTCAGGAGCCCAGGTATAGGGGACAGTTAGGTTCAGGGCCTCGGGTCTGGTAGACTTAAACTCCTTGGGGTGTAGAGCGCATCCCCAACGCTTCACGCCCACACCGGCTCCCTTCCACACGGGGCTCCGCACCCGCTGCCCACACATCAGCGGGAGCTGCACGTCTAATGCCCACGGTCACGTTCACCCGTCTCTCTTTCCAAGTCCCACGGGCATCTTCAAGTTCCCGAGCCCCCAAAGGGCCGCTGGGTTTTCCTAACAAAACATGTACCCCCACCACTCCCTCCCGGCAACGCCTGCCGCGTCCAGCAGGGGGCAGCCCGGTGCCTCTCCTCGGACCCCACACCAGGTCTGAGCCGCAGCCCTCACAGCCCGGCGCCCCAGACCTCCCTCCGCGCTAGGACGCCAGCGGCTTCTCACTTCGCTGGAAAAGCAGCAAAACAAAACGGTCTCCCCAGCCCCACGGGCCCACGTGCTCGGCCCTCCTCCAGGGACCGGAGGACCCGCGGCGCCCGCCCTCGGTGCCCCATGACCCGGCCCCCGGCTGGCGGTCACCGGCCAGCGAGGCGGCGCCGGCCTCCCCGGCCCGCGGCCCCGCGCCCACCACCTGCCCGGCCGGCGGGGCTGCGGTACCCGAACGAGGCGCAGGTTGTCGTCCGCCCACTGCGACATCCTCGCCACCACATTGGGCACCGCTCCTTCTCCGTCGGCCGGTGGCGAAGCCGGGGCCTCGGGCCGCCCCGCCATGTTGCTCCCGGCCTCGCCGAGCCCGCGCCGCGCCGCGCTCCCACGGGCGGGCGGCAGAGGGCGCCCCTCCCACGGGCGGGTGGCAGGGGGCGCCGCGCTGCGCTCCCACGGGTGGGCGCCAGAGGGCGCCGCTCCCAAGGGCGGGCGGCAGGTGCGGATCCGCGATCCCCTAGCTGTTGGGGGCGCCGCGCTGGCTGATAGCGGGGGTTCCCTACACCCCCGCCTGGGAGTGTCCGAAGGGCCGGCTATTCCCTCCTTCCGTCGCCTGCGGGTGGAGGGGGGCTCCCACCCGCCATGAGACATCCCAACGGTGACCCCTCCACACTCTGCAGAGTTTTTCCCAGGCGTGAGTGCTCCCTATGAGGCAGGCGTGGGGATTGAAGGATTCTCCCTTGTGCTCCAGGGAAGCGGATCACTTTGTGATTTGAATGAACGCAGCTGCAGTGTGGGTTCCGCGCTGCCCTGAAGGACATTGAAGCAGTTCATTTCTCCACTTACAGCGACAATTCTTTGAGCTCGTTAAGAGGACCATGCCACTGAGCCATGTCCTGTTCATCTGCCCCCTCCAGTCTTCAGTTCTTCGACGCTGTGCTTTAGCGTTGTAAGCATTCCCTTGAAAATAGCTTCAACTCCAATCCCCTCGCCCCCCGCCTTCTTTGCACTTGTCTGGCAAAATCTCAACATTGGACTACACCCAGCCTCACCAAACAGTTGGAGTCTAGTATGGAGAGATCTTCAGCTTTTTTCATGATAAGCTGCAAATGTATACTTTTATATGAAATCACCCTGTTTTGAAATGAAATGTTGGCAAAACACTGTGCTGGGCATAAAATATGTTAAGGGAGAGACTATTGACTTTCTGTGTATTATCTCTGATTTAATGGCTTTGCATTACAAAGCAATGTCAAAACTCCTTAGGCTCATGTAAAGGGATGCAGAATGGAGGTTCTGACTAGCTAAGCTCTTCTGTCCTACTCCCTCCTCCATTCATTAGGCCTCAAGCTCACTGAGCTTCTCTCTGCTCTTCACACATGGCAAGTTCATCCCTGCCTTAAAGCCTTTGCACTTCACTGTTTTCTCTGCCTAGAATGCCTTGATCCCTCCTCCCTTTGGCCCTCTACCCCACCACCACCCTCAAGCCCGGCTCCTTATCCTCTCAGTTTAAGTATCATATTCACAAAGAGTCTTTTCTAAACACTCCCTCTCAAGTAGTGCCGGAAGCCGATCCACCTTGCTGCTTGACACAGTCGCTGCAGGGAAGAAACATCTGCACAGCTTATATTTCAAGGGACCTGGTGTATATGGCATATGTTTGCTCCCCTTCTTGGAGCTATGTGTTTTAACCAAGGTCACCTCTCCGAGAAAGGTTGTTTCCCCAGGTGAGGATGTTTCCCAGGAGTTAGGGAGGGAATAAAACCCCTTAACTAAGTGCCAGGCGGGTAATTAATCACTTTAACTACAAACAATCACTCTTAAGCTACATAATCTTTACTTAGGATAATCTCCTTCAGTTACTCCCTTGTAGCTTAATAGAACAATAGAGTAACCTTGGAATGGAGATAAGAAACTAACCTTTGGAATAGAATTGATAGGATTAAAATCAACTGGTATAAATACAGATGTAACAAGACAATATAGACCGAACCTGGCTGGAGAACCTAGCCAGAGAACCTGGCTTTGCTGATCATCTGAACGCTGCCTCTGTGTCATTTCTCCTTCGCCGACTCCATCCACACCTTTGGGAACCCCTGGACCTGCTGGGGTTGGACCCCAACATCTGGTGCCCGAGTTCACCGAACAAATTCTGCTGCAGCCATGGCGGCCTCCACCCTGGCCGGGAAGCAGAGAATTCCCAAAGTGGCCAAGGTGAAAAACAAAGCCCCGCTAAAGTACAGATCACTGCGGAACAGCTTTTAAGAGAAGCTAAAGAAAGAGAACTTGAGCTTCTTCCACCTCCACCTCAACAGAAGATCACAGATGAAGAAGAGTTAAATGATGACAAACTAAGGAAAAGGAAGACTTTTGAAGATAACATAAGAAAAAACAGGACTGTGATTAGTAACTGGATAAAATATTCACAATGGGAAGAGAGTCTAAAGGAGATTCAAAGGGCTCTATCCATATACGAACGTGCTTTAGATGTGGACTATGGAAATATTACACTCTGGCTGAAATATGCGGAAATGGAAATGAAGAATCGCCAAGTCAACCATGCCCGAAATATCTGGGACCAGGCCATAACAACTCTGCCCCGAGTCAACCAGTTCTGGTACAAATACACATACATGGAGGAGATGCTGGGAAATGTGGCTGGTGCCCGGCAGGTGTTTGAGCGCTGGATGGAATGGCAGCCAGAGGAGCAAGCCTGGCACTCCTACATCAACTTTGAGCTGCGATCGGGCCCACACCATTTATGAGAGATTTGTACTTGTGCACCCTGATGTTAAGAACTGGATCAAGTATGCCCGCTTTGAAGAAAAACATGGTTATTTTGCCCATGCACGGAAAGCGTACGAGAGGGCTGTGGAATTCTTTGGAGATGAACATATGGATGAACGCCTTTATGTTGCCTTTGCCAAATTTGAAGAAATCAGAAAGAATCTGAAAGGGTACGAGTGATTTACAAGTATGCCCTGGATAGAATTTCAAAACAAGAGGCCCAAGAGCTCTTTAAAAATTATATCTTTGAGAAGAAGTTTGGTGATAGGCTGGGTATTGAAGACATCATTGTGAGCAAACGGAGTTTCCAATATGAAGAAGAAGTGAAGGCTAATCCACACAATTATGATGCCTGGTTTGATTACCTGCGCTTGGTGGAAAGTGATGCAGAAGCAGAAACTGTACGAGAAGTCTATGAAAGAGCTATTGCCAATGTCCCGCCCATTCAGGAGAAGAGACATTGGAAGCGTTACATCTATCTTTGGGTCAACTATGCACTCTATGAAGAACTGGAGGCAAAGGATCCTGAAAGGACAAGACAGGTGTATCAAGCCTCTTTGGAACTAATTCCTCATAAAAAGTTCACATTTGCCAAAATGTGGCTACTATATGCACAATTTGAAATAAGACAGAAAAATTTACCATTTGCCCGAAGAGGTTTGGGGACTTCCATAGGCAAATGTCCAAAGAACAAGTTATTTAAAGGTTACATAGAATTGGAGCTACAGCTTCGAGAATTTGACAGATGTCGGAAGCTTTATGAAAAGTTCCTGGAATTTGGACCTGAAAATTGTACCTCTTGGATTAAATTTGCAGAATTAGAAACAATCCTTGGCGATATTGAGAGAGCCCATGCAATCTACGAGTTAGCCATCAGCCAGCCACGCTTAGATATGCCAGAGGTGCTCTGGAAATCATACATTGATTTTGAAATTGAGCAGGAAGAAACTGAAAGAACGCGCAATCTTTACCGACAATTGCTTCAACGACAATTGCTTCAACGGACACAACATGTCAAGGTATGGATCAGTTTTGCACAGTTTGAGTTGTCTTCAGGGAAAGGAGGAAGTTTGCTGAAATGCAGACAAATTTATGAAGAGGCTAACAAAACCATGCGAAACTGTGAGGAAAAGGAAGAGAGACTTATGTTGCTGGAATCTTGGAGAAACTTTGAAGATGATTTTGGAACTACGTCAGATAAAGAAAGAGTGGACAAACTCATGCCAAAGAAAGTAAAAAAGAGAAGAAAGGTCCAGGCGGATGATGGGTCTGATGCAGGCTGGGAAGAATACTATGATTACATCTTTCCAGAAGATGCTGCCAACCAACCAAATCTCAAGCTCCTGGCCATGGCCAAACTTTGGAAGAAACAACAACAGGAAAAGGAGGCTGCCGAGCAAGACCCAGAGAAGGACATTGATGAGAGTGAATCCTGATATTGCTCATACCGATGTTTTATTATTTTTATAAATTAAGTTTAGAACTCTGTGAGTCCTGTAAGTTTTCATATATTTCACCAGTAATGAAGTGACTGAGATCTTTGGCAGCTATTTTTTTAGTTCTTTTAAAAATGCTCTTGGGCTAGTTAGGTGGGTGGGGGTTGTGAGTAAAGGAATTTCTTTTTTAACTGCTGGATTTCTTTGATGGAATCCAAACATTTTTTATCCACATAATGCACTAGGAAATCTAATTGAGGTAACATTTAGCATCAATTTTAGATGAAATGTAGGCTTTTGAAAGAATCTTTTTCTAGAAGTTTTCAAGTTACATTCTATAGTAACTTTTAAGGTGTAGTTTTCTCATGCCTATCTTTTTCATAAAGAACCTGGACCTGCTGGGGTTGGACCCCAACAAAGTAGGTCCTCACCATATACAACATAAAATTAAATTTGTAATTTTATAGACTGACCAACAGGCTTTATGTTTATTCCTTTCCTTCTCCACTAGTCTGAAGGTCAGGACTGTGTCTCTTAACTATGTCTGTGTCTATGCCCAAATAGCCAGTGTGAAGGACAGCTCCTGATACATAGGAGAAGCTTATTAAATATTAGCTGAATGAGAGATATCCTCTTCAGTTCTCTATACGGCAAAATCTCTACCTAACCTTCCTGCTCCTCTGTTTTGTCCTCCTCTTCTTCCCTTCCTCTGCCTTCCAGACCAATTCAGTCCTACAGCCTTTAGGGAACTAGTAATTAGAATTCACATGAATTAAAGAGTACTAGTCAAAAAAATAAAATGCCGCATAAATGTATTTTTATTTATAAATCTTTGCTTCTCCTGTATGATTTCAAAGACAACTAGATAAAACAGTATTTATAAAACCGTGCTGATGGGCTTATAATGTATAAAGATATAATTTGTATGACAATAGGAGGGGGATAGAGGGGACAGAACTGTATTGGAGCAAAGTTTTTGTATGCCATTCTAATTGATCCCTGCGCTTTATGTAAATTATACCTTTATTTTTTATTTTTTTTAAATAGGTGGAGGAAGACTTTTGGATAGTATAATGATACTTGTAGAAACAAAGGACCTGAAGCTGGTTATCTGGCAATGATCAGGAATTGCAACATAGCTAGGTCTCATGTCTAGAATATAGTTTGGGCTACATTCAGGATCTAATACAACTCTCTTGAGTTTAGGGACCAACATTGCCCCTTCCTCAGAAACAGAAGTTCATTGATCCCTACAAATATTATTAACCTAGTGTTGCAAATATTAACCTATCTCCAACAAATAAATGTCTGCCTCGCTGTGTATTTTTTATTCTCCTTTCACTACTAACACACACTTTTTATCTCACACTGTTTGTATGACTTCCTAAAAAAACTATGATTGGTCTAGGTATTATCGTTCATATCAAGCAAAGTTTTTATGCCAAGACAACTAATGAACTGATAGCTGTTCTATAAATTGGCTATGTTTCAGTCAGAGATAATCAGCTGGAGTCAGTATGACTAGGTTAAGCGCTCAAAAATGGCCACGTAAGCTTAACCATAAAGCTAGAGTTGCTTTGCTACGCCTGGGACTCTGAACACGGCATCTGTCCTCAGAAGGGGATGGGGTAAGCATGTAAAAGAAAACCGCCTCTCCAGAGTATTCTACAAAAAATAACTCTTTACCGCCTTTCTCCCATAGCCCTTTCTTTGCTGAGTAAATCATGAACCTTCAAAGGAGAAAGATGTCAAGAAATTTTTATTGCAAAGAAGACAATAAATTTATTAAATCAAAGTAAGAATCAAAAACTATGAGACTCACCAACATATTAAGAAAATGTATAGATATATGCCTGTAGCAGCTTGTAATCTTTCTATCAAGTTCAGAATTAAATATTCTTACAGGATTGTCCTATTTGTATGCATTGCTCTGCCATTCCACTCCATCATGTAATAAGCCCAATTTAGAAAGGCGGATAGTGAAACTCTGAAATATTTCCCTCCTGAGGTTATCATTAGAATCTTAGCACTTATTAAACTTAACATGAACAGTTTACTTTTCATTTTGATGAAAAGAATAGGCTTTAATATTTATATTTTACAATAGTGACTGATTAACTGTAATGACTAGGGTACTCAATTTTAGAGACTTATGATAATTCTCTAAGAATTATGCCAATACCTTATTCATTTCTGTAGTGCTATTTAAACATTATTCTTCACACAAAATGCTTATAAAAAGTTATGTCTCTATTGACAATAAAAAACAATTGAAAAGTAGCAACCTTTTTCTCAGTGCTTCAAGACTTCATATAAGCTATGCAAATTAATACTATTGACATTTTAATATATATTTAATTATATACTTGGCAAATTTGTTTTAAAGATGAACTATGATTAATCACAGAATTTTCATTTTGCTACATAGAACTTTTCTCCTACAAAATGTCCACTCTGCCCCCAACGTTAAAACAAAACACACTCCTAAAAAGCAATCTTTATAATCCAACAGTTAAATGAAGTTCCTCTTCACTTAAGGGGAGGGCATGAGTCCTATACATTAATTATTCTGCCCTGATACAGGACTTGCCTCTACCAAAATAGAATCCCACCAAGGAATATTAGCTCTCCATGCCCATTCTACCTTGCTAAAAATTTAGAGAGGTAAAATGAAGAATCTAATAGAAGTTCTCAACAGGTAAGGAAATGGGAAGGCTCTCAACCTCAAACTAAATAATGATTGCATTGACAGTTTGGCACTTGCCCAATCAGGCAGGGTTTAAGCCTAAGTGGAAAAGAACATGGTGTAAAATAGGTATTTTAAACCTTCAAACAGAGAATGAAATCAAAGACACTGGTTTAAAAAAAAAGTCTTGCTCGGCCAGCATAGCTCAGTGGTTGAGCGTCAATTTATGAACCAGGAGGTCACAGTTCGATTCCTGGTCAGGGCACATGCCTGGGTTGCAGGCTCGATCCCGTGTAGGGCGTACAGGAAGCAGCTGATCAATGATTCTCTCTCATCATTGATGTTTCTATCTTTCCCTCCCTCTCTGAAATCAATAAAAATATATATATATATATATTTTAAAAGTGTCAGTAGTTACAATGCACTGTATCATCTTCCCCTCTGTAACTAAAGTGGCTATTAAATGTAACCTAGTTATAACATTTTTTTTTTTTACTTTCTCTAATACTAAGGTAAAATACACTATGGAAATCTGCATGGAATGTTGGTTCTTTATTTTTAGCAGGTTCGGTGTTACATAGTTTTACTCCTTTCAAGTACATGAGAAAATATGATCCCCCAAAATAAAAAAAACAAATCTGGTCTTGTATTATATTAAATCTTGATCTCCACCATTTAATATAAAATGAATTTTGGGGGGTTTCTGTTAAGGCAAAATAGAAGTTTTTCATCAGAAAAAAAAGGATTAAACGGCTAAGATATATCTTTTGTGGGATAAAATTCACCTTTACGTCCCTCTTCCACCAGTACTATCTTATCTGTCCTAATCCCTTCAAGGTTCAAGATCAGTAGCACAAACAGAAATTTTCTAGTTTTCATTGTAGATTTTTTCTTTTAAAATTGTTTTCAGGATGCTTTAAACATTAGCTTTACAACTATTATTTCAAATTTATGTTTACAATTCATCATACAGCCCACATTCAGTAAGGTTAGGACTTTACACCTTTTTGGATCACAGTCCATTTAAGATTTTAACAAGAGCTCTTTCCAGAGAAACAAAAAATTACATCTAGTTTTACAAGAAATTCAGGGGTTTCAAGTCTCCACTGATATCTGTTTAGCCGAAAAGTCCTAGTAATAAAGGAATGAAATAAAATAATAGGTTTAGATTGAAGGTTTAGATTTCAAAGGTTTAATATGTGTGTTTTTTTAAAAAGCAGTCTATTTTAGGTGTTGAACAAATTTTTTATGATTGGTCAAGCAAAGTTAAAATATTTACAAAGGAGGGAGTTTTTAGTTTTAGTCTTAGCTGATCTTACAAGAACTTTTCAAACTCTTATTAGATGTATACAGGCTACAACAATTGTGCAAATGGAGATAGTGCTATAAAGAGACATGTTCATAACCAGTATTAGCCAGTAAATATATACATGAACCAGAGGAGTTAATGTTCATCCTTGAAGCAAGAATTTATCAAAATTAATCAGTAAAAAAAATAAAATACACAAAATAGGCAGTACTTTCTAGTACTATTGATTTACAATAAACAGACCCTCAGATTTAGGTAGATTATTTGTTAAAACACCATCAGTTATCAATGTACGCTATATAGCAAGCATGTCAAACTCGCAGCCCACAACAAATATTTTTGTGATCCAACCAATATAAGGGTATGTAAGAAAAGTTTTAATAAAAATTTTGTGACTTAATTTTTACAATATCCTGTTAGACATATTAATAATGAACTACAATGTTCGCTAATGGCTGATTACTATAATTGTGTTGCATTCATTTCCCTTACACGCCTTACGCGCAGACACATGATTTCTCTCCACTAATACTAGCTTTGAATATTTTAGCAGCCGATTGCCATGTCATTAGTCTTGTACTGACTTGTTTGATGTGTGCAACAGGAAATATTTCACTTTCAGAGAACAAGAAAAGTAGGTTTATTTGGATTATGCTTATTAATTTGTGCAGTTATTCAGTGCGTGGTAAAGTTAATGTTCAAGAAAAAATATTAATTTTTATTAAAATGTACTATTATTTTGTTAGCGATTACTCATTTATTTCATCCCTTTGTATTCAGCATGTCTCTATCGAAATAAACCTATGTTTCTATGAAAACTGAAGCTTTTATTTTTTTGTGGCCCACATAAACTTAAACCTGTTTTATTTGGCTTGTGTTAGCTTTTGAGTTTGACATGCTTGCTATATTGTTAAACATAGCTATTAATAAGTCATTCTGGATGCACTACAAGCATGTATCCAAATAACCAAATGACTACAATCTATATTAATAAAAGCATAATATGCTAATTAGATCGGACAGCCAAACGACCTTCCAGACGTCATTTCAGATATCCTTCCGGACTAAGCCGCGGTGGCGGGGGCCGAGGCAGAGGCAGTTAGGGGCGATCAGGCAGGCAGGGGAGCAGTTAGGGGTGATAAGGCAGGCAGGGGAGTGGTTAGGGGCATCAGGCAGAGGCAGTTAGGGGCGATCAGGCAGGCAGGCAGGCAGAGTGGTTAGGGGTGATCAGACAGGCAGGCAGGGCAGCAGTTAGGAGCCAGCGGTCCTGGATTGCGAGGGTGCAGGCTGGGCTAAGGAACCCCCCCCCCCTTCCAGTGCACAAATTTCGTGCACCTGGCCTCTGGTCTATATATATAATAGCCTAAGTGACTGTTACGACCGGGCGCTATGACAACACACTGACCATAAGGGGCAAACGCTCAATGCAGAAGCTGCCTCCTGGTGGTCAGTGCGCACCCACAGCCAACCTCCCATGGCCGGCCAACCTCCTGCGGTGTGTGTGTGTGTGTGTGTGTGTGTGTGTGTCCCCGGCTAGCCAGCCCTGATCCCTGATCACTAGCCAGGCTGAGGGACCCCACCCATGCATGAATTCATGCACTGGGCCTCTCGTTTAAAATAATTGTTAATTTCTAGAGCAAATGCAATTACTGGCTTCCACCTCATAGTTAAAAGCTTAAAAATATTTTAAAACTTCAGTCATTAAATATTTGTACTTGAAAATATGTTGGAAAGTATGTATAATTTGTAATAACATGAATGAAAAAGAAATAAAAGGTAATTCTGGCAATGTGAGCTCCCTACTCCAAAAACTAAAAATCAAAAAACATTTCACATATGATAGTTAAGTGGGCTTTTTATTTATTCAAGTAAACATTTTGATTATAATACATGATAATTCACATGTGACACAGTACTGGAGTCTATTGTTTGGTGTAGTCTCCTTGTCTGTAGGATGACTTTCTAGGTGATTCTGCAGAATCTGACACCAATGCCCAACACTGGCTTCCCAATGGCCATGCACGGGTTTAGAGGCCGCTGCCTTCATCTATCTTTCTTCGGATGCCAAATGCCATTTTCTCCCACCCAGTTTATCCTCCATTACTTATAAAAACCCCACTCTAAAATTCAACCTATGTTATAAAGTTAAAAAAAAACAGGAGTTAGTGTATATTTTCCAAAAAAAATATTACTAAGTAAGACTCTACTTATAATCTCTTTTTTTCCTCTAACTTCAATTTTGAATGATTTACTATATAATCTTTAAAAAGTCAGAGTAATACACAACACAAAATATGCAAAGAACCTTATTACCAAATGTACATAATATGTTGGAAATTTCTAAAGTACTAAAAAGCTTAATTCTGGAATAGCCATTCTCTACTGGCTGCTATCGTTTACAAACAGAAGACTGTGCTTTAATAAGTGGAAATACAGTACCTGATTTGGTATAAAGTAATTGTGAGATGTTTTCTCACCAGTAAAGTGCTTAATTAAGAAACATTCTTCCACCACATGATTTAATTTATCAAAGGCACAAAATATCTCTGTCTCACTGCTTTAAACATTTTTTTCACTTAAATTTTACTTAATCTGAAAGCTTTACTGTTCTTTTTTTTTTCTGGTAAAAAACAAACAAAAAAACTACTTGAAGAAAAAACATTTAATTTTTATTTTCAAAACTTTGCCACAAACATGTATTTAACACTAAATTTGATCCCCTCATGAGATTTCTGTGTGCCATGTAGCTCTTATGACAAAAACATATGCAAACTTTAGGGTAAAAGTTAACAAGAAATAAAAACTCCAAAAAAGTGTAGACAGGGGAATCAATAAATTAAATATCATAGCTTCCATTTTATAAAAAAATAGTTTGAATAATCTTCTTATAAATCTTTAATGCCTACAAAAGCAGGAACTACATTTCAAATAGTCTTTTAAACACATATTCATTAGTACAATGTGGTTGTGGTCAGAAAAATAACAACTAAAATGGCATTTCAGTCAGCAGTCTAAATTCTCTTTTCAGGAAATTCCACATAGAATTTAACAACTTGCAATTCAAAATGAAGTTTAACTTTCAACAGGTCAGGACTGTTATAATTAATATCTGCTTATCACACTCTTTTCCATTGAATATATTTTACTAAAATTTTAAATACAGCTTGAGGATAGGAACTGATAACAATACTTGACTGCATGGTTATGCTTTGCTGCCTAAAAAATACTTTGGTCAGTAAATTAAAAAGATATAAATCAAACAAGGTCTAAAAAGTTGTTTTAGAACAAATTTCCTGACCTTAAGTGAACTGTAAATACACTAACAAGTCAAGGAAAAATATAATCATGTATGCAGAGAGGTCTCTATTTTTTAACCATTTGGCATTTTATAGCAATAATTTCCGTGTTTAAAATAATATTTTATACTCCTGTTCACTGATTATCATAGCTCTCTGAATTAAAACTATAGTTACCTTTTTTAGAATGTCCAGTAATAAATGCATTAATTGTTCCTTTTGCACTTCCATGAAGACAGTCCTTCATCCTGTAACTTTTTAAATTTTGGACCAAAACAGAACCACCACCCAAATCCAATAAGCACACAAATAATGGACTCCACATAATAGCCATCCAGCGCTGTAACACATGAGCCACCGAGTTTTTTGCAAAGCTGTAAAAATAAAACTATAATAAATATTCCATAATTTCAAAATGGAAGTATTTACAAACTTACATGTTTCTACTTTGTAATTTAAAAGACTGATCAAAATTTATTTTTGTTACATGTTAATATATCTTAATCTTTCTAATGCTACTAAGAAGGTTAGAGCAATTTTTAGCTCATGCTATAAACAATACTCCAAAAGTCAGCTAATGGTTACTTTGAAATAATCAACAAACTACTAACTACTTGGTTTTACCTATAATTGTTAAATGAATAGCTAATGAAATTTCCCTTTTGCTGTCATTAAAAAAACTTAACTATTAACAATGCATTTATTAAGTACCTATTGTGTACAACAGCGATCCTAGGTGGAAAGAGTGACTGCTCCTCCCTTGTTGAGAAGCATCCTCAAGTAAACTACTCTTATTGATTTCAGTTGCATTAAAACCCTTAGTTATGATGGGAAAGATGTAGATTTCTGTACGAGAAACTATGGGCAGACATGGTTTTTAAAATAGATATATACTTCTAAAGGCAAAGCGAGGAAATTAATACCTTAATATTAGTTTAATGTTATTTAAAATTACAACATACTTACCTCAATAGTATCAGGT
Organism: Myotis yumanensis; assembly: GCF_028538775.1. NCBI lineage: Eukaryota > Metazoa > Chordata > Mammalia > Chiroptera > Vespertilionidae > Myotis > Myotis yumanensis. The sequence goes on along the minus strand of NW_027223753.1, from coordinate 196,791,109 downwards.
GTTCGACAACTCTGGTTTGATGCTCCTACACACTCTTTCACAGTGAGGGGATCCACTAACCAAAGGGCTACTGTAGAAGGCCAGTTTCCTCCCAGATTGGACACGGTGTTTAAAAGGGTCATATATGTTCCTCCAATAAGTGGATCACTAACCTTTGCATTAAAAGCCATTATGGAAACATACATACTGTACAATGTAACCTACAAGGAAAATGTAAAACATCTTTAATATGATTAGGCTTTATAAAGCTATAGTCTGAATTAAGAAAATCAAAATTATAAACCTTAAAATTAATTTTCATGACCCTTATTAAACTCAAGTAAAAAAACATTTATTGAACATTTTTTATTGACTAGGCTTTAGGCCAGATCATGACAATATAAAGATGACTAAGACAGTCTCTCTGTGCCCTTCAAGAATTTATTCTAGGCTGAGAAAATAGGTAATAAATAAATATGATGAAATGCAGTAAGTATTCTAAATAGAAGTATACAAATTGTACTACTGGGGCTTAGATAAATGAGAGCTTAATTTACTATAAGTAGTCAAGGAAGGCTCAAATGAGAAAATGACAGATGAGGTGGCCTTGAAGCAATATGCAAAACCCCATATTTGTACTGTAACTAAATATCTATATATAGAGAGCCAGGGTTCGTAACGTCCAAAATGACCAAAGGGACGACCAAACGCCAGGCTGCACGCGCACAGGCTCAGGTGGGCAGGGCCTGGTGGGCAGGCTGAACTGCTGACCTCTCGGAGAGAGAGAGGCGGGCCTTGCCAGCAGCTGAGCCTCTCTCTCTCTCTCTCTCTCTCCAAGAGGTCAGCAGTTCAGCCTGCTCGCCAGCAGCCTGGGGCGGCTGCTGATCAGTCCCGCCTCTCTGATCAGGCCTGGAGATAGGCCTGGAGATGCTGACTGGCATAGAAACCGACCAATCCGAACCAAATCTGGGTAAACTGCAAGAAGCCAATGGCTGCCTAGGAGGGGGAGCTTTTGATGCTGACTTGCATAGAAACTGACCAATCAGAACCTAATCTGGCTAAACCTGCGAAGGCAAAACCTAAGGTGAGGGCTGAGGAGGGGTTTTAAGGGCAACAGCTATTTGGTGTAAGGTGTAAGAAAGAGGTTCAATTTTTTAATGACTGGTTTGGCAGTATAGTGCATATGGCTAGCTATCAATCCAGATATAGGGATTATGTATTTTTGTCTGTCAAGAGCATCTCCTCCTGCTGAAAAAGGCCTTTCCCCCCCATTTAAGCAATCCTATCCTATATAATCTATCTATACTACTAAAAAGGTAATTTTATTACCCAAGGGGTCCCCAGTTGGAGAAGGTGCAGGCTGGGCTGAGGGAATACCCCCTCCCCGTGCACAAATTTCATGCACTAGGCCACTAGTCTATTATATATATAAAAGGCTAATATGCAAAGTGTCCCCTCAGGAGTTTGACCAGGAGACCGGGAGTTTGATCTCTCGCTATGATGTGTGCTGACCACCGGGGGGCAGCGCAGAACGAAGGAAGGCCCTGGCCTGCAGCCCAAAGGCCCCAATTGGCCCCGATTGCTGACCAGGCCTAGAGACCCTACCTGTGCAGGAATTTTGTGCACTGGGCCTCTAGTATCATATATGTGTGTATATTTATTTTATGTATATATGTATTATACATGTAAGCACTCAAATATAATTTTTGTCTATATACATAGAAAAAAAATTTCAAAATGTATGTGACAAATTGAAGAAAAAAAATCTTAAAGGCAAAAGTGCTTAAGAGGCAAGAATTAACCCTCCATTTAGGAATATGGAAATAAACCATGCTTCCAAGACAGCATTCCCTTGAATATTGTCCCATGGGATGTTACAATATCAAATAAGACTGAGAAACACTGTTACATAAAATTAAACAGGTCCCTTTCACTGTAGGCCTTTTGAAAGCCTTTAGGATATAAACTCCTTAGGGCAGGGATTTCGGCATGGTTTATTCACTGTTATACTTTAGTACTTAGAATGTTTTCTATCACGGAATCAGTGTCCACTTCATATTTGTTGAAGGAATGATTAAGATGCTACATAAAGAGGGGTTGTGTCATGTATCATTTCTCAAATTTACTTGGCCTTGTACCTTTTCTCCCACAAAGCATCTGGTTGTCTGGGTTTCAATGACTACACTTTAAAAAATTCTCTAATGAAATCTAAAGCCAAATGAACGATTTTTGGACTACTACATCATAGTTTTCTTTTACTTAGACGGGTAGTAAAGCATTTGTTAAGCTAAAGCACTTCTTTTAACTTTTATTTAACTAAGTATTGCAAAATAAAAGAAAATTACATTTGACACCCTGGCCTCGATGGTTTGCATAGTCAGACATGATCCACTGGAGTTCTTTTAAATGAGACAACTGGATGCAAAAAAATTACTGAGATTATTTGGTGGACATATTTTTAGTTTCAGTTAAAAACAAAGTGAGGAGTCGATAAATATAACTTTCAAAATGTAACTATAACTTTCAAACGTTTAGTTAGGTTTCATTGAAAAATCCAAAGCGACTCTAAAATACACATTAGCAATAACTGCAGTTGAGTCCCAAGGATTCTGCTGGGCATCTGCCATTTACTTGAATCACTTGCCCCCAAACAAAACCCCACTGTGCAACAGTAGCTTAGGTTAGGCTATAGCAAAGTGGGTATCACTTTCTTTAGGGATTATAAACATATTTAATAAAGAAAGAAAAACAGATTGACACACAGCTTCCAAAACCACAAAGAGTAAGTTATAACTTTCAAAACAGAATCTAAATCAAAAACCTGTAACCTTTAACCCAGTAGCCATCCTTATTTTTTAATACTTACAGAAAGAAAAAAAATATTGGGACTAGAGGAAAGAAAGAACCCAAGTCTAGGGATGGACTGAGAAATACTTAGTAAGGATAGAATTACTAGTTTGAAATAAATTCTGAAATGTAAAAAATATTTGTCAAATGAACAAAAAAATGAAATGAATAAAGAAAGCACTCTTTTTATTAATAGAACTCATTAAATCAAAAGTAGTAAGGGTTAAAGTACACTGTCAAATAATTTCATTGTCAGATCTGTGCTTAGATCTTAAAATTTATTATCATTATTTTAAAGCCACTGTAGAAAAATGTCTTTTTTTATTTTACCAGGAACAGTTTACTTCCTCAGAAAACTATAAGAAGCTTACCTGGTGTAACGCATAACTCAGCAGCAGCATGATATAGTAATATACAGGGAATCCCCCTTGATGTTCTACTTCAGGAGTCCACCAAACCAGCAGAGCAAACTCTAATCCAAGCAATAATCTATAGGGGAAAAAAATGGAGCTGACTTCCATTTTAGGTTAAAAAACAACTAAAACAGAAATCTGTGTGTCTACCGCAGGAAAGAAGCTTGTATCTAAAATCTATTAAGCTGGAGACCACCAAGATGGCGGCATCGGTTAAACACCGGAGATTGCTGCCGCTAACAACCACTTCAAAAATACAACTAGCCGAAACCGGTTTGGCTCAGTGGATGGAGCGTCGGCCTGCGGACTGAAAGGTCCCAGGTTCGATCCCGGTCAAGGGCATGTACCTGGGTTGCGGGCACATCCCCAGTGGGAGATGTGCAGGAGGCAGCTGATCGATATTTCTCTCTCATCGATGTTTCTGACTCTCTATCTCTCTCCCTTCCTCTCTGTAAAAAATCAATAAAATCTATTTAAAAAAAACAAACAAAAAACAAAAATACAACTAAAAGACGGAACGGACATCACCCAGAACCACAGGAAGGCTGGCTGAGGAGAGACTCTTCAACTAGAAGGAAAGACAACAGCATACCGAGGCTCAGAGGAGGCGCAGTGTGGAAAATTTAAAGGTGCGGAGGTGCGTGCACAAAGCGGGCTGGTGGCTGAGGGCGCAGTTGTCGTTTTCAATCAGGAGGGAGTCTCAGACTCTGAGCTCCAGATCTGGGCGAGTCTCTAGGGACTCAGACTCAAACGGGAGAAGCGGGATTGTCTAGCATCAGTTGGAACGTGAGGACAGCTTTCTCTCCGAGGTTTGCAGCGGTTGCCGGGGTTCTGAGAAGCAGAGCCTCTGGGAAGGGACTGAGAGCAGCCATAACTGCTCCCTCCGCCAGCCCTGTTGAGCCCGCCCCGCCCAAGCCCTGCGCAGAGCCATTTGCCGGATCGCCTCAGGCAAAGGCTAGATTAGCACCTCCCCAGAGGACAGAAGTTTTCCCACAGCTGATTCTCACAGCCAGTCGACCTGGTGGTCAAATCCCTCTAGTATTAACTACAACAATCAAGGCTTAATTAGAACAAGACTGCGCACAAAGACCACAAGGGGGTGCACCAAGAAAGCATAAAAAATGCGGAGACAAAAAAACATGACAGAAAGGGAGGATATACAGCTAAAAAACGAAATTTTGAGGGCTTGCAATAAACTTGAGGAGAGCCTCACGAAAACTAATGAGACCCTCGATGCTATGATAAACAAACAACTAGAAATTAAGCATACACGGACTGAAATAAAGAATATCATACCCAATAGCAGACCAGAGGAGCGTAAGAATCAAGCCAAAGATTTGAAATGCGAAGAAGCAAAAAACACCCAACCGGAAAAGCAAAATGAAATAAGAATCCGAAAATACGAAGATAGTATAAGGAGCCTCTTGGACAGCTTCAAGCGCACTAATATCAGAATTATAGGGGTGCCAGAAGATGAGAGACAGCAAGATATTGAAAACCTATTTGAAGAAATAATGGCAGAAAACTTCCCCCACCTGGTGAAAGAAATGGACTTACAGGTCCAAGAAGCGCAGAGAACCCCAAACAAAAGGAACCCAAAGAGGACCACACCAAGACACATCATAATTAAAATGCCACGAGCAAAAGACAAAGAGAGAATCTTAAAAGCAGCAAGAGAAAGAGACTCAATTACCTACAAGGGAATACCCATATGACTGTCAGCTGATTTCTCAACAGAAACTTTGCAGGCCAGAAGGGAATGGCAAGAAATATTCAAAGTGCTGAATACCAAGAACCTACAACCAAGATTACTTTATCCAGCAAAGCTATCATTCAGAATTGAAGGTCAGATAAAGAGCTTCACAGGTAAGGAAAAGCTAAAGGAGTTCATCACCACTAAACCAGTATTATATGAAATGCTGAAAGGTATCTTTTAAGAAGAGGAAGAAGAAAAAGGTAAAGATACAAATTGTGAACAACAAACATGCATCTATCAACAAGTGAATCTAAGAATCAAGTGAATAAATAATCTGATGTACAGAATGAACTGGTGACTATAATGAATCAGGGACATAGAAAGGGAATGGACTGACTATTCTTTTTTTTTTTTTTAAATATATTTTATTGATTTTTTACAGAGAGGAAAGGAGAGGGATAGAGAGCTAGAAACATCGATGAGAGAGAAACATCGATCAGCTGCCTCCTGCACGCCCCCCAGTGGGGATGTGCCCACAACCAAGGTACATGCCCTTGACCGGAATCAAACCCAGGACCCTTGAGTCCGCAGGCCGACGCTCTATCCACTGAGCAAAACCGGTTCGGCAGAAAGGGAATGGACTGACTATTCTTGGGGAGGAAAGGGGAATGGGAGATGCAGGAAGAGACTGGACAAAAATCGTGCAACTATGGATGAGGACAGTGGGTGGGGAGTGAGGGTGGAGGGTGGGGCGGGAACTGGGAGGAGGAGAGTTATGGAGGGGGGAAAGAGGAACAAATGTAATCTGAACAATAAAGATTTAATTAAAAAAAATAAAACCTATTAAGCTAAAAAAGAGAGAAAAGTGTATATAAAAGATATTAAAGATGCTTTCAAGCCTTTTTCTATATATACTCTACATACAGGTATTAGTGACACTAATGAATGTTCCTCATTTAACCTTTCTTATTTAAGAAGATTCTATTTTGTTTTTACCTGTAGGGCATGGCTTTGTAAAATACATCTAGTGGCCGGGGACCTGAAGTGTACTTGCTGATAATCAGAGGCAATATTATCTGTAAAGGAACCATTGGAACTGCCAATAAGGCTAAATGTTCTTTAGGTACTCCCTCTTCTACCAATTTCAGTCCTGTTACTGCATCTGCTGCTGAAAAACCAATCTGCAATATAAAAACAGAAAAATATTTTAATTTGTGACTTAAGAAATATTTTCTTCCAAGCATATGTAAGTTCTCAATAAACTCAATCTCATGATTAACCCCTGACAGTTACAAGTATGTTATTATATCTGGTACAACAATCAAGATAGAGAAGGTGCACTTTGCCCTATGGTCTACTAACAATATTCAGTGAAAACAACTAAAAATTCAGCACTCTTAGGAACTGTACATGGCTCTAATTACAACAAAATTTCCACTTCAAAAGTTCAATCTGTTAAAATAAAGTGTCCAAATCCAAACTTACTGATTTGTTTAAGTTTTTTAAAAAAGTCATTAATTGCCAAAACCGGTTTGGCTCAGTGGATAGAGCGTCGGCCTGCGGACTGAAAGGTCCCAGGTTCGATTCCGGTCAAGGGCATATACCTTGGTTGCGGGCACATCCCTGGTCGGGGGTGTGCAGGAGGCGGCTGATCGATGTTTCTCTCTCATCGATGTTTCTGACTCTCTATCTCTCTCCCTTCCTCTCTGTAAAAAATCAATAAAATATATTTTAAAAAAAAAAGTCATTAATTGACTCCAAATAAATCTGGTTAAAATGGAGAATCACTGCCACATATACACATTTTTGATGATTTCTGACTGACCATATAATACAAATTTCAAGTCTCCTAATATTTCAAAAGTAATTCTGAGAAAACATTATATCTGAGAAGTTAAATAAAATGAGGGAGAAGAAAAAAGCATAGATTAATTCTTAAAAACAACAACAAAAGTAAGGATGTTAAGAGTAGTAAGTAAAGGTTGAGGTGAATTAAGATATTTAGATAATCTCAAATTATTTCCCCATAAATTACTTTTTAATTACAAAAGGAAAGTAATGTTATAATGGGTTAACAAAGTAATCAAAGTTAACAGCAGTTAGTGGAATAAAGGAACATGAAATGGCTTCTGAAGTAATTACTTCTGTGATATTTCTGACATATTTGTATAACTGAGTCTAGAAATAAACATCAGACAAACATAAATGAAAGGCCAATATTCTTTTAAAAATGTCCAGGTCATAAAGACCAAAGAAAGGCTCATGCCAACTAAATGTAACGTGTGGTCCTGGGTTGGATTTCTAACAAGAAAAAAATAGGTTATAAAGGCTATTACTGGGACAATGGGAGAAATTTAAATATGGACTATGATTAGGTATTAATATTGTATCAATTTAAAATATCCTGCCCTGGCTGGGTGCCTCAGTTGATTGGAGCACTGTCCCATACACCAAAAGGTTGGCGGTTTGGATTCCCGGTCAGGGCACATACCTAGATTAAAGGTTCCATCCTGTAACAGGGTGCATAGGGGAGGCAACTGATCTATGTTTCTCTCTCACATTGATGTTTCTCTCTCTCTCTCTTTCTCTTCCATCCTCTCTCTACAAATCAATGGAAACATATCCTTGGCTAAGGATAAAAAAAAACAAAACCCTGATTATTTTATTAAGTGTGGCTTTGCCATTCTTAGGAAATACATACTTATGATATTTATGGATAAAGGGTCATGGTATGTACAAATTACTCTCAAACATTTCAAAAGAAATAGGTAATAGAGTGCAAATTTACAAAATAAAGGGGAACTAAAAGTTAATAGAGAAGTTGGATAGGTTATATGTGAATTCTTTAAACAGTAAATTTTTAATAAGTATGAAACTCTATCAAATAAAAAAAAATTGTTTAAAGAAATATACTTTAACTTACTGGAATGGAGCCAAAAAGCAAATTTCACCATAAAAATATTAAAGGTCAAAGATATTTCACTTAACATCAGACAAAGTCTAGAAAATAAGTCTAGAAAATAAGTCTAGAAAATAATTTCACCATTCTCTTTGTAAAAATCAGATATACAAACTCACTTCAACATTTACTCTGTCTTAAAACTGGTATAGATAGGAGATATTTGTAATAGACACAACTAACAAAAACCTCAAATCTAGGATATATAAAAAATCAAAATTCTACAAATTTAAAGAAAAAGTCAACTCTGAATATTCATATGGCCATAATCATATGAAAAATGCTCAACTTCTTTAGTCATCAGGGAAATGAAAATCATAACCATAATGAGATGCCTCTACATACCCACCAAAAAGGCTAAAATTGAAAAGACAATCTGTTCTCAAGTCTGTGAAGCAACTGGAACTCAAATACTGCTGATGATAGAATTGAAACAACAACCTCTTTGGAAACTTGTTTGGCAATGTATACTAATGCAAATATTTATGACCCAACAAGTCTATACTTAGGTATTTACTCATCTAAATGTTCACCTAGGTTCACCAAAAGTAATATATAAAAATATTCATAGAAACAATATTCATAATAGTCCAAAAGTAGAAATAACCTAAATATTTGTTGATAAAATTGTGGCAAATTCATATGGAATGCTATAAGCAATGAGATGAACAAACTACTGCTAAAATTAACAATATAGATAAATTATACAAATACAGGGTGTCCCCAAAACTGTATAAATACTTTGAATACCACTATTAATTCCAATGGCTTATATCTGAAAAGAAAGAAACATCAATTTTGCCATCAGCTGTTAAACTTTGTTTTGGGACACTCTGTACAATGTTGAGTAAAAGAATATAAGAGCTAGACATAAGAATACATACTGGATATTTCATTTATATAAAACTCAAGAGATTTCTAATACTAAAAGTTAAGAGAGATGTCAGTTTTGGTGAAATTTACTTTAAAAGGAGAACATGGGATTCTAGACTCTGTAACTGAAGCACCTCCTTATATATTACTGGTGACAGTAAAAATTATTATAATCTTTTAAAAAATAATTTAGCAATTATATTTACTGACCCACTAATTGCCCATTTAAGAATCTATTGTTAGGAAATAGTCAGAACATCAAAGAAATACTTATGCAAAAAGTACTCACTAGAACATTTTTATAATTAAAAACACTAAGCAAATTAAATATGCAATACAAAAATGACTGAATAAATTATGGTAACTTTATACAATGTGACAATTATATAGTTATTTAAAAGTTTTCAAATATGATTTAATGATACAGGCACATGGGATCATAAGACAAAAATATGATAAAAATTTATATACAGTATGATCCTATTACACTTTTAAAGTGTTTATGTTTATATATAAATATATATAGCATTAATATCAAATTGATTATAAAAGTAATTTATTATATTTCTGTATATAAAGTATATGTATGCACACACACACATAGGGGAAAATATACCAAAGAAAATATATCAAAAATGTTACCAAAGGTGATTTCTATATGTAATTAGTTAATATAGTCTTCCTTGAACCTTTTAGCATTTCCTACACTTGAACCTTTAATTTCTCAAGTTTAAGCCTCCTTCATGTTTCCTTAAAATGTAACCCACCTTATCATTAGAGAGGAGAAAACACTATTTCAAAACACTGAAGCTACAATTTTTACCTCAAAGTTGTCAAAGATAGTTGTAAAGTGTTTATGTAGATAAGTTTAAATATTAATATGAAATTCCTATCACTGATTTTAGATTTTAGGAGTATAAATTTCAACAATAGCAATAGCTCATTTTAACAAAGTATACTCACCTTTCTTCTAGCATATGTCTTTAAAATGTTTTAGAGCTATAAGATTAGGACATCTTAATACAGAAAACAAAGAATAAAATCAACATCACCAAAATCCCCACTTCTTTTATGGTTTAAATGAACTTGTAATAGTCATATATTTCTATATCATATAAATCACATCTTAAATAAATAACTGTACTATATCTGATGTTAAATGTATACTCATTATAATAGTAGAGAGCTATTAGTTTTTTCAAGGCAGTCACTTGTATACTAAGCATTAATATCATTCATTAAATAAAATTTCACTTTTACTAGACTTACTTCAAATTGGTATAATTCTTTTCAAAATCCCAAATATTTAGCTTACTTTGAAATTATATTTGATATCACACACCTTTTAAAACACATTTAATAAACCGAAAATTGTTTTTTGTGTTAAATTCTAATAGTAGTGGAAAAGAACCTATGATATGAAAAGACAACAGAAGTATTTTACCATATTGGTAATTATAACAGAATGGTAAATTAGCTTTATAAATCTCTTACCTTTGCAGTTAGAATCAGAAGGCAAAATGTCAGAACTGCCGGCATTTTTATAATTGCAAAAAGCAGCTTGTAAGTATCTGTGATACCTTGGGTTTCTTCTTTTCCTACTGATACCTCTTTGTTTTCTTTTTTCACAATGGCAACTAAAGTTGTCGTTACCAAAAATACAGCTCCCCAGAAAAAAAGGAAATCTGAAATTTAAAATGTTAAAATCTGTAACTTCTGAAATAGCATAACTTCATTGATAGTATATAATTCTATATATAATTATAGTAACTTTTCCTCACAAAACCTTGGTTTAAAAAAGTAACACAATGTGCCTATCATGTTTAAGGTACCATAGTACCAGGCAATACAGATGAATGAGGCAGTCCTAGCTCTGTTAAAACATATATAGCACAGACTCAAACAAGGGGAGAAAACAAGGGTTACAGGCATTTAATGGGTTAAATGAAACAAAAGTCTGTCATTTTATTCAAGAAAAGTTCTGGGACGCCCTACCCAATTTGGCTCAGTGGAAAGAACATCAGTCCACGAACTGAAGGGTCCTGGGTTTGATTCTGGTCAAGAGCACACACCTTGGTTGCAGGCTCAATCCTCAGCCTTGATCCAACCAATTGATGTGTCTTTCTCACATCCATGTTTTTCAATCTCTGTCTCTCCCCCTCCCTTCCACTCTCTAAAAATCTATGTTACTCCCCAGTGAGGAGTAACAAAAAGAAAAAGGAGAGAAAAGTTCTGGGAGATGATTTTCATATCCCATAAGCACCATCAGTCATAATTCTTAAGCACTTAAGCCATTTTAGTTCTTTGTTAAATCATGACAATTTAGACAATAAACAGGTGATATTTTTATTTTTAAACTTTTGAAAAAACTGTTTAAGAATAGTCTTCTCTTTTCAATACTGAGATACAGAAACAATTTCTTCATATTTGTAGTTGCACAATGGGGAGACATGAAGATTACTGTTTGGGTTGTTCGGTGAAAGACAGTTGGACCATCAGCCATTATTTTGAACAAATTAAGCAGGAGAAGTGAATATGTTCTGAAAGATTCTGTGTAATAGCTAAAAATAATAGTAATAATAAGGGCACCACTTACTGAGTATATATAATGTGCCATAAGTGTGCTGAGCATTTTACATATGCCATCTCCTTTACTGCAACAACCCAATAGATTAGTCCCCATCATAATAAAAAAATTATTATGATGGGGCCCTGCTCTGTGCCTGATAGGGGGGAGCTCCCCAATCCCCTGATTGCCCTGCGGCTCTGTGTTTGACAGGGTGCAGCACACCAACCCCCTGATTGGCCCTGCTCTGTGTGTGACAGGATGCTGCGCCCCAACCCCCCCCCCTCCCCCACGGGCCCTGCTCTGTGTGTGACAGGGTAGAGCCATAACTTCTCCATCAGCCCTGCCCCGAGTGTGACAGTGGCGGCGCCCCAACCCCCTGATCCACCCTGCTCTGTGTGTGACAGGGGGCGGTGGCCCAACTCCCCTATCGGCCCTACTCTGTGAGTGACAGGGGGGAGCTCCCCAACCCCCTGATTGACCCTGCTCTGTGTGACAGAGTACAGAGCCCCAACCCCCCTGATTGGCCCTGCTCTGTGAGTGACAGGGGGCAGCGCCCCAACCCCCTGATGCGCCCTGCTCTGTGACAGGGGGCAGCGCCCCAACCCCCTGATCGGCCCTGCTCTGTGCGTGACAGGGGGTGGTGCCACAACCTCCCCATCGACCCTGCCTTGAGTGTGACAGGGGGCAGTGCCCCAACCCCCCAATCGGCCCTACCCTGAGCGTGACTGAGGGTGGCATCGCAACCTCCCGATCCGCCCTGCTCTGTGCATGACGGGGCAGCGCCCCGACTCCCCAATCAGCCCTGCTCTGAGCCTGACCAGGGGCTGCACTTAGGGATTGGGCCTGTCCTTTGCCACCGGGGAGCAGGCCTAAGCCAGCAGGTTGTTATCTCCCGAGGGGTCCCAGACTGCCAGAGGGCACAGGCCGGGCTGGGGGACCCCCCTCCCCCCGTCCCCCGAGCGCACAAATTTTTGTGCACCGGGCCTCTAGTAATATATAAAAAGCCAGGGGCCATCACGATCGAAACAACCGAACGGACGACCGAACAGCAGGCTGCGTGGGGCAACCAGGCTGGCAGGGGGGTTAGAGAGGAACAACCAAATGACTGAACAGCAGGCTGCGTGGGGCAACCAGGCTGGCGGGGGGGGGGGGGGGGGGGGTTGGGTGAGTGGGGGGGGGTTTAGTGAGGGATGACCAAATGACTGAACAGCAGGCTGCGTGGGGTGACCAGGCCGGCAGGGGGGGCAATTGGGGGTGACCAGGCCGGCATGGGGGGCAGTTGGGGGCAACCAGGCTGGCAGGGGATATAGTTGGGGGTGACCAGGCTGACAGGGGGGCAGTTGGGAGTGACCAGACCGGCAGGGGGAGCAGTTAAGGGCAATCAGGCTGGCAGGCAGGTGAGCAGTTAGGAGCCAGCAGCCCCGGATTGTGAGAGGGATGTCCGACTGCCGGTTTAGGCCCGATCCCCGGCTGGGCTGAGGAGACCCCCACTCTGTGCACAAATTTTGTGCACTGGGCTCTAGTCCTATATAATAAGAGCCTAATATGCAAATCGACCAAACAGTGGAATGACTGGTCCCTATGACACGCACTGACCACCAGATGCTCAATGCAGGAGCTGCCCCCTGGTGGTCAGTGTGTTTCCATAGGGGGAGCGCCGCTCAGCCAGAAGCCAGGCTCACACTAAGGCAGGCAGTAAGGAGTGAGGGGTCCTGGACTGAGAGAGCCCCGGACTGCGAGAGGGATGTCTGACTGCCAGCTTAGGCCCAATCTCCTTGGCAGGTGGACATTCCCCAAGGGGTCCCCAACTGCAAGGGGGCACAGGCCGGGCTGAGGGACACACCTGAGTGTACGAATTTCGCGTACTGAGCCTCTAGTTGATAAACAGGCTTAGAGAGGTTATGCCTTAAGTTACATTCTAAGTCAGGGATAAAATTGTGATTTTTATGCCTTATATAATTAATTTCAAAACCTGAATCTCCTTAGCTACCCTGAGAAATGCATCTTTGTATGCCACTATAAAACTTATTGGATAACCCTATCCAGTTTCCTCATCTATAAAATAAAAGGCCTTGGCTAGAAAATCCCAGGTGCTTTCTAGCTCTATCATTTTAAATTTATAATCAATTTTATATGTGTTTACTTGTTTTTTTATTGCTCATATAGCACAACTTACTGTTCATGGAGCCTAATCACCTTTTTTCAAAAACAAGTAGAGCATTCTTCAATCAGGGCTTTTCCTTTGCATTTAGTCTTGCTTCCCTGCTGTGCAAGCTGAAGGTGATCACTTCTACTTGAACCTCACTTACGATGGAGGCATATAGCAATATTTGGTTAGACCAATTTTCACTTCAGTATTTAAGTGTTCCTTTCTTATATGCTATCAGATTTGATTTCATAGCAAATATGTGAGTCAGGCAAAGCAGGCATTATTATTATAAAGACATGAGGAAAAGAAGCCCAGAATATTTAAATCTTTGCCAAAGGTACAAATTTTAAGAGGCAGAACTTGAATCTGAATTCGAGTTTTATAATCTTTCAATTATTTCACCCTATCTGCATAAAAATTTTTTAAAATTAACATTGAAATAAGAATTCACTTGAATTGGCTAATTATTTAGTCTCCACAACCCCAACCAAAACCAGGGCTATACTATAAAAAAATGACACAAATTAAAGAAACTAAAATGCTTCAAGCACATATGGAAATTGGTATTCTGAGGCGAGTTCTTTCTCCAACATGGAAAAGTTATACTTGATTTTAGATATTAGAAGAAAAACACACAACATTCTTAAACGCAATGGTATTACTATTTTAAAATAGTAATCTGTACAAGTTATGATTAAAGTTAATCAAAACAGCACCTTTACAATTTCTAGTTTATGTTAATAAAACATTTGGAATCTGATTCTAAAGGAATGAACAACAATGTAAGATTATTCTTTAAATAAGGCTAACGTTCATTATTTTTGCATCCTTAATGTCATCTGTGAAATGTGACAAATAATGACTTGTTTACAGAATTTCACCTACATTATTTTTTAATTCTTATATGTTTTTATTGATTTTTGGAGAGAGAGGAAGGGAAAGGGATAGACAGATAGAAACATCAATGAGAGAGAAACACCATCAATTGGCTGCCTCAAGTCCACACTCCACAACCTGGGCATGTGCCCTAACTGGGAATCAAACCATGACCTCCAAGTCAACTACTGAGCCACACTGGCTGTGCTCATCAACTAGTACATTATTATTCTCATTCAGAAAGATTTTGTTCCTCATTTGGTTTAAATGAACTGTTTAAGAAACCCTAAAAACATGTATTATTATCACCGTCACAAGAAATTTCAATTAATGGTCTGTACATAAATGTTAAGTGAAAATTAAAAGTTTGTCAGTTATATGCCGCATTAAGAATTCCAGTTCTCTTTTTAAAAAAATTTGCTTAGTATATTCCTCCATTTTAGTGAACAAAATCTTCATCTAGAATTTAAAGTCCTTGATACGAGTACCAGGAAGAAGAAGAAAAAAAAAGAATAAGAACAAGTTAAACAAGTTTCAGTATGTGCAGGTAAGATTATTTGTAATTTCCTTGTGCTTTGAGGATAAAACAACAGTGCACATCAAAGAAGGAAGTACTAACTGCATGATTCAGAGCCCTAATTTAAAGCTTTTCCATTGCTCACATGAACAGAATAAAGCTAATAGCTCACAAAGAGAAGCATTACCACTGCCAGAAAATATGTTAAGTTTTATGGACATCATTACCATAAATACTGACCATTAGACTATTGGCTATTATTTATTAACATTGTTTAAGGTAATGGATTTTTTTAATGAAGGTTACTTTTTTTTTGTTAATCCTCACCTGAGGATTTCTTTCCCCATTGATTTTTAGAGAGAGTGGAAGGGAGGGAGTGGGGGAGAGGCAAGAGTGGTAGAGAAAGAAAGAGAGAGAGAGGGAGAGGCAGAGAGAGAGAGACATCGATGTGAGAGAAACACATCGACTGGTTGCCTTCCAAACACACCCTCTACTGGGGCCAGGATGGAACTGGCAACCCAGGATTTGATTCCCCATATCCTTGACTGGGAATCAAATCCTCAACCCTTTGGTGCACTAGCTAACACTCTAACCATTGAGTCACCCTGGCCAGGGCTAAAGCTTAATTTTTTAAATTATTATACAGAAATTAGCTTAGGTTTTTTATTTTATAATATTTACCCAGAGATTAGTTTTTAAGGTAATGAATTAGTTTTTTTTAATAACTTTTACTTTATTATCATACAGTAAAACTAAATATTTTTAGTATACAGTTCTATGAGTTTTAATACATGTATCTATTTCAAATCACAACCATAATCAAGATTCAGAACAGTTCCATCACTCCCCAAAACTCCCTCAGGCTATCCATCACCTTCTTCTCACCCACAACCCCTAGCAACTATCAATCTGTTCTTCATCTCTATAATTTCATCTTTTGAGAATGTAAGAAGGTGTTTTAACCTTAGATATAGATGCTAAAGTATGTATTACAGCCTATATAAGAATAACTGATCTATCTAGAAATAAGTCAGTTAGTTCTACCCAATTCTAAATAGCATTGTTAGTTACATAAAATATATTAATGAATACTGCTTCAGAAAGCAAGACAAAGAATTGGTCCTGCTCTCTTCCTAGTTCAAAGCATGAATGTTTTATAAATACATTCTGTTTTTACTATTATCATCACCAGTTTGATTAGCTTCACACTTACAGCATCAATTTTTCAAAACAACAGTTCCTTTTTCTCTAACTCCTAATGTGTATACCTATCTATAAACAAGCTGATTCATAAACTGTTAATATGTTTAACTCTCTGGTATCAGACTATCCCTCTCCTGCCCCCAAACCCATCGCAATCACTTCTTTTATTCATTATTGTCACCACTGCTTGTAGAGGAATTGGCCTCAACTACCAGCTGGACTTAGCCGAAACACATATTTCACATGAATCAAACTAGTGTTTTAAAATTAGGAGAGAATAAAACAACACAAAAAGAAAATTTCAGCTTCTGAATACTCATAAAATCTAGCAATCCTAGGATCCTGTTACCACAGGCAACAATTTATTGGTGTTGAAACTCCCTGCCTTTATTATATATATATATATATATATATATATATATGTATGATTTTTTTAAAATTGATTTCAGAGAGGAAGGGAGAAGGAGTGAGATATAGAAACATCAATGATGAGAGAGAATCGTTGATCAGCAGCTCCTTCACATCCCACACTGGAGATCGACCCTGCAACCCAGGCATGTGACCTAACCCTGACCAGGAATCAAACCATGACCTCCTGGCTCATAGGTCGATGCTCAACCACTGAACCATACCGGCTGGGCAAAACTCCCTGCCTTTAGATGAGCATGGGTTTTCCAGGTCATCATTGTCCCCTCCAATCCCTGCATTCTTGCCCCAACCCACTCCTTTACATTATCCATTTATCCCCTTCCATCATTTTGGTTTACAAACCTCCATTATAGACTATAGATTCCTTAGGAGCAGAGAATTCCCAGGTCTTATTCATTAAATATAACACTGGCTAGCACCAAATAGGCAGTCAGGGATGAGTAAATGAATAACATATATCACTTTAAAAAACAAACAAACATAAAACCACTTTTAAACCTGTCACTTCTGGGCATTAGGTATTCTAGGAGTAGGGTGATGATTTTTAACATCAGCAGTCATAGTGCTACTTTTCTCTAGTAGAAAAGCCCAATGACATGCACATATTATATTTAGTATTATGTTACATTACATACATATTATATTTAAGGAGTCCGGAAATTTAACCCTGTAGATATATCTCTACCTTTAACTAGTCACTTGGCTGCAGTTTTTTCATCTATAATAAAGGAATTGAAATATATTATTCTTTCAAGTCATAAAACATTGTTCTTTTTTTTTTTTTTTTAATATATTTTATTGATTTTTTTACAGAGAGGAAAGAAGAGAGATAGAGAGTTAGAAACATCGATCAGCTGCCTCCTGCACATCTCCTACTGGGGATGTGCCTGCAACCCAGGTACATGCCCTTGACCGGAATCGAACCCAGGACCCTTCAGTCCGCAGGCCGATGCTCTATCCACTGAGCCAAACCGGTTTTGGCAAAACATTATGTTCTTATCTCTATGTTCTTCTGGGTTCCTTTAATCAATTCCTGCAGCTTAAAAAGTCATCCCTTTTTGCTAAGATCCTTGAAAACCAAATGTGGCAGGACAGAAAAAGCCCACTTCTGAGTTCAGTACTGTCCTGGACCCTTCAAGGTACCAAAGCCAATCTCAGCATAGTAGTGGTTTTGTTTCTAAGGGATTCCATCTTACCCTGTCCTTCTTGTCCCATATTTATTCTTTAGATTACTGCTTTCTAGATGGCAAAAACTGTTCTTTCTCAATATTTTCCACCTCCATGTATCTGTAACACTCAAAGTGTTAATCACAAAACGTATTTTAGAATTTCACAAAAAACTATGCCTACTTTTAATTTCCCGATTTTCTAGGCATCTGCCTCAGTGTTTGGCTCTTCTTTTATTACCTAAGCCTGTGTTCGGCAAACTGCAGCTCGCGAGCCACATGCAGCTTTTTGGCCCCTTGAGTGTAGCTCTTCCACAAAATACCACGTGCGGGCGCACGTACAGTGCGATTGAAATTTCGTGGCCCATGTGTAGTTTTTGGTTTTCTGCCTGGGCGAGTCTATTTTGAAGAAGTACTGTTGGTATTTGACTCTGTTGACTAATGAGTTTGCCTACCACTGACCTAAGCAATTTTATTTCCTTCATGATTATTTCTGTGCTTTTTAAATTCCTC
This sequence comes from Myotis yumanensis, assembly GCF_028538775.1. Lineage (NCBI taxonomy): Eukaryota > Metazoa > Chordata > Mammalia > Chiroptera > Vespertilionidae > Myotis > Myotis yumanensis. The sequence goes on along the minus strand of NW_027223753.1, from coordinate 196,772,920 downwards.
GAAACCACTATTTATTTTTTCTTAGTTATACTAAATTTCAGAAAGTACAAGGCCACAAATGTGATATGTGCAGTCATAGAGACAAATGAAAATTCAGAAATTCTTCAACTCTTAACTTACTAAAATGTTTGAACCAGAAACAGCAGTCCACTACAGACATAAAAAGTTAAATTAAATAGTAAGCTATTTCTACAATTTCCTGAAGAACAAAGTTCAAATTCCACAGAATAAACAGCTATTCAAAATAAAAAGTCAGTGTAAATAGAACTGCAATAGCACAATTTCCATCTTCCCATTAGGGAACAGCTCTGGATAAAGGAGGACATAATTATAATGGCTCCTGAATACCATTCTCTGGAATGATGTTTTATCAATCACTCTTATATTAAGAGAAACTTATAATTTACCTTGTTAGTAATTTAGTTTCTATAGCCTCTCTTTTTAAAATATATTTCTTTATTGATTTCAGAGAGGAAGGGAGGAGAGAGATAGAAACATCAATGATGAGAGAGTATCATTGATTGGCTGCCTCCTGCACACCCCACACTGGGGATGGAGCCCGCAACCCAGGCATGTGCCCTTGGCCAGAATCGAACCTGGGACCTTTCAGTCTGCAGGCCGATGCTCTATCCACTGAGCCAAGCAGGCTAGGGCTCTATAGCCTCTTAAATCTTACTTTCTCTACTGAGACTTTTGTATATTAAGTAACACATCATCTCATTAATCTTTCCTGGTGGCCTGAACAGTCCAGTAAACAATGAAAAGCAAGACATATAAAAAGCAACAAGGTGCCAATATGATGCAATCACACATTATTTTTAGGCAGAGATTTATCCATAGAGCAGGGGTGGGACCCCAGAACATTCAGAGACAAATCTATCTATTGCAAAGCAATGAGCTCTCAAACATTTTTGGCTTCAAACCAACTGATGAAAAGTACAATGATCATTTCATCAGTAGTAGTGGCGCACTAGCAGTTTGAGGAGGTAGAAAGGGGGTCCTATAGGGGGTATATAGTGAGCCACTAGCAATAATGAGCTTTCCTTCAATGTCACAGGGGGATTTCAGGGAACGAGTAGTTCAGTTGTGGATCCCTCCCTCCTCAAGACACTCCCCAAATATTATAACTCTTACACTTCCCTCACCACACGCCTACCTGACATTTATGCTGTTGGGAATTCCTAAAATAGCACTGGGAAGATGAAAGTTTAGCTGTTTAAATTCATCATCACTACCAGAATGAAGAATTCTACTACATTAGGTTATTACCGATATTGGTAATTTTACTTCTGCTTCCCAGTTGTTAGGAAAGTTTAAAAAAAAAATCCTCAGAAAACCTTACAGAGGCATGTCTTTTACTCAAGCAGAAAAAGAGGAAATTTTGTACTAGATAATCCAATTTCTTACTAGATAAACTTCAAACTCTTCCTCATAGCATTTAAATGAAATCTTACTCATTTGGTCACTACCTTTCTTTCCGCACCATTTCCCAAACCCAGTCCCTACAATTACTGCTTCAGGCACTTTGAACATCACAGGCATCCTGTACTTTTTGTTCCTTGCTTCTTCACAGTGCATTTTCACCTGGTGTTGGGCAATCTGGAGTTCCACTTACCCACTTCATGGAATCTTACAACTGAACAAGGTCACCTATCTGCTTATGAAGTCTGACTCCCACAAGCAGTTAATAAGCAACAGTGTGCTCCCCTAAAATGTGTCTCTCTTCTGTTCCTTGTGGGTTGGACTCTGCTTTATAGCAGGCCCTTAGCAGTCTGTCACTTAGCCCGCTAGTTAATGTTTGAATAAATTAAGCCTATTCCTTTCACAAGAGGGCTAAATAAAGACTCTTGGCATAAGAATAGGGGAAAGGAACCAGAAAGCATGGAGCTAGAAATCTCAATCCAAGGAACAAGAAAAGTAACATGTGAACCACGGATGTCAGATTAGATTCGTGTCTTCACACCAGCCGTACTTTTAAAAAATGTGTATTAGTCAACAGATTCCTACCCTGAGTTGTGTATGCCATTCTACAACAATGCTATTGCATACGTTGTCTCTCCCTGCTTACTGCCAGGTACTGATCAATTAAGATTACTCCAATGTCGTCATGATGGCTGAAGCTCATTTTAGTGGGACAGGGAACTTACCTCAGGTCATCTCCCACAAAATGAATTCTAGTGAATTAAGTAATGAGCTTCCCTTCCATGTCACACACTGTCAAAAGGGCTCATACACGTAAGATAAACCTAACAGCATATTAAATACCTGCAAGAGTAACGATCCCCCTGGGTTGAGGCTGAAACCGCAAATATTTGTTGCAAAAGTCGGCAGATTCAAGGGCCAAAAACAAAACATTGCCCAAAAAGTAGCCCGCTGTCTGGCCCACCGAGTTGCAAGTCGAAGCATAGCCCACGTTCTCCCGGGATAACATCGTTAATGCCCAACCATCCACAGCGATGTCCTGCGTGGCAGCCAGGAATTCAAACAAGAAGAACGTCACCGTGAGGGCAACCACATCGGGGGCCCTGCCATCCGTGTTCCCGAGCAAGCGGTCCACCTGAGTGGACAGGTAGATCATGAAGATTCCCAGGATGTACTGCGTAGGGACCAGCCACGACTTTCGCCGACCGAAGTTCCTAAAGTAAACTGCATCCACCAAGGGGGCCCAGAGCAATTTGAGGCTGAAGGGCCAGAAGACTAAACTGAAGAAAGCTTGGTCTGTATAGCTAATATTTTTGCTCTGCAAAATGAGCGGTATGCTTCCCGCCAGGCCCAGAGGAATGCCCTGAAGCACGTACAGAAAAAGCAACAGCAAAATGCTGCTTAATTCGGCCCGGCAGCTCCGCGGGGGTTTGGAGAAACCACTGGTGCTGCTGTCCCAAAGAAGAGCTTCTTTGTCCCCTTCTCCGCCCACCACGTCCGGGTGACAGTCATCCCAGCTGCCCGGCGGCAGGGGGCCGCTCCTCATATCCAGAGCGTGGTTGAAAGTCCCTGGCCGTCGTTGCCGACTGTTCTCTTTGTGGGAGACGGTGGGTGACATCTCTGAGGAGATGCCAGGGCTGGGCGTCCTGGATCCGTCTACTAGTCTGAGGTCCGAGGCTGCCTCTTGGACCAGGGTCTAGGTGTGTGTTCAGAGAGGGAGTCGGGGCGCGGGGTGACAAGGGTGCTTCTTACTGCGGCTCGGAGTGCTGAAGCCGGAAGCCGGCCCCCAAGCCGGAGACCCAGGCGCCGACCGGGTAGGTGCCCCTTGGAGCGGCGTCAAGGAGGCTGAAGGAGCCCCCCGGGCAGCCGCGCCGGGCAGGGGGTTGGGGGACGGGGCCGTGGTGCTACGATGGAAACCGGAGCCTAAGTGCGGCGAGACCGAACGGCCAGTCCCGGCACCGGCCTCCAGCTCGCGCCGCTACCGAAGCGGCTGACAGCACTTTCTCCACGGGACTCCAGAGGTGCCGGGTAACTTCCTGCCTCCTGCTTCAGGAAGTGGTCCTCTTCTCAAATAAGCCGGGTCCCGCCTTCCCAGCCAGCCAATCAGGGCACGCTCCCGGGGCCCAGTTGGAAAACGACACCTGGTAGGAACCCACGACTCGGGCGGCCGGGATCTCGTGGGAGGGTTAACGCGGGCGCACAGTGCGGCGGGGGGCGGGGCGCCGGGAGAGCTCGGGCTCTGTGAGCGCATGCGGCCGTCTGGAGCGCGTGGGCCTAGGTCATTGGGCGCCTGCTGCCACGTGAGGGCGGGCTGAGCCCAGCGGCGCCCGCGCTGGTGCTCCGACCTGGGCAGCCTCCAAAGCCGCAGGAGCCCAGGGAGGCTGCTCAGTCCGCTGAGGGAGCACAATGCCCAAGCTGCACCCTGAGAATTGTGCAGTGCCCTTGCTTTCGTGGGCTGGACAGAAACCGGGAGAGGAGGGTTGAAGTTTAAAGTGTGCTAACCTCAGGCAAGGGTGCTTTGTGACCTCAAAAGGGTAGAAAAATAGCTAAATGGTGAAGCGATGTCTTACAAAGCCCATTTGTAGAATAAAAGAAACTTCCAAGAGGTGTCAGACATCTCTAGTCCGTTTTTTCCAACGTGGAGGAAGACATGTAGGGGTGTTGGGGTCTAGGTGACCCCATGCACTAGTTGGGTGGATTGGAATCATAAGACTCATTACATACTGTAACGCCCTGGACGCAAGCTGCTGTCACAAAGAACCAAGAGACGCTTCTCATGCAAAAAGCAAAGGGTTTATTGTTTCCAGCATGCCGGGACTCACAGCTTACTCTGAGCACAGAGCAGCGGCTGCGAGCCCCGACCAAGAGTTTAAGCACATATTATATACTTTTTAGCAAACGGGGGAAGTAACCTGGGGTCATTCTACTGGAGATCTGGCGCGTGTGAGTCAACATACAACATACATCTATCTGCTTTCGGTGGGGAGGGAATGTAGTTTGGAATTTTTCACTAATGATCTGGCTTTCTAAGTGAGTTAATGCCTGTCTGGTTTCTTATCAGGTCGTTTGTCCTTCAGTTCCCTCCCTGGCTGCAGCCATCTCCCGTAACCTCCCTGGCTGCAGCTGTCTCCCATAAAAGTTGTTTGTTCTGTCTGCCTTTTCTGACCCTCCTGATTATATTGGCGCCTCTCACATACCACTATTTTTAAGCTACTGTAAAAGCTCTTGTAGGAGCCAATATTAAGATTTTGTTTCCTTTTAACTCAATATGTATTCATTATTGAAATGATAAGAGAAAATAACCTTAGGGAACCAATAGCATCATTTGTAATATAAATTGATTGATTTGGAATATGGTGTTGGAGGAGAGCTCTACCAATATCCTGAACCGCCAGAAAGATGAACAAATGGGGCCTAGAGCAAATTCGTTGTGTGAAGCCATTCAAAACAATACAATTTTCCTCAACTATTTACAGGCCAATCAGGAGCGTCCATACAGTAACTGATACATCTTGTAACTGACAACAAAAGATGAGATGATGAGTTAATTTTTATAGGCCACTTGGTTAAGGTTGACCAAACTGATTCTTGGTATTTATTCTGGTTAGGTGTAGGTTGACAAGAAAATTAAATACAAACTTTCCTTTTTCTTTTTGCTTCTATGCTATTGAAAACTTCCAAACCAGGTCCTTAAAAAAAAAATTGGAATTGTACAGTTAACATTTGTGCATTTCAGCAGGGGTTAAGGGGAGGGAGGGACGAGCATAGATGATTAGGGAAGTGGAACTACTTTGTATGATACCATACTGACTATAATGGCAGTCATATGTCATATATTTGTCCAAACCTGTAGCATATACAACGAGTCAACCCTAATGTAAACTATGAACTTTGGATGATAATGGTGTGTCAATGTAGCTTCATCAATTGTCACAAATGTACCACTCTGTGAGGGATGTTGATAATGGAGGAGGCAATGTATGAGTGGAGATGGGGAGGGGGGGGGCAGTTAATAATAATTATTCTCTGTACTTTCTGCTCAATTGTGCTGTGAACCTAAAACTGCTTTTTCCCCCTAAAACTTCTTTTTCAAAAAGGTCTACTTTTGCCGAAGCCGGTTTGGCTCAGTGGATGGAGCGTCGGCCTGCGGACTGAAGGGTCCGGGGTTCGATTCCGGTCGGGGGCATGTGCCTGGGTTGCGGGCACATCCCCAGTGGGGGATGTGCAGGAGGCGGCTGGTCGATGTTTCTCTCTCATCGATGTTTCTGGCTCTCTGTCTCTCTCCCTTCCTCTCTGTAAAAAATCAATAAAATATAAAAAAAAAAAAAAAAAAAGGTCTACTTTTAAAAATCTGTGCATTTCAAAATATGTAAATTTTATCTCATTAAAAAAGGAATTGTAAAAAAATACTTGCATGGGTGTTGGGGTGGTTGTTTGATAAATTAAGAATGGCAGATTATTACACTGACTGGGTAGCTCAATTAGTTAGAGCATCGTCCAGATACAGCAAGGTGTGAGTTCTATTCCTGGTCAGGGTACATATAAGAATCAAACAAAGATGCATAAATAAGTAGAACAACAAATCAATGTTTCTCTTGCTCTCTCTCCCATCCTTCCCTTCTAAAAAAAAAAAAAAAAAAAAAAAAAAGGAAAGAAAAGCAGATCATCAATGATTATTGATGTTTGCTGATATTGGGAGTTCATTATACCACTAGAGGCCCAGTGCATGAATTCGTGCATGGGTGGGATCAGGCAGGCAGGTGAGCTGTTAGGGGCAATCAAGCACGCAGGTGAGTGGTTAGGGGCGATCAGGCAGGCAGGCAGAGTGGTTAGGGGCAATCAAGCAGTCAGGCAGAGGGGTTGGGGCAATCAGGCAGGCAGGTGAGTGGTTAGTGGTGATCAGGCATGCAGGCAGGCAAGCGGTTAGGAGCCAGTGGTCCCAGATTGCGAGAGGGGTGTCTGACTGCCAGTTTAGGCCCGACCCCTAAACTGGCCTAAACTGGCAGTCGGACATTCCCCAAGGGGTCCAGGATTGTGAGAGGGTGCAGGCCAGGCTGAGGGACCCCTGCCCCCATGCATGAATTTCATGCACCGGGCCACTAGTGAAAAATAAGAACAAAACAAAACAAATAAAAGATAAATTGGTCAATAGCCATTTTTAGTTCTGTTATTCAACCTGTTTCAGAAAACAAAAACAAAACTGAACTACAAAAATATAGAATTTTACTGGAAGGATATTGCTGGCTTCCCAGAATCAGTGGAAGGCTAGGAGACCTGGCTTAGCAAAATCACAGAAACCAATGCAGCTCAAGGCTTGATATCAGAAGTTACAACTATGGATTTACAGAAAACTTTCCCCAAAACTGCTCCAATGCCAGGTCTGTGATCTTTGAGCTTTATGATTTTCCCTGGGCTGCATTACAAAAATTAATACCACCATCTAGTGGCCCCTTCCTAAATCTATGTGTGGTTGTATATTTCTTGACTGGGTTTCCAGTTCACTATCATCTGAATTATATCTTCTATATATTCCTCAGAATTTTTAATTGATTTGGTGGTGGTGGAGTCAGGTTTATTGAAGTATAATTTACATACAAGTAAAATTGTACACTAAGTAAAATTTTAGTGTACAGTTCTATGAATTTTGACAAATAAATGAGTAACCACCGCCACAATCAAGGTATGGAAGTTTCATTAGTCCAAACAATGCCCTTGTATTCCTTTGAAGTCAATCTCTCCACCCATCCTCCAGTCCCTGGCAACCATTGATTTGTTTTTTCCCCCTATAGTTTTGCCTTTTCTGAAATGTTATATAAATGAAATCATACACTGTGTAACCTTTTGAGTCTAGCTTCTTTCAGTGAGCATAATACATTGGGATTTATCCACGTTGTCACCTGATTGTTAATTCTCCCCCTCTACCACTGATGCCCCCACTTCTGTTTTTGTTTTCTCTCCCTTGGAATTCTGAGCTGACATATAGGCAATCTTGTTATCCTGAAACTGTGGTGATGAAGAGGCCATATAGAGGCAGAGATGTCAGATGGGCCGTAGCTTTTGCAGCCTCAGCTGCTTGAGTCTCCCAGTTCAGGTGTCAGAGATGTGAAGTAGGAAAGCCTTCAGATGATTCTTGCTTCCAGCCTTTGAGCCACTCTAGCTGAGGCCTAGTAGAGTCAGGCTCTGGGCTGTAGCACATCTACATTAGGGCAGAGAAGAGCTGCCCCTTGTCCAAACTATCGTAAAATAAAGCATTGTTTTAAGCCAGTAGGTTTTAGGGTGTTTATTACAAAGAAATAGATAACTGGAACAAATACAGGCCTGTTATTTTCTGGAATGTGCCTCCATTTGGGTTTACCTGATGTCTGCTTACAATCAGGTTACACATTTTAGGCAAGCACTGAAGTAATACTGTGTTCATCTCACTGTATTCATCAGATGACTCATGATGCTAATTTGTTCCACTGTTGTTGATGTTAACTTTGATCACTAGAATAAGGAGGTATCTTCAGGTTTCTTCACTGTAAAGTTACTCTTTTTCCTTAAATAATTAATGATTATTTTGTAGGGAGAGACTTTGGGACAATGTAAATAAAACCTCTTCTTGATCCAGCTTTCATTGATGAACTTTACCATCCATGTTTCTTGTCTAAATTTATTATTATTTCTTTGATGGTTGCAAAATGATTTTCTAATTCAATTGTTCCTTTGACTCTTATTAGTTGATATTCTATGATAAGGAGTTTCTCCCCATTTAATCATTCATTTCTTTCTTTATATAGTTACTAGAGTCCCGGTGCATAAAAATTCGTGCCTTCAGGGGGGTCCTTCAGCCCAGCCTGTGCCCTCTCACAGTCCAGGACCCCTTAGGGGATGTCCACCTGCTGGCTTAGGCCTGCTCCCCGGGGGATCGGGCCTAAACTGGCAGTCAGACATCCCTCTGGCAGCCCGGGAGCCCTTGGAGGATGTCCAACTGAAGGCAGGGAGCAGGCCTAAGCCACAGTTGGATATCCTTAGTGCTGCCTAGGAGGAGGGAGAGACTGCAGCCACTGCCACTGTGCTCACAGCCATCAGCCCTGCTTGTGGATGAGCGGAGCTCCCCCTGTGGAATGCACTGACCACCAGGGGGCAGCTCCTGCATTGAGCATCTGCCCCCTGGTGGTCAGTGCGCATCATAGCGACTGATCGTTCCTGGTGGTTCCCCCATTAGGGTCAATTTGCATATTATCCTTTTATCATATAGGATACAATGATGGATTCCTAACTGAATCAGCAGCTATAATCTGTTTACCATCACTTTTTTTTCGGATTAAAACATTTTGTCTCATTGATAAAGGAGGCTCCCCATAGGTTGTACTTTTATTGTTGATGAAACTGGTCTCTTTTATAGCTGAATGTCTTCAAAGGTCATCATCTCCCAGGAGGAAGCAGAAGCCTGAAGACTAAGGCTGTAAAGGAAGGACCAGATGTGATTTTAGGTGCTAATGCCAGAGGAGAAATGCCTGTGAGTACCTTTATTAGTATCATTGTTCTTTTTTTTTTTTTTAAATATATTTTATTGATTTTTTACAGAGAGGAAGGGAGAAGGACAGAGAGTTAGAAACATTGATGAGAGAAAGCATCGATCAGCTGCCTCCTGCACACTGCCCACTGGGGATTTGCCCGCAACCAAGGTACATGCCCTTGACCGGAATCAAACCTGGGACCCTTTAGTCCCCAGGTTGATGCTCTATCCAGTGAGCCAAACCAGCTAGGGCTCATTGTTGTTCTTATTAGGGCTCCAGTTACAAAATTCTGGTTACAACCTAATAAAGGACTTGTATCCAGAATATATAAAGAACTCTTATAACTCAATAATAAAACAACCCAGTAAAAATGAGCAAAATATTTGAAGAGACATCTCAGCAGAGATATAGATCACATACAAGTACATGATCATCGTTAGTCAACATCAGTGAGATACCATCACACACCTGCTTAAAGGCTACAATGAAGATCGAAGATATGTGTTGGCAAGGAGGTGGAGCACCTGAAACTCTCATACCCTGCTGGTGGGAATACAAACTGACTCAGCCCCTTTGGAATACAGTTTGGTATTTTCTTATGAAATTGTGTGTGTGTGTGTGCGCGCGCGCGCGCCATCACGATCTGTCCCACATTTGGCCAGTAAAAGTCCTCTCAAACTGACTCCTGTGTCCCTCTGACATGTCCCCATTATTCTTGAGTACTTCTTTACTTTCTGGCACACACAAACACACACAAAATGTTTCTGGTCATTTATCCTTGCCTCAGTCTTAAATCAGCCATTTCTCCCAAAAGCCCTGGTTCCTATTGCTGGAGAATGGTATTTAAAACCCAGTATCTGGGTGCTATGTTTGCTCATTGCTACTGGGATGATACTGCAGCCAGGGCTTTCTGTGGACAGAGACAAGTGAACAGGTAAATACAGTGGAGGGTGGTGAGTACTAGTGAAGGGAAAAGGGTTATGGGAGCACAAAAGAGAAAGATACATCTATCCCAAGACTGCAGAGTTGTGGGGAGGGGAACAGAACTATTCTAGACAGAAGATATTTAGGTTCAAAGGGCCCCAAATAGGAGAGAACATTTCATGTTTAAGGAAATAAAGCAGTTTAATATAGCTGTAGAGTACAGTGAGGAGAAAGTGGTAAAAGATCGGGCTACAAGATAAAAAGGGGCTGACCAAATCTCCAAGTACCAAGCAAGCAATGATAGAACTTAGTTTATCCTGATAGCAATGGGAAGCCATTAATAAGGGATACACGATTACATTTTATTTTTGAGCAGTTGTTCACAAATTTTAAAAAAACTCACATATCATCCTAAAAGGATTTTGAAACACTATGTACTTCCACATTTTAAGTTGACATCTAATATTTTTCATACATTTAAAAGTTATTTTTTTGTTAATGGGAGGTTTAAAATAATAAACATTTTGAAAGATGAAATGAGATGACTACAGATTACACCTGAAATAAATATTCAATGATACGATGCACACAAAATCTGGAATTATCTATCTATGGATTTTATGAATTGTTTCTTTAAAAATGTGTTAGTCCCAGAAACCTCACAATTACATTTACAAGAATCAGCATCACTATCCTGTGTTGCCTAAGTTGTTCTGAATTCAGGGCAATTTTTACCCTGAATAAAAATATGTATAAGGAAGGAAGATTTTACATGTTTAAGATGCTTTAACTAATCATTAAATGAAGTTCTTTGATTTCTACTTTACCCAAAGATAATGTAACAGGAACTGAATTTACCTTTCTGCCTGTAACAACCAAAAACTTCAGAGAAAATATCTACACTAATAAAAGAGAAACATGGTAATTAGCGTACGACCGCTACCCTTCCCATTGGCTAATCAGTGTATCCTTATGCAAATTAACTGTCAGCCAAGATAGCGGCTGGCAGCCATGCACTGAAGCGAGCAGGGAGGCTTGCTTCCTCCAGTGACTGCAGACTCCAACGTTCCCCGCCTAACTTGCCAGCCTCTCAGCTGCAACTCTAAGCAACTATTACTATGTTGCAAATAAGAAGCTAATCAAAACCCCAGAAACCGGCTTTCAGTCTGCCCCGGACCGCAACATTGTATCGATGTTTTCAGCAGCGAGGCCTCAGAGCTAAAGCTGGCCCAGAATAAAAAAAAAAAAAAAGAAAACAAGGAGTGGTTGGAAGCTTCAGTCACTCGCCAGCCGGAAAACAGCCCTCAGCCCTTCACCCAGACTGGCCAGGCACCCCAGTGGGGACCCCCACCCTGATCCAGGACACCCTTCAGGGCAAACCAGCCAGCCCCTACCCGTGCCCCAGGCCTCTATTCTATATAGTAAAAGGGTAATATGCCTCCCAGCACCGGAATCAGTGGAGCAGCGAGGGTCCCGGCACCGGGATCAGCGTGACCGGGGGCAGCGCCCAAACCCCCTGATCGCCCTGTGGCTCTGTGTGTGACAGGGGGCGGGGCCACAACCTCCCTATCCACCCTGCTCTGTTCGTGACAGGGGAAGGCGCCCCAACCCCCTGATCAGCCCTGCTCTGTGCCTGATAGGGGGGAGCTCCCCAATCCCCTGATTGCCCTGCGGCTCTGTGTGTGACAGGGTGCAGCACACCAAGCCCCTAATCGGCCCTGCTCTGTGTGTGACAGTGTGCGGCGCCCCAACCCCCCCCCCCCCCCCCCCCCCCCCGTCGGGACCTGCTCGGTGTGTGACAGGGTAGAGCCATAACCTCTCCATCGGCCCTGCCCTGAGTGTGACAGTGGCGGTGCCCCAACCCCCTGATCGGCCGGCTCTGTGGGTAATAGAGGGTGGCGCCCCAACCCCCCTCCACGGGCCTTGCTCTGTGTGTGACAGGGTAGAGCCATGACCTCCCCATTGGCCCTGCCCTGAGTGTGACAGGGTACAGCGCCCCAACCCCTTGATCCGCCCTGCTCTGTGTGTGACTGGGGGAGCTCCTCAACCCCCTGATCGGCCCTACTCTGTGCGTGACAGGGTACGGAGCCCCAACCCCCCTCATGGGCCCTACTCTGTGAGTGACAGGGGGCAGTGCCCCAACCCCCTGATGGGCCCTGCTCTGTGAGTGACAGGGGGCAGCGCCCCCACCCCCTGATGGGCCCTGCTCTGTGCGTGACAGGGGGTGGCACTGCAACCTCTCCATCGACCCTGCCTTGAGTGTGACAGGGGGTGGTGCCCCAAGCCCCCAATTGGCTCTACCCTGAGCGTGACTGAGAGTGGCATCGCAACCTCCCGATCCACCCTGCTCTGTGCATGACGGGGCGGCGCCCCAACTCCCCAATCGGCCCTGCTCTGAGCCTGACCAGGGGCTGCACTTAGGGATTGGGAGTGCCCTCTGCCACCCGGGAGCAGGCCTAAGCCAGCAGGTTGTTATCTCCCGAGGGGTCCCAGACTGCGAGAGGGCACAGGCCGGGCTGGGGGACCCGCCCCCCCAGTGCACAAATTTTTGTGCACTGGGCCTCTAGTACAAAATAATGGTTATAGAATACTGGATATCAAGCTTCAACGTGCAGTGACTCCTGAAAGACAGGAAACAAAAAGTCCTTCGGTTGATCTCTTACCCACCGCCCCCCCCCCCCCGCCCCTTCCCCAACCCTCCCTGCCTTCCCACTGGAGTTTGACAGTCTGTTCAATGCTGCTCTGCCTCTGTATCTATTTTTGTTCATCAGTTTATAAATGGTCTTTATTATCCATAAATGAATGAGATCATGTGGTAGCAAATGTTTTTATTTATTACCCAACCCGAAGTTAGCCTCTCAGGTGACCAAATTCATAACAATATCTCATCCTGATGGTGTCAGAGTAGTTGGAAGGTCTGCCATCCGTTCTCCACAAAGCAATCAGAATAAAAACATTGTTTGCTGTGCAAACTGAGTTCACGACTAGTCCCCTGGCCCAGCCGCTCCCAAACCTCTTCCCTTTTGGAAATTTTACCCCGTTGTGGAACTTTTGAGGGACGTAAGTGATCCAATCACACTTTGACATCCCTTGAGAGGTCACCACGAAAACTCCTTGGAGCAGCCCTGGCCTCCTTCAGGTTCCCAAACCTGTGATGAGGTTGCGCACTGGGGCCCACCTCTCTAATCTCCAACTCATCGGCGCCAGCGTCTCGCATTGGTCCGAGGCTGCAGGGATGCGGGAGAACAGTAAGGCGGCGGCGGCTTGGGTTTTGCTTGGGGGCGGGCCTTTACGGCGGGGGTGGAGCGGGGCGCCTCGGACCCCTTCTCCTCTGGCCCGCTGCCCCCGTGCGGGGGCGGGAGGGGCGGAGCCTTCCGGGCGCCGCGGGCTCCTCCTCCCAGGGGCGGGCGAAGCGCGTTCCTTTCCATGGGGGCGGGGCTTGGCGACGGGGGCGGAGCCAGGCACCTCAGGCCCCGCCTCCGTGGGCGGGCAGGCCGGAGACTGGGCGGGTTTATTCTCCGGAGCGCAGGCCTCGGCGGCCCTGCGGACCCGGAGGAGGGGCCGGGCGCTGAAAGCCCCGCCTCTGGAAGCCGCTGTTTTAGCCGCGGAGCGTTGGGGGCTGCCCACAACTCGGTGGCCCAGCCAAACGGGCTCTGGCTCCTCCCAGTGGCCGGCCGGGGCGGAAGCAGGAGGCGGGGTAGCGTGTGCGCGGCCGGTCTCTTCTCCCGCGGCGCTGGGGCCCGCGCTCCGCCGCTGCTGGATCCAGCGCTTCGCCGGCGGCCAGTTTCTCCCCGCGCCCGCCCGCTCATCCACCAGGCCTTTCTCTCCGTCGCGGCCCGCGGCGTCCACCCGGCCGGCCCTCTCCCGCCCCGTCTCCTACTCTGCCCGCCGCGGCCCCGGCCCCGATGGCTCTGTGCAACGGAGACTCCAAGGTCAGTCTCTGGCGTGGGGTCCCCGCCTCGCCGCCTCCGGACGAAGGCGAGACTCAGGGGCCGCGAAGCTACGCCGCGGGGCCCTTCCGCGCCCCCTCACCCCAACCCGTTTGCGCAGCCCTGCGGCCGGGGCAGCGGCGCGTCGGGGAGGCACCGGTCGGGGCCTGTGGCGTGCTTTCTCCTGGAGAGGGGCAGGTGCTTTGTTGATTTCGTCTGCGTGTCGGGGTTCCTGCGCCCGCTGGGCTCCGGGCGTCGGGGAGGGCGTCAGTCCCCCGCGGCCGCACCGCCGGCCCCGGCCTCCCCGCGTCTCTGTGGGGCGCCGGTCCGCGGAGCGCGGTCCGAGGGTGGGGGTAGGGAGGCGAGCGGGTGTGTGTGTGTGTGTGGGGGGGGGCTTTCTCAGCCCGCATCCCGTCCCTTCAGGAGGATGGGGGCCTTTGTGGCGATCCCGGGGCCCGCTCGGGCCTCGCGTGCGGGGATCGAGCTGGGCTATCCCCTCGTCTTCCCGCCACCCCCGTTTCCCGCCTGCCCTCGGTGGGGCCCATCCCGCCCCCCACGCCAGCCTCAGGGTCGGCGGCGGCGAGGCCGGCCCTCGGTGCAGCCGTGCGACCGCTGCCCCCCCCGCCCCCCACCTCCCCGACGGGTGGCCCGAGGGTCGCGCACCCCGTTCCCCTCCCCCACCCTCCGAGGGATGGAGCGTTTCCAGCCCCGCCCCGCCCCGCGGGCGCGCTCCCTACGGTACAGGTTCCTCCGGCGGCCGGACGGGCTCCCGCCGCGGAGAGCGGTCCCTGGGATGCGGGCCCCCGCCCCCGCGCCGGCAGGCAGGGGAAGCCGGGAGTCCCGGCAGCGGGAAAAGTTGCTAACTCGGCGCGGGGAGAGCGCGTTGGGGCCCGGCGGCGCTGCTCGCCACCCCCGGCTCACTTTTCTCTACCTTCACGCGCCTCGCTCGCGAATCAAGCGCCTTCGCTTTCATTTCGGGGTTACGGTGTAAGTTGGCGCGGAACCCTCGCCGACCCTCCCCGGAGTCAGGTTCATCCGCGGGAACCGGCGTGGTGTGGAACTGCGATTTCCCTGAGCAGGTGTGCCCCCCTCCCCTGCCCGCTGTTGAGGTCCTGGCTTGAAGGACTCACTCCATTACATGTCATGCAGGTGTGTGGAGTTTTAAAGGTCAGGTGTGAACGGGGGTGGAGGGGGGGGTGTCAGGTGGTACTGTCTTACTCAGGCTGTGTTCTCTGACCGAGGTGATGCCTGAGTGTCACACTGGCATCGGTTCTCAACCTGTGGGTCGCGACCCCTTTGGGGGTTGAACGACCCTTTCACAGGGGTCGCCTAAGACCATTGGAAAACACATATATAATTTCATATTGTTTTTATGCTTTAATTATGTTCAATTTGTAACAATGAAAATACATCCTGCATATCAGATATTTACATTACGATTCATAACAGTTGCAACATTACAGTTATGAAGTAGCAACGAAAATAATTTTATGGTTGGGGGTCCCACAACATGAGGAACTGTATTTAAAGGGCCAGAAGGTTGAGAACCACTGTGTGACTAGTGGGTCCTCTCCGTGAATGCTTGCTTAGCATTTGGTAAGCATTCAGGTGGTGTTGGTTGAACAGATGAGTCAGGTTGTACAGCAGCTGATACATACTCTTTTCAGACTGAGGAAACTGACGCTCAGACTCGTTAGAGCTCTTTCTCAGGATGAAATAGGTGAATGAAGACACTCGAACCCTTAGTTTCTGACCTTAGAATGAAACCTCGGCGTACAGCTCTTTCCTGTACACTAGGTAACAGAGCATTTTTCTTCCCTTGTATTTTGAGCCCTTACAACTCATTGGCAAGATTCAGCTTTGTCCTGGTAGAGGAAATGACGGTGTTACTAGAAGGACCCAAACCTCCTTTTGCAAAGTACTGGTTTGTGGTGATTTGAGAAGAGCATTTTTACAAAATTAAGTAACAGAAGAAAGTTCAAGATTCAGTTTCCAAACTACTTTATCTGTCTCAGGAATATAGAATATACACTTTCTTCCTAGATGCTATTTTTTTTTTCAACTTGAATTTTAAAGAGTATCAGGTGAATTGTTGATTAAGTTTTTTTATTTCAAGCTCCTTTATGTTTTATAACAATCAGGTGTGCGTGTGTGTGTGCGTGTGTGTTTTTAACTGTACTAATTAGATATGGACTGAATTGGAAGCATTTTCAAGAGGCATGGAAATAACATATTTCATCAAATCTATGATTATGTCACATACTCCTAAGTGGCGGGGGAGAGGGGCAACAATTAAACCACGATATGTCATTGATCATAGGAAACATTTCAAGTGAAGAGATGTTTAAGTATGGGAAATATGAGTAATAAGGTAAGTGAAATGACATATTCCTAAGAGATGCACCTGGAAATCTGAGTAGGCATCCTCTTTCCATAGCTTGCCACTGGACCACCTCTCCCTCTGGAGTAAAATACAAATACTGGACCACGCTTACTTTGTACATCTGTTGTGTCTCTGATAGTTGTGTGTAAATCCTAGTTCATAAAGGGAGGAGAGAACTGATTTTGATTCCTATTCTGGTGTATTTCAATTTTTATCAGGAATTTCTAGAATGACTTTTCTTTTTTACATGATAGAAATTCAGGAGAGATCTAAAATCTGTAAAAGCATTTGGACTGTTTTCATTAGTCTTGTCCATCTAGAGCAGTGGTCCTCAAACTTTTTAAACAGGGGGCCAGTTCACTGTCCCTCAGACCGTTGGAGGGCCGGACTATAGTTTAAAAAAAAACTATGAACAAATTCCTATGCACACTGCACATATCTTATTTTGAAGTAAAAAAACAAAACGGGAACAAATACAATATTTGTATTTGCATGTGGCCCGCAGGCTGTAGTTTCAGGATCCCTGATCTAGAGTATTATTTTAGAGCTGGAAAGGACCTTTATGTGTTCCAGCTTCATATGCCGAAAAAACAGCTGGGACTTAAAACCTGGTTGTTGTTTTTTTTGTTTGTTTTCAGGGCTACTTTGGTTAACTACTCAAGATAAATTTTTGTTTCTTTAACAGATGTTATTTAAAGATCTTAAAGTAAACAAAAACATAGGCCTAGTCAGTAATTCTTTTTTAAAAAAATATATTTTTATTGATTTCAGAGAGGGAGAGAGAGAGAGAGAAACATCAATGATGAGAGAGAATCATTGATTGGCTGCCTTCTGCACACCCCTTACTGGGGAATCGAGCCTGCAACCCGGGCATGTGCCCTTGATCAGAATTGAGCCCTGGACCCTTCAGTCTACAGGCCGACGCTCTATCCCAGGGGTGGGCAAACTTTTTTACTCGAGGGCCACAATGGGTTCTTAAAGTGGACCGGAGGGCCGGAACAAAAGCATGGATGGAGTGTTTGTGTGAACTAATATAAATTCAAAGTAAACATCATTACATAAAAGGGTACGGTCTTTTTTTTTTTAGTTTTATTCATTTCAAATGGGCCGGATCTGGCCTGCGGGCCGTAGTTTGCCCACGGCTGCTCTATCCCCTGAGCCAAACCAGCCAGGGGTTAGTAATTCTTTAAAAAATGTTCACAACTATTCAGTGTTGTATATGAATAGAATGTATGCCAAGTATTAGATGTAATAACTTTTTCAATTTTATTAAAGTAGGATTAATGGTCTTTGGGCTACTTGTCAAGTTTCCCACATTTTGGTCCTATGCAAACTTCAGACTCTTGTTTGCTTGGAGTAGAAGTGGGCTTTGCCTCACCATCTTCACTGAAATATTAACTATGTTATTATAAATTAAAGTTGGATTAAAGTTGTTTTATAAATACTTATTGATGTTAAAAATTTAAATTTGGCACTTTAAGTATAAGTTTTTGTACTTGAATGGGAAGAAGACCTGAATTTTTATCTGGGATGTATTGAGAATTGTCATTTGATAATCCTATAGTACATTTTTTCAGAGGTCAAAGATGGTTTGTTTGTTTTCTTTGCTTCAGATTTTGTTCTGTTAAAATATTAATCTAGAATGGAAGAGCTGTTGCAGACAAAAGGAATGGTTTATGGTTTTTATTGTTTTCTGTTCTTAGACTTGAAAGGTTTTGAAATTCCTCTAGGAGCTTCAGATGACCTTGCCTTTAGTGTAGGCCAACTTGTCTCTTAAGGAAAATAATTGTCTTTCAAGAATTTTAAAAAATATTTAGGCTTGTCCTATACTGTTCAAATATATTTCTTACTGGTTTTTTTTAGGCCATTTAATGAATTATATTCCAAAAGATGCTGTTGGATGTAGTAAATAATTGTTTGCTATCCACAATGATAAAAATTTCCTCCATTATGGTATTTACTATTTTCATGATTCCTACAAACCTAAACTCTATTTAGATGCTCAAAATGAATGAAATCCTCTGGGTTAATACATAATTCTGAAACACTTTGTGAAACAACAAATATAAAGTAATTGTTTCATAGGATTTTGAATCTTTGTATAGCATATATAATTCTGGGTTGTGTAGAGTATTCTTTTTCCATGCTTATTGTGGAATAGAGATGTTTTTGTGTTTGCTCAAGAATCACAGTGGTTCCAAAAATAGGTTTATTTTAGTAATAATGTGAGATGAGTTGATATGCTTGTTGGTGGACCCTTGTCATGGCTTTGGGTTCTCGGTTTGAGGACCCAGGAAATGCTTTATGTAGTTATGTCTACATATTGCCTAACAGAGTCCATTATAATGTGATAGGGAATATAAAGGGTTTCATTAATAGTAGTGTGATTATATATTCTCTGTCTAAACTGGGGCACTTGATCCTAAAAGGAGGTGCTAAAATAAGTTGAATTTCTAATAACTTAATTTTATAATTGCTGTAAAATAATGTTACCAAACACATAAAGCTATTTTTAGGTATTTGATAAGAAAACCTTTATCAATTTGTCTGTGAGGTACAGTATCCTGTCCAGCACATCTTGGGCTCACCAGGCCTACCTCTCTAGAGGTAATGACCAGTGCCTCTTTCTAGTTTCTCTTCCCTGATGTCTTTCCTTCATTAGTTACCCCTTAAAAAAAAGATAAGTATGCATTTATATTGAAATAAATAGTAAAACTACTATTTAGTATAGTATAACTTAAAACATTAGAAACATTAAAAATTGCTGTTTCTTTGTAAAAAAATTATCAAGAATGAGTGTTGTCTTTCCCTTCACATCTTTTCTATGCTTTGATGGCTTTCAACATGCTATACCCTTTGCATGTTGAATGTCATGAAATATCTCCAAGAATTACTTTAATTTGAAGTATTTTCCTGGAGTCACTTCCTCTGGGACATCCTTTTCATCACAGAGACTTTTCTCATTGATGCTGATAAGTTTGCTTTTGCCAAGTTCCTCTGACTGCACAGTCTAGAAGTGCTCAAACTGCAACCATGTCATCATTGCCACAGCCAACTATTTCTTCTGTAACTGCATTTACATTGGATTAGAATTTCACTTCTAGCATATCACTTTTCATGTTTTTGCTACACCTTCATCTTTGTTGTTAAGTTTCCACTTTGGATTATCCATATGTTATAATGTCATATGGATTTATCACTGGGTGTCAAGAAGGTAACCACTTATACTTTTGTCTGTTTGTTGTACAGTGACCAATTACCAACAGATTTTGAAAGAAGGGACGTGATTGGTCACTGATAAAGATGTTTATCTGTCGTTTATGTGATGATTTGCGGACTGAAGAACTGGCATTGAAGTTTGTACTCTATCTACTCACAGTTGATATGTTAATGAAATTTGAGCCATGTTTTTGGGGGCTAATCTTAGTTAAACCTTGGAATAAAACATGATAACAAATTTGTGCATATCAGAATCATGCAAAGTGAAAACTGCCTGTAATGTGAAAAAAACAAACAGATTGAACTTGGATTTGGTGAAAAATGTGAAGGTGATAATGAGACTGAATGGCATAGTGGTCTTTCGAAAATACTTTATTCTTTCTTTTTTCTTCACTTAAAAATATGTATGGAGATGCATATAGATTAATTGAAAAGAACAACAGTATTAATGAATCCAAAGCAGGGTTTTATTTTTTATTTATTTATTTATTTATTTATTTTATTTTTTCCAGTGGGGTGGTGGGGGTTTGCCTGGGCTGGGAAAGGATGGGGGAGGGGATCAAATGGGAAAAAAGGAGATATAGGTAAAACTTTAGACAATAAAAGAAAAATAGTTTATTCTTTACCAAAAAAATAGATTAAGATTAAGGGATTGTAGATATATTCCTTAAAGTGCATTGTGTGTGTGTTTGTGTTTGTATGTGTGAAGGCAAAGGTCTGGAAGGAAAAAAGTTTTAGTATTTCTTGCACTAATATATTCTGTAAACTGCTTCTTTCTGTGACCTGATTTTTCTACATTGCTCAGTATTCCTAATTAAAACCATATTTATGATCTGAGTAATTCTTTCTGGCCTGTGATTGGCCTTTTGCAAATCCTCCTCTGTAGATGGTTGTGATCATTGCTTTTTTTCATTACTGTAGCAGAAATGTTAGTGGTGTTGCCCTAACCAGCGGTTCTCAACCTGTGGGTCGCGACCCCTTTGGCAGTCGAATGACCCTTTCACAGGAGTCGCCTAAGACCATCCTGCATATCAGATATTTACATTACGATTCATAACAGTAGCAACATTACAGTTATGAAGTAGCAACGAAAATAATTTTATGGTTGGGTCACAACATTGAGGAACTGTATTTAAAGGGCCAGAAGGTTGAGAACCACTGTGCCTAACCGGTTTGGCGCAGTGGATAGAGCGTCGGCCTGCAGACTGAAGGGTCCCAGGTTCGATTCCAGTCAAGGGCACGTACCTTGGTTGCCAACACATCCCCAGTAGGGTGTGTGCAGGAGGCAGCTGATCGATGTTTCTCTCTCATCAGTGTTTCTAACTCTATCTCTCTCCCTTCCTCTCTGTAAAAAAATCAATAAAATATATATTTTTTAAAAAAGAAGTGTTAGTGGTGTTATGAGATCTGCATTTATTTTTTCATGTGAAGGAAAAGGATTATACAAGGGCCAAAAAGACTAACTTACACTTTTTTTAATGTGCAAATTTTACAACTGGAGGCGGGAAAAACTCAAAATATGTTTATTGTATACATGTAGAACATACCAAAGAACATAGAGGGCAATATTTAAGATCGCCTAAAGTGCTATCACTCAGATACAACCTCTGTTAATACTTTGGTGTATATCTGTTTAGACTTTTTTTTCATACATGCACACATACACTATTGTGTTTTACAACATATTTAAAAATGAAACCATAGTGTATATGCTTCCTCCAAGTGGATTTCCAGTGTATTTACACATTTTAAAAGCTTTTTCATAAGTTCAAATATTCAGAACAGCTAGAGACTAGACTAAAATGAATGTACCTATCAGTCATTTTTTTTTTTTAGTCTTCACCCAAGGTATGTTTTTATTGATTTGAGAGAGAGGGAGGGGAAAAGAGAGACATCAGTGTGAGAGAAACAGCGATTGTTTCCCATCTGTGCTCCGACTGGGGATCTATCCTGCAACCTAGGTTTAGGTATGTGCCCTGACCGGGAATCCAGTCCACAGCTTTTTAGTGTACAGGATGATGCTCCAGCCAACTAAGTTACTCGGCCAGGGCACTATCACCTGACTGATTTCAGTACATAAGCAGTCATGTTTTATCCATACCCACCTGCACTTGCATTCTTTTGTACCCAGTTCCAGGAAAATATTTCAGCACACAGAGTTAATTTTATGTTTTGCCAGACTGCCTCCCAGAAAAGTGTCAATATTCTACACAGAGATAAGATTTTTAAAAAAACCTTTAAAATTTTTATTGTTATGGGTAGATGCATATATATCATTTTCCTAATAAAGAGAGTTTGGGCATGCTTATACTCTGGCATCAAATTTTACAGTTTCTCATCAGTACATCCATCATAAGAAAGCCGTGAGTACCAAGTAGGGTCACCATATAATTTATTGTCCAATTGGATGCTTTTGAGATTTGAAAGAGGCATTATTAATAATGCCAGTATAACAGACATAAATCAGGACTATATTTGGCACGACTGGATTGTATGCTTACCATATTATTAGATAATACATGTAGGATGGTCTATACATAAAGTGACTATATCATATAGTCAGTAAAGGGTAGCTTTTATTAAAGTGTTTATGTATGCTGGTATATGGATATGTATGAAAATCTTCACTTTAAAAGAAGTGTTTTGAATTGGCAACTTAGAAAGTTCTAAGTTAACAGTTTTTGTTTCTGTGTGTTTTTGGAGTTGACTGTGACAACTGTTTCTTAAAGTAGCTTTAATTTTCATAATTAAGACGTTTGTATTAATATTTGCAGCTGGAGAATGCTGGAGGAGACATTAAGGATGGCTGCCACCACTATGAAGGAGCTGTGGTCATTCTGGATGCTGGTGCTCAGTACGGGAAAGTCATAGATCGAAGAGTGAGGGAACTGTTTGTGCAGTCGGAACTCTTCCCATTGGAAACACCAGCATTTGCTATAAAAGAGCATGGATTCCGGTAGACTTTTTTCTTATGTTTTTCTGAGAATCTTGAGCATACATTTTAGGGTATTTTATTATTAACTTGCTTGGGCACTGCATTTCTTTTAAATGAATATATGACATGGAATGGTTTTACAAGAAATTTCCCATGGTTCGGATTTTAAAAAAAGGAAATATTTAAGTTTTTCAGTTAAAAAGATTACCTTAACTTTAATTGCACAGTCATGAGAAAGGGAGAGAGGAGAGAGAGAGAGAGAGAGAGAGAGAAACATCAATGATGAGAGAGAATCATTGATTGGCTGCCTCCTGCACATTCTCTACCGGGGATCGAGCCCACAACCCGACATGTGTCCCTGACTGAAATTGAACCTGGGACCCTTCAGTCCACAGGCTGAGGCTCTATTCACTGAGCCAAAACAGCTAGGGCAGGATTTGCATTTGAATGTTTTATCCTATATAATAAAAGGTTAATATGCAAATTGACCTCCCCTTGACTGGGAGTTTGACCAGGAGGCGGGGGGGGGGGGGCGGGGGGCGGCCCGCCAACCGCATGTGGTCCCTCCCCCGGCCCTACCCATGCATGAATTTGTGCACTGGGCCTCTAGTGTTTTATAAGATTACTGGGTTAGACTATGTAAGGCTATTGTGGTCATTCATTCATTGATCCCAGAGCATTTCATCAAAGGACAATATACAGTGGCTAGAATACTTAAATGAGAAGAATTCTGTGCACAGAATTTTGCTTCCTATGCCAAGAAACTAATTTCTATAAGATGAAGATTTCTTAAGTCTTATATAAGGGCTAATTCCACAGCTTGTACTCTTAGAACTAGTCCAAATGACAGCAAACACACACACGCAAACACACACACACACACACACACACACACACACACACACTATGTTTCTTCCTTAAACAGCTATTTCTGGTTAATTCTATGCCTTTTCTTATTAAAGGGTTGGGAAATGTCTGGCCGGGCCATATAAGGCCTGAAAAATCATTTAGTCTGGCCCTGCCAACGCATTAGGGGTGAGTTAACCAAATATAGCAGGCTAATTTTTAAGTTGATAATTTTGTATGGCCCATAAATGATGTTATAAATATCCAAATGGCCCTTGGCAGAAGAAAGGTTCCCCACCCTTGCATTAAGCTAGTACTCTTTCTTATCCAGAAGTAAGCAACTGCAGTTTATATCCTTAATTGGCTTTTAAATGTTAATGCTATGTTTTTTTCAAAAATTAATTTTTTCTTAAAACTATTTTAAGAGCAAAAAATTCACATTTAAAGACTTCAAAGACATGTATACATTATCCTGTGATTCTTGTTTCTGAATTATACTGAATTGGAAATCTGAAAAGGCAGGTTTACCTAACTCTGTACTAGTCTTCAGATGCAGATTAAAACAGCTATCTTTTAAAAAAAATTTTTTTTAGTTTCTTTATTGATTAAGGTATTACATATGTGTCCTTATCCCCCCATTGCCTCCCCAACCCCCGCTCATGCCCTCATACCCCTGGTGTCTGTGTCCATTGGTTAGGCTTATATGCATTCATACAAGTCCTTTGGTTGTTCTCTCCCCCTTACCCCCACCCTCCCCTACTTTCCCTCTGAGGTTTGATGGTCTGATTGATGCTTCTGTGTCTCTAGATCTGTTTTTGTTCATCAGTTTATGTTGTTCATTATATTCCACAAATGAGTGAGATCATGTGATATTTATCTTTCTCTGACTGACTTATTTCCCTTAGGATAATGCTCTCCAGGTCCATCCATGCTGTTGCAAATGGTAGGAATTCCTTCCTTTTTACAGCAGTGTAGTATTCCATTATGTAGATGTACCACAGTTTTTTCATCCATTCATCTGCTGATGGGCACTTAGGCTGTTTTCAAATCTTAGCTATTGTAAATTGTGCTGCTATGAACATAGGGGTGCATATATCCTTTCTGATTAGTGTTTCTAGTTTCTTGGGATATATTCCTAGAAGTGGGATCACTGGGTCAAATGGGAGTTCCATTTTTAGTTTTTTGAGGAAACTCTATACTGTTCTCCATAGTAGCTGCACTAGCCTGCATTTCCACCAGTAGTGCCTGAGGGTTCCTTTTCTCCGCATTCTTGCCAGCACTTGTCATTTGTTGATTTGTTGATAATAGCCATTCTGACAAGTGTGAGGTGGTACCTCATAGTCGTTTTGATTTGCATCTCTCAGATGATTAGTGACTTTGAGCATGTTTTCATAGGTCTCTAGGCCTTCCTTCTGTCTTCTTTAGAAAAGTATTTAGGTCCTTTGCCCATTTTTTGATTGGGATGTTTATCTTCCTTTTGTTAAGTTGTATGAGTTCCCTGTAAATGTTGGAGATTAAACCCTTATCGGAGATAACATTGTCAAATATGTTCTCCCATGCAGTGGGTTTTCTTGTTGTTTTGTTGATGGTTTCTTTTGCTGTTGATGGTTTCTTTTGCTAGTTTCATTTTTTTTGCATGTACCTGTCCAATTTTCCCAGCACCATTTATTGAAGAGACTGTCTTGACTCCATTGTATGCTCTTGCATCCTTTGTCAAATATTAATTGAGCATAGTGGTTTGGGAACAGCCTTTTTGTATAATTTTAGAGTAAGAAGGGATCCTTGAGTTTATTTAATTCATTTGTCTTCATTTGCCATTGGGAATCAATTTTAAGAGAATCAAAGACGGTGAAAAATCCAAATGGCTCTTTGTCAAATCCAAGCTTCTTCATTCCACAACCCAAAAGAAACCAACAAAACATTCCCAGCAAACTAACCCAGACTAATTGTTTTAGAGTAGGATAGATAAATACTTGGTAATAGAAGTCTAATTGTTTTTCTTGTCACTTGATCATAAAAAGTTCCTAGATCTTGCTTGTGTCTAGAGCTTCTTTTCTTTGTAGGAGAATAGGAACTATGTGGGTTTTATTACTGTAATCTTTGCTGCTGAGATAAATATTTGACCACACCTGGTTTTGTTTTTGTTTTTTTAGAATAAATGTTAGTTTTATGACATAAGAGACATCTTAACCTACTTGTTTGTAGAACCTTGATCTGCTTGATAACATAAAGTTGATATCTGGAATGCCTGATGGCTTATTGGGCCTCGTAATTGTAAATAAGTTTCAAAATAATAGCAGCATAGAAATAGAAGACTCAGAATGAGTGATTAGCTTTTCTCAAGATTTACTGAGATGAGAATTTTCATAATTGGTGTAAGTACTGCTTGAGTTTTTATCCTTGGCTAAGACCATTGCCTTTTCAAGTATTATGACTCTTAGAGCTTTGAGTTATTTATTAGATTAATGTGGGATGCTGGGCAGTCCTATAGTGATTATCCTTTATAAAACTAAATATATTGAAATTATAGAGGTTGTGAATATTAAATATATTTTATAGAATTTTAGCTTCTACATATTTAGGATGCCAGGTTACATATCTACACTTAGGTTTAACAATCTGACGCACCCCTTTAGAATTGTTGTCTTAAAGATGTTATATTTATCATATGAGCAGGTTGTCTTTAGTTTTTTTATAAAGAAGATAGGCTAACAAACAATATATAATATAATTCATATTACTAATACAAAGTTCCAAAAGTGGGGCTTTTGAGTTCACTTAAATTATTGTTATATATTTTTTAAAATGCTTGGTGTGGGAGGAGGATGAAGAAGGTAAAGGGGTCAAATTTATGGTGACAGAAAGAAACTAGACTTTGGGTGGTAAGCATACAATGCAATATGCAGGTGATGTATTATAGAATTGTATACCTGAAACTTATATAATGTTACTAACCTCTGTCTCTCCAATAAATTTAATAAATAAAAAAATAGCGCTAGCTGGTTTGGCTCAGTGGATAGAGTGTCAGCCTGTGGACTGAAGGGTCCTGGGTTTGATTCTTGTCAAGAGTTCATGCCTGGGGTTGTGGGCTCGATCCCCAGTAGAGGGGATATGCAGGAGGCAGCCAATCAATGATTCTCTCTCATCATTGATGTCTCTATCTCTCTCTCCCCTCTTCTTTTCTCTCTGAAATCAATAAAAATATATTTAAAAAATTAAATAAATGCTCTAGCTTGCTGAGAAATTTTTATGAATTTGACATATTATTCTTCTGGATATATCGTAAGCCTAGCATTTTAGTTGATATGCTTTTAGATGGCAGGCAGCCACTAATTATAAATTGTAATCCAGATTTATTTGTAAGTAGATTTTGGTTAGATCTTGGAATGCATTTTCCTTTAGAAATATAGATAAATCAGGATTCCTGCAAACTCAGACTTAAGATGAGTCTGAGAATATCTTAAATTGAGTAAAGGGCCTAAGTTTGCCTGTTGTATGTAAGTGGGCATGTGTGGCAAACTGAATAGCATATATGATATGTATGATAGTATGATAGTGCAACTCTGTGATTCAGTATTTGTAGCCATCTGAGAGTAAAGGGCTGGTTTTGCCTGATTTTTTCCTTCTTTTCTTAAATAAGATCCAGAAATCTGAATTTTTTTGTAAAATTCATAATAATAATAAAATATTCTAAATTTTTTTGAGTGAATACTGAAGGCCAAATTTGATGTGTCAGTGGCCTGGTGAGGAACATGGGCCTCAGTTTGTAGCTTCCTTTATACTAATACTTTGATTCTCAAGTTAACCTATAGAATGCTCTGTGAGTTGTAGTGTAGTTAAGATATAATATTGACCTCGGTTCTGGGAGCAGGGCATATGGGGCTCAAGTGATGTTAGCTCCCTTTTCCTGGGTCTCAAGTAAAATTGTTGGGAATATTGGACAGGTTTTGAAGAGGCCAAGTTAGGTAATTCTCCACATTCTGCATTTCTTTGTTGTAGAATATGTTGCTCTGAGTCATCCAGAGCCTTCATAATACCTTTAGTTGTCCTTTTGTGACCTGCTTTACTCCTTGCCTCTCAGAAGGACATATACACTGAGTGGCCAGATTATTATGACCGACCAGATTATTATGACCACTCCATCAATACTTCATTGACACTTCCAAAAATACTGAATATTGAAAACTTCCTAAGCAAATACTCTCAAGGTTTTATTATTATTATTATTTGCATAACTAATTCTTCATTGTACTGATGGGGTGGTCATAATAATCAGGCCGGTCATAATAATCTGGCCACTCAGTGTATGTTCTCCATCTTTTAGAATTCTCATTTACTTCTTCCATTAATGAGGAAAACAATCAAAACAAATTTATGCCACCTTAATAGATAGAAACATTGGTATTTATATATTTGGAAGTTGTGCTTATTAACAAATAAATGTTGACTTGAGGCTTCCACACATTGCAGTAAAGTAGAGTAAGTATAATTAAGCTCTTTGGGAGGATATTAATTAGTTGTGATAGAATCTAGATATCTACAATGTACCAAAAACATAAACTCATTGAATCTGTAGGTTTTGTATAAAAGTTCACTGACTCTTGCTTAAATCCACAGTGCTATTATCATCTCTGGAGGACCTAATTCTGTGTATGCAGAAGATGCTCCCTGGTTTGATCCAGCAATATTCACTATTGGCAAGCCTGTTCTTGGAATTTGCTATGGCATGCAGGTACATCTGTAAATTTGCTTTAAAAGCTGACTTAATTTTATTCTGTTTGTGAATCCCACTCTATTAGTATTTTCTGTTTTAAGACTATTTAGGATATTTAGTTGTATGAGATAATTTGTGCATATTATATCTGTTTGTGAGTTGTTACACTGGTAAGGCAGAATGGACCTGAGTGGGAATCTATTTTTAGAAAAGTAGCTCTATTACTGCATATAACAATACTGTCCATTAAAATAAAAACAAGTTTGACATTCAAATTTACATAAAAGTAGCAGAAATAGTACACAGAGCTCCTGTATACTTTTGCTTAGTTCCGTTGACATTTTTAATCATTTGAGAGTAAGTTGCAGACATGATATCCTTTCTTTGTATTTCCTAAGTATTAGAACTTTGCCCTACATAGCCACAGTACAACTATCAAAATCAGAAGTTAACATTGATTCAGTGTTAGAATCTAATCCACAGACTTGATTCACATTTCACTGTTTTTCTTATTAATGTCCATTGTAAATCCTGGATCCATTCCAACCATGTGTTGTATTTAAGTTGTCATGATTCTTTGACTTCTTTAGTTTGGACCCATTTCTTTGTCTTTCCTTCTCTTTCATGACCTAGATAGGTTTTATTTTTAAGTTACTTTTACACTATCCCTCAGTTTTGGTTTGTTTGATGTTTCTTCATTGTTAGGTTCAGGTCATATATTTTTGGAAGGAGTACCACAGAAGAGATGCTGTGGTCTTCCCAGAGCATATCATTAGGAGACATACAATGTTGATTTGTGCCTTGACTGGTGATATTAATTTTGGTCATTTGGTTATGATGGTCACTGTAATATTAATAATTATTTGTACTTTGGGGCTGTACAAAAGCAAGAATAAATAGGGACTAATTGAGATGTTGAGATAAGCTATTCTCCTATGAGTGAAATGTTTAGAAATATATTTTGGCTCATTTAATGTATTCTTTGCTTACTTTATTTTTAAGTAGTATAAGTTTAACAGGTAAGTAGAATGTGATTATTGAATAAGATGATAGATAATACTGAGCCTATAACATGTTACATTCTCACTTATCAAAGAACTAGGGGCCCAGTGCACGAATTCGTGTACCTTGAAAGGAACTGTGGGCCGCGAGGCTGTGATGAGCATAGGGATGGGTCTCGGCCCATCCTCCATGCCCCCGCCCGGCCCCTGCTGCCACAGCCCCCGGTCCCCTGTCTGCTGGCAGCCCCGCTACCACCACCACTCCCATGCACTAATGGCGCCAGCCCCACTTGCACCCACTGATGGCGTGGAGTGATTGGGGCCCGTGCCAGCAGCGGGAGTGAGCAGCGGCTGCTGCTTCTCACCCCTCAGGAGCAGGGGGAGGTGGAGAAGCCCTCAGTGGCAATCGGGGCTGGCTCCTGGTGCCGGCAGCGGGTGCAAGCAGTGGCTCCAGCGCCGGCTGTGGGTGCAAGCAGGGCCTGCACCGGCAGTGGGTGTGAGTGGCGGCTCCAGCGCCAGCAGCAGGTGCAAGAGGTGGCTGCCGGCCCCAATCGCTCCTCAGGAGCAGGGGAAGGTGGAGAAGCCCTGAGGGGAGATTGGGGCCAGCTGCCGCTGCTTGTACCCGCTGATAGTGCCAAGCAATTGGGGCTGGCACCGGGTGCTGGCAGAGAGTGCAAGTGGGGCTGGTGCCTGCAGCAGGTGCGAGTGCTGGGCAGGACCATGGCACACAGGAGCAAAGAATTTTCAGTAACCACCAGAGGCTTGCCCAGGTGACAGTGACTGGAGCCCCGCCTTGGTCTGGCGCACCCGCTCACCTGCTCCACCATCCTGCCGCGGCTGACACCCACCATGTTCCGTGCTCTGCTGCCGATGTCTGCCATGTTCCGCACGCGCCCCCTGGTGGTCAGTGAATGTCATAGCCACCGGTTGTTCGGTTGTTCTGCTGTTCAGTCTATTTGCATATTAGGGTTTATATATATAGATGATTTCTTCAATATGATCTATTTACTGAGAAGGTGGGAATATAAATAAATACATTTAAGAAAAGTTATCCCTGGTGATAAGCAAAATGACTTTCCAGTTAAGATGATTTTAAAAATGCATCTTATTTAACCAGATCATCTGAAAATTGAATTAGATGGGAAAGTATTCCCTGAGTAATACATTATTGGTAACTGACATGTTATAGTATTTTGCCTTTTCTAGCTAGTGTCAGAAGCAATGTACTTTTTTTTTTTAATGCAGAATTATCTGCCATGATAAGAATAGCCAAGTAAATATAGTGACTGTGGATTAACTGGTTTGTGAATTATCTTGACCTCTTTTCCCTTTTGACCAACTTCTGGCTTAGCACATACTAAAGTGGAAGGGAGGATAGGGTCAGAATACAAGTGGAATTAATCTAATTGTGAGATCCTAATTGACCAAAATGGAATTGGTGTTAATTAAAAATCAGCTTTTTAATTTCCTCATAACCTGGTCCTCCCTAATTGATTATTGAGAATTATCTGTTAATTTTTAATTTCTTGCATAAATGACTTGATAAAGATGTATCATTTTTCCCAATGGCTGAGTTGTTTTAAGTCCTTGTATTGAGCATAATTTAAATTTTTCTAAGTGGGCAAAACCATTCTGATTGAAACTATTGTGCTCTAATATGAATATTGTACCGGGGAAGCTGTTTAAAAGGTAGAAAGTGAACAGACCAATATATTTTCTTCTAACTGACTCTGGAGTTTCAGTGAAGGAAAGAAATATAAATCAATCTATCTAGCCCTAACCGGTTTTGCTCAGTGGATAGAGCGTCGGCCTGCAGACTGAAGGGTCCCAGACATGTAGTCCAGTATAGGTCAACATAGGTTTTACAGTGACTTTAAGAGAACATTAAGGCCCTAACCGGTTTGGCTCAGTGGATAGAGCGTCGGCCTGCGGACTCAAGGGTCCCAGGTTCGATTCCGGTCAAGGGCATGTATTTTGGTTGCGGGCACATCCCCAGTGGGGAGCGTGCAGGAGGCAGCTAATCGATGTTTCTCTCTCATCGATGTTTCTAACTCTCTATCCCTCTCCCTTCTCTGTAAAAAAATCAATAAAATATATTTAAAAAAATATTTTTTTAAATAAATCAATAAATCAATCTATGTATATATAAAAACCTAAGTGACCGAACAACTGGTTACTATGATGTGCACTGACCACCAGAGGACAGGCACTCAACGCAGGAGCTATCCCCTGGGTCAGTGTAATCCCACAGTGGGAGCACCACTCAGCTGACCAACGGATGCCAGATGCAGGGCTCATAGCTGGCAAGAGCCACTGTGGCGGTTCGAGCCTCCCTCGATTGGGACTGACTGGGCACGAGCCCGTGGCAGGTGCAGCAGGGCCGGGATGAGCGGGAATGACAGGCAAGAGAGGCAGGCAGCGTTGGACTGCTGGTTTCGCCCCATCCCTGCAGGCCAGGGATCCGGCTGAAACCAGCAGTCTGACATCCCCTTGGGGTCCTGGATTGCGAGCGGCGCAGGCCAGGCTGAGGACCCCACCTGTGCACAAATCCGTGCACTGGGCCTCTAGTGTTCATATAAAAATGTGAATATTTTATTATTTCTATTTTTGATACAAGAGCAGGATATTAAAAATCACTGGTCTAGAAGACAGCTTTACCAGACTTCATTTCTTGCTAATTGTTTGTTGTGGTTATCCACTTTGATTTAGAAGAAATACTGATCACTAAAAATATGTCAAGTACAAAGTAAAAACTCTACAATAGATATTTTCTTCTATAGGCAAATAAGCATTGCATAGTAAAAGGCTCGTTTTCCCCTGTTAATGTTTTCTGAAAAGCCAAATGGTGTTATGAATTTGACTTGGATAATAACTTATTTTTAGGTTTTCCCACTTAATATTCAAAAGAATATATATTTTTAGAAGAGCCTGCATCCCATTGCATTGAACATTGGAAATTGGCTGACTTTAAAAATATACCTTTGCCCCAGGATGTAATTTATTGATCTACTTTGTCAGAGTAGTCAATATTAATTATATAGCACAACTTAATAATTAAGTTAAAAGGGTTTTGGTATACTGAGAGGCATTTTAACATCTTGTAAAGAAGAGTCTCACAGGATTTTTTTTTTCACCCACTTATAGTAAAATTGGTCTGGAAAATGCTTCCTTAATTTAAATGGTAGAGGCTGACTATTTCTCCATTATGTCAGCTCTCCATATAAATATAAGGCCACATTTTGCTGTCATTCAATAGGGATGTTATGGTAGCCAGGGCCAGGCCTACTTATGTTAAATGCATAAAAAGGTTTGCCTTTATATCATCAGCTTTCATAGTAGAATAATGGAATAGACTTGCCACTTCTTAAGGACTTAGTTGGGCAGTTTTAGCACCAAAGGTCTCACTTGAATGTGTACCTTTGTGTACCCCTTTGGCATCCTGAAACTTTAGTAATTTACATATTTCTGTACCGTATTTCTCCTTTAACTATACTCTCTTGTAAGAGCCTTTCTAATTGCGTCCTATTAATTGCTTTTCTTTAGAAGAAAAAAAATCTTTAGGAGAAAAAAATTCTTTGCTTCCTTCTCCTTTTATCTTTATTACTAATTTACCCCCAGTTAGCATTATAGAGTATTAGTAGACCTTTTGAAACTTCCTTTATACTTTTCTCTCTCTACATTCTTCTCTTCTCCCCCCAGGAGTAACGCTTTATTTCACATAGGTTTATATTGTGAAATAATATATTTGCCTACTGACCTTTATATAATTGAAATCATACCGCATGCATTATTTTCAACTTTGGTTTTGAGATTCATCCGTGTTAATACATTTTAATTGTATGTTATTTATTTTCACTATTGAATTTATTGTTTTAATATATCACAGATTAATTATATATTCCACTGTTAGTATTACTGGTCTTTTTCCAGTTTTTGCTATTACAGGCAGTACTGCCATAAATATTTTTGTACTTTTCTTCTATGTTGTACATACACAGACTTTTCTCTAGGGCAGTGGTTCCCAACCTTCCTAATGCCGCGACCCTTTAATACAGTTCCTCATGTTGTGGTGACCCCCAACCATAAAATTATTTTCGTTGCTACTTCATAACTATAATTTTGCTACTGTTATGAATCGTAATGTAAATATCTGATATGCAGGGTGTATTTTCATTGTTTCAAATTGAACATAATTAAAGCATAGTGAGCCCTAGCCGGTTTGGCTCAGTGGATAGAGCGTCGGCCTGCGGACTCAAGGGTCCCGGGTTCAATTCCGGTCAAGGGCATGTACCTTGGTTGCGGGCACATCCCCAGTGGGGAGTGTGCAGGAGGCAGCTGATCGATGTTTCTCTCTCATCGATGTTTCTAACTCTCTGTCCCTCTCCCTTCCTCTCTGTAAAAATCAATAAAATATATTTAAAAAAAAATTAAAGCATAGTGATTAATCACAAAAACAATATGTAATTATATATTCAATATGTGTTTTCCAATGGTCTGTGAAAGGGTCGTTTGACCCCCAAAGGGGTTGCGACCCATAGGTTGAGAACCGCTGCTCTAGGGTAACCATAAGTTGAAATGCTGAGTCTCAGCTTCACTAAGTAACGATATTCCCACTCTCTCCCACCAACTCCCCGACTTCAACACACCCCCTTCTTCCCCATTTGCGTTTCCTCAGCAGTATATAAAAATTCTTGTGCTCCATATCCCTGCCAATCCTTGACATGGTCAGATTTTTTTGTTGTTTTTATTTTTCTATCTGAGGAGGCACTAAATAGGATCACATTGTAGTCTTAGTGTTCATTTTCCTTATTATTGTAAAATTTGTATGCTTATTTGCCGTTGTGTCTGCTTTACTGTAAAACATGATTTTTGTCCATATTCTATTAAATTGCTTTTTAAAAATTCATTTGTATATGTTGAATACTAAATTTTTGCCAGTTATGTATATTGCAGACAATTTTACAGATTGTGACTTTATTGCAGATAGTTTCTAGATTGTGTGATTTTTCATTCTTTATAATTTCATTTGGGTTTTTAATTGTTTTTTTAGAGTTCTAAGAAACATCTTTATTACAAGCACTTGATTTTTTACACACTTCCACAAGGTTTTGTCAAATTGTTTTTATTTACAGAATTTCTCTGTTTTCCTCCCAAACCTAATATTGTAAAGCTTTGGCATATAATATAGATAAAATAGGGGTTGATCTCATGGGGGTGGTAGACCTGGAGTACTACAGGGATTTCTTTGAGGCATTTAGGACTTTGGGATTTTTAGGAATCCATGCTGAAAACCATTTCTTTAAGTTAAAATAGAATATTAAAACAAAAATTTAATAAGATAATAAATTATCTTTATTACACATAAAATTATCCCCATCTCCCACAAACACACACTTAGCTGATTGTTCAACTTCTTGCACTTTTAAAAAAAAATTTTTGATTTGAGGGAGAGAGAGAGAAAGAGGAAGAGAGAGAGAGAAAGAGGGAGAGAGAGAGAAAGATGGAGGGAGAAACATCGATTTGTTGTTCCACTGTTTTGTTTTTGTTTATTGATTTCAGAGAGAGAGAGAGAGAGAGAGACTTGCTACCCTACCCACTTATATTTTCGCTGGTTGATTGTTTGTGTGTGCCCTGACTGGAGATAGAACCCACAACCTTGGCTTATGGGGAGGACGTTCTAACCAACTGAGCTACTTGGTCAGGGTCTTAACTCCTTGTACTTTGAACCTTAAGTTGCATAGTCAGGAACCAAAAATAAGTATGAAAGCCTCTGAACAGGTGATATAGCTTTACACTTTACTGCAAGCCATTGGCTTTATAAAAAGCCTTTAATTTGGAACTTTATGGACTTTAAAATTGTATAGAATTCCAACAGCTTTGGTTATCTTGATTGCTCAGCTGTCTTGTATAAGAACTGCGAATTTGAGGTTCATTGACCAAAGGTTCTTTGAGTATATAGAAGCAGATTTCACTCAGCAAATTTGAATGACTGCTCTGAGCCACATACTTTGTTAGTCTATTGGGACTATGAAGAGAACTAAAGGCGTGAAAACATGTTCTCTTTTGGTAATCATGCAGCGTGAATGGCTGGAGTAGAGAATGAAGGGGAAGATAAGAGGTGAAATTAAACAGTAGGCATTTAATGACAAGTCTTTGTTTAATATAAGGGACTTGTACTTTGTCCTATAGTGAAGGAGTCAGCAAACTATAGCCTCTTGCCACCGCAATAAAGCAAGTTGTAATCTTTTTGCTGGTGGAAGTTCTTGCCTTCAATTTGTTTTTTAAAAAAAAAAGGCAAAAATCTGTGTAGAGCAATAAAGTGGTGAGCGCAATAAAAATGAGTTATACCTGTGTTGGGTTTAACCAGTTAACTGTCATGCGTCCAAAACAGAAACCATCCAGCTTGCGTCTATAGATGCTTATGGCGTACAAAGGGTTAAACAAGGTTTAGCAAGTTTCTTTTCTAATAGGCTTAACCCAAACTTTCATTGCAGGAAGGCTTATTGTGAATGCCTAAGAGGAGAATATAGAGGGCAGCATTTGGTGATGGTTTTGAAGAATATGCCACTGCACTATAAGAATGAGCATTTAGGTAGCATTTGCCTGCTTTTCTGATGGAGTCTGGGTCAACTGGCATCATGCATTATTATGGCAGTTATCTTATGACACTTGTTATGGAGCAGACATATCAAGATGAATTGTAATGATGATATCAATGCAAATTTAATGTTTGTAAAAATCTTGTTCGTATTTATTTGGTATTGGGAGTTTGGGCATTTGTAAATGTAAGTAAGATTGATTGACACAAGGAAGGGCAGGATGAAGAGGCCATTTGGAATAAAAGTCTGTAGGTATATGGGGTTTGAACAAATGAGTTTAATTGAAAGACCAGATTTTTTTTTGCTTATCCCATCTCCATAGCACAGTCTTCTGCAAGCTTTCAGACTGTACCTTTGGGGCCACAGATTAAACAGGTTGGAGGAATTTAGACATATCTAATTTTAATACCACAAATCTTCTGTTGTTTACTATAGCCTTTTCTAAGCTCATATTACTTTTTAAATTGAACTCAGATGAAAGTATTAGAGAAACTTACTTTTAACAGATGAATTAATTAAAGTATACTAAATGGGAAATCTGCTGGTATTGAACAGAAATTAACCTCAGGTCAGATTTTTAATCTAGTTTTGTTTTATAACTATGTCTCTTAATTAACTGTGTAATTATATAATAATGCCAAGGTATCTACATTTATCAAAACTCCTTTTATTTTTGGTCACAGACATAATATATCCTGAAAACAAGGAATATAATTATGAAATTAGGGTAATTAAGAAAATAGCTAATTTTCTTTTGATTTATATTAACATTAATTTATTTTATCTTTGAACAGATGATGAATAAAGTATTTGGAGGTACTGTGCACAAAAAAAATGTTAGAGAAGATGGAGTCTTCAGTATTACCATGGATAACACATGCTCATTATTCAGGTATGACAGATATTTTTAGATGAATGAGAATAGGAGTAGATTATTTAAAGTTGTGATTGTTATGCTTCAAAATTGGAGACTGTAATTCAGTATTGGCCAAAGGTGTAATTGTCATAGTATCTGTCTTCCAGTTGAGTGACAGCAGAGGATGTGGTGATGTTCACTAAGAATAAGGAAAGCACTTATTATTATGTAATTTAAAAGCACCTTTGCAGTCTTGGACACCTATTTGGGATTGCATATTGTGATTCCAACATTTGTAGTTTTCCCTTTTCGCTCTTTGATGTAGAGTGTGATTCTAAACATGTATGCCAGATGTGGCAGATGGATACCGTTGTAAACTGTCCTGCTTCTACCAAATGCATTTATATACCTTTCCCCACCACATTCTTATTGTTACTTAGCAAGCCACCCATTTGTTGGACTCATTTCTTAATATGTGCTTTGTCTCCCTCCTAACTTTATCTGCATTGAGCATAACTGTACCTGGTATGCTGTCTTTTTAATACAGTGAATTTATTAACTGATTTTATTGCTACATGGTAATATACTTGGTGTATAACTTTAAAATTGGTGAATGAGCTGTTCACTAGCTTCCTAGAATTGTTTATCTCTGCTTTACTAAAAAAAAGCAAATAAACTGCTGAGTTTTCATTCAGTTTTCTGAAAGACCAGAAAATTTAAGTGTTAGTCACTTGCTTGCTTTTTTGTTTTGTTTTTTCCACGTTTGAGGTAAAGCCAATTTTTGACCTAGATTTAATATTCTTTTATTGGCTTTTTAAAATAATGGATAGAAAACATTTAAATTCCAGCAGTGTTGCACTGTTATGTGCTTATTTTTATTTTCCTGATTAAACTAGAATTTCTAAAGTAAAAGAACAAACTCCCAGTTACAAGATGAATGAATTCTGGAGATCTAATGTACAGCAATGGTGACTATAGTTATAACACTGTATTGTATAAGTGAATGTTGCTAAGGAGTAGATCTTAAATGTTCTCACCACACACACACACAAATGGTAACTGTGAAGTGATGGATGTGTTAACTAACCTTACTGTGGTTATTTCACTGTATATATAATTATGTTGTGCACCTTAAACTTGCACGATGTTTAGGTTAATTATATCTCAATAAAGCTGGGGGAAAAAACACAGTAAAAGAACCCATTAATCATGTCTTTAATTAACATATTTATGTGTTATATTTTACTTTTTGTGTGTTTAGGGGCCTTCAGAAGGAAGAAATTGTTTTGCTTACTCATGGAGATAGTGTAGACAAAGTAGCTGATGGATTCAAGGTTGTGGCACGTTCTGGGAACATCGTGGCAGGTGAAAATTATAAAATTTTGCAGATTTAAAAAAATTTATCTGAGAAATCTAAAATATGTTTCTTATGAAATACTGTTTTTGATTTTTTCTTATTTTTAAAGGATAACTTAAATGTCATAGGATTAATCATTAATTTGTGAAGGGAATTAAGTATTGGAAGGTTTACCTAGAAGTCACTGGTTTGCTCTGAAATACTTTTAAAAATGTTTATCCTAACAAGTTTTTCAGATATAAAACAGCAGCTATACTTTTATAGTTCGGGAAAAATTTGAGAACTGTCCATTTTTCTAGGGTGCTATGTTTATAATTGCCTTTTAAAATGCCTTTCTTAGGTATGCATAGGCATGTATCTTGGATGGCTGCAAAACAGGATTTCTCTGAACCAGGGCTGGCAAACTGACCTCTGGGTCAAATCCAGCATGTAGACCTGTTTTTGTATATGGAACTAAGAATTATTTTTACATTATTAAAGGGTTATAATAGAAGAGACTGTACATGTGTGTTCCTAAAATTTTTACTATCTAGCTCTCTGTAGAAAGTTTGTCAACCCATACTCTGAAACCATTTTTGTTCGGGTTTTTTTTTAAGAAGAGGAATTGCTTTTCTGGCTGTTTGTAATCACTTGCTTACTTGATAACTGTAATGTAAATAAATTACCAGTAATTCTGGAAAAAAAGAAAAAAGTGGGTTAATTAATAAAGTTCTTTTTTGTTTGAAATGCCATATCCAAATAATAAGTTGAAAAAAAAAAGATTTGTCATGGCTAAAATGAATTAAGTAAACTGCCCTCAGTTACTTAACAGGCTAATATATTAGCATAAGAATGATCAAGAATGGTTTTCATAGTGACATGTTTTTATTTCATTTAAAAGATCAGCAGTGGTAGGTGGTGGCTTATGTGTTTTTATTCATTCAACAAATATTTGAGTATCTGCTATGTACCATGCACAGTTCTAGGTGCCAAGATACAGTAATGAACAAAATGGACAAAATATTTGTTTACTTTCTAGTGGAGGGGAGGGATAGATGATACAGATTATGTCGGTTGTCAGTGGTTATGAAGTGCATGGAAAAAGTAGGTAAAGAAAGTAGTGTTGCAGAGCATGTATGATTAGGGTTGTTTTATTAGATCTTCAGGGAAGGTATTTCTGTAAGATGATATTGGACATGAAGGAAGGAAGTACAAACCCTTCTGGATATTTGGGGAGAAAGGAAAGAGCAGTACAAAGCTTCTGGGATAGGACCATGTTTGAGGAACAGCAAGGAGACTGGTTGGAGTGGAGAAACATGGGGGAGAGTGTTAGCAGTTGAGGCAGAGAGGTTATGGGGACCAGAACACAGGACCTTTGAGGCCATTATGAAACCATTTGCTTTACTCATAATGAGGTGGGGTTAAGGAGATATGTCATCTAATTTCAGGATTATCGTGGCTATAATGAGAAGAAAAGAGACAAAGTCAAATGTGGAAGCAGGGAGGCTCAGTAGAAATCTATGGTAGTAATCGGGAAAGGAGAGAATGGTGTAAGGAACAGTGTAATAGAGATGGAAGCGGTAGGGAGTAATTGGGTTCTCATAGAGATCTTGTACATATTTTGTTAGATTATACCTAACTAATATACCTAAGTATTTCATTTTTGTGGGTGAGTTAATTATATTGTGTTTTAAATTTCAAATTCTACTTCTTCATTGTTGGTGTATAAGAAAGCAATGAACTTTTGGTATTAACCTGTATCCTACAGTCCTGCTCTAATCATTTATTATTCAGGAGTGTTTTTGTTGTTGATACTTTCAGGTTTTTTGCATAGACCTGGGGTGAGAACATGGTTTATTTTGGTAATCACGCTAGCTTGAATGGCTGGAGTAGAGAATGAAAGGGAGATGAGAAGTAAAATTTATGAGACAGTGGCCATTTAATGACAACTCTTTGTTTAATATAAGGAACTTGAACTTTGTCCTGTAGTCAAGGAATCAGCAAACTACAGCCTTCTGCCAAATCGGGCTCACTGCCTGTTTTTTATAACCTGCAAGCTAAGAATGGTTTTTATGTTTTCAAATGGTTGGAAAAAATTTTTTAAGAGAATTATATTTTATAATGTGAAAATTAAATGAAATTCAGACATCAGTGTTCATAACTGAAGTTTTATTGGAACATAGCAGCATCCATTACTTAAGGTATTATCTATTGATGCTTTTAGTTGCTGTAGTGACAGTAGAGCCTGCAAAGGCCAAAAATACTTACTCTGGCCCTTTCTAGGAAAAATTTACCAAATCCTGCTGGCCATAAAATTCACAAAATTGTGGGGTCCCCCGATGACTGGGTTCTTCTGGAGTTTTTGTCTCAGATTTGTTCTTGCTGAGCCTCTAGCAATTCATCAATTGTGTTCAGGTTTCCCACATCAGCAGTTTGCACCCATGGGTTTCTGCTATGTTAAACTGTCATTCTCTGTATTCACTGTCAGTCTCTCTAAGGGCAGTAGTCAGCTTTTTACTTCTTGTTAGAACATAGTGGCATCTTCCAGCTTTTTACATTCCAGATTGGAAACGGAAGTTAGACTGGATTCTGACATGTTTTGAAGGGAGAGGATATACTTTTTGGGCTTGCATGTGGAGTGGGGAAATGAGGGTAGGGTCAAGTTTAACTCCCAAATTTTTCGGCCTGAGCAGCCCAAGGATGGCGTTTCTGTTTACCTGATGGGGAAGATTGCATAAGTTTGGGTTTGCATATTTAATTAAAGATGCCTTATTAAAAATTGAAATGAAGGTATGAGTAGACAGTTGTATATATGAGTCTGGACTAGAGAGGGGAGAACTGGGCTGGAGGTACAAATTTGGGAGTGTACCAACAAGGGTTTGGGTAGAATTTAAGGTCATGAGAGTGAGATCACTCAGAATGTACAGAGAAGAGATTTAAGGCTGAGTAGTGGGCAACTTGCATGAATGGAGAGGGATAAGATGAAGAGGAACTAACAAAAGATTCAGAAGGAGCAGACAATGAAATAAGTGAGTAGAGTAAGTGGTGTCTTCGAAGCCAAGTAAAGAAAGTGTGAGAGGTACTTTGGTATAGTAGAATGAGTATGAATTTGGGAGTCCTCCAGGCCTGTTTTTAACTACGTAACTAGCTGTGAGTTCAGGCAAGTTTCTTGATATCTCAGAGCCATAAATGGGTAATACATGCACATGTGAAATATCTAGTCTAACATCTGCTGCCTAGTAGTTAATCAGAGTTGTTAGAAGCACATTAGTCCAGTTAGTGAAGTTATATTTGTGATTAATGGTACACTTGAAGTATTCTATCTGGTCTAATATATGAGGTTCTCAGAGAGAAAATTGGTACCTGCACATTCTAGATGAAAGCCATGTGGGTCCAAGAACCAAAATTGAGTTATTGCATTTAGTAGTCAAGACAATTGAAGTAATCTAGGTGAAGTGAGGTTACTGTGAAATAATCTCTGTAGGACTTATTTTATTATCACATAGTTCACTAATTGCTGCATAAGGAAAAACTTTTATAAAGAAAGATCATGATGATAGAATTTTTATTATTTTTTCCTGTTGCTAAAAATCCAGCTAACTCATACCAATTTTCACATTTATTGGGGAAGAAATTATTAAGAATTATTGTGAATACTAGTTGAGTCTTTTCAGTATGAAAAAAATTAAATTTATGATTATTTTTTCTGTAAAGGTATAGCAAATGAGTCTAAAAAATTATATGGAGTACAGTTCCACCCTGAAGTTGGCCTTACAGAAAATGGGAAAGCTGTACTGAAGAACTTCCTCTTTGATATAGCTGGGTGCAGTGGGACCTTCACTGTGCAGAACAGAGAACTGGAGTGTATTCGAGAGATCAAAGAGAAAGTAGGCACATCAAAAGTTTTGGTAAGCAATTTACATCCCAAAGTCTGCAAATTTATGTAATAATATTGGAGCTCAGAGCTGGCTTCCTCAACATTATAGCCCTTCAGTGCTGACTGGGTTCATACGCTTTGGGAGTTGCACTGTTTCAGAGTGCTTTTTCAGTTACCATACATTCCTTTGGTAACAGTGTCTTAGGTAACGATTTAAGCTGATAGTTTTTATTTCCTTTTTGCTTATTTTAATCAATTTGATCTTTTACATTTCACCCTATAGGTTTTACTCAGTGGTGGAGTAGACTCAACAGTTTGTACAGCTTTGCTGAATCGTGCTTTGAACCAAGATCAAATCATTGCTGTGCACATTGATAATGGCTTTATGAGAAAACGAGAAAGCCAGTCTGTAGAAGAGGCCCTCAAAAAACTTGGAATTCAGGTCAAAGGTATTGATGACTCCCAGAAAAGTTAATTTGCATGTCAGAACTTGTTTAATCAAATCTAGCCTGTAGTTTAAGTAAGCACATTGTCTTAACCTTAAAGTTCAGTTTTTCCAGTAATCTCAGGGTTGAAAATATTTATTTTTATTTTTATAATTATTTCTAGTTCAGGAGGGATTCCAGTATAAATTTTAAAACTTTTGCTTATTCCTAATGTTATACATAGATCAAAAACCTACCATTTTCCAGCTATCATTTTCTTCTACTCATTCTGTTTCTTTTTTTAAGTTATCTTTTCCCATCCATAATATTATTTATGCATGAGAATACCCAAGCCTTCCTATAAAGGTATGTCTGTACAGATTATTTTACAAACAGTAAGGCTTATATGAAGAAGAGGACTGAAAAGTCTACAGTCACTTTTTTTTAAAGGCCACTAATCAACTTCTTAGGCCATAACTGCATTTACATTTGTGGAAATCTTTTCTTTAAAAACAAAACAAAACCAACAAGATGCAATCACTAGTTATAGTGAAGTCATGTCAGTAGTTTAATGATGCAAACCGTATACATTACTGAGTTATTTGAAATCATTGCCCAAAGATTGAATATAAGGCGAAGACTTGTAATTAAACATGTTGTGAAGACGAGTCTATTTCTCCTTTCAAAGCTTCACTAAAATGACAGTATGGGTATAAAACAAGTGTAATGCCACAAGGACAAAGAACAGAGAAGGGAATATGGGGCTAATGGTTTCAACAAAATGTTGGAAGGTGGAAAGCAGATTATCTCTAAGCTAATAAAGTTTAAACTTCATGACCCTTTACAAGTCAAACCTTTTCCAAAATCCTGGGAGGGACCCTAGTATTATCTTCAGATGGTCATATATTTTTATGAAATTTACAAAGTAAGAAATTTTAATAACTTATAGTTAATTAAGTTAACAGTCTTTTCTCTAGCTTGCCCTCTGTTGGTGGTGGTTGAGTAGCTGTGGGCATTTTGGATTAGGCTAAGAAAAAGTTGAGTAAGGTATATTGCTAGTGGTGGGTCTTGCTTTCAATTTGTAAAAAAGCAACATCTGGGAGAAGCAATAAAGTGAAGCACAAAGCGAGATATGCCTGTACATACGTTTTTTATAGTTCATTTCATGTTTGCCTTGTGATCTTTTTTTAAATACTTAATTTGTCAGTTCTATTTCTTTTTTTATGTATTAACCCTCCTGGTTGTTTTTTTTTGTTTTCTCGTTTGTTATTTTTTATTGATTTCAGAGAGGAAGGGAGAGAGAGAGAGAGAGAGAGAGAGAAACAAACATCAGTGATGAGAATCATTGATCGGCTGCCTCCTGCACACCCCCTACTGGGGATCAAGCCTGCAACCCGGGCATGTGCCCTTGACTGGAATCGAACCTGGGACCCTTCAGTCCACAGGCAGACGCTGTATCCACTTAAGCAAAGCAGCTAAGGCAGTGGTCAGCAAACTGCGGCTCATGAGCATGGGCCACGAAGTTTCAACCTCACTGTATGTGCGTGCCCGTACATGGTATTTTGTGGAAGAGCC
Source organism: Myotis yumanensis (assembly GCF_028538775.1). NCBI lineage: Eukaryota > Metazoa > Chordata > Mammalia > Chiroptera > Vespertilionidae > Myotis > Myotis yumanensis. The sequence goes on along the minus strand of NW_027223753.1, from coordinate 196,729,377 downwards.
ACACTCAAGGGGCCAAAGAGCCGCATGTGGCTCGCGAGCTGCAGTTTGCCGACCACTGAGCTAGGGCTCAATTCTATTTCTTGAAAGGGGCTTCCAAATTATAAAAATTTTTAGCCCCACAAAAACTGCATTGTTCCTGGTAACTGACGTAGTAGAATGGAGGACTCCAAAACCTTGGTTGTGAGGATGAGGGGAGAAAGCCAACAAAAAGCAAGACTTCTGGGGAGGCTCAGTAATCAGAAGCATTGGCTTCCTTGTGGGCCCTGGTTCTCTGGGTGAGCCTAAAATGGATTGGTTGGAAATCTGGGAAGCAGATTCTTTTCCTTACTTAACATGGGAACAAATTGCTGTTGTCCCTCCCCATCAGAGGACTGGGTTCATTCTCTATAGAGAGGCTAATGAGGAGAGGCTTTGGACTTTGGCAAATTTATAATGCCAGGCATAGTTGAGAGTGAAAATAAGATTTTACATTAAAAACAGTAGGATTAAGTAGAAATGTATGTACTGAATAGTGACTCTCTCACCCCACCACTACTGCGGATAGGCAGGAGATTGGAGGTGTCTTCTCTGGAGTAAAGTACTTAAGAGAAAGATCCACAAATTCACTGTTGGTCCCCCAATGAAAAAGCAAGCTGCCTTGTCATCTTACAGTGAAGCACACCAGTTGTTCTTATTACCAAACTAGAGGCCTGGTGCATGGATTCATGCACTGGTGGGGTCCCTCAGCCTGGCCTGTACCCTCTCGCAATCTGGGACCCCTCGAGGGATGTAGTAGTGCACAAAGTGGCAGGCGGCCGGAGAGGAGCCCGAGCCCGGGCCAGGCACTGTGCCACTCCTGCTTCCGCTTAACCTAGCCCCACTGCGCCTGCCGCCGTCGCAGCTTGGTAGTGCTGCCGTGGAGGCAGGAGAGGCTTGTGCCACTGTAGCTGTGCTTGCCAGCCGTGAGCCCGGCGTCCGGCACTCGGCAGTCAGCTGAGCGGCACTCCTGCTGTGGGAGCACACTGACCATCAGGGAGTAGCTCCCGTGTTGAGCGTCTGCCCCCTGGTGGTTGTGAACGTCATAGTGACCGGTCGACCTGTCGTTCGGTCACTTTGGCTTTTATATATATAGACTAGAGGCCCGGTGTATTCGTGTACTAGTGAGGTCCCTCGGCATGGCCTGTGAGGATTGGGCCGAAACCAGCAGTCCAACACCGCCTGCCTCTCCTGCCTGCCATGGGCTCGCGCCCAGTCATTCCCGATCGGGAGAGGCTCACTCCACAACAGCAGCGCTCACCAGCTGTGAGCCCTGCGTTTGGCACCCATCAGTCAACTGAGTGGCTCTCCTGCTGTGGGAGCACAGTGACCACCAGGGGTCAGCTCCTGCGTTGAGCGTCTGCCCACTGGTGGTTAGTGCGCGTCAGAGCGACGGGTTGACCAGTCATTTGGTCGCTTAGGCTTTTGTATATATGGATAGAGATCTTAGTCAGTTTTTGAATACCTTGTTCTTAAATATAAGTGGACAGTCAAGGGTCACTAAACGTATGTTCATAAACATAAGTTTTTCAATAGACTAGTCTATGTAGTTCTGAGAACTTAAGATCACTGTTTGTGAACCATTGCTTTTAATTTCCTTGGAGCCATGATTTTCTGCTGTTACTTTTGCCTGTTGTTCTGGTGGCGCACTGAGTAGGGGAAAAACAACCAGCATAATTTATGCTATCATGAGCCTAGATCTGTGGTCGGCAAACTGTGGCTTGTGAGCCACATGCGGCTTTTTGACCCCTTGAGTATGGCTCTTCCACAAAATACCACGTGCGGACGCGCACGTACAGTGCGATTGAAACTTCGTGGCCCATGCACAGAAGTTGGTATTTTGTGGAAGGGCCACACTCAAGGGGCCAAAGAGCCGCATGTGGCTCGAGAGCCCTGGTTTGCTGAGCCGCAGTTTGCTGTGACCACTGGCCTAGATCATTAAATGTCACGGGATTCACAAAACAAAATTAATGAGTGCATCTGTCTAGACCAGGGGTGGGCAAACTTTTTGACTCGAGGGCCACAATGGGTTCTTAAACTGAACCGGAGGGCCGGAACAAAAGCACGGATGGAGTGTTTGTGTGAACTAATATAAATTCAAAGTAAACATCATTACATAAAAGGGTACGGTCTTTTTTTTTTTTTAGTTTTATTCATTTCAAACGGGCCGGATCCGGCCTGCGGGCCGTAGTTTGCCCACGGCTGGTCTAGACTCTATTAATCATGGTTTATTGATTGTTCTGGAATATGTAGGCAAATTAATGGGAGATAAAAGGACCCATTTTGCTTTTATTTCTGTAGTTTGATTTGTTAGTATGATATTTAAAAATCTTTTTAAAAAAGATTAAAACATGTTTCTGCTCCCTCGCCCAGTGATAAATGCTGCTCATTCTTTCTACAATGGAACAACAACTCTACCAATATCAGATGAAGATAGAACTCCACGAAAAAGAATCAGCAAAACGTTAAATATGACAACAAGTCCTGAGGAGAAAAGAAAAATCATTGGGGATACTTTTGTTAAGGTACCTTTTTAATATCCTCAATGTGTAGTGTTTTCAAGGTGAATTTTAGTATTTGTTTTTTCTTGCCATTATATCAAATAACCAAATTTGCTAATTTTTATTTTATTTTTGGATAAGAGTTTTACTGTATATTACTACTATATAGACCAATAGTATAAATTGTTTTATATTTTAAAAACATGTATACTTATGTTTTGCTATTGATTTGATTTAACTATTTTAAGAATAGGTATTTTCAATTGATATTAGACTTTCAGTATTTCAGTGACTGGTTTTTAGCTTTTGAATAGGGGGAATGTTTGCATACCTTTTTGAATCATGTTAAAGCATGTTCTTTTTTTTTTTTTTAAATCTTTATTGTTCAGATTATTACATTAGTTACTCTTTTTTCCCACCATAACTCCCCTCCACCCAGTTCCCACCCCACCCTCCGCCCTCACTCCCCACCCACTGTCCTCATCCATAAGTGCACGATTATTGTCTAATCTCTTCACTCACCCCCACACCCCTTTCCCCCACCCCAAGAATAGTCAGTCCATTCCCATTCTATGTCCCTGATTCTATTACAGTCACCAGTTCATACTGTTCATCAGATTATTTATTCACTTGATTTTTAGATTCACTTGTTGATAGATGTGTATTTGTTGTTCATAATTTGTATCTTTACCTTTTTCTTCTTCTTCCTCTTCTTAAAGGATACCTTTCAGCATTTCATATAATACTGGTTTGGTGGTGATGAACTCCTTTAGCTTTTTCTTATCTGTGAAGCTCTTTATCTGGCCTTCACTTCTGAATGATAGCTTTGCTGGATAAAGTAATCTTGGTTGTAGGTTCTTGGTATTCATCACTTTGAATATTTCTTGCCACTCCCTTCTGGCCTGCAAAGTTTCTGTTGAGAAATCAGCTGACAGTCGTATGGGTACTCCCTTGTAGGTAACTGATTTTCTTTCTCTTGCTGCTTTTAGGATTCTCTTTTTGTCTTTTGCTCTTGGCATTTTAATGATGATGTGTCTTGGTGTGGTCCTCTTTGGGTTCCTTTTGTTTGGGGTTCTCTGCGCTTCCTGGACTTGGAAGTCTATTCCTTTCACCAGGTAGGGGAAGTTTTCTGTCATTATTTCTTCAAATAGGTTTTCAATATCTTGCTCTCTCTCATCTTCTGGCACCCCTATAATTCGGATGTTGGTACGCTTGAAGATGTCCCAGAGGCTCCTTACACTATCTTCGTATTTTTGGATTCTTTTTTCATTTTGCTTTTCCAGTTGGGTGTTTTTTGCTTCTTCGTATTTCAAATCTTTGACTTGATTCTTGTGATCCTCTGGTCTCCTGTTGGGAGTCTGTATAATATTCTTTATTTCAGTCAATGTATGCTTAATTTCTAGTTGGTCCTTTATCACAACATCAAGGGTCTCATTAGATTTCTTGAGGATCTCACTACATTTATCGGCGGTCTCACCAGTCTTCTTGAAGATCTCACTACATTTACCGGCAGTCTCACCAGTCTTTTCGAGGGCCTTACTAAATTTATCGGCGGCTTCTAGACAGTTCTTTAAAGACCTTAAAAGTGTGATTTTGAACTCTATATCCAACAGTTTGCTTTCCTCCAATTCTGTTGTTTGTGTCCTGTTTCTTTGTCTCGGCATTTTTTATGCTTCGCTGTGTCGATAGAGTGCCTTTCTTTACTAAGTGTCCCAATTACCTGAGGTAGACACTCTTGGTGCACCCCCGTGTGGGCTTTGTGCACAGTCTTGTAGTTAAGCCTTGATTGTTGTAGTTATCACTGTGAGGAATTGACCTCCAGGCCAATTGGCTGTGAGAATCAGCTGTGTCTGCGGTGGGAGAACTTCTGTGCTGGAGACACCCCTCTGGGGCTAGACTTGCTTCGATGGGGCTTTTGTGCTCATTGAGTCTGCCCCCTGAGTGTGTCTTTTATGGTTCCACGGATGGTCCCACTCTGACCTCTGGGCTTCCTGGCTCCTGGATCTCTAGGGAGGTGCTAATCTAGCCTTTGCCTGAGGCTATCCAGCAAAAGTCTCCCTGCAGGGCTTGGGCCGGGCGGGTCCCACAGGATCAACAGGGCGGGGTTAGCAATTATGGCTGCTCTCAGTCTTGCCCTCAGAGGCTCTGCTTCTCAGTGTCCCAGTAATCGCTGCAAGCCCCTGGGAGAGAAAGCTGCCCTAGGGTTCTGAGCGATGCCAGACAGTCCCGCTTCTCCCGTATGAGTCTGGGTCCCTAGAGACTCGCCCGGAACTGGAGCTCAGAGCCCGAGACTCCCTCCCGATTGAAAACGACAACCGCGCCCTCAGCAGCCAGCCCGCTCCGCATGCACTCCGCACCTTAGTATTTTACTTCGGCACTACGCCTCCTCTGAGCCTCGGTATGCTTTTCTCTTTCCTCCTAGTTGTAGAACTTCCACTCAGCCAGTCTTCCTGTGGTTCTGGATGATGTCCGTTCCATCTTTTAGTTGTATTTTTGAAGTGGTTGTTCGAGGCAGCAAACTCCGGTGTTTACCTATGCCGCCATCTTGGTTTTTCTCTAAAGCATGTTCTTTAAAGAACATATGTTGTTAAAGGAGTTTATTTTAGGAGTTGGTAGATTTCATCCTGTCAGTATTGCCCAAGGACTTTGAGAAATTTAGCTGAAAGTATAAAATTTTGCTGTCTTTTTAAGAGTCATCTTTTAAAAGGCTTTTTTACTCCTGTTGGTTATAGATTGCCAATGAAGTAATTGGAGAAATGAACCTGAAACCTGAGGAGGTTTTCCTTGCCCAAGGTACTTTACGGCCTGATCTAATTGAAAGTGCATCCCTTGTTGCAAGTGGCAAAGCTGAACTCATCAAGACCCATCACAATGACACAGAGCTTATCAGAAAGTTGAGAGAAGAGGTAGGTAAAAACTTATGCAAACTTTCCCATAAAGCCTCTTTCCTCCCCCCTTAACCATTTTTAAGTGTACAGTTCAGTAGTGTTAGGTGTATTTGCATTGTTGTGAAACAGATTTCTATAATTTTTCATGTTGCAAAACTGAAATGCTCTATACCTATTGAACAACAGCTACTGTTTTCTCCTTCTCCCTAACCCAGTAATGGCGAACCTTTTGAGCTCGGCGTGTCAACATTTTGAAAAACCCTAACTTAACTCTGGTTCCGTGTCACATATAGAAATTTTTTGATATTTGCAACTATAGTATAAAAAAGATTTATATTTTTGATATTTATTTTACATATTTAAATGCCATTTAACAAAGAAAAATCAACCAAAAAAATGAGTTCCCATGTCACCTCTGACACGCATGTCATAGGTTCGCCATCACTGCCCTAACCCCTGATAACCACCATTCTACTTTGTTTCAGTGAATTTCACTACTTCAGATAGCTTATATAAGTAAAATCATTTTGTGACTAGCTTATTTCACTTACCATAGGTCCTCAAGGTTAATCCATGTTAAGATGTCCTTTTTAAGGCTGAATAATATTCTGTTGTATGTATATACACATTTTGTTTATCCATCGATCTGTCAGTGGACATTTTGGTTACTTCCACTTTTGGCTATTGTAAATTATACTATGAATCTGGGTTTGCACATATCTCTGGTAGACCCTGCTTTCAAAGTTCTTTTGGATATATACCAAGAAGTGGGATTGCTAGATCATGTAGTTGTTTTTTTTTTTTTTTTTTTTTAAATGTTTCATTAATATTTTTTGGAAAAAAAAAAAGAGGGGGGGGGGAGAGAGAGAGAGAGAGAGAAACATTGATCGGCTGCGCTCCTACATGCTCCCAAGTGGGGATTGAGCTTGCAACCTAGGCATGTGCCCTGACTGGGAATCAAACTGGTGAACTCTTGGTGCATGGGACATTGGTCAACCAACTGAGCCACTCTGTCTGGGCAAGATCATGTAGTTCTATTTTTAATATTTTGAGGTTTCCTTCATGTTTTCATAGTGGTTACACCATCTTACATTCCCATTAACAATGCCAAGAGTTCTAATTTCTCTACACCTTGCCAACACTTGTTATTTTCTGTTGTTTTGGTAGTAGCTATCATAAGGCTGTGAATTATGTCTCTTTATTTTGTGCATCTTAGTGTGTAGTGGTAATGCATTGTAGTTTTGTTTTGTATTTCCCTAATAGCTAATGATGCTAAATACCTTTTCCTGTGCTTATTGGCTATTTGTATATCTTCTTTGGAGAAATATCAATTCAGATATTTTTCCCCTTTTTAAATTGGTTTGTTTATCTTTTCATTGAATTGTAAGTGTTCTTATATATTCTAGTTACAAGTCTTTTGTAAGATACATGATTTACCTTCTGTGTTGTCTTTTCACTTTCTTGATGGCATCATTTGGAGAGTTTTATTTTGAAACACTAGTATATATTTAATTTGCCTTGTATTCTAACAAAAACTATATCAGAGAAAAGGGAAGGTTTGCTTTGATTTATTTATATTTAAAAGGTTTATATTTAAAATGTGTTTCAAAGAGAAATAAGATCACCGAAATGTTTATCTAATGCCTATAAGCATACAGGAGGAAACGAAGTTTTAAAAACTGATTTTTAAATCTGAGGTAAAAGACAATAGGGAAAGCCAATAATTTATTACCCTTTGTTTCCATGTGATTTTGGTTACTAGTTTGTACTAATTGTTTTTTCCCCCTTATATAGGGGAAAGTAATAGAACCTCTGAAAGATTTTCATAAAGATGAAGTGAGAGTTTTAGGCAGAGAACTCGGACTTCCAGAAGAGTTAGTTTCCAGGCATCCATTTCCAGGTAAAATTAAAATGGAATTGTTTGATTTGTTCTTAGACCTTCGTGTTGAAGAAAAATCAATTCAGACAATTTTGAAAGAATTTGTTATCACAAGGAAAATGTAACTTGAGAGAAAGAAAAAGGTGTGTAGGGAATAAACATTTTTTTAGTGTCTAGTGTATATACTTCATTTTATTAAGTAGTTATTTTCCATTGTATTTATATTTAAATATACCATACCAAAATTATATGATGACATATCATTTTGCCATCAGATGAGAAAACCAAGGCATCGAAATATTTTAATAACATTGCCACACAATTATCGGTGTCAGAGCTGGGATTTTGTATATTCTTTCTATGATACCATGATGGAAGACAGGGTTAAAACTTGGTTCTCTGAAATCCTTTTGCCATGGGTCATTTATCTGAATGGCTGAACCACTTCTTTGCACAGGCCATATGTAACTAATTTATGAGCAAATAAAGAATAGTCAGATGAAATAGTTATTTTGTCATATAGAAAAACAGAGGTGATATTTGTTTAAAGTTGGGATTGAGAATCTTGTTTTTTAAATGAGTTCTTGAATTTGGGCAAGATTTGTACTTCAGTTTCTAGCTCTCAGTATTTGGTGATAAGTTGAGAAAATGGTTTAATGAAATTTAAAAAAAGTAATAGTTCACGTTTCTTGAGTGCTGGTATGTGCTAGGCATTTTGCTGCATATTTTACAAATACTGTCTTATTTGATCCTCACAATAGAAACTATTTGCAATGGTGATATAGCAACTATATAAAAAATAATAAATTTTCCGGTCAGTAAAACTGGAAAGAAAACCTTGAAATGGCACAGCACATGGATATTAATTTTTGGAAGGGTTTTATATTTTGGGAGTAGTGACATTTTTATATTAAAATTTCAAAATAATTTTTAAATTATTACTTTTCACTTTAGGTCCTGGTCTGGCAATTAGAGTAATATGTGCTGAAGAACCTTACATTTGTAAGGACTTTCCTGAAACCAACAACATTTTGAAAATAGTAGCTGATTTCTCTGCAAGTGTTAAGAAGGTAATTATGTTGGATTTATACTGGTATATTACTAGAGGCCCAGTGCACGAAAATCTTGCACTTGGCGGGGCGGGGGGGGTCCTTCAGCCCGGCCTGTGCCCTCTCATAGTCCGGGAGCCCTCAGGGGATGTCTGACTGCTGAGGAGGCAGGAGAGGCTCCCGCCACCACCGCTGCACTCGCCAGCAATGAGCCCGGCTTCTGGCTGAGCGGCGCTCCCCTGTGGGGCGCACTGACCACCAGGGGCAGCTCCTGCATTGAGTGTCTGCCCCCTGGTGGTCAGTGAGCCTCATAGCAACCGGTCGTTCCGCCGTTCGGTCGATTTGCATATTAGATTTTATATAGATAGATATAGATAGATGTCTCCTTTTTCCCCCATCCACCCCTCCCTGGCCACTCCCACCCCCAAGGACAAGCCCCCACCACCCCAGGGTCCATGTCCATTGGTTATGCTAATATGCATGCATACAGGTCCTTTGGTTGATCTCTTCCCTCTGATGTTTGATGGTCCGTTTGGTATTTCTTTGTTTCTGGATCTATTTTTGTTCAGTTTATGTTCTTCATTACATTCCATAAATGAGTGAGATCATGTGATATTTATCTTTCTCTGACTGGCTTATTTCGCTTAGCATAATGCTCTTCAGGTCCATCCATGCTGTTGCAATGGTAGGAGTTCCCTCCATTTTATAGCAGCATAGTATTCCATTGTGTAGATGTACCACAGTTTTTCATCCACTCATCTGCTGATGGGCACTTAGGCTGTTTCCAAATCTTAGCTATTATAAATTGTGCTGCTATGAACATAGGGGTGCATATATCCTTTCTGATTGGTGTTTCTAGTTTCTTGGGATATATTCCTAGAAGTGGGATTACTGGGTTGAATAGGAGTTCCATTTTTAACTTTTTGAGGAAACCACTGTTGTCCACAGTGGCTGCACCAGTCTGCATCCCCACCAGCAGTGCATGAGGGTTCCTTTTTCTCCGCATCCTCGCCAGCACTTGTCATTTGTTGATTTGTTGATGATAGCCATTCTGACAGGTGTGAGATGGTACCTCATTGTTGTTTTGATTTTTGCATCTCTTGGATGATTAGTGACTTTGGGCATATTTTCATGTGTCTTTTGACCTTCCATATGTCCTCTTCCAAAAAGTACTATTTAGGTCCTTTGCCCATTTTTTGATTGGATTGTTTATCTTCCTTTTGTTAACACTCCGGTGTGGGGTGAATTTCCCGCCAAAATATAAGATGGCGCGGGCAATTATTTAGGTTTCCCGCGCAAAATCAGGGATTTTTATGATACCTATTACCCCAATGGGTATGAAACGGTTCGCATACGCAGGTAGGTATCTTTGTGAACGGCAAACAAACAAATATTTGGTAATACGCAGTTACAATCGGCCCGAGTTTACACGTTTCCCGCACTCCACCGCAAATCTATATGAACCGAGTTAACACTTGGAGTGCGGGTGAATTTCCCGCCAAAATATAAGATGGCTCTGTCTTTTGGTTTTGTTCCATCCACCAAAAGGGTGGATTACAAACAAATATTTGGTAATACGCAGTTACAATCGGCCCGAGTTTACACGTTTCCCGCACTCCACCGCAAATCTATATGAACCGAGTTAAGACGGCTCCCGCGGAGTATGCGCAATTCACGCGAGCCGACTTAACTCGTTTCCCCCACTCCAAGTGTTAAGTTGTATGAGTTCCCTGTAAATGTTGGAGATTAAATCCTTATTGGAGATAACATTGGCAAATATGTTCTCCCATGCAGTGGGCTTTCTTGTTGTTTCGTTGGTTTCTTTTGCTGTACAGAAGCTTTTTATTTTGATGTAGTTCCATTTGTTTATTTTCTGAAAAGGTGTTTTAGAATACTCTATATCTGTTAAAAGAAAACAAGGGGGATTATTTCAGGTCCAATTGAGGATGAATGGAAAAGCCTTCCAGTCCATCTGTAGTTTTGGTGCCTAAATTCATAACCTGTGTTGTCTGAAAACCTGCAAGCTGAGAAGTTAATTCTTATTTAAAGTGGACCTTGGTTGGTAGTGCTTCCAAGTGTCAGGCAAGAAGCAATGTAAATTAATTTACTCTTTGGAATATCTTCAAGCAGGCCTCAAAGAATTCCCATAGATACAGTTCTAGCAAATATGAGCTTACAATAAAAAAATTACAAAATATTTATAGAAAAAGGACTCCATGAATGAGAGCTAGTGGAAACTATCAGAAAACCCTCAAACGCTTCAAATACTGGGATTAGCAGATAGATAATATAAAGGACATAAAATTAAGAGAAGCAGCAGATAATAAGAATAAGGTATATGATAAGTGTATAAAAAATGACTGGGCAGTTTTTAAAAAATTAAATTGTAGAAATGAAAATAATAGCTGAAATTAAACAGCTTTAGAAAGATGTTAAGAAATTATCCAGAAATCAGAACAATGGATAGAAGTTAAGATAGAATGAGAAGGTCATCTTTAACATATTTTCAGAAGAAGGTAATAGACAAAAGTATTTGGATTTCTCCACACTGGTTGAAACTATTTGAAACCATGCCTGAGATTCAGGAGAACGTAACACATTGCTATCGGAATAAATGAAGAGAATTTGATACCGAGTTGGCATACCTAGCAAAACTGCATTCTGCCAAAGACAAAGCAGCTGCAGAGGAAAGGTGGTTTTACTCTACAAAGAAAAGACTAGTATACAGAAAGCAGTAGTAAAAGCAAGAAGACTTCAAAGTTCCAAGAGAAAATAATGGTGAACAATAGTGAACAGATACACTGTCTGCTAAAAGTAGGGCAAAATAGAGACATTTTCAGATAAACACAGTTTACTACCAACAGTGCAGTATACACACCCCTTGGCTGTGTATTAGAATCACCTGGGGCAGCTTTTTTTTTTTAGTATGTTTTTATTAATTTTAGAGAGAAATATAGACTGGTTGCCTCCTGCTACATGCCCCCCTACTGGGGATCCAGCTGGAAACCTGGGAATGTGCCTTGACCTGGAATCAAATCCTATTGACCTTTTGTTGCATGGAACAACACTTAATCAACTGAGCCACACTGGCCAGGGTTGGGGGAGCTTTTGAAGTATACTATGCTTGGACCCCTTCTTCCTTGAATTTCTTATTTAATCCAAGATAGAACCTGATTATACCAAGTAATTTGAGTGTACAGTGAGGCTTGAGAACCACTGTTATTTTATTATTTTATTTTTTGAGAACCACTGTTTTAAAGGGCTGACTTTAGGAGAAGCAAAAGGATCTCAGAAGAAAGGTCTGATATGCAAGAAAAAAATGGTAAACAAAAGAAAATGGAAAATGGTAAACAAAAAAAAAATGGTAAAGAAAATGGTAAACAAAGAAAAGAAAATGGTAACATTCAAGCAAACATGGAATATATAATAAAAGTAATGATCTATAATTATTGGTGTTTATTTTTAAAATATTACAATAATATGTAGTTAAAATAACATGTAAACCCACAAGGGGATTGATTGGAGTTAAAGCATTTAAATATGCTTGCATTGTTTGCCAAGTGGTTAGAGAGATTCTCTTGTTAAATATGCATGATAACATTTAAGGGGAACTCTAAAAGAATAAAAACAGGGTTAGGATTTATACTGCATAGTACACACAAGTCAAAGAGAGATGCCCAATAGGATCTATTGCTATAAAGCAGTAAATGTAGATATCTAAGATAGTAATAGATCCCAAAAGAGTGAGTACCTTATTTCTTGAAGCCTTAAGAAATATCTGTGTGTGTTTTTTTTCCAGCCGCATACGCTATTACAAAGAGTCAAAGCCTGCACAACAGAAGAGGACCAGGAGAAACTGATGCAAATTACAAGTCTGCATTCACTGAATGCCTTTCTGTTGCCAATTAAAACTGTAGGTGTGCAGGTGAGTTGTGTGAATCCATTGCCCTGTGACATGACTTTCTGCAGATGTTCTTTTCATTATTGTTCAAATAGGAATGATTTAGGGAAATAAAATATGAAAATATGTAAAAAGGTAATGTTTTATATAATATTTATGGAGTGAACAAGATTATAGGAACTCAATATTCAGGCTGAGATCTTGTAGTTTTGGAACATCTGTCATCTCTAACCAAAAGTAAAAATTCAAAGAATGACTTGCTTTAGGGTTTGCTTGCTTGCTTCTGCCTTGAAGGATAGTCACCAAGAGGTCATGTTCTCATTTATCCTTCTTGGTATGAAATGTACTATTGCTTTAGAAGTTTTTAATTGCAAGAAGGCCCCCTGATGAACGTTATCCACCACTTAGGTCTCATTCTCAACTTGTGTATTTCTTAAACTAGTGGTCTATTTCTTTTATGTCTTCTCTCTTTTAGCTTTGATAATGTACAAATGACATTTGTGTATTTATTGTTCTGTCTTTCCAATTGTAAAAGCATGTGAGGATCATATAGTTTTTACTTTTATAATGCTATTCGTATTCCTATATAATAAAAACCTAATATGCTAAGTGTCCGGTTGTCTGGTTGTCTGTTCAACCAACCAAAGTGTAATATGCTAATGATATGTGAAGGCTGCTCAACCGCTCGCTATGACATACACTGACCACCAGGGGGCAGACAGTCGACCGGTTGGCCAGTCGCTATGATGTGCACTGACCAGTAGGGGGAAGACGCTCCGACTGGTAGGTTAGCTTGCTGCTGGAGTCCAGCCAATCAGGACTAAGCAGATACACCCTGGAACTCTCCTGCGGTCCTTCCCCAGCTGGCCAACTTCCCACATCCCTCCCCAGCCCCAATTGTGCACCAGTGAGGTCCCTCAGCCTGGCCTGCTCCCTCTTGCAATCTGGGTCCCCTCGGGGGATGTTGGAGAGCCGGTTTCAGCCTTACCGTGGAACAGCTGGTTTCTATGATGCACACTGACTACCAGAGGGCAGACACTCAATGCAGGAGCTGCCCCATGGTGGTCAGTGCCAGGCTCACAGCTGGCGAGTGCAGCAGTGGTGGTGGGAGCCTCTCCCGCCTCTGCATAGTGCTAAGAATGTCTGACTGACGGCTTAGGCCTGCTTCCCAGGGGGAGCGGGCTGAGAGACCCCGCCAACCCCCAAGTTTACGAATTTCGTGCACTGGGTCTCTAGTTAGATTATATTAAGTTCTCCTTTGTTTATATGCTCTTCAAGTGAAAAAGGAAGGTTTTTTTTTTTTGTTAGAGTTTGTAGTAAAATGAAAACCAGAAAAGGTGTCAATAATTTAGCTTAGTGATATGATTGTCAGATATTGGGATAATGTGTTTATAATGGCCTTGAAGAATAGAATTATGTATGGAAGAAAATGAACTGTTTTAGAGATTATTCATGTAAAACTTAATATATATACTCTTTTTCCTGAATTTGTTGGATGAGTGACTTTTTAAGAAATGAAGCTTATTTAGGTTCCACTACTCTTCCATCAAAATGAAAGTTCTTTTTTTGGTTAGATATTTAACTTTATTCTGGTCTCTTGGGCCTTTGGAGAGCCTTGGAAGCCCAGTAAAAGTCCTAATTCACGGTTAGTGTAGTAATGAAATTTATTTTCTAAATCCCAAAGTAAACCATACTTGGGGAGAAAAAATCAAAATGCAGTACATTTAAAAGTAATTTTTCCTATTGTTGCTCTTCAGTTGTGTTGTATGTGTTCTTCCAGATACAGTTATTTTAACAAGACAATAAAGGGAATTACAGATGCACTTTTTTTAACTGAACATAATGAACTTTTCACGCCATTACAGATTATTCTTAACTGCTGGCTTGTATTCCATATATGGTTATATCATACTTTAATCATTCCTCTACATATGGGCATTTAAATTGCTTTCAGTATTTTAATGTTACAGGCATTTCAGCAAGTAATATTTTATTTCTTTAAGCAGTTGCTCATGTGCTTCTGTAAGCTCATTTCCTGTTTCTCGGGTTAAAAGCATGTACAATTATTTTATTACTAGAGGCCCGGTGCATGAAATTAGTGCACTTGCAGGGGGAGTCCCTCAGCCCAGCCTGCACCCTCTCGCAGTCGGGGGCTCTCGCAGTCCAGGACCCCTCGCTTCTTACTGCCTGCCTGCAGAGGAGGCAGGAGAGGCTCCCGCCATTGCTGCTGCGCTCGCCAGCTGTGAGCCTGGCTTTTGGCTAAGCAGTACTCCCCTTGGGGAGTGCACTGACCACCAGGGGCAGCTCCTGCATAGAACATCTGCCCCCTGGTGGTCAGGGCACATCATAGCGACTGGTCGTTCCGCTGTTCGGTCAATTTGCATATTAGGGTTTTATTATATAGGGTATGATTTTTATCTTTTTAATATATATCTATATTTACAGACATATATATTTTATTGATTTCAGAGAGGAAGGGAGAAAGAGAGAGAGATAGAAACATTAATGATGAGAATCATTGATTGGCTGCCTCCTGCATGCCCCCTACTGGGGATCGAGCTGCAATCTGGGCATATGCCTTTGACTAGAATTGAACCTGGGTCCCTTCAGTCCGCAGGCTGATGCTCTATCCACTGAGCCAAACCAGCTAGGGCAAAAGCATGTACATCTTAAACTTTAATAGATACTGTCAAATTAGCATTCACGTAGCCTAAATTCTCATTTTTTTCAGTATACTGGTTATTAGGGTAGTTTAATGACTCTTTAAAAATTGCTCTTTAGTGTAATTTGACTTTTTATTTATTTATTTATTTATTTTTATTTTTATTTTTTTAAATCTTTATTGTTCAGATTATTACATTTGTTCCTCTTTTTTCCCCCCATAACTCCCCTCCTTCCAGCTCCCACCCCACCCTCCACCCTCACTCCCCACCCACTGAGTTCATCCATAGGTGCATGATTTTTGTCCAGTCACTTCCCGCATCTCCCACACCCCTTTTCCCCCAAGAATAGTCAGTCCATTCCCTTTCTATGTCCCTGATTCATTATAGTCACCAGTTCATTCTGTACATCAGGTTATTTATTCACTTGATTCTTAGATTCATTTGTTGATAGATGCATATTTGTTGTTCATAATTTGTATCTTTACCTTTTTCTTCTTCTTCCTCTTCTTAAAGGATACCTTTCAGCATTTCATATAATACTGGTTTGGCGGTGATGAACTCCTTTAGTTTTTCCTTATCTGTGAAGCTCTTTATCTGACCTTCAATTCTGAATGATAGCTTTGCTGGATAAAGTAATCTTGGTTGTAGGTTCTTGGTATTCAGCACTTTGAATATTTCTTGCCATTCCCTTCTGGCCTGCAAAGTTTCTGTTGAGAAATCAGCTGACAGGCGTATGGGTATTCCCTTGTAGGTAATTGAGCCTCTTTCTCTTGCTGCTTTTAAGATTTTCTCTTTGTCTTTTGCTCTTGGCATTTTAATGATGATGTGTCTTGGTGTGGTCCTCTTTGGATTCCTTTTGTTTGGGGTTCTCTGCGCTTCTTGGACCTGTAAGTCCATTTCTTTCTCCAGGTGGGGGAAGTTTTCTGCCATTATTTCTTGAAATAGGTTTTCAATATCTTGCTGTCTCTCATCTTCTGGCACTCCAATGACTCTGATATTAGTCCGCTTAAAGCTGTCCCAGAGGCTCCTTACACTATATTCACACTTTCGGATTCTTTTTTCATTTTGCTTTTCCAATTGGGTGTTTTTTGTCGAATCTTTGGTTTGATTCTTGTGCTCCTCTGGTCTGCTATTGGGTATAATATTCTTTATTTCAGTCCGTGTATGCTTACTTTCTAATTTCTTTATCGTAGCATCGAGGGTCTCATTAGTTTTCGTGAGGCTCTGCACAAATTTATGGCAAGCCCTCAAAATTGCGATTCTTAGCTCCATATCCTCCATTTCTGTCATGTTTTTTTGTCTCCACATCTTTTATGCTTTCTTGGTGCACCCTCTTGTGGTCTCTGTGCGCAGTCTTGTTCTAGCCAAGCCTTAATTGTTGTAGTTAACACTAGAGGGATTTGACCACCAGGCCGACTGGCTGTGGAAATCAGCTGTGGGAAAACTTCAGTCTAATTTGATTTTTTAAAAAAGAAAATTACTTGGATTAAACAGGACAAAAAAAAGGGGAATTAATATTATAACCAATTTTATTCACTTGTTTTTTAGTAACTTTTTAAGCTCATTTTTATTTTTTATCTGACTTAAGAATCCTTTTTTCACCTAATCAACATGGGCAGATCTTGTCTTCCAAGTTAAGTGTGCTGGCTGCCCACATTTGGGCAGGTACTTAGAATGAGATCCCAATGGGCTTCTGGCATGTGTTGAATAAATTCTTAAAATTACCATGACACTTTATGTCTGAACTGATTTAGGTAGAATTTAATATGAGATTTAAATTTATGATTTATTTATATCATTAGAGAAGTATCCATATAGCCTCTATATAATAAAAGGGTAATATGCAAATTGACCGAACAGCAGAACGACCGGTTGCTATCACACACACTGACCACCAGGGGGCAGACGCTCAACGCAAGAGCTGCCCCCTGGTGGTCTGTGCACTCCCAGAGGGGGAGCACAGCTCAGCCAGAAGCCAGACTGATGGCTGGTGAGTGCAGCAACGGTGGTGGGAGTCTCTCTGGCCTTCGTGGCAGCGCTAAGGATGTCCGACTGACGGCTCCCGGACTGCTAAAGGGTGCAGGCCCGGCTGAGGTATGTCCCCACTTCCCCAGTGCACAAATGTCATGCACCAGGCCTCTAATACTTTTATAAACAAGTTTCTTTTCAAAAAGGATTACTATTAATGGTGTCATCATGCATGAAATGTTTTCTGGTCCATTTTTTGACTTCAACAAAACCATTATTTTTTTTTATTGTCTAAAGTTTTACATATGTCTCCTTTTTCCCCACTTGACCCTCCCCCCTCCAGCCAGCCATTCCCACCCCGGGCAAGCACCCACTGCCCCAGCCCCAGTGTCTTTTTCCATTGGTTTTGCTAATATGCATGGATACAAAGTCCTTTGGTTGCTCTCTAAACACCGCAACCCCACCCCTGGCCATTTGTCTCTGGATCTATTCTTGTTAATCAAATTATATTGATCATTATATCCCACATATGAGTGAGATCATGTGATATTTATTTTTCTCCGACTGGCTTAGCATAATGCTCTCCAGTTCCATACATTCTGTTGCAAATGATAAAAGTTTCTTCTTTATAGTGGTGTAGTATTCCATTGAGTAGATGTACCATAGGTTTTTAATCCACTCACCTGCAAAACCATTAAAATTATTGAATGCATTTTTACTTTCAGGGTGATTGTCGTTCCTACAGTTATGTGTGTGGAATCTCCAGTAAAGATGAGCCTGACTGGGAATCACTTATTTTCCTGGCTAGGCTTATACCTCGCATGTGTCACAACATTAACAGGTTTGTTCTACAGTGGGAGCAGGGGATAAGGTGTAATGGAAGGATAAGTTGTTGTTGCTGTTTTTTAATATGTTTTTATTGATTCCTTTAGAGAGAGAGGAAGGGAGAGGGATAGAGAGATAAAAACATCAATGAGAGAGAAATATCGGTTGGCTGCTTCCTGCACTCCCCAAATTGGGGATTGAGCCCAAAATCTGGACATGTGTGCCCTGATGGAATCAAACTGGTGACCTCTTGGCTCATGGGTTGACCCTCAAACACTGAGCCACACCAACTGGGTAAGGTGTTTTTTTGAAGGACCAAAAGGCTCAAGTGTAGATACAGATATATCTACTTAGGTCACAATTGAGTAGATATTTAATATCTTGTGTTTTGTTTCTTCAACACAATGCATTTATCTGCTTTAAAAAAGGCAGTTTTAAGTCATGTCTTCCAAATTAGCAGCTTACACTACCTATTTTATGGTAACATGTTTTATTCCAAAGGATTGAAAAAAATATCTGAAGGCTGTAGAATTACAAGTTAGGGGCTTAGTTAATTTAATAATAATCAGGAAATCAAAGAAAAGAAATAGGCATATGCCAGATATCATTAAAATAACTACATGTATAATTGATTTTCAATTTAGTTTTTCAGATTTATTTTTCCTTTAATTTGCACATTAATTTTTATGTTGGATATATCAATAGCTGAGTTATAATTTTTGTCTATTTTACAATACATTATCCTTTGTATAGTTCAATAATCTCAGCTTGTTTGGTGCCAGATTGCTCATTAAGTATTCTTATTTCACAGTTGTTCACTCTTGTTTTTTTATTTTTTTTATTTTTTAGTGGGTATTGGGTGGTTAACAACCAAAAATAATTACTTGATGTTTTAGTTTATTCAAGTTTGCTGCAGAAATTAGAAATCTTTCCATTGGTGGTTACCTAGCAGAGTGTGTATTGTTCTCCAACTGCCTGCTGTTGGGCCTTCCAGATAAGGAGTCACAGGGAAACCATGTTTTTTACTGGTGGGAATATGCCTATTAAGAGGTTTACTCTGATGAACCTAAGGCCCCCACATAAGGAAGCACCTTTAATACACTGAAAAAGAGTGAATTTTAAAATAAATAATGGTAAGTTTGTAAATACCTATTTTTATTTACTTATTATATAGGCAATTTTTATTGATTGAATTCGTCTACCAAGACATGGCAGCTCTGCAATTTGAGCCACAGAGCTTTAATTTTTGTTACTTGGAAATCAGTATGTGGAAGATGGGAAGGGCTAGCAAATAGCATATACTCCTTCTGCATATCATGGTGCTTCTCTATTTGTTGTTGTTGTTGTTAATCCTCACCTGAGGATATTTTTCCATTGATTTTTAGAGAGTGGAAGGGAGGTGGGAGAGACAGAGAGAAAAACACCGATGTGAGAGAGACACATCAACTGGTTGCCTCCCGCATGTGCTCCAACCTGGTCAGGGATGGACCTGCAGTAGAGGTATATGCCCTTGTCTGCAATCTAACCTGGGACCCTTCGTTCATGGGCCAACGCTCTATCCACTGAACCAAACTGGCTAGGATTGTAATTAACTCTTTTGAATGGAGATAATTGTTTTGGTTAAAGTAATGGCTCATAATTCATCTTCTGAATAATGCTAATACTTAAACTTTAGAGGTCAAATGGAGTATTTCCTTTCCCTAATTTTGACTCCCCTGCTCTTGCTATGCAATTAGTACATTCTTACAGTTTATCTCCCTCTCTTTTTCTTTTGCCGAGGTTACTCACCCATGTTTAAACTTAGTCTCTGTCCTTTATATGCTGGTTTCTCTTCCTGTCTTTTCTTTCTTCTGTTTTTCTCTCTCCTTGCACAACCCTTCCTTTCCTATCCCCCATAAAAAATGTCTAACAAATAAGCAACAACAATAAACCTACTACATTTTAAAATATGAACCTAACAAGCCCTTAAAAGAAAGAGTCTTCGTAAGTTTTAGATTTTGCTAAGCTCCTTTTTAGGAATTAGAAATACATTTTAAAATTGTTTCCCATTTTTTGGTGTCTCTCTCTCTCCCCCCTGGCCCCCATTGCCATTAGATGGAATCTTTGTAGAGAGAGCGACTGCTCCAGTTTGGCTGTTCTACCTATCCCTGCACATTTATTATCACTCTTGTTTGTAAGAAATTAGACCAAAAAAATCAAGTTGTGGCATTCTCTTGTCTACTTGCCTTTTCCTTTAAGGATTGTTTATGAGCTCTAGGAACTATGTTGCTAAATAGAAATGTGTCTTACTTTCTCTGGGACAAAACTTTTTTTCCTGCTACAGTATATTTTGGAGGAGGCAATGAAGTAGTTGGTGGTAGTGGTGGTTTTGATCTGTTACTGTTTTCTTCTGTGTGCTTTATTCCAAGTATATATTAAGAAGAAAAGAAAAGCATAACTAAACTTAACTATGGGAGATTGCCAAGGGAGATTGATTTTCTTTACTAAAGCCAGATAGGGCTAAGGGAAAGGGACAATTAGTTGCCTGCTGGCTGGAGTTGGGATGGGGAAGCGAGGTGGCACTCCTATCTCTACCCTGACTGCCTCTTTTTTCCTGAGTGAAGGTTGTACAACAGATCCTCCAAACAGTGGTAAGATTCCCCTTGAGTTGTTTGAGCCTAATTTCCTCAAGCTATGTTCCAAACCCTACTTTTATTAACATCTGCAGTGGTGTATCTTCATATCTTTCAAATAGATATTTACTGAAAGCACTTATGAGTTATTCCTTTTAGAAGGAACTAGTAGGATACCAAGTTTTGGTGTCCATTTTGGTTACATTTTTAATAAAGCGGAAAGGAGAATCTTTCCTTGGGATTAGTGTTGCCCAAAATGAAAAAAAGATTGAGTAGTCAAATAAGTTTGGGAAATTCATTGTAGCCTCATCTTGGATGTTTCCAGTGCATATTAGCATATTATAATTTCTGAAGTTTTGTGGTAAAAACCTGTTTATTTGTTCAACTCACTGTTTCCCCAAGCTTATGAGTATTAATTTCCTGGGGCTACCGGAACACATTACCACAGAGAAGCTAAAACAAGAAATTATTCATTCTCTCACAATTCTGGAGGCTAAAAGTCTAAGATCAAGGTGTCAGCAGGGTCATGCTCTCTGAAGGCTCTAGGGGAGGATCCTTTCCTGCCTCTTCCTAGTTTCTGGTGTTTGGTGGCAGTCCTTGGCTTGTGGCAGTATAACGCCAATCTTCTCAATTCTCACATGCCCTCTTCTGTCTGTGTGTGTTACGTTCCCAGATTTCTCTGGTTTTAGAAAGACACCCAGTCATTGGATTAACGGCCACCCTGACGTTATCTTAACTTGATTACATCTGCAAATATCCTATTTGCACCACAGGTTCCAGTTGGATATGATATATTGGGGACACTCTAACTCAAGACATTAAATGAAAAGAGGAATATGATAATCACATATATCTTTGCACATTCTGAGATATTAGTCTTCTAGAGAATACACTTTGAGGAAGGTACATGGAACATAGGTCCCTCTATAATTTTATATTCTAACCAACCCATTTGGGGATTTGAAGTGGGTAGGAGAGGGGCCTAAGAATAAATGGAAAGAATGTTATTCCTTGTGCATTGCTTATCATACTAAATTGTAATTCTCTGTAATTTTCTCTTCCCTCCTTCTAGAGTTGTCTATATATTTGGCCCACCAGTTAAAGAGCCTCCTACGGATGTTACTCCCACTTTCTTGACAACAGGGGTGCTCAGTACTTTACGCCAAGCTGATTTTGAGGCTCAGAACATTCTCAGGGAGTCCGGTAAGTTGCTCATGTTGCTTATCACGGCACGCTCTAACTAAAATTTGGATGCTTGGCATTGTGATTTCTAGTAGAATAATAAGATTCTTAATTTTTAGGTGCTTTCATGTTTATGGATAATTCTATGATGTTGCCTTCATAAAAAACTTATCCACCCTTTGGCTGTGTGCAGGCATGTGCAGAGTGGCAAAAAATTTGAGTTGCCCAACTTGCAACTGATGTTGAACAAGGCAGTACTCTGCTTTCTTGTTCTAGTTCTACTGTAAACAAATGTTCTTTTTGTAGGCTATTTAGTGGCATATTTTTGGCATTTTCATGCTTTTGGTTGGTGATTTCACTGTTTAAAATGTCCCCCAAGCATAGTGCTGAGGTGCTGTCTAGATTTCTAAGCACAGGAAGGCTGTGATGTGCCTCAGAGAGAAAATATGTAGGTTAGCAAGGTTTGTTCATGCCTGAATTATAGTGCTGTTGGCTGTGAATTCAATGTTAATGAATCTGCAATAAATATTAAATACATAAAAAAAGGTATGTACTGATCGGTTGATGAAAATGTGACCAGAGGCTTGCAAGAACCTAACTGTATTTCCTCTAGACCATAACTACCACGAATTAGAAGAATAGGCTTTATGTTGTATACGTTACATACATATAGTGTCATCACTACATCATAGCACTACAGTCAAATTTTATTACTTGTATTTGTGATTGAGTTTACTTAAAATGCCGTGAGAGTAGCTGGAAACAATGCACAATGGCTGTCCTAACTGGTGTGTGTATGTGACTTCAGATATTGTCTGGGAGGGTTTTATTGAACTAGGTCGCAGTGCTTTTCCATGGATGGTGATTGGCTCTCTATGTTAACTTCCTTTCTCTAGGTTATGCTGGAAAAATCAGTCAGATGCCGGTGATTTTGACACCATTACATTTTGATCGGGACCCACTTCAGAAGCAGCCTTCATGCCAGAGATCTGTGGTTATTCGAACCTTTATTACTAGTGATTTCATGACTGGTATACCTGCAACACCTGGCAATGAGATCCCTGTAGAGGTAATTTATATATTCCTTCTAATGTATATTTTCAATGCCTCATACATTTTATAATATGGCGAGTGGAATAGACTATGACAATGTTGATATTGGTTTTCTGTTCAGAAGACAGGCTCTTTTTATCTCCACATGATTGTTCAGTACACTGTAGTAGAAAAAGGCCTTAAATATATTAAAACCCTCTAGATGTCTGATTACCATATGGAGAGGAACCAAACAACTCTAATCTATAACTTTATTTAATTTTGCCAACCAACCTCTACTTTACAAATAATATTTTCTAAGTAAAGAAGAAAACCTGAGGAGTGAAGAAAAGTTTATTGGAAATAAGGATGAGAATTGATGGCATTATGACCAGAAACCCAAGAATTTTTTAATGTTCTGCTACCAGCAATTCAATTTTTGATCACCGTCTCCCTCTCCTATTCTCTCTCCACCAAGGAGTCATTTGCTTGTTAGAAGATGAAAATCACACTGAGCTTTTGTTAGTTGGACCACTGCTCCAGTAGCTAATGCAAGGCTCTGGTTGTAGCTGCACAGCTGGGCTGGGAAATGTGGCTTACAGTCTGTTTTTTGATAGGCTCAGATTTGCCAAATTTTTGTTCAGTGACCAGGCTTTCTCCTCCTGTACACTTGTCAGTGGTTATTATTATAATGCATTATGCACCACCTTGGTAGATTAGCCACAGATAATTTGTGAAGAATTGGCTTAAACACATAAAATACTATGTTTAGATGCCAGAGCAATGTGAAATTGCTATGAATGTTTCTAAACACTTGTCGTGGACCTGCGACAAACATAACCCGTAGGCTCACACCTATCTGTGGGCCGTACTTTGAGTAGTATTGAATTTAAGTGACTTCAACCTATAGAGGGAAGTAGGTTTACTACCTAAAATTAATCAGAGGCCATCCCATGTACATAGAAGGAAATAGTAAAAATAGATTACAGTTTCAAATTGCAAATGCAAGCCCTTTGGGTTTTTTGGACATGCAGTGGATTCTTTTAATTGTAATCTTTGTTTTATAACAGGTGGTGTTAAAGATGGTCACTGAGATTAAGAAGATTCCTGGTATTTCTCGAATTATGTATGACTTAACATCAAAGCCCCCAGGAACTACTGAGTGGGAGTAATAAACTTCTTGTTTCACTAAAGTACTGTGTGCAGTTTAAATTAATTAGAGACCATTCCCAGTATTGACACGCAGTACTGTGAAGAGTGCTGGAGCAGCTATATTACATCTGAATTCTTCACAGCAAAAATTTATGGCCTGAAGGCTGAGTTGGGAATAACTAAAGGGGACTGAAGTTTGTACGGGTATAATCAACGCATCATTGCCTACACTCAGACAGATTGACACTGCATTTGCCTTTCCCTCACTTGTTCTTTATGTGTAAACTTACTGTTGCTATTGATGTCTGTCAATGAAGATGTATGGAGGTGGGTGAGTTTGGGGTATTAATGGGCTTCCAAGTTCCCTTGCCAGTTT
This sequence comes from Myotis yumanensis, assembly GCF_028538775.1. Lineage (NCBI taxonomy): Eukaryota > Metazoa > Chordata > Mammalia > Chiroptera > Vespertilionidae > Myotis > Myotis yumanensis. Next base: position 196,705,334 of record NW_027223753.1, on the reverse strand, counting down.
CTAAGAGCTGTTAGAAAACTCCCGTGACTTAGTATGTATGCCTGTTGGAGAATCTGAGTTTCCATGTCAATAACCTCGTTTCTCCAAAGGGTGGGGGAAGTGATGAACATGTCAGATAAAGGTATAGGTGGACTGTTCCAGCCACTTTTTCAGTACACTGGCATTATAAATGTAAGCTACTTTAAGATGAAAAGCACTAGGAATTTGCAGAAGTGCTTTAGAATTTCATGATACCACAGCCATGGGAGAAAGAAACTATGAGTGGTCTCAGTTTAAAATGTTTTCAAATCTTGTTTCCCATAGATGTCATGTTGCTCACGTAGCTTTTTCACTAATAAGGAGCTTTATCCTCCCTGCCTTATATTGCCTACTACAGCAGCCTGGATAGGAAGTTTCTGTTCTCTTCCTAGAAGAGACTGGCTTTGGTGCAGCATCAAGTTTGAGGGCTTTAATCTCGTTTGGTCAGAGGGGAAGCTCTAAGACCACGAAGACCATTGTGCATGCCCGCAGCTTACAAATGCACGCCCGCAGCTTCTATTACCTAGTGAAGAGTTGTAAAATGAACTCTTAGATGTCATGTGTTAGGTTCATTACCCACTGCCCAGAAGACTGACTAGTCTTGGTTTGTGCGCGCAATTGCCAAACTTTGTAATCCTACCAGCTGTAAGAGAAGATTCAAGAAGTGGTGTAAGACTTGTTCCCATTGCCACCAGTTTCTGCCAGATCCTTTGTAACATTTATGTAAGTACTATAAAAATAGGCAGTATTAGACGTGTATTCTACAACCATTTCTCAGTATTTTAGCTGATGTTACTATTTAAGAATGTTACCATGTTTTTCTTCTTTTGTTTATTGAAGTATAATTGATATGCAACATATTAGTTTTAGGTGTCTATATTTTTCTCATACCACTTACATCTCAGGTTGCTGCCTCTTATTTTCAAAATTCTGTATTAAGGTATAAAATTTTGTATGGGATTCAGTGTTAGACTAATAAAATTATGCGTGGCAGATGTCTTCATTCTGGCTGGCCCAGAGGACAAGAAAACTGTTGCTGGACCGTCAAGGGAAGAACTCTGTCTATTGTAACCGATATCCTTACTTGAGACCAAGGAGTCCATTGACTTCTATAAAACTTGAAAGGTTCCTTCTCTGTCCTGATGATGGGTTATTCTTAATGGCCCTTTGAAAAGAGGATATGTTAGTGATCTGGCCTTTAGACCTGGAATAGACAACCTATAAAGGGCTTACAAATATTTATGTTTATGTGAAAAATTTCTAGCAAAAGTGTCTTATAATTTTGTTTTCAGGCAAATATTAGGAATCTGTAGTAATAGTTGTTTTTTTGTGTCCCCGCCCCTAGAGTGCATTCAAGGGAACAATGCTCCCCTGAATAGTACATGTAAAGGGTTAGGTCATGGAAGCTTGGAAAGTGCTATTCACTTGTCCTTCCATTTTGGGGACTCATGGTATATATTGCATTCAAAACTCTGAGAAATTTTGAAGTTAACAATTGTTAAAATTTTTTTAGCCTGATGTTTTCCTGATATTTATTCACTAAACCCCTTCTTATATAGTCCTACTTAATACTGGAAAATGGTTTCTCCAAAGCACAGCTTGACATGATAGAAAAAATTAAAATTTCAGAAATTCCCTCACACTTTGTACCCTCTCTTCCTCTGCAAAGCACTTTTGTGCCATATAGTATTATTCTATACCTTTGGAGTATTTCATTTGAGCATCTGAGAAACGTTAAGATTATAATCCCATTTTACACTTAAGGAAACAAGCTCAGTTTAGTAATGGATACCTAAGGAGTTTCAGAATTAAATGTGATCCTTGGTAGGTCATGATGGCATTCCTGTCATTCACCACTCACCTGGGTACCTCTCTAATATGCCTTGTTTCTTTGCACCTATTAGAAGCAGAGTAGCAGAGCACTGGAAGCATCGTTTGGGAAGCATAAGATTGGGAAGTACAAAAGAATATTTAAGAACCAGATACAATATTTAAGAACCCATCTTTTGCTGCCTTCTTCCTGAAGCAGCAGCATGCATGTAGCTAAATAAGAATTGTAAAAGTTTGTTTCTTGCTGTGTTTGGGTTTAACTCCTGAGAGCCTGTTCTACCAAAATCCTTGAATGAAACCTCGAGAGAATGAAGGCATTCAGATTAGGTAGGTGGGATTGTCCTTTAATTTTTTTCCCCACATCAGATATGACCCAAAGGTAAATATAAAAATACATTGTAAAGTCAAATGTTACTCCCTTTTTTGAAGCTATGGCATAGGTAAGCAGGGTTTGAACAGTTGAATCTTCCGTTGTGATCATGACACTTGGAAAATGCCCATCAACATGTACCCGCTGGCAATCTTTTCATTGTGTGTTTTTGGGAAAGTTGGCAGAATATGCTTTTGCTTTGAGACCAGTAAAGAGTCTCCCACAATCAGTTGTAGACAGGTAATCGTTGGCAGAGCTGGAGTTCAAATCCAGGCTTGCAGCTCTCTGCCTTGAAGAAGTAATGCTCTATGGGCCTTTGTGGTAAGGCCTAACAGGAAGTTACCAGTGTAATAGACCATCAGGGATAAATGTACTTCCAAAGTGTTAAATCATCTTCTTTTTGATGGCTAGTGATTAGTGTTTGGAGATAGTAGTATCTTCCAGAAATTCCTCTGACACTCATGCCCAATGTTATACCTCTGTTTCTTTCTACCTTTATATACTACTCCACTATTCTACACTCTGCTCCTTTCTCCCCCTCTTTTCTGAATTCTCATTGGAATTTGTTGAGGACACACCTCAATGGAGGCTCCTTTCATTGTCCCAAATTAATATAATTGGAAACTGAATACAAGTTGGATGCCTTCACCATCGGAAAGCATTCCTTTTGTCCCTACTGAGGTAGCTGAGCCACACAGGTGGCATAGGAGCTCAGGATAGTTCACCACTGCAGGGTGTTGACAATAGTGATGTTGCATCCTTGGCTCTTATATTCCTGAGTGTTTCATTTAATGACAAGAGGTTTGTACTCTCCCAGTCCAAAATGCCAGCTCCCAGCCCTGGTCTTCATATTGAAGAGGCCCAGGTATGCTACCCAACTCTTTCTGCCAGTGGTTCTCAACCCTGGGTGCCTATTACTACTGCCCGAGGACTTAAGTCTGGGTCATGCCCAGACCCCTCCATCAACTCAAATGTGAATCTTGGTGGGGCTCAAGCATTGGCAGTTTTTAAGTCTCTCCACTGGAACAAATTGTTAATGAGGAATATACCTGGCCTATCTGGTTATGGTTTAAAGTCTTAGACAAACCTATAGATGAGAAGAGAAGGCCATAGATACTGCCTTGTTGAAGATCTCATAGCTAAATTAGTTCAGAACTAGGGACCAGACTCCAGAACTGAGTCTAACACTGCATTGTTGCTCAGACCCTCAAAAGGTATGTTTGGTGATATTTAAGGCAGCTGACATAAATGTTGCCCCTGTTGTTGCTTCTCTCAATCTATTTTTTATTTTAGAAAGAGGAAGGGAGAGGGAGAGAGAAACATCAATAAGAGAATCATTGATTAGCTGTCACGCCCCCCTACTGGGGATTGAGCCCAGGCCAGGACATGTAGCCCTGACCTGGAATCAAACCATGACCTGGTTCACGGGTCGACGCCCAGACAGGCAGTCCACCCCTATGCTGCAGCCACCTTTCCAAATCTGAGTCTGGCCAGATCATGAAACTGATACTGAGCTAGTCCTGTACCTACTCCGAGTCCTGGAGCTGTGTTGGAATAATTCTCTGGAGAGCTAGAGATTACCTGCCAGAAACCTAAGTTCCTGAGTGAGAATCTTTTGAGCACCTCCATCTTAATTTACCTACCCACTAGGGTCTTTGTTCACTGGTGATTCCTGTGGCATTTTTTGACTTTGTTAAGGCCCTTTGATTAACAAAGTCATGAAACTTTGGGCAGAGTTTGGCTATTTCTTAAGTATACTAAAAGTAACCAACCGAAGTGGAGTGTATGCTTTTGGAGAATACAGATATCTAAGGTAAGACATTTTCTGTCTTTGAATCTACTATGACCTTAAGGTATTAAATGAAGAAGTGAATGTAACCTTTGGAACAGACTTTTCATAAAGAAATATTTTGTTAATTGGAGTAAGTAGTATAGTTGTGAAATAATCGTGTAATTGTTCATGGCATACTTGTATGTTGTGATAATGTTGGCATAAAACCGCTTTGCTAAATTAATGTGAAATGACTTTAATGCCTTTTGTCTTCAATATGCGTCATAAAGGAGGAAACCACTTTCACCATTTGTCGTTAAGCTTCAGTGTTCATGAGATAGTCAGAAGCAAGAGCAAAGAGGACAGACACTATCGGAACATGGGAAATAAGAAATTGCATAGACTATCAGGGGTTTCTGGATAATGAACTTAATCTCTTACATATGTGAGAGGGTGGGCAGCATTTTGCCTAGAATGTTAACAGTGAGCATAGTGGACATAAAATACTGGGTAGCTTTTTATTTAAATCATTAGCTTAAAGGGGTATGTATTTGTGTTTCTGAAATTAAAATCATACACTTTTTTTATATTTATATTGGATCAAATCTGTTCCCAATTTCTTAAGACAAATTACCTTTATTAATTTGATACAAAAGTTGGATCCATTTCATTGTTCAGAACTATGTTATCAGAGTTGATCAAACTTGTCAAAGTAAATGTGTATATGAATGAGTTACCAATATGAGGATCTGAGGAAATAACTGTGTTCAGAACCAATTCCCTCATTACTCTCAGGTAGCTCCAGTATGTTTCCTTCACAGCATTGATCTGGTCTGGCCTGCTATCTGAGAAGACTTTAATTCAGCTGTATTTTTGAAAAGTTTTTATTGTTTTAACATGGCTCAAATCAATATTGAGTTTATATCTTAAACTCTCAAAAACCTATCATTCTCTCTTTTTTAGAAAAATTCTACTGTTATCAAAAGCTATATTTCATGCCATAGCTACATAGGGTGTTTTTTTTTTTGTTTTTTGTAGATTGTTACTGGATTATTATAATTTTATACGCACACACACACACACACACACACACACGATACTAGAAAAGCAACTAGGAATTTCACTCTAACCTCACTGTTACCCAAATACTGTGTTGAATTCTAATTACTCTTTCATATTTCAGAATGCTATTATACATGCAGTTTTATATTACAGTTCACTTAGCAATATGTCACTTGCCAACACATTTAAAAAAATATCACCACAGAGAAAAGTATATTTTAAAAATTTCCACTTAATGTGGCTACATTGACTAGTGAGGAGCATGAGAGCCTTTTGTCAAGATGCCTTTACCTAATTGCATTAGGATGATTGATATTTGCTCTAATATCTAAGTAAAAGCTTCAATAGACAAAATATTGACCTAAGTGCAAGAAAATTCCAGCTTCTGATTCTTCTAGAAAGCAGCATCTTTACAGTTATGGTGGTAAGGATGTAATGATATAATGAATGGAACTATTTATTGCTTTGTTTTTTATGGAAAAAGGTTCTAGGAATTATATATACTATGTCCATAATCAATCTCCTTAAGATTTTTCAAACATACACAACTAGCATCCCATTCATATTCCTATTCCTTAGATTCAAGAATTGGTACTTTTACTTAATGATTGAATAAATGATGTAGCACATAGTGAGATTTCCCAGAAGTTGGTAATAAGTATCCAGAGATTTAAAAATCAATAGCCCAGCCAGCATGGCTCAGTGGTTGAGCATCAACCTATGAATCAGGAGGTCACAGTTCGATTCCCAGTCGGGGCACATGCCCTGGTTATGGGCTCAATCCCCAGTAGGGGGTGTGCAGGAGGCAGCCGATCAGTGAGTCTCATCATTGATGTTTCTCTCTCTCCCTTCCTCTCTGAAATCAATAAAAATATATTAAAAAAGAAAAAGAAAAGCACAGCATTTAGTAGTGGGTGGTAGACCCAGCTTCAGGTGGTCTGAACAATTTCCATGGTGCTTATGGTTAGACTGGCCTGTTCAGGTTTCCTTTAGAAACTCTTCTTAGTTCTTCTCTGGATCTTGTGCTCTTTCCCAAGGATAAAAGGAGAGTTGTAGAAAAGAAGGTTAGGCCATTAAATCTCAATGAGGACTTCAAGATTGTGTTTCAGCTTTTGTTGCAGCAGAGAAACACTGTTTAGCTCATGACTCAGGAAGTGAAGACTGATGGTGTTTATCCCAGGAGGTTTATTTTTGAGTGCTAATGCGCTGCCAAGTGGCCTGGCAAATGCGAGGCAGCCAGAGGCTGCATTAATTTTGTGGTGTAAGGCTAGAAGAGCAGGAGATTTATTATCCATCGTAATTACTATAAACATTTGGCATTTATTCAGTAAGGGGAAGGCATATGTAATGTGACATTTATTATCTTCCGAGCCCATGTAGGTTCGTTGTGGCAGTAACTACTGACTGAGCACCTGTTCTGTGCACTGCACTGTGCTGGACTCCAGAGAGCACTCCACGCCTGGAGGAGACACAGGCATGTCTGGTTCCTCTGACTCCCTCACCATTGCCAACTCTCCATGTGCATATATGTATTTTTGTTTGGGCAACACTATGTTTTTAAAATCAGGAGACTTTGTAGAAAGAATCAAGATTTTTGGCCTCTCGAAAAATGGGGAGATTTGTGAATTTTTGCCAACCGTCCCGTATGGCACAGCTGGCTGCAGCTGCATTGCTATTGCCCACTCCGGCAGCAGTATGAATATCCAGGACTCCACGTGGAATCTAGGTAGGTTAAGGAGCTTAATGTGAAAAATAAAACTAAAGTTTATGGGAGGAAATGCAGGAAAGTATCTTTGTCTTGCTGTTTGAGGACAGATTTCTTAAATAAGACTCCAGATAGTTTACACTGTACATGGAAATTTTATTTTATTTAAAAAAATATTTTTTATTGATTTCAGAGAGGAAGGGGGGGGGGAGAGAGAGAGAGAGAGAGGAGAGAAACATCAATGATGAGAGAGAATCATTGAGTGACTGCCTCCTGCACGCCCCCAGGGGATTGAAAAAATTAAATCTGACACTTTGTTATTGAGCCTGAAACCCAGGCATGTGCCCTTGACCAGAATCGAACCTGGGACCCGTCAGTCCGCAGGCTGACACTCTATCCACTGAGCCAAACCAGCTAGGGCATGGGAAATTTATTTTTATCAGAATTAAAGGTTCTTACTCATCATTGGTCATCATAGAGAAGCAATCTACAGGAAAACAGCTTGGAACAACTATTTTCAGTATATAAAACCAAGAAGGAATTAACCATTTAGATTCTAGAATATTCAAGGAATTGTTGAACATAATTTTAACTTACAGCCAGAAAAGTCAGAAATATAGAATGTTGATAAGTAATGAATAAAAAGGGAAGTTTGGATAATTATTAAATATCTTAAGTGAATGTAATCAGAAAATGCAATTTAAAAGGAAATGACTCCATTTTCCCATAATTCATTTGGTAAAAATTAGGAAGTCAGATAATATCAAACAGTGGCCAACCCTGCTCTTGAGGGGACATGAAAATTCTCGTGTGCAGCTGGTGGAGGTAGAAATGGCTCTTCGCGTGAGCTCTGTGAGCAGGGCAGGGTGAAATGAAGAATGTGTATGTGCTCTGCCTAGAATTTCATGCCTGAGGTCATGTCAACATCCATGGGTGAGCCTGACTTGAGCAGCTCTGCTGCCCAACACTAGGTGTTGCAGTTGCCTGTTATCCAGTCACACATTTTTTATCTTCCTGTTTGGTTGTTCTCAATGTGTTCATTTATCTCCACTCAACAAAGTCCTCCTGTGCATAAAACCATCAAGTGCCCTACTCCACCTTTGCCCAAGCAGTATTTTTCTAAAAGCCAGAGGGACAATTCCTGTGATTTAGCTACCCTAATGTTGCTGGATCTGGAGTGGCAGATGGTGGTTGGATATTACAAGACCCCTTTGCCCTCTTCCTCCATTTTCAGCCTGTTTGTACATTGATCCTCTCTGTGCAGACTTGGCTAGAGATGGGTGAAGCACCCTCCTAGGAACCGCGTTAATGATAAGCCCAAATCTGGGTCTCTGAAGAGTGACACTGCCTTTCATTTGCAGAGTCTGGAAGCCCCTCTGGCCTTTGCCATATTGAAATTTTGCAGCAACTGTGATATTTAGAGAGGACACATATGCAGAATGGGCACGGGGGGAGGACTCACAGTCTTCTCAGCAGAGGGCCTCCCTGCAGGCTGGATTTATTAGATTTTTCACTTTCCTTCACCATTTGAATTTCCAAATCTTATTTACTTTAAAGCAGCTGAATTGTACCCGAACACTGCAGCCTTAGTCCCTGGGGGCCAAGAGCATCTGCGGAATTCTTCCAACTGTCTACAAGCAGCATCTGTTTTGAGTCTCCTGTGCTTACCTCCTCAGACAAAGGGACATCTCACAGTGCTGGGATTTTTGTGATAAAAAAAATGTATCAATGAGTGTATCTTACATCTCAGTTTTTTCAATAACTTATGCTTCATGTTAATATTTCTAGTTTAGGAGTAACTGAAGTGATTTCTTAATGCTTAACAGAGCAAAATGTGTTGCTTAGCTTTGAGTCATTCATGCATGCATGCATGCATGCATTCAATAAGTGCTTTCTGAACACATGTATCAGGTATGTGGCTCTTACTCTCACCAGGTAATTGTTAGGTTGTCCTCTTCCTTTGATGATGAGATTATGTGTTGCATATTTTGGAATGGTTTACATTTGCTGCGTGGCTTTTCAAATTATTAAGTAGGGAGTAGATGTTCTTGAAAATGGAAGGAAGATCTATTGGTACCTTCTAACTGACTTGACTTCTCACTCAGTAGTAATCTGGATGGTTAGGTTTTAGTGAACATAATCTGCTTTTCATGCTGAGCTGGAGTGAGGCATTTTATGGTGTGTGGTGTGGTATAGTATAGTACCGTATATCACACTACAGGGTAGTATATGGGTATACATCAGATTCATAGAATAGCTCAAGGGATCTTGGGTAAGTGTCTTAAATCTCTATGCCTCAGTTTACTTAAAATTATAGGAATATTTGTGCTTGGTATAACTAAAAAAAATTAGGCGAGGTACTGTATGTGCTCAGCACATAGTATAGGCTCATTAAATATCAGTCTCTTTTATGGCCTCCTATGAGGAACATAAAAAAGGTAGAAAGCCCAGGGCTAGTCCTCAGGAACTAAGGGTCTACTTAGGGAGATGAGACATAGCCTCTATGTAAAATCACCACAGCACATGCCTCTGAGCGGAACCCTAAATAGCATGAATTCACTTACACCTCATTACACCAATTTTAGAACTCAAAAATGACTTTTCTCATAAAGTTCATTTATTTATACTTGATGTCCAGAAGGCGTTTTATAAACCAACAACCTTTCCAGGGGAAGTGAAATGCTTGAGTTTTAAATAACGCTCAAACACACATGCACACACACACACACACACACACACGCACAAGAATATCAGTGACTCAGGGTTCCATCAGGATGTTCAGCTGAAAGTTCTGCAAATGTTTGATCCATGTGGTGACAGCTCATAGAATATGTTATTTTTCGTGTTTGCAAATAACTGTCTAAATGGAAATCTGTTTAAAGAGATTCTATTTAATATATATGTACTGAAAGCAATTTATCTTGCTATATTTTATATTAAAAGACTTGAAAGCCCTACTATATGTCCTCATGTGTTTTGAGGTGCAGGTCATGGCAGGAAAACTTGAACGTGTCATTTGATAGCGCCAGTTCAATGTGAGTCAATGCTAGGTCAGTGATCTCTAGCAGTTGCCTCTTTTGAAGTGGTTATTTTAAAATCCTCATTGGTCTTATGCCAGAAGGTTCAGTGAAAAAAGCAAGAACTTTGAAGACAATGAGACTTAGGTTCTAGCCATATCCCTTGGAATGAGGTATTCAGAATTTGCTGGCATGGAAGTGGTAACATTTGCATAGGAGACAGGGATCAAGGATTGTTACTTTTCTCTTCCCATGTTAACTGCTATTACAACATCTCTGATGATCTAAATTTTCCCAAATGATGAGTAGTGTAAGACAGGCCACTTGGGACCTCCCCAAGGGCACTAACTAGGAAGGTGGCCCCAGCCACATGCCAGTGCTTCAGCTGTCTTGGGAAGAGATGGTTCTGGACATAACATGTGTCTGAAGTTGAAACCTCAAGGCTTATTCTTCAGTGGTGAGCTTATCAACGCTTTGGAGGAAGTCTTAATGACCAGCCGAGTGTCTGCTGACATTACATCTCACAAAGTTGCTGGTGTCACACATAGGGACAGTGTAGCTGCAGGTTCTCAGATCACCTTCTGGGACGGCTGTGTTATTCTGAAGCCTGGAGGTGGCGCCTGTGAAGGTGGGGGTGGGAGGCTGGGTGAAGGGTTGGGAATAAGGGGACTCCAGATATGGCGGCAGTGAAAGAAGGGCACTGATGGAGTGTTTAAAGGAGTCAGGGCCCTGGCTGGTTTGGCTCAGTGGATAGAGTACAGGCCTGCAGACTGAAGGGTCCCGGGTTCGATTCCGGTCGGGGGCACATGCCTGGGTGGTAGGCTCAATCCCTGGTGGGGGGCATGCGGGAGGCAGCTGATCAATGATTCTCTCTCATCATTGATGTTTCTCTCTCCCTTTCCCTTCCTCTCTGAAATTAATAAAAAAAAAATAAAAATATTAAAGGAGTAGGGATTGGGAATTCTTAATTACTCTTTGCCATGGAGAAGCAATTAACATACACATCAAGAGCAGAGTTGAGACTTGACTACAGGTCTTGTTCTGCCTCCAGTTCTCATAGTCTCCCTAGTCTGGCCATTCCCAATGAGACGATGTATGTATGGACTAGGGGCAATAGGAGTAGCTTATTTGGCCAGCCTTCCCCTTGGTGCAGGTGCTCAGGTATCAGTGGCCACTGCTCCCGAGCCCATGCTCAGCTCTTGGTGTGCCTCTCTAGGAGCTCCTGTGCCCCCGATGTGTTTTTTGAGGGGATTGATGTAAACTTTTGGCTCTTTTCTCCCCCTGTGTTGGAGTGTTCTCAGAGGTGGAGAAGTCAGAGCTCTACATGGCCTTATTCACAACTCCCTGAATGAACTTGCACCAGTCTCAACCTCGCTGGGCACTGGGGACAAAAGTACTTATTTCACTTGCTTTACATGTTTGATGCTAGATTAAAGTGAGAAAATGCATGCCAAGAAGACTCTTCATTTGAAATGGAAGGATCCAAAGCATACAGAGAGAAGCATTTTTAAGGATTCCTGGAAGAGCAGAATAAGATTTAATGTGTCCTTGAAGTAAATAAGGTATTTTGTGTTAAAGCCCACCAACGAAAGGCCATCAGGAACACACTGAGTGTAATGAAAAGAAGTGTGGTTTATTTTTCTTGCTGTAGCAAGACTGCAAGTGCTCCCAAGGAACCTGGAGGAGCTGGGAGAAGCATCTTGTAGCAGGTGAATGGGTTCTGGGTGATACCAGGTGGGTCTAAGGTTGTGGAGGCCAATTGTGGACCAGCTGTTTGAGGAGAGAGCAGCGGGTTTGTGATTGTGCATCTTAGCGTGTTTATCAGTCAGTCAGGAGGACTGGCGTGGGTGGGCGTGCTCTTCCCGAGGAGCAGGAGCAGCAGTCTCTCCTGTTAAACAGAAGAGGGGGATGTTTCACCACTTTTGTGGTTGCAGAGTGGCCTTATCTCTGTCTTATTCTCAATGCAGTCATGGAGTGGCCTTGTTTAGACATTTTTCTCTTTGAGTGTGGCTTATATTCTGTTGGGAACAAAGTGGCCTAAATGCCAGCAGGGCTGCTTTCTCACCTGGTTTTATGTGTATTTACTTAGCCCCTTTTGTGGAAGGCAAAGATGGAATTTATATTCTAGAAGAGTGCCAAGGCTGACCACTGGCACAGAGGGTCTCTGATTGGGTTTTGGAAGTTGTTTAAAAAATGAGAATTAAGTTACAGAACAAAAATGGGGAGCATCAACCACCACAAAAACCCCAGGAGTGGAGCATCCGGGAGAGTGCGTGGTGAGGCGTGGGCCGGAAGCGATTCCAGAGTCAGGGGCAGCTTCTACAGGCAGGTGTCTGCACATGGTACCTGTGAGGAGGCCACAAAAGGTGTGCAGAATTCTTGTTTTCTGACTTTATTTTATTTTTATTTTTTTAATACATTTTTAATTGAGTTTAGAGAAAGAAAGGGAGAGGGAGAGGGAGACAGAAGAAATATCAATGATGAGAGAGAATCATTGATCGGCTGCTTCCTGCATGCCACTCCTTACCCCCAAACCTCCACTCCCCACACACATACACACTGGGGATTGGACCTACAACCCAGGCATGTGCCTGACTGGGAATCGAACTGTGACCTGCTGATTTGTAGGTTGATGCTCAACCACTGAGCCACGCCAGCCGGTCTGCACAATCTTCACTTTAATCTTTATTTGATTGAGATAAATGGGAGTGGTAAACTGGCAACACTGGTTACTTCTGGGAAGTGATACCTATGGGTTCAGGAAGAAGATGTCACTCTTTGCTTTATACACATAGATTATTTATACTTTATGGGCTAATGATTTTTAATTAAGAAAAACAAAAAAAATGAAACAATGTAAGAAATGGCAGGTAGAATGTGTGATTTGATCCAGAGATGCTCTCTAAGGGATGATTTTAGAATTAATTTTTTTTTTTGGAAGGGAAATTCAACATTTCCTTTTGGGAAGGGATTGGTGTAGGTATCTTGGATCTGTTTAAAAGATCCTATATAATAAAAGGGTAACATGCGCTCCCACAGGTGGAGCTCTGCTCAGCCACAAGCCAGGCTGACGGCTGCGAGCTCAGCGGCAGTGGCGGAAGCCTCTCCTGCCTCCTCAGCAGTGCTAAGGATGTCTGACGGTGGCTTAGGCTTGCTCCCTGCAGGGGAGACATCCCCTGAAGTCTCCTGGGTTGCCAGAGGGATGTCTGACTGCCAGCTTAGGCCTGATCCCCAAGGCCGGCAGGTGAACAACCCCAAGGGGTCCCGGACTGCGAGAGGACGCAGGCCGGGATGAAGGACCCCCGCTCCATCCCCACCCCAGTGCACAAACTTCATGTACCAGGCCTCTAGTAATTTTAATAAAAAGCTAAAAATCATGATTCTCATACAAATATAAAATGAAAATTTTCAATGATTTTTTTTGATTCATTAATTAATGGAGAACCAGCCAGTTTGAGAATAACCAGAAATGTTGAAATGAATTTTCTCAATAAATGTAAAACTGGCTTCGTGGAGAGAGAAGGGTATCAGTTTGTTCTCTAAAAAAATTTATTTATTTATTTATTTATTTATTTTAGAGAGAAAGGAGAGGCAGAAAGATAGAAACATCAAAAATGAGAGAGCATCATTGATCGACTGCCTCCTACACACCCCCTATGGGGATCAAGCCACAATCAGGCATGTGCCCTAACAGGTAACAGTGGCCTTTTGGTTCATGGGTCAATGCTCAACCTCTGAGCCACACTGCCAGGCATTAGTTTGTTCTGACAGATATCCTTTAGGGGAATAGCTCTGCTTCTGGTTCTAAATGCAATAAAGTTTACTCAATTTGGGCTTAATTCCATTAAGAATCCCATTCTTAAATGCATAGGAATTAGTCTGAGGTTTGCTCTGCCAACCATTTCTTTGTAGGTGATGAAAATTAATACTATAAATATGATTCTGATCATGTCTGGGGTGTTACTAGTGATTTACATTTTAAGAGCAACTATATTCCAGACATCTTAGAAATATTATTTAGATATTTAGTTAAATTAAACATATATTTACTGTTTAGACTGCCAAGTTCTGAGAGAAAAATTTGTGCATTCTGGTATGAGTTAATGAAATTGCAAATCTGACTTATTTTGATGATCTCTCTCAACCACAGTTTGAGTGAATGAACCAATGAACAAGGAATATGGTAGTCCAATTTGAGTTATTGTATGTATCCTACTAAATTAAATAAAATTTATTTTATGCCCAAAATCTTTCCATAATGGTAGTTTCTAAGGAATTATTGGCTCAAAGCAATTGGGTGATACCATTTTGTTATTCGACAAACTTTGAGAAAGCATGATTGTGAGCCAAATAAATTTATTAGCTTGTTTCACTGAAATGCATTGGAACAACTAGATAAATAATCTTAGCCAGGTTTCAAAGTGCTTCTGATCCAGTCAGAAGTGACTTTGATAATTAAGCCACAATAATCAGGTATTACTGAACACTTGACTGTTGAATACAGAATACTATGTACTGATGATAGCACTTACTGAAGTATAAAAAAAGGTATTTTTCAATGCTAATAAAACATATTGTTAAATAGATCATTTAAGATGTGCAAATGCCTTTTTTTAGATATTAAAACCAAGCAGATACTTCTTCTGGTTGGTTTTAATATGTATCTATGTGGCAGACCCATTTTAGCCTAAGATTTTGTCAGGTTGATTAGAACTATACCATTTTCAGAAAGCCAGGACCCACTTCCTAAGATCTTAATGAATTCTATCCCCTGGCACATTGTCATCCAAGGTTAGTCAGGCATCTCAGCCATGACATTCTGCAAGGGAATCTAAAACACTGAAGGTGGAATTTTATGGGTATTGAAGGTAAAGAAAATGATGCGTATCTTTTGTTTGTTTAGTGTTCCTTTTTGCATTAGGAAATTCAATAACCTGAATAAATGACTACCTTAGTAGCCAGGGGATAAAGAAACTAATAATGCTAGCAAGACACTTTATTTTGTGCCAGCATCTATATTGAGTGCCACACCTGCTTTTTCACAGTTATGCTTAATCCTCAGATCAAACTTAGAATTGTTTCTGTTTTTCACATATGAGGAAACTGTAGAATAGTTAAGTGACTTGCCCAAGGCCATGCAGTTAGTAAGCGGTAGAGCCAAGCCTCCAAGTCCTGAAGACAGATCATCACACTTAATCTCTGCTTTGTAAAGAAACAAATATTTTTGAAATGATTTTTCAAAATTATTTTTGGTAATTAAAAATTACTTTTTTTTCTGTAGTCCTTCTACCATTAGAGCTATACCATGAGGATTTTTGGTGCCAAGGAAAGGGAAAAATATTCCTCTGGAGAAAGGAAGTTCATGGGACTGGTAAGAAGGAAGCTATGACATAAGGAGAATTGTTCCCAGAAGAGAAAGTAAATAGGAAGTCCTTCTAGTGGGAGAGGAAGAAAGGGGCTGAGAAAGAGGAGGGCCTGATAAGAGTTTCTTGGCTCTCCATGTCCTCAGGGTTAAACATCTAAACAGGCTTTTGGCTGTCAGATGGTAGCCAGACTGGGGAGACTGTAGGCCAGGGGTGGGCAACCTTTTTGTGAGTACGTGCCCAAACCAGCAAAATCTCTGACTCAAAATTCTTCTGCGTGCTAACCCTAATTTTTTGAGAACATGTTACGCCTACTTGATATCTCTTAAGGTGTATGTATGTGAAGAACCTTGAAGAAATAATAAAATTCGAGCGACAAAAACACAGTATATGATGATGAAAAATACATTTATTTTTTAATGTATACATGTTATGTAAAATTATTTATTTATCTAAGATGCACCTACACTGAATTTATCTGAAAAATAAAAAAAATAGATATTAAGAAAAAAATTGTAAATGAAAGAGAGGGTTTCGCGTGCCAGCAAAAATTACTGGCGTGCCATGTTTGGCACAGGTGCCAGGGGTTGCCCACCCCTGCTGTAGGCTGTTGAGGGTTTTTTATGGCACCATTGCATGGCTTTGTTCAGAAGTGGTGTCAGGGAGAGATGTTTCCATGAAGGGCCTAAAACAGTGCCGCTGTTCTCTGTGGTCTGTACCAGGGCACACTGGAGAGTTACAGGTACTTCTGCATGAAAGTGCAGAGGACTGATAGGCCAGAAGAAGCCTGATGTCATGGAAAGGAGGTCTCTGAGTGAAGGGCCTTGTGAATGGAAGTATGAGTAGCGGTCTACAGCCTTGTTTGCGGGTACTGACATGATAGCCACAAGAATGATCAAAGGGATGAGGCCAGCAAGGACCCAGAAGATGGCACATGTACCAGAGGCTCTTCCCCACCTTGCCATGAACTTTCCCTTGAACTAAGAGGGAAGGGAAATTGGTCGGGGAGACTTCTTATGAGGAAAGAAACCCCCATAATGAAGAGTCTAAATCTAAAATGCATTGGTCATTTAACATGGAAAAATATACTATTACTTTTATTTGGCAGAATCAAATGTTCCTCCCCAACCTCATCCCAACTCTACCTCAATGGCATCAGGAAAAATGGTGGCAGAAGAGACTGGAGCAAGATGAGAACAGTTGTGGAAAATAGTTACATTTCGGCCCATTTGGATCATTATGAATTCTGATTTTGCTATATCATATGGATGTGTGCCATAAACACTGAAAGTCACTTCTGGCAAGTTGAGCAGTAACGTACTTCCCTTAAAAGCAGACTGATTGGCATGACCCCTAAGGCACTAGGAGTTCCTTGAACCTTGAGTAGACGTCAGTCCACAACTTCTGGCCACATCTGCCTCCTCACTGGAAATCCCCAATAGACAGGGGCAGAGCTACTGGTAATGCCTCCTATTGTTTATCCTTTAAGACAGATGAGCAGCTGGGATATGTGTACTCCCATGGGCAGGTCACTGATGAGAAAATGCATCAAAGCCACTAAGGACCTTTGTGACCTTGAGAATATTGCTTATCTTTTTGGAGCTCCAGCTTCATGCAGAAGGTGGAAATAAACATGAAATCGTATTTGCTGCATATAGTTTTTGTAAGGGTTGGTGAACAATGAGACAAATATGCTGTGGAATGACACACCGTTATTGTTATTGTTATTGTTAAGACTTTTGTCATTGCTATTATTGTTGTTATTAATTGGTGAATTTTGAATGAACAGTTCGGAGACCCTGATGTAGATAAATAATCTTAGCACATGCAAAACTATTTGTCTGGTTTTGTGAAACACCCCATCATCATTCTCTTAAAATCGAAGCTGTCAAACTCAACATTTAATTGCATATTGCCTCATTTTTAAACTATTTTACTTAGTTTTCATGATTCTCACATCTAAGTGTTCATTTCTAGACAGGCACTGTGTCTTATGGCACATAAATACCCATTCTTGTAGTAGAGGTTATAACATAATATGTATAGTATGTGCAGAAGCTATAAAAATGTGAATTAGAAATTAGAAGTACTTGTTTTCAACCAATTTATAAGATGAAAAAAGTTATTGTAAACATGTTGAACAAATAATACAGGAAAAGCTGAATACATATAAATTAGGAAATCAAATCCAATCAATCTCTTGAAAAGTCAATTTTCCCCCTTTATTTTCTTGTTTCTTTCATCACTCAAGCTTATTTTATTGCCTTTTCTCTCTTATTATTAAAAAAAACCACAATTTAGCTTTAGGCTCACTGCAGATTAAAAGAGAAGATTAGCATATAGAATACCCATAGCCTATGCACTTCAATAACTTGATAGCCTTCCAGGTCCCTTTTAATACATTTAAAAAAATGATTAAAGCACACCTATTCTTTTGAAAATTATCAGAAGTTATGTATCTAATTCGATCCTGTGGACATTTAGGTTGTTTCCAACTAACCCCTCTTGTTGGATACTAGGATATTTTCCAACTATTACTATTGTATTACCCATTGCTTCTGTAATAGATCACCACACATTTAGCAGCTTAAAACAACACAAGTTTATTCTCTTACATTCCTGGAGATCAGAAATCTGAAATCAGTTTCATTGGCCTAAGAGGAGATGCCAGGAGGGCCGGGTCTTCCTGAGTGGAAAATCTATTTCCTTGCCTTTTCCTGCTTTCAGAGGCAGCCAGCATCCCAATCTCTGCTTTTGTCACATTGTTTCTTCTTTGACATAGTATCTCCTCCTTTTTCCTCTTGTGAGGACACTTGTGATTACATCATTGGGCTTAGATGAATTTTGTGGTATGTAAATTATATCTCAATAAAGCCATACATGTTTTTTAAATGGCCTCAATATTGACATGGTCAATTTCCTTCAGTGTGGGAATGGAAGTGGGGCAAGATTGGAGCAGGCATGCATGTCAAATTTTTCAGTTGAGCATTAAAGCAGGCCAGGTTTTCATGAATTTTAAATGTTGTTAAGAATAGATGTTTATTCTCTAGAAGACTATGATTAGAACGTTTCCCTGCTCCAGTCACTTGTTTATTGTTCCCATCATTGTTGTTTCAGGCACGGCACACGTAGCTATGTACCATGTGATGCATTGTGGAGAAAGGATGCTCTAGGTTCCACGTGGCAAGAGTTTGCTGCTTAGCAAGTCAGCTGATGTAGAGGTGGGAGATTAATCAGGCTGTCAAATTGTTTCCCCGAAAATAGATGGAGCAGAAGAGATAACGTGTGGCTTTCTCAGTTCAGCAAGGCAGCTGTTTAAAAGGTTTTACGCCCGCAGTGGCTCAGTGTCTCTCTCCTTGGCTATAATTGAGGGCTTTATCTATTTAGACACACAGAGGCCTCTTCTGTAACAAGTAGTTAGTATTGACATGTTAAAAAGATAACAAAACCTGCTTCTTACATGCCCCAAGGCCTCTCATCAATAACTTGCACTTCATATAACAATATACTTATGAAAATTGATATATTTTTAGTGTTCCTTTCTTCTCATGATAAAGATACAGGCAAGCCATAATGTCCCAATGTCACAAATTCAATACAGGTAGTAAAATTTTAACTGTTGGAGACATGCACTAAAAACTATATAAAGTAAAAACAATGTAAACACATATAACTAGGTGTTATGTTCACTTCTCGACTAGATGACAGCTCTGGCTTAGGAAATAAGAAAATGAGGTGGTTTAGTATCCTTTCATCTGATGATAGGACACAAGTAGTACCAATAAAGACCATGGGCATTGGTCACTTGTGTTAGCACATACCAGCCTTGTGGACTCACATTTCTTCATTTGTAAAATCATGTATGGTGTTATGAGGGCAGGTGAGGTGTTGAGCGTCCATTACTGTGAACTTCATGAGAAACCCTCTGCATAACAGCAACAATATGGTTTTGCTCATCCTCTGCCTCTTTTGGATGAAGTCTACACATTTGGAGGCTGTAATCACTGTGGCCTGGGCCACATTATCCTGGGAATTGCAAACACTGAGGGCGACTGGCGGTGAGGGTGGGGCCGACGAGCGGGTGGGAAAGGCTGACCTCTTGGTCCCCCTCCCCCGCACCCACCAGGCTCCCATGGCTGGATGGTGAACGGGGGATCCGGGGTGGGTGGCGGCGGTGGGTGGGGCCCCGGCTCAGCTGCCAGCAGCCGGGAAGATGGCCCTGATCGCAGGCTAGGCCTAGGGACTGTACCTGAGCACGATTTTGTGTGCCGGGCCTAGAGTTATAAATAAAACTGTACTTGATATCTATACATATCACGTTTATGTGGATGTCCATTGCATCCTCGAGGTAAATACTACAAAGTAAAATCATTTTTCATGCTCCTGGTACATATTTTAGGATTGTGTTCTGAAAATACTCTATGAATTTATACTCCAAGAGGAGATGTCCAAGGGGGACTGGGAATCCAGGTGACCTGGAGAAAGGGACTTGTAGATGTCTCTGAGAGGGGCCTAACAAGAAAGGCAGGGGAGCGAATTCTAAGGAAAGAACCCAGAAGTCCTCAGGGATTTGTGCCTGAACCAGCGACAAAGTCAGCAAAGTGAATGAGCTGAGGGCAACACTCCACCTTGAAGAGCAGGTTAAAGAAAACGATGTCCTTGGAAAATGTTCCTGGAACTCTTTTGGGCTTTAGAAAATTTTTCCTAGAATGAGTTGATTATGATCCTGGTCACTGAGGAGAAACTTGAGGTACAGAAATGAAGCGACGTTCCTGCCATCACACTAAGACAAGTGGCAGAACACGGATTCAAAATGATTCCTTGTGGTTCTCTTGACTTATTTTATACCACTAAGGAAAGAGCGTGGCATGATGTCACCTTCTTCACCTTTGGGGCAAGAGCAGTTCCCACAAGGGGGCTGAAATGAGAATGACTGAATCTGATGAACAATAAATAAGAAAGGGACAATTTCTGCAACATGAAATGACTATTTTAAACCCAAAACCCACTCTTTCATTATATATTATTGCTAAGAACAAAAGAAACCTTTACGAGGCTCTTTTACTCAGCTCCTAGTCCAGGTCCATAAATTGCATGGGAGCTCTGTGATTGACTGAGCATGACAATTATGTGGCAAGCAGTAGCAAGCTGAATCCACCGGCGTGTGGCGCACACTCACTGTGATACTCTAACAAGGTGCCTCGTTAAAACTTTTAATACTGGTCATTTCTCTTTAACTCACCTTATTAAAATGACCAGCGGGAAGAAATACTTGGTTCTAGGATTTCTTGTGTTTTTTGGGGCTGAATTGGGCATTGAAGGCAAAGAGAAAGAACAGACCTGTCGTTTGCTGGGCAAGTTTGATTTAAATGGATATGTAGATGCCACAAACCATTCACTTGTTACTGGAGGGCTTTTTCCTCTTCACTACAGGATCATCCTAGCTAATGAGTCTGTTTTGGAGCTAGTATCAACAAAATGTGTAGGGTAAGCTGGAATGTTTTGATTTTTAATTTCTGTTTTCTTTCTGTAGTAAACTTCTATCAAGGCACAATTCTAGTTTTGGTTATTCTTATGATCAAGGGTGAGGTTTTGGATGTCTTATCCTTATCCCAAGACTGCCTTCTTCTGTTAGTAGAGCAAAGAGCAGTTTATTTCTGCAGGACTCTGAAATTTCTGCTTTTTCTTCTTTTCCTTTCTACCACATCTTAAAAAGGCACTTCTCCCTCCCTCTCTCCATGTCTTCTGGTCCCATGGAAGTGGTGTCTTCCTGAAACCAATCTCCTTGAGCCTCACTTTCAAGACCTTTCCCTACAGCCAGTGCTGCCTCTGTAAGGTTTTTGACCTGTGTTAATGGGCAACTTTTTTCTAGGAATGATTTTGTCTGCTCTCCATAACGTTAGGCTCTCTGCTCTCCCTTCCTCTTTCCTGCACAGTTTCCCCACATTCCTCTCACTTTCCACACACCTGGTGTGAGGAGAGGACTCTAGAGATGGCCTTGCTGGAATTTAATGGGTATTTCTCTACTTACAAATACCGTGAAGGTCACCCTACCCCCAGGCTCTTTATGATGCTGGAGATCATAGGTGATTTTTCTTACTCTAAAAACATGTATGGTCTTTTTCAGGCTCTTTATGATGCTGAAGTTCATAGGAGATCATAGGTGATTTTTCTTACTCTAAAAACATATGTGGTCTTTTTCAGAGGATGTGGGTAGAGATACACAGCTTAGCAGCTACCATTTCCCTGGGCCAGCCCAGAAGTCCTTCCTACTCACTCTGAGACTTCATTTCTCCCTCCCTTTTTTCTTCTGATTTACTCCCAGGGTCAAAGAATGGGAACGAGGGCTTACAAATTCATAATATAAGTTGAGGCAGGGAACACTGGTACCAGCATGGTGTATATATGGGCACACATGATGTCAATAAGCTTTAATATTCCATTCAAACATCTTTTATTGAGAGATTATAGGGGAGAAAGATGCTTCTTCATAAGCTTCAACATTCTTTTCAAAGTATTGTTTTCAAAATTATTCTGAGAGGTACTAGAAGTAAGGTTTGAGGATTACATTTATTGGTTTTGGATGTGAAGTACTTATCCTAGATAAAAAGCTGTTATTTCATGGATTCATTATTAATTGACAATGAGTTACTTTTTATTTAATTTTTTATTATTAATCATTATTGCAATTGTTTGTTAAGAACATTTCATTTTTAAAATTATTTATTTTTTAAATTAAAAATTTTAAATTATAGTTGACATACAATATTATATTAGTTTCAGGTACACAGCATAAATGATTAGGCATTCATGAACTATTCTTACAATTTTATTTCTTCTTTCCTTATAGCAGTATGAGAGCTTTCTTTTTAAGAAAAATGTTTTTCAATTACAGCTAACATTCAATATTATTTTGTATTAGTTTCACTTGTACAGCATAGTGGTTAGACAACCATATCCTTTATAAAGTGACCCCCCACAATATTTCAAGTACCCACCTGGCACCATACATAGTTATTACAATATTATTAACTGTATTCCCTATGTTGTGCTTTACATCCCTATGGCTATCCCCAGTAACTACCAATTTGTATTTATTAATCTCTTCACCTTTTTCACTGAACCCTCCAACCCCTCTTCCCTCTGGCAACTACCAGTCTGTGAGTCTGTTTATATTTTGTTTGTCCATTTATTTTGCAACAGGAGAGCTTTGATAACTAGGACTGAGAAGTAAGTGGTTGGTGAGCTAGAGACCAGGGGTCCCCTGGGTACACAATGTAAAGACAACATCCAGAGACATGTTGGGGAAAGTTAGGAAGGAACCCCACCTATGACAGCTGAACTTTTTACCCTCAATGAAATATTAGTTGTAGGAGAGCAGGACTATACTGCTTTTGATACTGTAGCTTAGTGTTCACCACAGGATGACCTGTAGGTTACAGTAAAATGATAGGGTGGTGGAAAAGCATTGGCAATTTAATCTTCCACGTGAATCTCAGAATGAAGGAACCAGCAGGAGTGAGAAAGAGCTGAAAGTGGGTGTCAGTACACCCAGTGTTTTTAATTTGTTGCCTAAAGATTTTTTTCCAGGGGTGTGTGTCTCTTTTCATCTTGCTTTTTATTTATCTATCTTCCCTCTTCTTGACTTGAGGCCTGAGATCTGTGTTTCAAATTATGCTGGAGAAGGATCTACAAATAAGTGACAAGGCGATTCAGATTTCTGAGCTCCCATGCTGTGCCTCTGAAAATTTTTTAAATTATTTATTTAAAAAATAAATAATTTTAAAAATGAAATGTTCTTAACAAACAATTGCAATAATGATTAATAATAAATAATTAAAAATATTTTTTACTCTTTTTTCCCCCCTCTCTGTTTTCTGTGGGTAGTTAAACATATATAAAGTCATACATGTTCACAAAAGCATACACCCTCATACATATACACACTAGTTCCTTCCTTTCTTGGTCCACTCTTAAGCAGCACTTGAGTACCTTATGACAGGGTATAAAAATAAAACCTTGTTAGTGTTTGCTACTCTAGGGGCATTTTATTTCTTTGACCTAGAGCTGCTGTCCAATACAGTAGCCCCTAGTTACATGTAGCTTTTAAAATTTAAATTAATTGAAATTAACCTGACCTGGCTGGCACAGCTCAGTGGTCGAACGTTGACCTATGAACCAGGAGGTCACAGTTCAATTCCCGGTCAGGGTACATGTCTGGGTTGCAGGCTCAATCTCCAGTGGGGGTGTGCAGGAGGCAGCCAGTCAATGATTCTCTCTCATCATTGATGTTTCTATCTCTCTTTTCCTCTCCCTTCCTCTTTAAAATAAATGAAACTATATTGAAAAATTATTTGAAATTAAATAAAATGCATTTCCTTAGTCACATTAGCCACATTCCAAGTGCTCAACAGCCTTGTGTGGCTAGGGGCTACCATGTTGGACAGCACAGATATATAAAACTTCCATCATTGCAGAAAGACTGAGCTGCCCGAGGCCTAGACTATAAACCATCTTTGGTGGTCCAGAGCTCTCTCACTGAATGGAGCCTGAGACTTTACTTTCGTATTCCTACTGCTAGGCATATAGTAGATGCTCAATACACTGTTTTATCTTAAAAACAGAGATATCACCACTTGTATATACAAAATTGATAGAAAGCTCCTTCTATTAAAAATTGAGGGAAAAATAATAAAGTGAAGTAATAGAATTCTATTTTAACATTGCATCATTAGAGCATAGTAGTCTTATTTTTCTCATCTTCTTTATTAAAATTGGGATTATATTTGTTAATAAAATTGGTTCAAATGTAGTTCTACACAAATTTAATAAGCCTCGACTATGAGTTCACCTCTGTGTTAAGCGTCGCAGAAAGACCAGTGTCCTCATAGCACTTTGTCTAATTAATTGAGCAAATATTTATTGACCACAATATTATATGTGCTTGACACTGTTATAGGAACTGGGGATACAGTAGTGTTCAAAACAGAACAAATCCCTACCTAATGGGGCTAACATTTGAGTGGGAGAAAATAAGCAATAAACAAGATAAACAGATGAATTATATATTCTCTTAAAGGGTAATAATGTTACAGAGAAAAAAATAGCAAGGGCTGAGATAGAGAGTTCTGGTAAGACTATCATAATTTCAAAACATAATGTGGTGATGGAAGGTCTCACTGGGGCACATTTGAACAAAAACTTTAAAGGAAGTGAATCCATACATTATCTACGGAACAGCATTTCAGGTAGAAGGAACAGCAACTTCTAAGCCTTGAGGCAGGGGTGTGCTTGGCTTTTTGAAAGAACAGCAAAGAGGTCAGTGTGGAGGGAGAGAGACAGAGAGAGAGAGAGAGAGAGAGAGAGAGAGAGAGAGAGAGAGAGAAAGAGAGAAAAGAAGGAGGAGGAGGAGGAGGAGGACATAGGACCGTATTAGATAGTAAAGGACTTCAACTTTTACACTGAGTGAAAAGGGGAGCCAAGAAGTCTATTGGCAGAGAGTCATGATGTGATTTAGGATATAAAGGATCATTCATTTTGCCAGGTTTCAAATAGACTGAAAGTGTGGGGTGCTGTGGGGTCTGTGACCCCAATAATTATTTTAAGAGCCTGAATAAAATTTCTTCCAACAAAGTCATCCCAGCAGAGTCTGAAAGTCAAGGATGTGTCATAGTCAGTAGAAAAATGAAAGATCTGTTCCACGGAAATAATTGTCACAGCAAATAGGAAAAGTGGACAAGGCATAGCACTGGAATATTCTCTCACAAAATAATAGCCATGTCAGCGGTAAACACAGGCCTTCCTTTACATTCTACCTTGGGACCCAGTACAAATGCAATGTTTGTGACTCAGCTTATATTGTAATGTAATTTGGAACTATAAGATCAAGAATTCTATACCTAAAGACAATTGGCTCAAAGCCATAATGACTCATGGTTTGCAGGACAGATGAATTCTGTAGCTACTGCCCTGAGAATTCTTCACTACAACCTGCTGAGTTGCTGCTCTTCATGACCAGAATTTTATTGGGCTTGGTATGCTTAGCCTTATGAAGCATGTTGGAACAGGTTTATTTTTATCTCTACCTTATGTTAAAAAGAATACAAATTGTCTTGTCAAAAGGCACTCAAATTGTCTTTTGTCAAAAGGCACTCAATAGAAATTTATTTAAAAGAGATATTTTAAAAATGTAGAATTTTCCCCCAGTGGAAAACAAGTACAATATAACTTGAACAATTCTTTGGACCCCATGTGGACCATTCTCTGCACAGAGTTACATCAAGGGAAGTCCAGTCCAGTAGTCAGAGTGATTAAAAGGGAATTCCAGTCTGTATTCTTTCAAAGAATATTAAAGAGATCTATTTCATGATCTACCAAAAATTCATCTCAAATAACTGTTTCTTATGTTGCAATATTCTCCCTTAGAGCCTCTGCCCAGTGAAAAGCCTCAAATGTCTCCTCAACCTCAGTGAACAGGTTATTTTTGTTTCCCTTCTTATTCTCAGGCTGTCTCAATCTATTCTCTCAAATCTACAGCTGGAGGGTGAGGAGGGCAAAGCAGCGTGGGCAAAGACAAGTTTCTCTTCAGTAGGTGGGGGTGATGTTGAATGGAAGACTGAAAACACTCGTACCCCTGTCATAATCCTCTTGATTGTTTCACTTTAGTAGAATACTTGTTGCTATCCAAATTGTAAACCACATTATTCAAACATTTCATAATGCTTTGGTATAAGGAGTGTGTAGTAGAGGGTATGATAGGTACATGTAATCTAAGGTGATGGATAAAAAATTTTGACGCTTGAGTACATTTTTAAAAATATCATGGGTGTCCTATCTAGAAATTTACATTAAACAAAATTACCTTGTGGGAACCAAAAGAGACATCTTGTTCCAGGTTCTGTGAATGCCTCTGTGGAATAGACGCTTTTCTCTGACGGCAGTAAGAAGTACAGCTCACAAACTTTCTCTTGAAACAGGGTGTTTGGTAAGAGAATTTATATTTCAAAGGACTCTGCAGCTTACAGAGAATATTGAAGGAATCCTACTTGAATTCATGATGGGAATACACAAGTTTCTCCCAGAAGGAAGGCAAGGCCTACCTGCTTCATGTTTCCCTGACAAATAAGAAGTAAAGTATTTGAGTTTCAAACATTCCTCTTATTTTATTGAAAAATAAAAATGAAGGGGATTAGGATGTCAGCAAAACAGTTATTAATTGATTATATAGTAAATACCTGGATGGGAAAAGAAGCATAAATGTTTACCTACAGCAGGTATTAGAATGAAAGAGTTTTTAGGATAAATAAATGTTTGCCCACCAATTATCCAGAGTTAACTGGAATATTATAAAAATATTTTCAATCTTCTTCCAGATATGAATCTTTAAATATATATATTTATGTGCATATGGATTAAATGTGTGGAAAGATAGAATTTGTAGAAATGCTGGTAAACCAAATCCCCATGTGCATCCTTGACTCTAATAAACCAACAGGCTCAGATACAGCTCTCTTTTCAAGATACTCAATAATGTTTGTGAATATCAATTAACCAAACTGGGTGGAGATTTATGCAGGCTTGTGGGTGCAGATACCATGACGACTAGTTTAGCAGGGTATATCAGGAATTTATGTATTGATTTTTATTTTTTTTATATATTTTTTATTAAATCTTTATTGTTCAGATTACATTTGTTCCTCTTTCCCTGCCCCCCCATAACTCCCCTCCTCCCAGTTCCCGCCCCACCCTCCATCCTCACTCATTCCAGACCAGACGAAGGAGATGTGCTTTCTGTCATTTAAATAAGAAGTTTACACCAAGGTCCAGCAAAGCTTCAAGTGAGCTCGTTTGTTGGAGGGCTAATGGTACCCTACTCCTCTCTGGGAAAGTGTCTATTCGCCCATCCATCTCTCAACACTTCTACAGAGCTTTCATCACAGCCCTAGGATTCTGAGACAAGAGCCTACATTACAGCATGAAGTGTGGGGATATTGCATCCTTTGTCCCTTCACTTGACACAGGGATGGACTTTGGAAAAGAGAGGATGGTTTGTCAAAGTATCAAACAATAGGAAATTGAGTAATCCATTCCTTTTCCAAAACATTGATTATTGAACATATGGCATCTAAAAAGATGACTCCAGAAGCCCACCTGGGCATTAATTATCAAAGTCTCCATTGCCTCCTTTTATACCACATGGCTCAATAATACTGTCTTACTAGACTTGTGCTCTTTGCAGTTATTTATTTCTCAAATGGTTTGGGAAACTAGAGAAAATAATGTTATTAAAAATATTAGTTGAACTTGCTGTTTAATGCTTACTTGTACAACTTTACAATTTTAAGATACAACTTTTATCTAAAATTATCAATTGTTGATTTAGTACACATGCTTTGTCATAGAAAATGGCTTATGGCAGATAAATTGAATAATATGTGATAGTCTAATTTTTAGTATTGATTTATTTTTTATAATTACTTATCAAGTATTAAAATGTTTTTCATAACATTACAATATAACTTATCTTGGGATGAATGTAACATTTAAAAATTATTTCTAGTGAAAAACAAATGACTGGAATCTCTATCAGCAACCTTGTCTTCTAAGAGAATTTCCCTGCTGTGGGTGAGCATTTGTTGGTAACCACATGCTGGGCCTTGGCTTATAATTAATTTCAGAGTGTTGCATCAAAATAATGTAGTTGCTGGCTTGAGGAGTAGCATGAAGACTAATTGCTTGAAAGAAAAAAAATTGCAGAACAACACTTTACTCAGGGTTGACCTAGACACATGTAGGTTTGAGCTGTTTCAGAAAAAGAAGTTTATCTGAGCTGCTCAAATTTGAACGGTAAGATGAATTCCTTTGGGTTAAGGCAAAGAAAATTTCTGATAGAGAGTGACTATATCACTAAAAAGAAAAAGATAGTAAACATGTCAGATTAGTCCCGTAAACCACAGCTCTGATCTCATCCCTTCCCTGTTTATCAATTCCCAGTGGCTTTCCACTAGTCAAAGCATGACTTCAGCTATCTTAGCCTGACATTCAAAACTCTACTGTTTTGCACCTTCTATTTTCAACATTTGTCCCCTGACACCCTCCTGCCCACATCTTTATTACACAATCCAACTGAACCTCTATAATTCCTGGAGCCTCCTTTATTTTCTTAACTTCATTAAAAAAATTACATCTTTATTGTTGAAAGTATTACATATGCCCCCCTTTCCCCTCATTGACCCCTTCTAGCCTGCCCGCACCCTAGGCCTTCACCACCCTATTGTCTGTATCCATGGGTTATGCATATATGCATACAAGTTCTTTGGTTAATCTCTTCCCACCCACCCACTCTCCCCTGCCTTCCCTCTGAGATTTTGCTATGTCTCTGGACCTATTTTGTTCATCAGTTTATTTTGTTCATTAAATTCCACATATGAGTGAGATCATGTGATACTTGTCTTTCTCTGACTGGCTTATTTCACTTAGCATAATATTCTCCAGATCCCAGAGACATAGAAGCAATGAACAGATGGTCGAATCTCAGAGAGAAGGTAGGGTGGGTGGGAAGAAATCTACCAAAGAATTTGTATGCATATATGCATAACCAGTGGACACAACAGGGTGGTGAAGGCCTGGGGTGGCGGGGGGAGTGCAGGGGCGGGGGCGGGCAGAGGGAGGGCGGGGAGGGCTAAGAAGGAGTCAATGGGGGAAAAAGGGGAACATATGCAGTACTTTCAACAATAAAGATTAAAAAAATATGTATACTTGCCCTTAATTGGTGCTGCTGGACAGAATAATTGTGTAGTTAAGTTCAAAGGACACATTAAAATGTTTTCCAAAGTAGCTGTACCATTTTGTATTCCCACCAGCGTTTTGGAGGCTGTTCTTTGCCATCTGTGCTGGCGAGCAGAGAGGAGTTGTAGCAGGTGCCATGTCTGGCCCCCACCTTGATGAAGACTGTGACAGATGTGGGCATTTGAGCAGCCAGTAATTTCCTGACTTGGTGGGAAACAGATGCTTTATTGGTGGCTTAATTCTGATGAGGCTTTGGGGGGTGTTCCGAGAAACTCAGCCTAGATTCTGTTTTGTTCACTTTCCGGTGAATCTGTACAGTACTTAACATCTAGAATGACTCTCCTATGCTAGGCAGATGGGTTTTGTTTCCTGAAAATGAGCCCTGACACAATATATCTGCCATCATATTTATTCTTTACTGGTTGGGAGGTAGTGGTGGAAGGAAGACAATTATCGTATGCTCTTTTGTCTTTTCTGTCTTCTGAACCAATGTATATAGTTCCTATTCTAATAATGATGATGTTGGTGGTGGTGGTCATAAGAAAATCCAGGTCCACAAAGCATTTGTGAGTGATGCAAATGTTATTGTAGATTTTGTAGGGACATGGATTAGACTAGTATTTGCATTCCTCTTGGTAAAACTTAAGACAAATCTTTCATAGAGGTTTCATTTCTCCTCCCAAAGTTCCTCTCACTTGTCATTTCCCAAATTTCCCAATTCTTTCTCCACAGGCCTCTTTTATCTCCCTAATCCCTCACTTTCTTCTCCTCTCCCCATGTCATCCTAGTAAATTTATTGTAATATTAAAATTCTTCAGAATAAACAAACTCATAGAGAGATGCTTCCTTGGAAAAAGAAAGGAAAACATACAGGTGCACACTGTTTTAAGCAGTTGGTGTTTTACAATAAAAGGTTTAGAATTCTAAGCAGTATTTGGAAAGCGATCTTCCCAAATTTGCACAGGAAGGCTAAGGACCACTCACCTTGCCAAGTGATTGGCTTCCTGGGCATGTATGTATGTTAGTTGTTAAGATACTGTCTGCAAGATCCAGACCTACCCTTGATACTTTGTTTTGTGGCGTTGAGGCGGGGATTGCAAACTGCCTTTCTGCTTTGCTAGCTCGATCTTGGTTAGACTCTGTCAATAGGGGGCGCTTACCATTGGAGGAGGGAGGAGGACTTGCTTCCGGCTTGCCTTCCATTCAGTGTCATCCCAGCAATGGTCTCAGCAGTCGTTCACTTCTCTAATAGCAGTTGAGTCCAGTTGGCAGTTTTTCTAACACATGTAAAAGCAGCTTCATGGTGTGTCCCCTCAGGGCCACCAGCTCCTGCTGGATGATGCCCCAGGGTATCATCCATCCAGTTCACTATTGTATCTCTAGCATCTAGAACAATGTTTGGCTATAGAAGGTGCCTAATCAATATTTTTTGAATGAATGAATGAAAAAATTCAGACAGGCCAGAAATATGGTAGATTTCAAATGCCAAAAGGAATTCTCTCCTCAACACTGCCTCCGTCCTCCTGACCCTGAAACCCACACACTATATCATGGGCTCTGCATTAATCTTAATAAAGTAGGCATTAATTGTTCCATTTTAGATGAGGAAATTGGGGCTCAAATCCTTTAGTAGATTACATAACCAACTGTACTATCTTTATTCACAACAGACTGAGTTCAAATTCTATTCCATGTGAGTCCTAAACCTGAGCTCTTTCCCCCCTGCTTTGCAAAAACTGTGATATTTTAAGGGCCAGTGAGGAGAGTCATTGACAAAAGATAAATATTCTGATGCTACACTAAGAGAGTGTAACTTAGGAGCAAACATTTATTAGAAATAGTACTATTATAATTTTCATTTATCTAATGAAAACATGGAAATTGGTGTTAAAATATGCTTTATAAACTTTGTGAGAGTCATCAGCAGCATACATTCTGGGGAGTCAAGAGACATAGATTCTATTTCTGGCTCTGAGGCTAATTAGCTCTATGACCTTGACCTCCCTGTATGTCACTTTTCTCATCAGCATACCATTTAGCCTTGTAAGTTGGCAATTCCATATATGACATAAAAGTCTATATATGAATAAAAATGAACCAGCTCATCCCATGCAGACAATAGGAACCATCCAAGTGTAATTCAGATAATAAATTAATGGAAGCATAGATCCATTGCTCTTCCATTAACGTGCTTGCATTGCCACACATGAAAATCTGTTCTTACAATTTATGATTTGTGCGCCAAAGGAACTTGCAAAAGTATTAAGTAATGTAACTTTTTCTTTTTAAAGCTAGCTTTAGGCTACAATGATTTCTTAAGGTCTGTCTTGTTTAGAAGCTGTTTATTCTTCCCACTGAAAATTAAATAGAGGATTCTGTTTTCTGGTACTGGGATAATGGAAGAATTTATTGAGAGGTTTATCCAATAAGGGGACTGAAGTAAGACTTCCTATTTATTTGTCCTTGAATTATTTCTAAAAGGCGGCACTAGAATATTTTGATTAAATTCTCTCCTTTTGTGGCTTTGTGTTCAGTTATTATTTGGAGGATGCATCAGAAAGATTTTTAAGAAATGACTCAGCCAATTAAATAGAATAGTTGCATCATAAATTAAATTCAATGAAATCTCTGTCCGTTAGTTGAATGCCTGGGGACCTTTGACATTCTCTCCGACTTAGGGATCCGTGAATGCTGTGACCGCTGTAGTGTACAGGTAATAAGGATGCTGCCCCTTTCCCCGCAAGGTTGCCACTTCTCTCTCCCCGCTCCAAGGGAGACAGTAAAAGAGGGATGGGCAGCATGTCAGTGTAAAGAACCCTGGACTGGCACGTGGCAGACCCGGGTTCTAATTCTCCCTGGGCCAGTGCTTTGCTGTTACTTTGGGCAAGTAACCCTCTTTCTCTGGGCTTCACTTATAAAAGAAAGACTGAAGCAAAATATTCCTGAGACTCTTTCTGGATTTACTAGTCTACGACTTTAGAGCTGAACTTTTGGGGGGCATTTGTGGTCCAGAGGAGACTAATTGAAGAAATTGCCCTAACAGAGGGCTGTGATGAGTAAGCACTGCTGGAAACTGTAAGACCGAGAGTCTCCCTCAAACCCGCCCCCCCTCTACCTATGACGGAGTCCTCCCAGGGGCTGTGTTTATAGCCCCTGGCAGACAGGCCCACTGCATGGAGTTACCTTCAGTTAGCATCGTGTCCAGATAGACAAGGCTGACTGGGGGATTCTAAGGAGGCCTAACGAGGCATTTACACAGGATTCAGGAGAGGGTTTTACTCTGGCCCAGGCTGTTTGACTAACAGGCTTTGTGTAGATTGGCCTGGGAGTAGCCGAGCAAGAACCAGTTCTGCAGGAGAAGTACTATTTGTTCGAGCAGTTATATTTAATAACCCAAGACCTCCTGGGACAGACTGAATCAAGAAAATGTTATTTATTTTCCCTTCACAACCCAAAGTGTCACATTCTTCTAGGTCAAAGCTGTATCTTGTGTTTCCACCTGGTTTTAATATAGATAATGTCTATTTTAGTGAGCTCCAAGAATCCTATCTACCAAGGAGAGAAAGAAAAAAAAAAGGATTATAGAAAAAAAATTCCTTAGGCTACATGTTTTCTTTTTCTTTTCTTTTTTAAAATATATTTTATTGATTTTTTACAGAGAGGAAGGGAGAGGGATAGAGAGTTAGAAACATCAATGAGAGAGAAACATTGATCAGCTGCCTCCTGCACGCCCCCTACTGGGGATGTGCCAGCAACCAAGGTACATGCCCTTGACCAGAATCGAACCTAGGACCCTTCAGTCCACAGGCCGACGCTCTATCCACTGAGCCAAACCGGTTAGGACTACATGTTTTCAATTTACATTTTTATTTGGGTGTTGATGCAATAAAACTAAGTGACTAGATAATGGTCCCATTCATTTTAGACTTTTAACCTATTTGCTGTATCATAATTAGTCATGTTGAAGAGTCCTGGGCCTAGGGGGCCTTCAGAGACAGTCTAGTCTGTTCAATGCTGGTAAACTGCCTCTCTGAAAACAAGGGTCCAGATGTGTAGCTTTTGCTGGTTTCTGTGGTATAAATTCTCTCACTGTGGTCAATTTCAAAGTATCCATGTGACATCACTGACCATGGAGATGGGAAGAGATACACATATCGGCTCTCTTGATCTGTAAGAGCCTTTTCAGCACATCCCTGGACATTCCCAACGAATCGCTATGCTGAGGAATGCAGAGGCGACACTGTGTATTGTTGGAGTCAGCTAAAGGATGAATATGATTTAAGGGGTTGGCAGCTTCCCGGGAGAGGACGGCAGGAAAAGAAATGATCTGAATACAATTGAAATGAAAGCTGCGAAACTAAGCAAGCATGAGAGTTCCTGGGCCCAACTCTTAGATATCATCTTAGGCTAGAAAGCAGATGAATGGAACCAAACTGTCCAGAAACAGATGTCAGTACACATAATATATGTACATGGATATACCATATGATGAAGGCGGTATTTCAATGAGAAAGGAAGTATATATATTTTACCTATTACATATATTTATAATATATATCTACTTTTTCTTCTTAATTGTTGTCCATCCTGAAAAATGTTCCATGTGCACTATTCTGCTGCTTTTGGGTAAAATGTCCTAAAAATATCAATTAAGTCCATCTGGTTTAATGCATCATTTAAGGTCACTGTTTCTGCATTGATTTTTTTTTTGTCTCGATGATCTATCCATTGATGTCAATTGGGTATGTTCAAAATGATCACATATTGAGTTTATAATTAGAGAAAAAAAAAAGGATTCTTAGGATAAGGGCAGGCAATCACACTCTCCTTCGGGTGATCTTGGGAAAGGTTTCTATAAAGTCCCATTGTCTTTTAACATCCCAGCCATGGGCTGTTTGTTTAGTCCCCTGTTTGTAAGAGAAGCATAACATACTATAGCATATAAACAGCAGCATTTAAAATTACATGGATGAGAAGTTTCTCAAAAATGTTAAAAATGGATACCTTTTAGAAGACAGATGTCTTTGACATTTCAAAAAAAAAGCTAATGCTTTTCCCAAGCTATCAAGTGGCACACGCTGTTTGTCAAATGAAGGGGCATTTGTGTTGTCTTTACCCTTTACAATGCACATTGTCTCACTTTTTGTCAGTCCTCACAACACTCCAGGATCATCTCTAACTTACCAGCTCAGGGCTAAATAGAGCCAACTCAGGGCCCTTGGGCAGTAGAAACATGTTTCGCATTTAGATCTTGTCTTGAGAACTCCCAAGCTCACACCACTGCACCACACAGTTTCTCCACAGTTTTCAAATAATCCAGTGGAATCCTGACAACAAGAATACGTTTTTGTCACAAGACTTTTAGAGTTGAAGCTGTTTTAATTTTTGAGAATGTGATGCCATCTGGAAGTGGGATCCCATTTTGAAGCTGAGACTGTGACTCGTGATTTCCTGACCATACATACTGTTTACTAGTTTTATCCTTGTTTCTTCCTGAGATTCTCTGTACCAGAGAGGAGGTAGGTGGCTGAAACATTGTGATATCCAGGGCTGGTGCATCGCACAACTCCCGGAAGCACTGTTCACATCATCGTCTATGTGAATGGCATCTTCTGGAGCTGTGCTGTGCCCCTGAGCAGTGGTACCTAGCCCAGGTGACACTGGGAGGATCCTGCCTTTCATTGTGGTTCTCAGTTCAGGTAATGTTAGATCTGAGGTTAAAAAAACCAAGTGTCCAGCAGAGGTGTCTAAATCCTTGCATCCTGAATTTGGCCCCACCTACTATGGCCATAGCACCGCCACGCCCCCCCCCCCCCCCCAAGTCCTAGGCTTGTGAGTAAGAGAGACAAGAAACAAAGTTCCTAGCCCAACTGGCGTGGCTCAGTGATTGAGCGTGGACCTATGAACCAGGAGGTCACAGTTCAGGGCACATGCTTGGGTTGTGGGCTCAATCCCCAGTGAGGGTGTACAGGAGGCAGCAGATCAATGGATTATTTCATCATTGATGTTTCTATCTCTTTCTCCCTCTTCCTTCCTCTCTGAAATCAATAAACACATATATATATATATATATATATATATATATATATATATATATATATATATTTATATATTTAAAAAGAAACAAATTGCCTAGCATAGTGTTGGACACATAGTAGATGGTAAAAAGGTTGGCTTCCTTCCTTCCCTTCTCTTCTTTCCCAAGGAACCTAAGGTGATGGCTCCACTAGGATTCACCAGGAGGCACAAAACAGAGGTTTTCTCTCAAGCATGTTACTTAACCTCTCAAGCCTCAGTTTCCTCATTTATAAAATGGAGATAGTAGTGCTGTCTACTTTATAGAATTGTGGTATTTAAGTGAGAAACCGTATGTTAAGGACTTAACAACTCACGACACATGGTTAGAGCTCAGTAATAGGTGAGTTTATGCTAACTGTTGATAATAATAATAGAAAGGGGAGCATTCAAGTGTCTAGGGCAATGGTTGGCAAACTCATTAGTCAACAGAGCCAAATATCAGCAGTACAATTTCTTTTGAGAGCCAAATTTTTTAAACTTAAACTATATAGGTAGGTACATTGTTATTAACTTAATTAGGGTACTCCTAAGCTGGCCTTTGCTAAAAACTATCCTCTCTCCTCTCTCTCTCTCTCTCTCCCGAGCCAAACCAATCTGCGCTCTTCTCCTCTCTTCTTTTTCCCGAGAAGAAGGAAAGGAGAAAGGCAGAGGGTTTTGAATTCATACCAAAAGGAGGTTATAAAGAACTCTACTTGGACACAGAGCAGTCCAAGTAAGACCCCAGAGGCTTGAAATAGTGTACAAGCTGGGGAATTATGATGTGTTCCAACCATAAAGTGAAAGAAAGGATGGAAGGAGATGAGGTTGAGAAAGGGGTCCCAGGCTGTCCTCACATGGAAGTCATTCCAAAGCCTCTCTTTCCCACACTCCCTCCTCACTCTCTTTCTCCCTTTCACCAGGTCCACCTATTTGCTTTAAAATAACCCCTCAATTGAAAATTGAAAACAATTGAGGCCTTAGTCAGGATTTTCACCTTTATCCTGAGAACAATAGGAAACCATTTGGCAGACTTAATTAAGTGAGTGGTCAGAGCAGGTTTTCTTTTTCAGTTTATTCTCGTTGCTGCATTGAGAATGGTCTGAGAAGGAATGGACAAGAAAGATTTGGACAGAGCAGTCAGGTGGTGATAGGTAAGAGAGATCATGGTGAACTGAAGTGGTGGTAGCAATAAGATAGAAGGAGTACCGGACAGGTGTGGGAAGTATTTCTAAGGTAGAATTGATAGGTCTTGCTGATGGGTTGAATGATCTTTTACCCTCTCTGCATCCACCCCCTTGGGCATTTAACTTTGAAGTGTCCTCTGCCTCTGTCTCTGGACTTGACCATGTGCTTGGCTTTGGGTAATAGAATGAAGCAGAAGTGCAAGTATGGTGCTTCTAAGTCTACAACTTGAGAGTCCTTGCTCTTTCTTGTGTTTTTGTCATCTCCATGAGGACATTCCTGAGGTAGCCTCCTGGCATGGAACAGGTACGTGGCAGAGACTTGAAGTGCCCAGTCAGCCCAGTTGAGACTCGTCTAGAATCTAGGGTATTGGAGTCGGAGGAACGGTGAGCGCTGTGGCTCTTTGACATGTTCTCTGGACCTGGCACACCCTTTGAAGCTGAGCTGGAGAAGGCTGAGGACCCAGAGGAAGGCCTGGAGGCCCCAGGAGCCAATTGGGGCCATTTGAGTCATCATGTTTTATTTACTCTGCATGATGCAAAGCTCTTGCCAAGGAGATGTCAGGATCTTCTTTCAAACAAAACTGAATTTTGCACAGTCCTCAGAAGAAGGCTTATTTTCCTCTGTTGCTGAATTAGTTTCCAATGGGCTTCTTGCCAGCATGAAGAGAATGAAACGCTTGACTTTCTGACAACAGCCTCTGGCTTAATAATGAGAGATTCCAGGAATAACTGCTTTGGCAGGAGTCAGCTACGTTTTATTTTGACAGTGAAGGGATCTTAAAATTTTTTTTTCTTCCTATTCCATTGTAATGACGAGAGAAGCTATTTGGAAGCCTGGAGTTTTTGTAACACATTTTACTGTTTAAGGCCATGATGTGAAGGTCACAACTAGAAATGTTTTATGGT
Organism: Myotis yumanensis; assembly: GCF_028538775.1. Taxonomy (NCBI): domain Eukaryota; kingdom Metazoa; phylum Chordata; class Mammalia; order Chiroptera; family Vespertilionidae; genus Myotis; species Myotis yumanensis. The sequence goes on along the minus strand of NW_027223753.1, from coordinate 196,668,263 downwards.
TGAGAGATCATGGGAAAGGCCAATCTCCTATATATCCTGGCCAATATCTACTTGAGAAGTTTTCTAATTAAAGCTATAGTACAACTCCTTTTTGATTTTATTCTATCTTTGCTATAAAAAGTTGGCACTGTGGGGTTTAAAGAAGACTGGGAGGTTTGGGGCAGAGAGGCCAAAGCATGGTACTAGGTGACTAATATAGAGTTGTGACCATGGGAAGGGTGTTTGCTGTGGGACCATCCTTGGTCCTCATCGGCTTCTGGGCTGCTTGTCCACCTGGACCGAGATTTCCTTCTTTCACAATAAGGTCCACATCAGGGACGTGGCAGTTCCTTTGCCTTGACCCCAGCGTTCATGAATGCTGGTGCCTCCTATAGTTCCTCTTTTGATGGGAGAGCCGCTGCTATAGAAACATTTTGGATGCTGTTCTACATCAGGCTAGGGGTATGCGTAGAATGAATACAACTTTTGGCTTGGGGACGTTGCCAGTTTTCACCTATTGTTTCTCTGTAATTTTAAAAAATTAATTCATTTTTGTTTATTTCAGAGAGAGGAAGGGAGAGGGAAAGAAACATCAATGATGTGACTCATCGATCGGCCGCCCCTGGCACACCCCCTACTGGGGATCGAGCCTGCAACCAGGGAATGTTGCCTGACCGGGAATCGAACCATGTCCTCCTGGTTCATGGGTCAGTGCTCAACCACTAAACTACACCGGCCGGGATGTCATTATTATTAATAGCGCACACTTCACTCTTGAAAGTGTCCCTGTCTCACAGTCCATTCTGTAGCCACCTGGGTGCGCAGGGAGGCCCCCTCAGGCCCATTGCTTCCCTCCCACTCATGCCCTCTTGGATTCAGGGCAGATGGGGCCCAGGAGCATCTCAACCCGAATCAAGTCCACTCCAAGCCCTCTCATCTTGCTTCAAGTTTCTTTTTGTCCCAAGGGATGGGAGGGGAGGAAAATAATACTGACGTGATCAAATATCCTACTCCACTTCATGAGTTTATGCTGTAAGCTTTCTCTCTTACTATTTAAACAAAAGATGTTTCTAGAAATAAAGAAACACAAAACGTTTCTTTTTCAGGTTCCTGGCCCTGTTGTTGGCCTTCCAGAACCTGTACTGGCGGTGAAGGGGAGACCCAGTGAGTAGGATGATGAAGGTGTGTATAAAAGGGGATACTTCAAACGGGATTGCAAAGGAAAGGGACTAAGAGCAGGTGAAGGAGGACAGGACATGCACTAAAATAGTTCAGGACAGCAGTAAAGAAGCTGTCACAAACCTGTGTGTAATCCATGTGCCCTAATTAGTTCAGACAGTAAGTGTGAGAAGGGCAGTGGCCCCTTCAGGCGGTAAGGAGTCAGAGGAGGCCTGTGACAGCCTGGAATTCCAATGAGGGAACTGGGAAATGTGTAGGTAGAAGCATATGGAGTGGGGGTGGGGGCGGGGGAAAGGTGTGATACAAACGTAGTGGTGTGAAACAGCAGGCCTTTAGGGGAACAGTGAGCAACCAGGGGTAAAGCAATTTCATCAGAACACACTTTGTGCAAAGAGGCAGAGGGATAGCAGCTGAATGAGTAGACTGCAGGCAGGTAGCAATTGGCCTTTAAAATCAATTTGATGAGTTTCAACATTATTCTCTGGTATAAAGGAAACACTGAATAATTTTGAGCCAAGGAGAGATATAATTAGATCAGGTTTCTCTCCCTTATCCCTCCATTTTTTTTTTTGGTTTGTTCAAGAGAAATTTATCTGTCAGGGATGTTGACTGTATAAAATTTCGGAATGGTTAGAAAGAGAAAGATCAGATAAGGATTGAAATCCTCAAAATCAGCTATTATAACTATGATCACTGAGGTAAAGAAGAATATGCTTGCAGTGAAAGAAAAGATAAGAAATATTGGAGTAATAAAAATATAGAAAATAACCAAATAAAAATTCTAGAACTGAATAAAAAATTACTGGATGCACTTAGCAGGATAGAGATGACAAAGTGAGCTTCAAGAGAGATCAATAAAATGATCCAATCTAAAGAAGAGAGAAATTATAATTAAAAAAGAATGAACAAAGCCACAAGGACATGAATAACATCAAAAGATATATGTGTTATCGGAGTCCCAGAGGAGAGAGTCTGTAAAGGTAATAGACAAAACTTATCAAAATCTGGTGAAAGACAGTAATTTACAGATTCAAGAAGTTCAGCAAACTCTGAGCAGGATCAATACATAAAGAGAAAAGGCTGAACACATCCAGCAACATCTAACACATTTCATACAAAGAAAAATGACTCAACTGATCACCAACTCTCATCAGTCTATTAATAAATATCACTCTATGAATACATGACTTAATTCAGAAAAAAGAAATCCCAGCTCCATCCATGTCATTAAGAGATACATTTTTAATAATATTTTACTTATCATGTTAAGCAATAATTTTTCCAAATTTAGAAAATCTAATTTTGATCAATTATGTCCAATAATAATTGTCATGATCACCCCATTCCTGAGATGTTTTATAACATTTAGAGTTTTATGGGCCTAGAAAATAAAAATTTAGCATTTTTTATGTTCATATTTTTGTTGCTGAGAATTATTTGATAGGGTCATCTGTAAAATATTTTCAAGCATACAAATATTTAATATCAGTATTAAATTCTGGGAGTAAAATGGACTGGAAAAACAAGTTCAGGGAGAAAAAGGAAGAATGTAAAATTTCCAACTGCTAAAAGGCATGCTCATGAATTTTTTAAACGGATGATGATAGATATCAAATAGCTATGGGATTTAAATTCCATTGGACACATTTAAGATAGTGATGTAACAACTTCATTTTAAAAACACCAACACCTAACTATGCGGGGCCTGGCATCCTTTGTGATTTTTAAAAATGTCTGATGAAAGTATTTTATGTTTTAAAATGTTTAAGTTGATACTTAGTTTACCAAATTTTTAAAAAGGAAAACGTAAGCAGAAAGTTTGAATGCTAGTGCTGCAACAGTATCTAACCTGGAGGATAAGTATTAATACTTATTAAATGTTAATATATGCTAGACACTGTTCTAAGTATTTCTCACATCTTCTGTTAAATATTTATAATAAAGATATGAGTCGTGTTCTGGTTACGACGGCTGCAAAATAACCCCCAAACTTAACGGTGGTCATAAGGCAACCATTTTATTTGGCTCAAAATTTGGTGGGGGTAGGAGTTTGGGAGGGGCCGTTCTAACTTGGGCTGTCTCTTGCAGTTACAGTCAGAGGTTGGCTGGGACTTCTGCCATCTGGAGGATAGACCGTGCCCAGATGCTCACGCTGGCTTCCTCACGGAGTTGGCAGTTGCCGGGGAACTCAGCTGGGGCTACTGATCAGAGCGATTACAGGTGACTCCCAACCATGGCAATCCCCAGGTAATGAGATTCCTTACATAGCAGCTGTCTTCGCCCAGAATGCACATCCCAAGAGCAGCGGGTGAAAGGTAGATGGCCTTTCTTCCGCCACAGGACAGCTTCACTTCCACCAGATTTCACTGACCAGGAGCCCGCCCAGCTGCCGGGGAAGGGAAGTAGACCTCACCTGTCAATGAAAGGTGTGTTAAACGATTTGGGAGCCATGTTTTAAAACGGCCACAAGTAGACGATTATCCCCATTTTTACAGCTGAGGAAACGAAAGCATGGTGGGGTAAAGTAATTTGCCTACAATCCCAGGGCAGGTACATGATGGAGTTAGGATTCAAACCCAAGGAGTCCGACTCCAGAGCAAAGCTCTCAAACACAACAACACTGCCTCCTGAGAACGGCAGCCCAAAGGGAGTGTGATGGCCCCTTGGCTGAATGAGCATAGAACCCCCGCCCCAGTTCCACGGCAAAGTCCTCCATTGACACATCCCCAAGAATATCAACCTGGGAAACTGTTTCCAGAGTCCATACTTTGGGGAGCCTATTGCTATTGCTATTAGAGACCATGTTGCTGAAGCTCTTTTATGACTCAAGGGATGGTGGGTAGAGAGAAGAGTTGGAGAGGTTGCTGGTGATGTTAACGATTCCTAAGACCACGCAGCTTCAGGTGGGACAGACCTGGTTCTTGGTAGCAGCTGCCTCCTTGCCCGCTGATAAACGTTTTACATTGCACATTGCTTGGTGGTCCTGGTTCTAATCCTAGACTACCCTGGAAGCTAATATGAAACAGCTTTTACCCGAATATGGACGAGTCCACATAGTGTGACTTGCTGTCCTCTCATTCTTGGCTGGGACTAATCAGCAGCCATAGGGATTCGCAAAGTCATTGACATACTTCCCAAAAGGGCCACCTCTTTAACCAGAGCCTCTGTTTCCCTCTTTTCTCTCCTGCCATTCTCAGAGTCTATAGGACCTCACTATACTTCTATGATTTTTAAGTCATGGGTTTGCATGGACAAAGAAATTCACACACCTTCCCAAGTCCTGCACATGCAGCCAACACAGAGCAGTTGATACAGGAAGCACTGGAGTTGGTTAGGGGGACGCCTGGGGCTTAGAGGGTCACCAAACACTTAGGTGGACACTGACATGAATGTGTCCTGAGCTAAGACAGAAGTCACATGTCACATGGGTGGGCATGTGTGTGGGTCAATCCCATTCATCTTAACTGAACGTTCTTTCCATCTTTGGAGCTAGTTGTCATGTGCAGTCGGCATACCTGCCTCATTCATATCCACACACACTCAGGCTTTATCACTTCCTCTCATTCTACTCCACCGCCCCCCCCACCCCCAACGTCAGTCTCAGCCCCCTGGATTAGATGATTCTCATGCTTCCAACCATCAGAATCATCAAGAGGGTCAATTACTGAGTCAGTTATGGTGGGCTCATCATGTTTCCATTCAGAATGAAAGACTGTTTGACATAGTGGTTTTCTGACATTCAAAAAGCCCCCCGCTCCCAAAGGATTACAAAATCAATTAAAAATGTTATTTTAAGGCTTACACAAAAGGATGATTACCCTCTCCTTGCATTGATGTTAGACTTATTTGAGGAAATTCACATTAAAATGTTTAAAATTCTAAAGGAACTCTAATAAAGAATGGCTAATGAGCCTGTAGATGTCCCTTTTTAAAAATAACTCTAACATGATGATCAAATATAATTTGCCAAGCCTAATGAGCTAAGGTTGAGAGTTACTGTTAGATGAAGCCGAGGTCCACACTTTGCAGAAGCAAGAGCACAGCAGAGCTTCCATATTACCAAGTTGTCAGAGGTTGTTTTGACAATTTCCACATTCTGTGATATCACTGATCTCTAGCTCTTCCTCAGGAAAATTAGGGATACCCTTTCATGCCCAGTCACAGACCCGGCTCAGTTACAGCTTCGTGGCAGGATAAGGTTAAAGGGATGGGCAAAGACAGCGAAGACGAGGGAGGCAGAGCAGAAAAATCCATTCCAATTGCTTTGATGACAGGCCCTTGGAGTCTTTTCTGAAGCACAGACAGGCCCCTCCAGGATGCTGTCAGCCCGGGTCATAGAAGAGAGCAGCAGCACCACCAAGGTAAGGAAACAGTCGGGGCCCTCCGGAGGGGGCAAGGACAAGCCTCCCAAGAAAGCCTCGGAAAATGGGAAGGACAGCAGCCTCAGCCCCGCGGGGCAAAGCCAGCTCAGGGCGCAGCAACTCGCGCTGGTGCGCGAAGTGGAGATGAACTGGTACCTGAAACTCTGCGACCTGTCCCACGAGGGCACCACAGCCTGCATCACCGGCATGCCCCACAGGTAAGCACCCCCCCCCCCCCTCCCGCTTTGATTTCTTGCCCTGAGCTGCTGGAGACCTTAAGGGGTCTCATTACGGATGATTGACACCAGAATGTGTAATGGCAAAGAGCAGGGACTTGGTGAAAATGGCACACGATGGTCCCTGGGTAGTTATTCAGAATCCACCCCTTGGAAGGAGGCAGCCGACACTCAGGAGCTGACAGGAAAAAAGAGGATGGCATTAAGTTTTGTCTTAAGTAAAAACCAGTTCCAAGATTGCAGGAAAGTGCCCCTTCCTAACACAACAACAAGAAAGGCCCTGTGGTCTTTCTGCCCTTCTGCTGCCTTGAGAACTTGGGGATGAGGGAGGGCAGTGCATTTTGCCTGTTTGAAAGCATCCTGATTTCCTGGTGTGAACTTGCTGAATGGGGCTTAGGTCTGGCAATGGGTGCAGAGTAGAACATGCTGACCACCAATACGAGGGTCTGAGCATCCCTCTAAGACAGCCAAGCATTTTAAAAAAAGACACTTAAAAAAAAAGAAAGAGGCAATATAAGACACGTTTCTATAGATTTTCCTCTCTTGCTCTTTCTTGTTTCCCCAGCTTCAGATTCAAATAATGCAGAGGAGGAATAATTTCACAAATCTCTTTGTTATAAGGCAAAATGTACGGAGCAAAAGTGTCTGTAGTCTAAGAATGCTTATTCCCTGTAATTGCCATAAAAATCTCTTAGGCACTAAAAATAATTTTGCAAGAAAAATTATTGTGAAAATAAAGCCTAAAATAACGATTTTTATTAAACTGTTAATAAAAACCCATTAGAAGTGAAAAATGGTTTCAATGAAATGGCTGAAATATGGAAAAGTAATTCTGTAGAGACTACGTGGAAGAATAGAAATCCTGGCTGTATTCCACTTATCAAAGCATCCCCGTGTGCTCTGAGCTGCCCTGTTTTTATATTTCTGATTCTAAAAGGGCATGATAGAGAAGCTTATTTAGCAATTGAGTTAACTGATGTCTAGGCACTGAAAACTTGTTCGACTATGAACCTCAAAATGCCTGAACTTCTCTTCTTCCCTTTCCAAAGCAGGAATAAAAGAGATATTTCCAAATCTAAGCCACTGTTTAAAAATCAACATGTAGAAGATTAGAACGAGATAAAAGTGTCTGGAAATGTTCTGTGACATACATTGACTATTTATGGCCAGAGAGATTGTTAGTTAATATACATGGAGGAAGGGCCAAAGGAGAATGGTCTCCATCAGAAAGAACTTGAATGAGCTGTCAGTGTTGGGAATGTACCTCACACCCGTACATCTTAAAGCTACCACTAACGAGCTCCTGGACAAAGAATGAAGTGGCACAGGAAAGCCTCTACAATGGTTCCCTTCCATAACGTATTCTTTTAGTACTCTAGGCCAGAAACTTTCTTAAAGGAGTCTAACACAGGACCATAAAATTCCTGCTCTATTATCTGACATTGGAATGACATCTTTCAGGTTAGAGGGGAATATTCATTAAGGTAACTAGGTTTAGCCATCAACTTTTGGAAAAAAACAGATGCTACTCTTTTCCACTTTACTCAAGCAATAACAACGTGTCCTGTAACCAGAATGAATGGTTTCCATGGTAATCTACAGGGTAATGTTATTAATCATTGTTTTGCAGTAGCCTTGTGTATCCCCTGTTTAATGAGTGTGATAAAGAACAGTGAAAGTCATGTCTATCTTACATGATCAAAAATTAAAAATGTCTCCCCCTTTATTTTTATAGCATGGTTGTTTCAGGAGGAGACTAGTGGAATGAAGTCCATTTACAAATTAGATTTACTGTAGAGCTCCATGTGCATGTCTCAGAAAAAAGGCAATTTTTCTCATCGCCTGCTCCTTTCCTTGTTTCACCTAATATTGGAATTACCTACCTCAGTTGAATCATTGAATTTACTGGAACAATGACAAGGATGAATGGTGCAATTCCTTCAAATTATAATGTAAGCGAGAGACCGAGCAATTCTTCATGCCACCAGCTTTCCTTTCATTTGTAGATGTTGCCTGTGAAGAAGTTACAGAAAGTTTTTCCGGACTTTCAATTGTCCTTTCTTCCAACAACATGGCCCAAGAAGGAGATCTTTATTAGACACCTGTATGTAGAAGATAGATATGATTGATACAAAATAGGGACATACATATCCATCTGTGAAACCTTACTTCCAGAACAGAATATAAACTGGATTGAACAGGCCTTGAAGACATTACACATTTGCTATGGGCAAGAATTCTATGGGTTCTTGCTTCATGGCCATCAACAGGGAATTGCTAGAGGACTCTAACTCCAATTTCCAATGAAAATATTTTACATCAGGTTAATTCCAGTTCTTGAGGGATCTGAGGATTGGCTTATGCCCAGATTCAATGATAATCTATATTTGAAATCAAGGGTATTCTTAACTGATTGGAAAAAGGCATTAGAGCTGGAGAGGGGTCCAGCAGTCCTGGTATATTTAAGAAATAAAATTGCAGGAAGAGGGGAGAGAATGCACATTGGTCTTATGATAAGTGGTTCTGACCTACTTTCTGGGGCTATGTCTGCATAGGGCTACATGTGAAAACCTCTGATTGGCTTTGTACTGATTGGCTGGCCATTTCACAGAGTTGTCTGATGAGCCTGTGAGGCTGATGCATTTTACAGGGTGGCTCATTCCCCTGCACAGCAAGGGAGGGTGGTGCAGGGGCCAGAGTCATGGAGTTGGAGGCAAAGGGTTGGTTTTTAGTTCCTGTGTAACTGTGGATATGATTTTAAAACATTATTTGTTGTTTTAAATAACTATTTTTTTAAGGTTACAAAAGTAGCATCTGAACTTGGTAGAAAATTTTAAAAATAGACAAACATATAAAGAAGAAAAGGTGACCACTGCTAATATCTTGGGGTGCTTCTCCCCAGCCTTGTGAATTTGAATTATATTTGAATTAGATATTTTGTTTTTTTACCTTATTTTACTAAATATTATGACAGTCTATTTTATTATTTTGAAAACCACTTTAAAAATGTAAAGGACTGTATCTTATAAGTATAGTAGAGGCCTGGCACATGACATTTGTGTACTCGGCGGGGGTGGGGGAGGAGGAAGGGGTCCCTCAGCTAGGCCTGTGCCCTCTTGCAGTCCGGGAGCCCTCGAGGGATGTCTGACTGATGGCTTAGGCCTGCTGCCCTTACCAGCTGTGAGCCCGGCTTTTGGCTGAGCCATGCTTAGTACACAGTGGGAGTGTACTGACCACCAGGGGGCAGCTCCTGTGTTAAGCATCTGCCCCCTGGTGGTCAGTGCACATCATAGCAGCCATTGTTTCCGCTGTTGGGCCGAAGCCGGCTCTCTGACATCCCCCAAGGGGTCCCATATTGCGAGAGGGCTCAGGCCAGGCTGAGGAAACCCACCAGTGCACGATCAGGGCCTGGGAGGGATGCGGGAGGTTGGCCAGCTGGAGAGGGGCTGGGAGAGGGCTCCAGGGTGTGTCTGGCCTGCCTTGCTCAGTCCCGATCGGCTGGACCCCAGCAGCAAGCTAACCTACCAGTCAGAGCATCTGCCCCCTGGTGGTCAGTCCAGGGGGCAGATGAGTGGCCTTAGCATATCATTAGCATATTATGCTTTGATTGGTTGAACGGCTGATGGTACAACTGGACACTTAGTATATTAGGCTTTTATTATATAGGACTAGAGGCCTGTTGCACAAAATTCATGCACTTGGGGGAGGGCAGGTCCCTTAGCCCAGCCTGCACCCTCTGGCAGCCCGGGAGCCTTTGGGGGATGTCCACCTGCCAGCTTAAGCTGCAGTCAGACATCCTTAGCACTGCTGAGGAAGCAGGAGAGGATCCTGCCACTACTGCTGCGCTTGCAGCCATCAGCCCAGCTTGTGGCTAAGCAGAGCACTGACCACCAGGGGGCAGTTCCTGCATTGAGCGTCTGCCCCCTGGTGGTCATTGCGTGTCATAGTGACCGGTCAGTTCTGGTCATTCCACCATTAGGGTCAATTTGCATATTCCCCTTTTATTATATAGGATTATTGCTTAGCTGGTCTTATCTTGTTTACTATTTATCATGATCATAAATAATAGTAGAGGCCTGATGCACAAAGAGTCGTGCAAGAATAGGCCTTCCTTTCCCTGGCTGCTGGCACTGGTTTCCCTCTGGCACCCAGGACCTGGGCTGCTTTGCTCTGGCTGCTTCCAGGCATTCGGGATCTGAGCTACTTTGCTCCAGCCGCCGTCAGGCATCTGGGACCGGGGCTGCTTTGCTCCGGCTGTTGCTGCCACCCACTGGGGGTGTGCTCCGAACCATGCCGTGTGGCTGCTCTGAGCACACCCCCACCCTTGGTGTGTGTGTGTCCGCTGGGTTGGGTGCGTTCTCTGAGCCGTGCTGCATGGCTGCTCAGAGCACGCTCCCACCCCTGGTGTGTGTGTGTCTGCTGGGGTGGGGGCATGCTCCGAGCCATGCTGTGCAGCCGCTCGGAGCACACCCCCACCCTTGGTGTATGTGTGTGTGTGTGTGTGTCTGCTGGGATGGGGGTATGCTCTGAGTCACGCCACGCGACCTGGCTCGGAGCCCAGCCTGGCTTAGAGCATGTCCCCTCCCCTAGTGTGTGTGTGTCCGCTGGGGCTGGGGGTGGCACGCAGTCCTCTCCCGCCCATCTGCGCGCGCAGCTCCTCCTGAGAGGTCGTGATGCAGCCTCCTCCAGTGGTCGTGATGCCTGGATAATTTGCATATTATCTGTTTATATATATAGATTATAATAAACATCTTTATACCAGATTTTAAAAAAATATATTTTATTGATTTTTTACAGGGAGGAAGAGAGAGGAACAGAGAGTTAGAAACATCGAAGAGAAAGAAACATTGATCAGCTGCCTCCTGCACACCCCCCACCGGGGATGTGCCCGCAACCAAGGCACATGCCCTTGACTGGAATCGAACCTGGGACCCTTGAGTCTGCAGGCCAATGCTCTATCCACTGAGCCAAACCGGTCAGGGCTTTATACCAGATTTTTAAATAACCATATCTCTGGTTATTTTCTTTTATATATATTTCTCCTTTATTAATATACTAGAGGCCCGGTGCACAAAATTCGTGCATGGGGGGTCCCTCAACCCGGCCTGCACCCTCTTGCAATCCGGAACCTTTTGGGGGATGTCCGACTGCCGGTTTAGGCCCGATCCTGCAGATGGGGCCTAAACCGGTAGTTGTACAGCCCTCTCACAATCTGGGATCACTGACTCCTAACCGCTCGCCTGGCTAGGGGCTTGATTTTTAGGGGCTTGATTTCGCCCCTAAAACTCAAGCTTCTTCTTTTTTTATTTTTAATATTTATATTCCTTCTGTTAAAAAATAAACATATTTTTATGTTTATTTTTTAACATAAAAATAAACGAGATGTGCCAGTGTGACGGTAAGTGCATCGTTGTGCTGCACGAGGGAGGTGTGCTGGTAATGCAGCACCAGCTCCTTCAGAGACCCATACAGGTTGTAGGGCTCCGCAAAACCCAAGCCAGTGGCCGTGCGGTAGATGACACAGTGCTGGGTATCGCCGTCCACCACCACAGAGCAGGCATAGCAGCCCCGCTGGCTGCTCTCACGGATGAGGAAGGTCCCATCCCGCTTGCCCTTCAGCATTTCCTCAGCCTGCGTGCGGTTGATCTTGCCCACAAACCAGATTCGTTCCTTATGGTGGGGGAGGTCATCAGTGCATACTGGTCTTCAGGCTCATCTGTGATTCCCAACCACTCCCTGATTTTCTTCTGCTGGAAGCCTTTCTGGGTGAGCCATACCAGGTACTGGTCTCGGATGGTGCGCAGCTGCATGAGGTCTGGCTTCAGGCTGTTCATGCGCTGATCGATCTCCCGATTGTCCAAGGCCTGTGTCAGCAGCTCCTGTTCCAGCTTCGCAAGGCCCTCGTGGATCTCGCAATGCGAGACTTGAGCCGTTCTGAGTTCAGCAGGATCCTCTGCATCTCGTTTCCATTGCCCTCACGCTGGAAGCGCTCCTTGCTGCCTTTCTCTTGAGTCTGTCCCTGCTCTTGGAAGATCTTGATGGTTCCATTGAAGGCTTCGATGGCGGTGGCTTCACCTGCAGCTCCTGGGAGGTGCGTGTGTACTCCTCGTAGAACTGGTCGTACCCGTGGCTCTTGTCCTCCGCTTCAAACCACGGTAACCAACGAAACCTTTAATTCTGATCTTCCTCGCCCAAGGGAACAGCAAACCTCAATAGAAATAATTTCCCGCCAGAAGTCAGGTCCAAATACTGCGAGACTGAGACTATAGGGCTGACTCTGTACATGCGCAGTAAGAGGCTCACAGTCTAGCCTAGGCGCCCAGGCGCCCTCCACCATCCCACCATCCTCTGGGCGCCCAGGCGTCCTCCACCATCCCACCATCCTCTGGGCGCCCAGGCGTCCTCCGCCATCCCACCATCCTCTGGGCGCCCAGGCGTCCTCCGCCATCCCACCATCCTCTGGGCGCCCAGGCGTCCTCCGCCATCCCACCATCCTCTGGGCGCCCAGGCGTCCTCCACGGTCGCCCAGGCGTCCTCCGCCATCCCACCATCCTCTGGGCGCCCAGGCGCCCTCCGCCATCCCACCATCCTCTGGGCGCCCAGGCGCCCTCCGCCATCCCACCATCCTCTGGTCGCCCAGGCGCCCTCCGCCATCCCACCATCCTCTGGTCGCCCAGGCGCCCTCCGCCATCCCACCATCCTCTGGTCGCCCAGGCGCCCTCCGCCATCCCACCATCCTCTGGGCGCCCAGGCGCCCTCCGCCATCCCACCATCCTCTGGGCGCCCAGGCGCCCTCCGCCATCCCACCATCCTCTGGGCGCCCAGGCGCCCTCCGCCATCCCACCATCCTCTGGGCGCCCAGGCGCCCTCCGCCATCCCACCATCCTCTGGGCGCCCAGGCGTCCTCCACCATCCCACCATCCTCTGGTCGCATACTTCCGGTTTTCCTAGCTCCTCCTTAAGTGGTGTTTCCTTCAGTCGCTTTGCAAGTCCAGGCCTCTAGTTGGAGAGGATTTTCCTGTTCTTTGACGTTGATAGCTGTTTACTGTTTGGAATCAGTAAAGTTTCGGGAGTCCCGCTGCTGCCATGAACATGTCGGTCCTAAGCGCACTCATGAGACAACCGCCCATTCAGTCCACAGCTGGCGCCGTCTGGTTCGCAATGAGAAAGGTACTGTGCTGAGCCGTTTTCCAATCGGATCTTCCTCTTCCTTCCCCAGCACACGCCAAACCTACTCCAGGCCGACCACCCTAAACCCGCAGACCCTTACGACCTTCCCCCCTATTTCTTCCACTTTCCCCCATCAAACTCGCACCCTATTGCGTTGCCTAGGGGCACCCATAGCCGCTCCCTGGGGCGCGGGGCCAGCCTGGGCGAGGGGCCGTGGTGTTCTGGTTTCTGGCGGTTAAGGTAGCTGGCTTTTTTGTATACAGATTACACAGGTGCAGAGCAATTTGACACATTCATTCTAAGGTACTGTTCTGGTTGGAATATAATTCCACAAGAGAGAAAAGAGAAGCCATTGCATTCAGTGGTTTTCATCTCTACATTCAGACTCTTCCCATGTTGCATTTTATTGCTACTACGATCTCAATTTAACCCCACACTTAAAGCAGCATCAGACAGGGCCTGGGATGACAAGAATTAAAGACACATCCTGGCTCTAGCACGTGATATGATTTGGCACTTAAAACTCTCTTGTGTTGTTTCTCATTTGTTTCCCAATGCTTGTTTATCTAAAGGTCTTGTAAACTCTTTATGAACCTGACCCATGAATTAATTTCTTCAGTAGTTTCTAGAACAGGACTAGTTAGGCACAAAGTAGATACCCCCAAAATACTTATATTGAATATGACTTCCAAGAACTTCAGTGGAACAGAAAGAATATACTTTCCCCTAATTCTAGCTTAAGGAAAGGATGCCTGGCACCTTCATAAAGGAAAAATACTTCAATGTCCTATTTTTTTTTGTATTTTATAATAAGGAACTAGGCTGTATGAATATTTTCATGTATTAGCAGCTTTAACTGACAAAGAGAGTTCTTCCCTTGCTACAGGAATTTGAGTCATTACTATGATTATATGAGAACATTTATATAAGTAGCAATATGTGTGTGTGATTATAAGTAAAATTCAAAGAGGTCGAGAATCACTGAGCAACTTATAAAGTATCTGAAATAGTGGCCTTCACCTCCTTAAAATGATATGTATGTATGTTTATGTGCGAATTACATAAAAACATATATGTGTAAAGAAGTTTTCATAACACCCTTCAAACGACTGGAGATGACTAGGTTTGGTTACAATAAGACTAGGTTGATAACTATAGAAGTGCATGTTAAAGGCAATATGTTCTGAGGAATATTTGCAGAATAGTGGTTCTGTGGGTTATTACTTGAGTGTACATGAAAAAGGGTCCTGGGATCAAATAGGTTTGCAAAACACTGAGCCAACAAAGGTGCTTTTTCTGCCATTACTGAAGGACCTGTCAGAGCTTCTCATACACTGATGTGCACTGTGAATCTAGAGAAAGGAAACAGCAGGCAGGGATTCCCAAACTTATTTGTGGAATATCTTAGAACTAAGTCAGTGGTTCTCAACCTTCCTAATGCCGCGACCCTTTAATACAGTTCCTCATGTTGTGGTGACCCCCAATTTCATTGTTACAAATTGAACATAATTAAAGCATAGTGATTAATCACAAAAACGATATGTAATTATATATGTGTTTTCCGATGGTCTTAGGTGACCCCTGTGAAAGGGTCGTTCAACCCCCAAAGGGGTCGCGACCCACAGGTTGAGAACTGCTGAACTAAGTGTTCTATGACACACACTTAGGGAGATCTGAATTAAAGAATGAGTAATTCTTTTTTTAATTCTGTAATTTTATACTTTATTTTTTTAAAATTTTGTTTTATTGCTTAAAGTATTACAAAGAGTATTACATATGTCTCCTTTCTCCCCCCCCCCCCTTTGATATTCCCCCGGCCTCCCCTACCCCCCAGTGTCTTGTGTCCATTGGTTATGCTTATATGCATGCATACAAGTCCTTTGGTTGATCTCTTACTCCCCACCCCCCCAACCCTCCCCGGACTTCCCACTATAGTTTGACAGTCTGTTCAATGCTGCTCTGTCTCTGTATCTATTTTTGTTCATCAGTTTATAATGGTCTTTATTATCCATAAATGAGTGAGATCATGTTGTATTTTTCTTTCATTGACTGGCTTATTTCACTTAGTATAATGCTCTCCAGTTCCATCCATGCTGTTGCAAATGGTAAGAATTCCTTCTTTTTTATAGCAGGATAGTATTCCATTGTGTAGATGTACCACAGTTTTCTAATCCATTCATCTGCTGATTTAAAAAGCACTGAGCTGGTGTGGCTCAGTGGTTGAGCGTTGACCTATGAACCAGGAGATCATGATTTGATTCCTGGTTAGGGCACATGCCTGGATTGTGGGCTTGATCCCCAGAGTGGGGCTTGCAGAAAGCAGCCAATCAATGATTCTCTTTCATCATTGATGTTTCTCTCTCTCTCTCCCTCTCCTTTCTTCTCAGAAATCAATAAAAATATATTTTTTAAAAAGCACCAAGATAAATATGGTTGAATACCAAAGGAGAGTAAAAAGTAATGGACTCCTCAGTCAATATAAATTGAATTAGATTCTACTTATGTGACTTCAACTGTCAAATGGATTCTTCCACGCTTATTCATTATGTGAACAAAATAAGTTATTAAATTAATAACTCTAAGTAGCATCACCCCAAATGGCCAAATAAGCAGACTAGCAAACTCTCTGGTTATTTTCTTAGGCTCTATTTGTAGAAGTGGAATGAAAGGGTGAATATTATGTACTAATATTACATATGCATGTATGCAGTCATATTTATTATTAATGCAGTTGCTGTCTGGAAATATTTTCTCACTTTACCTTCCCACTGGCAATATTTGAGAGTGCCTACTTCATTGCTTTCTCTATACTACACAGTGTTATATGGAATCTATGGCATTGAGTTCTATAGTTAAACAAATCGTTGGGTAAGTTAATTAACTTTTCTGAGTCTCAATTTCTTCAACTGCAAAGAAGACTAATAGCATTAGAAAGGACCATTGTAAAAAATAAATGAGATACTACTGCACAAGTGATTTGAAAGAGCAATGCACTTTGTTTTCAAACACTCTGAAATAAGGGTTGAGGTGTGACCCCTGACTGTGCATGGTGTATTTAAGTGTTATGAAGATAATTAAGGATAGGGTGACTCTTAAAATAACTGGGGAAAATGGGCACTTCACCTAGTACCTGACTGCTGAGCTCAAGCAGTACTTACCGGAGATCTTTGTGTTCTTACAGAGGCTTTTAAGGGATTTATACAATCACCAACCTCCTGGGAAAAAGTGATTTTGGGATACAATACAAAGAGCTTTTAAAACCATCAGTGTCGACATTCCAAACCATAGCTGCCTGAACCTATTAATTTGAAATGCCTGGGTACATTTAGTAGAACAAATCAACACATGAATAAACATTTAGCTATAGTCTTTTAAGAGTGATTTCTACCATCTTAATAAATGTCTCTTTTTAACTGGAGAGTAGGTACACTGAGCGTTGTTTCTTTTTTTTTTTTTTAAATTCTTTTATTGCTTAAAGTATTACAAAGAGTATTACATATGTCTCCTTTTTTTTTTTTTACGCCTTTGACAATCCCCTGGCCTCCGCTTACCCCCCAGTGTCTTGTGTCCATTGGTTATGCTTATATGCATGCATACTGAGCGTCGTTTCTGATATTTCCTCTCTGCTATTAGAACTCCATGACTTCCTAGAAATCATTTACTTCATCCATTTCCAGAGGATCAGCTGTGGTCCTGTGTGTGGACAGGCAGTTCTCCACATACAGTGAGCTTTGGTGCACTCGGTTCCTGCCAGTAGGGCAGCAGGTAATCCATGAGCTTAGCAACCTGGCTTGAGTTCATGCAGGAAGATCTGGTGTTGAGAATCAACCTGAGGTGAGTGCAAGAACATTCAACAACTGTTGAGTGAGCAGCCTGAGAAGAATCCTGCTCTGAGAGGATGTAAAGGTTCCATAGCAACAGCTGCCCTGGCCTTTCTGGTTTTAGCTTGTGGTTGTCACTAAATGGCCCGTGGTTGTATTATGTGTGTTTGCTCAGTGGGAGGAGGAAACAGCATGGTTCCAAGGAGTACTGACTCACATCTCTCTGAGGCTGATGCTTGAGACCATGCTTCCCTTCCCCACGGCCTCTCTGGCGATGAGAAATGTCACCTTTCCGAGGCAAGAGAAATGGAGGGTTTTGTGTGCATTGGCACACATATTGCAAACTAGTTGTAGACAGAAACTTGCCAAATATTTCTTCAGTCACCGGGAAATTAAAATGGGCTTCAGACCAGATATCTAGTTCTCCCTCCCAATCCAGGAAGGGCTACTGAATGCTCATTATGGGTAGGCGGTAGGCAGATGCCCTTTGCAACATAAAGGCCATGATTATATGAAAGGTAACCCTTGCTGCTGAATCCTGAAACCTCAACGACTTGACATTATTTTATACTCATGTAAGTCCATTCGAGGGGTAGGATGTTCCAATCAGGTCAAAGTTGGGATCAGCCTGTGTTTCCTAAGGTGGATAGTGGCTGAGTATTGGCATTGATCTAGCAGACAGGACAGAGACTGTGGAGGATCATGTGGATGGTACTTTGTGGACCAGGCCTGAAAGTGGCACCTGTGGGCAGAAGTAACATTGGCTGGAATTCAATCACATGGCACATTGAGCTGCAAGGGAGACTGGGAGTTGTAGGCCAAATGCTTGCCTAGGGAGAGAGAGAAGTGGGCATGATGAACGGCTGGTCGGTCTCTGCCCTGAGGTGTGGTCAGAGCATGCAAAGGAGCCACCCAGGGAGAGCCCAGCTGGTTACTACAACAGGAAAGAAGTCAAGGTACAGCTTTCCCTTCAATGCTACTCTCGTTCCAGGCCAGATGCACCAGCCTGAGCCACAGGGTGGGCCAATCTCTTGGATCCTCCACTCGGAACTCACTTTTCCTATTTCATTGAGAAAGCTGATGGCCCTTCAGGAACCTGTAGATGGTGATCTGACATCTACAGATGGCAGGGACTTGGAACACAGCCTGGCTTATGACACTCCATGAGGGCTCTCAGCTCTCAGTTTGAATGGCTCAGAGTTTGTTTGTTTTCATTGCCCTAAGAATCACTTAGGGGTAGATGAGCCAGGAACCCCCCTGCAGCTCGTTTTATTCCACCTACATTTGGTTGTGAGATGGTCATCCCTCCCCATGGTAAGAGCCACAGGCTTTGGTGCCATAGACACAGGCTCATAGCACATGAGGCAGGATCAGGCACATGGTCAGAGAGCACTTGTTGAGCCACCAGAGTTCACTACAGCAGCCTGATCTTCCAGAAATGGCCAGGCATGCATTTTTCTGAGGAGCTTCCAGGACAGTGTGTTGATTCAAACAGTGTAATCATTACATGTTTCTCTAGAATGTACCTATGGGATTCTAGAAGCCAGAGAAGCCTCTGCTCCCAGCAGCAGGATACAGCATGGTTTTGAATGTAATATTATTTTTATTTATTTATTTATTTATTTATTTATTTATTTATTTATTTTTATTTTTCGCTTAAAGTATTACAAAGGGTATTACATAAGTGTCCTTTTTTCCCCCCCGCCCTTGACAAACCCCTACCCTCCCTTACCCCCCAGTGTCTTATGTCCATTAGTTATGCTTATATGCATGCATACAAGTCCTTCGGTTGATCTCTTACTCCCCTCCCTTCTGCCCCCCAACCTTCTCTGGCCTTCCCGCTGCAGTTTGACAATCTGTTTGAGGCAGCTCTGCCTCTGTATCTATTATTGTTCAAAAGTTTGTAATGGTCTTTATTATCCATGAATGAGTGAGATCATGTGGTATTTTTCCTTCATTGACTGGCTTGTTTCACTTAGCATAATGCTCTCCAGTTCCATCCATGATGTTGCAAATGGTAGGAGTTCCTTCTTTTTAACAGCAGCATAGTATTCCATCGTGTAGATGTACCACAGTTTTCTAATCCATTCATCTACTGATGGGCACTTAGGCTGTTTCCAGATCTTAGCTATGGTGAATTGTGCTGCTATGAACATCTGGGTGCATATATCCTTTCTGATTGGTGTTTCTGGTTTCTTGGGATATATTCCTAGAAGTGGGATCACAGGGTCAAATGGGAGTTCCATTTCCAATTTTTTGAGGAACCTCCATACTGCCTTCCATAGTGGCTGCACCAGTCTGCATTCCCACCAGCAGTGCACAAGTGTTCCTTTTTCTCCACATCCTCTCCAGCACTTGTCGTTTGTTGATTTGTTGATGATGGCCATTCTGACAGGTGTGAGATGGTACCTCATTGTTGTTTTGATTTGCATCTCTCGGATGATTAGTGACTTTGAGCATGTTTTCATATGTCTCTTGGCTTTCTGAATGTCCTCTTTTGAAAGGTGTCTATTTAGATCCTTTGCCCATTTTTTGATTGGATTGTTTATCTTCTTTTTGTTAAGTTGTATGAGTTCCCTATAAATTTTGGAGATTAAGCCCTTATCAGATATGACGTTGGCAAATATGTTTTCCCACGAGGTGGGTTTTCTTGTTGTTTTGTTGATGGTTTCTTTTGCTGTGCAGAAGCTTTTTATTTTGATGTAGTCCCATTTGTTCATTTTCTCTTTAGTTTCAACTGCCCTAGGAGCTGTATCAGTGAAGAAATTGCTTTGGCATATGTCTGAGATTTTGTTGCCTTTGTATTCTTCTAGAATTTTTATGGTTTCCTGTCGTACATTTAAGTCCTTTATCCATTTTGAGTTTATTCTTGTGTATGGTGTAAGTTGGTGCTCTAGTTTCATTTTCTTGCATATGTCTGTCCAATTTTCCCAACACCATTTATTGAAGAGACTATCTTGGCTCCATTGTATGTTCATGCCTCCTTTGTCAAAAATTAATTGAGCATATTGGTTCGGGCTAATTTCTGGACTCTCTATTCTATTCCACTGATCTATATGTCTGTTCTTGTGCCAGTACCAGGCAGTTTTGAGAACAGTGGCTTTGTAATACAGCTTGATATCTGGCATTGAGATCCCACCTACTTTGTTCTTTCTCAGGATCGTTGCAGCTATTCGGGGTCTTTTTTTATTCCAGATGAATTTTTGGAGAGTTCGTTCTAGATCTTTGAAGAAGGCCATTGGTATTTTAATGGGAAGTGCGTTGAATGTATAGATTGCTTTGGGTAGTATGGACATTTTAATGATGTTGATTCTACCAATCCAAGAACATGGTATGTTCTTCCATCTGTTTATGTCTTCCTCTATCTCTTTTTTCAACGTCCTGTAGTTTTCTGAGTAGAGGTCTTTAACCTCTTTAGTTAAGTTTATTCCTAGGTATCTTAATTTTTTTGGTGCGATGGTAAATGGGATTGTTTTTCTGATCTCCCTTTCTGAAAGTTCACTATTGGTGTATAGAAATGCCTCAGATTTCTTGGGGTTAATTTTGTATCCTGCTACATTGCCAAATTCATGTATTAAGTCTAGTAGCTTTTTGATGGAGTCTCTAGGGTTTTGTATGTATAATATCATGTCATCTGCAAATAAGGACAGTTTTACTTCCTCTTTTCCAATTTGGATGCCTTTTATTTCTTCTTCTTGCCTAATTGCAATGGCTAATACTTCCAGTACTATGTTGAACAGGAGTGGTGAGAGTGGGCATCCCTGTCTTGTTCCTGTTATTAGGGGAAATGGTGTTAGTTTTTGTCCATTGAGTATGATGTTGGCTGTGGGCCTGTCATATATGGCTTTTATTATGTTGAGGTATGATCCTTCTATTCCCACCTTTCTGAGAGTTTTTATCAAAAATGGGTGTTGGATTTTGTCGAATGCTTTTTCTGCATCAATTGATATGACCATGTGGTTTTTTTCTTTCAATTTGTTTATGTGATGTATCACATTTATTGATTTACGGATGTTGTACCATCCTTGCATCTCTGGGATAAATCCTACTTGGTCATGGTGTATGATCCTTCTGATGTACTGCTGGATCCGATTTGCTAAGATTTTGTTGAGGATTTTGGCATCTATGTTCATGAGGGATATTGGCCTGTAATTCTCTTTCATTGTGATGTCTTTACCTGGTTTTGGTATTAGGGTGATGCTGGCTTCATAGAATGAGCTTGGAAGCGTTCCTTCCTCTTGAATTTTTTGTAGTAGTCTGAGGAGGGTAGGTTTTAGTTCTTCCTTGAATGTTTGGTAGAACTCCCCTGTGAAGCCGTCTGGCCCTGGGCTTTTGTTTGCTGGAAGCTTTCTGATGACTGCTTCAATTTCTTCCATAGTTATTGGCCTATTAAGGTTTTTAGATTCTTCCTGATTGAGTTTTGGAATGTTGTATTTTTCTAGGAATTTGTCCATTTCCTCCAGGTTGTCTAGTTTGTTGGAGTAGAGTTGCCCGTAGTATTGTTTAACAATCATTTGTATTTCTGTGGGGTCTGTTGTTATTTCGCCTCTATCATTTCTGATTTGGTTTAT
Organism: Myotis yumanensis; assembly: GCF_028538775.1. Classification (NCBI taxonomy): domain Eukaryota; kingdom Metazoa; phylum Chordata; class Mammalia; order Chiroptera; family Vespertilionidae; genus Myotis; species Myotis yumanensis. The sequence continues at coordinate 196,646,946 of NW_027223753.1, read as the reverse complement.
TTGGGACCTCTCTCTTTGCTTCTTGGTGAGCCTGGCTAGGGGTTTGTCAATCTTGTTTATCCTTTCAAAGAACCAGCTCTTGGTTTCATTGATTTTCTGTATTGTTTTTTTGGTCTCTATGTCATTGATTTCTGCTCTAATCTTTATTATCTCCTTCCTTCTGCTCACTCTGGGGTTTTCTTGTTGCTCTCTTTCTAATTCTTTGAGTTGTAGAGTTAGATGATTGACTACCATTTTTTCTTGTTTTTTGAGATAGGCCTGTAGAGCTATAAACTTTCCTCTCAGGACTGCTTTCATTGTGTCCCAGAGGTTTTGGATTGTTGTGTTTTCATTGTCATTAGTGTCCAGGATGTTTTTAATTTCTTCTTTGATGTCATCGGTAACCCAATCAATATTTAATAACATGCTATTCAGCTTCCAAGTGTTTGAGTATTTTGGGTTGTTTTTATTGTAGTTTATTTCTAACATTATGCCATCGTGGTCTGCGAAGAAGCTTTTTATGATTTCAATCTTCTTGAATTTGTGGAGACTTTGCTTGTGACCCAATATGTGGTCTATTTTTGAATATGTCCCATGAGCACCTGAGAGGAATGTATATTCCGCAGCTGTGGGGTGAAGTGTTCTGAAGATGTCAATTAAGTCCATCTGATCTAGTGAGTCATTTAGGATTGCTGTTTCTTTGCTGAGTTTTTGTCTAGCGGATTTATCCAGTGATGTCAGTGGTGTATTAAAGTCCCCTACTATGATTGTATTGTTGTCGATCTCTCCCCTGATATCTTCCAGAAGTTTTCTTATGTATGTGGGTGCTCCTGCATTGGGTGCATATATGTTTACCAGGGTTATATCTTCTTGTTGTATTGATCCCTTTAGTATTATGAAGTGGCCTTCCTTATCTCTGGTTATGGCCTTCACTTTGAGATGTATTTTGTCAGATATAAGTATTGCTACCCCAGCTTTCTTTTCCTTTCCATTTGCGTGAAAGATATTTTTCCATCCCTTCACTTTCAGTCTGTGTGAGTCCCTTCTAATGAGGTGGGTCTCTTGTAGACAGCAGATGTATGGGTCATGTTTTTTTATCCATTCAGCCACTCGATGTCTTTTGGTTGGAGCATTTAGTCCATTTACATTTAAAGTTATTATTGAAAGGTATTTGTTTGTAGCCATTTCTTTTTGTGTGTGTGTGTGTGGCTGTTTTCTTTCTGAGGTTGATATTTCTTCTTTTTACACCAGTCCCTTTAGCATTTCTTGCATGGCTGGCTTGGTGGTGATAAACTCCCTTAGCCCTTTTTTGTCTGTGAAGCTTCTTATTTCCCCTTCAATTTTGAATGATAGCCTTGCTGGATAGAGTATTCTTGGATTCAGTCCTTTGCTTTGCATCACTTTGTAGATTTCCGTCCATTCTTTTCTGGCCTGATGTGTTTCTGTTGAGAAATCATTTGATAATCTAATGGGAGATCCCTTGTATGTTACTTTCCGTCTCTCTCTTGCAGCCTGTAAGATTCTCTCTTTATCCTGAACATTTGCCATGGTAATTATGATGTGTCTTGGTGTGGGTCTTTTCGGGTTCACCTTATTTGGGACTCTCTGGGCTTGTGTGACTTTTTTCTTCCCCACCTCAGGGAAGTTTTCTGATATTATTTCTTCGAATAGGTTTTCTAATCCATGTTCATCTTTCTGTTGTTCTGGCACCCCTATTATTCGTATGTTGTTTCGTTTCATGTTGTCCCAAAGCTCCCTTAGGCTCTCCTCCTGTCTTTTAATTTTTTTCTCCATTTGCCGTACAGTTTGAGTGTGTTTTGCTTCCTTGTCTTCTAATTCACTAATTCGGTCCTCTGCTTCTCCCAGTCTACTGTTGATACTTTCAATGGAGTTTTTTATTGAAGCTATGTCACTCTTCATTTCTTCTTGGGACTTACTTAAGTTGTTGATTTTTTCATCTGTTTCTTCTAGCTTCTTGCATAAGTAGTTGAGTTTTTCATCTGTTTCTTCTTGCTTCTTGAACATCTGGTGCATGTACTCTAGGAACCTTATTCTGAATTCTTTTTCCGTCATGTTGCATATCTCTGTCTCACTTAGCTGCTTTTCTGGCGAGTCCTCCTTTTCTTTCCTTTGGGGGTTTCTTTGCCTACCCATGTTTGATCTCGCTGACATATGTAGATGTTGAGATGTTCAGTGGCTGCTCCCTGGGTGGCAGGGGCTCCTTGGGTTGTGGTTGCTGCTCAGACGGTTGCGGTAGCAGCTGCTTTCCAGTTGGCAGCAGCTCCTCTGGTGGGTGTTGTTCACAGCTGTGTTGGCTCTTCTGGCTGGTGGGGGGAGGCTTCACGTACAGCTGCTGTTCCACAGACAGAGGGTATGGTGATCAGGAGGCTGTGGTGATCAGGAGGCTGCGGTGATCAGGGGGCTGCTGTTGCTTGGATCTGCTGCGTTGATTTAAAGGCACAAAATACAACAGAGCAAGGCACAACGTACCAGGCACTGAACACAAGTATATTCACAATATTAATAACCCCAAATAAAGGTGACCACCCGAATTAAGAGAATTAGGGGATAAGGGAGAAAGAAGAGAAGAAGATAAAAGAGAGAACAGAAAAGAAAAATAAGAAAAAAACAAACAAAAAAGGAGTGCAAAAATAGAATTGGGAAAAAAGGGGGGAAAAAAAGAGAGCGAAAAAAGAGAATGAAGTAGAAGCGGGGAAGAGACTATTGGTATGAGGAGCAAACTCCAATAGAACTGCCACTAATCTCAACAAATTCCAGCAACAGATCCCTGGAGATGAATGCAAACTACAAACCACCAATAATATCCAGAGGGGTAAGGGAAAACAGAAGCACAAAAATAACCGGGGTGGGGTGGGGGAGGGAAGGGAAAAACCAGCAGGAAAAAAAAAAAAAAAGAAAAAGAAAAAGAAAAAGAAAAACAACCTCACAACCAGTCCTAAAAAAGAAGAAAAAACACAAAACAAAACAAACAAATAATAATAAAAAAAAAAGCCCAATATATTCAACAATCAAGAAAACAATAGAAAGATAAGAGAGAAAAAAATGTTTGGAAAGTGAAGAAGGATAAAGAATAGGTGTATAAGGATTTAGAGCAGTAGATTGGAAATAGGATATATAAGTAGGGTGGAATTAGACAGGGGGTAAAAAGAGGGAATTGGGAAAGTCTGGAGCAGGAATAGGGTAAGAGAAACAGGACACCAAAAGGGGAAAAGTAAGGAAGAGGGTTTTAGCAAAGAGGTGGAATTGAGATAGGGAAAATTAATGCTAAAGGAACGATGAAAATAGAATGGAGAACACTAATCCCAAAAGAAAATAAAGAGAAAATAAAATGGCACTTTAAAAAATGGTAAAATGGTAGCAGTAATAATACTGGTTAAAAATAAAAATGTGGTAATTGAAAGGGTAAAATCAGGTGATGGAAAAAGAAGAAAAAGAGAAAAAAAAAATTGGTTTCTTAGTAAAAAGGTGAAAAAATTAAAAAGAAAAAGAAAAAGAAAAAATTTGCAGTAGTGATGGTCTTTCGGTTCTTCTACTCTTCAGCCTGGTTCGCCTTAGTCCTGCCAGGTATTTAGGAGAGTGTTGAATTTGCCTGCATTACACTGTTCCTCCGTGTTGTAAATCACAGTCCTGATTTTAAAGCAGGCCGTATTTGTGATCCAGTCTGCCTTAATTTGTATTCCCCTAAGAGTCAGTTTGTGGCTCAGCCTCTGGGTGGCAGTGTTTTTGGGTTGGCCTCTGAGGCTATACAGCTTCTCTATCCTTTTTTAATCCTTACCCTGCTCTGTGTTGTTGGTGGGACTGAAAATCCCTCTATAGGCCAGACCCTGGTAACTCCCAGGGACTAATCAGCTTGTTTTAATCCTTTATCTCATACAGGGTGGAATCTGGGTGTGGCTGTGCTCCTTGCCTGGGGGGCTGGGGGGAGGAATTCCACCCTCTGGAGGAATGGCTGCCCCAGTCCTGGGCCCAGGGGGGTCTCAGCACTCAATTCGCTGCCACCTCCCCCGGCTCCCCCTCTTTCCTCAGCCTCTCCCCAGATTCCCCTCGTCTGCACCTTCACCCTCTCTTCAGCACAGGTGAGTGTCTGTATTCGAACTGTCCTATGAGCAGGGTTCAGTGAAAACAAAGAAACAGACAAACGCCGGCCGGCCGCGGAAACGCTCCTCTCTTACCGGTCTGGGAAACGCTCCTCTCTTACCAGCACTGCATGGTCTGGGAAACGCTCCTCTCTTATGGGCACTGCATGGTCTGGTCAGTTCCTCAGGATGCCCCCTTTAGTCTCAGTTCTCCGCAATCACAAAATCCAAATCTCAAATCTCCTGGCGCCAGCAAACCCGTGGAACTCCTTACCCTGGTCAGGGTCTGTGTCTGTCCCAAGAGACGCGGCTGTCTGCCATGCGGTCTCCCTCCGATCCTCTGGGCTCAGGTCTGGCAAACTTTCCTGCCCAGATCCCTGGTTTTTAACCTTTCCAGGGGAGGTCTGCCCTTCCCGGCTGCAAACCGTCTCACCAGCTGAGTAAATTTGCCAATTCGGGGTGGGTGTTATTAGTTTCAGCTGCTTACTCCGTTTGCTCCGGGACAAGACCTGGGACGCGTCTGCCTATATCGCCGCCATCTTGCTTCTCCTTGAATGTAATATTATTAAATAAAACTGCTGATCATGAATGATATCTTGGCATTCCTCCCCTGGCTCACTGTCCTCAAACAAAATACATGCATTTTTTGTGTGTGTGTGTGTGTGTGTGTGTAAAATGGTGAAACATTTGAGGAAAAATTAGTTAAGAAAATATGGGTTTGATTCAAGAGACCTTTTTTATGACAATATCTCCCATTTGAAATACTTCACTAATAAAAAATGAAAGCCCAACGTGCAATTTATAGCTTAATCTGCATATTTAATTGGATTAGAGCAATGAACATCAAGCATGAAACAAGCTGTCCAAAAGGGTTGTTGCGTTACTTAGTTTCCTCTGAGGTTAAGGGGGTGATAGCATAATCAGTTCCACAAGTGGGCACATTGGATAGATCAGCTCCTCTTGTCCAAGCTCAGTAATTGGAATGATGTGACTATCCAAACACCAGTTGCTTGTTGAACAAAATATTAAACTTAAACCTGCTTATATTATTTTAGGTTCCAAATGGTCATTTATCCAAAATAAATGACAAAGAACTATTATGTTTAAATGTGTTTTGTTTTTAAGGTATTTTCAGTTAAATGAATTTCCAATAAAGCCAATATTCAGAATTCAAGGACATTCAATTGAACGTGTAGTATTAAAAAAAGTTGAAGGCAAACCAGAAAATTAAATAGAAATCCATTCAAGAGGTTTGATCATCTCTTATGTCGCAGTTCCAGAGATATGAGGCTACATAAGAGAGGCTTCTTGCTGTGAATAATCTTGGAGTTGTTTTCAGGGAATACAAGACCACAGTATTGTTTTATTGGTGTAATATTAGAAGTGTGAAATGCTCTGGAAATAGAGCTAAAGGACAGGGGCAGACAGGGATGTGTCAGAAAAAAAATACGCACAAAATACACCATTTCAGCTGGAGTTTTAAAGGATGCGAGGAAGTTTGTGGGAATGAGAACCAGCAGGGAGGCAAGTGCAGGGAAGACACGTGTGGTCTGTGACTCAAGAACAAAGTTGGCCTCTTTTAGGCTGGGAATCCACTAAACCACCAAGTTCCTAGGAATGGGAAGAAAGCTCCTGACATGAGCTAGTAGTACAACTAAATGCAGAAATTCGTCATAGTTAGGCCTTGTTCATCTGATATTGTCAGAGAATAAACACTTTGACTCAAGTGATTTTTCCCTGAAACTTTGTAATTTGTGTCAAGGGTTTATTTTAACTTTTTAAACCTGAAGGAACAACTTGACAACTCTAGTTTATCCTTTTAACAAATATATATGTTTTTACTGATTTCTAGAGAGAGAAGAAGGGAGAGGGAGAGAAACATCTACATGAGAAAGAAATGTTGATTGGTTGCCTCCTGTCAACCAGGGATCCAACCCACAACCTGGATATGTGCCCTGATGGGGAATCGAACTGCAACCTTCTGGTGCATGGGACAACGCTCAACCAATTGAGCCACACTGGCCAGGGCTCTAGTTTATCTTAATAAATGTCAACTGTTGGGCTATGTTAAAATGTCCTTAGGGACTTAAGGCATGTAGAACTATTTGCCTTGAAGATTAGAGGCCTTCTTTTGGTATTTTATTTTTAAAGTTTGGCTTCTGTATTTTTTTTCTCCCTCCATTACTTTTTCTGTAAATTTTTCACTTCACCTTGCTGTAAATTTTTCTTGCTGCTGTCAGTAGATCTGCCTCTAATGGGCTTTTTCATCTAATTTGCTGTCTTTACTCTGCTGAGGAATGGGGAGCAAGAAAATCCACCTTGCTTGAATTATGTGCACGAAAGAGTAAATGGTTTATGAATTGAGGTCCTTTCCCAGGAAGCCTAAAAATTTTGTTTATTCTTGCTTGTGTTCCATTGGGCAAGGTTGCAAAAAAGGTGACCTCTAAAAAAAAAAAAAATCAGTTGTGACTTTATCTGAACTAACATTTTAATCTGTTTGGGAAAATGGCAACTCTTGAAATTGCTTCAAGTTGAAATTTATCTTGGAATAGCCCTTAGAGATGTTAGAAAAGCAAAGCATGTAGAACACTATTTCTCAAAACGTTGATGGGACACTTGTGCTTCAGGTTTTATAATTTTCCCAGCTGAAAAGAACATTCTAGCACAAAGTAAGGGAAGTGAGCTTGTCTTCCATGGCAGAAACATACTTTTTCAATAATATTGAACTTTAGTCAGCGATTAAACATATACAATGATTATACAGAGGAATGGCATTTCAAGAGGCAGTGGGGTATGTTTGGGGATTTAAAATATACAGCCTGACTTTGCTTATCTAACTCTGAGGAGGTAGTATTGTTTTACTCATTTTTCTGAGGAAGAAACTAACAGCTCAGAGAGTATTCACATCACACAGTACTATACTGCTGGGCAAGGATTTAAAACCCTGTTAGTCTGACCTCTAAGCTCATGTTCCTGGGAATTTGTACTTTATCCCAGTCCTTCCAATAATTGAATCTTTAACAATTATTTTTAAACATTAGTATTTTTTATTTGAAAATGTAAATTGCCTTTTAAAAATTAAATGTATTGGGATAACTTTGGTTAATAAAATTATATAGGTTTCAAGTGTACAATTCTATGATTCCTCATGTAATCGATAGCATTGAAGTCCCCTGAAAATTATTGCTTGCTAAGTCTGTCCAGGTTTGCCCATCCAGCTATGCCAGCCGGGTATTGCAACACTAGGGGGCGCCATCCACATGGACTGCACTCTCATGGCAGTCCTTAGAGCTGGGCCATGCAGGAGATATTATAACGATAACCACCGCTTAGAGGGCTATTTATTCTGTCCTGGGTACATCAAATACCATATTTCCTTTATTCTTCAAACAGTACTATAAGGAAATATGGTGAGGTATTTTTTCCAGAGGAGGAAATTGGGACTCATAAAGTGCCCCCAGTCAATTCACTAGTGTGTTGTACGGGTAGAATACAAACCCAAGTCTTCCTGATTTCACAGCCCATGCTGTTATTTCCACCTTACTTCATCCACCCCCATTCCATGGAATTTCTTATCAGCCAGGCAAGTGCAGACTGGGATAAAGGGGAATGTGTTCTCAGTATCCTGGAAGCATTACTTAAGTGATGACTCATCAGCACATGACCACTATCCTGATCTCAAACCTTCCATGGCCCAACATTACTTAAAAAGTGAGTGCAGCCCTGGCTGGTTTGGCTCAGTGGATAGAGCATCAGCCTGTGGACTGAAGGGTCCTGGGTTCGATTCCGGTCAAGGGCACATGCCTGGGTTGCGGGCTTGATCCCCAGTAGGGGTTGTGCAAGAGGCAGCCGATCAATGATACTCCCTCATCATTGATGTTTCTATCTCTCTCTCCCTCTCCCTTCCTCTCTGAAATCAATAAAAATATATTTTTTAAAAAAGTGAGTGCAAAGCCTATATAAGATGACCAAAGCCCCATCGCCAACCTTCCTCCCTCCTCATCTACCCCTTCTCCAAGGCACTCTGTGCCCCCAATAGCCACCTTTTGAGGCATTTTTGGCCACAGAGTACACATTTGCATATTGGAGTCCCATTGGTCATTTCCTTTGCATTAGCTTTAGACTGAAGGCTGCATGTTGTTTCCCTATCCAGAGAGCAGAAAAAGACAGTGATGCATTGAAAGGCACTGATGCATTGAAGAAGGCTCCTATCTCATTCTTCATTATTGCTTTCCCAGTTCACCTCTGTTTCTTCTTGGCTATTACAAATTAACCTGCTGTGAACATTTGTATGTAGATGTTGTGTGAACATAGATTTAATTTGTCTGGGATAAATACCCAAGAGTACAATTGCTGTGTCATATAAGTTTGGTATATTTAGTTTTAGAAGAAACTGCCATACTTTTCTGGGGAGAGGCTGTACCTTTTTATATTCCCACCAGCAATTTATGAGTGATCCAGTTTCTCTGAATCCTTGCCAGCGTTTGGTGTTAATGCCATGTTTGTTTTAGTGATTCTGATAGGTGTGTGGAGATACTCAATGTGGATTTAATTTGCATTCCCCTAGTGGCTAATGATGATGACCACCTTTTCACGTTCTTATTTGCCATCTGTATCTCCTCTTCAGTAAAATGTTTGTCCATATTTTTTGTCCTTTTGCTAATTGGATTGTTTATATGTTTTTTATTGTTGAGGTTTGAGACTTGTTTATATGTTCTAGTTTCAAGTTTTTTGTTGGATTTGTGACTTGCAAATATTTTTTCTCGGTCTGTAATTTGTTTTTTCATCCGATTTACAGGGTCTTTCACAGAGCAGACGTGTTGAATGTTTATGAGATCCAATTTATAATATTTCCTTTTACGGACCTTATTTTTGGTGTTAAGTCTAAGAACTCTTTACTGAGCCCCAGATCCTGAAGATTTTCTCTTGAGTTTTTACCTAAGAGTTGTATCATTTTACATTGAAGTCTGTGACCCATTTTGAGTTAATTTTTGTACGAATATGAGGTGTCAAAGGTCATTTATTTTGGTTTGTTTCTTTTTGCTTATCAGTATCCAGCTGTTCCAGCACCAATTGTGGAAAAGCCTATCCTTCTGTTGAATTGCTCTTGCACCTTCATCAAAAATCAGTGGGCTTGTTGCCCATATGAGTCCTGCCACTAGTATAGTAAATTGTGAAATATTTGATAATTTAGAGAGGTCTCATTACACACTCATGAATCATGCTCAAGACCTTATGGTCCTTATGAGAACAGAACACTTGGCCCAAATCCCACCAAAATATTCCCTTTACCTAAATAGAAAGACATGGGAAAGAATGCCCGTATTTTTCTTCCCAGGGCCAATACTTGGTTGCTTAAGTTTGACTTTGTGAACTTTACGGGGACGGGAAAAGTGACTGGCCTCTGTCAAGCTTCGTTTTGCGTAGGCTTCAGCCAAGACCTGTAGCCAGCAGCTCTGCCAGGACCTCAGGAGCCCGCTCACATACAAAAACCATAAGGGACATCTAAGGAAAACAATCCAATCCCTTTTAGGGACACACCAAAGCTGGGTAACTCAAGTTAAACATAGCAAGATACAGCCAGTCTTAGAGCTGAGTCCTGTGCCATTAGCACTGCTTCCCTGGGTTTTTGAAACATGCATCTGTATAAACCTGCCTGTGCAGACATCCCCAGCCCCAAGCTGGGTCTGCCCAAATCCAGCGACTCTGCTCTGAAATGTAGACGGCACATCGCGGTGACCAAGCCTCTGCCTGGGGCAGCCTGCTGGCCTGCCAGGCCCAGTGGAGCAGCCGAACGGAAACACCTGGAGAAGTTTTTACGTGTCCATGGAATTTCGTTGCGGGAAACCACCAGAGCAGAGACGGGCATGGCTTACAGGTACTTGCTGGTTGTAATGTCATCCAACCAGGGCACTGCACTGAAGTCAGAGGTTGCTGTTATCAGAGAAATAAGGAATCCAATAGCAAAACAAACACAGAGAGAAAAAGGAGTAGGACTGGGAATGCAATGAGCCCTCTTCTTGAGCTACTTTTTTTTCTTCAAGCTTTCAATTGTCTATTTCCTCTCTTCTCAAAAGGTAATGTTAAAGATAGGCATGCTCATCTGGGAAACTCCTAACCATGAGCTGCCAGTAGAAGTATTTTTGACATTGAGCAGGCAGGTGGTTTTGTGGGTCATAATGAAGAACGGGACCCTGTTCTTCTTAAGGGAATTTATAAATTAAGAGAAGGATTTTTTCGCTGCCTGGGCTTTAGGACGGCTATTTCCTTCTAAGCCTGAATCATGTGGTCTGTGCTAATGGTTAATAAAGTAGTTCATGAAACTGAGGTAGTTATTGAAATGACAGGACTTTTTATCAATGTAGCCCAAGATAAATTACTGGTTATTCTCTCAACTTCCAATCTCATCACTTATTCTGTGAAAGATTAACAAAAAGGAGAATTTTTTCCCCCCGGGTGTAGAGTGGGATGTGTAATATTTATAAATTACTCTGAGATGGGAGGCATCCTTCTTTTTCAGAACAATTATTAGTCAAACCTCTATAAGAGGTGCTTGTGCTTAGCTAAACCACACAGCAGAAATGCTTCCTTGACCAATGCCTGGAGTTCTAAACATCTGGGAAGCTGAGCCAAAGCCATTCAGAAGGACAAGGGTGCTGAATGCTTTAAAAAAGAAAAAAAAGAAAATATAGCGTTTGTAAAGACCAGTTGTTGTAGCTCAGGTCAAAACTTCTGCTTCACAGAATAAGATTGTTTTGCATGGACAAGCTGTCCCCAATCATTTCAATTTTCTATAACCTAAAGGTCAATCTTAATGCAGTAGCTAGTACTCTAGTTTATCAGCTAATGTGATTAATAAAGCAATTTGCAATGAGATAGCTTCTCTCCGGAGAACAGAATGCAGACTTTTTATGCAATAAAGGGCTCATGCAGAAGGGGAATGAAATTTTCTAGGTTTCTAGGACATATAAACATAGGACAGCCCACCCCATCATGCTTTTTATCAATGTAGCCCAAGATAAATTACTGGTATTCTCTCAACTTCCAATCTCATCATTTATTCTGTGAAAGATTAACAAAAAGGAGAATTTTTATGGAGCCTAAGAAGAATCTAGTCACCTTTTCAGGAGAACCTGTGGCTCCATATACCCCCTGTCCCAAATCCGTCCCCCACAAAAAGGAGCTGCCTTCTTCTTTGCCTCTCCACAGTCTCTCACTGTCTTCACCATGTTTTCCTTGACCCTCAATGATGGCAGTGATAGAATATAGACCAGGTGAGGAGGGACTGTCTCTCTTTTCATCTTTATCATAGGATGCGTGGTGTTAGCATGAACTCGGGTAAACCTCCAAAGGGCAGGCCTTTTTCCCTCAGGAGTCCTGGTGTGAATATCAGGTACACATCTTGTGTTCCAGTGTTCAAAGGTATGTTCTAGGACAGTGTTCTTCAAACAGTGATGAAGCAGAGGAATACTGTCTTCAAACCACAAAGGTGTCCTAGTTGACACTGGGGGCCAGGAGCCCACCTGCTTGAGGGGAGCAGTCATCCCCAGCCTGGTTTCTGAGGCACCGTACTATCCACGGAGTGAGAGTCCAGTTGTGATGTGACTCTTCATAATGCCCTGGAGAGCAAGCTCTGTGACCTTGAGGATACCAGGTCCTACACAGAGAGACAAGCTCTTGGGCAAGTGTGCATACCACTAGATCATACTCTAAGATGAAATGGGACGTAGGAGGTTGTTGGCCCCCGATCAGAAATTCAGGAAAGAAAAGTGCAGTTAAATTGGGCCTAGGAACAGCCAAGGCTGTGAATTATGATGATCTTGCTGAGCTCCGTCACCTCTCCCTGATGCATTCCTCCATCCTGTCCTCTCCACCCCCCAACTTGAAGCACGTCTCCTTTCTTTAAATTCCATAGTACTTTGTCTATTCTTCTTTCAAGGCACTTATTAATGAACACTATTTAAAACATCCCCCTTTAAGCATTAGGGAGGGATTGTTGGGGAAGAGAATCCTGGTTCTTTAGGTTCCTCCATAACTTAGCTTTTGACCTTGACTTCTTATAAACATAGTTGGGATTTAGGAGAGAAGGTAACTTTCATGTTCTAACATCTTTATGTTGATTTCCATCTTCCCTCAAGACCATTGGTTTTGTTCAAAGACCTGGTTCAAACTGTATGTCCCATAACCTTCTTCTTTGCAAGGGTATTATCCCACGTGTAGTGGAAAGAGGGTGGACTTTGGCAAGACCAGGTTCAAATCCCAGCTTTTATGTTTACCAACTTTGTGACATTGGGCCAGCTGCGACATCGAAGTGCCTAACACGCAGTAGGTGCTCACTAAATGTAGGTTCCCTTCCTGCTTATTCTGTAGACTCTGTCGCTCATTCTAGGAGCAGGGGATGAACACCCCCTATAGATGAAACATAGAAATAGGTAAGAGAATATTCGCAGAAGGAAAAAGAAAGAATAAAAAAATTCTCAGCAGTTCACAATCTGTGTAGGTTTCCATGCCGAGCTTTAGAATTGTGAGAGGCCTGGAAGAGCTGGGTAAGCTGCTTTCTCTTCCTAATTTGGTCCGAAGCCATTGCAGCCTTCAGCCCAATACCAGCTGCTCAGGTCCTTCGATCATCTGTGATAGAGCATTATGCTGTGTTTCCATGGAGACATGGTTATATTTCTAACTAAGGGTGACCAGGAGAGGGAAAAAAATCAGTAAATATGCAAACACATGTATCAGCTGAAAAGAAACTGGAGGAAATTGTTTGAACGTGTTGTGAAAAGTGCCAAGTTGCTGTGTAGATCCTTCTGTTGGCTTAGAATTTTCAGCGAAAATAGAAGTTTTTGTGGATTCATTTTATTAGTTTCTATAAAATAGTCATTCAAGAGGGTCCTTCAGTTATTTCTAAGTGGCTGAAACTTAATTGTCTTTATTACATTATACCGAATTCTGAGCCAGACAGTACTTGGGAGCTTGGGTCAAGGTTAAAGTGCACTGAGAAGTAAATTTATAGACATAGCACACAAAATAAAATAGCTAGGCTGAGTAAGGAAGGATGTGTCAAACACCAGCTTTAAAGCAATTTCATAAAACTAAATTAGCCAAGAGGAACTCAAACATATGTAAAGTGAAGGTCTCATCCAGGAGTCAGCAAGCTTTTCTTGTAAAAGGCCAGAGAGTAAATATTTTAGGCTCATGGGCCATCTCCACCTTTGTGAGAACTACTGAACTCTGCTGTGGCAGGGTGAGAGCAGCATTGACAATGAGTAAACGAGTGGGCACAGCTGTGTGCCAATAAACTTTATTTACAGATAAGGAAATTTGAGATTTACAGTGGGGCCTTGACTTACGAGTTTAATTCGTTTCGTGACGGAGCTCGTAACTCAAATTACTCGTATGTCAGATCAATTGTGAACGAGTGAGACACGTGATGCTGGGCTGATGTTGTGGCGTTCACTGTGACGTTCGCTGCGCCAACTAGCGGTGGGGTATCTGAAGCTGGCTCGTAACCCGAATTTTAGCTCGCAACTCAAAGCAAAAAATCGGCCAAGAGACGGCTCGTATCTCGAAAAACTCGTTAGTCGGGACACTCGTAAGTCAAGGCCCCACTGTATATAATTTTCTCATATCAAAAATATTTCTTTCCCCCCCCTTTCAAACCATTACAAAATATAAAAACCAATCTTATCTTGGTCACCATACAAAGATAAGTGGCAGGCTGGATTTGGCCAGCAGGCTGAAGTATGCTCACCCCTGGAATAAAAAACAAAGCTTTCGGTTGTACGGGTTATTTCCTTATCTGATTGTTTATTTTCTTACACCTCCTTGTGTGTAGAGGTATTTAAGGGGCCCAAGTGCATATAATTCAGAAAAGATAAGTATAGAAGAGGGAAAAAAATGAGACTAAGAAAGATTAGGAGCAGGAAGGGAAGAGAGCCCAGGTGAGTGAGCATGCCAGGTTCAGGCCATGCACTCGGGCCTGGATTTGGCTCTGCACTTTCTAGCAGCACCAAACTGAGAAAAGGGAAATGGAGCTCCTTCCAGCAGTCACAGAGTTCTTGAGGTAAAGGCGAGCCAGGTGTGCTCAGTATTGGGTGCTGATCTGGACATCAGAGAGAAATTTCTCTCTTGATCCTTCTTCCTGGTGTAATCAACAACATCCTCAAAAATATCTGTATAGTAAACACAGCAGTGGGGTTCCTAGAGCTCTTTCCTATGGAGCCCCTAATATTAATCAATGGCAGGGCATCAAATAATAATTCACCAAAAGCAAGTGGGTGGATGATAGAAGAAATACTAGTTGATAGAAACCACATCAATCAGTTTGAGAGTATTTATGCTTAAAACATTTCCCAGTAATGATGACACAGATATTGCTATATATTATAGTGACAGGATTTGTCCAGGTTCATGGAATAAAACAATTGTTTCTCAAAAAATAAAACAAAAAAATAGCCAGTTATGCTATTTGCCAACCAAAAATAATTTTTTTATAGCCTTGAGCTGAAGGTGGGGAGGGAGTAATAAAAGAAGGAAAGTAGAGGTGGGGAAAGTCTCAGAATTATTATATGGGACAGACCTCAGAGAAAATCTGCTCCAATTTCTGATTTAATATCTGAGGGAAATTGAGGCTCAGAGATGTTGGGTGACTAGCCTGAAGATACAGAGCAGGGAACCGAGCTCAATGCTTTCTTAGACTCTCCATTTTTATCCCCAGTCCCCCAATCGCTCCACCCCACACCAACACACACACACCCTCCTGGGGATGCTGTCGCATTCACCATCCTGCTCTGATCCACTTTTCCTCTGATCCTCTGTTTCTTTGTTATGGGGTGGGGCCACAACATTAGTTACAAAGAAACAATTTCCAGAGGATGAGGCCCAGAAATCAGGATTTTAAAAAGATTCCCAGGTGATTCTAATGTGCAGCCAAGGTTGAGAACCACTGGTCTAGAACATAAATATCTGAAACAGAATGAAATGAAAGGGCTAAGACTCCCACTTGTATCTGTGGTACTTCTCCCAATCAGCTGGTCACTGTGTCCGAGAATTTCTTTGATTAGAGACATCAGTTCTCCTGTTAAAATGGAATCTAAGCTCTGGCCGGTTGCTCAGTGGTTAGTGGAGTGGCCTGTGGACAGAGGGTCTCAGGTTCGATTCCTGGTCACAGAAACGTACCTTGGTTGCAGATTCCCCAGTCTCTGTAGGGTGCTTGCAGGAGGCAACCAATCAATGGGTGTCTCTCACGTCCTTTTCGATAAAATGAAAGTAAAGAGCCCTTCCTCCCAGGATGAAATTGTTCCTGCAAGGGCCCTAGAGTGACTCAGGAGAGACGCCCCTCCCCTGCCTTTTTCTGCTTTTCATCCTTTCTGTGCTACAGCGTGGAAGTTGCAACTTATTTTTGTTCCTAAATTCAATGTACGCTCATCCTCAAAGTACCCCCTCCACAAAACCTCTCCCCCCCGCCCCAAACTTTTTTCACTGCCTTCCCATGGCCTACTTTTATCATGGAACACTTGGTGCCCTCAGACCCGCCTGAAAAGTAGCTATGGCCGTGACCGTGAAAATCAAAGCCTAGAACAAAATGCTACCCGTGCAGGGGGTTGTATTTTCTACATTAAAGAGAAAAGTCTACATGACTTATTTTAGACTGGCCTAATTTTGGTCAGTCGCAGGGCCTGTGCTAATTTGCTCTGAGCTCTCTGGCTGTGGGTCTCCCGGCATTGACATTTCTGGGGGAACATGGGTGACACCCAGATGGTTCAGGCTCAAAACCCATGTGATCACTTGAAACCTGAATAAGCTGCGGGTGAAGGGCCCAGAAGGCTTAGGGAAAGAAGCCCATTCAGAACAGAACAAAACATTCAGGGCAGAATGTTTTTTCCTATTGACTGGAACAGAAGTTTTAAAATACCTGGTAAGTACATTTAAAAAATTTCTATTTAGATAGAAAATGCTCTGAAATCTAAGCGGGAGTGAGAGATGAGTGCCACTTGGATTTGAAATATTATTTCGTTTAGTTTTGAAATTTCCACTTGTGATTTTTCCAGAGGGAAAGTTGCTTTGTTTACATGGAATAAAAACACTGAAAATTCAAGGTCTGAAAACAACACTGGATTAAATGAATCTATTTTCTCACGTAGAAATTGTTGATAGCAGTTTCATATAAAAAATAGGCATTTTGAGCCGAACCGGTTTGGCTCAGTGGATAGAGCGTCGGCCTGCGGACTGAAGGGTCCCAGGTTTGATTCCGGTCAAGGGCATGTACCTTGGTTGCAGGCACATCCCCCGTGGGGGCGTGCAGGAGGCAGCTGATCAATCTCTCTCATTGATGTTTCTGGCTCTCTCTCCCTCTCCCTTCTTCTCTGTAAAAAAATCAATAAAATATTTTTTTTAAAAATAGGCATTTTGAGACCTGTGCTTTCTGACTAAGGCGCGTAGGTCAAATATGTCTTTACTCAAGGAAAAAAACCCCACACCTCTTCCTGCATTTCCCTGCAGTGCCTGTGAGTGCCACTAGAATGCGCTACTTCATAAAGAACATGGAACGCTTCAGTACCCTGAACCCAAGAAATCTACCCAGGCAATGCTAGAGCAGAACTTAAATTTGAGTGTATATATTTACCTTGATTGTGAAAATTAAGAAGTGTCTCTCTTGATACCACATGGAATATTTTCTATAATTAAAAGAAAAAAAAGAAGCTATGGCCAGCATACTCAGGATTCTGAGTATGAAGCCCCGGCCCAAAGCAGGCATTTATATAAAAGCCTAAGCGACCGTCTGACTGTTCCACCGTTCGCCTCATAGCTATGACATGCAATGACCACCAGGGGGAAGATGCTCTGACCAGTAGAGGAGAGAGCCTGATTACTCGTGGAATTGGCCATGGGTTAGGCTGCTGCTGGGGCACTGTTGGCCCTGAATCTGCTTCACCCGCACCCAGGACCCAGAGAGGAGGGAGCCCGATTTTGGGGTGCATCACCCGAGAATTGCCATCCTGCAATCCAGGACCCCTTGGGGGATGTCAGAGAGCTGGTTTTGGCCCAATCCCCACAGGCCAGGCCAAGGGACTCCATTGGTGCACAAATCCATGCACCAGGCCTCTAGTGCTATTATAACCTAATCTAGTCAGATATTAGATAGAGAAAAGTTTCTATGTCCCTGAGTTTCTGAGCACACAGGATTCTGAACCACACTGCAGACCTCTGGGGATGGCTGGTGGAGAAAGGAAGGCATATGTGTCCCACACTTGGTCTTCCTTTAGGGACTGTCTGTTAATGCCTTTGCAGTTAAGATGGAGCAGATTTGGTGAGTCTGGAAGGTGTGTGTTGTCAGAATGGCCTTGCAGAAAGCCGACTCAGAATCCAGGAATGTTCTGAGAACCATGATCTTGCCGGTCTGGCTCAGCACCAAATTAGGAGGTCGACGATTGACGGTGCCCTCCCTCCTCTGTACCCAGGGCTCATTTTGACTTCTCATGGGACATCACACCTAGCACTTCAGCCTCTCATCCAGCGATTCCTTTGCCAGACCTTCGCTAGTTATCAACTAATGCTCCATAAGATATCAATTATACATCTTGTGATATGTTAATGTTAAGATAAAGATATGTTCTTTCAAACAATTATGAAGCAGAAGACCTCTTTCTTCAAACAGATGAAAGCAAAGCTTTCCCAAATGAAGTTGGGGTCTGCGGGTATCTTCAAACTCTGTCATATCCAAAGAAATGAACCTCTAATGGTGGGAGTCCAGGTTATAGAGGAGCTATTTTTAGACAACTTATGTGCCTCCCAGTACAATTACCAACTTCAGTTAAACTTACATAATATACTTTCATCTCATCTACCGTCTGTATTCCAATTTTGTCAGCCAACACAATAATGCCCTTGATAGAAATTTTCTTACTCCACTAATACTGGAACCAGTTTAGAATCATGTATTTTGTTGTTGTTGTTGTCGTCATGTCTTTTTAGTTTTCTTCAATCTTGAACGGTTCAGGCCAGAATATTAGCCTGGGAGGGCGGTGAGAAAGAGGACTGTGACTAATTGCAATGTCGGCTTTGAGCTGGGAGGTGGCGCTGTAGTGCCGCACAATTGCAATGCTTGTCCTGAGGTCTCCCAGTTCCTGCTACCGATTCTGTGTCAAAGACTGCATTACTCAGCAAGGGCCATCACGCTTTCATCCTGTACTTTAGGTCCAAAGCTGAAGTGGACCTCAAAGACTTACCGAGAAAATTGACCTGCATAAATTCATTCATCTGTGGGCTGTTGAGAGTCACCAGGAATTGGAGTAAGGCACTGACAGGCAGGGCCAAGCACGCAGTTGCCTAAGACTAGCCAGCCCCAAAGTGAGGTACCCTTGGAGCTGGGCCGGGGAACCACCCCAAGAGGCTGGAGCAGCAGCCAAAGGAAGAGGCCTATTACAAAAGGGCTCCAGCACAGAAGAGGGTGGATTCCAGCAGTAGGTTCTGGTGAGCCCATGGTGGGAGCGGTGGGAGTAGCTGAGCTGCCCCAGGAGTCAGGAAAACACAGGTTCTGAGTGGGTTGGATGTAATATTTTTAGACCCAACTGCCTCTAATCTATTTTTCCTTTCATGATATTCCTTTTAATTTGTTAAGGCAGGATGAGATAGAAGCTCTGACAGCTGTGGAGTGTGGGTGTAGAATGTGCAGCTCATTAAGTGTCTGAGCTCTTGCTTTAGCATCGGAAGGGTCTGTAACAGGTCACTGATTCACCCTCCTTTTGAAATTTTACAGCACTCTTTAACTCAGCACATGGTGATAATACATACGTTCAGAAGCCTGTTATGGCTTATAAAGGAGCTATGATTGCTTCCTAAGAGGGTCATTGTGTAAGATGGCACCTCTGAATGATTTCTGAAAAGGTTAATACTCATTGGAACTTCTTTGTAAGGTTCAGCAAACTAGCCCCTCTCTCCTTTACTCCTGTTTTTCCTCTTAGCACTCTTGTTTATTCCTGTATTGTCTGTGCTTCTCCCTGGAGTGAACACCAGGAGGGCAATGGTTTTATCTGTAGGGTTAATTGCTGAATTCCCAGAACCTGGTGTCTAGTGCAGAACTCAACAAACAATTGCTGAATAAGTGAATTATTGAGCAGGGGTAGGACAAGTAAGCCTTCACTGTTCCCTGGCTGACAACCTGCTGGGTTATCAGACACAGGGAGTGTTCCACCAGGCTCTCCATTCAGAGTTCCTCTGCCATGTACTTTCTAATTTTCTCTGTTTACTAAAAGCATCCAAAGTGTTCTTATTTGTGACAGTGATGCTTAGAGACAGCATTGTTCCCACAGGACATAGGTCTTTAAATCTTGGATTTTAAGATCCTTTGTAAGTGCCACCATACTTATCATATTGTCATGTGCTCAGTTTATTTTTGTTTCTCTGCAGACATTCATCTTGTTCACTTCTCGTTCATTCATTTGCTTCACTCAAATCCCAGAGTCTTCACTGGACTTTGCTCCATAGTGGGGTCCTGAGTTACAATGACCAGTACGAGACACTCGGGGCTTTCACTCATATTCTCACTTCTCCTTGGAGATGGTGCTTATATACCCACCACATACGGAGCCATGGGCCTCTCCTTCTCCACCCCTTCCCACCACAAGCTCTTCCCCTCCTACCCTTTGTGCTTCAATTCCATTGGCCAGCTCTCTTTAGTTTACTCTTTTCCTGATCATCTTCTATTTCCATTTCATTACAGGAGGGGCACCATCTCATTATATCACCTAGGTGTCATTCAGGGACAAGTCTGGAGGGTCAGCCCTCCTGCTGGGATTCCTGGATGACCCATCATCCTAAATACACGAGAAGATTTTCTGTTTACTCAGTAATTATGAATGGTTATAAGTTCTGATTGGACCTTCTTGTTCTCCGTGTGATCAGACTGTTCCAGGAACAATCGGGCTGACAATAAAGGAACTCTAGCTGGTGATGAGCAGTTGCAGGATGGTACCTTGGTGGTATCATTAGGTCATTGTGGCACTTCTTACTTGAGTCTGGCTCCACTCTACTTCCTGGGAAAGATGCTGACTTGTTCAACTCAGTGTTAGTGGAACTGGGCAATGGCGATAGTAGGTTTTCCTACTCAATGGGTTTAATTGCCTGAAGGAACCTGAGTGATGAGACTCAATGACAGTGGACAGAGTCCAACTATCTGCTTTATGCTCCTTCCTCACAACTATTTCCTCTCCAAAGACCTTCCATTTCTGACTCGATGTTCACCAATTCTTGGTTTCTGGATATCCTATATGGGTTAAATATTTTCCATAATTAGTCTCATGCCCCCTTTAAACTTTTGGGTGATCCAAAACACATTCTCTTAGAAGATGGAAAATCAGGTCCATGTGGCCAAATCTACTAACCCATATTTTATAATTTATTAATGGAACTCTTTTTATGAAGTTACTTTGTATGACCACTAATAAGTCTTTGTTGTTTGGGTAAAGTATCTATTTTTATTGTTGTTCTTGAACTACTTAGCTTATTTCTTCCCTGACATACACAGATTTTATCTTTCATTCAAGAGCTATTACTGGGTGTTAACCTGTGTTATACACTAGTCTAAGAATTTGGGACACAGTAGTGAACAGAACAGACTAAATTCCCTGTTTTGTTGAAGATTTCATTCTAGTTGGGGTAAGGTAGACAATAAATTCACTAACTAAATAAAGTGTGTAGCATCTCAGAACAGGTAAGTTCTTTATAGAAACAAAAAGTATGGAAGGAGGATGAGGATACATGTCTGGGGACAGTTGCAATTTTAAGTATTGTAGTCAGAGAATATGGCTGTAATACTTCTCACTGAGAAGATGGCATTTGAATAAATATCTGAAGGAAATGAAAAGGACAATAAGTTTTCCTGGGATGGGAGGAGAGTACTGCAAACAGAGGATACAGCATGTGTCAAGACTTAGAGTGAGAGTAAATAAAGGAGAAACATCACAGAAGCCAAGAGGAAGTGATGAGTGGAAGAGTAGCAAGAAATAATGTCATGAAGGTAAAAGAGAATACTGCAAGTTCACATGTTTCCCAAGACCTCCCTCAGGTTCAGTGATTCACTAGAACAGTGGTTCTCAACCTTCCTAATGCCACGACCCTTTAATACAGTTCCTCATGTTGTGGTGATCCCCAATTTCATTGTTACAAATTGAACATAATTAAAGCATAGTGATTAATCACAAAAACAATATGTAATTATATATGTGTTTTCTGATGGTCTTAGGCGACCCCTGTGAAAGGGTCATTCGACCCCCAAAGGGGTCGCGACCCACGGGTTGAGAAACGCTGCACTAGAAGGACTCACAGAACTCAGCAAAGCCATTATACTCACAGTTAAGGTTTATTACAAAAAAAAAAAATACAGATTAGAGTCAGCATCAGGAAGAGGTGCCTAGGGGTAGGGTCCAGGAGAACCAGGCACAGAACTTCTGGTTGTCCTCTCCAATGGAGTCATGTGGAAAGCACTTTTAGCTCAGCAATAATGTGGGACAATGTGCATGGAATGTTGTCAACCAGAGAGGCTTATCAGAGATTTGGTATTCATAGCTTTCATTGGAGATTGGCTACATAGACACATGAACCACCTGTATGGTTGACCTTGGTCTCCAGCCTGTGTGGAAGTTGAACTGATTCTGTGTAGCCCAAGGCCTCCAGGTAAACATATACACTCCTGTTGGGTAGAATAATTCCAAGGGCTTAGAGTTGACCTCCCATGAGCTGGGGCAAAGGGCCAAACCTTTCTTTGGTCAACCCCTCCCCAGCTACTTGGCTGAGAATGGAGAGGCAGAATATTGTTGGTATGAGAAGAGGCGAGTATATTATGGCGAGGCAACCTACATATGTCAACCACATTCTCTAATGATCACATCTGGAGGAGACAGATGTATCATACTGGTGTGACAGTAAACTCACGGAAATAAGATTCCAGTTGGTCAGTCATCTGGAAATTGGGAATGAGGCTACCCTGCCATTGCAGTGTGCTATCTCCATTCCTGGAGCGTTGGATCTGGTTCTTAGTTCTCCTATTGCTCTAAAATCCTCTGACTTTTTATATGTAGAGGGATATTTTTCTCTATTTATCTACATCCCCAACAGCTTATGCTACTTAATCACGTGACTAAAATAAGCATAAATCTCATTTAACTAAAGGTAAGAAGGAAAACACTGGCTTTAAATGATATTTAATTTAGCATGGAAAGTAATGCATTTTTAATAAGAAACACATTAAAAACTCATAAAGTGGTTTATTTATAAGGTGGTTATTCCCCCCCCCCCCCCATTACCCCAATAACTACAGTTAGGTTCCATCAGCTATTCAGGAAGTGCAATTACACAAATGCCATGTTTCATTTTGCATCTGATTATAGTAGTTCTCCCTCTGCATACAGACTGCGTGTGAAGAGTAAATGCATAAAATTTTAGACTCTCTGAGGACACGTGGATAATCAAGTATCTCTTCCCCACCTCCCAATAATGTTACAAATAACATTTTCTGAGGCTTGAAGAGTTTAAGCAATCCCCTAACAGTCACATAGATGGTTTGCTAAGTTCTAGTTAAGATCTTAACCAAAAACTTTTGATCTACTATTTTACTCGTTGCACAACAGAATTGTTCAAATCAAAGAAGACTGACAGTTGTTCCTGGGCATTATGCCAATCACTGACATATAACAAGGGAGTACATGGTTCCTGGATTTAAGCAACTTTAATAGCAGTCCAATTGGTGAGAGAACCATGTCAACCAGATAATTAGAGTCTAGTTAGATACATGCAATATTGCTGTTCTAAACACAGTCATAACAGCAGAGCAAGTGATGAATGCTTGCTTGAGAGTCAGAGATGACTTTGAAGAATTGTCAATTTCATACATAGGGTTTTGAAGGATGAATATAATTGGTCCAAAACTGGGAGAGCATTTGGTGTAGAGACAATAGTATGTTTGAAGGCCCAGAGGTGATTATTATATAAACAAGTTTTGGAGACAGACAGATCTGGATTGAATGCTGTTTCTAAGGCTCATTAAGTGAGTGTCTTTCACAATTTGTTTATCCCTTCTGCACATTCACTTTTGTTCATCAATAAAATGGAAGTAATACCTATTCCATAGGATAATGGAAAAGATTAAATAATATTTCAACTATAAAGCACATACATGGTAGGAACTCAGGAGCAGGTAGCTACTCTTCTTTTCTTCCTTCTTACTTGCCTGCAGACCTTCTTGATGAGGATAGTGCTGGAAGAAGAGATTAAGAGGCAGGAAAGAAATATGTTGATCATTGGAAAAGCTTGCAATGAAAAATTGTTGCTGGATACTTAGGTAAGAAAGGACAAGATCAAATTTGCATCCAAAAGGTATTTTTGGAAGAGTTGTGCATAGAAACAGATAGAAGGCCATTTTCATGATCTAGGTGAGAGGGCTTGAAGACACGAGTAAGGGCAGTGGAATGGAAGGGAGAAGAGAGCACAGACTGATGATTTGGGGAGGTACAAGGAGCAGGATGTATTCTGGTGCAGCTTTGTTCACCGAATTTTGGTTTTCATTTCCACATGTACTTTAGAGATTGTGTAGAAGGGAAAATGCTCACTGGTTTAACTGGGCCCTACGGTATGGCACTCTGGCATCAGGAAGGAGGCAGAGGGGCAGAACTCTGCAGCAGCTGCTGTTGCTTTAGGCTTTTGTGTCCCTAAAGTGCTTGCACAGAATCACTTAAATTGTCCACATTTCCATTCACATGAAAAGAAACTTCAGAGAGAGCCACTGCACAGTCAATCTTTTCTCCCTTATCTGACTTTAAAGCAACTCCTAAATGCTACATTCCTGAGGCAATGATCTCTTCACTATAATTTGTTAACTCCGAGTAACCTCAAATACATCACTTTTAAGCAGCTCAAGACTTTTCTCTGAGGCTGCCCGTGTCTCCTCTTTAACAGACCTTGAATGGCCCAGTTGGGCATAGGGTTGGCTCCCCAGGGAGTGCTCCCCAAATCCCTTGGGTTGACTCCATAATCTCTATCACCCCCATCACTTACCTTCTCCTTTCCTTTAAAAGCCATGCAGCCTTTACTACCGCTCTCTTTTTCTTTCAAATTAGTCTTTTTTTTTTTTATTTTTATTTTTTATTTTTTTTTTATTTTCCTCTTAAAGTATTACAAAGGGTATTACATAAGTATCCTTTCCCCCTCCCCCCCGCCCTTGACAAACCACTACCCTCCCTTACCCCCCAGTGTCTTATGTCCATTAGTTATGCTTATATGCATGCATACAAGTCCTTCGGTTGAACTCTTACTCCCCTCCCTCCTGCCCCCCAACTCTCTCTGGCCTTCCCACTGCAGTTTGACAATCAGTTTGAGGCAGCTCTGCCTCTGTATCTATTATTGTTCAAAAGTTTGTAATGGTCTTTATTATCCATGAATGAGTGAGATCATGTGGTATTTTTCCTTCATTGACTGGCTTGTTTCACTTAGCATAATGCTCTCCAGTTCCATCCATGATGTTGCAAATGGTAGGAGTTCCTTCTTTTTAACAGCAGCATAGTATTCCATCGTGTAGATGTACCACAGTTTTCTAATCCATTCATCTACTGATGGGCACTTAGGCTGTTTCCAGATCTTAGCTATGGTGAATTGTGCTGCTATGAACATCTGGGTGCATATATCCTTTCTGATAGGTGTTTCTGGTTTCTTGGGATATATTCCTAGTAGTGGGATCACAGGGTCAAATGGGAGTTCCATTTCCAATTTTTTGAGGAACCTCCATACTGCCTTCCATAGTGGCTGCACCAGTCTGCATTCCCACCAGCAGTGCACAAGTGTTCCTTTTTCTCCACATCCTCTCCAGCACTTGTCGTTTGTTGATTTGTTGATGATGGCCATTCTGACAGGTGTGAGATGGTACCTCATTGTTGTTTTGATTTGCATCTCTCGGATGATTAGTGACTTTGAGCATGTTTTCATATGTCTCTTGGCTTTCTGAATGTCCTCTTTTGAAAGGTGTCTATTTAGATCCTTTGCCCATTTTTTGATTGGATTGTTTATCTTCTTTTTGTTAAGTTGTATGAGTTCCCTATAAATTTTGGAGATTAAGCCCTTATCAGATATGACGTTGGCAAATATGTTTTCCCACGAGGTGGGTTTTCTTGTTGTTTTGTTGATGGTTTCTTTTGCTGTGCAGAAGCTTTTTATTTTGATGTAGTCCCATTTGTTCAGTTTCTCTTTAGTTTCAACTGCCCTAGGAGCTGTATCAGTGAAGAAATTGTTTTGGCATATGTCTGAGATTTTGTTGCCTTTGTATTCTTCTAGAATTTTTATGGTTTCCTGTCGTACATTTAAGTCCTTTATCCATTTTGAGTTTATTCTTGTGTATGGTGTAAGTTGGTGGTCTAGTTTCATTTTCTTGCATATGTCTGTCCAATTTTCCCAACACCATTTATTGAAGAGACTATCTTGGCTCCATTGTATGTTCATGCCTCCTTTGTCAAAAATTAATTGAGCATATTGGTTCGGGCTAATTTCTGGACTCTCTATTCTATTCCACTGATCTATATGTCTGTTCTTGTGCCAGTACCAGGCAGTTTTGAGAACAGTGGCTTTGTAATACAGCTTGATATCTGGCATTGAGATCCCACCTACTTTGTTCTTTCTCAGGATCGTTGCAGCTATTCGGGGTCTTTTTTTATTCCAGATGAATTTTTGGAGAGTTCGTTCTAGATCTTTGAAGAAGGCCATTGGTATTTTAATGGGAAGTGCGTTGAATGTATAGATTGCTTTGGGTAGTATGGACATTTTAATGATGTTGATTCTACCAATCCAAGAACATGGTATGTTCTTCCATCTGTTTATGTCTTCCTCTATCTCTTTTGTCAACGTCCTGTAGTTTTCTGAGTAGAGGTCTTTAACCTCTTTAGTTAAGTTTATTCCTAGGTATCTTAATTTTTTTGGTGCGATGGTAAATGGGATTGTTTTTCTGATCTCCCTTTCTGAAAGTTCACTGTTGGTGTATAGAAATGCCTCAGATTTCTTGGGGTTAATTTTGTATCCTGCTACATTGCCAAATTCATGTATTAAGTCTAGTAGCTTTTTGATGGAGTCTCTAGGGTTTTGTATGTATAATATCATGTCATCTGCAAATAAGGACAGTTTTACTTCCTCTTTTCCAATTTGGATGCCTTTTATTCCTTCTTCTTGCCTAATTGCAATGGCTAATACTTCCAGTACTATGTTGAACAGGAGTGGTGAGAGTGGGCATCCCTGTCTTGTTCCTGTTCTTAGGGGAAATGGTGTTAGTTTTTGTCCATTGAGTATGATGTTGGCTGTGGGCCTGTCATATATGGCTTTTATTATGTTGAGGTATGATCCTTCTATTCCCACCTTTCTGAGAGTTTTTATCAAAAATGGGTGTTGGATTTTGTCGAATGCTTTTTCTGCATCAATTGATATGACCATGTGGTTTTTTTCTTTCAATTTGTTTATGTGATGTATCACATTTATTGATTTACGGATGTTGTACCATCCTTGCATCTCTGGGATGAATCCTACTTGGTCATGGTGTATGATCCTTCTGATGTACTGCTGGATCCGATTTGCTAAGATTTTGTTGAGGATTTTGGCATCTATGTTCATGAGGGATATTGGCCTGTAATTCTCTTTCATTGTGATGTCTTTACCTGGTTTTGGTATTAGGGTGATGCTGGCTTCATAGAATGAGCTTGGAAGCGTTCCTTCCTCTTGAATTTTTTGTAGTAGTCTGAGGAGGGTAGGTTTTAGTTCTTCCTTGAATGTTTGGTAGAACTCCCCTGTGAAGCCGTCTGGCCCTGGGCTTTTGTTTGCTGGAAGCTTTCTGATGACTGCTTCAATTTCTTCCATAGTTATTGGCCTATTAAGGTTTTTAGATTCTTCCTGATTGAGTTTTGGAATGTTGTATTTTTCTAGGAATTTGTCCATTTCCTCCAGGTTGTCCAGTTTGTTGGAGTAGAGTTGCTCGTAGTATTGTTTAACAATCATTTGTATTTCTGTGGGGTCTGTTGTTATTTCGCCTCTATCATTTCTGATTTGGTTTATTTGGGACCTCTCTCTTTGCTTCTTGGTGAGCCTGGCTAGGGGTTTGTCAATCTTGTTTATCCTTTCAAAGAACCAGCTCTTGGTTTCATTGATTTTCTGTATTGTTTTTTTGGTCTCTATTTCATTGATTTCTGCTCTAATCTTTATTATCTCCTTCCTTCTGCTCACTCTGGGGTTTTCTTGTTGCTCTCTTTCTAATTCTTTGAGTTGTAGAGTTAGATGATTGACTACCATTTTTTCTTGTTTTTTGAGATAGGCCTGTAGAGCTATAAACTTCCCTCTCAGGACTGCTTTCATTGTGTCCCAGAGGTTTTGGATTGTTGTGTTTTCATTGTCATTAGTGTCCAGGATGTTTTTAATTTCTTCTTTGATGTCATCGGTAACCCAATCAATATTTAATAACATGCTATTCAGCTTCCAAGTGTTTGAGTATTTTGGGTTGTTTTTATTGTAGTTTATTTCTAACATTATGCCATCGTGGTCTGTGAAGAAGCTTTTTATGATTTCAATCTTCTTGAATTTGTGGAGACTTTGCTTGTGACCCAATATGTGGTCTATTTTTGAATATGTCCCATGAGCACCTGAGAGGAATGTATATTCCGCAGCTGTGGGGTGAAGTGTTCTGAAGATGTCAATTAAGTCCATCTGATCTAGTGAGTCATTTAGGATTGCTGTTTCTTTGCTGAGTTTTTGTCTAGCGGATTTATCCAGTAATGTCAGTGGTGTATTAAAGTCCCCTACTATGATTGTATTGTTGTCGATCTCTCCCCTGATATCTTCCAGAAGTTTTCTTATGTATGTGGGTGCTCCTGCATTGGGTGCATATATGTTTACCAGGGTTATATCTTCTTGTTGTATTGATCCCTTTAGTATTATGAAGTGGCCTTCCTTATCTCTGGTTATGGCCTTCACTTTGAGATGTACTTTGTCAGATATAAGTATTGCTACCCCAGCTTTCTTTTCCTTTCCATTTGCGTGAAAGATATTTTTCCATCCCTTCACTTTCAGTCTGTGTGAGTCCCTTCTAATGAGGTGGGTCTCTTGTAGACAGCAGATGTATGGGTCATGTTTTTTTATCCATTCAGCCACTCGATGTCTTTTGGTTGGAGCATTTAGTCCATTTACATTTAAAGTTATTATTGAAAGGTATTTGTTTGTAGCCATTTCTTTTTGTGTGTGTGTGTGTGGCTGTTTTCTTTCTGAGCTTGATATTTCTTCTTTTTACACCAGTCCCTTTAGCATTTCTTGCATGGCTGGCTTGGTGGTGATAAACTCCCTTAGCCCTTTTTTGTCTGTGAAGCTTCTTATTTCCCCTTCAATTTTGAATGATAGCCTTGCTGGATAGAGTATTCTTGGATTCAGTCCTTTGCTTTGCATCACTTTGTAGATTTCCGTCCATTCTTTTCTGGCCTGATGTGTTTCTGTTGAGAAATCATTTGATAATCTAATGGGA
This sequence comes from Myotis yumanensis, assembly GCF_028538775.1. Lineage (NCBI taxonomy): Eukaryota > Metazoa > Chordata > Mammalia > Chiroptera > Vespertilionidae > Myotis > Myotis yumanensis. Next base: position 196,618,344 of record NW_027223753.1, on the reverse strand, counting down.
GATCCCTTGTATGTTACTTTCCGTCTCTCTCTTGCAGCCTGTAAGATTCTCTCTTTATCCTGAACATTTGCCATGGTAATTATGATGTGTCTTGGTGTGGGTCTTTTCGGGTTCACCTTGTTTGGGACTCTCTGGGCTTGTGTGACTTTTTTCTTCCCCACCTCAGGGAAGTTTTCTGATATTATTTCTTCGAATAGGTTTTCTAATCCATGTTCATCTTTCTGTTGTTCTGGCACCCCTATTATTCGTATGTTGTTTCGTTTCATGTTGTCCCAAAGCTCCCTTAGGCTCTCCTCCTGTCTTTTAATTTTTTTCTCCATTTGCCGTACAGTTTGAGTGTGTTTTGCTTCCTTGTCTTCTAATTCACTAATTCGGTCCTCCGCTTCTCCCAGTCTACTGTTGATACTTTCAATGGAGTTTTTTATTGAAGCTATGTCACTCTTCATTTCTTCTTGGGACTTACTTAAGTTGTTGATTTTTTCATCTGTTTCTTCTAGCTTCTTGCATAAGTAGTTGAGTTTTTCATCTGTTTCTTCTTGCTTCTTGAACATCTGGTGCATGTACTCTAGGAACCTTATTCTGAATTCTTTTTCCGTCATGTTGCATATCTCTGTCTCACTTAGCTGCTTTTCTGGCGAGTCCTCCTTTTCTTTCCTTTGGGGGTTTCTTTGCCTACCCATGTTTGATCTCGCTGACATATGTAGATGTTGAGGTGTTCAGTGGCTGCTCCCTGGGTGGCAGGGGCTCCTTGGGTTGTGGTTGCTGCTCAGACGGTTGCGGTAGCAGCTGCTTTCCAGTTGGCAGCAGCTCCTCTGGTGGGTGTTGTTCACAGCTGTGTTGGCTCTTCTGGCTGGTGGGGGGAGGCTTCACGTACAGTTGCTGTTCCACAGACAGAGGGTGTGGTGATCAGGAGGCTGTGGTGATCAGGAGGCTGCGGTGATCAGGGGGCTGCTGTTGCTTGGATCTGCTGCGTTGATTTAAAGGCACAAAATACAACAGAGCAAGGCACAACGTACCAGGCACTGAACACAAGTATATTCACAATATTAATAACTCCAAATAAAGGTGACCACCCGAATTAAGAGAATTAGGGGATAAGGGAGAAAGAAGAGAAGAAGATAAAAGAGAGAACAGAAAAGAAAAATAAGAAAAAAACAAACAAAAAAGGAGTGCAAAAATAGAATTGGGAAAAAAGAGGGGGGAAAAAAAGAGAGCGAAAAAAGAGAATGAAGTAGAAGTGGGGAAGAGACTCCCCGTATGAGGAGCAAACTCCAATAGAACTGCCACTAATCTCAACAAATTCCAGCAACAGATCCCTGGAGATGAATGCAAACTACAAACCACCAATAATATCCAGAGGGGTAAGGGAAAACAGAAGCACAAAAATAACTGGGGTGGGGTGGGGGAGGGAAGGGAAAAACCAGCAGAAAAAAAAAAGAAAAAGAAAAAGAAAAAGAAAAACAACCTCACAACCAGTCCTAAAAAAGAAGAAAAAACACAAAACAAAACAAAACAAACAAATTAAAAAAAAAAAAAGAAAAAAAAAAAAGCCCAATATATTCAACAATCAAGAAAACAATAGAAAGATAAGAGAGAAAAAAAATGGTTGGAAAGTGAAGAAGGATAAAGAATAGGTGTATAAGGATTTAGAGCAGTAGATTGGAAATAGGATATATAAGTAGGGTGGAATTAGACAGGGGGTAAAAAGAGGGAATTGGGAAAGTCTGGAGCAGGAATAGGGTAAGAGAAACAGGACACCAAAAGGGGAAAAGTAAGGAAGAGGGTTTTAGCAAAGAGGTGGAATTGAGATAGGGAAAATTAATGCTAAAGGAACGATGAAAATAGAATGGAGAACACTAATCCCAAAAGAAAATAAAGAGAAAATAAAATGGCACTTTAAAAAATGGTAAAATGGTAGGAGTAATAATACTGGTTAAAAATAAAAATGTGGTAATTGAAAGGGTAAAATCAGGTGATGGAAAAAGAAGAAAAAGAGAAAAAAAAAAAATTGGTTTCTTAGTAAAAAGGTGAAAAAATTAAAAAGAAAAAGAAAAAGAAAAAATTTGCAGTAGTGATGGTCTTTCGGTTCTTCTACTCTTCAGCCTGGTTCGCCTTAGTCCTGCCAGGTATTTAGGAGAGTGTTGAATTTGCCTGCATTACACTGTTCCTCCGTGTTGTAAATCACAGTCCTGATTTTAAAGCAGGCCGTATTTGTGATCCAGTCTGCCTTAATTTGTATTCCCCTAAGAGTCAGTTTGTGGCTCAACCTCTGGGTGGCAGTGTTTTTGGGTTGGCCTCTGAGGCTATACAGCTTCTCTATCCTTTTTTAATCCTTACCCTGCTCTGTGTTGTTGGTGGGACTCTCAAATTAGTCTTAACAGCCCTTTTACTGATGGCAAAACGGAAAGGTAACATAATTTGTACACACACACACACACACACACACCCCACCACCACCACCACGACCACCACGACCACCACCACCACCAACAACAACTTCCCCCTGATCTCCCAGAGGACTGATATGTAAAAAAAAAGAATATCTGACTTCCAACTTCCTAACATGGGTGTGCTAGGATCCAGTCAGAGAGAGGATTTTTCCATTTCATGCCTATTTTAGTTCTAACCAGCATTTTGGTATTTGTTCATATTTTCGTTTTGAATATAAATAGCCATCTATACACTTTGACAATGTTTTAATTCTACCTACTTAGGGGTTTCTGCGCAATCTGTGAAAGCTGGTTCACATACAAAAGCATCATAGCTCCACACTGTTCATAAAATGATTGGTCTTTGACTTCATTATCTACAAAGGATCTGTATGTGAGAGCCCAGATGAAAATAAGTACAAAATTATTGGCAAGATATTTCTACATTTATCTGTAAAAGTAACCATGACTGCCTATTTTAAAAAAGAACTGCTCACACAATTTTCTTAGATCTTACGTAATTTAGATATCAAAATCATTCTAAGAATTCACAAAAGCTCAGGACGCACATTTACACTTGGAGTGCGGGAAACGAGTTAAGTCGGCTCGCGTGAATTGCGCATACTCCGCGGGAGCCGTCTTTAACTCTGTTCATATAGATTTGTGGTGGAGTGCGGGAAACGTGTAAACTCGGGCCGATTGTAACTGCGTATTACCAAATATTTGTTTGTAATCCACCCTTTTGGTGGATGGAACAAAACCAAAAGACAGAGCCATCTTATATTTTGGCGGGAAATTCACCCGCACTCCAAGTGTTTAGAACACTGTGTTTGGGCTAACCTGACTTTCAGGGATGGGCACATAAAAGAAGCCTTTGAAAAAATCACATCTGAAGTGCTTTCATTACTTGAAATCATAAAGTGGTTTTCTAAACATTGCTTGAAGCCAAATGAATAGATCGCATATTTAGCATGTATTTATACTGGATGTTGTTAAGCAAGAAAGACGGAACAAATAGTAGCAATAGTACTATGCCCGTTTACTTTTTGCTTTAGGTACATTTGCTATTTACCCCAATTTTAGGTCTATCAATTATGCAACCAATCAACTAATAATTTTGACCACCTGCTACATGCAACACATTATGCTGGACACTAATAAGGCTCTAACGACTCTCAAACCAAAACATCCCGGCAGCTGCCTTTAATCTCCTCCCTCCTGACTGTCTGGAGAGGATGGTTGTCTTGTTTTCACTGGACATTCATCTGCTTTCAGCAGTTCAGTCAGGTTGGAGAGGACCACAGATATTAAGACGTGGAGTCTCTCACTTGAGTAGGTGGCCACTACCATCTCTCATTGATGTGTGGTGTCTGAAATTCTTTCAGATCATTCCTGCTGGGACTCTGAAGTGAGGCCATTTGCCAGCCATCATTTTGACATCTTCAGTAACTATTACCCCTGTGTTAAAAAACAAAACAAAACAAAACAAAAAACTCACCAAACAGCTTGACCTTGGATCAGCCTGGGAGTCTGCCCATTCTGTGGCTCCAAATGAATAAAAACAACTCCTCATCTCCTTCTTGTGATTGGCTGCTTCAAGCTTAAGCCAAAGGAAGCTAAAGTCCCCACTGACACCTGCTCAAGACAACAACAAGATCAAGAAGACAAGGAAAAACATTCTATAAAGTCAGTTATGGAATTCACAAAATTTGGGTGCTCTGTTGTTAGCAACAAATTGTAGAAGAGTGATACTTAGGTAGTTTCTAAAACTGTTTTAATACTGAAATCTAGCTGTATTTGAAAACAGGACGCATACTGTGCTATCTTCTAGGGTAGCCACTAGTAATATGTGGTTAAGAGAAAGTTAATTAACGTTAAATTAAAATAAAATTTAGATCCTCAGTAGCATTGACATATTGCAAGCACTCAATATCCACATGAGGTTGGTGGCTACTGTGTTAGATAGTGAAGCTATAGAACATCTTCATAATCAATGGAGTAGTCCTGTATTAAAATATCAGCTCAAGGTAAGAATCTCAGACTCAGCAGCCATAGGATTGTCTTTGCTTTCATGTATTTTTTTCCAGGTTTTCAAGTGGATTATGGCACTTAAAAATTTCTACATAGTCCCCCTATCTTGAGACAAGTCAAATAGTGGGAAGGTCTGGCCACCCACCATGCTGTCCTGGTGGTGAAAGTGTAGGAATAATAATCGTTAAGCATCAAATTACTACCTGCCAGTGGGGTTGATTTAGTAACTTGTAAATAAAACTCTGTTATGGAGAAGGTGTCAAAATGAACCTCACCGAAGAGCATTTTGATGTATGCTATTCTGCATGCCCAGTTATTTTTTAAGTCAATGAGAACCATTATTTGGTCTCAGTGATGAAATTACCACAATGAACAGATTCCTGGCACCAGCTGAACCCTGTGATTCGGGAAAGAGAAATATGAATTTTGTCTTTATTCATGTTGGTTCATATCCATCCATAACTTTTGATGGGTGTAGACATTTAGATGAAAAAGCACTTATAAATTAAACTTTATCTTGTTATTTCATTACCCTTTTGCAATAATGGCAAACTTTGTACAGAATTATAAATCAAGGCCAAATGTTGCCTGGATGCCATAGTACAAAGATTCATTTAGTGTGCATACAACCTTATGATCTACAAGGTGATTCATCACTTATTATCCTGTCTTCTGACGGAGGAGTTGGATGCTGATGCATACTAATGTGCAAAGTCAATGCTGGGTGTTGATCCTTCTCAGATCTGTTTCTTAACCCATTGGCTGCGGGAAGGGTTGCCTTTCAGAAGCAATGACCTAAATACAGTGAATTAATCTGGGAAAGTGGTGAAATATAAAGCATGGCTTACCCTACCTCTGCTTGGCTGTTGACAGTTTGCTGAACATTACAGTTTAGATGTGACCAGATAAGGAAGACAGGAGATGAGTGCCCCAGAAGAGAAGAGAGCTGTGTGCTTTCCAAAGTGCTTTGCCATAGAATACCCCATTTGACCCTCACATCATTCTGTACCCAAGCAGGGAAGGTTTAGGTGCCACAAATGAGGCAGCTCTCTGGAGAAGAATTGATCACGTCCCCACCTGTGGCCCATTGGTTCTGTTCCCTTGAATATGCCTCTGTTGTAATTATTTGTATGCCTGGCCACCTCTTTCACTGGACTTGAAGGCAGGGATGGGACAACCATGTTCTCATTTATCTCGTTTTCATGGCATCTAGCATGATGCCTCATATATAAGTTATTTATCTGCTCAGAAAAAGAAGGGTGAATGTAACACAAAAGATCTATAAAGGAGGTAGGATTTTTTTAAGGGAGGAAAACATTATACTGGGTTTTGTTTGCTCTACTGAAATTCAGGAAGATGACATTTAGCATGATCTGGGTTACACGGTCCCCAGTGTTGGAGTTAGATCTAAGACTTGGGTCTCCTTTCACAATACATATCCCATTAAAACATTCTATTCTTTTCATACCACTGAATATTTTAAGACATTCTATTTCTCTTTGTAGCTAGTTCAGCAAAAGGGAACATGAATTTTACCGGAATTTTGAGTAGAAAGAGATTACAAATGCTTAAGTGGGAAGAACTGAAAAGCTGCGCTGCTGTTTATACTTTTGTTCCTGGATATGAAGTCTAAAACCTCTTTGATGTGAAAGGAGATCTCAATGAAAGCAAACATGTGACTACAGTGTTCTGTTGTAGCCTGGGCCCGAAACACAGGCAGAGGAATGGATTTGCTGGTCACGGGTGAACACGGGCATGTGATACTGTGAGTGGTCAGTGGTGTGTGCAGGTCATAGGCCTGCTCCAAAAGTCTAGTTCTGTGCTCAGGCTGGAGATTCAAGAGGAGAGACAGAGTTCAGATGAGCAGAATAAGAGAAAATTGAAGAGGCAGCAATCTCCACAATCAGAGGACTCCATGTTTCATATGAATGAACTCTCCTAACTAACAAAACCGAGCACGAGGTTTACTCTATCAACAAACATTGTAACTTCTTTACTGATCTTTTATGTTGCATTTGCCCTTTCTCTTCTGAGCAAATGTTTTGTTATATTAAATACTTTTACTTATACTTGTCTTTAGCATTACTTTTTATATCTATGATCTCTCCCTGTTTTAGTTTTCAAACGTAAATGATTGGTCCTTACCTTTGATTATAGTAGTTCCCTTCTTATCTTTGCATGGCTTAAGTTACTAGTGGTCAATCGTGGTCTGAAAATATTGAATGGAAAATTCCAGAAATAAATAATTTATAAGTTTTAAATTGCACATCATTCTGAGTAGTGTGATAAAATCTCATTCCATTACACTCTGTCCTGTTTGGGACACGAATCATCCCTTTGTCCAGCCTGTACATACAATGCAATAAGATATTTTGAGAGAGAAAGACCACATTTATATAACTTTTATTACAGTATATTGTTTTAGCTTTCTATTTTAATATTGGTAGTCTCTTACTGTATCTAATTTATAAATTAAACTTTATTATAGATAGGTACCTATAGGATAAAATATAGTATATATGGGTTCAGCATATTCAAGGTTTCAGGCATCCACTGAGGGTCTTAGAACGTATCCACATGAATAAGTAGGGACTACTGTACCATTGTGAATCTTGCGGAATTGGGAACTTGTTTACTGTGTTTTCAGAAAGCCTCCCTCCCCTCTGGGTCACAGAGTGGTTCCTTGAAGGTGTGTGAGGGAGTCTAAGGTTGTGTTCACATGCGAAGGAAAGCCGGTAGTGATGTTAGGGACTGAGGTGTTATGGGAATCACCCAGCTTCGGGTTGGAGTTCATCTCCCTCATTTCTTCCCACATGCAGATGTTCAGTGACCATGCATATATTATAAGAGAGAGGGAAATGGCCTTACTTGATGTAGAGGTAATATGCAAGATAAAATTGCTGAAGTAACAAGGAAGTGTAACACTGCAAATAATATGCTGAGCTTTACTTTAAGTGTAGTGCCAACAAAGTTCTCAGTGTCATGCCATGGTATAAAGTAGAGCTGAAGTGGCACATATTCCCTTCCTTGAGGTCCCATGACCTGGGAGGTCCACACTCAGTTTGCAGTACATACAAAGCCCCTGGGGTCTTAGCCTTTGATGGGCCAGGGGCAGCAGAGTATGCTGTTAATAAATTGTGTGGTAGGACCAGACAGATAATAACAGAATAAGATTGAAAAGTAACAGGCAATCCCAAACCAATATCTTATTTTTATCATTGTACTAGAATATGGTATATGGTATATTTAAAAGTAACCCTAATTAATGAAAATCAGTGAGATCCCTCTATTTCTTATGTGGTTTTAAACCTGTTAAAGAGCTATAAATATCTTTTAGTTCTTTGCCAATAGTTTCTTTGCTTCTGTGGTAACTGCACTATTGTACAGGCACCCCTTTCAACTAAATGTACAGTTGAAATGAGTAGAGAGAATATGTGGAGTGAATACATTGGTCAATAATTTTATGACAAGATCTTTGTTCCAATTAAGCATCTATCTTTTTTTTTATCTATTGATTAAGGTATTACATATATGTCCTTATCCCCCCCCTTGCTATCTCCCCTCTTCTCATGCTCTCACCCCCCTGGTATCTGTATCCATTGGTTATTCTTATATGCATGCATACAAGTCCCATGGTTGATCTTTCCTCCTTACCCCCACCCTCCCCTGCCTTCCCTCTGAGATTTGACAGTCTGTCTGATCAATGCTTCTCTATCTCTGGATCTGTTTTTGTTCATCAGTTTATGTTGTTCATTATATTCCACAAATGAGTGAGATCATGTCATATTTATCTTTCTCTGACTGACTTATTTCACTTAGTATAATGCTCTCCAGGTCCATCCATGCTGTTGCAAATGGTAAGAATTCCTTCCTTTTTACAGCAGCATAGTATTCCATCGTGTAGATGTGCCACCGTTTTCTAATCCACTCATCTTCTGATGGGCACTTAGGCTGTTTCCAAATCATAGTTATTGTAAATTGTGCTGCTATGAACATAGGGGTGCATACTAGGTGTACCGGTTAACAATGTGGATTTCTTTCTTTCCTTCCTTTTCTTCCTTTCCTTCCTTCCCTTCCTTCCCTTCCTTCCCTTCCTTCCTTCCTTCCCTTCCCCTTCCTTCCTTCCTTCCTTCCTTCCTTCCTTCCTTCCTTCCTTCCTTCCTTCCTTCCTTCCTTCCTTCCTTCCTTCCTCCTTCCATCTATCTTCCTAATAAACTTCTTCGAGAAGGTTGGGCTTTTTGTGTAACTTTGTAAGGGTATCCCAAAATTCACACAAGATTTGAATTTTACGCCATTTGTGCCGTAAAGTGTTGCCAATGAAAAAAAAAGATAGCGTGACAGCTGACAGTTCAGGGTTATTAAAAATGGAGTGCTACACAAAAGAACAACGCGTTTTCATTGTTGAGCAATATTTTAAAAATAATGAGGGTTTGGCAGCTACAGTTCGCAATTTTCATGCAAAATATGGTCGGATTAGTGATTTAACTTTATCAACTGTGAAGAGATTAATTAAAAAATTTAGGGAGACTGGATCAATTAGTGATCTTAAACACTCTGGCCGTCCTTCAACAAGTCGTTCAACACAAAACATCGAAGCAGTTCATGAGAGTATTGCTGAGAGTCCAGGGACATCAGTTCGGCACCGTGGTCAAGAATTGGACATTTCGAGAAGCTCTCTACAGCGTATTCTCACAAAAGGTTTGCATCTTCATGCTTACAAAGTTCAATTGACTCAAGAACTGCAGCCTACTGACCACGCACAGCAAATAGAGTTCGTTGAATGGATTATGGAACAACAGCAAGTGGATGCTGATTTTTCGAACAAAATCATCTTCAGCGATGAGGCTCATTTTCATCTTGATGGCTTGGTTAATCGACAAAATTGTCGCATTTGGGGTTCAGAAAATCCACGAGTGATTGTTGAGAAACAAATGCATCCACAACGTGTCACTGTTTGGTACGGATTTTGGGCTGGAGGCATCATCGGACCATTTTTCTTCGAAAATGTGGCTGCTCAGGTAATAACAGTTCATTAATGGTGCTCGCTATTATGACAAGATAATCCAGTTTTTTGTGCCTAAATTACCCGATATGCTATTCCATACATAACCCTATACTGTATACTTTATGAATCAATAAAAAATTTACAATTTTAAATTATAAACCTGTGTTTTCTATCAAAATTACTTCTTGTGTGAATTTTGGGACACCCTTTATAAGGAATTTTTAGGATTTTTATGAACCGGTTTATATTTGCAGTGCTATTTTATTTTATTTGCAGTAGTTTGGCAGAACGTTTGGGAGTCATTCAGGAAAGGGGCACTTCTTGGTTGCCTTGGATTGTCCCAGCAGGACACCATGACTAGCATTGCCCCAGGCAGTTCAGGACCCTACGCTGACCCCAACAGGGCAGAGTCCTTTGACCCAAGGAATGTGCCCATCCAGCTGTTTGCTCTGTCTGGCCCATCCTTCCTGCATATCCTGAGTTCCAAGATTCCCTACTAGAGGGCCTGCACAGCCTCTCCTATGGGTCTCCTCCCTGGAGGGTGTGGATGTGTGGGCTGAGATGTCTGCCTAGGCTGGGCTGTTCTCAGGGGGTGGCATATGAGGCTCTTTGCAGAGACCAAAGGAGGAAGACAAGATGGAAAAGAAGGAGGCTTTCATCCACAAAGATTAGGCCAGAGCTTGTCTCTGACCCATGCCCATTAAATGGCAGTGGCAACATAATCATCTTTAAAATCAAATCATTTCTGAGAATTTCTGAAATGCTCGCTAAAAAGTAATAGTGCTACTGTTCTAAGCAAGAAGGCTGATTTTATTTTCTAACAGATAAACTTTCTCTGAGGATGACATCAAACAAACCTTAGAGATGTTCTGTGCTATGACAGCACCACTGGAAAAAAAAAGTGCATAATTTTCAAAGGTGCTTACTTTGAAGAAAATTCATTGAATTTTCTACACAGATCTGGTATGTGCGGTAAAAACAACAGTCAAATTGAAACCAAATAGCTTTTTAACCAAAAGAAAAAAATGTCAGTGCCTATTGGTGTTACTCATAGAATTTTTATGGTATAACATGATGTGTGAAATATTCAGCCAAGAGTCAGGAAAATGGCACTCCAGTTCTAGTATTTCTGTGGAACAGCTGAATTATTTGGGCCTTGACCTCTTAGGATCTCAGATTTGATATCTATTAAATGAGGGAGAATAGACAAGATGCCCTCTAAGGTTTCTTCTATATTTGAAAGTCCAAGAGTTTTGGTTAGATATGTGACATAAGATATTCATCAAGTCGAAGATACCATCAGTTGTAAGATACACCATTAATTTGTGTACTGTTAAGAACGAGACACACTGCCTTTCGTAATTTTAAGACTAATGATTCTAAGAAGCATTCCAGTTTTGAAATGTGAAAAATATTTAAAAAAGTGTATCTTAGAGTCTCTAATAAATGGCAATTGTTATCTTATTCATCCTAACATCCTTCAAAGAGTCTTGCAAAGTACCTACTATATTATTCAATAAATAAATATAAACTTAATGCCTACTGTATTTCAGGCAATACAACATGCGTATATCAAAACATATTGAATAATGGAACTTTAGAAGTATGCCTGCCTTCCATAGCATCGACATGTACACCAAACTAGTGATGCAGATGAGAATTCAGTTCAAGAAGACAGCAAGATCTTCTCTTTTGAGGACAGCAGAATCACCAGAAGCTTGACCTCTACTGTGGACATTGCTCCATAGAAATTTGTGCTGAGAAATGGAAGGCAGGTAAACAAGAATCCCCAGACCCGTTTCTGAGTAATCAAGGGAGCCTGGTTGCTTTTCCACATTTCTATGAAAATCTTGTTGAAACAAGCACCACCTAATTCCATGACTCCGATGTAGGTGCTCCTTTATCTGTCATTTCTTTTCCAGTAGAAATAAGGCAAGAAGTGAGTGTCCTAGGAAATACTTTTATACTGTACCACATGAAGCAATTTTACATGATGTATTAATATTCTACATTATTAAACTTATTCATATACACATAAATCTTCATATTATCCATTTGTGTCACATAGTACTTCAAGACTAAGTCCTTACAGCAACACTCTGTAGGGAATGAGACTTCCCAGTGAGCTCATTCTCAGAGTCAGAGTTTTGAGTGCATCAGGCAAGTAACAAATAAAGTTCATTCGGCCCCAGTATCTTCATCTATGGGGGTTGTGCTGGGACCTTAGGAAGATGGCAAAAGAATTCGCTAAAAATGCTCGAACCCACTCTCTATAATGGAAACCATGTGCAGTGGTGTTTAAGCCTAATTCTACACAACAAACAATGATCTGTCCCTCTTCAAGAAGGAACCGGCAAAACCCCTAAGTCAAGGATGACTAAGAGAACTGTTTATGTTCTTGTTTGGCTTGGATTTTCCTTCTTGACACTTTGGGCCACATGGAATATTTGAATATTTCTAATTGGCCTTTTCTGTCCTCTTTTCAAAGTTGGTTTTAGGCACAGCGTCCTGATCAGTCACATTTCCCTCTGCTACTGAAGGCTGCTCATCCTGAGAGCGGCTTCCTTCTGGGTCCCCAGGGTCCCAGTGCCCTGTTCCTCTGGGATCTGAGCACACTGGGATTTCTGATCCGCTAAATCTCTTCTCCAAATTGGGGTGAAGAGAGGAATTCCACACTCTGCTCTCTGGGGTTGAACGGAGCAAAACGTGTTGACCAGGACACTTTGAATCATGGTTCAAAGGTTTATGGCAGGTTATCTGCATGAGTTTCGATGCTACCTGATTATGTTTTCTTTGCCGTTGCATAATCTACATTAGGAAAAAATTTATAGCTGCTTAAATATGTTGCTTAGGGCCATTTCTATCAACTTGGGGCATCAGATCATAGTCAGAAACTTAATACGCACACACACAGACACTTAAATCAGTTTCCACTTACATCATTTTGACCTATGATACCCCTTCCAGGAGCATTATTGTAAGGGTAAGAATGGTTCATCTTGGTTTCTCTCCCTTAGAAATGTCATTGAAGAGTAGCTTTCCTGAAGAATCCTAATCCTTATGAGTATGTTTTAAATATAAATGTCTCCCCAGTGGTCCTTTGGCTATGGAGAAATTAGCATAGACTGTAAAGCAGAGTGCTTGGAGGACTCTCCTTGAGGGAAATGGGAGAGCAAGAGGGAGATTTATACCTTTCATTTAGTGGTAATACTTATTGTATGCAATTTTATATCATTAGAATCATTAGAGGACAAGAATATTAAATATGTCCTCCCTGAAGGCAGTTTTTCATAACATTTTCCTCTGAATAATCCAATCACAAGGGAGAGTCCAATGTGGATGCACTCTACTTCTCTGTTTATTTCAAGGGGTCTCCAACCCCCCTCTCCGCCCTCCCCCCCCGCCTCCCCCCCCCCCCCCCCCAGCCTGCAGTCCTTAAGGCAGCGGTTCTCAACCTGTGGGTTGTGACCCCTTTGGGGGTCGAACGACCCTTTCACAGGGGTTGCCTAAGACTATCAGAAAACACATATATAATTACATATTGTTTTTGTGATTAATCACTGTGCTTTAATTATGTTCAATTTGTAACAATGAAATTGGGGGTCACCACAACATGAAGAACTGTATTAAAGGGTCGCAGCATTAGGAAGGTTGAGAACCACTGCCTTAAGGGCTTAAAAAAATTGTCTTCTCTGACCATCTGTTTCTAAAAACTCCTTTTGAAATCAATGACAGAAATGCCTAGTCTTTTGGTGGGTTCCAGTTTGTAAGCTTTCCTTACAAACCACAGCCTGCTCAGGGATCTTTGAATGTATTCAGTCTGACCAAGTCACAGATTTCTGAGAGTAGAATGTATTTGAGAATGTGAGTGCATGCCAGACAAGTTTTTTTTTTTTGTAAGACATCTTATCACAAACGCTTTTCAAATGCATTTCAGCAAAACCTAGACACGGTAGACTGGGTTTCCCATTTCCTGGCAATATGTCTGGCACATGTAATTTAAAATAGTATATACAAAATTCAAATACATTTTGAGAAAAATCCTGGAACTTGAAACAAGATGAGCAATTGATGCCCAGTAGATTCACACCTAACCCTGGCAATTTTCTTTGTATCTTCACTCATCAGAAAGTGTTATAAACCAGACCCTGTGACCAAACACACCCTAATTCCCTTTGGTTGCCCTGTTTCATAATTCAAATGGCATTTTAAAAAAGGGAATTAAAAGTGGTGACATGGCTGGTCACTTACATCTAGCCCAGTGGCAAGTGGTACTAAGGAAAGATAGAGGCCTTTCTAGGCAAACTGAGGCAGTCATTGTGAAGTTGTAGGAAGACAAGACAAGGAGATAAGACCTTTAGGCCAAAGGACTGAGGTAGGATATGGAAAGTCCTCAGGATGGTATCAGAGACTGGATTTCACCAGCCATGGGAAGAACTGATACCTTTTAAGGTGGAGTGATTCCAAACTATCTTTGTAGCCTCACATTTCTCTTGCTGTAACCCCACACCAACTTTGCTGTCATTGGGCAGATTCTTTCAGAAACTGGTTTGGGCATTTTATGCACTGATGGGCCTTAAACATTTTGCTGCTGGGGAAAGCCATGTAAGGTTCATCAAAAGCATCTGACGGGTGTTGTTTCACAAAGACTTCTTCTCTGAGGGGGGAAAAGCCTGGAAGAAGCCCTGAATGTCAGATGCTTCAACCCATGCTTTCAACTTCTAAGAGGAGTAGGAACCTGGTTATAAGATCCTGACAAAAAAATCTGTCTGTTCAGTAGAAACGGACTCAGCACTGATCTTATAGCACATCTACTGTGTATTAAGAAGTGCACTGCTGATTCCTCAGCAGGAGCAACAGGACTTTGATCAAGATGGCTGATGAGCTGACCACAGTGTTTCTGAGTGAAAGAATGATGGGGGACATAGTTATGAGAAGAATAGGAGAAAAAAATAAGAAGAAAATTTATCCTCTGAATGTGGGGCTCTTTCTAATTTTAACCAATTATTAACCAGAAGTGAGTGATGAACTACTTGGATAATAAGAACAATTATTATCCAGTGGTTGATAAGAAAGAAAATGGCATTGTCCATCTGGGTTTGATTCCCAGCTGTATTATCACTGTCTCTGAGTTTCTGAGTCAAATCTCTTAACCTTTCTAGGGACCGCAGCTTCTCCATCTTTAAATGAGAACATGAATTGAAGTCTCTTCCAGCATTAATGCTCTAGGTAACAAGAAAAAGTGCAACAAGTTATACGTGAAGGTTACTTTTATGTGTCATCTTCACAGAGTCAAGGCATGCCCAGATATTTGGTTAAACATTATTTCTGGGTGTGTCTCTGCGTTTCCAGAAGAGTTTAGCACTTGATTGGTGGACTGAGAATGCAAACTGTCCTCCCCAAAGTTAGTGGACATATCCAATCAGGTGAGGTCTTGAATAGAACAAAAAGGCAGAAGAAGGGAGAATTTGCTGTCTGCCTAACTGCTTGAAATGAAACATCACTCTTCTGTCCTCAGGCTGGGGACTAGCTTTCATGGTCCTCAGGCCTTCAGCCTTGGACTGGAACTCTATCACCAGCTCTCCTGGGTCCCCAGCTTTCAAATGATAGATTGTGGAACTTCTCAGCCTCCATAATCACATGAACCAATTCCTTATAATAAGTATCTCTCTTCCTCTTTCTATATATCTCTGTCCTGTTTTGTTTCTCTGGAGAACCCTGACTAACAACATGTTGTCCACTTGGGGATGAAAATACTGCTCAAGTCTAAGAGCCTTCTTGTCTCCGGTTTCACAAAAGTAATTTTAGGAACTAAACATTGGTGTATATTATCGTTTTTCCCTTCAGGTAATCATTGAGTTTTAGTGGTTTGTTCCCAGGTAGGAATTAGAAACATTATGTGGCCGACAGTGCACTGCATACCAGGCTTATAAGAAGATGCTTTTTTTGCAGCTGGTTCCTTGATGAGAATTCAGCAGGAGGAGCTCTTTAGCTGTGCCAACAGCTGTCAGAGGGGTAACTAGTCAATAGGATCTATGGTACTCAAGAAAAGAAATTTCTTCCAGCACAGAGTGGCCTGCTTCATAAGAAATGGGATGGGCTCATTCCCGATACCCTGATTGTTTCAGCGTATAGTCAAGGTATCACCATTGTACAGTATCAGCATATGGTAAAAGAAAAGTAGGAATCCCCATATCTGCCAAATCCTTCTTTAGGTCTATGCCTTTAAGGTGGCGAGCTGCCTCTAAATGTCAGGTGCCGGTGAGGTCCAGAGGGCTGAAAGAGCTGGTATTTAGCAAATATGGTTGTTTCCACTGGCTTTCTGAGCCTCACAGCAGCCCAGTGAGAGCAGAAGGCAGGGAGCCACCGATGCAAGGGTGTAAAGAGGAAGTGGGAAGCCACATGGCTTGGGCTTCCAATGAGGGGGCATCTGTCAGTGAACTTTCATTTCTAGAAGATGTACCAGCTTTTAGCTAACTCTGCCAGATGCTAGTTGTCCAATCTCCTCAAATCTGCAGGTAGAATCCTTTAGGGCAGCATAATGCTTCTCTGGCCTTCATGAGATTTATTATTATTTTTAAACTAGTGGTCCGGTGCACGAAATTCATGCATGGGGGTGGGGTCCCTCAGCCCGGCCTACACCCTCTCCAATCTGGGATCCCTCTCGCAATCTGGGACTGCTGGCTCCTAACCACTCACATGCCTGCCTGCTTCATCACCCACAACTGCCCCTCCCACTGGCCTTCTTGTCCCCAACTGCTCCCCCTTGCCGGCCTGATCACCCCAAACTGCTGCCCCCTGCCGGCCTGATTTCCCTCAACTGCCCCCCACTGCCGGCCTGCTCGCCCCGAACTGCCCCCCTGCCAACCTGATCACCCCCAACTGCCCTCCCTTCCTGGCCTGATCACCCCTAACCACCTCTGCCTCGGCCCCACCACCATGGCTTTGTCTGGAAGGTCTCCTGGTCTAATAAGCATATTACCCTTTTATTAGTATAGATTACCTATTTATTTGTTTGATGGAGGATGCTGCAGGGCTTAGACTGGTCTCAGCCAAAAGATCAGCCTGCTCATGAGACTTCTGATCTGCTGCAGGGGGCTTGGATTTAAACCATTTAGGACTGTGGTTAAAAGAAAATGGGATGGTTTGGGTTTTGAGGCCCATTTTCATACCCCCTTTTCTGTGGAGTTGTCTCCATTCCTTGGTGTGTGGGGCCCCTGTGGTCCTGCTGCCTTCACTCTTGCCGGTCCTCCACAGCACTTTGGAAGCAAGGTGATGATTCTATCTCCTTTGTGTGTGATGATGACTTGTTTCTCCAGGGGCATCTGTACTTAAATAGGGAAAAATTCATGAATACTCAAGTGATTTAAGGCAAACACCCAGGAGTACTTGAAGGGCTATTATAGAAAGAGGCTTGTAACTGCATTCTTCACTCTATGATGTGAGAGTCTAAATATGAGTCAAATGTGGCTGGTTCTGCCTCATACCCAGACATTTTGTAGAATTGCCTGAAAAATAGCTAATGCAAGTTTGAACTTATGATTCTTAATTTGGTGGTGATGGTGGTCGTGATGAATCCTTTTAAGAACATGTTAAGAGCTATGGATCACCTCCACAGTTAAATATATATATCCAAGCACACCCACATTTATTTACCATTCTAAGAGGGTCACCAGTCTTCCCACAGCTCATCTTGGGATTTCAGGATTAGAGAAAGCCTGATATTTGGAGTAAAGAGACCTGGAATTTAGGTCCCATTGTGGTCTTAGGCAAGGTCTGTGTGTTCCTATAGCCTCTTTCAAAACCTTGGACTAATTGGTGGTTTTCAACTAGGGACAGCCCTGCAGGCATATTTTACTCCTCACACCCATCCAGAATGTATCTAGTCTGGAGGACAGGCAAGTGTTGTTTTGAAAAATATACTCAGGTGAGCTGATATGCCTCCAATGAGGTTGAGAAACTCGAGGCAAGGAGGACTCTAAGATGACCTCTGGCTCCAGGGTTCTACGACTCAGGTTTTGCTCCAGAAATTCTACTCCACAAAGTTGAGAGGCTTCTCTACCAAGCACTAGTGGGAGAGTAGGGGATGTGTAGCATGACAGAGAAGGCTGGAGGCCTGGTTTTCCTCTTCTCACAACTCTGTCCCGTTGTTTAATGGGGGGGGTGGGGGGGGTGGGGTGGGGGGAGAGATGGTAAGAAGAGAGTAGAACTCTTCTAGAATTCTCTTTCCTTGAGAGCCCATTGGATTGGAGAGAATTTATTCAATCTTGAGAGGATATAAGATCTAATTTATCTTTATTTTTTGAAAACCTATATACTTGTCATATTATAGCTACAGAATAAATGTTTTTTGACTAAAAAATTTTTTCTCGTTAGTTGCTTTTTAAAACCAAATAGTGTGATGAACTGCTATTCCATTCTGATTGAGAATCACCTATATTGTGTAAGGTTTTGTTTTACTGAAGTCATTAAATGGATAGTAATTTGTTGATTAATTGAAATTCAAGGAATATTTACTAAGCTCTTATTATGTGCTTGACACAAGTAGAGTTTTCAAAATAGTGGATATTTAAGAAGAGGGTTTATAGTCCTATGCTAATAACAAATCCATATGTAAATACTAAGTACTGGAAAACATTATAGTCTATTTATGCCCCCCCCCCCCCATTCCAGAAAGGGGGAATACAAACCTTTATAAAATTAAAGACAATTGAATAATGTCCTTTATTATTTCTGGTTTGGACCCCCTGGAGTTTTTTTCTGGCTGACTGCTCCTGTGGCTTTTTGTTGAAGGGCCCAGCCATGAACACATGCTTTAGGCTGGGAAAGCAGCCCATTTTGGGTTCCCTCAGAAAGTATGTGTCAGGTAGCTGAGCCAGTCTTACCAAGAGCTTTATTTCTCTGTCCATCATTGCATGAAATAATTCAGTAATGTAGAGTTCTGGAGGCTTAAAGAGGGCAGTAACTACAGACACCAAAGACATTAATACAATGGATAAAAACTGATGAGGTTACATACTGCTTTGTTAATGGTCCAGCTCAAAATTAGTTTCATTCAGGAGAGGATTAAATTGCTTCAAATATTGCGTGTAATAAAAGACAACTTTTCCCTCATGACAGTAGTTCTAGTTTTGATGTAAATCTTCCTGGAACAAGTAATAATAATAAAAATACTACATCCTGGATAGTCTCTATGTGGTAGGCTCTGCATTAGGCACTTCGATATTACACTACTTGACATATTTTGCACATGTACTGCTTCAGATACCCAAGCAGTCAGCCTCATTAGCTTGAAGCTATTATTATTAACCCCCTTCCATAGCTCCTAACATATTCTCAAATTCAGGCTTAGAGCAATTAAGTAACTTATCAGAGGTCACTCAGCTGATAAATGGTGGAAAGCTGGGATTCCAATGTCAATTCTTTAATCTCATTTCTAATGCAATCCTCACAGCAGCCCTATAAAGCAATTATGGGCATTTCCGTTGTACAGGTAAGGAGACAGAGTTGGGGAGGTGACTACTCTGAAAACAGTCCCATAGCCAATAAATGGCAGAGCCAGGTGTGGAACCAGATTAGTCTGACTCATAAACCGGTGATTATTTCATTATGCCACCCTGACGAACCCTGGGCCTAAAGCATGTTGCAGTGTGAAAAGGGGGGTATTTACCTATCTAAACTTTCAAAATAATAGGCATTTATTTTGGCTTGCCTAATCACTTTCTTTCCTTGGATTTTCAATGTCAGAGGAAAATGCTGAATTAACCATTGAAAACAGTGGCAGGTCATTTGTGTTTACCAGCAGAAAACCCCTTAGCATTGAACTCCACTTGGCTGAGCTTGGGCTCAGCTGCTCTGGGGGCTTCACCTAATAGCCAGTCTGACTTTGTGCCCTTCCTGGATCATGCTGTTGGCCCATCACAGCCTCAGGTGCCAGCTTCTCTCACCTCCTCTCTGTTTGACCCGTGGCAGGGATTTGGAGTAGAGAATCTGGATCCTGACTCTGCCATCTCCTAACCGTGATTTCAATCAGTTGCCTTATCTCCAGACTCAGTTTCCTTATCTGGTAAGTGGTAATGAACAGAATTAGACATGCCACTTGGACTTTTTGGGGTTTATATGAGGTTAAAATGAGAAAAAGTATAGGTGTAAATGCTCTATAACAGTGGTTCCCAAACTTATTTGGCCTACCGCCCCCTTTCTAGAAAAAATATTACTCAGCGCCCCCTGGAAATTAATTTTTTTTAAATTTTAATAGCAATTAAACAGAAAGACATACGTATTAATGTTTCTACCTTTTTCGTAAAATATAGTAAAGAAAGGTGTAAATTAGAAACATTGAAGTTTGAAATTATGAAACTATTTATTGAACTCAGAATAGAAAGGTAATACAAAAAAAGTTAAAACAAATGCACCGGTGGCCATCACCGCCCCCCTGGATCGCTGCAGCGCCCACCAGGGGGCGGTAGCGCCCACTTTGGGAATCACTGCTCTATAATATGCTATTGACCCAGACTCCCTGGGTTTGGCCACTATATCCACCCCTTACTAATTATATGACTTTGAGAAAGTTACTTAACTTTTGTACCCTTCAGTTTCCTCATAGTAACATGGGGACAATAATTATACCTACCTTATGGGATAGTTGTGTGCTTTAAAGAAGGTAGTATATGTAGTGAACGAAGAACAAATCATGGCACTTAGTGAATGCTATGTATGTGTTAGCTATTACACAGGTGGTAGTGAGTTTATTTATCTATAACATGTCTTGTCCCCCCAAAGAAATCAAGTCAGTTGAAGGTTTATACAATACAGAGAGATGACTTAAATTGGAAGTAGGTGAGATAGATGGTTATTTCTTCTGCCTTCTCCCTGCAACTTCCCATTCTGACTTCCTTTCCTGACAGTTTGATTCTACTCCTGCCGGACCCAGTTGGGATTAGTTTGTGCTTCTTCTACCCAGAGAGAATCTTATGTTCTGCCCAGCTCTGTTCTAGTCCTTAGTGTGGTTCATGGAGAGAGACACTCTAGAACTGCAGTGTGTTTAGAGGCCAGAGAGAAGTGGCCAGTAGAGGAGAGATGGGAGGTGCTGGCAGGAGGCGATGATTGATGAGATGAGTGCCTGGAGTGGGCAGGAGGAGGAGGGTTCAAGAACATGGGTCTCTGAGAACAAAGTTGGCTGGGCTTTTAAAACAGTCTTCATCTATCAAGTGAAATAAAAGCTGTCTACCTTTGCAGACTAGCACGACCAAACTATTTCTCAGGGCAGCACCTTTTTTAGCCTTCACTTGAAGGTACTAAGGTCAGCCTGAAGCAAAACTGGGAAGTCTGTCAAAACATCTTTGCTCTCCAAGCCCACTTCTCCTCTCCTTTCTCATACTGGTCAGGCCATCCTCCCTCATGTCACTGGCTCTGATGCCCGCCCTCCTGCTCATGCCTGACACCCCAGCCTCCAGATGCAATCAATACTGAGGGAGGAAGAAACCAAGATGGCGGCATAGGTTAACGCGGGAGTTTGCTGCTTCGAACAACCACTTCAAAAATACAACTAAAAGACGGAACGGACATCATCCAGAACCACAGGAAGGCTGGCTGAATGGAAGTTCTACAACTAGGAGGAACCGAGAATCAGAGGAGGCACAGTGCTGAAGTAAAATACTAAGGTGCGGAGTGCGCGGTGAGGGCTGGTGGCTGAGGGCGCAGTTGTCTGTTTCAATCCGGAGGGAGCCTCAGACTCAGAGCTCCAGATCCGGGCGAGTTTCTAGGGACCCAGACTCAAACGGGAGAAGCAGGACTGTCTGGCTACGGTCCCTCCGAGGTTTGCAGCTTTTGCTGGGACAGAGAGGCAGACAGGGGACGGACTGAGAGCAGCCATAACTGCTCCCTCCTCCGCCCTGTTGATCCCGTGGGACCCGCCCCGCCCAAGCCCTGCACAGAGCCATTTGCTGGATAGCCTCAGGCAAAGGCTAGATTAGCACAGCCAGTGGGCCTGGAGGTCAAATCCCTCTAGTATTAACTATAACAATCAGGGCTTAACTACAACAAGACTGCGCACAAAGACCACTAGGGGGTGTACCAAGAAAGCGTAAAAAATGCGGAGACAAAGAAACAGGACAAAACTATCAAGGGAGGATATTGAGTTCAGAACCACACTTTTGAGGTCTCTCAAGAGGCTTCTAGAGTCTGTCGATAAACTTGATGAGTTGTACAGGAAATCTAATGAGACCCTCGATGGTGTGATAAAGGACCAACTAGAAATTAAGCATACACTGACTGAAATAAAGAATATTATACAGACTCCCAACAGCAAACCAGAGGAGCGCAAGAATCAAGTCAAAGATTTGAAATGCGAAGAAGCGAGAAACACCCAACCGGAAAAGCAAAATGAAAAAAGAATCCGAAAATACGAAGATAGTGTAAGGAGCCTCTGGGACAGCTTCAAACGTACCAACATCAGAATTATAGGGGTACCAGAAGATGAGAGAGAGCAAGATATTGAAAACCTATTTGAAGAAATAATGACAGAAAACTTCCCCCACCTGGTGAAAGAAATAGACTTCCAAGTCCAGGAAGCACAGAGAACCCCAAACAAAAGGAATCCAAAGAGGACCACACCAAGACACATCATAATTAAAATGCCAAGAGCAAAAGACAAAGAGAGAATCTTAAAAGCAGCAAGAGAAAGAAACTCAGTTACCTACAAGGGAATACCCATACGACTGTCAGCTGATTTCTCAACAGAAACTTTGCAGGCCAGAAGGGAGTGGCAAGAAATATTCAAAGTGATGAATGCCAAGAACCTACAACCAAGATTACTTTATCCAGCAAAGCTATCATTCAGAATTGAAGGTCAGATAAAGAGCTTCACAGATAAGGAAAAGCTAAAGGAGTTCATCACCACCAAACCAGTATTATATGAAATGCTGAAAGGTATCCTTTAGGAAGAGGAAGAAGAAGAAAAAGGTAAAGATACAAATTATGAACAACAAATACACATCTATCAACAAGTGAATCTAAGAATCAAGTGAATAAATAACCTGATGTACAGAATGAACTGGTGATTATAATAGAATCAGGGACATAGAAAGGGAATGGACTGACTATTCTTGGGGGGAAAAGGGGTGTGGGAGATGCGGGAAGAGACTGGACAAAAATCGTGCACCTATGGATGAGGACAGTGGGTGGGGAGTGAGGGCGGAGGGTGGGGTGGGAGCTGGAAGGAGGGGAGTTATGGGGGGAAAAAAGAGGAACAAATGTAATAATCTGAACAATAAAGATTTAATAAAAAAAAAAAAATACTGAGGGAGGCCGGCCATGTGCCAGGACCTCTCATGCATGTTATTTAATATTCATGGTGCCTCATAAGAGGAAACAAGAACTCAGGGAGTGTGAGGGTAAAGCTCAGGGTCACACAGACAGACAGTGGCAGGGATCAAGTTGAATCCCAAGACTCCTGACTGTAGGTCTATGGGTCTTCATACTGTCCCTCCCCAGAGAGTCCCCACTGATTATCTTCAGGGACCTTCCTTGACACTCCACCCACTTTGACGGGTCTTTTCCAAGACTCACATGACATTCCCAGCTCTCAGGGCTCAGTGCCTTCTGATCTTCCAGGGCTCCAAGGTGCTTTTCCCCCTCACAGCCTCCTTGCCCACTAGCAGTATGGGTCCATGGTAGGCCCATGCCCCTACCACCTCCACAGCCACCCTGCCACCTCACCACCTCCATCTAGCAACAATGTCCTAGGCATCTTTCTCCCCTAGCCATCCAAGCACGCATCTGGAAACCTGTGGGCTGATAACCTTCTCAATTTCCCCGCCTGTGGTCTGACCTTGCAAATCCTAAGCTCTAAATTCCCAGCCTTGGAAATATCTAAATAGTCCCTTCTGTGCATCCACACGCGCAGCAGTTGAGCATCATGGTGGAAAAAATCATGCCATCGTGCCAATCACAGGCCTCAAGTTTCCACTGACCAGCCATTACCTGGCGAATTTTCCCTCGACCCTGCCAGTTCAGTTTCACTTGCTACCTCAATGTTTCAGTCCACTTTTCAAGCTTCCTTCTTGTGCCCAACTCCCTGACTTCTATCTGATGATCTTGCCTTTTTCTCCATAAAGAAATTGGAGACTATCTCTCAATAGCTCTCTTAAAATTTAGCCTTTTTAATCCACCGCATTATCTGTATCAGTTCCTACCTCAATTCTTCTCTCTCCCCTACCCCCAAAGGATTAGCAGTGTCTCTCCCTGTCCCTGTGAATGCCCCTCTCCCAGGCTGTGCTGTGGACCAATCCCTAGCGCCATTGCCATCTGTTATCTCCTTTCTTCCATGTTCCTTTCCACTATCTCTGCCCCCCTCAGAATACAAACCTGTTAAAAAACAAAATGAAAACCCTCTTCTCTAACTGCTGCCCTGCCTCATCCTATCTGTCCTACCTGCTTTCACCTTCTCATGGCCATCCGGCCTCTCACCTCCTTGCACCCTAGCTTCCAACCTCCCTCAGTCCAGCAACACTGCCCTAAGGCCCAAAGGGAGGTCTCAGGCCTTGTATTTCTTGGCCTTTAAACTCCACCCCCCCCCCCCCCCCCCCCCCCCGCTTTTGTACACTTCTCTTGATTTTGGATATTGCTTTCCTGACTCATCTCAGTATCTTTGACTCCATCTGTGTACAATTTAAAAAAGCCCTTCATAACCTGGTCATAATTTTTAAATAGTTCGTGGTATATTCTCTTAAACTTTCCCTTATGCTTCTATTACCCTAAACTTTTAAGTTTGCTTTCATGGGATAATATGCTTCACACTGTTTTGAAACTTTCTTTAAAAATATTTAATGATGTATGTTTGAAAATGTATAAACAAACTTTAATGATGTCTCAATTGTAATTATCATTTTGTGTTTTTCTCTTCTACTACACCCTGAGGCCCTGGAAGTCAAGCTGTTTCCCTGCAGGCGAATTTAATTTCTTATTTTCCAAGTGATTTGAGAGAATAGCAGACAGCAGATGTGACCACTTCTCTCCAGAAAACTCCCTGCCCACTAGGGAAAGATGAGTCCTCATGAGCATCAGGAACTGACCGAGCTTTGGCAGGTGGAGGCGTATTTACTCTTAAATTCAGCAATTTTTGTTTTTAATTTGAAAATATTTTTCTAATCCAGATTCTTTATTTTTATTAACTAAAATACCTTTTAAAGGCTTACTGAAACTTTAAGTTAAAGATTTCTCAAGTTTGCCCTCTGAATGTTAAGTATGTCTTTTTCACAGGAAAACATTTGCTTTGATTCTTCAGATCCTCTCTTTTAAAATTTTTCTAATTCCTCATATATTCAGTGATTGTTTTCTACTTAGGCTTTCAGGGGGATCTTTTTTTTCACTCATTGCTGGGATTGCAAATAGGTCCAAACTGAGCTTATGTGGGTCTTTCTCTAATATATAGGGTCAAGGCAAATGGTGAAAAGAAGAATTTAGAGCAGAAACCAAGATGTCAGTGGGACCGCCAGTATTGCTGAGTTCAGCTATAAAGCCGAAAGCTTCACCTGTCCACGCAAGTTCATTTTCTATGATTATTGTTGCATTCAGGTGTTAGCTGAGCACTGTCCTCTTTCCAACCATCACATCTATTGTGTTATAAGGAGCCACACATGCACGGCTAGTATAGGACTGAAATTTGCTCTCCTACTGATTGCTGTGTGGCTTCTCCTCTTCCCTAAGACCTGCCACTTGTAGAGATGGTTCAGGGTACCATCCACTTACTTTCCAGGTGGGCAATTCCTTTTTAGTTCGTGACTCGGGGTTTTGTAAATTCTTTTTAAAGTCTGCTTTTCTATGTATTATATCTTACGGATATTCTCAAAATTATCGACATACAGAAGACACACTTCCCTCTGAAACTGATATAAATTCAACACTCATCCACTTGAGTAGAAATAATTGGACAGCTAGGTTGCTAACCTTGAAATAGATGTCAATTGATGTTTTTAGATTTTTAAATTGTGTGTTTAGATAAAAGAGAAAAAGTTTCAATGAAATAGTCTATATGCATAAACCAAAATTAGATGTCTCTTATATGCCCACGAAATTGATAATTACATGTTTAATGATTTTTGTACATCACTTGAAAAGATAAGTTTTAAAGACTTCTTATTCTTCTCTTTGCCGACTTTTGGGTTGACAAGGAATTCTTAGAACATTTTCAAGAAGGCAAAATTCCAAAGCTGATTTCTTGAGCTTTATTGATTTTACATCTGCATTCATCATTCAGTTACTCAGATAATAAAAAAAAAACACATCTAAAATTGATCATGTTCTGAATTTTTGGTTATTTTTATTTTAAGCTAAGGTATTTTGTAGATGGAATTTTACCTGCAATATATTCCACTTTACTATTTTGCTTTGCATGTGCATATTAAACCACTGGAAGCTTCAACTGTAATAGAAGTTGATGGTGTTAATAAATATAAAAATGAATTTGCATGAAACATATGAGAGTGAATAATAAGAACACCTGGAATGGGATAAAACATCCTTGTTAGTACCCAGGTAAACTCAAAGAGTCATTCTCATCTTCTCCCCCCCTTATTTGTTGTCCAGTCCAAATGATCATCACGTCTAATTGATTCTAACACCCAACTTTCTCTCCAAACTACCCTCTCATTCCTCTCCACTTAGACACCATCTCTTGCCTCTGAATTCAGTGGCCCCTTAAGGATTAGGCTGAGAAACCTTACCATTACATAAACTGGTGCCAAACACCTCTGCAGTCTAGAACTGTTCCGAGGCCCTGTGACCCAGCCACACTGGCTGTCCCATTGCTTCTAATACACACCATACTTTTTCATGCCTCTGTGCATTTGTACAGGCTGTTTTATTTCCAGGGTCACCTCTCCCTTCACTGCATTACCACGTGCCATCCTATCCTATTCCTCTTACAAGAATCAGCCCTAACCAGTTTGGCTCAGTGGATAGAGTATCTACCTGCAGACTGAAGGGTCCCAGGTTCGATTCCGGTCAAGAGCATGTACCTTGGTTGCGGGCATATCACTAGTAGGGGGTGTGCAGGAGGCAGCTGATCGATGTTTCTTTGTCATCGATGTTTCTAACTCTCTATCCCTCTCCCTGCTTCTCTGTAAAAAAAAAAAAAATCAATAAAATAAATTTTAAAAAAGAATCAGATAAAATGTTAACCAGCCCATTTGGAGAGTTTGTTACACCCCTTCCCCGTTTTTGTTAGCTTCTGGAACATTTTTGCATGTGTCTTTATTTTGTGGTTGTTGCTTCCCTGGCATTCATTCCCCCTTTCATTCACCAACAGCACTCAGATTGTCCCTTGGGGATCTACCCCTCCTCCATTGTCAGGATGTTGGGTTGGATTGATTGGTTTCACACTCAACCTAAATGATGGGCTGTCCTTGACTTAAATGAGATGAGATCGGGCGCGTTCAGGGTGGTATGGCCGTAGACTCCTTGACTTAAATGAATCAGAGTATTCCTTTTCCGGCCCCAGTGATTGGTTCCAGGGGGATTTAAGCCTGTCCATTCAAAGCAAACCCAGAACTTTACAGTGTTTATGACACATGGATTTTGCTTCTTTCTGGGTTTCATGGTGCAAAAGTACAAGGTTTGAATTCCTAACACAAAGAGAATCCTCCTGAGGATCCAAATAAACACTATGAGGAGGAAGAGAAGAGAGAAGGAGCCTGGAAACATCAGTGAGTCCCAAATCAGACCAACATTGAAGCCAGTCCTGTCTTCTGAACTACCCTTTATATGTAAGTCAAGACAAACAAAGAAACAAAGAAACAAACAAACTTGCAGGAAATGACATTGTCCTTAGAAGGGGTTGGAAATTAAGAAATTCAAACATCTAAATTTATAGATGTTTTAATTGAAAGAAAATATTAAATTTTAATTTTTAAAAATAAAGCTTCTATTTTGTGCCTTTTATCTTCTGTTTGCTTCTTTGGGTCCACACTCTCCACTTTTCCACCCAGCTTTCTGCCCCCGGAAGCACACCTACATGGCTTATGTGTGGTCCTCTACCATCTGGTTTGGCCAATGGAGGCCCCAGCTGCAGGGAGAGAAGTGAGGTTGGGTAGTGACTCTTTGGGGAAAGGCTGACTGCATCCCTTGACTAGAGGTTGTGAGTCTTTGACAATGAACTCATGACAGCCTTCTCTACATGACTGTCTCCAACCAGATTCTGACAACCACGCCCTGCTCTTTGTTGCTGCTCACCCTGGGTTATTGCAGTGTCCCTTGCGATTCTTCTACGCCTATGCAAATCAATCTGGTTTGAATTGACTAATTTGAGTGTGCCATCTGTGTTCTGTTGGGACCCCAAGTGATACATATTCATTTCAGAAATAAAAATATTAAACATAACAATGCAAATCTAATGCATTTCAATGCTGGCACATGAAACACTATCTTTTAAGACTGGTGGAAGAATAGAGCATGTGTTAGCTGGGCCCATGTGAAATGGCTAAAAAGACAAAATCGGGGAAAGGAAATATTTAGAGGGTTTTCTTGATTTTATTCAAGTAAGCCTTTCCATCACACAACCTCAAGGATGCCATTCACAGGATGATTTGGGGTAACTTTAGGAATGTTTGATAACCAGAATCATTTCTGCTTTGAAAAAGAGAATGAGAGCACGCCAAACAATTTTTTGAGGGTGAAATGAGGTTGAAACTGGTACCAAGAAGAGCCACAAAGAGAAAAAGAAATCCCCAAACGTGTTAGCTTCTTTTGACCTTGAAAATTGCTCCTTTAGTTCTGAGGTTTTGAAATAACACAATTCAAGAGTTGTATATTGAAGTAAGGGGGGATAGCTAGCTTTGCGTTGGAGGTTTGATTTAGGTTAAAATATATTTAACT
Organism: Myotis yumanensis; assembly: GCF_028538775.1. Taxonomy (NCBI): domain Eukaryota; kingdom Metazoa; phylum Chordata; class Mammalia; order Chiroptera; family Vespertilionidae; genus Myotis; species Myotis yumanensis. The sequence continues at coordinate 196,590,006 of NW_027223753.1, read as the reverse complement.
CCAGGTGGCAAATTTCCCAGTTTCCTTAGACCTGACATCCTAGATCCTTGTCCAGTTCTTTGTCAAGCTGGAGTGTCCCCAAGTTTGAGAAGTGGGATCATGATGTCCCATTCCTTAGGGTTGCCTCTGGTCCTGATACAGTTGTAATTAGCTGGTTATTAATAACAGGAAAGGAGCAAAAGGAAAGCATGTCATTTGGGCAGGTTGACCAGGAAGCTACAACTTTACACTCCCCAGGGATCAACAAAGGAGAGAGAAAATTGTGATGACATAGGGAAGCTACTTGTCTGTCACACCTGGGGACAGAGATGATTGGCCAGAATGGGCATGGCTACTGCAAGAGCATGGAAATTTGGGATATATAATCTATACAAACATATTCACTCTCTTATGCTCTTGGGACTGTTGTTGTCCTGGGTGTGCTCTCTTGGTTCTCTTGTTTTGCCTGCATAGCCCATGGCCATGTGGACCCCACCCACAATGGACTGCAGTGGGAAACAGAAGCTAAGCTGGCCTGATGCTGGACTGGACCCGGCTCCACCATGAAAAAGAAACTGGACGTTGGCTCTGATATTATCTCTACCAGCTCTACTTAAACCCCAGATACACTTCTATGACTGGACTAAGGGAAATCCAGGGGTGTCATTCCATGGAAATACGCTTTCTACCATATCACATCCTCCTCGAAGTCTCAGAAAATTCCTTTTCTTGAGATATTGCAAAAACTCCATCCACAGCAGCAACCACAACTGCTCTTCTTGGGTAACTGTCTCACTTGACCTCTGTAACAGCTCTGTTTTGATGGGCGTGTGGAGGGACTCCAGCTCATTCCTCCATGCCTACCCTTTTGATGTTCTCTCTTTTTCCCAGCCTTGTTTCTCATGACTTGCTTCCCAATCCTGTGCACAGGGCTGCGCGCCTCTGTCGCAGCCTGGCTTTCTCTGAAGTGCAGCTGTAGCAGTGTGGAGTTAAAAATAACAACGTCTTGAGAGACTAGCAGTGGGGCGGGTGTGGGTGTGCGGAGCAGAAAGCAGATTCATTAAGAGCTTTTAAATTTCCAAATGCCCCTTCTGAGTCATTAACATGCTTGATTAAGAAAATCTCTGACAACTGAGAGAGAGAGGTATCCCTGTTGTACTATGAGTATGTTATGAGTGTTTATGCTCAGAAGGAGGGGAAGAATACTTGCCCATGCTGACAGTGAGCTGAATTCCATGCTGTGAGCAAACAGAACAAAACGTTAATTCTGGGTAAGCAAGCTTCCTAGGAGCCTCATCTTGACCACCTGTCCTCTTACCACAATGGGCACTAATTAGCCAGCGCTCTTACCTTAGGAGCATGCTATATACACAAGGCAAGCCAAACCTCACTATATTGATTGGAAGGACAACTAATGAGACAACAAGACTTATAAGTTTGGAATGTTTATTTCAGGTGTATAGTTTTCAGAAATATGCAGTAACAAAAATGCATGACAGGCAGGTATTCTTCCCGCCCTGCCTCCATGGACAAGCATCCACTGTCACTCATGTATTCAGTGCTAAAAAAGGAATAGATTCTATGTTCTGTATAGTTGAACAAAGTCAAGAAGAGAAATAAATTGGCATATAATTACATTTAGAAGCAGTGTGTCATAATCAAAGTGTATGGTATTAATGGTACATGGAGAAGACATATTGTAGCTTGGTAGAGAGGCAAGAGCCAAGGAAGGCGTCTGGAGGGAATGTGGGAGCTGAATTAGAGTTGGATTGGGATGGGCATTCTAGGCAGAGCAAATAGCGTATGCAAAGGTACTGTAGCAGGGGAATAGATTGCAGTTATGTTAATGGATATCTTGTTTAGAGTTTATTCAGAATGAGGGAGAATGCTTTCCTTTGGGGAGCAGATACTGCGGGGCTACTGTGTATGTCAATGTTTATACTAATTAATAAGCCAACATCCATACTGACAAACCTTAGTATAAGAGCAGACCTGTTGAGGATTAAAAAGATTGTGTAAATATTCTCTGAATATCAAAGATAGATGTTATGATTTTGGTATTTTAGACAAAATAGAGCTGCATGCATTTCAGTCCACACTGCCATAGATGCTTTTGGGAATGTGGGTGTACAGACATTCCATACCAGGTCACATATGCAGACAGAACACAAAAGCTCTGGAAAATTCCATCACAACACAAAGGCATAAGGAAGCACGTTGTGCAGGAAACTGACAAACATGCTCATTATCAATGTGTCAGCAAACCTGCTGAATTCATTCCCAAGAGTTTATTCTCTTGTCAAGGTTAAATGCATCCAGCATCCTGTCATGTCATTAGTTTCCTGGTAAACCCATTCGAGAATGGTAGAAAAGAAGATAAGTTGTCATTTAGAGCAGGTGATGGAAATAAAAAGGAGCTAGTTTTACACCAGTGGACTCTGTATTCCACATTATAGAAAACTAGAGGCCCGGTGCACAAAAATTTGTGCACTCGGGGAGGGGGAGGTCCCCCAGCCCGGCCTGTGCCCTCTCACAGTCTGGGACCCCTCGGGAGATAACGACCTGCTGGCTTAGGCCTGCTCCCAGGTGGCAGAGGGCAGGCCCAATCCCTAAGTGCAGCCCCTGGTCAGGCTCAGAGCAGGGCCGATTGGGGAGTTGGAGCGCCGCCCAGTCATGCACAGAGCAGGGCGGATCGGGAGGTTGCAATGCCACCCTCAGGGTAGACTGATTTGGGGGTTGGGGCACTGCCCCCTGTTACACTCAAGGCAGGGTCGATGGGGAGGTTGCGGCGCCACCCCTTGTCACGCACAGAGCAGGGCCGATCAGGGGGTTGGGACACTGCCCCCTGTCACTCACAGAGCAGGGTCCATCAGGGGGGTTGGGGCACTGCCCCCTGTCACTCACAGAGCAGGGCCCATCAGGGGGTGGAGGAGCTCCCCCCTGTCATGCACAGAGCAGGGCCGATAGGGGAGCTGGGGCACCGCCCCCTGTCACGCACAGAGCAGGGCCGATCAGGGGGTTGAGGAGCTGCACCCTGTCACACTCAGGGCAGGGCCAATGGGGAGGTTATGGCTCTACCCTGTCACACACAGAGCAAGGCCCGTGGAGGGGAGTTGGGGCGCCACCCTCTATCACCCACAGAGCAGGGCCGATCAGGGGGTTGGGGCACCGCCACTGTCACACTCAGGGCAGGGCCGATGGAGAGGTTATGGTTCTACCCTGTCACACACAGAGCAGGGCCGATCAGGGGGTTGGTGCGCTGCATCCTGTCACACACAGAGCAGGGCTGATCAGGGGGTTGGTGCGCTGCACCCTGTCACACACAGAGCAGGGCCGATCAGGGGGTTGGTGCGCTGCATCCTGTCACACACAGAGCAGGGCCGATCAGGGGGTTGGGGTGCCTCACCCTGTCACACACAGAGCCGCAGGGCAATCGGGGGATTGGGGAGCTCCCCCCCTATCAGGCACAGAGCAGGGCTGATCAGGGGGTTTGGGCGCTGCCCCCTGTCACACTGATCCCGGTGCCGGGAGCCTCGCTGCTCCGCTGATCCCAGTGCCGGGAGGCATATTACCCTTTTACTATATAGGATAGAGGCCTGGTGCACGGGTAGGGGCCGGCTGGTTTGCCTTGAAGGGTGTCCTGGATCAGGGTGGGGGTCCCCACTGGGGTGCCTGGCCAGGCTGGCCGAGGGGCTGAGGGCTGTTTTCCCGCTGGCAGTTGACTAAAAGCTCCCAACCGCTCCTTGTTTTCTTTTTTTTTTTTTTATTCTGGGCCAGCTTTAGCTCTGAGGCCTCGCTGCTGAAAACATGGATACAATGTTGCGGTCCGGGGCTGACTGCAACATAGTAATAGTTGCTTAGAGTTGCAGTTGAGGGTCCGGCAAGTGAGGCCGGGAACGTTGGAGTCTGCAGTTCCTGGAGGAAGCAAACCTCCTGCTCGCTTCAGTGCATGGCTGCCGGCCGCCATCTTGGCTGACAGTTAATTTGCATAAGGATACGCTGATTAGCCAATGGGAAGGGTAGCGGTCGTACGCCAATTACCATGTTTCTCTTTTATTAGTGTAGATGTCTTGAGGAAGGATCTTAAAAAACGTTATCTCTTATTTCTTGAAAACTACCAAATCATCAGGAGACGGTGCCAATTTCCCCTTCCCCCCGCAGGACATCAGCAATGGTCTGAACTCATCATGGACGCTCACTAAGCAACTGTCAGTTCGTATTGGATTATTGACTTGGAAGGCAACAGCACGCTGAGCCCTGTTGGCTAGCGGAGGGCTGCTGCTCAGGAGAGCAGCTCGCTGACCAGCAATGCCTGTGCTTTCCTGTGCTTTGTTACAGAACCTGGTCCTGCTCTACGAAGCCAGCTGTCCTTACACTTTACTTCATGTACATTTCATTTTGTTTGCATGGGTGCAGATTGGATGTTTAGTTTTCCTATTGTCCTGGGTTATAACCCTCCCCCCCGCGCCCCCCGCCAGGCAGTGAGCAGGGTTGCATTTGTAGTACAGAAAATTTGTACAATTCCCCCCAGTTTCTGTCTGTGCTTTCTGGAGATCGGAGGGCTAGGGGAGTTGGAAGTTGTTTCTCCAGCCTACTGGTATACTAGACAAACAAGAGACTCTAATGTTCAATGTTTACTAAACACGCACATCACTTATTCATCCACTCATCTGACAGGTATTGATCACATTATGTGCCAGGCACCATCCTAGAAGCAGCCAGGCACCCCACCCACTACTGGCCCAGAGACCATCCCAAAATTGCTGAAGTTAGTGTCAGTGCTCAGACCCAAAGCTGTGTCTTCAGAGCCCAGACCCTGTGCTTTCTCTACTCCCCGCAGTGCCCCAGTGAGTGGGCTGTGGACTGGCTTGGGCAGGTGCCTGCTTCTCTTGGCTGTATGCTGCTCTTCTGGAAACTTCCCTTCCATTTTCAAGTCCCCTTTATTTTTTACCTGCTTACAGAGGAATGGCGTGGAGAACGAGTGGGTAGGTGCCTCAAAGTGAAACTTTCCATGCCTCAAAGTGAAACTTCCCATAAGATTTGGTCCCGGAAGCAGGGTTGAACAATGCAAAGCTGAGATTTCAACAAATTTTTAAAAAGAAAATAAAAATTCCCCTGTGACGATAATGGAATCTGAGCTGTCAGGCTGTTTTTGATGTCAAACAAGGGAAGAGCTAAGACAGTCTTCAGTGTGAGTGTGGGAAGGGGGTGCTGTCAGGGGCTGAGGACAATAGTGTAGATTAGTCAGGGATAAGAATAAAATGACAGTGAATGAAGTGTACTTTTTAACACCTTATTCTGAGGATTACAAATCCAAGGGGAGAATGAAGAGAAGAATCACAAGATGAATCACGGATTAGAAATTGTCTTCAAGGTTTGCTTACTGCCCTATACTGTCCAGAAAATTATTCCTTTCTGATATATTGAGTAATTATCTGCAGTGATTAATATTTGAAATATGCAGACATGCATTATCTGTAGACATATGGTCAATGCAATGGGTCAGATTTCTGGGTAATCAGCAATTGATTCTTTTCAATATTGTCAGAAGGTGCAAATAGATGTTTTTCAGGCCTAATGTAATTGACTCCCTTCTGCAATCGCCCCCTCAGCTTTATTACCTCAGGTCCCTGCACACATACAGGGTGATCACTTAAACACTGCTGTGGAAAAAGCATTTGAAGGACAGTTTCTCTTTGCTATCATCTTATCCCCCCATGAAGATCACAACAGGTGAGGCAGGAATGGAAAAATAAGTTAGTTTATTTACTCAGGCTTGCTTACTTCAATGCTTCTCATAATTCTATGGTAATTACTCAAAGGAAATGAATGACCCTAGAAAACTCAGGGATACATTTGTGGCCATGTGACAATCCCAGATGGTGTCCAAGCACCTGGCAGGCTGCCCAGTGGAGTAACAAAGGAGATGTAGCAGGCTCAGCTAGAGATGTTCATAGGAAGATGCACTGAGGAGGGGCTGGGCTGGAACCTGAGGGAGAGACTAGGCTCTCGGGAGGAAATCTGTGTGGGTGGGGGAAATCGGGCCTGAGGGGGTACAGATGAATGTAGCCACACAGGGAGCTTTGCCCTCCAGATTCCCAGGATCCAGCAATACTGTGGGGGCTTTCTTTCAGGGGTGAAAGGACCACTTGTAAGGAAGCTTCTTACCCCCAACCATGTTAGTTTTGAGGAGAATTAAGTATCTTCCTGGTTCTAAATCCTGGAGATAATTTATCCCACAAATGCAAATATAGGAGAAGGGGTGATGCAAAGAGCAGAATAGAAGCCATTACAGTGCCATGGAAGAGGTGAAATATTCTTCACCTGGACCACTAACGTGTGAGCAGGGGAAAATGTTCTTTCCCAGGGATGATCTAATTTCACTGACTGCTCTGAAAGACTTGAAAATGAAAGATGGTGGGGTAGAATATTTTTATGAATAAAAAATAAAATTCTTTTTCTCCTTCAAACATTCAACAATCAACAGCTAATTATGAAGCCCCTACTACTAGTATGCTCAGATCAAGCTTTAGATATAGCTACAGTGCAGCAGAAACAGACCACTGTCTGGTTGGGGGAGGGGGGGGCGGTGCGCAGAGGGTGTCAATGGGAGACAGAATAAGACAAATGATGGTAAATTTGCACCCACCGCCAGGTGGCAAAGGATGATTCTCATTACTCACAGAGTTTATTGCAAAGCAGTTTGAGCTCATCAGGAAGGACCTAGAAGCACTGATTGGGATGAGATCCGAAGGGTTTTCACAGAGGGAGGGGAGCACTCCAGGCTGAGGGAACAGTAGGGGTGCAGGCCTGGGATGGAGTTTGGGGATGGCAAGGCTCTGAAAGAGTAGGTCACATGGAGAGGGCAGAGGGAAGGTGATGAGAGGTGCCCTGCCGAGGTAGACAGGGGCTAGACCACGGGGCCTTGCAGATAGTATAGAGTTGTGACTGTATTAGTAGAGCAGTGGGGAAGCCACGGAAGGCTTTTAAGAAATGGCGTATGATGTTTCAAAATTAAAACCACTCTGACTGCCATTTGGAGAATGGGTTTAGTGGGTAAGTGATGAAGCAGGGAGATTAGGGCCAGATTTCAAAGTTCTTAGCAACTAAAACCAGTGGGATGTGGTGATGGGCTCACAGTACGGGGTAAGGAAGAGGGAACTCTCTTCCTGCAGTCCTGTGCCTGTGTTCTGTTAGCACCCAAATACAACAGCTTGGCGGCATTTAAGCCTCATAGACACGAGGCTTGGGAGACCCTGCCAAGGTGACCACACCCCCACATCCCTGCACAGTCTCTGGGGGAAATGGGAGACTGGGCGCATTGGGGCAAATTCTTGCCATCTGTGCCATTTGCCTTTTCCGTGGGGGAATCTGGTAAGAGGTAATAAGCAACTTCCCTGATCTATTCCCACAAGGAAAAAAATGAAAGCCTAATGAAAAACCAAAGTTCCCCAGCTCCCTATCATTTCTCCCATTGTTGGAAGATAAGAGATTTTTGTCAACTCAAAGTCAGTGACTACCTAATGCAGTGGCCTCAGGTCAGGGCATTCATCCATCTCACAGATACCAGGCCCACCTGATCACAGGCTGAAGAGACTCAGGGAACCACCCTGCCCTATGGGGAATGGCAGCACAATGGAATGGTTTAATAAGCACTCACAGCTCCATTGAAGCCAAACTCTCATTTCTCAAAAGCTCAGATCTAGTCATATCATCCCAGTGGATGTGAAAAATAAAGGCTGAAACATTTATTCTTGTCACATGGGGAGAGTGGGATTGGTGAGCTCGTACCAAACACACAGGCGGTTGCCCATCATTAGCAGGAACTCAAGGCTCCAGTCTTTCAGGGTGTAAAGCCTTCTTTGAAAATGTCTATTTCTCTACTTGCCTCTGACATTATTCTTTATTTAAATCCATCACCTGTCAGTTAATTGTTTAAGAGGCAATTATAATGATTGTAAAAGTAATGAAATCATACTTGTTCTCATTTCGGAGGGCTTACTCTATGATAGACACTACACTAAGCATGCTTCCTACATTACCTGATTTAATCTTTGTAACAATTCTGAGAAGTAGGGGTGGTTAGCCTATCCTTGAGATGAGAAAAGAGAGGCTGTAGAAGTTAGGTAACTTGAAGAATGTAGCTCAGATATTAAATGATAGAAGTAAGGGTTTTAAAAAAACCATGTCCTTGACCTTGAAACGGAGCAAGGCATACGCTGTGGAAAGTTGGGCTGTGGCCCACAATCCATACTCAATCAACATTTAATGACCACCCGCTACGTGCCAGGTACTGTGCTCAGTAAAGGAATACAAAATGGATAAATTAAGTTTCTTCTTTGATAGGGCTTAAAGTCTTTTGGGAAAATTAAACCTAGATATCCACATAACACAAGTCATTATATTAAGTGCTAAAGTAGAGGTTAAGCAGAGGTTATGGGAGCACTGAGGTGACAGATAAATTCTGATGGGGTGTAGGTGGTGGGGTGGGAAGTAACTAGGAACAATTTAGGAGATGTGCTGTCTTTTCAGTTTTATATTGAAAGACCAGAATTTGACAGGTAGTAGAGTTTGTTGTTGGAGTTCATATAGAACACCTGACCGCCCATTTACCTGTGAACTTGACTGGGGCAATTGGAAGTTCCTCATTCCCTCCCCTATTCTTGGAATATAGGTTTTGCCCAGCACTCCTACACTAGGAGCTGTTTCAAGGATGCAGCCCTGAAAGACTAATGTATTGTTGAGACCATCTGTGTCGGAGCCCAGTTAAGTCCTCTACAGACTTATAAGATTCTAGCAGGTGGGTGTAGAGAGCTATTCATCTTGCAGCTGCCCAACATAAGCCTTGTATGTAAATTCCCTTGCTGCTCTCACCCCCCCGCCTTTTTAAAAATCCTTTATTGTTTAATGTATTAAATATGAGTCCTTTTTCCCTTGCTGCTTTGTGAGGGCAAAACACTCATGTTTTGTTTGCTGGTGCTCAATGAAGTACTAGATTAAAATGCTGACATTTGACCATTTTGAACTACAAAGATGATAATTTCATATGACAAAACTTAAAACATTTTGAGATTTTGATTCTGGTTCTGGTAAAGCTTTTGCATATAGTGTGTGGCTATAAATTTGGGGTACCCTGTCCTTTGAATGTCCTCAGAAATACCTTTGGGGGTCTAATGATTCTTTGGAGCATCTTAGCTTAGCCAATAAGGTAGTGAAAGAAAATTTTATTTATTTTAGGCTGAAACTTGATTAACTCAGGATGATTACATATCTACTGGATGGAGATCACAGGCTCTGATGAGTTGTTGAAGCAGTCAAAGAAATTTCTAGTATCTATGGGGAAGAGGGTGGATAGAGAATGAAGAATGAAGAAGGTTCTTGATGGTAAGAACTACTGGCTGATGTAGACTGCTCCTGAGAGCCAGCATAGACAAACATACCATGTTTCTAAGCAACCTTGGGTGTCCTGGGGCTGTGCTTGCTTTTCTTCACCTACCAAATGTTTTCTGAGTGTCTAAATGTTTCCTGAACAGTTCTAGGCCCTGGGGATATGGTTGGGTTTAAACCGGATATATTTGTGTAATCTGGTTCTTGGGTTTGGGGGCAAAACTAGAATGAATAACAGACTATTAAATTTGTTCAGAAAGATTAATTTGTGCTGAGCCTGTTTGTGCATATGGCAGCGTAGTCTCTCTCTGTGCAGAAGGGGCAGCATGTGTGAGAGAGAAACATTTGATGTGGTATATACCTGGTACCAGGCACTGGGCTCTTGTCTGATTGTCTCCTTTTCATCTTCCTCATCTTTGGGCAAATTAGCTGTGGTAATCCCCTTTTAACAGATGAGGGAATGGACTCTCAGAGAAATTGAGAACATTGCTGGAGGTCACCCATTTGGGAGGTGGTGGAACAGGGGTTTAAGCCCAGATCTGCGTGTGTTCAAAGCCTGAGCTCTTTCCATCAGCATCCCCTACACAAAGCAATTTTAGGTTTTGCATGACAAACCTTGAGGTTCACATGCTTATTTTCATCCAGAATTGAACCAGAATAGGGTAATCATAACCATTTGTTGACAATGACAATGCAGGCTACAGGGATAGAATTAGAATTTGAGTGTCAAGGCCAGGTGGTCGATATCTGCCAAAGGCATGAAAAGGCATTTCAAACCCAAGGTAATGATGCAGTAACATTCTTGCAAGTCAAACAGATTCCACAATGATTTCTATGTTAAGTAACCCCAATACAAAGATAAATCTTAGAGTCAGCAAGCATAATAAGAATTTGGTTCCAATTTTGATGAATTTGTAGAAGTTGCAACCCAGAGGTTGTGCTATTCATGTGGGTACCGTGATTATCATTACCTTGGCTTTTCTATCCCCAATATGTTAATACAACAACAACAACAAAAGATCTGTAAGCCTTACTGCTTCATGTTGCATTATGTTTGGAGATAAACAATCAGGAAACAGGAATAAAATAGGCAAAGAATTCCATCTTCTTAGTTTAAAAAATAACTTTCTGCAGACTTGAGTGAAAACAAACTTGCCTTGATGTGTCCATTCATCCTGAAAAGATTTTTGTTCTTTTTAAAAATCACTTGAATTATCAGGGGAATCACTTCATAAATTATATAATTATCTAACCACTATGCTGTACACCTGAAACTAATACTGAATGTCAACTGTGATGGAAGAATAAACATTTTAAAATGTCATTGAATTTCCGCCATAGTTGGCTGTGATCAAAGAAAAATAGCAACTCTTTCCTAAGTTGGGTGCCAGGGATCTAGAGCGTATAGAGCTAATATTCTTATCATTTAAAAAAAAATGTGCTGAGTCCCAGAGCTGCTTTAGTACTTATTATTGATATAAAAGGGGGCTGCTCATTAATATGCCTGTTCCTCCTTCTGGGGGATGACAAGTCCCTATTAGTGGTCATAATGTCCCAGGGACCGTGTGCCTTCAGTTGCCTGGAACGGGATTCAGGGCCGCGTGGTGGGAGGCATTATCTCCAAAAGCTTGCAAACAACTTTCCATGTTTTGGGGGTGATTCTTTTCATCCCAGAATCAGAAAACACCCTGACTGCTAGTGCCCTTGCTCCCTCTTGGGTGAGTGATAAGCACCAATAACAGTCATGTTCATCTTGATTAATTCTGTGCACAATGATCAAGAGAGCATTTTGAGTTAGGGGCAAATCAAACCATTGTGGATGTTGTGACACAGACATAGGGATAAAATTTATTAAAAGAGAAAAAACCAGAGCCTGAAGCTGGCAGGCATTGAATAAAAATAAAGGCACATAAACAATAAATTCCAACTATAGATAAAAACAGCTACAGGAATGATGAAAACCTTTTTTGGGTTATTCTGGTCTGTAAATTTGAATGGTTTCCAAAATCTGAGTGCTGCTTGGTAACAATGTTGTTTAAAAAATTATTCATTCAGCCGTAACCGGTTTGGCTCAGTGGATAGAGCATCGGCCTGCGGACTGAAAGGTCCCGGGTTCGATTCCGGTCAAGGGCATGTACCTTGGTTGCGGGCACATCTCCAGTAGGGAGTGTGCAGGAGGCAGCTGATTGATGTTTCTCTCTCATCAATGTTTCTAACTCTCTATCTCTCTCCCTTCCTCTCTGTAAAAAATCAATTAAATATAAAAAAATTATTCATTCAGTCTTTGTGCCAACAAGTATAGGCCATTAATCCACTACTCAGCAGCTCTAGCAAAAATAAAAGGTCTATTTTATTCTTTTACAACATGAACTTGCTTTGATTTCATGCTGAAATGACTGGTCATTTACAAAAATATAGCAAATTTTAAGAAAAATGGCCAAGTATATTATTCTCAAAGGTATTTACTAGGTCCTAGAAGTTTGTATAGGGAGGGGGGAAAGGTACTTGGAATATAGCCATACCAAGCATGCAGTAAACTGTGACAATTCTGAGAGAGTGGAAAAGACTTCCTGATTTCAGAAAGTATTATCTTTTCTCATGATACTCTTGGCCAGGAATATATATTCCATACCACTTAGCACATGGTTTTTGTTTCATTCTACAATAGGTGATAAAGGTAAGATGGGCGTTATCGTCCAATTTTAGGAAAGGAGGAAAATTGGGACCCAGAGAAATTAGGAGGTTTGTTCCTGGTCATGCAGTTGGTACACAGAAATGCTTGAACACGAAGCTTGGTCACTCTGACACCAAATGAGTCTTTTCTCTATGTAATGAGAGCAGGGCCCCCATTAGCAGGCGTGAGGTCAGTTCTCACCTCGAACCCCTTCCAGGCTGCCATCCCCTTGCAGAGCTTTTTCAGAAAGTTGTGCTGAAAGAGGGACCTCCTTGAATAGAGCCTTTGGCCCAGACATTGCTTCTCCCTCCAACCCCTTCTGTCATGCCCATGGTTCAAGGTCTGAAAGAGACACCAAGTCACCAACTGATGTGGAAACCAACTGCATACTTATCTTCTTGTAACATAAATTGAAACCCAACATCAGAAATGTCCCCTCTCTTAGGGTTTTGCACAGTTTCTAGCACCAAAGTGGTTTGATTCTGCTCCTCTGTTCACTTTTTTTTCTTCATCCCTCACATCTTTATTGAGCACCAGCCCCTTGGCAGTCTCTGTGTTGGCGAGAAGGTAGATACTACACAGGCCTCAGGGTACAAGGGATGGGGCAAAAAGAATACAGTGCTGGATGGGAGGTGGTAGGTAGCTAAAACTTTGAACCTAGTGAATCCCAGAAAGCTATGCCTCCCTTGTCCACAGTCTTACCATGTGCTTTGAAAAGGACAGATGCATTTCATGGTTTTGCCGCCATTGGTCTCCAGCCTCGGTGATATTCTCCTTAAGCATTTCTGGAAGCCGCTGGGTGTGTGTCATGTGCAGCCGTAAACATGCCTTCACACAGCATCTGCTGTTTCTTCCCCTCCTCTCTAGCCTGCCTCTTCTGCGTTCTGTCCTGTCCCACTGGAAACCAGTGCAGATGTGTAGGAATTGGGACAGCACCCGTCTCCTCTTCTTGCTGCCCTCTGCTGGAGGGCCTCCTATGGCTTGTAAGATCTTTAGTGAAATATCTGGTTGGGTCCCAGGCCTTTCTTCCCACAGACCCAGGCAGGAATCAATGTGGGATGGGCCAGAGAAGAACCTCGGTGACTTCATTAATGCAGCCAGCATAGTCACACCCTTGGACTTGTCCTCTACTTCTGACCACCACCCTTTCTCCTTCCACTTGGACATGTTGTATATACTCTTTATTCAACCTCAAATACTCCTCCAGTTATCCAAATATCCATTCAGATCAGGTACGTCTTCAATTTCACATTCCTGAAGAGGGCTGTCTTGAATTCTTCCCACCTGGTCCATCCAGGGCTAGCCTCCATGCCTACAGCTTGGCTGCCATCCTTCACCTTACTCCCAGTGGGACGGGTGTCCTTGATCCATGTCTTCCCCATTGTTGGTTTAATCCCTCATTTTGAAGATATTGACACATTACCCCTTAGTTTCCTGAGAAAGGGTTCATGGGAGGTTAAGTTATTGAAAAATTACCTGTCCAAATTTATCTTCACACTCACTACTCTAACTAAATGCTGCTGTTACTGTTTTTCACCAGACAATGCTGTGTATTACACTAAGATTTGAGTTTTAATGTAGGAGCTAATCCAAGAAGTTACAGCATCTAAAGATATTCTTCCTGACTCTAGGAGTCTTAAAAATCCTTAATTATCCTTTTATCATTCTCACAACAGTTTTTAATATCATTTGACTTGACTTGATTTCTTTTATTGACTTAAGAGCAAAAGGACTTGCTTATTTAATCGAACAAATAACCAATATTGTGAAAAATTAATTAAAGTTGTTATATTCATTTGATATTCAAAGTAGGTAATTTGGTAATAATTCTGTAATCTATGAGCTGACTTATTTTTTGGACATAGGTAGTGATATATAAACAGTTATACACACCAACACATAAGCCAGTCAGAGAAAGACAAGTATCACATGATCTCACTTTTATGTGGAATCTAATGAACAAAATAAACTGACAAACAAAATAGATCCAGAGACATGGAAGCATGGAACAGACTGACAGAAAGAGAGGCTGTGGGAAGAGATTAACCAAAGAATTTATATGCATATATGCATATATGCATAACCTGTGGGCACAGACAATAGTGTGGTGAAGGCCTGGGAGGTAGGGGAGTCAATGGGGGCAAAAAAGGGAACATGTGTAATATTTTCAACAATAAAGATACATTTTTTTAAAAAGAAAATCCAAAACTGTGTTCTTTACCTATTTGTCTTATTATAGTGGCAATCTTAATGTACTCTTTGATTCAAAGTTCAGTTCAGCAAATCACTTGAGGAGCTATTTAAATGTTATTATGTGTCCATTGACTGTTTCATTGGGTTATATACTTATACAGAAGTAGAGAAATTACATATTGAAAGCTCTGTTCGGAAGAATTCAGGAGCAATTTTCCTGCTGGAATCTGGTAAGCTTATGACCACAATAGTCATGTGTAGGCTGCTTAGAAGATGTGTTCCTTATTAAGGAAAAGATTTCTTTTTTTTTGAATTTGATATTTTATTTTATTTATTTATTTTTTTTATTTTTGCTAAAAGTATTACAAAGGGTATTACATAAGTGCCCTTTTTATCCCCCCCACCCTTGATAAACCCCTGCCCTCCCTTACCCCCCAGTGTCTTATGTCCATTAGTTATGCTTATATAGATGCATACAAGTCCTTCGGTTGATCTCTTACTCCTCTCCCTCGTGTTCCCCAACCCTCCCTGGCCTTCCCACTGCAGTTTGACAATCAGTTTGAGGCAGCTCTGCCTCTGTATCTATTATTGTTCAAAAGTTTGTAATGGTCTTTATTATCCATGAATGAATGAGATCATGTGGTGTTTTTCCTTCATTGACTGGCTTATTTCACTTAGCATAATGCTCTCCAGTTCCATCCATGCCGTTGCAAATGGTAAGAGTTCCTTCTTTTTTACAGCAGCATAGTATTCCATCGTGTAGATGTACCACAGTTTTCTAATCCATTCATCTACTGATGGGCACAGGAAAAGATTTTTTTCCTACAATTAACTAATGGAAGAGAATTTGTCCCTAAGATGGAATATGAATATGAAAAGCCATTTGCTGAAGAAGGAAGTAAAAAGGAAAGGAAGTGCAGGATACCCAACATAAGATCATAGCTATTTACTTGTGCTATCATATGAAAAAAAAATAGGAAGAAAGGCAAGGAAGGAAATGATTTCTAACCAATAGTTATAAATACTAGGTTACAGCATGTTGAACCCTGTCAATGGTATTATTTAAACATTAATAGTAAATAAAAGTTATCTGCAACTGTGACATTAGATGGATAATTTATCCTCTAGCTCCTCTCCTTGTCCAAGCTCTCACCCCCATTGGTTACATGAAAATATAAAGTTGATTTACATGGGTGATGAACTATTCTTAATTCTGGTAAACATTAATTTGCCTTTCCACAAAGAAATACTGAACACTTACTACTGCTTCTACTTTAGATCTCAAAGTCCAGGGAAGCTAGACCTTGAGACTGGCTTTTAGTCACCTCTGTCCTGATGCTTTTGTGCAAGGAGGCCAATCGTTTCTTGTTTCTTATTCTACAAAAATAAACACAACTTCCCAGTAGGGTCTGTACTCCTCCTAGACCTCAGGCTTGGTTAAGAGGTCAAGGACATGGCCAAGAACTTCTACAACCAACTAATAAAACAGAAGCCCACCTGGGGGAAAGGCATAAAATTATTCTTCCTGTCTTTATGAGTGCCCCAGGAGGCAGAAATGCAAAGCCGACTTTTCATTTTGAAGTGAGACTGTAATGGCTTTCCAAAGTGCATAGAGATTTTAATCTGAAACTATGATTTCAAAAAATAAAATCTAACCATTATCAAACTTTTATAAACCATTTGGGAAGAAAGAAGGGCAGGTAAGAATAAACAAGTCCTGAAATATTTTAGTCATGGTTCAAAAAATAAAATCACATTATAAAAGTATTTGATTTTCAGAAAATATTTACTTTCTGAATACATACACTGAAATCTACACTGTAGAGAAAATATTTTCTTCACTCCCCCCCACCCCCCAATCCCGCACTTACTTCCTGTCTGACTTTCCTTCCCTGAGCTAAGATGCCTCATGGGCTGTTAAACCTGGGAGGGTCATTCATCGCTTTGAGCTCTGCTGAGTCTGAAATCTCAAGGTTCAACTCTTAACATTCATTCAAACAATAATGGTTCTGCAATAAAATCTGTCAGGTACTTTTTAAGGGACCATTTTGGGCACAGACAGAAGGGAACAAAACAGATTTTTGCCCCTGTGGAGCTTATGTGGGTGGCAAAGAGTACAGGTAACAACAACAACAACAACAATCTATAATAATAAAAGAGTAATAAGCTAATTAGACTGGACATCTTCCAGACATCATTCTGGATGTCCTTCCTGACAAAGCCGGGGCCGGAGGGAAGCCTGCCTGGGTCCCAGGTGCCTGCGGGCGGCCAGAGGAAGGAAGCAGCCTGGGTCCTTGGTGCCGGAGGGAAGGAAGGCCTACTCTTGCATGAATTTTCATGCATTGGGCCTCTAGTAATAATAATAATAAGTAATAATAATAACTTAAACCTATAATATATTACATAATGGTGAGTGCTAAGGAGGAAAATGAGACCAGGGAGGAAGGTATGGAAGACCAGGGGCTGCAGTGGTCACAAGGGCGTCAGGGAAGGTCTCACTGAGAAAATGCTACGTAAATTAAGACCTGAAAAAGATAGGGAGCTTGCCACACCAAGATCTGGGCAGAGAGAACAGCAAGCACAGAGCCCTAAGCAGGAATGGGACTGATGAACTGAAAGACTAAGAAAGAAGCAGGAGAGGCTAGAAGGAGAAGGCAGGTAGGGAGAAATACTAAGGGGTGGTAGAGATGAAATTGTGTAGGGCCCCTTGTAGATCATTATAAGGAATTTTGCTTTCTCTCAGAGTGAGATGGAAAGGCATGCATAGAAAGAGGAGTGTCTTAGGATACTGGGCTAAATATCAAATGAGAACTGGTAAGGGCAAAAGTAAGGAAAGTGGGTGGGAAGCTTTTTCTGTAATCCAGGTAAAGAAATGCGCTAGCTTGTTTGACTCAGTGGATAGAATGTCGGCCTGTGGACTGAAGGGTCCCATGTTTGATTCAGATCAAGAGCACACACCCCGGTTGCAGCTCAATCCCTAGTAGGGGGCGTGCAGGAGGCAGCTGATTAATGATTCTCATCATTGATGTTTCTATCTCTCTCTTCCTCTCCTTTCCTCTCTGAAATCGATATATATTAGAAACAAGAAAAGAAAGAGGTAGCCTGGGCAGGAAAAGCACAGTGGAGGTGGTTAGGAGTGGGCAGACTTATATCTCCTTTGAAGAAAGAGTTGGAGGATTTGCTGATTGAAAGGATGTGAGGAATGAGCAAAAGTGAGGCCTCGAGGATGACTATTGTTTCAAGCCTGCGGCACTGGAAGGGTAGCATTGTCCCCCCCCCCCCCCCCCCCCCCCCCCCCCCGAGAAAGGAAAGCTGAGAAGGAGCAGGAGCTCAGTTTGGACTTGTAAGATGGGAAATGACTATTTGACCTCCAGGCGGAGATCCAATTAGCACTGGGTATATAAATCTGGAGTTTAGGGGAGAAAACTGGACTAGAGATAGAAGTTAGGGAGGTGTCAGTTTATAGGTAATATTGACAATCACTAGAGAGTGAGTGTGAACAGAGAAGCGAATTGATACAAGCATGAGACCTGGGGGCGGAGGGTGGGGGGAGGAGGAAGAACCAGCAAAGGAGAATAAGAAGGAACAGTCAACAAGGTAGGAGGAAAACAGAAGAGGGGGGTGTTCTGGAAGCCACATGAGAAATGTGCTTGAAGAAGGAGAGCATGATCAACTCTGGCAAAATGTTTAAGCATGCTTATGGGAAAAATGTAGCAGAGAAGGGAAAAACTGACACCAAAGGGGAGAGAAGGGAGAACTGTTGGGGTGATATCTTTAAGTACACAAGAGGAAGCAGGATGCAGAATGTAAGTGGAGAGATGACCTTAACTAGGAGCAGAACAGTTCATTGACAGTAATAGGGGGAAGGGAGAGGAAATGGGCACCTGTGTAGGATATAAGGATATATGGCACCTGTGCCTTCTGTTGCTTGTTGAAATAAGAAACGAGGTCAATGGCTAAGAGTGGGATGAGTTAAGGAGTATCTTGAAGGTTTGAAGACAGAAGACAAGATGAGGAGAAAGGAAGAGTTAAAGGACTAGGGAAGCAGACTAGGGTGCCATTTCTGGACCCATCAAAGGTCCCTTGAGATCTGTGTCATGAACTTAAAGTAAGACTAGTCAACATGGTTGTGTGTTTTGCTTCAGTCCCATTTAGCTACATGGGTGCAAGTGTAGAGTAGGATTTAGATTCAGGGATGATGCTTTTCTCGGGAAGTAGACTCACAATATCCAGACTCACACGAGATGCCAACATCTACCAGACTTTGCTAACATATAAGGAGAAACGTAACTAGTACTGTCTTTGATCTCTTCTCTTTCTCATCCTGTATGTCAGCACCACTGGATGTTGCTTTTCTAGTTTTTAATTTTCTTCATGTGAATATTTACCATGTCAGCATGAGTAAGAACAGCAACTGTATACATATTCCAATGTGTCTGTCCGCAGGTAACTGGGCTCACGCTAGCTAAGTGCCCCACTCTGACCCACCAGCCTTGAATGCAGGATTTGAAGTCACACCTCAGAAAATTTTCTGGTGGAAAGTGCAGCTGCTAAATTCATAAGTACCACCATTCTGTCTGCTCTGATTCATCTTTGTCATTCGCCTTCTTTAGCCAGGCTGCTTGGCCTGTATGCCACTTGGCCTGGTTACATCAGCAGCCTGGTTTGTTCACATGTATCCGGTGTCCACAATGGTAGCTCTTCAGCTCCCCTCATAGTTTGCATCCTGTCTTCTTCTGTTCTCAAATCCTCAACTTAATCTTTGTTTTGTGCCTACAGTCTATGCTGTTCTAATAAATGGTACCTGACACAGTGCCCTAACCTTGGCCCATGAATTTCATCTTTTTGAAAGGTCTGCCTGAAGCCTATGAAAAGCAGTGAGGCCACAGCAGATGCCTACCAGGACATACACAACAGATATTTGTAAAGCCTTTAACTTCTCTACTTTTTGATGAAAGGTTCCTGAAAAGTATCATCATCGCTTGGTGGCAGAAGGCAGAGGAGATAGGGAGCCAGGCCGTTCAGTATTGGGGTTTCTGAAAGGGTGGAACTTGGATTCTCTGCAGGGTAGTTGCTTGTCAAAACTAGCAATTCCTGGGTCCCTGGAATCTCTAGCAGTGGGGCCAGGATGTTGCTTATTTAATTAGTGCATAAGAGGTACACATGCTCTAAAACTTTAGGACTACGAGCCAAGAGCAATGGTTCCTAAACCACTCTCTCAGGATGGTTAATGTACAGATTTGTGAACTTCATCCCAGACATGTTGAATAAGACTCTGGTTGGGGCCTGGTGCTCCGAATTAAAATAATAATGATGGTAAACAACAACAATAACGAAAACAACACTTCTGAAGTGATTCTGGTGATCAGCCAGGTTGAGAATGTCAAGTGTTCCTTATTCCAAGTCCTTTTAAAAGATGCAGTGTGCTGGAAAAGGTTCTCACCCAGTAAGAGAACAGCAGCTCTGGGTGCTGGCTGCCCTTCAGCTCCTACAAAGTCCTTCCTCTGGGGTACATCTCAAAACAGAGAGTCTGCCAGCTCTGCTCTTCTAAAGCGCAGGCTACCAAACCTGGTGTGTCACCTGCAGGGGGTTTGGGAGAAGAGATTCTGAAGCTCCAACCCAGACCTGCTGAGTCATGGTCTCTGGGAGCAGAGCACAGGAATCCTTATTTTTCAGAAACACCCCAGCTGGCTGCAAGGACAAGGCAAGTTGGGAGCCGCAAGTCTGTGACCAAGGTGGGACCATTCCAACATGTAAGCATCCTAACAGCCCTTTAGAGGTGCTCCAGGAACTGCCAGGTTGATTAAAATGTAAACACCCCTTCTAGCTGCACATTTCCTGATCCCATCCCACTTTCTCTGCCTCTTACCTAAAATTCTCTCCATGAAAATGTGCTTAGGACTTCCTGTTCTCTTACTTCAGGTCCCACCACACATCTCATTTGTGTGTCCACCCATTGCTGCCACTGCCTGCCTTCTCATGTGGCCATTCCAGGACTCCTCTGGTTACTGACACAGACCTGTTTGAAACAGCAATCGTTTATTTGCTGGAATTACATATGTAGTCTATGATTGTATGAATGTAGATTAAAATATATATATTTTTATTGATTTCAAAGAGGAAGGGACAGGGAGAGCGAGATAGAAACATCAATGATGAGAATCATTGATCAGCTGCCTCCTGCATGCCCCCTACTGGAGATCGAGCCCGCAACCTGGGCATGTGCCCTTGACTGTATTCAAACCCGGGACCCTTCAGTCCACAGACCAACGCTCTATATACTGAGCCAAACTGGCTAGGGCTGAATGTAGCTTTTACAATAAGGCATGCATGATTTCTTAGTTGTTTCCATACTAAATTTACTAAATACAGCAAAACTCCTGCAGGCCCCTTACTGGGGAGAAGACTGAACTAGGACCTGGTGAAAGGGTGAGTTAGAAGGTAATTTTTATGGAATTACATTGCCATTGTTCTTGAATGTAGGTGATGATTTGCACAGAGACTGGGCCCAGCTATTTGTAAGGAATAAATGTAGACAACTATTTGTTGTCAGTACAAATGACAATTGAATAGGAAGCCTAGAATAGAGAAGCTTGAAAACAGTTTAGTGATTTTAGACCTTCATTGGACTAACTCATTTATTTGGATTGCTTCCAAATAATTCATTTTCATAGATGATAGCAAGGTGAACTTCAGTCCAATATGACTGGAATTATCCCAGATTTTAAATTTAAAAAGTCTAAGTAAGTGAGGTTTAATAAATGAATAAAAATGAAACTTGTTAGAATAGTTGCTTTTTTATTACACATGTAATTATTGCTAATTGTAGAATAATTAGAAGTGGCAAGAAATGCAAAGAAGAGACTAATCATTGCCCATATTTTTACCAGCCACAAAATGACTATTGAAATTTTGGGGAACAACTTTCAAGACTTCACACACACACACACACACACACACGCACACGCACACGCACACGCACACGCACACCATGTTGTTTTGTAAAAACATTGAGTTTGGAGATTTTGCATTTAGCTCTGCCTGCAATGCTTTGCCTACCTTCTCTATGTGGATATTTTCTTCTCATCGATGTCTCAGATCAAATGTTACCTCCTCAGCAAGGCCTTCCATGACTACTCAATCTAAAGATGCAACCCATTCTTCAGTTATTCCAGCCCCATTGCCTCCTCTGGCACCTTCTGCAGTTAGTTTTCCTGCCTGTCTTCTCCTCTACAGTGTGAGCACCGTCTGAGCCAGGACACGTTCTGTGCTAGTTCACTGTGTTCCCATGTCCTGAAGCAATGCCTCGCCCAGGGTAGGTGAGCTGACGATCCCAGATGGGCAAACAAAGGCAGGATGTGGGAGGCTGTTCTGAGGACAATGGGACCACTTGTTCATGGTTCCAGAAGGATCTTAAATGGCACTACCTGGCTCCTAACAAATGGCAAAGAACAAACTGTGAAGTTTTTTAAGTTTGAGGCCCTGATTGAGGGTTTGGTAGAATTTGAATGATTCTATAGTAACTTTAGACCTTTCAGAGGAATAACCTCATTTCTGGCTACACTTTGCCTCTTTCAGATTAATTGTTTAGACAGAAAATTTGAGGTTACTCATCATTTACCAGTGGTCGACTCTAGAAACACATGGGTAATTTTTCCAAGTGGCATTGCTTTTTGTGTCATCGATTTGGCTCACTGGTACATCTTTGCCTGGGATCTAAAGTTATGAAACATGAGTAATATTTTGAGATATAAAATAATATATGAATTCTCAAGCTATAAACTAGCTAGTTGACAATGGGGTTACTGTGAAAAATGTCTACAATAATATTAATATTCAGCTCTCTCTAGCAAGCACAGGTACACACTGTAGTCTAATGTATGTGAAATGCATAATGATTTTATACATCAATATGCAGCCATTCTGCTCATTTCATGGGTATTTTGTGCTTGTTGGGGAAATGCTTCTTTTTCTTGCCTTTTCTTTTAAGCTTAACGTAAAGATAGAAGGATGACTTTAAAGGTAGTAGTTTGCACTTTTAAGCGAGTATTTAAAGAATTCTGTTGCTTTTGTTATCAGGGGCTTCTCAGCAGTCAGCTAGCAGTCAGTCAGTCCTCAGTGAAACTGTAAAGTCAGTTAACCTTGCCCCCATCCCTTTCCTTCCCAGGCTGCGTTTCTCTCTTCCTCACCTGGGTTTCCTTCCCCGACCACCTTTCCTCCGTTGGAATGTTCTCCACAGGCATTGGCAATGCTCAGAGAGGCCTGGCTCAGCACCTTGTCTAAGAGTTCTTTTGCATTTTCTCTCAGTCATCCCATTATTTATTCCTTTTATGGCATTTATCATAGTTAGTAAGTGCATATCTTTATAAAAGTTTGTTCATTTACCAGTTTCCTCCATAGAATGTAGGTTTTATAAAAACAAAGACTGTGCCTTGTTTACCTTTGTATCCTCTGCACTTACATCTATCCCCTTACATTGGGTGTTTGTTTAGAAAGGGGATAAAAATGCCTTTGAAGGGACAGGAGAAACCAAAGCTGTCTCCCTTGAGGATGGCAAGTTCTTGTCCCAACCTCTTCATTCACAAGAAACATCGATGATGTAAGATCAAAACGTCAATCAGCTGCCTCCCTGCATGCTCCCTCCCCGACCCAGCCCACAACCCAGGCATGTGCCCTGACCTGGAAAAGAACCAGCACCCTTTTGGTGCACAGGACAACACCCAACCAACTGAACCACACTGTCCAGGGCACCAGAGGTGCTTTTTAAATCCCAATAGCTGCAGGAGAAATGAGTTGGGGGAAGGGGGAGAGAGAATGAGAAACACACAGACTAATGAGGTCATTTATAACTTAAGTGAGTAATGGCAGACATATTTCATTATCTAAAAATATTTCCTATAATAGGCATGTTTTATGACTTCATGGTTCTCGAAAATAAATTTGCTTAGCTTTGGATTTAACACAAGCCTTGGGGTTAAGGAGTTAGAGTGCAGCTGATGAAAGGCAGTTTTAATTATAAAATATTTTGACATTTCTGAGAGAGCTAGCCTCTATCTTTCTCCTTTTAAACTTCCTCTTTTCTCTCTCCTTTTTCTTTCCTTTCTTCTTTACGTTCTTCTCTTCTCTTTCCCTTTTCTTAATTATATTATACAAAAACATTACATGCTAGTACTAATGCTATTAAAATAGTAAGTACTATTAAAAAGTCAAATAATATTAAAGGGTTTATGTATCAAAAGATAGCAAGTTCTTGTCCTTTTCATTCTCCTGGCTCCCTCCTCCCAGAAACAGACACTTCGGACTTACAGCTGTTCCTTTGGCATTTATGGAACTTTATGCTAAATAATATGTGAATACTGCTCTCTTTTGATTCATCCATTTGAGAAATATTTTTGGGTTTCTTTTATGATAGATGAAGACGTCACTCTCTATGCTTCTCGTCATGGTAATTATACTACAAATGTTGGTTATATATTCAGTGTTAACATTTTTATGCCTGTGCAAATTTATTCCCTGAAATTTGTGATATCTGGGTTCCCCAGAAGCAGACACTAAGACAAGGATTCTGATACAAGGAGTTTATTTGAAGGGCACAGGAAACACTAATAGGAAAGTAGGCAGTGATCAAAGGAAGGGGAGGCAGTAATAAAGGGTGCACTGCCAAGTGGTTACCACGGTGGGTAATTAGAGCTTATCCAGTGAGAGGCACTCTGGGAAGTGGTGCAGAACACACTACTCATGTGATCCACCGGGAGGGCGAGGGAGCTGGGGCAATTATTTACCAGCTCCTATCAGAAATGTGTTGAAAGCTGCTCTCAAGGACTGTTAATTCCTCAACACCTGCAGCCTGCTGTGTGCAAATGCTGGCAGTTAGAAGCTGGCCAAGAACAACAATGATTAGTGCATTATGGTTATGCTTTCATATTTTTTCCCCTAAAATTAATAAGAGCCTCTTAAAAGTTGCTTAATTTTCCCGATACCTATTGCAAATTCTTCCCATGCCTTCCAACAGTTTCTCAACATATTATTTTGTAAAATTCATTACATCGGGTAATCTGTCAGCTCCATTGTTTTCCTTGGAGACATGCCATGCTCCCAGGGTCTTGTACACAGAAGTTGACTTTCTGGAACTGCCTGTGCTTCCATCCTGGGGAGATGCTTTGCCTTCTGAGGTGGATTTCCTTGCTTCCTGGTTTGCATGTGTTTCTCTTTCTTGGTTTACTTCTTGGTGGAACACACTGTTCAGGGCATAGTTGGACGACTGTTTGAGAGAGAATGTGTGTCTCCTGAGTCATGCTGCTCCCATCGGGCTGGCTGTCCCCCTTGCCTCTTCATTACCACCACCCAGCATCTCCTTCCATACACTCCGTTCCCTTCGGTAGCTCCCAGTGTCTTAGAAAAGGTGCCTGGGGGAATTAATATTTGAAACCTTTCGTGTCTGAAAATGTCTTTATTTTCTTCTAGATTGATGGCTTGTCTGAATAAAGAGTTATATGTTGGAAATAATTTACCTTCAACATTGTAAAAACATTCTTCTCTAGGCTTCTACCTTCCAATGTTGCCATAAAGTATGGAGTAATTCTGCTATATAAACCCTTGCATTTGGCCTGTTGTTGATGTGAACTTTAAAGCTCTGGATGCTTATAGAATCTCTTCTTTAGCTCCAATATTCTGAAAGTTTGATAAAGTCACTTGGTGTGGGTTGATTTGTATATTGTGTGCTCCATAGTCTGGGTCCTTTCAATTTGGAAACTCATGTCCTCAGTTCTGGGAAATGTTCTTAAATTACTTTATTCTCTCCCCCCCCCCCCCCCCATGTTTTCTCTATTCTCTAACAAGTGCTCCTGTTATTCTGATGATGGACTATCTGCTCTGGTTCTCTCATCACCTTATGATTTCTCTCCCACTTTCCATTTTAATCTGTTTTTTTCTGAAAACTTTCCCCAAACTTATCCTTCAATTATTTCATTATTTCTTTTACTAATGTTTTAAGTTTCTAAGATTTCTTTTTAGTTTTCTGGATGTTTATTTTTTTTAAAGCATCCTATTAATACTTTTTCATGTATACAATGTTTTTTCCTAAACCCTCCAAATAAACCAGTGATTTCAATGATTATTTTTGTTAGATTTTCTTTTCTGTTTCCTTGAGGTTGAATTTTTCTTTTTTGATATTGATTTTTGTGTTTTCATATATGTCTTTTATGTTCAAGGCTTTCCCAGATGTTTGATAATTGTTTGCATATTTTTAAGAGTGAGAAATTAAAACTTTGGTTGGAAGCTTCAAACATATGGGTGGGGCTTGAGAGACTTTAAATTTTGCTGAGGGATGAGCTATCTCATCCCTTTGTAAGGAAAACCACATTTGGGATGTTTTTGTCACAGTTGCATGACTGCTTCTATTTAATACTAGGAATTACCTTTTCCACATTCTACTTTCTTTGCTTGGCTAAGAGGAAAACTTGCATATGATCTGGAAAGTGGAGGTGAAGTAGGAGCCTTACTCTCAGAGGTCATAGTGATTGGACACAATGACATAGACACAGACAGATAGTCCGTGGGCTCCAGCCTCTCATCCCAACTATTGAACCCACTGACTAAGAGTGGCCCCAAGTCACCGAGTCACTGCAGTTCCCTTAGAGGCCATAGAGTCTACAGACCTGCCATCGGCTCCCCATTCATTGTTCCATTTGGGTGGTCAAACATGTACTCCATCTGAAAATTTCCTTTGTGCTCTATTTATAGCCATTCCTTAAGCTGTAGTTAGTGTATTCATTTCCTGTGGCTGCTGTAACAAAATACAACAAATGCAATGGTTCAAAACAATGCAAATTTATTCTATCACAGTTCTAGATGTCAGAAATCTACCATCAAGGTATCTTTTTCTGGAGGCTTGAGGGGAGAAATCCATTTCCTTGCCTTTTCCAGCTTCTGAGGCCAACTACATTCCTTGGCTCTGATCCACCCCCAAAGCACACCATTACAATCTCTGTCTTCAAATCTCCTTTTGATCCTCCTGACTCCCTTTTATAAGAACTGCTATGATAACTTTGGGTCCATCCAGACAACCCATTTCAAGATCCTTAGCTTAATAAACTCTACAAACTTCCCATTGACATGTATGGTAAAATTCTGGGGAGTAGGATGTGGATGTCTTTGGGGGTCACTGTTTTGTCTTACACAATGGGTAGTGAGTGTCTCTGATCTCCTGACTTCCATTTTTTTCACAGCTCCTCCAGATTTGTAAAAGCTCAAATTTCTAGAGTAAACTCCATGGTTTCCCAATACTTTTAGTGGCTCTGATTTCCTGACTGAACTATAATAGATACATTCCTAATGTCATTATTTCTGTGTATGTCCTCTAGAGCTAATCAGATTTCCCCAAATTATTCTTCTAGCTTCCAGCTTGGAGAATAAATACTTGGCTGCCAACAGTCTAGGAGTCAAGAAGGTGAAAATGGTAGAGGACTCTTCTTTGGTTATATCCATTCCTTCATTGACTGTTTTGCTATTTTCAGCTTGATTTTCTCTCACTCACCTGCTGTAGGAGTCCCCAGTACAAAGCTTTGCCTTCCTGTCTCTAGAGAACACAGCTCCAGTTTCTGGCTATGTGTATGAGGAGGAACAGAATTTCAGGGGCAGGGAAGGGGAGGAGCTCTAGCAAACTAGCTGTTTTTAAAAGGTCTTTTTTCAAATCCTGCTTTCATTCATCTTTACCCCTTCACTCCATTTCCGGGCTGGGGGTGCAAGGAGAGGGCTGTTGCCACCAGTTCCCAAAATTTGTGGAGATTCTGTGGCTAAATAAGGTTGCTTCTCAACTTTCCTTACTGCTGTTTTAGGATTTACCTTCTGGAGTCAGCTAAGACAGCTATCTCATATCCATCTGCTTAACTGCTTCCACATTTTTATTGATGTTATCCATTCTTTTTCTTACTATTTTGTGAGGTTTAAATGACACATTATATTGAGACCATTCTAGACTCCCATGTAATTATAAGAAATAAAATGCAGAAAAATCCCATATACCCTTCACCTGTCTTTCCCAAAATATAACACCTTTCATAACTATAGTACAGTATCAGAATCAGGGAATTGACATTGATATAATCCATTGGCCTTATTCAAATTTCACCAGTTTTACATGCACTTGTGTGTGTGTGTGTGCGCGTGCGTGCGAGCACATGCGCGTTTGGTTCTATGCTACATTATAATTTTTTAAAATATATATTTTTAAAAGAAAAGTACCCTTAAAATAACTTAGTGAAGTTTTGGAGGAATCAAAATTAGATGCTATGTCCCATGTACCATCTTTATCTGGAAGTTGAATGACAGGGAAAATAGCAGAGGGTATTTTGAGCTTGTGAACAAGAGCAGAGTATGGTCAAATTTTATCTTCTTTATAACCTTGTCCACAGACTGACAGGTCAGCTACCAAGGCTCTCCACTTAGCTGGCTGGGTTGTAAATATTCTTTGTTTACCTTCACCTGGAGAACTGAATTAACACTTTTTAGGATCATGAAGTTATATTCTCTCTTTGTTGGGCTCCTTGCCAATACTAAATTATAACTGATGGAGCACATTAACCAAGCTTGGACAAAAAGAGACTTACAATATTATTTTTTACATTTTACATTCTCTTCTTAAAGATGAAAATTGTATTTTCTGATTTCTACAAGAATAAAAGAATTAATAAAAAAAGAATTAAGGATCCATTAGGATGCATAAATAGAGAGACCATGGTGCTCTATCTTTGGATATGTAGCTATACCTGAATCCCCTAAAATCACCCTTAGCATTTGGACATTCAAATGATTAAATTGTCTCAATGGGCCAGTTGGACTCAGTTTAATGCAGTCATGGAAAACTTAAATGTGTATTTGTACTCAAAGTCAGAAAGTAGAAATGGAGGCTGTCTGAGACCATCAAACCAGGCCATATCTAAATTAAAAGTCAACGTAGACAGTTAAAGACACCCAACAACTTATGTTTAGTCTTAGGTATATTGTACCTTATTACAGATGTATTTAGATAAGAAAAAGGAATGCTATTTTTCTACATTTTCTTATCAGGCTCTTCTGGCAGGTTGCATTTCTAAGATAACGGTTGTTTTATTTCTTGTGTTTGATCAGGCAGAGGAGGTAATAAACCTGGTAGGCATTGATGAACAGAAGTGATAACAAGAAAAATTTTGTTTTTTTACTCTGTATTCTTTTGTTTCAGCCTATCTGTGATGCTAATTTAGGGCATGAGAACTGTGTTATGTGAAACTGTTATGGTTTAGGAGATTTAATGAAAACTGTAGGAGGAGGATTACTACATTAAGTTAGAACTTAATTCACTTTTTCTTAACCCTGTTTAATAAAATTGTAAACTCAAATTGGAAGTGAAACTGGACACAAAACGGGTCCGGGCCGCCTGTCACTACTTGAGCCAAATTAAGCAGAAACAAGGTTGAATCATATGTAAGCGTTTGTTTCAATAATGCCAGCAGTATCAAGGGAGCAGCAGGTCATCCGGTAAATTCTGCTCTAGTATCCTCTACTAGCTGGCTGATTATACATGGATAAAGAAGAAAGGCTACATGCAATGGGGAAGGCGGGCAGGGTAAGGGCTGCTGGATCTGATCTGTGTGTCTCCTTTCAGGATCTTGAAGCCCTATAACAAGGTATTTAATTTTTTATGACATTAAAAACAGCTTGGTCAGCATTCCTGAGGCAAACTCCCAGAGGGGGTCAGGGTCCAGCCATAGTAACCAAATCAAAGTGTGTTCTATCCTTTGTTCTCAAAATGCATTTTCTTTTCTGAGTAATGGACCCATCTGGGCTCTGAGGTACCTCTTATCTTTTTTCAGCCCAGTTTTTCTCTTTGCAACACACCCTCCAGTTTCCCAGGATCCCTAAGAAAACCTCTTATGTATATTTAGTAAAGTGAATAATCGTTAAACAATGGCAGTCCTATTATTGTGTGTCCCTCCCCCTATCAGAAGGAGCTTTTTCAGTTACACATAGATGCATAAGAAACCATTTGAAAATTTAGTAGCTTAAGACAACCACCATTTATTAATGAGACTATAGTTGACCAAGAGGAAAACTAGCGATCTTGATCAAACCACTCTGATTCTTGGCTGCACTCAGTTTTGCATCTGTGGTCAGTTGGCAGATTGGCTGGGGCTGGCTGGTTTAGGATGATTCTCTTCCACGTGGTTGGCTGTCCTTCAGGAAGCTAGCGTGGGTTTGTTCACATGGTAGTTACAGGGGTCTGAGATAGTGATGAAGGTGTGCAAAGACTCATGAGGCTAAGCTTGGGACTGACACATCATCACTTCTCTTGCATTCTATTGCCCAAAGGAAGTCATAAAGCCAGTCCGTATTCAGGGCTGATCTCAATGGCTAGGAGAAAAATGCTAATATAGTAACATGATTAATATTTTCCTGTGTAATGTTCTATATCTGGTAGGTATTTTTTTCTCTTATACTCCTGACACACTTTTACTCATTATTCAAGTTCTAGTTCAAGCGCCAACTCCTCTGAGAAGCCTGCTCTTGCTCTGCCCCAGTAGAGTGGACTGCAGGGGCCTCCTTTGTGTCACCACTAACTGTATTGCTATTGTCTATCTACAGTTCTCAGTGCCTTGAGGCCAGAAACTATTTTTCTAACCATCTTTGTATCCCCAGTTCCTAGCACAGTACTTAGCCCAGCAAATATTTTCTGGTTAGATGAGGTAATGGCCATTCCTCAGTTCTTTTATTTTGCCCACTCACATTGTCATGACCCTATCATCGTGAGGAGACTCTCTCTTTCCCCCTGTTAATTTCTCTCCCTCAAACACCTTAACAAAAATTGCACTGACAAGTTGTAATCAAAGGAACAATGCTGTTGGTTCCTCTGTGTTTTGCAGCTAGAGTTTTGAGCATTAGTGAAGCTTACTAATTGCAATACAGCATTTCGACTTTAATTCTTCTGTTGGGAAGGCCCTCTTCCCTATCCTTTTAGTGGTGCAGTTGCAAGTGCCCAGGTCTTAGCACTTGCAAGCACAGAAATGTCTATGGTCAAATGTTCAGAACTCCCTGGCAGTTGTGCAAGACACCTCTTGAAAGTACTTTTCTTTAACTGTCAGTTTCATTCCATGGGAAGTTGTTACAGAGTCCTTGGGGCCTGTAATGGCATTTTCCTTTTGTAACAAACCCCTCTGTTCTCAGCATTTGCCTCTTATTGCATGCTATTGCTTAAGGGCATAAGCACCATGGAATGAATACCTATAGTTAAGACTCCCTGGGCCTGAGAGGGATAAAAGAAAACACCTAATTCAATACAATCTTACTTTATAAAAGTGACAACAGAGGCCGGGAGAGGTAAAGTGACATACTCAAAGTTACACAGTGACTTTAGGGTTTAGGCTAGGATTTGTGCAGTTAGAATACTTCAGAGGCATGCTGGAGAAATAAACTGCCCAGCCAAAAGGCTCTTTTCCTCTAGATAAGCCAGGCAAGTCCCTCATGATAAGAGTTACCTATCTGTGGATCAGAGTCACCTGGTTAAATGCAGATTACCAGGCACCTTCCCAGACCTCTTGGATTCCTGGGGATTTGGAACAGAAATCTGCATTTTTAGCAAGTGCCCAGGTGATTCTGAGGTACTTTGAAGTCTGAGAACCAGTGAATATGATATAATGTCAGGCAATGACTACGTGCTTTGGGGGAAAATAAATTAGAGAAAGGGATGATGGAAGGGGTGCTATATGAATGAGTAAGTTAGTGGAGATTTTTTTTGACCTGAGACCTAGAAAGATAAGTAGCTGTCCAGGCACTGATTTATGGTAAGAGGGAATAAGTAAGAGTAAATGCAGAGGACCTGCCCAGGAATGAGCTTTGCAGGCTCAAGCAGAAAGAAGACTTTGCTGAAAATGGTCCAATGATTTCCTATCAATCTTAGAATAAAATCCAAATTCCTTATGATGCTCTATAAGACCTTATATGATCTGGTCACTGCCCATTGACAAGAATGGTTCCATGGCATCACGTGATTGTGGGGCCAGTAAGGGTCTCTGGGCAATGTAATCTCTAGTTCTGCAGGCATCTCTTATCTCTGGCTCCATGCTCTGGAATGGGTAGCACAAAACTTTGGGGGTCGCATGGGGGAATCTGCTTTAGTAGGATCTCAGTAAGATGCTCTGAAAATTGACCACTGAATTTGGTAAGGTGAAGATCATTCTGACTCTGATAGAAGCTGCTTGAGTGGAGCCAGGGGAAATTTTTATCAGGAATGATTGCCAACTTTTAGAGGAGTTATATTATATACTAGAGGCCTGGTGCACGACATTTATGTACTGGAGCGGGTCCCTCAGCCTAGCCTGCACCTTCTTGCAGTTTGGGACCCCTCGGGGGATATCCAACTGCCAGCTTAGGCCTGCCGCGGGGAGCGGGCCTAAGCCAGCAGTCGGATATTCTCTGAGGGGTCCTTAGTGCTGCTGTGGAGGTGGGAGCTGCCACCACCACTGCACTCGCCAACCATGAGCCCGGCTTCTGGCTGAGTAGCGCTCCCCCTGTGGGAGCACAGTGACCACCAGGGGCCAGCTCCTGCATTGAACGTCTGCCCCCTGGTGGTCAGTGCGTGTCATAGTGACTGGTCATTCTGCCATTTGGTTGATTTGCATATTAGCTTTTCATTATATACTAGAGGCCCGGTGCATGAAATTCGTGCACTGGGAGTGGTCCCCCAGCCCAGCCTGTGCCCTCTCGCAGTCTGGGACCCCTTGCTCCTTACTGCCTGCCTGTTCACTCTTTGCCTCTCCTTAGCGCTACTGCGGAGGTGGAAGAGGCTCCCGCCACTGCCACTGCACTTGCCAGCTGTGAGCCTGGCTTCTGGCTAAGCAGTGCTCCCCCTGTGGGAGCGCACTGACCACGAGGGGGCATCTCCTGCGTTGAGCGTCTGCCTCCTGGTGGTCAGTGTGCATCATAGTGACTGGTCGTTCTGGTCATTCTGCCATAACAGTAGCTTAGGCTTTTATTATATGGATGGAACTACCTGACAGTCAGTGTGCCCCACTGAGGGGTCCTGGATTGCAAGAGGGTGCAGGCCAAGCTGAGGGAACCCACTGGTGCACGATCAGGGCTGGGGAGGGACATGGGAGGTTGATCAGCTGGGGAGGGACCACAGGAAGGCTCCAGGGTGTGTCTGGTCCATCCCGATCAGCCAGACCACAGAAGCAAGCTAACCTACCAGTCGGAGTGTCTGTCCTTGGTGGTCAGTGCACATCATAGCAACTGGTTGACCAGTAGACTGTCTGCCCCCTAGTGGTCAGTGCACATCATAGGGACTGGTTGACCAGTAGACTGTCTGCCCCCTGGTGGTCAGTGTATGTCATAGTGAGCGGTTGAGCAGCCTTAGCATATCATTAGCATATTGTGCTTTGATTGGTTGAATGGACGACCAGATGACCAGACACTTAGCATATTAGACTTTTATTATATAGGAGGATAGTGACTAGCATGATGGCTAGAGGGATATGGGGTCTGGGAGAATCTTTCTTAAGGTTGGAGGTTCTGTAGCATCTTTAAATGCTGTCAGGAATATCCAGTTTTGAGGGAGAGACTGACAATGTAGGGGAGAGGCAAGATCAAAACCGTTGAGAAGGAGTGGAAGGAATCCAGTGTACCAAGGAAGTCATTGGCCCTAGAATGCGACAGGGACAATTCTCCTTTTTAACAGGGAAGAAAGCAAGTTCAAAGAGCTGGGAAGGGATGGCATCAGGATCCAAATCAGTTCTGTCCCATTCTATAAGTTTGCCCATGGCCAGCTTGTGTTGGAGGGTGGGAGGGAGATTTCATTGTTTTTCTTCTGCTCCTTTTTTTCTTGTTCCTCCTCCTCCTCCTCCTCCTCCTCCTCCTCTTATTTTTCTTCTCTTCCTCCTTCTTCTCCTCTTGTGTGCCATATGGTCATTTGCTCCAGATCCCATAGCTCCAACTAATAACATTTATTCTTGCAACAAGCTTTTTGTGCACCACCCTGCAACATGTAGTGCCCCTGAGTGCGTGCTGGGATACTTACCATCGGTGAGAAGCCAATCTCTTTTTCACCCCTGGGTAGAGTAGCTGTCAGCATTTCAGGAGAACTGATGGTTTTGACTATCTGGCCACAATTCTGGGTCTGCACTTGGGAAGGTACCTTCTCAATGAATGGATGGTCTTAGGGGATAATGTCAAAAGGGAATTTCAGTCTTCTCAGCTAGATGAGACAAAATACCCTAAGGATGAGTGGGAGATAAATGTTACAGTCAGACCTCTCAACATCTGAACCATCTTTAGGTTAATACCTTCATGCCATTTAACTAGAATGTGCTGTAGGCATGAGTATCTTGTTAGAAATTGACAAGTGATATTGTAAATGCATGAGGAAGCTCTGTTTACTTTTAAAATCTACACATGTTTTTTCTTGAGTCTGCTGCATTTCACATCATTCTTTGATGCATAACTAAGAAGTTGGAAGGCACCCAGAGGGGGATCTTTAAAAAAAATGAAAACTCAAAATTAGATATCTAGCTCATCGAAGAGTTTGGCTAACTGATAAATAACTTACTAGGCACCAGGTAAAAACCCGATGCTAGGAGACATGGCCAGCAAAGAGAATACTTGAATGTGCTTGCAATATAAGTTTAAAAGGCTGTGTAAGACAGAGGCTTTAGTTAATTTTTACGGTAAAATATGTTCTGAGTTCCAAACAATGGACTGAAGCCAAAGTTCCGAAATACAAATCACTTGCAAGTAGGTATGCTTAATTGCCTAGTTGTCCTTATTACTAATATTTAAGGCAATCAGAAGAAATATATTAGGAATTCTGAGTGGGATGAAGATAATAAGGTTTGGACAGATTAACACCAGAGAAATGTATGGTAAGAAGTTCTCTCTACTCGCAAGTGGGCCATGAGCTTTGAGCTTCTTAGTGACCAAAGGAAAGTGAGAAAGAGGATTAATTCTAAGATTCATAGTGTCTATAAAATGCAACCTGTTTGTAGATTAGAGGCTTTGAGTCACGTTAGGGGTGGAACTTCTGCTCTCGAGACAGGCTGGAGCAGCCTGGGGAGAGGCACAGGACGATCCATACAGGCCCCAGGGCCACTCTGGACACTGTGCCTCCCTGTTTCTCGGCTCACATTTCTCTGCTTTGATTGGCTTCCTGGTGCTCTATTCTCTGTCTCTTTTTGGGGGCACAGCAGCTGCCTCTTGGTTTTAATCTGTGTGGTTCTGGGCTTTCTCTTCAACACCTACACACAGCTGCCGTCTTGTTCTGACTCCCCGACGTCACAAAGCCTTTTGACCTGCTCAAAGCTGAGGCTTGTCTCTCCCTTCAAACCCAGTCTCATTCGTTAGCCTCAAGCCTCCCACTTGGGCAGGTGCACACAGGGAGCCGTCACCAGCTCTAAGATGGAGGCACCTAAAATAAACATTACTCAACCTTTTCCTTCTGGATGTATTTGAATAAATGATTCTTAATGAAAAGTGATGCATTTTCTAATGTTTTCTTTGATAATGTTTGTATGTTTGTCATGTCTGCCTCCCAACTATAAGTGACTAGATGTATGTGCTGGAAAACAATAGAGTGAAGGCTGGGCAGGGCGGTGGCAGACCCTCTAATTTGCATTTGTGATTTGCCATATCTAAGTTAAGGTGGTGATATGTTCTGCTCCACCCTTACATGTCTTAGAGCAGAAAGGAAAGAAAGA
The DNA here is from genome assembly GCF_028538775.1 of Myotis yumanensis. Lineage (NCBI taxonomy): Eukaryota > Metazoa > Chordata > Mammalia > Chiroptera > Vespertilionidae > Myotis > Myotis yumanensis. The sequence continues at coordinate 196,555,056 of NW_027223753.1, read as the reverse complement.
AGGAAGGAAGTTCTAAAAGTATAGCAATTGTATTGAATATTTAGGCATATATTCTAATACTAGCAGAAATATGGAAACATATTTACCCCTGGATAGAATAATCCTCTGCATTCCCAGGACAACTAGTGGCTTTTGCCCTGACCACATTCCTGAGTCTGCTCCTAGGATGAGTGTCCTCTCCCATGAATGGGTGGTCTCAGAGGATGATGTAGTAAAGGGAATTCCCACCCATTCTGTGGGTGGATTTATATGTACAGAAAAAAAATCTATTCATATGTTCTAAAATATCAATGTATAGTCAGACAGCAAGAAGCTTTTTTTCTATTGGTGTGCTCCTCAAGATTAGATATTCTATGAAATTGAAATTTAGGCTGCTAACTTTTAAATCTGTCTGCAAAGATTTAGAAAATTTGCCTAATCTAATATATTGTAGGTAAAAACCTGCCGAGTGTCTGTCAAAATCCTTGTTAGTCCAAACTGTGTTGGAGACAGAGAGCTTGTATTTTTCATGCAGCCCCTACAAAGGAAGCTGTGATTTCTAGTCTCAATTGCTCAAGGTACCCATGCCCTGGCCCACTCTGATGACAGCTCTAGCTTCTTCATTGCTGGTGATTAGAGCCTGATTCCTGGGCTGAGATGACTGCCCCTCTTCTCTCCTCCCCCCCCCCCCCCCCCAAGGACATGAGAAGATCTTACATTCTAGGCATGGTAGATGAGAAGGACCTGGTTCCCCCCTGTGGAGAGCATCATTGAGCCATACAGCCAAGGGCACTGGCCCTTGGGACATTGCCTCAGCATCCTCTATGCGGGAAACGTGTCCACACATGAAACAGTACATATGTAGATTTATCCCTTGGCAAAATGTTTCATGTTATTCAGACCAAAACGGACTAAAAATGGTATCTTTTCTTTTACCTCTTATCAGTATGTTTTCACCTATTTTCCTGCTGACTGGGAAGTAGAGTAGTACTGAGTACTGTGTATGGTCGATAAGCCAACACATTGTTTATTCTTTTGTCATTTCAAATTCTGCCCAAATTGACAAAAGAAAGGCATGGCTAATGGATTGTCTTTGAGAGCACTCTATTTCAAGCAGCTGATGGGCTTCTGTGGAAAGACAGCATTGAATGTTATGGAATATATTTTCTCTTCCTTCAAAACCTGGTGTGACGGAGGCTGTCTTCAAAGTAACTGTTCTCCTGAATTGGCACGTGGATTAGAAGGGCTTCTTGGTTTACCAGGGCCTGGAAAATACCCAGGGCCCTGGTGATAAGATGGCTGTGGACGGCTGAGTCGCCCAAGATGTATCACTTAAAATACTCTCCATCCTCACCCCCAAAGTACTCAGGAAAGACTCTTGTTTCAGTGTGGGAGCTTGGATGGGGACTTATGGTAGGAGAGAATAAACAGTTTTCTATACACATTGTTTTATAAGCTTTTATGTCCTTCCTACTGGGTTATCTGAACAAGAAAACTCACCCATCGGTCACTTCACTCTGAATTCTCTCAAATCCCTCTGTCTTAATTCCTAACACCCTAAAGTTAATGAGAATCAAAACTGTGCAGAGCTTATCCTTTGAGGAGCAGCGAAGGCAAGGCCAAATTAACAGATTATTGAATGGCTCATATTCTCACAGAGCACTGATGGAGCACTAATATTTAGCCCAGCTCATAGCATAATTATAACTATATACTTGGGATATTGCACACACACAGGAGACACATAAAAGGCAGGTTGCTGCACCAGACTTATATTTATAAAGTCTGGATTATTTCATTTTAAAGGGACAGTTCAAGATCATCAGTTGATTATTGTGTGTTTCATAATTTATCTCAGAAAACAGATACTTTCCCCAGGACATTGCACTGAAGAGGGATGCATAGCTGGTGCTCCTTGCTGGAGTGCATTGGCAAGTATGCCTTCCCACGGAGTCTTCTATGCCTTCCTTCGGGGTCTGCTGATGGCCACTGACCATCTCCAACATAGGTTCCATCTCAGAGCTCGCGTTGGGCTTGTTGGGAGCAGCAGAGTTGAGTGCTATTAACCAAGTAAGCAAGAAGCCGGAAGCAATACAGACCGCAAGAGATGGCCTCTTTGTGAAGAAGTTCAGGTTTTAGTGGCTTCCAACCCAGAAGACGTTGGTGGTCGCCACTCAAGAGCCACACGCCTATCCTTTCTCTCACCAAGGGAATATTGATTTGGTTCCCTTTTCTCCAAGCAGCCACATGTTTCAGAGATGTTAGCTTCTTCCCTGTACCTAAGGGTGAACCTTGATTTGTCTAAGCCATGTTCTCAATATGAGGACCCACAGCATCAACCCAGGAACTTGTTAGAAATGCAAATTCTTAGGCCCCACTCCAGACCTACCGAATCAGGGATACTGGGAGAGAGGACCTCAGTCTGTTTTAACAAGCCTTCTAGGTGAGAACCACGGTGTAAGCCAACCTTGGAGGCTCATGCCCCTGGCCTGGTGACAGTTTAGGGGTGGGTGTGTGATCCACACCAGTGAAAGAGATGTGAGGGGAAACTGAGGCTTCTTAAGGAGATGGGAAAGGCAGATACATTCCCCTTCTTCTCTGCCTCTAGACATTGATGTGCAGCCAGTAAATTTATGATTTTATGTAATAGGTGTTTATAAAGAGGTTTGACAAATAACTGTAACTTCTTTGAAAAACATAAAATATAAAACATAACAAGCAAGGTGGAGCTACATGTAATTTATGTGAAAAATTTATTTGGAATATTCTGGCCATGAAATCTTATTCTGCTGCCTCCCCAGCAGGACCACACCTCAGCCAGCCCAGAGCTGGACACAGTGATGTCACCTCAAGGTCAGGCGGTCAGGCACTGGTAGGGGGCTGCGGGGGGGGGGCGGGGGGCAGCATTTTCCTAGGGTGGCAGAGGATGGCTGTTTGGACGTCACTGGGTCTCCAGACTTGTCTTTTCAGCTGCTCAGTGGCCGCTGCTCAGGCCAAGAGCAGTGTTTGCACAGCTCAACCACCTCTCATCAAGGACTGTTTGCAGTTCTTCCCAGGCTTACGTGACGTCTCAGTGTGAACTCCGCACAAGGCCGTCTCAATATTTGATATTTAATTACAAAGGCTCACCACTGACAATGCGATTCATTGTGCTCTATTTTCCTAACTGAGCCCTAAAGCAGATGAAGTATTAGTTGCTAAGGGCTGGGCTGGGGACTTTCGCTTCCTTTTCATGTCAGTTAGAGAGTGAACTTCACAACCATAGATGTGATTTCCCACAACCTCCTTGCCATCCTCCAGTCTTCTTCAACATCAAAATCCAAAAGCATTTGCTGCTTGGGCCTTTGTTAGGTAATGAACGCTATAAAGGAAACAGAATGATTTTTTTTTCTTTTCATTTTTAACACCAATTGCCCCATAGAAAGGAAAACTGCAGTGAGTTACAATGGCAGAACTGGAGATTAATTAGCAGGCTCCTCTCTTCTCCTCCCCCCTCCCCAGTTGACTGTGTGGGAGACACACCAGCCCCTCTCTGTAGTCACACTGGTTTATGGAACATTCAGCCAATTAGTGGGAGGGCTTTTTAGCAACGCAGCCTACCTGTCCCAGCATGACTATTTATAGGCTACTTTGTTCCAACAAACCACTTTCATTCCAAGCTCCTTCGTCCGGCTGGTATTGAACTATTTCCATCATCCACGAGGGTGCTGTGAGCCAGATCTTACTTACAGTTTGAAACCATTAACATCATTTGGTTGAAGTGATTTAATGTGGAACATTAGGGATGACTGCACTAGAGATTTTACTGTCACAAAAACAAATTGGGCACAGACATGAGGCAGTAAGGTAGAGCTGCTATAGACTGTGATGCTCAAAATTAAACCACGGAGAATATATGTAACATACATCCCAACGAGACATGGCGCTCATCAGTCTCTATTGCCTCCTGAATAAGGTTAAGTAGGCTGATATCTAAATTCTTCATGATAGGACTCAACACCTTTCTTCTGCTCCATCTCCCTCTAACATCCTCTTTCACAACCTCATCCAACTGTACCACTTGCCTCCTCTGGTCTACATTTGCCCAACACTTCATGCATTCATGTCTCTGTTCATACCCAACCCTGTCTTGAGGTGTCTTTGTCTATCTGTCTAACAATGGGCTCCTGTGACCGAAAACAAAATCCAAAGCAAACATCATCTCCTCCATGCAGCCTTCTCTGATTGTCACAGAGTCCAAATGAATGTCTGCTTGGCACTCCTCGCCACCCCCAAAATTACCTGAGCAGCAGCTGCTGCTGCTACTTCTTCTTTTTCTTCTTCGATTTATTATTTATTAATTTTTAAATTACAGTTGACATTCCATATTATATTAGTTTCAGGAGTACAGCATAGTGATTAGACATTTACATAACTTACAAAGTGATCCCCCATATGTCTAGTCCCCACCTGGCGCCATACATAGTTATTACAATGTAATTGTATTCCCTATGCTGTACTTTACATCTCCATGACAATTTGGTAACTGCCGATCTGTACTCCTTAATCCCTTCACCTTTTTCACCCAGACCCCCAACACGCTTCCCATCTGGCAACCATCAGTTTGTTTTCTATATCTATGGATTTGTGTCTGTTCTGCTTGTTCGTTTATTTTGTTTTTCAGATTCCACATCTAAGTGAAATCATATGGCATTTGTCCTTCTCTGTCTGACTTAGCGTCTTTGGCCTATACTTCATTCTGTCCTGTATTGTAATTAGCCATTTTTATGTCTGTCTATCTTATTAGACTTTAAGGTGATTAAGAAAAGATGGGTCTTGTTTTTCTTGGAATGTTCCTTCTCAGCACCTAGAACAGTGCCCACTGAAGAATGGAAGAGCAATGTGATTTCTTTGCAATATTAGCTTCTCCCTAGAAAAAGACAGGGGGAAAAAACCAGCCTTAGTTAGACTGCTGAGTTTGAATAATTTTAGTAAATTTGTTTGTGCCTTAGGCTTTAGTGGATTAATTTTAAACTAAAAAATGAAAAACATTATGTTTCCAGTACCAAATCATCTTCCTCTTTTAATCTTAAATGCAAAGCAGTGCTCCCCCAAACCACCTTTCTTCTTTATAATATTTTTCACTTCCTGCATTTCAAACATAATACTTCTTCACAGTTTGATTAAAATTAGGCATTTTACTAAAAGATTGAAAGTATTTGATTCCATTGTCTCTTTGGAAATGCCTGAAGGATGTGGCCCAGCATGTATGGCTAGTGCTGCTTTAAACGGATCACTCCAGATCGTCTCTACAGGTCACTGCGCATTTCATAAAGGCAGCAGTTTCTCATTTCATGAGACCCTCAGGCAGGGCAAACCAGTCCCACCAATATGAGTGGATGCTTACTGTCTGGGTGGGTGGCATCTTCTGTTTTCAATGTCCCAAAAGCAGCACTGGATCAGCCTGTTACAGCAAAGGCTTATCAGCCGGCAATGTTGTACTGAGCTATTCCTGCCTATTTAAAGAAAAATGTAGCTTTAGTAATCCCCTCCCAATGTATGTTGAAGAGTTTCCATTTACCTGTCCAGACCCATGCCCTACCCTTTCCTACTCTGCTTTGTACCCCATGTGTGGCTGCTATATGCTCCTGTGATTTTTGGCTTCTAGTTGGGTTAAGCCAGTTGGCAGGACATAGAAGAGTAATTGGGATATTTATTTCTTGAACTCTTTCCCTGTGGGCTGGCTCTATCCCTGCATTAAGGGTCACAGTTTCTATCAGATGGTCCTCACCACTCAGCCCCATCGACCTTCAAATTGTTCTGCAGTCCTAGGGCTGGTCATAGATCCAGCTATTACTAGGCCTGAGGCTCTGTGGTCTCAGGGACAGTCCCTTGTCAGTGGTCTCTGTATCACTCTTCTCAGATGGCCCATGAGTATACCATCCTTTTCCTGCCATGGCCTTACTGAACTACCATATCATATCAGACAAGTCTCAGGTGTCCTAGATTTGGTTTTGTCGTTAAATCTCCTTCCCTTTGTGAAAAACTGGTGACCAAGTCCTTAGTGGGACAGGTGTTGGGTAGTGGGTGAGAGAAGAAAAATGAATGAAGTTGTCTCCTTGGCAACTTCCTTTATTAATATTTGTGGGAAACATCTCAACACTAATAAAAAGCTAAACAAACAATTAGAAGAGAATTAAAAAAGGAAAAAGGGAATTGTAGAAACTTAAACTTGGAAATGACCTTGGAAATTGGGAAAGGATCTGGTCCATGCCTAGACATGGTCCATGCTGAGGACAGCTTCTACGTCTACAACATCCTTACCTAAAAAGAAAATTTTTAAAATCTAGTCTCTTTCTCTTCTACATTGTAAGGACACTAATACCATTATGGGGACCCCACCCTCAGGATCTCATCTAAACCTAATTACCTCCCAAAAGCCCTGCCTCCAAATACCATCACATTGGCGGTTAGTGCTTCAACATACGAATTTGGGGGAGACAAAAATATTCAGTCCATAACAGTGCCTGACATAAGATAGCCTCTTAGGGTGGCCAGTATGAGATCCAGAGTTTCCTTGTGTGTATCACATGAATGGTGAGTGGGTGGTTGGTCAGGTTCTTTCTCTTGGGGATTTAAATAGAAAGTTTGAAATTAGGCAATTTATAGTCCAAGAAGCCATGGAAGTAGAGACCAAGTAGCTGAGTCACAGTAACACGGTGAATAAAACACCAGAGTAGGAAAGAGCAGACACCACCTGCTGAGGGAAGCCAGGAGAAGATGGGAACACTAGAGAATATGGTCTCCTAATGACCTTGCAGTTCACTCTCAAGCAGGTCCTTTCCTACGCTTACCTAGCTAATAGTTAAAAAAGTAAAAACTTCCTCTTTTCTAATAAAAGTCTCGGGATTTAGTATTATTGAATTGAATTGAATTGAGTTATATGACCATTATGAGTCAATCACTGTGACCCACACTAGGAGCTTGAGAGTAGGGGTCTGTCCCACTTGAAACGTAGGATGCTCTTATTAGAAGAAGGGAGGAGAGATGTTGGATATGCAAAAGAACAAACCCATTTCAGTTTCTTAGCACCTGAAAGAGTCCATCGAACACAACTACCATCCAGACAAGTAAATCCTCTCTTTCTCTACCATGTACTGCATCTGGTCCTGTGGCCACAATTTGAGGATTCCAGCAGCAACAAGCTTACCAGATCTCCAGCAGTGTGCAGAACAGCCCCCATTGTCAGCAGGTCCTGCTGCCAGCTCCCCTTGGTCCTGTTACTATCCTCTGTAGCAACACTCCCAAATGTCCACCCTCCTCCACATGACTGCCTTTTGAATTTCAGAAGACAGTTAACAATTAAGAATGATTACGGGGACATTAAAATCAGGCAATCATTTGCTGGAAGGAACATATTTTCTCATCTACATTACATCTACATGTAACATTAAATAACTCATTTCTAATCAATTAAAAGGTAAAGCCCCAAGCCAAAAATGTTAGGTGTCCAAAAATTCTCTTTCCTCTTCCCCCACATGAAAGCTTTTATAATCAACAGCCATATTGCTATAAGTACTGTGCAATGCTGTTGAGTGAGTGAGCACTGAGCCTAAATAATGATATTAGCTATGGAATGGCTACCCCTGCCCCCCCCCCCCCCCCCCCCCCCCGCCCCAGATGTGGAACATAGCAGCGGTTTGTACAGAAAATGCAATCTGACTAGCAGGGAAATGGGATGACTCTGCTTCCAATTGGCTTTTGTTTAATGAGACCTCCATTTTTGTGAATTGATCTGTAAACGAACCTAGAAACAACTGGGGTACAAGCCAAAGGAAGCTCTTGGGACCTAGAGACTCAGTGAGCTCACTGCAGCAGCAAACCCTGGGAGGGCCTCCTGCATCTAGGGGTTGTGCCTGAGGCTCAAAGTGAGATCAGTGACAAGAAGAAAGCTCCCCAGTCATAATCTTTGTGCACCTTGTCCATCTGCTCAAACCTGCTTAAGAAGACCTGAGTCATCCTCTGATAGAGGCAAGGAGACATTATAATCTGATAAAGTGAGGCCCCTTAAACCCAGAATTGGCTATTGGGGGACATGGAAGGTTCATCCTGGAAAATCAACCTGGGAGGTCTGAGGTCAAAAGTGACAGCATAAGACCCTCAGATCACGGGGAGCCTTCCACATCCTGCAAATGTCCATCCACGGTCAGAAAAGGAGTTTTCATTGACTGTCCTCATCTGGTTCTAAACCCTCTAGTTCTGCTAAGGGCACGAAGAAGCCTATAACTTGCTGTTGAAGGTAACTCATTCATTTTCCAAACAGGAGCTTTGGGTAAACATTTAGCTAATTCAAAGTTCCAACTCCCCTTCAGAGCTGATCTTTAGGCCATTCTCCAGGTTTTGTTGCTCTCCTCTGAGTTGACCCTTGCCCACCTGGTGCCTGTGTGTCCCAAAGCTGTCTCCCCTGGTCCTTAGGGGCATTCTGCTGCACCCAGTATCTTTGATTGCAAACCTTGCGCTGCCTTGTATCCAGCTCTGCTCTCTGTGACTCCGGTGTGCTCTGGAAGCCCTGGCAGTCATTGGCTGCTTTACCGCCTCATTCCACAATGTGGGTGACTCCATGGACGTCTAAATAAAACAAATGGGAGGTAGGGTGAAGGGTGAATGCAGAATAATGGGGAAAAATTACAATTATTAAAGATATCTCAGAAATTTCAGCATAGTGATTATATTTCTATATAGCAGATTTCCACCCACTTCTGTCATTATCCAAGAGTTTGGTAGAAATTAATTTATTCAGTCAACAGGAATTAATAAAGCACCCTCTGCATCTGATAGATTGAGACATATCCGTTTCTTCTAAGGAGCTCAGCTGGCATTAATTTGGCTAACCCTGGACTTACATAGGTTCTCTTCTGTTTAGTAGAGGGCAGTTCTAGGGAGGGTCAGCCAGGCTTAGGTTGATAGAGTTCATAGTCGTTATTACCAAAAATTCCTTTACTATTTCATGTTTAATTGTTGCTACTCTTAGTGAGCCAGACCATTTCTGGCTTGCCTCCCCAGCGGGAATCCATATCAAATCTATGGAGAAACAAATAAACAGTCATTTGATTGCCAAATTCTTCTTTATATCAGTCAGTAAAGCTTAATGGTCACATCCTGGATAATATGCTCTTGATACTTGTTTGTTAAAAAGCGAGCTGAGTAGGCTCAGTGATATTTATCCCACAGTACTGGGTGCTGTGAAATAAAAGCAGGAAAGTCATTGGTCTTCTCTTTATGATAAGTACACATACAGGCTCCTCATTGTTTTAAGCATCACTTCTATTTTTCTGAGTACCATTTTTTTGTTTCATAATGCAAAAATAATATGTATTCACAGCAGAAAATCATATACTATCAAAGTAAAGGAAATAAAAATTACCCAGGGTTCCACCATCCACAGGAAACTACAGACAATATTTGGGCATATTGAATATACCCAGTGTATTTGCTATATTTCTTTGTGTCTCTGCAGAGAGTGATAACTTTTGCTTCTGTCAAAACAGGCTCATACTATACATATTATTTTGTGAACTGTGTGTTCAGCTCACAGTGCAATGTGGGCTGAAACCATCAAAGATGATTTCCCCATCATCTTTCTACTATAACTGGCAGTAAGAAGTATCATTTTTCCATCAACAGGTTTTACCTAATGGCCAGCTTATTCTAGCAGTCTCCAACTGTCTTCCTGCATTGAATCTCTTACACCTCAAGGCCATCCTATTGGCTTCCAAATGGATCTTCCAAAAATACTGCTTACATTGCTCACTCCAGACCAGAATCCTTGATGAACTTTCTTCCTTCAAACGCCCCCCTCCCCCAACCCCCTCGCCCAACTGCCCAAAGGAGGGGAGTCTTTACCTAGACTTTTATTCCAGGCTGCACACAACAGATTCCAGTTGACTTCTGTATATTTATTTTGCATCATTTGTTAGCTACACTCTCTTTCAAATAAGGTTCCATCTAAAGTGTTTTGCTCATTATTTCCCAATAGGCCTCTCAACCTCCCTGACTTGTCTAAGCTGCTTCCTTTGCTGGTCTTTCCTCCTCCCCCTGTTCTCTTTCCTTGCCCGGGTTCTTCTCTGTCCCTAATGCTCAGATCTTTTCTGATGCCACCATAGTTTCTCCACCTGCCCCAACCCCCCAGTGAGCTCTCCCTCTTTCTCTATATTGTGTATCAGCTATACCACTTGTCCTGACATTTAGAGTAGGCAACTAGTTATCAGTGAAGGTCTGCACCGTTTCCAGCCAGGAAGAAAACCCTTTTAGAAGGGGCTGAGTTTTCTATCTCTTTGCCTCGTTAGGGTATAGAACTTGTCAACTCAACAATGAAAAATGCAGATTGATGTGGTGATCAATGAATGGTGAAAACAAATAATTGAGTTAAGAATATATAATATACAAAAATGATAAGACAAATGAACAAATGCAAAATGATAGGATGTGGCAACTGATTCATACTTTGAAAAGTATTCAATTGCATAAGACAACAACAGCAACATCAACAACAACCACTAAATTATGCACAGAAAATGAAAAATATGAAAACCAAGAAGATATTGACAACAATGTTAAACATTGAAAGTCTGGGTCAGTGAATACTTGACATATTTTTTTGGGTCTTGCTTCCATGTATCCTGTTTCTTACTAGATAAATTTGTGATAAGTTTATAATAGGAAAAATAACTTTAAAAATTATTTTATTTTATTTTACTTCTAAGAGTAATACATGTGCGTTATAAAAAAAAAAACTTTAGACAATACAGTACTTCACAGGGCATAAGGTGAGAGCTTGATCCTTGTATCTTCCAAATGAGTTTTGCTTTAAAGGAGATGAAAGCCTGAGGCGTCTCCTACATTAACTTTCTGTGATGTGCCAAAGGAAAGGAATTAAGTGAGAAGAAATCTCATAGGATCTTAGATATGCTCTTTTTATAACACCTTTCCTTTGAAAATGAATGGAATAAAGAGAGAATACATCTTTTAGAAAAATATGTTAGATATTATGAGGTAAAGTGACATGTGTAATATAGTTTCTCTTACCCTAAGATGACCAATAAATTTGAACTCAAATAAGTAAATATTAAAATAGTTTTGGGAAGATCTTTAGTTGCTTTATTTTTCTCAACCTGATCAGGCAAGGGTGACTTTATGCAGAAAGCAATTCCGAAGTCTGATTCATTTCTCAGTTTTTCAAGGGTGAAGATGAAGGCTTATGAAACTCCACCTGTAGATTACTTATTTGAGATCCCAATTAATTTAGATGCTTAACAAAGGCAGATTTTTCTCTGCCTCCTTTCCCTCAGTAATGATATAATGTTATAGAAGACTTTGACACAATGCCCAGTACATAGTGGGTGCTCAAAAATCTTTCTTTCCTTCCTTCCCTCCTTCCCTTTCTTCCTTCCCTCCTACCACAATATTTTAGTTGGCATGAAATAAGAGCTTATAATATACTATCTTAGAAATCATCTTAGTTCATCAATCCCTTGAAACACATATTTTGTCCTTTGCTGAAATTGTGACATAATTCCTAGTTGCTGCTGGCTCATGCATCACAACTTTCAGAGGGGGTGTCAACAGCTTGGAAAACATCCCAGAGACATTAGTAGAGCTTTTTTTTTTTTCAAAGCTGCAATACCAACACAAAAAAATGATGGTGTGGACATTGATGACTCTTAGTAAAATATCCAGAAGCTTCAACTTCTAAATGGGAACACACTTGGTGAATACTTTAGCCAATTTATTCCCCTTATATTTTCCTTTTAAAATATGTACAAGAGTGAAAATTGGGACTGAAAAGTCTACCTAAGTCTAAAAAGACTCAATAATTTTTAAATAAAAAGTTTAAGGTAGAAAAAAGCATTGTGTCATAATTAATTGGCCACAATTTTTTATTTTGGTGGTATACAAAATATTGATATGTCTTATGGCTTATGGAATCTTAAATTGGATGAAATATAATATTTCTAATTATCTTGGAAAACAAATTCTCTGTGATAATAGTTATTTAGAAAAATCTTTTGTCTGAAGACATGGCAAATGTTTCCAACCAGCTTTTTCCATTAGAAGCAGCAGCAGAAATTATATTAATGGCTAATAATTTAGGAAGAACTAATAACATTTATAAAAAATACACAGCCCACATGTCCCTGTTTTCTCCTAGCTTTATAACCAGGTTCCTGACAAGTTTATGAGAAATTACCAACCATGAAGAGGCCTGAACAAAATAATGAATTGTGAATTTCCTAATTTCCACACTATAGCACTATGAAACTTTCCCTTGAATCTATAAAACGATGCACAATATTGGAGATCTTGCTGATACATCTGATTTGTCAGAAGTTTTGAATTAAGGACGTATTTATCAGTGGCTGTGGATATATTTCCACTGTTAACTGAAAAGCTTAACTATCCTTTAATTATGTTTTGGTTTTTGAACATGTGACTGATACTGTTAGAATCCTTATATTGGCTCAATCTCAGAGTATCCAGGTAAGGATTCTCTGGTGACACTTTTCTTCCAGGGAAGCAGAAGAGTAGACATCTGGAAGTTTCTTTCATTCAGTAGAGCCTTGAGTATTTCCAATTTGGCCTCTCAATTTTACTTTCTCTGTTATTCCAAACCTATGTTCATGCACATCTAAACCCATGCTAATTTTCATAACTGATTCAATTTGTTAGAGTATAATCAATTGTTCTCCAAACCTACATGTTAAGAATTTCTGATAAATAGCAAGCTCCCACCCTCATAATTCCTATTCTAATAGCAAATAATAGGCACACAAACTGGCTTGCCATCTGTACACTTGCATGTTTAAAATTCTTTGGATATTAGCAGATCTTTTCTGTGTTGAATGAATCCAATTTTCCCTGGCTGCATAATTGAATGTTTCCTGGCCCTGGCTGGCTGTGGCTTCCAATGGAAATAAACCATAAATTCTAAGTAGACTCAGCAAAAAGCATTTGACTTTACTTGTAAGAAACTGAATCAATAAAAAATTTTCCAGCCGAAATCGGTTTGGCTCAGTGGATAGAGCGTCGGCCTGCGGACTGAAAGGTCCCAGGTTTGATTCTGGTCGAGGGCACGTGCCTGGGTTGCGGGCACATCCCCAGTAGGAGATGTGCAGGAGGCAGCTGATCGATGTTTCTCTCTCATCGATGTTTCTAACTCTCTATCTCTCTCCCTTCCTCTCTGTAAAAAATCAATAAAATATATTTTAAAAAATTTCCAGGTAATAGGAAAACATTTTTTTCTTGAGTAATGGGAATAAAGTATTATGAAGTATTCAAAAGGTTGGTAAAAGGCATACTCAAAAAGCTACCAAGAATAAATGATTTAATTGTTCTGAAATTTTTAGACTTTTAATATTGAATTTTCCCCCTCACTCATAATAAGAATATGATTTTTCTTAAATGATATTAATGAAATGACACTATTTAAAGCCCTTCTCACAAGGAAATTCTTGCAGTGAGGAGCAGCATGTGCAGTGTTAAGAAGGCAGGCTACCCCCAGGGAAATCCCAGATTTTCAGCTTCCTGACTGTGTCACCTTGGACAACTTATTTACTTCTCTGTGTTACATGTTTTCTAAACTATAGAATGGTGTTGCTAACATAGCACCTCTCCATGGGGTTTTATGAAGAGTAAATGAGTTAATACATGTGAAGTGTTCTTAAGAGTTCCCAGGCTATAGGAAGTGCTGTGTAAGGGTTACTGTTATTAGTAATTGCTGAAGTCTCCTGGTGTGCTTGTTTGAGAGATTAAAGAGGTCCCAATAGCCCCATATTTAATAAATTGAGTTGGATACTTAACAGTTATTAAGTGCCTTCTATGAGCCAAGCACTATTTCATGCAATTCCCACTATTATCTAGAGAGGTATGTTCTTTTTTTTTTTTTTTAAAAAAAATTATTATCTTTATTGATTATGGTATTACATCCTGGTATGTGTCTTTATCCCTCCATTGCCCCCCACCCCGCTCATGCCCTCACCCACCTGGTGTTGGTGTTCATTGGTTATGCTTATATGCACGCATGTAAGTCATTTGGTTGATCTCTCCCCCTTAACCCCACCGTCCCCTACCTTCCTTCTGAGGTTTGACGGTCTGATCAATGCTTCTCTATCTCTGGATCTGTTTTTGTTCATCAGTTTATGTTGTTCATTATAATCCACAAATGAGTAAGAGCATGTGATATTTATCTTTCTCTGGCTGACTTATTTCGCTTAGCATAATGCTTTCCAGGTCCATCCATGCTGTTGTAAATGGTAGGAGTTCCTTCCTTTTTACAGCAGGGTAGTATTCCATTGTATAGAGGTACCACAGGTTTTTAATCCACTCATCTGCTGATGGGCACTTAGGCTGTTTCCAGATCTTAGCTACTGTAAATTGTGCTGCTATGAACATAGGAGTGCATATATCCTTTCTGATTGGTGTTTCTCATTTTTTGGAATATATTCCTAGAAGTGTGATCACTGGGTCAAATGGGAGTTCCATTTTTAGTTTTTTGAGGAAACTCCATACTGTTCTCCACAGTGGCTGCACCAGTCTGCATTCCCACCTGCAGTGCACGAGGGTTCCTTTTTCTCCACATCCTCACCAGTACTTGTCATTTGTTGATTTGTTGATAGCCATTCTGACAGGTGTGAGATGGTACCTCACTGTTGTTTTGATTTGCATCTCTCGGATGATTAGTAACTTTAAGCATGTTTTCATATGTCTCTTGGCCTTCCTTATGTCCTCTTTTGAAAAGTATCTATTTAGGTCCATTTCCCATTTTTTAATTGGGTTATCTTCCTTTTGTTAAGTTGTATGAGTTCCCTGTAAATGTTGGAGATTAAACCCTATCGGAGATAACATTGGCAGATATGTTCTCCTATGCAGTAGGCTTTCTTATTTTGTTGATGGTTTCTTTTGCTGTGCAGAAGCTTTTTATTTTAATGTAGTCCCATTTGTTTATTTTCTCTTTAGTTTCCATTGCCCTAGGACAGTGATGGCGAACCTATGACACGCGTGTCAGAGGTGACACGCGAACTCATTTTTTTGGTTGATTTTTCTTTGTTAAATGGCATTTAAATATATAAAATAAATATCAAAAATATAAGTCTTTGTTTTACTATGGTTGCAAATATAAAAAAATGTCTATATGTGACACAGCACCAGAGTTAAGTTAGGGTTTTTCAAAATGCTGACACGCCGAGCTCAAAAGGTTTGCCATCACTGCCCTAGGAACTGTATCAGTGAAGATATTGCTTTGGCATATGTCTGAGATTTTGCTGCCTGTGTATTCCTCTAGTGAACTTACAGAAAGAGAGATTAAAAAAAATCCCATTTACCATCGCACCAAAAAATTTAAGATGCCTAGGAATAAATTTAACTAAGGAGGTAAAAGACCTGTATTCAGAAAACTACAGGAAACTGAAAAAAGAGATAGAGGAAGACATAAACAGATGGAAGAACATAAGGTGTTCATGGATTGGTAGAAGCAACATCATTAAAGTGTCCATACTACCCAAAGCAATCTATAGATTCAATGCACTCCCCATTAAAATACCAACAGCATATTTCACAGACCTAGAGAGAACTCTCCAAAAATTTATCTGGAATAAAAAAAGACCCCGAATAGCTGCAGCAATCCTGAGAAAGAAGAACAAAGTAGGAGGGATCTCAATACCAGATGTCAAGCTGTATTACAAAGCCACTGTTCTCAAAACTGCCTGGTGCTGGCACAAGAACAGACATATAGACCAATGGAATAGAATAAAGAACCCAGAAATCAACCCAAACTACTATGCTCAGTTAATATTTGACAAAGGAGGCAAGAACATTCAATGGAGTCAAGACAGTCTCTTCAATAAATGGTGCTGGGAAAACTGGACAGATACATGCAAAAAAATGAAACTAGACCACCAACTTACACCATACACAAAAATAAACTCAAAATGGATAAAGGTCTGAAATGTAAGACGGGAAACCATAAAAATACTAGAGGAATCCACAGGCAGCAGAGAGGTATGTTCTTGCACCATTTTTCCTCAGAGGATGCTGAGGTGCAGCAAGGTTGAGAATACTGCTCAGTGGCTCATGGGAGGGAAGGGGGGAACAGAGTTGGGATTCACATCAGCACCAAACTGAACCCACACCCCAGAGCCCTTCCACGTTACCATGAAGACTCCATGATGAGAAGGAGAAGACTGGGTGCAAGTTAAGTAGGCTGTGGTCTGTTCCTTACCAGCTCTGTCACCATGACCCAATGATGACCCTTTGGCATTATTTCCAAAGAATTCCAAATATCAGGTAATAAATAGAGACCAGCTCAGACCACGATGGAATTGCAGAGTTAGTGATAATGAGGCTTTATGTAATCCTGTACTCCACATCTCTCTGAAAAAGCACTTCATGGGATCTGTAGAACAAGAGAGGGTCTTGGAAATAAAAATTTCCAAGTGATAGAGAAGGGGCAGAGAGAACTATAACAACACCCGAGGTCACAGAGAAAGTGGCATCTCTGGGTTGGGAACCCAGGCCTTCAGCTGCTGTTGCAGGCCTCTCTCCACAGCGTTTTTCTCCCTCTGTATGTGTCTTTGTCCTAATATCCTCTTCTTATATGGATGCCAGTAATGTAGGATTAGGGCCCACCCTAATGACCTCATTTTACCTAAATTACCTTTTTAAAGATCCAGTTTTCAATACAGTCACATTCTGAGATACTTACTGGGGGTCAGGACTTCAACATATGGATTGGGGAGGACCCATAACAATATATCTGTTTCTATCTATATATCTATATCTATGTCTACATCCATGTCTCTATCTATGTGTATATACAAATCATCATTTGTGGGGCTTATTTGAACCTGAAATAGTAATAGTGAGAACTCCTCCAAATCCCATTGTGTGACAGTGAAAGCATACATATTCCAAATCCCAATTTCCCCAGCTTAATTAGCAATGTGGCCCGTTAGCACAAGCCTATTAGGAATGAGCATTCTCACAGTCAACTATTGTCTAATTTCCGGGCTCCTGAGACCTACTGCTCCATTAATGTTGGAAGGGTGAGCACAGCTGGGGTAAGTCACCATGCTGCTGGCTGGCTGGCTGTCAGAAAGCCCATGTGGAGTCAGATCTGAAAAGGTGCACTGTGGGCAGCAAGAAAGGGGCTTGTGCTGCGAGCATTCCTCGGGCCTCCGTTACTGGACTCTCTCTGAGACACATACTAGAGGCTGGAACGAACACCTGTCTCTACACAAGAGGTGCAGACGTGAATGTGGGACAGTTACTCCTTTTAAGTGTTCAGGCTAGAAAGGGCAGACTTTTGTGTGAAACTAGAAAGGGCAGACTTTTCTTTCTTCCTTTCTTTTTTTTTAAGGAATGTTTATCCAAGAATTTGGCATATTCCCACACTCTTCCCTCCTTCCTTCCCCCCCCCCCCCCCCCTTATCTCTCTTGCTCAATTATTTATTGAGTGAGGGCCTGCTGTGCACGAGGCACTCTGCTAGGTCCTGTGGGAGATAAAGAGATGACTCAACGGGGCTCTGCCAGGCATGTTTTAATTCTGATAACCTGTTCCCTGTTCTGCTTTTGGTTATGTGTCCCGGCCTTGCTCTGCTAATTCTTGGCAAACCTAAAAGCCACTTCGATGAACAGCGTCAAAGCTTCTGAACCCTTGACATTCTCCTCCTCCCTGTAGAATAGACAGCACCTCCTGTCCCCCAGCCACTGGCTCCTGACCCCTCTGGCCCTGTGACGATCACTGTGCTCATCTTGCCTCCAAGGCTGCTTTATTTTGTCCTTTTTATGAGCTGTTCCTTCTGATTCCTCCCACTTCTTCCTCCTCTCACTGTGACTCTTTTCCTGATCCACACTGATCATTTCCAATGAGCCAGCTTAGTGTGAAAGAAGAAAGGATCTAGTGATCTGCTTCCTCTTTGCCCACTGTTACTTATTCTAGGGAACAAAGATACTGCTTGAAGAACTCCTTCCTTAGAGTTGAGGGTAAAAACCAGGCCTCCTAGGTTCATTTGTTCCTTGCTAAAGCCCTCCCCCCATCCTAAAGTTACTTCCCAGCCACTGAATATGGGGCAGTATGTTAAATTTTTTTCAAGTAAGAGTGGGAAGGGCATGGAGTGTAAAGAATGAGATTTCACAATGAGATTAAACCTTATGTGCAGGTTATAAAATGTTAAAATTCATACCTGAAATAGAATTCAAAGTAGGCACAGGTTCTACTTGAAAATTTAATTCTTACAACTTAATTTGGCTGGGAAGAACTTGATGTTTTTTTTATCATGTAGACACCGCCAGAGCGTGTGTTCTCCCTACCCTGCCAACCCCTGGGAGACAGCCTCCCTCCTCCCCTGCTAATCAAATTCATGCCCCGGCAAAGTCCTACCCCTCTCTGAGGGCTGCCTGGGCAGCCATGAACTCCCTGAGGTCCAGCCTCTGTAAGTCATCTTTGCACCTCAGTTACAAAGTCAGATACTTAGTAGGTTCTCAATAGAAGTGTGGAAAATCAAGAAATGAGACTTTCTCCAGCTCCCTATAATCATTCCCCTGCTAAACCCCAGGGTGTTTAGTGTCTGCACAACTCATTCAAAAACTAACGTGCCTCCGACATTGTTAATGAGCCCCTTTGAGAGGTCAAGGGGGGAAAAGGGAGACATATGTAATACTTTAAACAATAAAGAATTTAAATTTAAAAAATAAAGATGGAATGCTTTGTCCTTTCCACCCAGATTGCCAGTTCCTTGGGGAGAAGGGCAGTGTTTCATTTTTCTCTCCGTATTCCTCTTCACTGCCTAGCGCAGGGATGACTCACAAATATTGTCGATTTGAACCCTGTTCCTTGTTGCTTGACAGCAGTGTCTGTTGGGAACCATGCTTCGAAAACCGATTTTGCAGAAGCCACAATTTTGTTGTAAATACATCTATACAAGGAGTCTGGCTTCCAAGCACTTTGAATGGAGAGATAAGTGGTTATGGGCCCGTTGGTGCTCAGTTTGATGCAACCCCATTTATCGAGCAGTTGCTCTGCACCTGACACTGCCCCGGGTGATGTTCCTGCCTCCCATCTCGCTGCTCACCCCTGATCTGGGGACAGTGCTTGTCCAGCTGGCCATAGATGACCAGGGGGTAGTGCACATGCTTCCAGACACCAGGCCTGGACCCTGCTGGGTAGTCATGGGGACCTGCTGCTTGCCCAGTGCAGGCCCCTTCGGGGTGATGCCAGGTTGCTGCCTCCTCCCCCATCCTTGGCCCTCCCTGGGGAGCCAGAATAAATTTTGCAGTAAGTTCCATGACTTGACTCCAAAAAGTCTGCACTGTGGCTTTTCAGGAAACTTCAAACTTATCTGCTTAAGAAATAATGCAAAGGGGAAATGAATGCTGGCAAGGCTAAGAGGGATTTCCGGCTGTGTCTTCCCAAGCCAGCCAGCCGGTCAGAGTATTCCCGTGTTAATTCACTGGCATGATCTTGGCGGCAGCACCCCCCCCCCCCCGCCCCCCACTCTGCCTTCCCCCAGTTCCAACTGCTGTGCTGCAGCAGGATTTGGGTTGAATCTGGGCAGAGTCCCCCTTCCCCCCCTTTTAGGAGCAGCCCTCGGGATTCTGTTACCGCACGCACGAGCCTGTGAAAGTGATCCTCGCCTTCCCTTGCACACAAAGGCAGGAGCTCTTTAAGGGAGCTGCCTGCTCCTCCGCACAGCTGCAAGCCAGGGCTCCTGTGGGCTCAGCCACCCAAGCTTTGGCCTGAACATGAGTGGGGAGGGGTCTTGAGGAGCCCCCAGGACATCCCGGAGCGGGGCAGGGAGGGAGCAGGCAGTCTGCGCGGATGGAGACCACCGGTCCCCGGGGATCGGATTAGGATTAGCCGCTGCTCGGGATGCTCTGCGCGCCGCTTGAGCATCCTGCCTGTGGTCCAGAGGGTGCGGGCAGCGCGCGCTGCGGAATGCCTGCGTGGATTTGACCCAGCGCCCAGAGGCGAGCCCGCATTCGGACACGGCGGATGGGCTTCCGGCCGGGCTGCGCGCAGGCAGCACGAACGCTCAGCTCCAGGCGGCTGCGAAAGCCTCCGGGCTGCATGGATTTGGCTGTTTCGGCAGCGGAGATTCCTACCCGGGAGGATCGGAGAGCTCTATCCGCGCTCCAGCTGTGACAACTTCGGGGCTGGCTGCTGACTTCTGTGGGGTCCGGGCTCTGTCGTGCCCTGCAGCCGCTCCTGCCGCTCCCCGCCCCGAAGTCTGCCGCCAGGACTCCCCGATCGCATCCCCAGCAAGGGGGCCAAGGAGGGGTTAAAAGACGAGCAGCAACCCTCCCAACTAGTCAACCTCTCGTGACTGCCTGGGTTCGGGGGTTCTGAGAGGGACCGTGCGCTGCCCGGGGAAGCGATGCAAGTCTCCATAGCCTGCACAGAGCACAATCTGAAGAGCCGGAATGGTGAGGACCGACTTCTGAGCAAGCAGAGCTCCAACGCCCCCAATGTGAACGCAGCCCGGGCCAAGTTCCGCACGGTCGCTATCATCGCGCGCAGCCTGGGGACCTTCACCCCTCAGCATCACATTTCTCTCAAAGAGTCCACCGCCAAGCAGACTGGCATGAAATATAGGTATGGATGTAAGCTTTCCTCTCCCCTGGGTTGCCGGGGTCTGTACAGGTGCAGTGGACACAGTTCATCAGGTTTGCAAAGTGACTTACTTATTGGTGGGCCATTAATTTAGAATTCTCAGGTGTCCCTGATATAGCTCCTTAGGAGGGCAGGAAACCCACATTGTGGTGTGTGTGCATAGGATTTGAAAACATGCAGCCCATTTTGTATATTCTGAAGTGTTAGGTACACCTTGGGAGCTGTATGCAATCTATTCTGCAGGGAGTAACACAACTGCTGGGAACTGGTTTTGAGATCAGGGTAGCTTTTCAGCAGCATGTGGTTGTCCTAGTTTAGGGTACAGACTGTAGTTTCTGTGATTATACGATTAAAAATAGTTTCCCATCTAGTACTCCTTCTTATCTATCTCTTGAAAGATCACGGTAACAAATGCTACGCAAGCTTTTGAGGAAGTTTTGTTGCAAATTAGATTGAAGGCTGACATTTAGATCTAAATTTAAGTAAAATGTAGACGCTGTTGTGAAGTATGGAGAAAAAGCCCGTTGTTGTAATACTACTAGTTTCCTCATAAATTTTTAAGGTCACTCTTCCTCTGTAGTTTTCCGTAGTTGATAATCCTCATGGTGATAGTTGATGCTCTCTTAAATAGGGAATGACTTACATTTGAGAAGTAGAAAATTGCGTTATTCAGTTATATGTCTCCTGCCTCTGCTTTGCACTGAAGTTTTCTGACTTTATTGCTCTTAAACTACTGTGTTTCTAATATCAAAGAATGTTTGCAAACGCTGAGGAGAAAAGCTAGTGAAGCATGTTTCAAAGGCTTTGGTTACCCTAACATGCAGATAGGATTTTGTCAGTGATTTATATTTCACTGTCCAACCTCTTTCTTAGGAACCAGGTTTTAGGATAGCAGGAATGCAGTGCAATTAAAATAGTGCACACCCAAGATTGTTTCTCAGGTGGGATTTTTGAAATAAGCATTTAAACCAATTTCTATAAAACTTGTCCTTGAAAAAGTTTCTTTGCAGAGTAACAGGAAAGCTTCTTATTGCAAAAAACTTCAGGCACTGTTGTTTTGATATATTTTTGAGGCATTAAGGAAGCAAGCTGTGAGTGGGGGCAGGGGTCAGGGCACTATAAACCATGGCTAAAACCGGACCTCAGGATAATGCAAGCAGCCTGACTCCAGGCAGCTCCGCATGTGTCAGCAATGTGAGCATCTCTGCTTACCTGATATTCCATGATGGAGAGTGGGGCCCCACAGAGACAGTCTGCTAACTGAGACTGCAGTCTTGAGTGCCCTGGCACTTTCTATTGCTGCTTCTGTGGCACACACCCAACCCCTGCCCCGTGGATACAGCGCTGCTCTGCATCCGATTCAGCAGCTGAGATGAAGATGGGCTGCTTGCTGCTTTCCTCTGTAGGGCCCCTAGGCACGGGACACTCAGGGTTAAGGCAGATCAGAGAGGTGATTTGAATTGTGGTCTCCAGCATGTTAGCCGCACCACGAGCTTCCTTTTTGTAAACCAGAAGAAACAAAAACCCTTCCTTTCTGGTGGCAGAATTTCCTAGTTGCTTGGGTATCACTGTATTGGAAGAGATTGGTCTTATGATGGCTTTCAGACACAGGAGATTTCTATTAAGGGTTTTCTGGTAATAGTTGCTCAGCTCAGATGGGATGATAATTGCCTCTCTTTACCAAAAGGTGTGCAAGTAAGATTCACGTGGACACCTTTCATTACTGGTAATTAAAACCTGCTCTTTTCTGACAAAAAGGTAAGCCACCTGTGGTCTTCAGTGTACTCTGAATTTACTAGTAATATGCTATTTATTGTTTATGGTGACTGGATAAGATACCTGGTCTCCACTGTCCTCTTATGACTTAACCCCTGTCTTTTTCAAATTCTACTCAGAGTGACCTTAGGGAAAAAAATGAGATTATGCCAAATGTACACTAAGATTTTCTTAGTGTTGGAGAGACAGAGGCGAGAGGAGAAAGAGGCTAACTATACACTTTAAAAACAATGAAAGGAATTGCTTTATTAGCCCAGTTATCTTTTTTCTTTGAAAATGATGTCACTAAAATATAATATCCATGTGTAGACTATTGATTGATGATAACAAATGGCAAAACATAAAATATGCCATAGAGTTGGGGAGGGAATTGGCTTACGTAAGTGATCAGGAAAAATGTCTGAAGGAACTAGAATGGAAAGTCACTGTCTAATTGTGTTTATAATAATACTTTTATCCTTATCCTGGCCGGGTGACTCAGTTGGTTGGAGTGTCATCCCGTACTCCAAAAGGTCTAAGGTTGGATTCCTGATCAGGGCACATACCCAGGATGCAAGTTCGATTCTCTTTTGGGGCACATACGAAGGAAACTGATCAATCTCTCTCTCTCTCTCTCTCTCTCTCTCTCTCAACATATCCTTGGGTGAGGATTAAATAACAATATTCTTATCCTTGAAAATTATTTCATTAGGCATAGTTTAATTGGGATCCACAAACCCTAGAAGATAAAGATTATTATCTTTTTGTGTATTTTTTGAGGAGAGGGTTCATAGCTTTCATCAGAATTTGAAAAGTGTCTACCTCTCAAAAATTGTTCAAAAGCAGTGTTATAGAGTAAAGAGATATTCATTTAGTCAAAAAATATTTACTGCGCACCTATTCTGCACCAGGAACCTTACTGAACTGGGTGCACAAAGGTATGGAAACCAGGCAAGGTTTGGGGCTTACACTCAGGTTGGGAAAACAAACAAACAAACAAACAATAATCTATTGTAAGACATTCCCATGAAGGATATGTTTTGGCGGGTGATAGTCATGCCTGGGCCAACTTAGTTTATCCGTTTTGAGGCTACCATCTCTGCTTTAGTTTCAGGACTATGACTGCATCTTGGGGCACAGGTAATTGTGCCCATATCTGCCATCTGTTTTTGCCACCCAAGGGACTTCTTTTAGGTACCAATCATGCTGTAAGGTTCTGCCTGGCCATTGAGGAGTTATCTATAACCCTGATAAATAAATAGAATGCCTTCTGCTCATATAATGCATTATGATTTTTAAAGCCCAACTCATATCATAGTCTGTGATTACCATTCATTAATCAAGAACTCATGAACTTGGATTTTAGAAATAATATACACTTGTGTGAAGCATCTGAATTCTGCAAGAATAAAGTGCTCAAATCCACTATTAGACCCACACTACCACTGCGCAAGAATCTTGCATAAAATTAGCTATTGTTTCAAGGCTAAGGATGGAAAAATAATCGACGAGAACAATTTGCTACTCAATGATACTGTCAGCCCAAAGAACAAGATTCCACGCAATGTTTATCCTGGGGACTGTCCTATATTGTAAATAACAGAACTATTTATTACATTACTTAGAGTATTTACACTTGTGCTTTGTTAATGTGTTTGTATTTCTTTATGTTAATTTTGTGTGTTTTTAATCTCAGACTTCATTAGACCATGCTAGAGTTTGATGTACAATCTGCAACCATATGTGATAGATGTAGATACACACATGAGCCTTTCATCCTAAGAAAGCCAAATCACTCAGAACCGACGTTAAGCCAGATTGGTTTGGTTATTTTTGCTTGTTTGGTTGTTGGCATCATTTTTATAAATCTTTAGAATGATTCAGCTACTAGATTTCACATCGTCTCAGTGCTTTTGTCATTCAGAATTGAGCACATTTGTACTGATGAGCTACCTCCAATTCTATCATTGTTACTTTAGCTCTAGAGCAAATTGAATATTGATGGATGCAATTTCGTTGAGAAAAATTTTCTCTGTAACACATACATTCACATCAATATAGTCTTGTGCTGTATAGTTACATAAGACATGTTAAAATTCTTAAGAGGATTCTTTACCAGAAGTATTGCCTGAGCAATAATCTGAATTCCACTAAAAAACTTCTTTTTCCAGTTTTTTAGGTCAATCACATTGCCACTTCTGTCATTTAAAAGTTTTTAAAATAATTATAGATTCATAGGAATTCACACACACACACACACACACACACACACGGAATTTCCTTGTACCTTTAATCCAGTTTTTTTTTTCTAGTGGTCATATCTTATATAACTACAGTACAACACCAAAACTAGTAAATTGACATAGGTACACTCCACAGAATTTATTCATTTTATACCAGTTACATATATACTCATGTGTGTGTGTTTATATGTCTACAGTTTCATCACCTGTGGAAGTTGTGTAACTATCACCACCATGAAGCAGAATTGTTCCATTATCACAAGGCTCCCTCAAACTACCCTTTTACAGCCACAGCCACATACTCCTCCCCAATCCCTAATCTTTGGCAACCACTAATTTGTGATCCATCTCTACAGTTTTGTTGTTTCAAAAACCTTATATAAATGGAATCATACCGTTTTTTAATATTTGGGAATTGGCTTTTTCCCCCACTTAGCATAACCCCTTTGAGACCCATCCAAATTGTTGTGTGTATCAATAATTCATGTCTTTTCATTGCTAAGTAGTCTTCTGTGGTGTGGATGTTCCACAGTGTTTTTTAACCATTCATCCACTGAGGGACAATCAGGTTCGTGTCATTGTTCCTTTTAGGATGCATTAGAAACCATGAGATTATAGCATTATTTCCAAGTCACTTAGTAGCTCAGAATATAACATTCAAACTACTTAACAGGCACCTGAGGTCCTTCATGGTCTGATTTCCATCATGCTTTCCCATTGCTATTCTTTGTTTTCTCATTTTACCGCCAACTTCATGCTTGAGGTAAGGACTGCTCGTGGTACCCTGAACCTTCTTGTGTGTTTTTTTATGTCTCTGTATCATTCTTCACACTGGTCCTTCTGTCCTGGAATGCTCCTACCCCTCTTGACAAGTCAGGCAAACTCCCATGCATCCTCCAAGACCCAACTCTAGCATAATCTTCTATGTGAAACCCTTGGCTCCCTCGCATATAGCATTACTCTTTACTGCCTTCACTGCATTTGGTTCTTACTTCTGTTCTTGAAATGATTGATTGCATGGTGCTGGTGTTACATATCTGCATCTGTGTCTTCCCCATCAGTCTGTGAGCAGCATGAGGTCTGGATTTTATTCACCTCTGTAACCTGGCACCTAGCACATAATAGCTACTTGGAAAATGACTACACATGTGGGACACTCTGCTAAGTGCTGCAGATACAGAGAATGAGAGTCCTTTCTGGAATATTTACAGTTTAGTCTGACTAGTTTTCTACACAAAGGGCTGCCTATGTTAAGGGATACAAAAAATAAATCTTGCAGTAGTTTGAGGAGACCTCATTCACCAGGGCTGCCATAGTCAGGGAGAGGTTTCGTGAAAAAGGTGATTAGTGGAGCTTGGTATTGAGGAAGGAGAAATACCAAGATGAGCAGAGAGGAGGAGGACAACAGCTTTCATCAGGGGAAACAGCATGTCCCAAAGACTGCATGGAGTGGTGAGAAGTCATGGAATAGGGTGGAGGGTTTGTGCGGGCAAGTAGTGAGAGAGCATATTGTAGAGTTAAAGAGGGATTAGGTGATGGTGCCTTGGAGGTCAGGGTAAGTAAGTTAGACAGGAGGTAAACATCAGCAATGGTGGAACCTCTATAGGTTTTTGATCAGAGTGTCTGGTTACACAATTCTGTCAAGAGAGGCTTAAACTGGCAGTTGCTCACAAAAGGAAATTCATGGTCTCACTTCCCACTCCATATTTTACATTTGAAATAAGAGAATTTATGTTGAATTCTGTAGCACTCCCTATTTTTCTATGTAGAATCAAGACCACCTAGAAAAGACACAGAGCAGGTGCCTTCCCCATGCCATTCCTACCCCAGCCTCTTTATTAAAGCACAGGTCTCATCCACTGTTCTTTACCTCCTACGAAAGGTGGGCAGACTTTGAGTCAAAGCAATTGAAGTGAGATCAGTCTTGCCAGCCCATTACGTAAAAGGCACCGTGTGTGTGTGTGTGTGTGTGTGTGTGTGCCTCCGTGTAGGGAAAAGTGGGAGGAAATAGGTGGGCTGAAGTGGAAGAGGAGAAGAGCCAGCTCTGTGGCTGTGTTTCAAATAGAAATATTTGATTTTAGTCCAGAGAAGAGAGCAGCTTGGTTACTTAAAATGCCATTTATTTTTTTTCCTCTTTTTTGGTAAAGAGTACAGTTGTCATTCCCACTGACTCCCATCATGGGTGTGGGCTTTCCTCTCTTCCTCAAAGCAAAATGCTGAGAATGGGGAGGAACCTTCCTGAAAATTAGTTGCTGACTCAATCTCATGGAGTTTATTCCACCTCTGCAAAGCACCAGTCAGAAGTCTGGCATCCATGGGATGGTGAGAAAATGGTAGGAGGGAGGGAGCCTCCTGGAAGTTGTTAGGCAAAAGCAGTTCCAGGTCCATGGCTGTGTGTGTGTGTGTGTGTGTGTGTGTGTGTACGTACATGTGCAAGGGAAGGCATCCATCCAGTGTTTCCAGAAGTAGTGCATCTTCTAGCTGCAATTTTTAACTGGGTTGCTTCAGATAGAGTCCTTGATCCCAAATCTACCTAATAACCCCTTTTAGAAGTGCCCTCATGTTAATAGGTATCCTTCTTAAAAATGTTCTGAAAACATTTCAACTTGAGGTAATTTGAGAAATGTTCTGAGAGGAGAAGAAAACAGCATTAGATTCAAAAGGAAAATCAGATGAATAAATTTGACTGATTTTTCAAATTCATTTTATCAAATTCATTGTCTATTACTAGTCTATTTTTTTTAAATATATTTTATTGATTTTTTACAGAGAGGAAGGGAGAGAGATAGAGAGTTAGAAACATTGATGAGAGAGAAACATCGATCAGCTGCCTCCTGCACATCTCTTACTGGGGATGTGCCCGCAACCCAGGTACATGCCCTCGACCGGAATCGAACCTGGGACCTTTCAGTCCGCAGGCCGACGCTCTATCCACTGAGCCAAACCGGTTCCGGCTATTACTAGTCTATTAATTGATGAATAGTATGAGGTTTAAGTGCAGTGAATCTGATTAAAATATATGACTCTTGGTTTCCTTGAGTATTACTCAAAACTCCTTTTGGGAGAGGAAACCCCTTTGTGAAAAGAATTGAATTCACAAGCATCAATTCATACTTTTCCTACAAGAATGTCATAGTCATTATGATAGTTATAGACATAAAAAAAAGGGTTCAATGTTGCAAATTAATCATGTGTGCTTAACAAACATCACTGTCACCAGTTTTCCACTCTTCTCAATATTAGGAAATAAAGCGATAGAGACTGAGGAATTTAAGGCAAAAGTCTTCAAAATTCCCATTTCAGTGTTGAGAATGATTGACTAATCCTGTGCGATCTCTAGTAATGAATGCGTGAGCAGCGGCGTCCCCAGGGAGGGGACTTCAGGTGCCATCTAGTTCAGTCACCTTGGTTTACAGAGAACGGCCAGTTCCTTGGCCAGAGCTACTCGGGGAACAGATGGAGAGTCAATGCCAAGCTCAGGTCTCCTGACATCATGAGTAGGATTCGCGCACTCCTTTAGTTTCTACGTTGCAACTTCTTGGTTATGCCCCATGTTTTCAACACAGGAGAGAAGCACAGTGCATTAATGCTTCTAGAAGGGACAATTCCCTCCGACACATATGCACAGTTTGCAGTTTAGCTTTTATCTCTAGAAGCAGCAAAGCCATGCTGTGCACTGAGAGCCAGACCAGCTTTTTTCACCGCCTGCAGAGCTGTGAGGACCCCAAAGTATCCCCACGATAGCCTTTGACTTGTACATGTTCTGAAGCTGGCCATAAATTAATTTCCAGGTGACAGTGTGCTCAGCATCACCATTGGTAAAGAACTGGTTTCTCAGAAAGAGCTCTAGGAAACCATGGGCACAGTGATCAGACGGTGCAACGTGTCAGTCGTGTCAGTCCTGGATCAGAAATGCTCAAATGGGCATTCAGCACCGAGCATGCTTTACTCTCCTTCATGCTTTCAGAGGTTACTTGGAAACCTTGCTCCTGGGACTCAGAATCAAAGTCCATTTAAAAATCCTCCTTGCAGGTTGATTTTCAGTTACTCAGATTGGAAACCAAAACAGAAGCCCAGCAGTGATTTTTCTTTTTCCCTTAGAATCGACAGCGAGGGAGGTCTCTGAGAGCTCTTGCACGGGCCATCTGGTGCAGCCCTCGTGAGAAATCTGCACAGTTTTTCCAATTTACACTGTGCAGCAAGTACTTGTAAAGGCCCCTGAAGAAATATTGTGTAATCTCCTTTCACAGCAGTCATGAAAAAATTTGGCTCTTCTTTCTAAGAATCAGAATCATTCATTAAGCTCTGAAATGCTCAGAGGAAGCAATAAGGTGAGGGTGCTTAGATGGCTCGTCTATTGTCTGGATCCTAACAGTTTAGAAAGTGGAAATAGAAGATTGAGGGACAAGAAAGCAAGGGCACGGCAGTGGGGCAAGGGGGAGGGGCACTCAGTGGCATGTGAAGGACCCCCCACCCCTGGGACACCAGGGAGGGGACGCCTTCCCATTCTGATTCCAGCACCCGCTCATCTGGGATGACTGTTCTGCTGCTGAACCATCCAAGAGTGAATAAAAGCATTTCCCGAAGTCAAAGTCCTTCTTGCAATTGACTCAGCTCATTCCGAGCTGTATGGAAAGCTTCTGGGTCTGTCCTTGATTGAAATAGAAAATGAGCAGCAATAATTTCCTGCCTCGTAAGGCTTCTGGTACTTGAAAACCATTACCACGACAGCCTCCTAATTCCAGGATGGTTCTCATCCTTTCCTCCTAGATTTCGTTTTCCGACTCCCAACTGTAATTATGGCTGGCATTTAAACCCTCTACAGCATGACTACATCTCCTTGAAGTCCTCCAGAGCTGGATACAGTTTGAAGTAAAAGTCTAGACTTTTTAATACAGAATAGCAAGATTGCCTAATAATAGAAGCAAACTCTATCTCCTTGTTTGCATTTTATGGTCATGCTTACTGTATTTGCAGAAAAATCCTTTTAATATTTTGAGTCAATCTTTGAAAAATTTGCTGTGAAACATTTTTTTTTTTAAAAATTCTAACTTATTTGCTAGAATCGTGGAGGATGGCTGTGCTGATACATAGTAATTCTTGTAGGATCGTCAGCTCTAAATATTATAATGGTGATAACTGATGTCTCTTGAGTTGAAGAAGCATGAAAAGGTCAACTTTAATCTATAAGTTTCAATGCTGGTTGAGTATCCACATAAAAACTAACAAGGTATGGTACAATTAATCTGACTTTTTATGGACTCTTATAGAGAAGTGTTTTTCAATCTAGCAGGTTTAAATGTAAAGGCAAGTGCGCATGGCTAGTCTTATTAACAAGAGAAGTTTTCTGCATTTGTAATTACCACCTTCCAGGAGAACATCCCAGAAGGGACTCAGTTGCAGTGTTCTTCATGATGAGTTTGTATGTACTGGAAGGCCCATTTGGTTTAAAAGAGCTCTTACGTAAGAAAAGCAAGCTTTCCCCTGAAGAACATATGCTAATAAAATACCCTCTTTCCCATTTCTTTGAAATTAGTTTCCACTTTAAACTTGGTTTTTATGCCACTGAGTTTTGTTGGTAGTGTCTTTGGCCTGAGACCAGAGCAGCAAGCTTATTATAAAAATCAATCATGTAAATAATACGACTTTAATGAATGTGCCTTCTCTCTCTCTCAACTCAAGAACCAGCAACGCATTCCCTTGAGGCATTTGATGAACATAAACCTCTTTGACTGGCCATTACTATGTTTCCTACCTCTTCACGCATGAGCGCTTCCGTATCATCTTGTACGTACTGAAAAAGCTGAAAATCCAGAAGTCTTAGTCCAATTCCAGAGGGTGTTCATCTTGGATATAGGATTAGTTTTAATGAAGAGAAAATAAATGAAGTGTAAAGGGACTCAAAAAGAAAGTGGGTGTTGGGAAATTCATGGCCTCACTTCTCACTCAATAGTGGCTTATCTTTTGTTTCCAAGGAAGAAGGTTAAGGTTTCAATTTCCCTCAAATATAATTTCTCCAAAAGGTCTAGACTTTTCAATAGAGAATAGCAAGTTTCATGAATTAGGATATGAACAACTCAGGAGGCCTGGATCTCAGTCCAGAAAAGCACAGGATCATTCTTAACCACAAAAACCAGCGCACACGTGCCTGGGGACTCCAGCCTCCACCAGATGTTTCCTGCGGGCTTTAGCAGGACCTTCTGTGGTCCTATTTCAAAACGAGAGGTGATTTAAAAGGGGTCCAGCAAGAATCCTTAGTTTCCTATCCTGCAACAAACTGCCATGAAATGAGTGCCTTAAAACAACACAAATGCATTCTCTTACAGTTCTGGAGTCTGAAGCCTAAAATCAAGGTATCGGCAGGGCCATGTTCTCCCTGAAGGCTGCAGGGTAGGAATTAATTTCCCTCCCTTTTCCCAGTTCCAGAGGCCACTTACATTCCTTAGCTCCTGGCTCCTTTATCCACCTTCAAAGCGCATCTCTTCAACTTCTGATTTTGTCTTCACCTCTTTCTCTCAGTTTGATACCCTGGTCTTCTCTTGACAAAGCCTGTTGTGATAGCGCTGGGCCCAATAGGTAATCCAGGATGACCTCTCCATCTTGAAACCTTTAACTTAATCACCACTGCAATGTCCCGTTTACTATGTAAGGTAATATTATTGACAGATTCCACGAATTAGGACATGAACAACTTGGGGCTATTATACAGGCTACCCAACATATCATGCAAATATGTGGCAAATGAGAGGAGAGAGTGAAAGGAACCCTAAAGTATAAAACATTACATCCTCATCACTTTCTCTAGCATCCAAGACTTATTCAGGTGAGGTGAGACAGCTAAAGTAATAATGAGGTCCTTGAAAAGGCAGGGCACTGGGATTTCAGTGTGTAAGGCTACAGCTAGGTTTTGAATCAGAATAAAAATTCCCTTTTCCAGTGTGTAGCTTCAGTGTGAAGAGTTTAAACAGTTTTATCTTGGTCTTGGCAACTACTACAACGGCGACTACGTATCGCCTGAGTCTGCTCTGCTCCTTAGCTCCCTTCAATGCAGTACTTACTAGAAATACCCCTTTTTCCTTTTCCTGTTTTCCTTTCAAGACCAAAGAACAAATGAGAAGATTTGACATTCGTAGAAAAATCAATAGGTAACCATAAAGATCAGCTGTAATTAAATTTCCGGTGGGTCAACAAGTTATACCCACCTCCACATTTCAGGACGATGACCAGTGAGATATGGACTCCCCCTCCTTCCCAGCATCTGGGATGGTGGGAGCCGCAGCAGCAGCCCACTTTTCATTCTGATGGGGTGCATCTGTGAGGCTCTCTGCACATCTCATAATAGAATTTTACCTTTCCGCCTAGTTCCTACTGTCCCTGCCTCATAGCAGTTGTCATGGCAGTATTGTGGGGGAGGAAAGAAGGTGTTTTTTGCAAGGATGTAAAAACTTTTTCCTGAACTCTTTGTTAAATATTATTCACTTGAAGCCATTAGGTTGGCTAGTCATTTTATTTTCATCACAAAAGGCTTTTATTCTTAGTCATAAAATCTGTACATATTCTGACACAGATTTTCAAATGTTTTAAATCTCATGCAGTTTTCCTCTGTGGAGCTTGGTCTCACCTACCAATAGAGGAAGCTGGTTGTTGCTCAGTTTTTCCATCTCCTTCCAAAGACCCACAGCTCCTCAACCACCGCTTAGAATAGTGGGCTTTGAAGATTACATGTTCTCGATGCCAAATAATTTAAATCTACACCCTCGCTTGGCATGCAAGCAATAAGTACCAGATTGCATCAAATTTGGGGCAAAATAGTAGATCAAAGTAAGTTAGAAAAGAGACTCACTGGAGATTCAGAAATCAGGGGAGTTGAGAGTTAAAGCTCAACCTTGGCCTATCATTCATTTTCTTGTGGCCAGATACTGTTTCCTGGAGGCTGTAGGGAAGGCAATTCTTGACGGAATTGAGGAAATGATGCTCTAGGGACCCTGCTGACTGTGGACTGTGCTACTGCCCTCAACTATGAAGCTGGGTGCAGTGCATGGGCTGGGATGCAATGGTGCGAGAAGTCACTGTAAAGCAGAAATGGGCAGGTGTTGTGGTAGAATCCTGCACAGGGCTAGGCAGCTCCACATGTGTTTTCAACTCAGTGTCATTTTGATATAGACAGGACAGTGAATTTGGAGCCAACAAGAAGCACTAAGCCTCTCATGTAGGGCAGGAAGGAAGGGGGAGAGCCGGACCTACCCTTGCTGCCCACCGAAGTATTACCAATCAGGTCTGTATTCTAACTCAGAGAAGACATTTTCCTTAGGCCTAATGCAAATCCAGCAATGACAACATTGGTTAATGTTGACAGCAGAACAGAAAAATGAGCAAATTGAAGTCTGTATGTTTATTCTGCTAATGAACTCCGCCTGATTTCAGGTCATTGATAGCCACTAATGAAACAAATATGTGAACTTCAATTTCGCTTCTTAGCAGGAAGGCAATGCTGTCACGTGACAATAGCCTTGATAAAAATATTTGACCTTACTTTAGCAGCGATTCATTTTAGGAATAGAAACATTCATAAAATGTTAGTGTATAATTTTTCTTGTTGGTTATTCCTGAGATAGAAATACCTTGGGGACAGTGTTTGACGAGACAAATGCTAATTATCAGCATGTGTGAATAACATACTGCGCCACTAAAAAGCATACTTTATGTTGATTGCCTATGTAAACATTTAAAGCAAGGGATTAAAAGAGCTTAATTAATATTATTTTTATCCTTGAGAAAAATTCTGTAAGGAGGTAGCAAGTAGTGTTAATGCCCATTTTCAGTTACCGCAAATGAGACACAAAACAGAACCTAACGGCATATTGTACAATCCAAAATATCAAACTTTTGGTTTCAATTTTAGCTTGGTTTTTCTTGTAGTGACCAGCATATTGTTTATGCCAATAGTGAATCAGGGTGAAAACAAATCTAACTTTGGCAAATGACATTACTGGGCAAGGTGCCACTTTCTCTTGTTGGAGTGAGGCAGTGGAATGGTCCAGGTGCTCGGTGCCCAGAAAACCAGGGCAGAGATGGGACCAG
This sequence comes from Myotis yumanensis, assembly GCF_028538775.1. Lineage (NCBI taxonomy): Eukaryota > Metazoa > Chordata > Mammalia > Chiroptera > Vespertilionidae > Myotis > Myotis yumanensis. The sequence continues at coordinate 196,521,357 of NW_027223753.1, read as the reverse complement.
AGCAGCATCATGGGATGAAGAATGTACCTTCAGGAGTTCAGAGCTGATCCCAGAATCCACAGGCTGATGTAAAGTTAAGGAACCATATGTTTATTTTTGGCAGTTCAAGCTATTAGAAATCTGCATGGTGGCGGGGAGGTAAGTGCATCTTCAGGTGTTAATAGGTAAATCAATACTTAGCTTATGGAGCTAACAGGTATTTTGAAGGTGATTTTATGGACAACTATTTGTCATACACATTTGCTCTAGTAAGGTTGTGCGTGTGTGTGTTTAAGGTACAAACACAAAACATGGGGTGATAGTGGCAAATGGCTCTGTGGGAGCATAGCATAGTAGCTAAGGGAACTATAGTGTTCATTTACCCCCCTTTGTCTTCACTGGCAAATATCTCTGTGCCCCAGTATCTGTAGGATGAACCTAGTAATCAATCCTTTATGGGGTGATTTGGAAGATTGCATGAGATGATTTATGTAAAGTACTAGTTGTTATCCATTATACTTGTCATTAGCATCAATACCAAGGGCAAGAATAAATGAGGCTCTGTGAGCATATGGTATGGCCATTGAAATAGATCTTTTTGTAAACTTTTTGTTTGTTTAGAATATTCATATTTTAATCATGCCCAGTCCTAGCACAAGTCTGACACGTTGTAGGTAATCAGTAAAGGTTTGTTGGATGGATGAATGGAGCCATGAAAGTCTAGTTTTCATACTTTCAAAGGCCACCACAAAATTTTTTACACTATTACTCTCGTGGCTTCAGTGCAGGCTTCATTCTCTACCAGACTTGTCTGGTTCACATTCATGATGGGTCCTCTTTCCTTTGGAAACAGGAATCCTGTCTGGTTTTGACCTTGGCTGCTGAAGAGCCTGATCTATCTTTGCTGGCTCCCATGGTTTCTGTTATATCTACTTACCCCCAGCTTGTACCAGAAAAGCATGTGAGGAGGTTCCCAAAGTCATATGGATTACAAAAAAAGGGGGAGGGGAAACTCAAACAACAGGGTAAAGACAGGGATCAGTATGCTTGTGACATTTGTGTCATTCAGACTCTAAAGCACACATACATCCTTGGAAACCATATGCTGGCCACACACTGTGTGCAGGGTCTGGAGGCAAGGATGGGGGGCGGGGACTGCTCGAGTCCTTGTTTTTGTTGGTTTTCTGCTAAGAATGAGGGTCTGCATGAGATGGTGACTCCCAAGTTACCATTTTCAAAAAAAGTAAACAATAAAAGCAAGGTGGTTTATAAAACTATATTCATATATATAGATACCTATATTACTATATATAATAAACAGATTAGTCATGCAAAGAGAATACCTTATGAAAAATATACATTGGGGGAAAATTATACTAATAGACAATATTCACAAGTTCTTATTGGTCAATTAGAAAATGATATAACAATTCCTAGGCTCCTTCAGTGACTTGGGTTTTGAACAGAATGTGATGTGCAGATGAAGCTGGTTGTCTTCTTCCTATGGCACCTGGCCTTCTCTCAGTGGCTGCAGCAGATGGGGGGTCTGAATTCCCCAAGGGTAAGGCAGCAGGACCACTTGAGACCCCAAGTCCAGGCCCACTCCCTCCAGCCCACACTGAGCTACAACATTTTCTTCTGAGATCCATGAACAGAAACTGATTGTTTGTACTGGAGTGAGATGTGGTGAAACCACTTAAAGATACATATTGACATGTGTGGTCTCTCACTCCATATCTCCAGTTTCTTTCTTTTTTTTTCATTCAAGCAAGTAGCTGATGCTTTCTTATTTGCAGAAAATGTGGTTTTACATTTCCAAAATTCTAAATCCATTGAAGAGGGTCAGGTTTGAGAGAAGAGGCACTTTCCAGATTCTGTCGAGGTTCTTAGAAGATCCTATGAGCCTTGCTCTCTGGTAGCACCTGAAGAACATAATAGAATCTCAGAGGCAATGGCCCTGTGCTACTGGGGAGACTGGGTCCCCAGCCTGGGGTGTCCAAACCCTCTCAAGATCTATGAAGCTCCCTGAGTGTTTTCAAAGTAGCAGAGCTGAGGACCATGTGATCTGGGACAAAGGCCAAGTGGACAGATGACTGGTGATGGGAGGGATTTTCTAAAACCTTAGACCCTCAGACCTTGGCCCAATGCCAGCAGCATGGAGGGAGCTATTATTGTTTGAAAGTTAAATTTCCTGTCAGCTTGGGGGTGGGGGTGGGGGGGAGCTGAGTTGAAATTAAGTTAATTTTGTAGAAAAAATTTTAACATGCTTTATTTCTTGCACACCTGAGTTTGTGGCCTAAGACTCTCACCTGCTTCTTATGCATTTTGGAAGGTGGACAAGGCAGGTAGAAAGGACAATCCAGGCATTATTTCAAGAAAGAAAGTAAGAAAGCAAGAGTGATGAGGAAGAGAAAAAGTGCTGCATGCTGCAGACACACGAGTCTCCAGGCTTAGCCATGCAGAGGCTCTAGGGATTTGTTTTAAGAACAGCAGAAGTTATTTTTATGGAAATAGGGAACATTTTTATTTGAAATGTTTTCAACATTTTTATTCTGCCTTTACAAAAATAGAAATTATTTATTTGGTTAAAAAGTTCCTTCTGCTGGCATGCTTATGTCTCAAAAGAACAATTCAACGGCCTCCAGTTTAGAAGAAGAGAATGTTATTAAAATTGAAGCAGAGCTGAGGACACAGAGAAAATGAAAGACTCTGAAGTTGTCCCGGTGCTGTGATTGCCCCTCTGAGGGAGAAGAGCCAGGAAAGTGCAGACGTGTAAATAAGGCAGAGCAACACCATCTCATGGAGGCCACTGACGGACCACATTATTACTAAAATATCATGCACTGTTCTAACCATGACATAGCAGGAGTTAGAGGACAGATGTCTGTTATTACTAAACTATGATTCTTAAAGCCTTTAAATATTTAATTGTGATTATTCAGAACGGAGTCGTATTGTACAGGGTAAATAGCGCCTAGTAGAGCATCACGCTCATATAGTATATGGATTCTTAATGGTTAAGGCCGATATGATTTCAAATGGATGACTTTATTCAACAAACACTGCCTGAGCTCCACTCTTTGCTAGGCTCTTTTCTGGTGTTGAGAATAAGGAAATGAACAAAATAGTCTTTGCCTTTTAAAAGATTACATTTTAGATCAGAGAGAAAGAGAAGCAAACTTACTTGGCACAGCAGGAGATAAGACCTGCTATGAAGAAAGCAGAGTCCTGAAGTGCACTATTTACGAGGGTAGACAGGGATTTTTTTCATAATGTTTGATCTTGAGCTGGAAGAAAGTGAGAGAGGGAGAGCCATTTGGGTATCTGGGGGCAGATAAATTCAGCAGATGAAATAGCAAGTGCAAAGGTCTGAGGGCACTTGCTGCTTGTGAGAAGAGTAAGAGTCCAGTGAGGTTGGAGTGGGACAGGGAGAGAGAGGGGTGCAGCTAGGAGTCAGAGCAGATGGGCCTCGTGGACCATGGTGAAGACTTTGGATTTGCTTCTGAGTGAGATGGAGCCATTGCTGGGTTTTGAGCTGAGGAGTGACAAGGCTTTATAAGGATTGCTCAGAGATCTCAGTGGACAGTGGACTACAGGAGTGCAAGTGCAACTCACAAGGCCAATCAGAAGGATGCTACAGTCATCTCCATGAAAATGAAAATAACTTGAAATAGGAGATAGGGATGGAAGTGATGAGAAATGGTCAGAACTCAGGTAGACCATCCACGATGATAATGATGAGGTCCTCTTACAAATGGAGCTCCTGATCTGGGGCTGTTTACTGTAGTGGTTAAACTTGAGCTTGAATTCAGCTCTGTCACTTACACTGTCTTTGATGCTGAACTAGCTTTTCATCAGTAAAACGTAGATGATGACAGTATCTGTCTTACAGGTTGTTAAGAGGGTTAAATAAAGGACGTTCTTAGCATAGCATTGGTCTTAACATTTCTACCAGTACTTTTAATTCTGTCATGTTAATGTTTAGAAAGTATCTTACGATGAACATCAAGAATCATTGTAGTCATGTTTCTTTGTTTTGAACAGCGATTATTAAATGGATGGTACATTTGCAATTGCTGGAACATTAGAATTTAGGAAATACAGGGTAAAAATGGGAACACATCTATCCTGAGGATTTATTAGCATTAGCTCTCATATTTTTACTAAGAATTATTTTTCTTTTCATTAGGAATCCTTCCTTATTTTTCTTAGTTTTACCCTCCTAAAAAGAAGAGAAAAAAGTTCACCTCTCCTCTGTCAAACTTCAAACCTGGAAAACAAACGTTTCTTCAGGATAGCTAGCAATGTCCTTTTTCTTGCCTTACTCGACTTTCTCTGGCACTATACTGAGTTTAAAATGATAAGTAATTTTTTAAATAAAATGCAAGCACTCAGTCATATACATGTTTTATTTCCCTGACACAGGGAGTCTGGATTTTAACTTTGTATTGTTGGAGTATTTGATGAACAGAATTTATCTTGAGTATCATGTCGACACAGCCTTACAGACAGAATGAGGCTGCAGACCTCTTTACCACAGAGGCCTCAGCCCACTCTAGGTCTGTGTGGCAGTGGGAAGCCAGCACAGGCCTCCTCGGCACCGACTCCTGGGTCTGTAGCTCCTGTTGTCCCCCATCCAAGTCAACATACCGTTATTTAGTCCTTATGTGTTATGTGCACAGCACTCTGGGAGGGTCTATGCATAAAACAAAAGAAATACTGAATTCTACTTATTAAGAAGCATCTCAGTTTTTACCGTATTGAGGAGACAAGATTTACCTGCTTAAAAGACTTGAGAATACTGTAAGTAATATAAAATAGGTTGCATAGTAGAATTATAACAATATATCAAGTTGAGTGATATAAACCATGGATCCCAACTCACCCCATCCTTGTGACCCCAGAGAAAGAGGAGATAGTGGACCTGTGATCACAGAAGGAGGAACAGGAAGAAGGCTGGCAGCCATCTTTGTGACTACCATGTCAAGTGTCGAAAGCCAGAGAATACAGGGGGAAAAGACTGGGGCTTCACGATTCTAGGATCTAGACAGGAAGCTAGGTGTTTAGTACAATGTGTTCCCACTGTTCAGGGAATGAGACTAGTCCTGTACAGATAGCGGCCAGATACAGTGGCAACCACTTCCCACAGGTCTTGCTGAGAGTTGGGATTTCAGCAGAGCCAGCCCTGGCACCATCTCTACCACCCACTCCCCTAAGTAATATAGCGAGGCTGACTGGGGAAAGAGTAAGAGGTCTCCTTGTGGAGCAGTGCAATGTTCTTCTTCTCTCACTAACCCCCTAAAGGGAAATGGGGTCTTTCTCCTCCCACCCAGAGCCAAGAAGGAGACTCCAGAAGAATCACTCATAAATCTTTCATAACCACCCACCATCCTCAAAATGAGAGGCAATAAATGCCTTCCTGAGAGTTATCAAGCCCCTGGGGCATGGAGGAGGGGTCAGGAGAGAGTTGGCTGGTGTGACACGGGGTCAGGGCATGAAGGAGTATAAAAAGGTGTGAAGGCATGATCCCTGCAGGCCCTGGCAACTGAGGCCAAAGAGAGGAGACTACAGCTTCAGATTCCTGGGTGGTGCAGGGAAGTACACATCAGAGGAGTTGGTAAGAAGCCATCGGCTGAGCGTTCATAGGCTAATCTCATGAAGACCCCTGAGAACTCCAAAAAACAGAGCAGGGAAACAGTTAGGTCCTGGACGTGGAGAGAACCAAACTCTCCACACACACAGCAGCAAAAGACTTGAGTCTCTCTCTCTCTCTCTCTCTCTCTCTCTCTCTCTCTCTCTCTCTCCCCTTCCTTTGTTGTCCTGGACCAATACAAGAAACAGCGTGCAAGGAAAAGAGGGGAGAAGTGTCGGTAAGAGCAAAAGGCTCCATCCTTCCCCACTCTCATGTGCCAATGCATCTTGACTAAAGTAGGGTCAGGAATGGGAAGAGAAGAGAGATGTGGATTAAATACAAGGTTGACATTTTAAAACGAACAGAGCTGAGTCTTTGAAAGTATTTTAAGAGAAGTGACTGAAAGGGGTGGAATTGAGCCAGCATGCCTCAATGAAAGCCATTACCCAGTGGAAAAGGGGTGGAGGGTGTTCAAGGAGTAGAGTTGAAAACAGTGAGAAAAATAAAATGGACTGATGTTTATAATCTAGTGAGTTAAGGGAATAGTATGTGCTGTGAGAAGTTTGGGGAGGGAGAGGTCAGTTTTGACTAGAGGGTCATCAGGAAGGCTTCAAGGAGAAGGCGGGGCTTGAGTTCTATTGTAGATAGGCAGTGAATGAGCAGAACTGGGAGAGGCTTGAGTCCTCCTATTGAAAGATAGGCAGTGAATGGGCAGAGCTGGGAGAACAGGTGAGCCACGCGGGTCAGTGAGGGGCCCTGCCTGGATGGAGTAGAGCCACAAGGACTGTGACAAGGCTGCACACACCAAAGATGCCCAGATGAGGAATTGGGGCTTAGCCAGAAAGATGCAAGCATTTCCTTCAGAGACGAGTGATGGGACAGGAAGGGTGCTATGAAGAGGACTGGTCTGGGAAAGAGAGGAAGGAAAAGATGCTTCTTAAGAAGCTATTCCATCCCTGTGTGGGGCATGGGGTTCAGAAGCACGACTGTGACTTGTTAAACCCACACCTTCACTCAACCCCATTTATTGACTATAAATAGTGCATGTGTGCTCTTGAGTCCCATCCTTTTAGGCATTTAAAGGGCTCACTGGGTAGAGATATGGGAACCTGGAGCTCTGCAGCCTGGTCATAGTTATCCTGTCAGGAGCCAAGGCTCCCTGTCCTCACACATGCAGCAATCAGCTTCGGAGCACCCCACCCATCGCACATTTTGCTTATGCGACTTGCTTGCTCCTGTTTTCTGTACTTTCAGATTGCTCTATGCTTTCCCCGACCCCTTGCAGCGCATTAGTAACTATGGAGACCTGATGCTGTTAGAACGGTCAGAGCTCAGTGACATGCACAGCCGCAGTATTAGGTGGTTTTGTGTGACATTTGGCAGGCACTGTGAATGTCTTCGCCGAGTAAAGTAAGTGACAGGTGTTGTGACCACATTTATGGTAGGAGATGTGGATATTAAACTGAAACAGAAAATAGGGCTACATCTTTGCTTTGAAGACAAGTTTCCAGAGGTTTTAAATAGCATGAAAATTGAACTATGGGGAGTACCAGAAAGGAGACTTTTCATATGCTAAAAAAAAAAAAATCAAATTTCCCAAAGTATGTGCTTACAAAAACCAGTTGTGGAAAGGTCAAATGTTTCATAATAATGAGCATAGTTCTTGTTTTTGAATAGCCCAAACTCCACTGTGAAGAAATAGGATTATTATTGCAGCTCCAGAGGTGCAGGTTGACTACTCACTCAGCCGTCTCCACATGGTTTGTGGAAAGTTCTCTCATGGAAGTGGAGCGGGGGGTCAGCTGCTTCTGTCAGAAGTGGCCACAAGCCTGGCTCAGCCAGAATGAGCCCTGAAGCCTTCGGTCACTTACTGAGCGTTGCTCTCCTGACCCCTATGTCTCCTTAACCCCGCACCCCACCCAACATCTCCTACTGTGTCTTTTCTGCTTCACGCTTCTGTTTCTTTGGAAATATTGACGATTTTGTACTTCCAGAGCATCAGTAGCAAACATTAGCTCAGACCTGTACATTCATATGAAACTCAGTGGAAGAACTTAAGCAAAATCTGATTAATGGTTGACACAGAATGGCAAGGGTATGTGTCTTAATTCACTGACACATTTGCTGGATTCAGTATTAAGATGGACTAGAAAAAATGACTGTTTGGTAGGCACTTCCTCGGTCTCCTGTTTTATTGGCTACTGTGGTAGGCTGAATAATGGCCCCAGAGATATCCAAGTCTGTATCCTAGAGCTGTGGATGTTACCTGACATGGAAAACAGGACTTTGTAGATGTGATTATAGTAAGGATCTGAAGATGGAGAGATTATCTTTGATTATCAAGTGGGTCTTTTTAAAAAATATATTTTTGTTGATTTCAGTGGAGAAGGTGGGGGGGGGAGAGAGAGAGAGAGAGAGAGAGAGAGAGAGAGAGAGAGAGAGAGAAACATCAATGATGTTAGAGAATCATTGATTGGCTGCCTCCTGCACACCCCCTACTGGGGATTGAGCCTGCAACCTGGGCATGTGCCCTTGACAGGAATTGAACCTGGGACCTTTCAGTCCACAGGCCGATGCTCTATCCATTGAGCCGAACCGGCTAGGGCTCAGGTGGGTCTTCAGTATAATCACAAGTATCCTTGCAAGAGGGCAGCGGGAAGATTTGACCACCAAAGAGCCAGGCAGAGCGACGTGATGACAGAAGCAATGAGAAATTTGAAGATGTTATGCACGTTGCTGGTTTTGGAGATGGAGAATGAGGCCAAAAGCCAAAGAATGAAAAAGCTATAGAAATTGAAAACGGTGAGGACTTGGCTTCTCTCCTGGGGCCTCCCGAGGAACCAGCGCTGTATGTGTCTTGACTTTAGCTCAGTGAAACTGATTGGAGACTTCCGTCCTCCAGAACTACAAGAAAATGAGTTTGTGTTGTTTCAAGGCACTTAGTTTGTGGTAATTTGTTCCAGCACCAATAGAAAATGAATACAGCTACTTACTAAGCTAAAACCAGGAAAATGGAATAGAAACATTCAGCATATGAGTGACCAGGGTGTGGAGTGATATTTTTATTTTTCAATTACAGTTTATTTTGTATTAGTTTCAGGTGTACAGCATAGTGGTTAGATAACCATGTACTTTACAAACTGTTCCTCCCAATATTTTTTCAGTACTCATCTGACACCATACATAGTTATTACAGTATTGTTGACTGTTCTCTGTGCTGTTCTTTACATCCCATGACTATTTTGAAACTAACAATTTGTACTCTTAAATCCTGTCACCGTTTTCAGCCAGTCCTCCAGCCCCTCTCCCATAGGGCTACCATCAAATCAGTCTAGTCTCTGTGTCTATGAATCTGTTTCAATTTTGTTTGTTTCTTTTATTCTTTAGATTTCACATATAAGTGAAATCATTTGGTATTTGCCTTTCTCTGACTTGTTTCCTGTGGCATAATATCCTCTAGGTCCATCCATGCTGTTGCAAATAGTAAGATTTCATTCTTTTTTATGGACAAGTAATACTCTACTGTATATATGTACCACTTGGATTGTGTCCATATATTGGCTATGGTAAATAATGCTGCAATGAACACAGAAGTGAATATATTCTTTTGAATTAGGGTTTTGGATTTCTTCAGACATATACCAGAAGTGGAATTGCTGGGTCATAAATCAGTTTCATTTTAATTTTTTGAGGAACCTCCATTCTGTTCTCCACAGTGGCTACACCAATCTGCATTCCCACCATAGTGCACAAGAGTTCCCTTTCTCCACATCCTTACCAATACTTGATTGTCGATTTATTGTTGATAACCATTCTGATAGGTGTGAGGTGATATCTCATTGTGCTTTTAATCTTCATTTCTCTAATACTTAGTGACATTGAACATCTTTTCATATGTCTTATTGGCCATCTGTATGTCCTCTTTGAAGAAATGACTATTCAGGTCCTCTTCCCATTTTTTTTTAATCCTTACCTGAGGATATTTTTCCAAGAGAGAATGGAAGAGAGAGAGAGAGAGAGAAAGAGAAACATCAATGTGAGAGAGACACGTTGATTGGTTGCCTTCACACACACCCTGATCAGGGCCAGGGATGGAGCCAGCAACTGAGGTACATGCCCTTGACCGGAATCAAACCTGGGACCCTTCAGTCCACAAACCAATGCTCTTTCCACTGAGCCAAACTGGCTAGGGCCCTCTGCCCATTTTTTAATTGGTTTGTTTGTGTTTTGGGTATTGAGTTAAATGACTTCTTTATAAATTTAGGATATTAATTCCTCATAGGATGTATCATTGGCACATATATTCTCCCATTCAGTAGGTTGTCTTCATGTCTATATTATCCTTTACCCTAAGGATCTAGGTATGTTTTGTTACATAATGGATTATCAATAGTGAGTGAAATTTTCTTACTTTTTAAAATGGTAAAATATAAATGTGGGATCCTAATAGTTAGGACATATGCAAGTAGTAGTAGATACCTTAATGAAGGTTTTTTATCATGGAAGAATAGTGGCATTTATAGAATAAATAAGACGTACTATTACACACACACACACACACACACACACACACACACACAAATAGGGAGATCTACATTTTAATACTGTTACCAGTTGTATAACCCAAGGAAAAATAGCTTACATTTACATAGCACTCACATCCTAAGGTCCTTTCACACCTACCATGTCACTTTTGTTCTTACAAGAATCTTGAGCAATAAGTGGAATAAGTGTATTTCTATCACTTTATAGATGGTGAAATCGAGGCTCAGAGAAGCCACGTGGCTTTAGCAAAACCAGCTCAACAGTGATGGCGTGAACCCAGCTCCTCCTCTTGGGCTGGAAATCCAGATCCTTTTCTTGACGTCTTTGTAGGAAACCAGCACAGTGGGGACTCTGTTACAGACCATGTACTGGATTGGATAGGAGCCTGGGCTGAGAGCTCAGTTCAAAACTTGACTCTAGTATTTACTCGCTGTGCTATCTTGGATAAGTCACATGACATGTCAAAGCTCAGTTTGTTTTTTTCAATCTATAAAAGGGAAATGATAGCAGTAGACTATTCAGAGTCCGTAAAGGTCAACACCCAGGGCATAGACCAGGGTAAAGGGAGATGGAGAGTGGCCCTGAAGGGGCAAATGAAGGATAACCTGCAGAAGGACTGTGTCGCAGGCGAGTCATAGTGTTTATACAGGACAACATGCTTAGCACAGGGCCATCACAAGTTCTCAATAACTGTTAGTTGTTGGAATTATTTCTATTATTAGTCCCATTAATATTTATTTTTTTTACCTTCAGGGAGATATTTCTAGAAACTAGACTGAAAAGAAACTACTTTGATCTGGAAGCTAGAATAATTATTCTACTCAGGGATGGAATAGGTATGTCAGACATTCAAAATGAAATTCCAGACACATCTATAGGACTAATTCATAAGATGAAAAAGGAACATTTACATGTACATTTTACACTGTCATCGTGTCTAGTGACAGTATAATTAAGATCGTGTTTGAGTTACCATGTGTCTTGCTGTTTTCAAGCTTTCATAACTTGATTGTAAAATGTTGCTCCGGCAGAAACTCAGTGTACTATGTCTCAGCCTTTAGATAAAAATTTTTACAGAGAAAAATTACCTTTTAATTGTCTTTCATCTGAGAAATGGAATATATGAGTGTGCACCGTGGGTGTAGTTAAGTGTTTATCTACCCATTAATGTGAGGTAATAGCTTTGGTATTCTGTGTTACCTCTTCTCTATCTTGATACTATTAACCCTGCTACTTAAGAAAACGACTCAAAAAGATGACTCATCTAGAATCTCACCTAACAAACAGAGAAGAAAGAACAAAAGATCAAGAAAAGAAAGGCTATAGGACAAAGGACTTACAATAACCTTGCAAGTAATTTTTCAGTATCTAACAACCCACATATTTTTCACAAAGCCCGTTCCCCTTGGAGCTGAAGCACATCACCATTACTCGGCACCCACGTGCCTTCTTGGATTCACTGCAAAGGAGAACAGCGATGCAGTTAGTAACTAACATTGCAGAGTGAGCAGAGGACTTTCCAGAATGTTGTTAGAGTGAAATGCTCATTTCCATCCAACTGCTGCACAAAATTTTAGACAGGTAGTTAAATATTGAAGATGCCTAAGGTATCCGCACCCCTGGTTATTTCCAAATAACCTCCACAATGAAGAGCCTGCAGGGTCAGAGGGCAGAGGGTCAGAGGGCTAAGAGGGTCAGAGGGCAGAGGCCATGGAAATGCTGTTGTGTCTGAGCAGTTCACACCCACAGGAACAATGTCAGAGCAAACAGAGCCCTTCCTATGTGCACGTGCATTGTATAGGCTGGTTATATCCTCACACGCACCCCTGAGGAAAATACCCTATTATCCCCATTTTTCTGATGAGCAAACTGAGACAGGAAGAGTAACTTAGTCAAGGCCCAAAGCTAGTGATTGGTGGTATTTGAGCAAAGAGAGCCTACCTTGAGCACTCTTAGCCACTATACTATCCTTCCTTCTCTGTACCCATTTTTCCCCTTTATAAAAAAAAATTTATTTGCAAATGTATAATTTTCAGAACAAAGATGCACTAGTATGTGGGCTATACATACATTTCACATCCTTTAAAACATTGTTTTTATAGCAAAATTCATTCTGTGTTCCAAACGGCCAACTTTTGAGCCTCACTCTATTTATAAGCTGGATCTATTTTTTAAATTTTATGTTAAAGTTCAGGTAGAAAACAGCATTTTAGAGAAACCAGAAATTCTGGTTACAGAAAGCCAAAGTCCTCTGAAATATCCTAGAATTAAAAATAGTGGAGACATATCTTATATGTCAGTTATGTTCCAAACTCAGTGATAAGGAGAAAACCAGGTGTAAGTAAAATTAGCCTCGAAAATCCTTTCGGAAGGCTCCCCTGGGAGGCCAGTGTACCAGCTCCCAGCCTGCTGTTTCCTCCAGTGCTGCTGAGCACCAGGTGCTTTAGGACTGTGAGCTTCAGGATCACTTCAGCACAGTAAGGTGCGCACTCGTGTCTGTCACGAGGGACCGGGCTTCACTGAGGCAATGGCAGGTTCTCTCACCTCTGGTCATCCCAAATAGTCCTTAGATGAAAGAAGTCCCCAGCAGAATGTCTTGAATTATTTCTTCTCTCGCTTTCTGACACAGTGCTTTTTGTTTGAATTTGAGGATGCTGAATGAATGTTTGATGTGACTGAACTCAAAATATATCTACAGTGAGGCAGAACGCTGAAAACTCAGGGCCTCCAAATGGTCTCAAAAGATGTGCACGAGCATTCTCATCCTTACTCCTGCACCCGCCTCTATAAAGCACTTTAATATGTAACAGATCCACAGATTTCCAGGAGAATTTCCAATCGGGACATGACCTTAAGGAGCAGAGGAATTATGTGCCTGCTCGAATGGCTTCTAAGTCTCCCTGGTCTCACTTACTGAGCCTGCTTTCTTAGCTCACATCAGGCCTCAGGTTTTTTTTTAAGTTGACATCTCTGAGGAGACTTTATGCTATAAGCTGCATGGAGTATGATATACAACTTCCTTTTTACTAAAAAACTAGAGGCCCGGTGCATGGATTCGTGCACCAGTGGGGTCCCTCGGCCTGGTCTATGCCCTCTCGCAATCCGGGACCCCTTGGGGGATGTCGGAGAGCCAGTTTCAGCCTGATCCCCACAGGCCAGACCGAGGGACCCCACTGGTGCATGAATCCATGCTCTGGGCCAGTTTCAGCCCCATCCCCACAGGCCAGGCCGAGGGACCCTCTAGTAGAGCGGTCGCCAACCGGTGGTCTGTGGACCATTGGTGGTCCATCAGGTCTGAAAGGTTGGCGACTGCTGCTCTAGTATGCATATAAGATCTTTGATTAATCTCTTCCTGCCCTCCCCCCTCCCCTCTTCCCTCTGAGATTCATCAGTCTGTTCCATGTTTCCATGCCTGTGGTTTCTGCTCCTGCATTGAGCATCTGCCCCCTGGTGGTCAGTGCATGTCATAGCTACTGGCCGGCCAGTAGGCTAGTCATTTAGGCTTTTATCTATACTAATAAAAGGGTAATATGCTAATTAGACTGGACGTCTTCTGGTCATCCTTCCAGATGTTCTTCTGGACAAAGCCACATTGGTGGGGGCTGAGGCAGAGGCGGTTAGGGGCGATCAGGCTGGCAGAGGTGCAGTTAGGGGGTGGCCAGGTAGGCAGGGGACCAGTTAGAGGGCCATCAGGCTGGCAAGCAGAGGCAGTTAGGGGCAATCAGGCAGGCAGGCAGGTGAGCGGTTAGGAGCCAGCAGTCCCGGATTGCAAGAGGGATGTTCGACTGCCAGTTTAGGCCCATTCCCTGTGAGATCAGGCCTAAACTGGCAGTCAGACATCCCCTGAGGGGTCCTGGATTGGAGAGGGTGAAGGCCGGGCTGAGGGACCCGCCCCCTCCCTCCATGCATGAATGTTGTACACCGAGCCTCTAGTGTATATAGATGATGCCACTAATGTGCCAGGAGGTAGCCCACATGTTTTGTTATTTTTCTGAGGGGTTGAATCTGACCAACCAGCCTCACCTTTTCACCAGCCTGGACTTGGTGCTGAAATATCAACAGGGCCCTCTACTCTCTGGAGGACTTACCTTCCATTGATTGACTCCTAAATCCTTCTTAATTTTTCAGGATTTGGGACTCACATAGGAAATGAATTCTCCACCTGCCCCCACCCTCCACATTGCTGTATACATATTAGTGACTGGTCCGTAAGAAGAGTCTGTAGATAAAATGACTGGAGCAGGTAGGAAGTGCTTTTCAAAGCAGCATGGAATGGAACCGAATCACTTCTGTTCCATTGGTATTGGGTTGAGGCATGGAGAAATGACCCCTGCATTCATTAAACTTCTCTAACCAATGCACACAAATTTCTTATTTATTTACATCATTACAGTAGAACACCAAGCCTTTTTAAACTATAAAAATAGGTAACAATCATTTGTGTACTTGGCTCATCTTCAATCTGTCTGTACATTGCCCACCCACACCCCAATTCCTAAATCTATCTTTCAGCCATTAAAAATAACCTTGGAGAAGTATTTTTTAAACAAATCCCTTAATCCTGTGTAAGTACTGTGTCATTCTGAAGAAAGGGTTTGAGGTATTTCTTTTGTGTGCTTAAAGGTTAAGTTGCCATGGTAGTGGCTTATTGAGAAATATTGGGAAAAGTGCATTAGGAACATTGCATGTGGCAACTCCATGTTGGGTTCCTGTTATGATAGCCTGGGCAGAACTTGACTTTTCTTGGTCCCAAACAATCTTTCCATACTTTTTAAATGACAGGAATTTGTATTTCTAGCACAAGACTGCCTTTTTCCTACCTCATGCTGCTTTTAAAACAACCGAAAAGAGAATCATTATGGAAATGGCTTTGTATCGGGTATGACAGAGAAACAAAGTTCTCATAATTTTTACAGCATTTTGAACATGTAGAGTGCTTTCTTCTTATTTTTTTTACTCTGCATTATTACTACTTCTCAAAGCCAAGAAACATCACGTAGAGCAATTGGTAAGAACTGGAACCATTTATTTTGCATTTTATAACATTTGCTCTCATTTCCTTGGGACAACACATATATTTATGAATATATATGAAGAATTGGGTCTGCTTTCAGGGCCAGATTAAAAAAATGTAACTTAGAAATAATAATTAAAAAAGAAACCATAATCTAGATGCTGCTGTGTCAGCATTTTTTGAGCTGAATGGATAGACAAGTATTTTCATTTAAATAATTCAAGTTCATTCTGTCCTTGGCAATGGTTTGGCTCTCTCAAGCTCTTGGTAGGCCAAAATGTATTTTCTAAACTGGTCAGTATTGCAATGCATTTTAATTAGGAAACATAATAGTTAAGTACAGAGTGATTTCATGAAGACCTTGTTCTGTAATTTCCATTTCCAGGAAAATGTTGCCCATATGTTTCCCATGAATCAGTGACATTCTAGTGATTTTGGTCAACAGGTTTTTCAGAGGATGCCTCAATTATTCATTCAATGTATAATATTGAGCACCTACTTTGTGTCAAGGATGATACCTCATTGACACACTCTGACCTGGCTGACAGAGTTCCCAAGTTCAGAACTGGTTCCTAGGGGGAGCCAGTGGTCAGAGGCCACCCCTGTTTCCTAGAACTTTGCTAGTTTTGGTACTTTCTCCCAGACCATCATAGTCATAGCCATTTTGCAATGGGTCTTTATCTCAATATCATTCATTCATTCATTCATTCAACCGGCCTTTATTGGGCCAGGATCTCTACCATGCTCAAAGAATATCAAGGCAACCCTAAGAGGATTGGTCCAGACCCTTCTGGAATCCTGCCCTTGAGAGAGTGAACCCAGAGGAGTTTGTTTTCTTACCCCACTGCAATTATATGTAGGCTTTCTTCAAACTTTTATATCTCTTCATTTCTTCTTTCCCTTTCCTCTTCCAAGCATGGGTTTATAAAGGTGCAATGCCTAAAATCATGGCATTGAGCTTCATTTCCTGGGTGTTCCCAATAGTACAAGAGACAACAACTTTTATTTATTGAGAATTTGTTATGTGTTACATGTGCTGTAGAGCACTTTACACATATTTCTTCATTTCATCCTCACAAAAACTATACAAGATAGATAGTATTATTATTCCTGTCTTACAAATGAGGAAACAGAGGCTCAGAGTAACTGTCTTGATACTCTTAAGTGGTTAAGTGCAAAATCAGTTTTGTCTGACTCTAGTGCCCAAGCTCTTAAACATGGCAGTACAACCATAATTATTCAATAGAAACTTATGGGTCTAGTTGTAGTTAGTGTCCATTCTCATTTATAAAATACTAGTGGCCCAGTGCACAAATTTATGCACATTGAAAGGAAATTAATTGGAAGAAATATTTTAATATTGCTATTCACCCTTTCTCTATAATAGAAGTGTCAACCAAATTCAGATCAAAATGACAGATTGAAACACACATGTGCGATTGGCGCCAGCAAGATATTTATATAGATATAGATATATTTGCTTAATTAGACCTGCTTTCTGATTTAGCTAAACTTTTCCAGCCCAGTGAAGCA
This sequence comes from Myotis yumanensis, assembly GCF_028538775.1. Classification (NCBI taxonomy): domain Eukaryota; kingdom Metazoa; phylum Chordata; class Mammalia; order Chiroptera; family Vespertilionidae; genus Myotis; species Myotis yumanensis. The sequence goes on along the minus strand of NW_027223753.1, from coordinate 196,504,654 downwards.
CCCCAACTTCTCTTTCAGGTAATTGTCAGCAACACAGAAATAAATATCAACATGAAGCAGATTATTATTGTAGATCATGCAGGCAGAACAAAGGGTATTTAACTGCAGCAGTGTTTGACTATATTCTGCACAGTGAGAAAACCTAAAGTCATTTTCAAGGTCCACATTTCTTCTTTTCAGTCAGGTCAAGTTTCGAAGCTTTCTAAATCTCTGTTTTTTGGCTAATGAAAAGAAAATAGGATTCTACCCAGTCCCCTATCTACCTACTCCAGGACTTCTGTGAGGATCAAATGAGATGAGGCATGGGAAAATGCTTCACATACATTTGGTTAAAGTGTAAAATATTTCCACCTGGCTATAAAGCAAGTCGTATTCCTGGGCTGAAGAAACTGCAAGGAGGCTAGTCACTAGGGAGAGGAAGCCGGGTGTTGCTATGTGACATCATTACCCAGTGCCTACAGGCACTGGTTCCAGGCTGGGCTGGGCTGGGGGCCACATTTTGCACCATGGGGTTTTGGCAGCATTGGCTGCGATTTGGTGGGGTATCGCTCCCAAATGGTGGTGGGGCCTATGTCCCACTTGGGGGAAGCCGAATGTTGCTTTGTTGGTGCCAGGTCCATGGTGCCGTTTCTCTGTAAATGGCCAGTGCACATCATGGCAGCTCCTGAATTAAGTGTCTGCCTCCTGGTAGTCAGTGTGTGTCATAGCAACCAGTCAGATGGTCAGACACTTAGCATATTAGCCTTTTATATATATAGATGTTATCCATATCTCTATTTTTATCATTATACTTTATTTATAAACCTATGTCTCTTACAGGTATCTTTCAAAATAAATGTAACTTATAGACCTAGAAAAAGTAGATATTATTATTATTTAGTGTATTTCAGAAAGATTTAGGAATTAAATAAAGAAAATAACATCTTGCTTTCCTTTGAATACTTATTCCACATTTAAAACATAAATTTTACATATTAAGAAGTGCAAAGTTTTTTTTAAATGTGATGTTTCCACATTAAGGAATGTAAGGTTTAAGCATAACATAGAAGTCTAAAATATGTGTCATATATCTATAGTTTATTCAAAATTTTCTCTATAATACATTTGGTTTTTAGCAGTTTGATACAATGTGTGCATGGATGGCTTCCTTTTTATTTATCATGCTTGGGTTTGCTTCTTGAATATGTAAATTAAGGTTTTCACCAAATTAAAATTATAAACACCAACCACTAAAGCTGGTAAGCTCCAAGCAGAGCCTGAATTTTATTAATAACATTTGCCCAATTAGTGTTTTCCACTTTTTTAATATTTTATTTTTCAATTATAGTTTGCATTCAGTATTATTTTAAATTAGTTTCAGGTGTGCAGCATAGTGGTAGACAGTCATCTTCACAATGTGATCGCCCCGATATTTCAAGGCAGTAACATTTTAATAACTATGTATGTTGCCAGGTAGGTACTAATTAAGTTTTTTAATTGCACAAAACAAAGCTCCCCTCCCCCTTCATGTAAGATGGAGTGTACTAAAGGTTCCCATAATGTAATAGACCTTGAATGATAAGAATCTCATTGGACTCCAAGGAAAATGATTATCGAACAGCCACTTCCCTGAAATGGATACCAGGTTTTTAATGGATTTTTTTGTCTAATTATTCTATTAGTTACTGAAAGTGGAATTGTTTATTCCTCTCTTTGATGTCTTTAATTGTTGTTTCATACATTTTAGAGCTCTATTATTAAGATGTATATATTCATGATTGTTCTATCATCCTGATTAATTAACCTTTATATCATTATAAAATGTGTCACTTTATTTCTGAAATGCTCTGTCTTAAAGTCTGCTTTATCTGATATTAACATAACCACTCCAGCCTTCTTTTTATTGTTGGCATGGTATAACTTTTCCCATCCACTTACTTTCAACCTACCTTTATATATAAAGTATAGCTCTTGAAGACAGCATATATTTTGATCTTTGCTTTTCTATCCATTCTAACATCCTCTGGCTTTTAGTTGCAATATTTAGTCTATTGACACTTAATGTAATTGTTGACAATGTTGGATTTATGTTTGGGTTATGTTTTCTGTTTGCCCTTCCTGTTTTTTTAAATCTTTGTTCTTCCTCACTGTCTTATTTTGGCATTTTAAAATTGCATTTAAAATGAATTTTGGTTTATCTATTGCCTTTTTAGCTATACCATTTTGCCTTATTTTTAAAGTGGTTGCTCTAGGGCAGTGATGGCGAACCTTTTGAGCTCGGCGTGTCAGCATTTTGAAAAACCCTAACTTAACTCTGGTGCCGTGTCACATATAGAAATTTTTTGATATTTGCAACTATAGTAAAACAAAGATTTATATTTTTGATATTTATTTTATATATTTAAATGCCATCTAACAAAGAAAAATCAACCAAAAAAATGAGTTCGCGTGTCACCTCTGACACGCGTGTCATAGGTTCGCCATCACTGCTCTAGGGGGTACAATGTACATCCTTACCTTTTTCAGTCTGCTTTGAGTTGGTATTTTAACACTGCATATACAGTGTAGAAATTTGCAACATATAAATCTATTTACAGACGCCCCTCACCCTTTAGATTATAGATTTTTTTTAACCCCTCAAGACAATGTTATAAATTTTACTGTATAGATTCAAGGTATTTTAAAGAAATTAAGGGAAAAATCATCTTTTGTGTTTACCCAAATATTTATCTTTTTTCAATGCTCTTTATTCCTTCCTAAAGGTTTTCTAGCTGGTATTATTTTCTCTCTACCTGCAGACCCTCCTTTAGCATTTCTTATACAAAAAAAAAATCTACTAGTGGCAAATTTTCTTAGTTTTCTCAATTGGAAAAAAAGTTGTTTTTGTTTTTGCAGGATATAGAATTCTAGATTGAATCTACCACCCCAGTAATTTGCAAATGTTGTTCTACATCTGGCCTCTACAGTTTCTACTAAGAAATTAGTTGATTTAAATCATTGTTACCAGGTCAATAATGTGTCATGTGTCTTTAGCTACATTTAAGTTTTTCTCTACAACTTTGATTTCTTAGCAGTTTGACTATAATATGCCTAGAGATGGTTTTCTTTGTATTTATCCTGCTTAGGGTTTGCTGACCTCCTTGGATCTATAAATGAATGTCTTCACCAAATTTGGGAAAATTTTCATCATTACTTTTTAAAGTATATTTTTCTCTCATTTTCAATTACATATATATGTTAGACCTTTGAATATTATCCCTAAGTTCTTGAAGGTCTGATAATTTCTTAAAAATTTTTCTCTCTAATTTTAATTTGGTAATTTTTATTCATCTGGCTCCAAGTTTGAGTTGTTCCTCTGTTATCTCCATCCTGATGTTAAGTCCCTCTAGTGAATGTTTTCCCAAACATTGTATTATTTAATCTGGCAACTTGCATCTTTTCAAATAAACATAGTTTCTATTTACTGGTTAAAATTTCCTTTTATTCATTATGAGACTATTTTCCTTTCCATCCTTGAGCAGAGTTATAATTACCACTTTAATTTTTTTTTTGTCTACAAATTCCAACATCTTGGTTATCTCAGTGATATTCTCTGTTGGTTGTTTTTTATCTTGAGAATGGGTCATATTTTCCTGTTTCTTTGTATGCTGAGTAATTTTGGATTATAATCTGGACCTTGTAGTAAATGTAGTGTTCTAAAGACTCTGAATGCTGTTATGTTCTCCGAAGAGTTTTTGTTATCACAGGCAATTAAATTAATTGAACTCAAAATGCAAATTCTGTCTCTTAGGCAACAAGTGCAATCTCACTTTGGAAATTTTAGTCTCTCCTTATCTATTTAGGGTCCTGCCTTGTAACTGTTTGGTTCAGAGGTCAGCTAGAGATTTGGACAGAATTTATAGTTCCTTCCTCTGGCTCTCTCATTTCTGTGATTTATTTCTCACTTTGCAGTGGCTGTGCTTGTCCCGAACTCTGCCCTCTAATCCTTTAAGCCAGAAAGACTGAATGATTTCTATCAGAGCCTTAGATACTCCACAGGACATAGACTGAGAATTGCTGTTAGACCAGAAGTCATGAAAATGGGAAATCCATCCAGCACCATTCCCTTCATTCACATGTCAGCTCCCCTCTATCAGGTCTGAGATTTGATTGTACCCTACTTACAAACCAAAAAATAAATCTGTCAGTATCTCATGGGTCATAAACATGGGCTCTATTATTCTTGACACAGCAAGGATCATGAATATAAACATGCTAACATTCATTTATCTTGTGTCCAAGTCCCACAAGATTGTTCTATGGGCCCAGATGGACGTCTACACACACAGTGGATTGCACTACAGGAGAGGGGCACTGAGCTTAGGGAACCTACCTCTCTCTTACAGTAAGCAGTTAACCAGCCTGCTCCTTGTTCTTTAGGGAAACCTTATATGATCCCTCAAGATTGTTTATTGCAAATTCAACCCTGAGTAACAGCTCAGGTAATAAGCAGTCAGGTTCTTACATCCTAAGCATACCCAGAAAGAACATGCAGGGACAGGCAGCAGATTGCTTCTCCCAGCACTCTCTAGAATGTATCTTCTTTTGATGGCTCTTCAGTGCCTTTAGGGAGTTGTTTTTTATGTATTATCCAGCATTTATAGTTGTTGTCCTCAGGAGGATCACTCTGATAGAAGTTTATTGAGCTATCACATGAAGTAAAATTGACCACTTCACCAGTATAGACCACATTGTGAATGATTTTGGAAGTGCCCTACCCAGCACTGATCAGAGACATACTGCCTTGTGTGGGACAGCACCCTACCATGCAGTCAGTGGATCTTGTTTATACATAAAGTCAGTCATGTGTGAAAGGTCAGATAGGGAACAGGGCCCTGAAGTCCACAGACATGGCCTTTCTGGCCCCTTCCTTTCATGGTGCAGTGGAATCAGCAGATCTGATACTCTCATTTTAGATTTTGGTTTAATAAACTGAGTGTCTAGGAAGAAAAATGTCAGACCACTTAGTTTCTCATAAATTATATGAACAGGAAAGCTCTGGGCCTGATAAATAGGGGTTTCCGTTGACTCAGGTCGACACAACAGAAGTGTCAGCTCCTCGAGGAAATCCCAGGCCAGAATGCAAAGTGTGAGCAGACAGATGGATCTTCCTTATTTGCTGACACCAGCAGATGAGGACTTGCTGTCATCATGGGGCTGCTCACAGGGCAATCCTTCCGGAGGGCAGGAACTTGGGCTGGCACATTTGCTGACCAAGAGGCTCTTTCTACTGCAAACAATGTGAAGAAAGAATCAGATGCCTATTGGAGTCATCATTCCTACCATATTCTTTATCATCTATAAGCACTGAGCTTTACACTGCTCTCCCTTCCTGACTTTGTTCAATTGTTTCTTTTAGTTTTGCACTTCCTATTTCCTCTACCAGGAATGCTCTCATCCCAGCAATTAACATGCCTCCCTCCCTCACTTCATTCAGTTCTCTGCTCAGATGCTGCCTCCTCCAGGTGGCCTTGTCTGGGATCACTATATAAAGAGTAGTCTTTGTCATTCTCCATTCCCTGCCCCCTTCATTTTTCTTTATAGCATTTGTCACTATTTGGTATATTATATGTTTATTTCATTGTTTGTTTATCTTCCACTGGAACATAAGGTTCTTAAAGGCAGGATGTTGTCCATTCCGTTACTAGATGTATTCTCAGCACCTTGACTAGTGCCTAACACATAGTGGGCACTTAACAATAAGTACACGTAGAATAAATGAATGACTAAAGCTTACTAGCTTTAAAAGTAGAAAGAACATTTATAATGTTGCAACTCAGACTCCATGCTTTGAAAAGCAAAGTAGATAAGAAACCATTGACAACAATGTTGGCCCTTGAACGTCTCTGTATCTAAGTTAGCTTTAACACTTATCAAAGCTTACTCTACCAAATTAGGCAAATGTAAGAGCAATAATAAAATAGCATGTTTCCATGGTAGAGATTCAGCCCACTCACATATTTAAGACTTGAAAGGCAGTGGAAGGGTTTTGTGTTAAAATCAGGTCTTTTATTTCCTTCTCAGTAGAAGACATACAGTTCACCCACAGCAGCTCTCGGTAGGCAAGAGTGCACATGGTAACACCATATGATCCAAATTCCTTTTCTTTGGGCAGATACAACTAACTCAAAATATGGATTGAAAAGCATTTTCCACTTAATAATGTATTTTTTAAATGATTTTCTTAAAATGAGATCGATAAGGAATCACTGATTCCCATATGTTAATATTAGCATGATACTTTGAGAAATATGATTTTCACTAAGATTTAATGAGTTAGAAACACCAATAATTTATTAACATATACACACATGTATACAAGTATATATGTACTGTGTGCTATGTGCAGATACTGTGGTACTGACACAGATGCAGTAATATGAACCAGTCCCCGGGATCACACAGGTAAATCATGACCCCATCATCAAGCAAGTATTCAGTCTAGTATGAGAATTGGAAATATAAACAAATAATTGAAAATATGGGCCATATGGAATCTAGTAGAGAAATATTCAGGGTAGAGTTGTCATAGAGAAGAGAGTGCTCAGCTCTATCTAAGAGTCATGAGAGACAGAAAATGAAGATCAAAACGGTTTGGGGAGATGATTACAATAAAGAAGGCAAGCATCTCAGGTAGGTGGCTTCTTCCTTCTTTCCCACTTGCCTCTCTTGCTTCAAATTTTTGACTACCATGGCTTTGATGTCTCCCTTTGGCACCGCCCCCCCCCCCCCCCCCCCAGCATTTGGGCTTCCCCAGTTCTGCACACTTCTGATCTTTGCCTGTCATGTTCATCTGTGTTCTCATGCTGTCTAGCTCCTGACTCGATGGAATTCTGTTGCCCACACCTACCACACCCCAAACTCTTCCCATCCACACTTTTCCAGACCTCATAGCAGAGTTGAAAATTTAGACAAGGATGATGTGGACAAAGAAACAAAGGTACAACAAAGCATGTAGAGGAAGTAAGCTGTGGTTTGGATTGGGACAGTAGGTAGGAAACATGAGCAATAGTAAATGAGGCGGGGTAGTTGGAGTAGATCATGAAGGGCATGGTATGCTATAAAAAAAGAGTTTGTGCTTTGTTCTGGAGGTAGTGAAGAGCTATGACATGCTTTTAAAGAGGAACTTTAACACTTGAAGGTTGAATAGAAGGAAGATGAGTTTTCTAGGACAAACTATAATAAGATAAATACTTCTGATGGACACTGATCTTCTATCAACACAGTCTCAAAGCCACTAGATTTCCCAACTCTCATCTCTCATTCTTGGTGTATATTACTAGTATGGTTAAGTATTCAAGGATATGAATTTTAGTATTTAACTGGGTCACCTCTATCTTATAGTTATGACATTGTTATATTAAATATGTCTGCAAGATATAATTATTATTGAGTTGAGTTTCATCAAGTTACTCTCTGTCCATTGTTACAGCCAGTGTGTCCTTCCTAGCTATGGGCCAACCACAAATTCAGTACTCCCATCTTCTGTTCTTAGCAACAATCATTAATGGAGTTGTTGAACAGAATGCGGTACAGTATGAAACTGTGTCACACAGCATTAAAGATCTCCTCCCAGGAATAATCGATCTAGAATTCAATAAGCTTGCAGTAAGTTGTTCAGTCACCTACAAAATCTCTTGACGCCACAGTCCATCTGGTGAGTTTTTGCCTTATTGGAAGGTAGGTGTTTGATATTTTTGTCATTTCTCTAATCTACCAATTTAGTCCAAAGTAAACTGGGAATATAGCTGATAAAGAGAAAGAGAGCTGAAGGATGAAGCAATCCTACCTTTGCAACTGGGGGGACACAGGAGAAGAGAGTGCATGGACCATCAAGGCCCAGACCAGAGACTCTTAGTAGATATGGGCAGAGAGGCAACTGTCCTTTGATTATCTTCTGCCACACTCCCATAATAAAACAATGGAAAGCGAGAAACCAGAACTAGTTTTCTATTGCTTGTTCATGCTAGGGGCTAATTATGAATTATCACCTTTTTCTCTGCTAGGCCCATTCCATTGGTCCAGGAATCAGCATCTGACTTATCAATGGAAAGTTTCCAGGGCCCATTTTTTCCCATTTAAAAAAGTCAGGGCAGCATTTGCCTGTGTGTGCCCCTCAGGCACTTCTGTTCACCAAGATTTCTCCCAGACCCTTGACAGGTTCTAGTAGAGTCTGGATCTCTAAGCTTGTAGATGATGACTCAGAAGTCCTCCAACCGAGCTTTTACATACAGCCCCCAGGGCTGTTTCAGTCTTGCACCCAGTGCTGGGTCTCAGTTCTATGTTGAGCCATTGCCTCTGACGTTTTCTCCTTGAGAACAATGTCCTTAATGGAGAAAGATGGGGCTCAAAAGGAGAGCAGAGAAGTTTTACTCCTGGTTGTCACCAGCCATATTATATCACCTGCCCGAAGCAGTGGCCATTCTTTTATCTCTCCCCTAAGACTATGCCCGACAGGGAGAAAATCTCTGCTGAGTGTATGAGTGTTCACAGCATCATTTGTGGTCCCGGAGCCTTTTTAATGGTCCTTGACCACTTTTGATAAACCTCAGCTCACCTACTTTTATTTTCCCAGGACACACCACAAGCCTTCTCAAAGCTTCCAGGCCTCTCAGGTTTTGGAGCAAATCCCCTGACATCCCTGCCTCTAGCTTACTGTTCCAGTGCCCCTCCTTTAGAGTGTGTCCCTTATCTCCTATTAAAGCTGAACCTCCTTCTCCTCTTCCTGAGTACAGCCATCACCTTAGTCCAGGAAACGTTCTTGCCGGTGAGATGTGGCTCTGGCCCCAGGTTGCTGCTGGGGAGGGGTTCTTCATGCACAAAGACTCGGGCACTGGAGACCTTCTTCTAGGAGCCCTGAAGTGATTGATTTGGCTTTGCAAGCAAGTATTTCCCAGCCTGTTCTTTAAAACTATCCTGAGACTTTTTCTGAACACTTAGCCCCATTTGTCCACTAGACAGTCTATTAATGGGAATGCAGTGCTGTGTGGGTGTGGTATTCAGAGGCAGCTAGAGAAAAGTCACGCTGAGGACAGGGAAGAGACGGGGAGGCTACTGTGCAGATTAGTGGGGACCTAAACATCCAACAGAGGTCCCTACTGGTGCAGGAAGACACCTTCAGCAGCACATGGCAGAATGAGAAAAATTAGAACAACAAAGTGAGTGTTTTACCATTCAATGTAAAAGAATTCTCCTTTATCCTTCTTAGGATAATATTTTTAAATGTGTTCACATACAGACACACACCCAATTTTACATAAATGAGAGCATATCGTTTCTAAAATAAAAATTTGAGAGTATTTTTTTTCACAGTTTTGTAGCATTAAAAATCTTTTTTAAATTTTTGAAACCCTGGTGATAGCAGATGGTGGTAGGCATTTTGTTTGCATGTTTGTCATGTCCTAACATGACAAAATGAAAGCTAGCAACTTTATGTCCAGTCCCCAAATTCTTTTAGAATATTTACTTGCACTTAAAATCTCAACATCTGGAAACCCCTAGGGCTGGTAAATTCCCCATGAACCAAGTTTTGGCAGCAGATGGCCACATTTTCTGGGTCTTATATTCTGAGCCCTGCTGAGATAAGCCAGACAACCACTAAAAGGAGGGGGATCAGTAGTATCTACACAGAAGTCAGCAGTGATCTGGAATTTCTCCTGTTCATGGGGTTGAGGCTGAGTGCAAGATGACTTCCTGCAGCTTTTCTCTAATTCACCACATGTAACCATGCACTCTAACTTGACATAATCCAAATTAGTTATATCTCTTAACAAATTTTATTTTTTTTAAAAACCATCTGGGTCTTGTAATGAAAATTAGTTGGTTTTAAAAAAGGCTGTTCTGGGATTTATGTGTTTGTATTCTTAATTAGAGATTGTGGATACTCATTTCTTTGAATGGTATATTTTAAAATATGAAATACTAGTGGGACTTACTGTATATAAGTAAAAAGGTCAAGCATAGTTTGATGCCAAGATTTTCTTGCTCTCACACAAGGATCCCACTCCTTCACCAAACAGTGTTCACCAAGTTTAGTCATCCAATTCCTTTTTAGTAAGTGGGATCGTTTCTATCCTGTCCTTTTAAATAGCACAATTGTACCTTATTTATCCGTAACTGTGCCCTACGTTTACTATTGGAAACTGGTCTGAGGTGGGATAGTGCGCCCCCTAGTGTGTGGGTTAGTTCCAACCAGTAATGTCTGCGATGGTCCACTGAGAATGTCCCTGCATCTCCACAGGAGAATGTGGCTGAGGCCTTTAGACTCAGTAAGCTCCTACACACACATACCTTGGAATTGCAGTGACTTCCATCTGGCACTCAGACCATGGTCAGACCAAGAGGCTTGATTTTTCTTTTGGAAAATATGACCATTGTGTCACCAACTCATTTAGTAAGATTTAAAAGTGATAATGAATTAAATTTGATTATTCTGAAAACTGCTTTAACCTTAGGTTAAGGCTAATAACAGCACAATAGTGCATGTGACTTATGACTTCCCCTTGAGAGACCAGTTTTGCCCCTGGATTTTATGATTAATTGTTCATTTCTAAGTTTCTGTAACCAAGTTTGGTCAGAATCCTAAGTGTAAAATAGTTCTCAAAATTTCTTCTTATCTTTTCCTTGGTCCCTTAGCCAACCTTTTGTGGGGTTGATCTTATCAGCGCAAAGCTTCCAGGAGCCTTGATGCAGGCCTGAAATAAAATGGAAACAGATATGAAAGCTGTTTGGGTCATGATCCTGCACTCCCACCCCTCTATGCATCACTTCTCACTCCCTTTGCCCTCCTTCACCCTTTTGGGAGAGAAAATAAATGTACGCAGTGAAAAGAATTTCAAACAGTGAAGAAGGGTACAGAGTGACAAGTGAATCTCACTCCCTTACCTGTCTTTAGTTCCTTCACTTTGGACAGTTAGCAGTTTTCTATGCATTTTACAGTCTATGCATATACAAGTGTACACATAAGGGTGTATACCCTTTATCCTTATAAAATAGTGATATTTTATATATATGCTCTTCATCTTGCTTTTTCTCTTTAAAAATATATCTTGGAAATCAGGTCACATCAGTCTGCATCTGCCTCGTTCATTTTAGTAGAAGATTCTTTGTTTGCCTTTACTGTACTCGAATTGACTTAGAGGGTCCCTCTCAATGACTATTTAAATTGGACCTGGTTCTTTTCTGCACACCTACACATGCACACACAATAGCTGCACCGAACACCACAATATACTCATGTTTATATGTTGGGACCCTCAGCATACCCCCAGAACTCACTGTGGGCATATGCACTTGCCCGTGAACTTAGCCTGAACCTCCATTCTGTTTGGATTCTCCCAACGTTCGGACTTTTCATCTCCGGGAGCATACACTTTTCTCCTGATCATTTCCCTGACTCCAGCCTTGCCCTTCCTCAAACCACATTAGAGTCTGCTGCTAAATTGCAGAGTAGCTAAATTCTGCTTCCAGAAAAAATCCAATCACGTCAGTTCCCTACTTAAGGGACAAAACCCCAGTGGCTCTGTGCGGCAGACAAAGCATTGCGCAGCTCACTGCTGCTGCTGTCTGGAGCCTGCGCTGCAGACGTGGTAGATTCCCTGATACACACACACTTCTTTCTCACAGTGCTGTGGCTTTTCCTTTACTGTTCCTTCATCTCATCCCAGAACGCCCTCTGCCTTATTCTCCCCCCCACCCCTAGAAAACTCTGTGCTATACCTTGAGACCCTGTTCCTGCTTCCTCCTCTCTGTGAGTTTACACACATTTCCCCCTTACCTCTGTCATGACTTGCCTTTACCTCTGCCTCTATCCGAGGTCAGTGACTTTGAGTCACCGCTTTCTTTTATACACACGTCAATTACAACACTTACTGCCTCCATTATCCTCCCATGGTGTTTAATTATTCACATACGTGTCTGGTTTTCCCTTGACTGTGAGTTCCTTGAAGTTGAGGCTACAGCTCTATTTACTTCTAGCAGATTGCCTAGTACATAGGACAGCCTCAAAATTATTTGTTAAATATCCAGACATTTTCTGGGCCTCCAGGGAAGGGATAATTGAGTTAGGATTTCCAGGCTTTGCAACATGTCGCTTTCAGCTAACACCAAGATACCTCAAGGAAGAGCCACTGTTTTTGTTTTAGTTTTTTTTTTTTTTCCACTGTCAGCATTTCATCAGTTATTTGAAATGTTATAACCTGAACCTGTTATAAAACACTAAGGGCCCAGTGCACGAATTCATGCGCCTTGAAAGGAACTGTGGGCCACGAGGCTGTGGTGGGCACAGGAGCGGATCTCAGCCCATCCTCTGAGCCCCTGCCTGGCCCCTCCCACCACGGCCCCCTGCCCCCTGTCTGCCAGCAGCCCTGATTGCCCCTCAGGAGCAGGAGTAGGTGGAGAAGCCCTCAGGGGCGATTGGGGCTGGCAGCCGCAGCTCACACCTGCTGACGGTGCTGAGGGATCAGGGCTAGCACCGGGCGGGACCGTAGTGCATGGGAGCAAAAACTTTCAGTAACCACCAGAGGCTTGCCCCGATGACAGCGATTGGCACCCCGCCTTGGTCTGGCGCCCCTGCTCACCTGCTCCACCATCGCACTGCAGCCAACACCCTCCATGTTCCACGCGTGCTTCCTGGCGGTCAGTGCATGTCATAGTGACCTGTTGTTTGGTTGTTCAGTTGTTCTGCTGTTCGGTCTATTTGCATATTAGGGTTTTATATATAGATAGATTAGCTAATGAATCAGAATTATACTTAGATAAGAGCACAAATGCTTAAAAAAACACACACCAGTATAGATTCTTTCTGAATGGTGTTTCAGGATTCTTAGGGTATATTCCTAAAAGTGTGATCACTGGGTATTGGAGTTTTTGAGAGCTCCCAGCTGTTTCTGATGAATATCCAGGGCTGGGCAGATGCTACTGGGGACTTCAGGAGGAAAGTCCAAAGCTCTGGGCCTCCAAGTTCAGTTTTCTTCCAGATGTTCTCACTACCCTGAGGTGCACATGGAGGATTCTCCCTGATCACATGGAAGGCCACCGTACAATGAGACACAGAGAGACTTCTCCCATAGACAAACCATGAGTTATCAGAGTTGGTGCAGTTTGCATGCACATTAAGGAAGAAAACTTTTACCTGCAACATAATCTGCACAGACCCCTTCATTATGATAAAGAATTGCATTAGCCTCCCTATCTCCACTCCCTCACTCAACTCTCCCTTCTAGGCTGTGAACTTAGATCTTCCTGCATAATGTGAGCTTCAAATGCAGAGCTCCCTAGCTGCCACAGCTTTGAAACATCTTCTTTAAACTTTAACAGCACACGAATCACCTGAGGATTTTATTAAAATGCAGGTGCTGGTTCAGTAGATCTGGGAAGGGACCCAGATTCTGAATTTCTAACTAACTCCCAGATGATGTCGATGCTGCTGGCCTATCTGTCTATAGCAGTGGTTCTCAACCTTCCTAATGCCGCAACCCTTTAATACAGTTCCTCATGTTGTGGTGACCCCCAACCATAAAATTATTTTCGTTACTACTTCATAACTGTAATTTTGCAACTGTTATGAATCAAAATGTAAATATCTGATATGCAGGATATATTTTCATTGTTACAAATTGAACATAATTAAAGCATAGTGATTAATCACAAAAACAATATGTAATTATATGTGTTTTCCGATGGTCTTAGGCGACTCCTGTGAAAGGGTCTTTCGACCCCCAAAGGGGTCGTGACCCACAGGTTGAGAACCACGGGTCTATAGGTCTTAGATCAGACTAGCTTCTGGCCACAGATCCCCTATGTGATGGCTAAAAGCAGCCAAGGAACCATGTGAGAGTTTAAGATTTCCCCATGAAGTCTACCCAGAGACCTGGGGTCAGAGGGTGCAGCCAGCTTTCCTCAAAGAGAAGCTTCGTCCAGCACATTGACCTCCCAGGTCAGGGTCCTTTCAGCATCCTCAGCTTGCGGTAGGGCATGGGGCTTGCTTGGAAGACACTAGTTGGTTTTTGCTCTAGTTGAGACTTTCCCTCCTTGGTTCCCCTTGGCTGATTGACTTCGATGCTGGTTCTGACGGCATTAAAAGCACTGTGGTTTTGGCACAAGCATCTTTAGAATAGGAGGGTTTAATAAGCTCAGGAAACAATCACCAGTGAACATACAAAAAGGCTACTTATTTGTAGTAACACGATAACAGCTAATTTACTTAAATATATGAATCAAGAAATACCAAGAAGGCAAAGAAAACAGATAACTTCTAAGTGGAAAAATGTACACTGCCTCTTCTTCCTGGAGTATAAAGATCTGTTTTGATACATTCAGCTTCTTCTTGATGTGTTGTTGTTGTTGTTGTTTTTTAACAGCTGATGCCCTTGCTGCGATACGACATTATTACTTTCCTACTCAATAATTTGCTAGCACTGTTATGTCTTGAATCTATTTGATCTTTGATAGACAATCATAATCCTGTTCCTAGAATGGCCTGAAGATACCCATCCAAAACTCCTGTTTATTAAAGAGATCAATATCATTGTTACTTGAGTTTAACTCTTTCACATTCTATGGTATAAATGTACCCCCTCCCCTGGTTAACTTCTTAAAGGTGCCATTTATTTGAACCACAAATAACATTAGGATTATAAAGAAAAGGGCCTTTTTCCTTAATCACATCAAATTCTGCACTCTAAGGTTGGAAAGGGAGGGAAATTTCACCTTGTAGAAAAGCAGTGCTTGACTTCCAAGCCCTAATTCTTCTCTGTTCTCAACTTCCCGGGCCAAGACAAGACCCACTTTCTCTTTCTGGAAGCTATCACTAGCTGCCATTGAGTGCTCAGCCCTATAGGCAGGTCTTAGATGCTAGGTTCTCCCTCTTAACATTCTTGCCTGGTAGAGAACCACAGGTATACCTACAAATGGTTTAGCAGCATAGGTAAGAAGATGGGAATATTTAAGCAAACCTTTACTAAAGACTGGGACAGTCCTGTGGGTCGCGACCCCTTTGGGGGTCGAACGACCCTTTCACAGGGGTTGCCTAAGACCATCGGAAAACACATATAATTACATATTGTTTTTGTGATTAATCACTATGCTTTAATTATGTTCAATTTGTAACAATGAAAATACATCCTGCATATCAGATATTTACATTATGATTCATAACAGTTGCAAAATTACAGTTATGAAGTAGTAACGAAAATAATTTTATGGTTGGGGGTCACCACAACATGAGGAACTGTATTAAAGGGTTGCGGCATTAGGAAGGTTGAAAACCACTGATCTAAACTATCCCAAACCTTTTGCTTTAGTACATGTGGGATGATTCTGGGTGATTCTAATCTGTTCATGGACTATACTTTGAGAAATACTAGCTTACAGATAAAAATAAAGATAAAAGAGGCCCAGTTGGTTAGAGTGTTGTCCCAATACTCCAAGACTGCAGGTTCAATCATTGGTCAGAGCACATACAAGAAGCAACCAATGAATGCATAAATAAGTGGAATAGCAAATCCATGTATCTCTCTCTTTCTCTCTTCCCTCTTCCTCTCTTTCTCTCTAAAAATCAGTAAATAAAAATTGAAGATAAAAATAAAAGAAATAAACAGAAAATAGTATAGAAAAAAAAAGTATCAGGTTGCACATTCATGCTCTGAGGCTCTGAGAGCCCATCACGTCCTATCTCCAGGTCAGGCTCTCTGTTCTCTTCTAATTCTAGACCCAGAAGGTGAGACTCAGGAACAGAAAGGTGTGCTATGGGTCATTAAATGATAAATAAAACTTACAAGTTCCCACAACTATTGGATATTAAACAAGAAGTTTTTTTGGTCTGAATTTTTGCTTTTCCATCCTCCACGATGAAATGGAAACGTGTATGCATGGTCCCCAGAAGTATGGCCCCTTCTTCATAGAGGTCACGTTCTAAGCAGGCTACACCAACTAAAATTAAGTTGTTTCTAGGCATTCTCCCCCATTAAAAAATAAACTACCTCAAATCTTTTCTGGAATGAGAAGGATAGATGATAGATAGATAGATAGATAGATAGCAGAATGTATTTTATCCATTTATACTTGAATTGCATGCTGTGTTCAGTGGGCAGTGGATCAGATTCCGAAGGCTTTGCAGTTTTTCTTTTCCTAGTGACAAAAGGGAAAAACAAGTTAATTGCTACCCTAATGAAGTTTGTTTGGAGGCTAAAGAAATAGATTGACGTTTTAGAAATAAGTGTACCAGTTTTAAAGTCACTTTCTAATTTGGTTACTTTTTTAAGTTTATCATATTATTGAAAATGAAATATTCTTTTTTCAAGTGTAATCTTAACACAAGGGGAAAAAATGCAAGTTTACTAAAACTGAGGAACCCTGGGACTTGAAATTATGAAACTTGAATTGAAAGCAGGATTTGTGGCATGGCGTTGCCTTTGCTCAAACATTATATCATGACTTAACACTTGGAGTGGGGGAAACGAGTTAAGTCGGCTCGCGTGAATTGCGCGTACTCCGCGGGAGCCGTCTTAACTCGGTTCATATAGATTTGCGGTGGAGTGCGGGAAACGTGTAAACTTGGGCCGATTGTAACTGCGTATTACCAAATATTTGTTTGTTTGCCGTTCACAAAGATACCTACCTGCGTATGTGAACCATTTCATACCCATTGGGGTAATAGGTATCATAAAAATCCCTGATTTTGCGCGGGAAACCTAAATAATTGCCCGCGCCATCTTATATTTTGGCGGGAAATTCACCCCACACTGGAGTGTTAACAAACAAAAATATTTTAGTCTGAGCATGTTCTGTTTGAGATCCCTGGACTCAGATGATGGGAATGTGAAAAGTTGTATTGTGACATATTGCTGGAACAAACTCTGTTAGAAGCAGGGTTGAGAAGCTGGCTCTCCTGCTGAATCAAGGCTTTAACCATTAATTGCTTAATAGTGGGGATAGATAGAGGGACAGGTTAGTGTCTGGGACTGTGGTGGTTGGGGCACATGGGGAGAGCTTGAGGCAGGAACTCTTTACTAACTGATTTAGAAGTACAGTGTAGGAATATTCTTTACCAACCCTAATTTGAACTAGAAACAAAGAGAAGAATAACCATCAATTCCAGCCTCTACAGGAAAGAAGTAAAGGAAAAAAGACAGAGGAAGGAAAATAAATTTATGAGGATGTCTGGTGTTGTGCATCTGAACAGAATCTCACATGGTGCTACCTCAATTTAAACAAATCAAATTGGGTTAAGCTTAATTTTTGGAGCCATCTCATTGTTCTGAAGGAACAAATGGCTGGGTGCGATCTTAAATTAAATGAACAATAAGCACTTAGCCTACCTGAAATAACAGCAATGAATTCGGGCCTGTCATGGTCCGATCCATACATTTTCCACGTTGATGTAGTTAATTATATGGTCTGGAGGAGTTCCTAGCAAAAAGCTCTGAAAGCAGAAGGGAAATAACAGATCATCTACAGTTTAAACTCTAATTTCGTTATTTTTGAACTGGCAGGAAAGAGACTCGGAGGAAGTAATGTAAATAGGTAGTGTATGAAGCACTGATGTATATGGTCCATGATGAGTTATGGTCACATGAAAGTCCATGAGGAAATCAATGAGCAGGAACATCATCTCTCCAAACAAATGCAGAACAGCTGCACTTCAGTAAGAAGAGTGGGCCTGATGGAAAAAGGCAAAGAATCTGTCCTTGACCAAGATTTCAGTCCCAATCATGACATTGTCTCTTCAGTGCTTTATAATCAGGAAAAATCTCACTAAGCATCAATTTTTCTTTCTAAAAAAATAGATACAAGAAGCCTCAGGGTTGGTGTGAGGATTCAATGATATGTATACAAGTTTTCTTATTTATAAGTGATCATCCAATGCTAGCTATGACGATCACCAAAAAGTAACTAGTCAAATATGAAGACGTATGGGAAAATTACAGAAGTTGATTAATGTTATGAAATGTTATTTTTTCAGTTATATACCTTATATTAATTTAGAAGGTGATTTTCAGACATTTTGCCCACCTAGTTCTGTTCTTGTCAGCATGCCACTGTCTAAAAACTTATGAGTGATCAGTGATAGAATAAACTGAGCTCTCTTACCAAGATATTCAAAGGACAGAAGGAGGGAGGGAGGGGAGGAGGGGCAGAGAGAACCTAAATGATATTTTCTTTTCAGAGTCTATGTGGCATAAATATTTAAAGAAAAATAATTTTGAAGTAGGGAACATGTATTAATTAATGTTTTACTCATAAGGTTAATAAAAAGTAACACAAATTTTGATAAGTTTAAAAGACAGAAATTTTTTTTAAAGTTTAGCTTCAAGTACCAGGTAAAATGTATGATTTAATATTTGGAATACAACAAAGGAAATGGTAGCGACAAGAGGACCTGAGCACCCAGCACTGAAATAGTCCCCGGGGAAATGAGATTCAGGTCACACTGAGCTCAGCTGTAAATGCAGTTTTCCACCCCTGGGAGTCAGCTCTGACAGGTGTGTGGGGCACCGTGGCTTGCTGTGTGAAGAAAAGGTCACTGTTCTAGGCCTGAGCTCTCTGCAGGCTTCTTGAGACTCTGAAAAGACACCTCTGTCTTCCACAGATCTGTCATCTATGAGAACCTGATTCATCGGAAGGAGCTAGGGAATCAGTAGGATTGGCTTGTTGGGTTTCACATTATAAGAAACTCATCTACCAGTGAGCACATTATATACAGACATGTATCCATTATAGCATTTCATTGCCTCAGTAAGGTTAGTCAAAACAACCCGTAAAGAATCTGCATTCACATAACAACTAATGAGAGAGCTTCTCCATAATTTCTGAGAGGTATTTTTCTTCCAAACACAATTTTCTAGCTCTTCAGAATGTGACCTTTAAATTTCTCCCAAGTCACATCTTTTTTTATATATATTTTTATTGATTTCAGAGAGGAAGGAAGAGGGAGAGAGAGATAGAAACATCAATGATGAGAGAGAATCATTGATCGGCTGCCTCTGCAAGTCCCCCACTGGGGATTGAGCCCACAACCCCGGCATGTGCCCTTGATTGGAATCGAACCCGGGACCTTTCAGTTCGCAGGCCGATGCTCTATCCACTGAGCCAAACCAGCTAGGGCCCAAGTCACATCTTTGTTACATAAAACTACCTTGGTACTTCTGTGAGGTTTCAATGGGAAATTCTCAAAAAGTGTGCGGCATGGATCAAACAGGGCAGAGACAATGAAATAGGAAACAGACGGACCAGTTAGGAGAATTCTGTCCCTTCTTCATTCATTTTTTTTATTTAAGTAGTATATATGGACTTTTCATCTACCAAGCATCACACATTGTTCTAGACGAGTGGTTCTCAACCTTCTGGCCCTTTAAATACAGTTCCTCATGTTGTGACCCAACCATAAAATTATTTTCGTTGCTACTTCATAACTGTAATGTTGCTACTGTTATGAATTGTAATGTAAATATCTGATATGCAGGATGGTCTTAGGCGACCCCTGTGAAAGGGTCGTTTGACCGCCAAAGGGGTCGCGATCCACAGGTTGAGAACCGCTGTTCTAGACATTGGGGAGACAAGGAGAGTGGGACATTAAAAAAAGAATGTAAGGAGTAATAAGAATTATAAAAGAAAAAAAACAGGTGTCAAGATAAAAAGTCACAAGAAGAGACCTGTTTTATAAGATAGAATGATCAGGGTGGGCTCTTTGAAGTTGTGACATTTAAGCTGAGAAATAAAAATGAGGAGATAGTTAAGAGTGGGTAGAAAAGCACTGCGAGAGTGGGAACAGCATTTGCAAAGGCCATGAGTTGGGAAAGCACTTAGCTTGGGAGAATGATTGGCTTAGAGGGGTGCAGGACAAGAATCACAAGATGCTATGGCAGTCCAGTGGTCAGATTAGGGTGGTGGCAGCAGAGATTCAGAGCAGTTAGACTTCAGATATACATTAGAGATGGAACTAATATTTCTTGCTCGTGAGTGGGGCA